>NC_142489.1:29936072-31186072 GCF_049115385.1 Moschus berezovskii | reverse complement strand
GAACAACAGACTGGTTCTAAATAGGAAAAGGAGTATATCAAAGTTCTATATCGTCACCCAGCTTATTTAACTTATATGCAGAGTGCATCATGAGGAACGCTGGGCTGGAAGAAGCACAAGCTGCAATCAAGATTTCCGGGAGAAATATCAATAAACTCAGATATGCAGATGACACCACCCTTATGGCAGAAAGTGAAGAGGAACTCAAAAGCCTCTTGATGAAAGTGAAAGAGGAGAGTGAAAAGGTTGGCTTGAAGCTCAACATTCAGAAAACAAAGATCATGGCAACTGGTCCCATCACTTCATGTGAAATAGATGGGAAAACAGTGGAATCAGTGTCAGACTTTATTTTTTGGGGCTCCAAAATCGCTGTAGAAGCTGATTGCAGCCATGAAATTAAGAGACACTTACTCCTTGGAAGGAAATTTATGACCAACCTCGATAGCCTAGTAAAAAGCAGAGACATTACTTTGCCAACCAAAGTCCATCTAGTCAAGGCTATGTTTTTTCCAGTGTTCATGTATGGATGTGAGAGTTGGACTATGAAGAAAGCTGATCGCCGAAGAATTGATGCTTTTGAACTGTGGTGTTGGAGAAGACTCTTGTGAGTCCCTTGGACAGCAAGGAGATCCAACCAGTCCTTTCTAAGGAGATCAATCCTGAGTTTTCATTGTAGGGACTGATGCTAAAGCTGAAATTGCAATACTTTGGCCACCTCATGCGAAGTGTTGACTCACTGGAAAAGACTCTGATGCTGGGAAATATTAGGCGCAGGAGAAGAAAGGGACAACAGAGTGTGAGATGGCTGGATGGTATCATCGACTTGATGGACATGAGTTTGAGTGAACTCCGGGAGTTGGTGATGGACAGGGAGGCCTGGTGTGCTGTGATTCATGGGGTCACAAAGAGTCGGACACGACTGAACAATTGAACTGAACTGATGGATGCACTATCGATTTTTTTTTTATTCTTCTTTTATTTGTTTATTTTTTTTTCCAATTTTATTTATTTTTTTTCAAGTAGAACAGACTAAATTTCTTTAAACAAACTTACTTATACTCCAGAGTCCTTTAAAATCTTAATAGCATTTATACATTGAAGGTATTTGATTTTCTTGTAACTAGCACTTCAAATGCAACAAGCATTTGACCCAACAAGTAAAACTTTCTACAGTTCATAACTTTTATAAATAAAATAAATTAAATGTACAGTGAATGAGTTCTCTGAAATGTTTCAATATTTCTGCAGGTTTAGTAACATCGTAAAATACATTTCAACTAAAGTTCACAAATCTAAAATCCTGTTAGGCATTTTTAGGCGTTTTAAGTTGGAAATGAAGACCAATGTTACATCGTAATATGCCAATTACAAATAGTACTTCAAATAGCAAATACTACAGTTTGTCCCAAACTTTAAAAACTATTCATGAATTCAACACTGAACTATTGATGGCTATGAGAATTGTTTCCTAGCCTTTTTGAAAATTTCAACCCATTTATGTTTAAGGAAATTATTGATAAGTAAGGTCCCGTAGCCATTTTCTTTATTGCTTTGGGTTCAAGTTTATACACTCTTTCTGTGTTTCCTGTCTATAGAAGATCCTTTAGCATTTGTTGGAGAGCTGGTTTGGTGATGCTGAATTCCCTCAGCTTTTGCTTGTATGTAAAGCTTTTGATTTCTCCTTCATATTTGAATGAGATCCTTGCTGGGTATAGTAATCTGGGCTGTAGGGTATTTTCTTTCATCACTTTAAGTATGTCTTGCCACTCCCTTCTGGCCTGAAGAGTATCTGTTGAAAGATCAGCTGTTATCCTTATGGGAATCCCCTTATGTGTTATTTGCTGCTTTTCCCTTGCTGCTTTTAATATTTGTTCTTTGTGTTTGATCTTTGTTAATTTGATTAATATGTGTCTTGGAGTATTTCGCCTTGGGTTTATCCTGTTGGGGACTCTCTGGGTTTCTTGGACTTGGGTGATTATTTCTTTCCCCATTTTAGGGAAGTTTTCAACTATTATCTCCTCAAGTATTCTCTCATGGTCTTTCTTTTTGTCTTCTTCTTCTGGGACTCCTATGATTCGAATGTTGGAGCATTTAACATTGTCCCAGAGGTCTCTAATACTGTCCTCATTTCTTTTAATTCGTTTTTCTTTTTTCCTCTCTGTTTCATTTATTTCTACAATTCTATCTTCTAGTTCGCTTATCCTGTCTTCTGCCTCTGTTATTCTACTGTTTGTTCCCTCCAGAGTGTTTCTGATCTCATCTATTGCATTATTCATTGTATATTGACTCTTTTTTATTTCTTTTAAGTCCTTATTAAATCTTTCTTCCATCTTCTCAATCCTTTTCTCCAGCTTATTTATCTATAACTCCATTTTGCTTTCAAGATTTTGAATCATTTTCACCATCAAAATTTGAAATTCTTTATCAGGTAAATTCCCTATATCTTCTTCTTTTGTTTGTGTTGGTCGGCAATTATCTTGTTCCTTTACTTGCTGGGTATTTCTCTGCCTCTTCATCTTGCTTATATTGCTTTGCTTGGGGTGGCCTTTCCCTCTTCTTGCAGTTTGTGGAGTTCTCTTTATTACGTAGTTTCTTCGCTGTGTGTGGGGTTGGATGGGTGACTTGTCTGGGTTCCCTGGTTAGGGAAGCATGTGTTGGTGTTCTGGTGGGTGGAGCTGGATTTCTTCTCTCTCCTTTAGAAGACAATGGGCTGCTTTTCTGGGAGCCTGATGTCCTCTGCCAGTATTCAGAAGTTGTTTTGTGGACTTTACTCCACGTTCAAATGTTCTTTTGATGAATTTGTTGGTGAGAAAGTGGTCTCGCCGTCTTATCCCTCCGCCATCTTGTTCCTTCCTCCCCAGAACACTGGATTCTTATATTCCACTTGGTCATGGAGTATCTCTTCCCAGCTGCTCCAGCAAGGTGCAACCGCTGTACCTTACCTTGGACGAGGGGTATCTCCTCAAGGCCGCCCCTCCTGCTTTGAATGTGGATCAGCTCCTCTCGGCCCTCCGGTGCCCAAGCAGCCACCGCCTCCTGGACGTGGTACAGCTCCTCTCGGCCACCGCCCTAACCCTGGGCGCGGGGTAGCTCATCTCAGCCACGATTCTGCACCTGGTCGGAGCCGGGCGTCTCCCGCGTCTGCGCCTGCACTATCGATTTTATGTTTCATATATTGAAATCTAGGATTACATGAAAGACGAAATTCTCAGTTACACATATGAAACTCTACATGCAGATTTTATTACATGAAATATGAAATTCCATATTTCACATATGAAAATCTGGGGATATCTGAATATCATATGAAAGTATGCACACAGAACATTTGGCATGAAATATGAAAATATTGACATACAATTATCTTAATGTATTTCAGTTCAGTTAGATTCAGTTCAGTCTCTCAGTCATGTCCGACTCTTTGCAACACATGAATCAGAGCAGGCCAGGCTTCCCTGTCCATCACCACCTCCCAGAGTTCAATTACAAAATGTAATTATAATGTAATTTTCATACTTCTCATTTGAAAATCTATGTGTGGCTTTCATTCATGAATACAGAATGCTGCGGATTTCATATTTGAAAAACGACATTCACTTTGCTCTAAGAAATACAGAAATTTCTATCTGATTTGAGAAAATATGATTTTCACGCTGAGCTATAACATTGCCTATATTTCACCGTAAAGTTCTTCCAACATGAAATATGGAATTCAGTATATTTCTCTTTGAAAATATGAGGATAGATATGCTCATATGAATACAGAGCCTCTGTTATTAATATTTGAAAACGTGTGTCAGAATTTTCACACATAAAACTGGAATTGTCTGTGATTCAGAAATTAAGATATGGGACAAGCAATAAAATATAGGATCAATTTATTTCTTGTTTCACTGTCTGGTCCCTGATTTCCCTATTGAAATTTACATTTCTCTGGATTACTTTTATAAAAGTCCATGTGAAGATTTCACAACATGAAATACGTAATATTTATTTATTTTTATTTCACTTAATTTAATTAGAGCCTGATTACTTTATATTAAGAAAAATACATAAATCAGTAAAAAAAAGAAATATGTAATCAACTATGTTTCACACCTGAAAATCTGGGTGCCATATTTCTACATGAAAATATGTACATTTCTATAATAACCATTGGATTTCTAGATTTTGGATTTCCCACATGCACTATGGAGATCTGTATATTTCACATATGAAAAAGTGGATGTCATTTTCCCTGCATGAAATATGGAATCATCCCTATTTCTCATTTGAAAATTTGAGCCAAAGATTTCTCACATGGAATAAGGAATCTCTGTAATTCATTCAGGAAAATACGGGTGCAGATAGTCTCATGTGCATTTTGGAATCCTCTAAATCTCACATATAAAATCAAGGCACATACTTTCCTACACGAAATATGGTGTTATTTATATTTCATATTTCACCATTTATGAAATATCTCTAGATGATATATGGAATTCTCTATATCCCACAATTTAGATCTGCAAGCAGATTTACCTGCTTGCAATATGGAATACTCTATATTTCACATTTGAAATCTGTCCACACATTATCTACATGATATATAACATACTCTCTATATCACATACAAAATATCTGCTGAAATTTTCCTAGATCAAAACTGACATTTATGTACATCACATATGAAAAACCATTTCCACATGAAATGTAGGATTCTGTACATTTCAGACACCAAAATCAGTTCAGGCATAGTCCTACATAAAATATGGAATTCTGTATATTTCACATCTGAAAAAATTATGGTGACAATTTTACTCAATTAAATATCAAACTGTATATGTTACATATGAAAATCTTGATGCTGATTTTAGTATACAATACAGTGAATTTTCTAGCATTTCTCATTATAAGCATCCGGATGCTACTTTTCTTACCCGAAACGTGGATTTCTCTATATATCACATATGAAAATCTGGGTGGTAATTTTCTTAGATGAAACATGGCATTAATTATATTTCACGTATGAAAAACTTGGCTTTGATTCTCTCTCTTTTTTTATACATGTTTTATCATATTCTTTATTTTTTATTTTCATTTTTAATTTTAGTCAGTTCAGTTCAGTCGTTCAGTCATGTCCCACCCTGCAACCCGATGAATCACAGCACACCAGGCCTCACTGTCCATCACCAATTCCCGGAATTCACACAAACTCACGTCCATCAAGTCGATGATGCTATCGAGCCATCTCATTCTCTGTCGTCCCTGTCTCCTTCTGCCCCCAGTGCCTCCCAGCATCAGTCTCTTTTCCAGTGAGTCAACTCATCGCATGAGGTGGCCAAAGTATTGCAGTTTCAGCTTTAGCCTCAGTCCTTCCAATGAACACCCAGGATTGATCTTCTTTAGAATGGACTGGTTGGATCTCTTTGCAGTATAAGGGACTCTCAAGAGTCTTCTCCAGCACCACAGTTCAAAAGCATAAATTCTTCGACGATCAGCTTTCTTCACAGTCCAACTCTCACATCCATACATGACCACTAGTTCCTTTTATATTACTGTTTTGATTTTGCCATACAATGACATGAATCTGCCCTGGGTCTACATGTGTTCCCCATCTTGAACCCTCTCCTACATCCCTCCCCAAGTCATCTCTCTCTGTCATCCCAGTGCACCACCCCCGAGCATCCTGTATCATGCTATTTTTCTTACCCAAAGTGTCGAGTTCCCTATATATCATATATGAAAATCTGGTTGGTGATTTTCTTAAATGAAATACGGAATTATCTATATTTCACATATGAAAACCTTGGCATTGGTTTTCTTAAGATACAGAGAATAGTTAGGGAATTGGAATCATCTCTATTTTACAGAGAAAATCTGTCCATCACTCTTTCGTAAAGATATATGGAATTCTTGGTATTTCTCAAACATATATCTAGAGAACCAATTTTCACCCTGAAATACGGAATTCTCTGTATTTCCTGTGTCAAAATATTGGTTAATCCTCCTTCACGGAAGTAGGGCTTCTCTATATTTCACAGTTGAAGATCAGAAATGATATTTTCCTGTAAGAAATATGGAAATCTCTATATTTCATAAGAACCGCTGGGTCTTCAGCTACTGAAACACCTGCCTGCCCTATTTGCACTTTGACACTGTTTCTCATGAAAACAGCTTCCATGTAGGGTATGCTTGTGTTGATCAGAGATGAGCATCTGGCTCACTGTGGCCAGAGTGCCCCTGAGGAAATGCCTTTAGACTCCATTTGAAGTGTCTGGAAGGTCAGAGTGTAGAAGCCAGGCCCTTCCCACCAACATACTACACATGGGTGATGACATAAGGATCTGCCTGTGTGCCTCACCTTCCCTTCTGGTAGTGTTGGCAAGTAATCAATTGGTGGGGAGTGACTGAAGCCAGTGGGCCCCTCTGTGCCAGCCAGTTGCTTTGATTCCAGGCCCACCTCTTTCACAAACCTGAAACATGGCCAGGGCCACAAGGAGAGGAAGACCAGAAGAAAGCTGGAGTGCCCCTGAGAGCTTTAGTCTTCTTACTTGTGAGACTGGTTTTCAGGCCTCATGGGCCATGGGAACTGCTGGCTCGGTGGGGCCATCAGGGACATTACAGGGAGCAGGGGTAGGGGACACCAGGCAAGGAGGGCACCCTCTTCAGGTTGGAGGTGATGGAGGAAGGCAAAACTTTGCAGGATGGAGAGATGGTGGGGTTTCAGCAAGACCTCCAACCGCTGGTGGAAGACATCATGGAGGAGGTGAGGCTGGTGTCGGTTGTGGAGGAACAGGAGCTGCTGTCCTTTCAAGAGTGTGAGGAGAACCCAGAGGAGCAGGACCAGGAACACCCAAGACATGGAGCTCCGAGGAATTAGCCCACTCTGCCCCCACTTCGGGTGCTGGAGGCATTGGCTTTCCCATATGTAGAGCTGAGCTGTGGGGGTGAAACTTACCGCAGGGCCTACTTTCCGCTCAGGTCTAAGAACCTTCAGAGGAAAAGGGTCGCTTGTCTGGGAGAAGTGGCATCATCCATGGCATTCCTGGCTCCTTTGGCAAAGTCATATCCTTACTACCGCTTCTTAGGGTTGGTTGTTCAGGAGGAGAGAAGGAGCAGGAGCAAGAGGAGGAATGTGTGTGAGGGCACAGGGAAACACATGGGGTGGAGGGAAGTGGAGGCTGGGAGGAGTGGTGTGCTCCAAAGTCAAGTGCCAGCAAAGCCAGGCCAGATCTCCACTTGTGTGTGTCTGATCCATGACTCTGGGTGACTCCTTTCGGCCTGCATCTGAATGGAAGTGGTCCCCTGGAACTGGAACTCTGTGTGATTAGAGACAGTGTGCCAGAACATCATTCTCAAAGCCTTATTATTGTAATTGTAGATTATCTGGGAAAGCAACAGAGACATTCGGAGTCCAATAACCCATCCTGGTCATTTAGAGACCCTGTATTTGTTCCAGTTAGTGCAGTGTAAAAGTAGGACATTGTCCACTCACCTAAGGTGGAGCAGAAAGGAGCCAATCTTTTCCTCCCTAGTTAGGGCCACACCACTCCAGACATATCCGAATGCCGTATGGTGAAGACAGGGAGAAGGTGAGAGTCCTAGGGATCTCTTGCCAAACCCACTAACTCACACACACACGTGTGCAAAAAGAGAGGATACACGGGCCTGCAGACAAGGCATGCTACAGGGACTGCAGACACTGATGTTTTAAGTAGTGACATGCCACTACCCAGCACACACAGACCAGGCAGATCAGAAACCATAGGACACAGACCGTCCCTCAGTGGAAGTAGAGAAGGGACCTGGAGGACCATGGGGAACATAGAACTATGAGCATATTTGATGGTATGCCAGGGGATGGAGATGTCAGAGGCGTGGTCTAGCAAGCAGGAATGCCCACATCCTTTGATGATGCCTGTTCCATCTACTTGCTTTTGTACTTGTACTGGCTCCTTGACCTAAAGCAGTTTATGAACCACCCCCCGATGTATTTCATGATCAGTGACCAAGATAAAGACTTCCTTATGGACATGTTTAATTTGAAGGTGAATGAGGAAGGCTGAAGACAGGTGGATGAGGGTGCTGGGCAGGGAAGGTGGGAGAAGGGGTGTATCATATTATCTGTGCATGTGCAGCGTGAGTGTTTGGAGAAGAGAAGCAGAACGCTTTGATGCCTTCCTGGCATGCAAGCCGAGGACCCTAGAAGCTTGTACCTTTTCCCTCCTCCAGGTCCTGGCATATGCAGGAACTAGTCCATCCCCAGTCCAACTGCAACCTGATATTTTCCTTTTGTGACAGACCTTACTTCTGGAATGCAGTCATCTTGAAGGAGTACTACCATGACATCACTGGTATGATGTGGCTCCCAGTCATTGTGGGTGGGTGGTGGAAAGAGTGGATGCTCCTCCTGTGTGAACCTTCCCTGTCCCACTTGTCCACTCCCAGGGTATAGGGTATATCACTTCACTCCAGTCCACTTTTTCTGGGATTATGGATGGGGAGCTCCTAGCCTCAGTCTGGACACCAGCAGCCTTTACTTCCTCAACTGGTTGTCAAACCACAACTGACCAGGATTGATCAGGATTGCAGAGGTGGTATCCCTCTGGGCCTTCTGCAGAATTGGAGATGGATATTGGAGTTCTTGTCTACACATGAGAGGGTTTGGGGCCTCTTCAGACGTGTTCTGACCTTTTTTATGTTGCCAGCAGTATATCTCCGATGACTGTTGGTCGATCCCCTGCAGTACTACCCCTGGGAGGAAAGCCCTACCATAATGGTACCTGATAGGAAAAGAGGTTTAGAGGGAAACAGGAGGTGGTCCCTGAAGTCCCAGACTTGTAGAGTCTGGGACACTCTCCTTTCCCAAATGGGGAAGCTAGGCTCATGCAGGATGGCTGCCAAGCCTGGATTCGGATCATGAAGGTAGATAGTGACAGTCCGAGTTGGGGTCTTGGGGACTTCCTGTGTTCAAATCTCACTCAAAGCATCTGTAGGTATAACATGTGAATCCTAGGTGATCCTGATGCAGGCAGGGAGAATTAAGCACCTTTGTCAGAATCAGTATTCCCCAGGTCCTACCAATCTATGGCCTCCTGCCGCTCATTGAGTGTGAGATTACCTTGGCTCTTCTCTGCTGCCCCTCCTCCTGGGAAAGCCTAGCTATCAGAAGCGGTTCCTCTCTGGTGTACCATTAAATTTTATTTTGTTCTGTTTTAATTAATTTATTTAAGTGGAGGGTAATTATTCTACAATATTGTAGTGCTTATTTCCATACATTCACGTAAATCTGCCACGGGTGCACATGTGTCCCACATCCTGAACCCCACTCCCACCTTCCTACCCATTCCACCCACAAGCGTTGTCCCAGTGCACCGGTGCAGGGAACCCTGTCTCATGAATCAAACAGAGACTGGAAAGCTGTTTCACATATGGTAATTCTCTCCCTCAGAATCCAAAAGTCTGTCCTTTACTTATGAGTCCCTTTTGCTGTCTCACACAGAGGGTCATTGTTATCACCTTTCTAAATTCCATTTATAGGCATTACTATACTGTAGTGAAAAGCAGAGACATTACTTTGCCAACCAAGGTCTGTCTAGTCAAGGCTATGGTTTTTCCCCTGGTCATGTATGGATGTGAGAGTTGGATTGTGAAGAAAGCTGATCGCCGAAGAATTGATGCTTTTGAACTGTGCTGCTGGAGAAGACTCTTGAGACTCCCCTGGGCTGCAAGGAAATCCAACCAGTCCATTCTAAAAGAGATCAATCCTGAGTATTCATTGGAAGGACTTATGCTAAAGCTGAAACTCCAATACTTTGGCCACCTCATGTGACGAGTTGACGCACTGGAAAAGAGTCTGATTCTGGGAGGGATTGGGGGTAGGAGGAGACGGGGACGACAGAGAATGAGATGGCTGGATGACATCACCGACTCGATGGACATGGGTTTGAGTGAACTCCGGGAGTTGGTGATGGATAGGGAGGCCTGGCGTGCTGTGGTTCATGGGGTCGCAAAGAGTTGGACACGACTAAGCGACTGAACTGAACTGAACTAATACTGTAGTGGTGTTTTTCATTCTGACTTACTTCACTGTATAATAGATTCTGGTTTCATCCACCTCATTAGACCTGATTCAAAGGTTTTTAACAGCTGAATAATATCCCATTGTATATATGTACCATGTTTCCTTACCCATTCATATACCAATGGACATCTAGGTTGGTTCCATGTCCTAGCTATTGTAAACAGTGCTGCATTGAACATTGGGGTGAACATGTCTCTTTCAATTCTGATTTCCTCGGTGTGTATTATGCCCAGCGGTGGGATTGCTGAGTCTAATGGCAGGTTTATTTACAGGGTTTTAAGGAATTACCACACCATTCTCCATACTGGTTGTACTAGTTTGCATTCCTTCCAAAAGTGTAAGAGGGTTCCCTTTTCCCTGTACCCTCTCCAGCATTTATCGTTTGTAGACTTTTTGATAGTAGGCATTGTGACTGGTGTGAGATGGTACCTCATTGTGGTTTAGATTTGCATTACTCTGGCAATGAGGTATACTGAGTATCTTTTCATGTGTTTTTTAGCTGTCTGTAATGTCTTCTTTGGAGAACAATCTGTTTAGCTCTTTGGCCCACTTTTTGAATGTGTCGTTTATTTTTCTAGAATTGAGCCGAATGTGTTGCATGTATATTTTAAAAGTTAATTCTTTGTCAGTTGTTCAGTTTCCTATATTTTCTCCCATTCGATTTCTTCATTGTGCAAAGCTTTTAAATTTACTTCATTCCTATTTATTTTTCTTTTATTTACATTACTTTGGGAGGTTGTTGATAGACTATCCTGCTGTGATTTATATCAGAAAATGTTTTGCCCTTGTGTTCCTCTAGCAGTTTTGGAGTTTCTCGTCTTACATGTAGAGCCTTAATACATTCTGTGTTTATTTATTTATTTTTTAATTTATTTTATTGGAGGCAAATTACCTTACATTAATATATTGGTTGATTTTGCCATACCTTGACACGAATACGCCTCGGATGTACATGTTTTCCCTTTCTGGAACCCCCCTCCCACCTCCCTCTTCCCCATATCCTCCCTCCAAGTCATCCCCGTGCAACAGCCCCAAGCATACTGTATCTTGCGTCGAACCTGGACTGGTGATTCATTTCACATATGATAATATGCATGCTACAATGCCGTTCTCCCCAATCATCCCATCTTCACCCTCTCCCACAGAGTCCCAAAGACAGTTCTATACATCTGTGTCTCTTTTGCTGTCTCGTATACAGGGTTAAGGTTACCATCTTTCTAAATTCCATATATACGCGTTAGTATACTGTATTGATGTTTTTCTTTCTGGCTTACTTCACTTTGTATAATAGGCTCCAGTTTCATCCACCTCATTAAAACTGATTCCAATGCATTTTTTTTTGATGGCTGAAAAATATTCCATTGTGTATATATACCAAAGCTTTCTTATCCATTCATCTGCAGATGGACATCTAGGTTGCTTCCATGTCCTGGCTATTATAAACAGTGCTGCAATGAACATTGGAGTACATGTGTCTCTTTCAATTCTGGTTTCCACAGTGTGTATGCCCAGGAGTGCGATTGCTATATCATAGGGCAGTTCTACTTCCAGATTTTTTAAGGAATCTCCACACCTTTCTCCATAGTGGCTGTACTAGTTCGCATTCCCACCAACAGTGAAAGAGGGTTCCCTTTTCTCCACACCCTCTCCAGCATATATTGCTTGTAGACTTTTGGATAGCAGCCATTCTGACTGGTGTGAAATTGTATCTCATTGTGGTTTTGATGTGCATTTCTCTGATTATAAGGGATGATGAACATTTTTTCATGTGTTTGTTAGCGATCTTTATGTCTTCTTTGGAGAAATGTCTGTTTAGTTCTCTGGCCCATTTCTTGATTGGGTCATTTATTTTTCTGGAACTAAGCTGCAGGAGCTGCTTGTATATTTTGGAGATTAATCCTTCATCAGTTGCTTCATTTTGATTATTTTCTCCCATTCTGAAGGCTGTCTTTTCACCTTGCTTATAGTTTCCTTTGCTGTGCAGAAGCTTTTGAATTTAATTAGGTCCTATTTGCTTATTTTTGCTTTTATTTCCAATATTCTGGGAGGTGGGTCTTGGAGGATCCTGCTGTGATGTATGTAGGAGAGTGTTTTGCCTACGTTCTCCTCTAGGAGTTTTATAGAATCTGGTCTTACAATTAGCTCTCTAATCCATTTTGAGTTTATTTTAGTTTATGGTGTTAGGGAGTGTTCTAGTTTCATTCTTTTACAAGTGGCTGACCAGTTTTCCCAGCACCACTTGTTAAAGAGACTGTCTTTTCTCCATTTTATATTCTTGCCTCCTTTGTCGAAGATAAGGTGTCCATAGGTGTGTGGATTTATCTATGGGCTTTCTATTTTGTTCCATTGATGTATATTTCTGTCTTTATGCCAGTACCATACTGTCTTGATGACTGTGGCTTTGTAGTAGAGCCTGAAATCCAGCAGGTTAATTCTTCCAGTTCCATTCTTCTTCTTCAAGATTGCTTTGGCTATTTGAGGTTTTTTGTATTTCCATACAAATTGTGAGATTATTTCTTCTAGTTCTGTGAAAAATATCGTTGGTAGCTTGATAAGGATTGCATTGAATGTATAAATTACTTTGGTTAGTATACTCATTTTCAAAATATTTATTCTTCCAATCCATAAACACGGGTATATTTCTCTATTAGTGTCCTCTTTGATTACTTTCAGTAGCGTTTTATAGCTTTCTATGTACAAGTCTTTTGTTTCCTTAGGTAGATATATTCCTAAGTATTTAATTGTTTTCATTGCAACAGTGAATGGAATAGTTTTCTTAATTTCTCTTTCTATTTTCTCATTATTAGTGTATAGGAATGCAAGGGATTTCTGTGTGTTGATTTTATACCATGCAAATTTACTGTATTCATTGATTAGCTAGAGCAATTTTCTGGTAGAGTCTTTAGGGTTTTTCTGTGTAGCGGATCATGTCATAAGCGAACAGTGAAAGTTTTACTTCTTCTTTTCCAATTTATATTCTTTTATGTCTTTTTCTGCTCTGAATGCTGTAGCCAAAACTTCCAGAACTATGTTGAACAGTAGTGGTGAGAGTGGGCACTCTGTCTTGTTCCTGACTTTAGCGGAAATGCTTTCAGCTTTTCACAATTGAGCATAATGTTTGCTCTGGGTTTGTCATATATAGCTTTTATTATTTTGAGATATGGCCCTTCTATTCCCACAAAAAACATTATGTTTTTTGTATTTTCTCAAAGGCTTTCTCTGCATCTATTGAGATAATTATATGTTTTTTATTTTTCAGTTTGTTAATGTGGTGTATTACGTTGAATATTGAAGAATCCTTGCATTCCTGGGATAAAGCCCACTTGGTCATGATGTATGATCTTAATATTTTGTTGTATTCTGATTGCTAGAATTTTGTTAAGGATGTTTGCATCTATGTTCATCAGTGATATTGGCCTGTAGTTTTCTTTTCTGTGGGATCTTTACCAGGTTTTGGAATTAGGGTTATGGTGGCCTCATAGAATGAGTTTGGAAGTTTCCCTTCCTCAACAATTTTCTGAAAGAGTTTGAGTAGAATAGGTGTTAGCTCTTCTCTAATATTTTGGTAGAATTCAGCTGTGAAGCTGTCTGGACCTGGGCTTTTATTTGCTGGAAGATTTCTGATTACTTCCTCTAGTTCGGTGCTTGTGATGAGTCTATTCAGATTTTCTATTTCTCCCCGGTTCAGTTTTGACAAGGTGTACATTTCTAGGAATGTGTCCATTTCTTCCAAGTTATTCATTTTATTGCTATATAATTGCTGATAGTATTCTCTAATAATTCTTTGTATTTCTGTGTTGTCGGTTGTGATCTCTCCATTTTCATTTCTAATTTTATTGATTTGGTCCTTCTTCCTTTGTTTCTTGATGAGTCTGGCTAGTGGTTTGTCAATTTTATTTACCTTCTCAAAGAACCAGCTTTTGGCTTTGTTGATTTTGGCTATGGTCTCTTTTGTTTCTTTTGCATTTATCTCTGCCCTAATTTTTACGATTTCTTTCCTTCTATTAACGCTGGGGTTCTTAAATTCTTCCTTTTGTAGTTTCTTTAGATGTAGAGTTAGGTTATTTAATTGACTTTCTTCTTGTTTGTTGAGGTGTGCCTGTATTTCTATGAACTTCCCCCTGAGCACTGCTTTTAAAGTGTCCCAGAGGTTTTGGGTTGTTGTGTTTTCATTTTCCTTCATTTCTATGCATATTTTGATTTCTCTTTTGATTTCTTCTATGATTTGTTCATTATTCAGCAGCGTGTTGTTCAGCATCCATATGTTGGCATTTTTAATAGTTTTTCTCCTGTAATTGAGATCTAATCTTACTGCATTGTGGTCAGAAAAGATGCTTGGAATGATTTCAATTTTTTTGAATTTACCCAGGCTAGAGTTATGGCCCAGGATGTGATCTATCCTGGAAAAATTTCCATGTGCGCTTGAGAAAAAGGTGAAATTCATTGTTTTGGGGTAAAATGTCCTATAGAGATCTATTAGGACTAACTGGCCTATTGTATCATTTAAAGTTTGTGTATCCTTGTTAATTTTCTGTTTAGTTGATCTATTCATAGGTGTAAGTGGGGTATTAAAGTGTCCCACTATTATTGTGTTATTGTTAATTTCCCCTTTCATACTTGTTGGTAATTGTCTTACATATTGCAGTGCTCCTATGTTGGGTGCATAAATATTTTTAATTGTTATATCTTCTTCTTGGATTGATCCTTTGATCCATATGTAGTTTCCTTCTTTGTCTCTTTTCACAGCCTTTGTTTTAAAATCTATTTTATCTGATATGAGTATTGCTACTCCTGCTTTCTTTTGGTCTCTATTTGCGTGGAATACCTTTTCCCAGCCCTTCACTTTCAGTCTGTTTGTGTCCCTCAATTTGAGGTGGGTCTCTTGTAGACAACATATATGGGGGTCTTGTCTTTGTATCCATTCAGCCAGCCTTTGTCTCTTGGTTGGGGTATTCAACCGATTTGCGTTTAAGGTGATTATTGATAAGTATGATCCCGTTGCCATTTTCTTTATTGTTTTGGGTTCAAGTTTATATACCCTTTCTGTGTTTCCTGCCTAGAGAAGATCCTTTAGTATTTGTTGGAGAGCTGGTTTGGTGATGCTGAATTATCTCAGCTTTTGATTGTCTGTAAAGCTTTTGATCTCTCCTTCATATTTGAATGAGATCCTTCCTGGGTATAGTAATCTGGGCTGTAGGTTACTTTCTTTCATCACTTTAAGTATGTCTTGCCACTCCTTCCTGGCCTGAAGAGTTTCTGTTGAAAGATCATCTGTTATCTTTATGGGAATTCCCTTGAGTGTTATTTGTTGTTTTTCCCTTGCTGCTTTTAATATTCGTTTTTTGCATTGATCTTTGTTAATTAGATTAATATATGCCTTGGCATATTTCGCCTTGGGTTTATCCTCTCTGGGTTTCTTGAACTTGGGTGATTATTTCCTTCCCCATTTTAGGGAAGTTTTCAACTATTATCTCCTCAAGTATCTCTTTATGGTCTTTCTTTTTGTCTTCTTCTTCTAAGAGTCATATGATTCGAATGTTCGGGCGTTTAACATTGTCCCAGAGGTTTCTGAGATTGTCCTCATTTCTTTTAATTTACTTTTCTTTATTCCTCTGTTTAATTTATTTCTACCACTCTATCTTCTATCTCACTTTTCCTCTCTTCTGCCTTTGTTATTCTATTGTGGTTCCCTCCAGAGGTGTTTTTTTTTTTTTTTTTTGTCTCATATATCGCATTATTCATTGTATATTGACTCTTTTTATTTCTTCTAGATCCTTGTTAAACCTTTCTTCCATCTTCTCGATTCTTGTCTCCAGGTTTTTTATCTGTAACTCCAATTTGTTTTCAAGATTTTGGATCATTTTCACTATCATTATTGGTAATTCTTTATCCGGTAGATTCCCAGTCTCTTCCTCTTTTATTTGAGTTGGTGAGCATTTATCCTGTTCCTTTACTTGCTGGTCATTTCTCTGCCTCTTCATGGTGCTTATATTGCTGTGTTTGGGGTAGCTTTTCCGTCTTCTGGTAGTTTGTGGATTTCTCTTTATTGTGGAGTTTCCTCGCTGTGGGTGGCATTGGACTGGTGGCTTTTCAAGGTTCCCTGCTTAGCAACGTTTACGTTGGTGTTCTGGTGGGTGAAACTGTATTTCTTCTCTCTGGAGTGCAATGAAATGTCCAGTAATGATTTATTAGATGTCGATGGGTTTGAAGTCACTTTCAGCAACCTGTACATTGAACTCAGGGCTATTTTCCTGTGTTGCTGGAGAATTTTTGTGGTATCTCTTGCTCTGGAACTTGTTGACCCTTGGGTAGTGCTTGGCTTCAATGTAGGTATGGAGGCGTTCAAAGAGCTCCTATGGATTAATATTCCCTAAAGTCAGGAGTTCTCTGCTATTCTCAGGATTTGGACTTAAGCCTCCTGCCTCTAGTTTTCATTCTTATTCTTGCAGTAGCCTCAAGACTTCTCCATCTGTCACTTCCAAGACAGTTCCATTTGTTTTAGCTTCTTCAGTTTGCTGGTCTCTTCAATGTCTGATTTCTGATATGACACAAGGGGGCTGTGGTGGACACATTTTTGGCTCACTTGTTCAGTCATGCTGTGGGGAGGGAGGAACGCTGCAAACAAATATCACTGACGTCTGTGGGGAGTGCTTGCAGTGTCTCAGCCACACTGTTTGTCCCCACTCACAGTGTGTGTGCTTTCCCTGTTTATACTGCTTAGGCTCTAGGTTGCTCTGCCAGGAAGAGTCTGAAAACTTTCCTGGGTTGTATGCATTTCCCAGGTCTAAGCCCCTCAGGTTCAGGTACTCGGGCACTCCTCAAAGGCTCAGACTTGGTTGGGCCTGCGTTTTGTGCCCTTCTCTGAGCAACTCAGGTGACCAGATATTTGGCGAGCCTGGTCACTGTGACTTATCTCCTCCCCAGTCCTGCCCCTGTGTTTTCTGAGTGTAAAACCAGCGTACCTTCTCAGGTGGATGTCGACTGGCCTGAATCCCAGGAAGTCTTGGTTAGCAATGAAGCCTGCCTGCAGTTTGGTATCAGATGCCTCTCTGAGGGCGCGATTGCCCCCTTCTGGCTTTGGCTGCCCTACCCTGCCTGTCTTGGCAGGGATAGACCATCCACAACTGGCTAGCTCTGCTCAGTCCTTTGTTCAGTGAGCATGTCTAGCAGTGTCTTAAGTTACGGCTTTTCGCCTTTTTACGGGGTAGCTATCCCACAGTCTGCTTTGGTATTTAAAGTTAGTTTCCTGAGATTGCCTTCGGGGCATTCAGGCCCAATCTTTACCCTAAGCAATGCAGCCTGTGCCACCCTGCCCAGCCCCTCTTTTCTAGTGGGGATGCAGGCGTCTGCGCTGATTCTCCACTGGGAGTTACCATTGGAAACATAATCTGTAGGTTTAAATTATTTATTTATTTTTCCTCCCAGTTATGTTGCCCTCTGAGCTTCCAAGCCTTGCCACAGACTTGACAGTGAGTGTTTCCTGGTGTATGGAAACTTCTCTCTCTCTCCTTTTTTTTTTTTTTTTTTTAAGCCTACGTTCCCCGGACTGATCTCCATCCCTACCCTTTTGTCTCTCTTTTTATATTTTATTTTATTCCTACTTCCTTTTGAAGACAATGAGCTGCTTTTCTGGGTTCCTGATGTCTCTGCCAGCATTTAGAAGTTGTCTTGTGGAATTTACTCTGCCTCCAAATGTTCTTTTGATGAATTGCGGGGCATTGGGGGAGTGGTCTCTCCATCCTATTCCTCTGCCATCTTCCTCCCTCTGCTGTTTTAACACATTTTAAAGGAGTGGTTCTGGAACGTCAATCTCTCATCTTTAAAAGAGAAAAAAGCAGCATCCACAGTCATGGCTCCTTTCACCATGAGGTGTCCTTCCATACTCTAGAAGTGGGTGGAGACAGATTTTCCTCCAAAGCTTTCCTTTCCTTTTCGGACTTAGTCTGTTCCTTACCAACAAAGGCGTGTTACTGGTCCCTTCTGGTTATACCACTGAGGCAGGGTGGAGATACACCAGGGGTAGACCTGATGGCATCCCAGACTATTTTCTAGTTACTTATCACCAAGACCTTTGTTTGATTTTCACTTTAGTCAGATACCACCCAGAGTGTAACAGAGTAGCTTTCAGAATGTTTCTCAAACTAGGACTACTAGGGGAGGCATCCATCTAATGTGTACCTGTGCACATTCCTGAGTAGTCGTGACCACAATAGAAGCAGTGAGTCATAAAGGAATGATCAAGAACCAAGATGTCCCATCTGAGTTTCACCACGCTAGTATGTTTGAAATCAAAAGAGGTGGTAGAGGGTTGGCCAGCAAGGAAAAAGTGAATTTTCTCCTCCAGTTACTAGGCCAACACTTCCAGTACATTTCCACAGATTCTACAAAACAACTATCTATATAATAGAAACTGAAGCCACTGAGGAGCTTTGTCTGGTTTGTTAAGAGCTAGCACTACCAAAGGAAGAAGTCCATTGCCCTTCCAATGCACATAGATCTATCAATCAGAGGCACAGCATGACAAAGCGTCATTTCCAGGTCGCTAGCCCTGAGCCAGGCAGCGAAGTGGGTTGGTGCTGAAGCTAGAGTTCCAAATCATTTCCAAATGTGTTTCTGTAACTTTTGGGCCCTAACAAGGCTAGGTGTTTACATACATGGGGGCTCAATAAAAGTACACAGCAACAGCATGGCTCTCAAGTCCCTTAAAAGTGGATAATCTGACAGATTAGCTTAGTAGTTATACATCCTGATGCGATTATGAAATAGTCAAAGAGATCATGAAAAGCTGACCTAGAAAGGAATGTTCAGTCCACACACTTCACCAATTTCTGGCCACTCCCTTCACAGGGATGTTGTGTGTCTCTTGGTATTGGCAGTTTTGTACAAACCCCTGAGAAGGCACCCCTTTTGCGGACTACTTTCAGTCATTTTGAGGCACTGAGAAACCATAGAGCAGGGCTCAATGTTCATTTCTGCAAGTTGTCATTCATTCACTCAATCACACTGAAGAGTTAGAAAAGTAAAGCAGAAAACATGTATATTGTGAAAGCAGAAAGGCTAGAGCTCTGGAATGTTACTGAAGATCCTGAAGATCCTGTTTGAGATGATCGATTATGGTGAAAGATCAGTTCAGTTCAGTTCAGTTCAGTCGCTCAGTCGTGTCCGACTCTCCGCGACCCCATGAATCACAGCACGCCAGGCCTCCCTGTCCATCACCAACTCCTGGAGTACACTCAAACCCACGTCTAGAGAGTTGGTGATGCCATCCAGCCATCTCATTCTCGGTGGTCCCCTTCTCCTCCCGTCCCCAACCTTTCCCAGCATCAGAGCCTTTTGCAGTGAGTCAACTCGTCGCATGAGGTGGCCAAAGTATTGTTTAGGTAGGGATAATATTGGTGTGCAGCAAAGAATAAGGCAGAAATGAAATGTATCAAAATAACACAAAGAAATGGAGAGATATACTGTTCTCTTGCAGTGGAATAATCAATATTGGGGAATGCCTACACTACAAAAAGGAGTTTACAGTCTCAATGTAATTCCCATGCAATTACTAATAGCACCTTTCACAAAAGTAGAAAAAAAAAAAAAAACAGTTTACACTCCTCAGCAGACAAATCCATAAATGAGCTTGATTTCAGCTTTTGTCAAACCACGTCATGCTTTCTACAGCTATTAATAATTTTCCTCTGCTCTTCCTTAGTAGCATACTGAACATATTCTGAACTGAAGGACTCAACTTTCATTGTCATTGGTGTTTTGTTTTTTTTTTTTTTTTGCATTTTTACACATTCATGAGGAAATTAGGGCAAGTGCACTGGAGTGGTTTGCCATGTCATTCATCAGCGGATAGCTGGAGTCACTCCTTCAGTTCAGTTCAGTTCAGTTCAGTCGCTCAGTCGTGTCCGACTCTCCGCGACCCCATGAATCACAGCACGCCAGGCCTCCCTGTCCATCACCAACTCCCGGAGTTCACTCAAACTCATGTCCACGGAGTTGGTGATGCCATCCAGCCATCTCATTCTCCGTCGTCCCCTTCTCCTCCCGCCCCCAACCTTTCCCAGCATCAGAGTATTTTGCAGTGAGTCAACTCGTCGCATGAGGTGGCCAAAGTATTGCAGTAAAAGATAACCTCAAGATGGATGAAAGACCCAAATATAATCCCAGCCAGTTTAAATCTATAACATTAGAAGAAAGTATAAGTACCCTCTTTGACATAAATTATATCAACATATCTTTATTTTTTATCTTTGACCTACCTCCTATTTTAATGAAAATAAAACAAAAATCAACCAAACAAATGCAACCTAATTAAACTTAAATGGCTTGCACAGCAAAACGACAAATAAGACAGAAAATGATTCACACTATGGGAGAAAATATCTTGCAAGGAAGGAAATTACAAGAGGTTAAATTCCAAAATATGAAGCAGCTCATGTTGCCCAATAACAGAGAAACAAACAACGAAATTGAAAAGAAATGGACAGAAAACGAAATACACATTTCTCTCAAGAAGATAAAGAGATGGCCAATATATATGAGGAGATGCTCAAAATCACTAACTGTTAGAGACAAGAAAATAAAAACTTCAATGAGATATCAACTCTCATTGGCCCTAACGGCAAGTATCTAAAAATCTACCAAAAAAATAAATCCTAGACAAGGTGTGAAGAAAAGAGAATCCTTCTGTCCTCCTACTTGGTATATACGTTGAAGGAGTCACTATGGAGAACAATATGGTGGGTCCTTTAAAAAATAATAATGCAACTACCTTATGATCCACAATCCCACTACTGGTCATATACCTGAAGAAAATCTAAACTACAAAAGATACATATCCCCAAACTGATGATGGCAATAATTCCAATAGCTAGCACCTGGAAAAAACAAGTGTCCACCTACGGAGAAATATATAAAGACAATTTGGCACACGATCACCGAAGAATTGAAGCGTCTGAACCGTGGTGCTGGAGAAGACTCTTGAGAGTCCCTGGGACTGCAAGGAGATCCAACCAGTCCATTCTAAAGGAGATCAATCCTCGGTGTTCATTGAAAGGGCTGATTCTAAAGCTGAAACTCTGATACTTTGGCCACCTCATGCGACGAGTTGACTCACTGGAAAAGAGTCTGAAGCTAGGAGGGATTGGCGGGTGGGAGGAGACGGGGACGACAGAGAATGAGATGGATGAATGGCATCACCAACTCGATGGACATGAGTTTGAGTGAACTCTGGGAGTTGGTGATGGACAGGGAGGCCTGTCGTTCTGTGATTCATGGAGTCAGAAAGAGTCAGACACGACTGAGCGACTGAACTGAACTGATATATTAGACTATCATTCAGTCTTTTATTTTTTATTTTATTCATTTATTTATTTTTATTGGAGGCTAATTACTTAACAATGTTGGTTTTGCCATACATTGACATAAATCCGTCCCTGGTGTACATGTGTTCCCTTTTTTGAACCCCCGCTCCCTCCTCTCCTTATCCTCCCTCCGGATCATCCCAATGCACCAGTCCCGAGCATCCTGTATCATGTGTCGAACCTAGACTGGTGATTCGTTTCACGTATGATAATATACATGTTTCAATGCTATTCTCCCAAAACATCCCACCCTCACCCTCTACCACAGAGTCCAGTCTTAAAGAGGAAAGAATTCAGGTCAATGTAGAAATGTGTCTGGATTCAGAAAAGGTCATAACAGTTCAGTTCAGTTCAGTTGAGTCTCTCAGTCGTGTCTGACTCTTTGCGACCCCAAGAACCACAGCACACCAGGCCTCCCTGTCCATCATCAACTCCTGGAATTTATGAAAACTCATCTCCATCGAGTCGGTGATGCCATCCAGCCATCTCATCATCTGTCATCCCCTTCTCCTCCTGTCTCCAACCTTCCTAGAATCAGGGTCTTTTCCAGTGATTCAACTCTTCGCATGAGGTAGCCAAAGTATTGGAGTTTCAGCTTCAACATCAGTCCTTCCAATGAATACCCAGACTGATCTCATTTACGATAGACAGGCTGGATCTCCTGGCAGTCCAAGGGACTCAAGAGTCTTCTCAAACACCATAGTTCAAAAGTATCACTTCTTCTGTGCTCAGCTTTGTTCACAGTCCAACCCTCACAGGCATACATGACTACTGGAAAAACTATTGTCTTGACTAGATGGGCATTTGTTGGCAAAGTAATGTCTTTGTTTTTTTAATGTGTTATCTAGGTTGGTGATGGATTTCCTTCCAAGGAGTAAGTGTCTTTTAATTTCATGGCTGCAATCACTATCTGCAGTGATTTTGGAGCATCTCCCCAAAATAAAGTCTGACACTGTTTCTACATTTCCTCCATCTATTTGCTATGAAGTGATGGGACCAGGTGTCATGATTTTTGTTTTCTGAATGTTGAGCTTTAAGCCAACATTTTCACCCTCCTCTTTCACTTTCACCAAGAGGCTTTTGAGTTCCTCTTCAATTTCTGCCATAAGGCTGGTGTCATCTGCATACCAGAGGTTATTGATATTTCTCCCAGCAATTTTGATACCAGGTTGGGCTTCTTCTGGCCAGCGTTTCTCATGATGCACTCTGCATATAAGTTAAATAATCAGGGTGAGAATATACAGCCTTGATGTACTCCTTTTCTTATTGGGTACTAGTCTGTTGTTCCATGCCCGGTTCTAACTGTTGCTTCCTGACCTGCATATAGGTTTCTCAAAAGGCAAGTCAGGTGGCCTGGTATTCCCATTTCTTTCAGAATTTTCCACAGTTTATAGTGATCCACATAGCCAAAGGCTTATGCAGAGTCAATAAGGCAGAAATAGACGTTTTTCTGGAACTCTCTTGCTTTTTCAATGATCCATCAGACGTTGGTAATTTGATCTCTTCTTCCTCTGCCTTTTCTAAAACTAACTTGGACATCTGGATGGTCACGGTTCGCATATGGCTGCAGCCTGGCTTTGAGAATTTCATTACTAGCATGTGAGATGAGTGCAATTTTGTGGTAGTTTGAGCATTCTTTGGCATTGGAATGAAAACTGACATTTTCCAGTCCTGTATCCATTGCAAAGTTGTCCATATTTTGTGACAGGTTGAGTGCAGCACTTTCACAGCATCATCTTTCAGGATTAGAAATAGCTCAATTGGAATTCTATCACTTCCACTAGCTTTGTTCATTGTGATGCTTTCTAAGGCCCAGTTGACTTCACATTCCAGGATGTCTGACTCCAGGTCAGTGATCACACCATCGTGATTATCTTGATTGTGAAGACTTTTTTTTGTGCAGTTTTTCTGTGTATTCTTGCCACCTCTTCTTAATATCTTCTGCTTCTCTTAGGTCCATATGATTTCTGTCCTTTATTGCGCCCATCTTGCATGGAATGTTCCCTTGGTATCTCTAATTTTCTTGAAGAGATCGCTTATCTTTCCCATTCTGTTGTTTTCCACCATTTCTTTACATTGATGGCTGAGGAAGGCTTTCTCATCTCTCCTTGCTATTCTTTGAAACTCTGCATTCAAATGGGAATATCTTTCCTTTTCTCCTTTGCTTTTCACTTCTTTTCACAGCTATTTGGAAAGCTTCCTCAGACAGCCATTTTGCTTTTTTTCATTTATTTTCCATGGGTATGGTCTTGATCCCTGTCTCCTATACAACGTCACGAACCTCCGTCCATATTTCATCCTGCAGTCTGTCTATTAGATCTAGCCCCTTAAATATATTTCTCATTTCTACTGTATAATCATAAAGAACTAAAATGCAAAAAGGAAAACAAATATTACAGATTAACACATATATGGACTCTAAGAAACTGATAGAGATGATCTTATTTGAGAAGCAATGATAGGGACGCAGATATAGAGAAGTATGCGTGGAGGAAACGGTTTGTAGTGGAAGCTATTGGGAGATCGCAACTGACACACATGTGCTTATGATACCTATATGCAACACAGGGAACTCTACCTAATGCACTGTGTTGACCTAAATTAGGAGGAAGTCTAAAATTGAAGGTTTAGATATATGGTTATGGTTCCATCACTAAGGCATTTCTGAGTCTTTTCTACCCCACAGAATGCAATATGCAAGCATTGTGGTTTAGAGTAGAAATTAGCAAAGTATTCTTAATCAGTTATACTCCAATAAAATTAACTGTTCAATGTATATTAATGATTTTACCAAAATAGTATAAGTCTTGGTGGATCTCACGTCAATTTGGAAGTCAAAATAAGAAATCTAAATGTCAGTATCTTACTGAAAATTTCAATTGTCATCCAACTATATAATACACTTATTAAGAAAATAGTAAAATCAAGCTGAATGTGTTGTACATATATTAGTGTATATGTGCATGTTAAAAGACTAAAAGTTTTTTTTTTTTTTTTCCCCCAAAGAAAATCTACTTTAAAAGTGGTGGCAACGGAACTACTATCAGTAACCTGGATATAATCGATACAGGTTACCTTTGGGTCTATTTGTTATGTTTTAATTTTTTATGTACTTAATTCTATTCAAAATCTTTCATACGTATATTCTATGTCTCACAAAATATTTTACTGGATACTTGAGAAAATCTGGACACAAACTTTTGTGCAATAATATAGTATTCTAATTTACATTTGAGAACTTGGCACAGATATTCCCAAATGAAATATGGAATGCTCAATATTAGGCATTTGAAACTCTACTCATAGATTTTCCTACGAGAAATAGGGACTTTTATATATTTCACAAAGAAAAAAGGATTGCATAATTTTCTGTTGAAACCTTTGTTTCTCTATATACTCACATTGAAAATCAGAATGAATATTTTCTGAAATATAATATTAAATTTTATACATTTTATATATGGTAACCTGAAAAAAGAAATTCAAACATGAAATATCAAGCTTCTATATTTCATATATGCATACTATAATGTTGGTTTAAATACATGATATATAGAATTCTCTAGTGCCATATATTGAATTCTGGTCCTACCTATTCTAAAATGTGTATTTCATCTTTAATTCCATATATCATGTTGAAAACCTGTGCTCAAAATTTATGCCTGTAATGTAGAAAAATAAATGTATATTCATTTATCAAATGAAAATAATCAAATTTCATGGAGGGGAATCTGTTCCGAGATTTTCATATGTGAAATTCAGAGATTTCCCAATTTCATAAAGGAAAATCCAAATCCAGATTTTCATATGTAAAGTAAAGAATTCAGTATTATGGGTAGGAAAATCTTTGACAACCTTACACATGTGAAATCAAGAGAAATTAATACTGTGTGTAAAAATTCTGCACACAGAATTTTACAGGAGAAATACAGATTTCCATATATGATGTGTGTGTATATATTCATTTCCATATATTGTGTGTAAAATAATAAGCTCTTGGTGTTTCTTATGCTAATTACAGAGAATGGCATTTTGTTTTTAGAAATCTGTGCACATATTTTCCCTATGGAAAATATAGTATTTCATATTTTATTAAAAGTATTCACTGTGACATTGCCATTTAAAATATAGAATTCAACATTTCATCTGAGAGAATCTATGCCCAGATGTTCACATGTGAAATATAGGAAAGTCAATATTTCATATTGTGAAACATATAAAATTCCAAGTTTATGTGGGAAAATCTGTACCTACATTCTTATGTGAAATATAGAGATTTCAGACATAAAGTTCTCCTCTGTACAAATTTTCATTGAGATATAGAGAATCCCATATTTCATCCAGGAAAACCAGGATTTATTTTCATATGTCATATATAGAGAATTCCATATTTCATTTAGGATCATCTGCACTCTAATCTGCTAATGTTAAACATAGATTGTTCCATATTTTAGACAGAAAAATAGACAGCAATATTTTTCCTGTGTGAAATATAGCGGATTCCACATTTCATGTAGAAAATCTGCACTCAAATGTTCAGATATGAAATACAGCAATTTCTACATTTCATTTTGGAACATCCGCATCCATTTCCAAATACAACATACAGAGGCTTTCATGTACTTCACATAGAAACACCATTGTCCAGATTTTCTTATCAATATATAAAGGATTTCATATTTCATGTTTGGAAATTCAAAACATTATCACATATAAAATTCTAGAATTTTCATATTTCACATATGAAAACTTTCTGTAGATTTTCATATACATTTAGGAAAATTACAAATATTGTATATGTAAATAGCCAGCCAGATTTGAATACACAAAACAGAAATATCCATATTTAGTCTGTTAAGAACTGAACACAAATTCTCAATAAGACAAATAGAAATTTTCATAATACATCTCAGTAAAGTGCTCACGGATTTTCACATGTATGATCACTTGAAATGTATTATAAGTAGGAATATTTGCACCCATACATCCCTCTATGAAATATAGAGAAACCCAAGTTTCTCTGAGAAAATCTGCATTCAACTTTTCAAATATGAAATGCAGAGAATTTTGTATTCTCACACTTATACGTGTGTAATATTGAGAAATCCATATTTCACAAGGAAAATATCACCTGGACGTTCATGCACGAACTATAGATAATTCCACATTTTCTGTTGGAAAATATGCAGCTAGATATTCATATGTGAAATACAGAGAATTCCATACTTCAGTATGGAAATTCTGGGGCTACATTTTCAATGTTAAATACATTGGAATCCCACTTTCATTTGAGAAAATGTGTGAATAGGTTTCCATATGTGATATGTACATAAATAGGGGCCCATACGATCATATATGCATGTATCATATCATAATTCCACGCCCTATATCAGAAAAATGAGCCCAAAATTTCCTATGTGATGTGAAGGGAATTTTATGTTTCTGAACCAGATTTTTGATAGGTGAAACACAGTAGAGAATTCCATTTTTCATGTAAACACTAGTAGATCTTAATATTCATAAGTGATATCTAGAAAAATACATAAGGGTAATTGCCACTCAGATTACATACATAAATGATATCTAGAGAATTCCATATGGAAAAATTACCACCCACAATTTGATATGCAAACCATAGAGAATTCCATATTTCATGTAGGAAAATCTGTGATAAGATGTTCATATGAAAAGTATACCAAATTTCTATTTTATGTAGGGATATCTACTCCAAGTGTTGATATGTGAAATAAAGAGTACCATAAGTAGCCTATAGAAAAATCAACCCTCTGATGCTCATATGTGAAATAGAAAGACAGGCGTATTTCACTTCGGAATATCTTCATCCTAAATTGATACATGAAGCCTAGAGAATACTGCATGAAAATAATCTGTGTCAAGAATTTCATATGTGAAAAATTATGATTCCATATTGGATATAAGAATATTTTCAAATATGAGTTTGTATTTCAAGTTAATCTTAAAAATCCATGTTTGGATTTTATTTGCGTAATATAGAGAAACCCATATTCACTTAAGAAAAAATATCTATCCCAGATTTTCCTATTTGAAATAATGAAATTTCCCAATTTCATGTAGGAGAATCAACATACAGATTTTCATAGGTAAACTAAAGAATTCAGTAAGTCATGGAGGAAAATCTTTGATAAGATTTTCATATGTGAAATATAGAGAATTCAATTTTGAATGTACAAAATTCTGCACAGAGAATTTTAAAGGAGACATACAGATTCCATATGTCATGTTCGATAATAAGCTCTTGGATTATCATACATTAAACACAAATAATTCTGTACTGCATGCTGGGAGCCAGCGAGGGAAATCCTACCCGTGGAAAAGGTCAATTGGGGAAGAGGCCTGATCGGCAAAGGCTAATCAAGACTCGAGGGACCCTCTGGACTTACCTGAGCATCTACCCCAAAGAAAACCGGAGTCTGACTACTTTACTATCTTATGCCTCTTACCAAGTCCTCTAATACTTACGGGGGCTTCCCCCCAACCACCTTTCTCTGAAAACATTAATTCAGAGCTGTAGTTTAAAAGTTCTCCTCGACTTAATAGGAGTGTTCCAATCCAAGCCCCTCTGATAGCTTTCTAACTTGCATGACAAGTTTGTCCGGGCTCTTACAACTATGACTGTGACTGTTTTTAGCCTCCCAGCCATGCAAGGACAGAAAACCTAATATTGTAAAATACAGAAATCTGTTGAAGAAGTTAAAATCATTAGAATAGTACTAAAAAAGATTTCATTGTTGAATCAATGCTTGCTGCAAAGTTTCCTCTATCTATTGTATCCTTGGAAATACATTAATCACATATAGAGAATATAAGTAATAGCCTTTGATTTAACCACATCAGATCTTAAGTTAATAAATTCCTTTCTTGTAGCTCACTACACATGTACCTTATAGGAATGTAACCTTGTCATGTGTATAGCACCTGACTTTAGGAAAATCAACTTAAAAGAATATAAGCCTTTTTCTAGCTAACTAACCTTTGTTAGTTGGAGAAGGAAATGGCAACCCACTCCAGTGTTCTTGCCTGGAGAATCCCAGGGACAGGGGAGCCTGTTGGGCTGCCATCTATGGGGTCACGCAGAGTCGGACACGACTGAAGTGACTTAGCAGCAGCAGCAACCTTTGTTAGGAGAGAGGGCCATAAACTGTTAGCAGGCCCCCTGGCCAGAAGATGATGTAAACCACCTAAAATTTTGTATATCACGAGACATACAAAAATGAGCCCTGATCTGATAAGGGTCAAGACTGCTGACCCCACGTGATTTTGGCGTGACTCTATACCTCTCTTTCTATTTTTTATGTGCACAACTTAGGGTATAAAAGCAGCACTGGAAAATAAAGTTTTGGGCCTTGCTCACTGAAGCTTGGTCTCCCCATGTCGTTCTTTCTCTTTTTCTGTCCTTTTCTCTCTTCTCCTTTTTCTGGTTGAGATCCTTGGACCGCTGGGCCCTCTGAGTTTACTTATCTGCCTGGGCTTCTAAGACCCACTCGAGGGGGTGCCCTGGTGGGGTACCTCCTGTGATTCGAGAGGGCACCTGTGGCCTACGTAAACAGAGCAAACCCCATGCTGGGGTTTTATTGGTTTCCAGCATAAGCCAAGGAATCATCAGCCCCTCTCTCTCTTTCTCTCTCTCTCTCTGACGCCGACGCCGTTCATCCCAAGGATGCCCTGGGCCATATCAAGGCTGGTCCCTGATAACTGCATGTGGAAACTCTGCACAAACTTCCATGTGGAAAATATACAGTATTTCATATTGCAGCTAAATATCCTATTCAACATTTCTTCTGAGAAAATTCTGTCGAGATGTGCACAAGTGAAATGTAGGGAATTAAACATTTCATATATAGGTTAACTGGCTCCCATACAATCATATATGTAATAAGGAAAACTCCAAATTTCATATACGAAAAAAGGTGGGAAAATGTTCAGATGTGAAAGTATAGAGAAATCACTTTTTTATATAGGATCATCTCTACCACTTCATAATTGAAAATAGAAAATTCCATGTTTTATGGGAATCTTATGGACGGAGAATCCTGAAAACTACAATCCAAGGTCACAAAGAGTCTAACAAGAATGCAGCAACTGAGCATGAATAATTTATGTAGGCAAAGAGACTAGATTAGTATATTAAATTCAGAGAATTCCATATTTAATTAGGAAAATCTGTGTCCAGATATTCATGCATGAAATATATCTAATTCAGTTCATGATATAGGAAAACCTTATAGCTTATAAGTGACCGATAGAGGGTTGCAAGTGTCATGCAGGGAAATTGCACACCTGGATTTAGCCACTTGCACATTTCTTGGAGAATTTACATCCATATTTGCTCATGTGAAATAGAATATGAAATTTTCTCTAAATGTATATTTCAGAGTCCAGATTTTTGTATGATAAATTGCAGAATTCCATAATTCATGGGAGACAATTGACATGCAGATTTTCATATGTAAAATGGCGACTTCGGTACTATATTTAGAATCTTCAAGAAGATTCACATATGCAGGCAATACACTCATTCAGCTGAAATTGACCCTGAAGTATGCAAAATTTCACGGGTTATGGAAGAATATCTGGGCCCAGATTTTCCTATGGGCAATACAGAGAATTCTCTATTTCATGTAGGAAAATCAGTGATCATAGCTTACATTTGAAATATAGAGTATTCTGTTTATATGTGGGAAAACAGACACCCATATGGGAAAGAAAGAAAATTCCATACTTCATGTGGAGTAATCAGTGCTTCGATTTTTCTATGTAAGAAGAGAAAATTCCAAAATTCCTCATGGAAAATCAGTGCCCAAGGTTTAATATGTGAAGCATACAAAATTCCATATTTCATGAAGGATATTGGTGATGAGATTTTCATGTTTCCTAAAGTTATTTATTGTGATATATTGCATAAAATATATACTTAATAGTGGAAATATGTCCTTAGATGTTTAGATATGAAATATTGAGAATCCCATATTTTTTGGATGATTACCTGGGCACAGATTTTCACATGTGGAAGAGAAAATTTCTTTGCAATCATAGAACTTTTGCCTAGAGTTTTGTCTAGAGTTTTATACACTAAATACAGGAAATTCCATATTTTATGCATTAGATTCTATCCATACATTCACACATGAAATATTTTAAATTAATTAATTTAAAAAACCTCCACACACGTTTTCATATACAAAATCTGGAAAGTGACATTTTTCATGTAAGAAAATCTCTGGTTTTCATACTTATATCATATTGAGAATTCCATACTTCATGTAGAAAAATCTACCATCTGATAAATCTATATAAAATAAGGAGGATCACATAACTCATGGAGAAATTTTGGTGTGTAGAATTGATATATGAAGCAAAGTTAATTGCATAGTAAATTCAAGAGGAAAACCTGGACCCATATTTTCATGCATTAAATATAGATAGGAAATATTTAACATGAAAATAAGTCAAGATTTCATATGTAAAACAGATCATTCCATATGTTATACTGAAAATCTGGGTATGTTTTGAATTTATGAAATATAAAAATTCCTAATTACATGGAGGAAAGTCTGTACCTGCATTCTTATATGAATTATATGTAAAATTGTCCTGTGAAAATATTTTCATACAAATAATAAAAATACCACATTTCATCTAAGAAAAACAGTGCTCAGGTTTTTCCTATGTGAAATATAGGGAATTTCAAATGTCATTTAGGATGATCTGCACCCTAATCTGCTAATAGCAAATAGACAGTGTTTCATATTTTAGATAGACACTGATATTTTCACATGTGAAATTTAAAGGATTCCACATTTCATGTAGAAAACAGCACCCAGATGTTCAGAAATGAAATATACAAATCCCAAATTTCATTTTGGAACATCTGCATGTCAAACTCCAAATGTAACATAAAGAGGCTTTCATATCTTCACATAAGAAAAACGTTGCCCAGATTTTCATATACAAAATGTACAAACTCCATGGTTCATGTTTGGAAGTCTGAAGCTATTTTAACATATATAATGTTAGAATTTTTTATATTTCATATACTAAAAACCGTAAGTAGATTTCATATAAATTCAGTAAAATGACAAATATTTTATATGGGATCCCAGTTTGCATATAAAAAACAGGGAAATTTACATATTTTACTCTATATATCATGCTAAAAAACCTGTGCCCAGGTTTACATATGTTGAATGTAGGGAATTACATGTTTCATAAAGGAGAAGGTGTGTGCAGATTTTCGTAGGCAAAACATAGAGAACCCTACTGTTAAGATAATTTGTTTACAGGATTCCTGTGTTAAACACAGAGAATTCCATATTTCTTACAGGGAAATCAGAGTCCAGGCTTTCATATGAAGAGTAGAAAACTTTTCATGTTGCATGTAAGATAAGATATGCCCAAATTTCTTATGTGAAATACACAGCATCCTATATTTCAGGTAGATGGTTGCCATCTGTGTTTTCATAAAAGAAAAGGAGAGAATTCCATTTTTCCTGTAAAAACTGGAGCACATATATTCATATATGATATATAGAAAATCTGAAATTTCATGTAAGAAATTTGTGTCCAGAGGTTCAAATGTGAAATAGAGTTTATTCTGTTTCATATGAGAAAATATGTACTCAGGTTTCCATATTAACAATATAGGAAATTCCATATTTCATGCTTGAAAGACTAAGTGATTTCTTTATATTTAAAATATCAAATACTCCTATCTGACACATGAAAATTTGGGTTTAGGACTGCATATAAATTTTTTACTTTCCAAATATATTTATGAAAATGTACCCACATTTTCCTATGAATGATAACGCAATCCAGATTTCATCTATCAAAACTGTATCCTAATTTTCATATGTGAAATATACACCTCATATTTCATGTAAGAAAATCTTATGTGTAATATACAACTTTCAAAAGTCATGTCAAAAATCTTTATTCAGATGTCCATATATGAAACACAGATAATTCCATATATTAAATTGAAAAATTATACTCATATGCTCATATGTAAAATATACACAATTATATATTTTATGTAGTAAATTCTATCTGCAGAATTTCATATATATAATATAGATTGATCCATATGTCAACACACCTAGGATGAATATATTAATTATATGTAACGTCATTTTTCATGTCAGAAAATCAAGTCAGTTCTCATATGTTAATTACAGAGAACACAAGGTGCCCTGTTGGAACATCTATGTACAAATTTTCATATGTGAAATGTGGAGATTCGTATACTGCTGTAGAATAATCAGTGCAAGTATTAAATATGTGTTCATAGAGAATTCCGTATTTCATAGAAGAGAACCAGCACATTTATTACCGTACAAAAGTTTGGAGAAATAAATGACTCATGTATAAACATGCACACACAGAATCATACATGAACTAATAGAGAGACTTCTAATTATCACTTAGGAAAAGGTGTGTTCAGCTTTTCATGTGCAAAATAGATGACAAAACCTATTTCATGGGGGAAAATCTTAAGTTTTCATACATGATTTTTCCATCTTCATGTAGGAAAATCAGTGCAGAGTTCATTAAACATTTACAAAATTTCCGATTATCCTGTGAAATATACGCACCCAGATTTTAAAATATAAAATTGGAAAATTCCATGTTTCACTTCAAATTTTAATGTTTCAAATCACCATCAATGTTTTCACACAGGAACTATAAGGAATTCTTTATTTTCATTTAGGAAAACATGTGTGCAGGTCTTCATGTCAGCTAGAAAGAGAAATCTATGTTTCATATAGAAATATCCTGGGGTTGATTTCCATTTTATGTGAAACATATAAACTTCCAAAACGTATTCACAAAAATCAAGACCAATATAGTTTCATATGGGAAATTCAGGGATTTTATATTTCATGTAGAAAATTCCATATTTTAAGAAAAAATATTAGGACTTGATTTTATATTGGTAACATATAAAATTCTATATCTCATGTGTGAAAAGCTGGAAAAACAGTGGAAACAGTGTCAGACTTCATATTTTTGGGGCTCCAAAATCACTGCAGATGCTGATTGCAGCCATGAAATTAAAAGACGCTTGCTCCGTGGAAGGAAAGTTATGACCAACCTTGATAGTATATTAAAAAGCAGAGACATTACTTTGCCAACCAAGGTCCGTCTAGTAAAGGTTATGGTTTTTCCCGTGGTCATGTATGGATGTAAGCGTTGGACTGTGAAGAAAGCTGATCGCCGAAGAATCGATGCTTTTGAACTGTGGTGTTGGAAAAGACTCTTGAGAGTCCCTTATACTGCAAGGAGATCCAACCAGTCCATTCTAAAGGCGATCAATCCTGGGTGTTCATTGGAGGGACTAATGCTAAAGTTGTAACTGCAATACTTTGGCCACCTCATGCCACGAGGAGACTCACTGCAAAAGACTCTGATGCTGGGAAAGTTTGGGGTCGGGAGGAGACGGGGAGGACAGAGAATGAGATGGCTGGATGGCATCACCGACTCTGTGGACATGAGTTTGAGTGTACTCCGGGAGTTGGTGATGGACAGGGAGGCCTGGCGTGCTGTGATTCATGGGGTCACGGAGAGTCGGACACGACTGAGCGACTGAATTGACTGACTGACTGACTGACATTTTCACATGTGAAATACAGAGATTTCACGTTAATTGTAAGAATATCTTCCCCCATTCAAATGTGAAGCATACAAAATTCACTATTTCATGCAAGCAATATCCCCCTTTTTTATTTTGTCCCAGTTCTTTTTTATTTCTTTTTTTCACTCCCTCTTCAATCAAGTCAAGCACCTCTTCCACCTCTGCTAATTATCCTGGAAGGTTCCTAACCAGGTGGGCAGGTTTGGAAGTGCTCACTATGGATAGCTGAGAAATGAACAGTGTTCTGTATTCTCACATCACCTTGCACAGATTCACAGTGCTATTCACTTTGGCATGATTCTATCCTCTGTGCTTTCTTTCCAGAAACCACAGACAAATAGCATAGGGCTTTGTGCTCAGCTGACTTGGAAAAACCCCAACTCTGCGTGCACCTCTCAATATCATTATTTGTCAACGCCATGCTCTTATCATATATACGTCATATGCAATTGAGATATCACACAAATTTGGGGCCAGGTGGGTGACAATAAAGTCAAACAAACGTAACTGATTCTAAACATGATAACGAGTAAAATTAAGATACCTGAGATATGGAGAGGGTGAGGTGGATAGAAAATGAAGCAGTTGAGAATAAGTAATGGTCTCAATCACAGGGGAGAGAATTTTTTGCTCTTCCAGGAAATCATGTCCAACTTTGTGATCCCATGGACTAGAGCCTGTCAGGCTTCCTTTCACTATCTCCCAGAATTTGTTCAGATTCATGTCTATAGAGTTGGTGAAGTTATCTAACTGTCCCAACATCTGCTGCCCACCTCTCCTTTGACTTTCAATATTTTCCACCATCTGAGCCTTTTCTAATGAGTCAGTTCTTTGTATTAGGTGGACAAAGGAAGAAAGAACACTAAAAAACAACTAACTTTTAAGAGGAAAGATCTTGAAGCAGTTTAGGATAGAGATGTAGTAAAAGTTTTTGACGAAATGGAAGACCCATTCATAATAAACCATGTATATAACTTGTGGGAACAGCCAGAACCATCTGCAAACTAATAAAGGCCACATATGGATAAACTCACTGCAAACATGATTCTCAATGGTGAAAACCTGTAAATGTGACCCCTAATTCATGAATAAGACAAAAATACCCACTCTCAACACTGGTATTCAGCATAGACTTTGGATTCCTCATTATATCAATCAGATTAGAAGAAATACAATTTCAAACAAACGGGAAAAGGAGTAAAACTGCCACTGTTTACACGTGCTATGCTACTATGCCTGGAGATCCAAAGATGCCACCAGAAAATTACTAAAGCTGATCAATAAGTTTAGGGGAGTTGCTAGATATAAAATTAATACTCATAAATCCCTTGTATTCCTACACACTCACAACAAAATATCAAAAATAGAATTGAAGGAAACAATCCCATTCACCATGGAAACAAGAAGAGTAAAATTCCTGGTAATAAACCTACCGAGGCAGGGGAAAGACTGGTGTGCAGAAAATAATAAAGCATGGAAGAAACAAAGCAAAGCTGACACAAAGAGATGGACAGATATACCATTCACATGCACTGGAAGAAACAATATTGTGAAAATGGCTACACTATAAAAAGCAGTTTAAAGTTTCAATGCAGTTGCTATCAAGACACCAATGGCATTTTTAACAGAACTAGAGCAAAATATTTTTGCAACTAGAATGGAAATGCGAAAGATCTTGAATAGCCATGCGAGCTTGAGAAAGAAAACAGAGCTGAAGGAATCAAGTTTCCTGACATAAGTCAATACTACAAAGCTACAGTAATCAGTACAGCATGGAATGGGCCCAAAGCAGAAATATAAGCCACTGGGATGGATAGAAACCCTGATCATCGCTTGCCCAAGTGGTCATCTAATCTCTGACAAATGAGACAACAATATACAATGGAGACTACATAATCTCTTTTATAAGTGATGTTGGAAAATCTGGACAGCTAAAAGTGAAAGAATGAAATTAGGACACTGGCTTGTTGTGACGCCATGGAGTGTGGCATGCCAGGCTTCCCTGTCCCACACCATCTCCTGAAGGTTACCCAAGTTCATGTCCATTGCATCACTGATGCAACCCAATCATCTCATCCTTCGTGCCCTCTTCTCCTTTTGCCTTCAGTCTTTCCCAGCATCAGGGTCTTTTCCAATGAGTTGTCTCTTCACATAAGGTGGGCAAATTATTAGAGCATAAACTTGAGTAGCAATCCTTCCAATGGGTATTTCAGGGTAATTTTTTAAGATTGACTGATTTCTTCTCTCTGCTGTCCAAGAGACTCTCAAGAGTCTTCTCCAGCACCCTGGTTGAAAAGTATCAGTTCTTCAGTTGTTCTGCCTCCTTTATGGTCCCTCACACAACAGTATATGACTATGGGAAAGATCATAGCTTTGACTGTAACGGACCTTTGCCAGCAAGGTGATTTCTTTCATTGTAACACTTAATCTAATTCTGTCATACATTTTCTGTAAAGAAGCATTTATTTTCTAATTTCATGGCTGCAGACACTCTGCCTTGATGTCAGAGCCCAAGAAGGGGAAACCTGACATTGTTTTTTTCCTTTTACCCCTTCTCTTTGCGATGAAGTGATGGGACCGGAGGTTGTGATATGAGTTTTTATACCATTGAGTTTTATGCCTGCTCTGGCGGGACAAATGGTAAAGCGTGTGCTTGCAAGGCGGGGGAGCAGAATTAGACCGTGGGTTAGGAAAATTCCCTGGAGAAGAAAATGACAACCCACTCCAATACTCTTGCCTTGCAAATTCCATGGACAGAAGAGCCTGTTAGGCTATAATCCATGGACCTGTTATTCTATAATCTCAAAGAGTGGGACACGACTAAATTACTTCATTTTCACTTTGCACTCTTCAAAAGCTTTTGCTTACTTCACTCTGTACAATGGGGGGTTTTAAGATGGGGAACACATGTACACCTGGGGCAGATTCATGTCAATTTGCAAAAGAAATACAGTAATATAAATAATTAGTATCCAATTAAAATAAATAAATTTTAAAAAAGAAAATAAAGAAATGAGTAATAAAGTAAACCACCCTGTCACCACTGCCCAAAAAAAGAAGAAAAAAAAAAGCTTTTGTACTCCTTCACCTTCATTAAGAGGTTCTTTAGTTCATCTTCTTTTTCTATCATTAGGAGACGGCAATGGCAAGCCACTCAATTCTCTTGCTCGGAGACTCCCATGGATGGAGGAGCCTGGCGAGCTGCAGTCCGTGGGGTCGCTAAGGGTCGGACACGACTGAGCGACTTCACTTTCACTTTTCACTTTCACACATTGGAGAAGGAAATGGCAACCCACTCCAATGTTCCTGCCTGGAGAATCCCAGGGATGGGGGAGCCTGGTGGGCTTCCATCTATGGGGTCACACAAAGTCGGACACGACTGAAGTGACTTAGCAGTACTAGCAATAGCAGCAGAGTGATAGTCACACACATATTTGAGGTTGGTGACATTGTCGCCAGCAATCTTGATTCAGCTTGTAAGTTATCCAGCCTGGCATTTCTCATGCTTTGCTATGCATATAAGTTAAATGAATGAGGTGACAATCAACAGCCTTATCATACTCCTTTCTCAACCCTGAGCTCGTCAGTCATTGCATACTTGACCCTATTGCTTCGGGACCTGCCTACAGGTCAAGTATGAAGGAGACAGGTAAAATGTTCTGCTATTCCCATCTCTTTAAGAGTTTTCCGCAATTTATATGTTGCACAGACTGATTTTACAGTGGTCAATGAAAAACAGGCAGAGATTTTCTGGAATTCATTTGGTATTTCTATGATCCAGTAATCGGTGATCATTTGATCTGTGGTTTCTCTGATGTTTCTAATCCCAGGTCAAACTTCTGGAAGTTCTCAGTTCATGTAATGTTGAAGACTAGCTTGAAGGAATTTGAGCATAACTTTACTAGCATGGGAGATGTGTGAAATTGAGTGGTGGTTTGAACTTCGTTTAGTACTGTCCTTCTTGGAAATTTGGATAAGGATTAACCTTTTCCAGTCACCTGATCACTGCTATGTTTTCCACATTTGCACCATTTTGATTGTAGCACATTGAGAGCATTTAAGATTTCAACACTTCTGCTGGAAATCCATCACCTCCACTAGTTCTATGGTCAGAAATGCTTTGTTTAAGACTTGGCTTTACATTTCAGAATGAGTGTCTGTGGGTGAATGCTCACACCTTGTGGTTATCTGGGTTATTATGGTCTTTTTTTTTCCCTACAGTTTTTCTTTGTATTCTTTCTATCCTGCCTTGATCTCTTCTACTCCTTTAGTCCTTTATGTTTCTGTTCTTTATTGTGTCCATCTTTGGAGTAAATGATCTTTTGATATTTTCAATTTTCTTGAATAGATCACTGGTATTTCCCTATCTGCTTACTTTCTTCTATTTATCTCCGTTGTTTATTGAAGATACCCTCTTGTCTCTTCAATTTCTCTGGAATTCTGCATTTAGTTGGGCTATCTTTATATTTTTCAGTTATTTTTTGCTTCTTATCTTTCCACAGCTATATATAAACCTTCCTCAGAAAATCAATTTGTCTTTGAGATTTTCTTTTTTTTTTAGGATGGTTTTGTTCACTGCTCCCTGTGCAACATTTTGAAGCTCCTTCTGTAGTTCTTGGGGAACTGTTTACTAGATTTAAGCCCTTAATACTGGTTGTGATTTCTGCTGCATTTTCCAGAGGCAATTTGATTTTTGTTGTACCTGGCTAGCCTAGCGGTTCCAACCCAATCAACTCTTTCTTTATGTTAAACCTGAACTTTGTCATGAGAATCTGATGATCTGAGCCACAATCAACTCCAGGTCTTGTTTTTGCTGACTCTATACAGCTTCTCCATCTTGATTGCTACCGAGAATAACCAAGTTGATAATCCTTACAGACCTTTTGGTGAGATTCATGTGTAAAGTCGGTTACTGTGACGTAGTTAAGAATGCTTGCGCTGACCAGTACATTTTCTGGGTGTAATTCTATTTGTCTTTGCCCTACTTCATTATGTACTCCAAGGTCAAAGTTGCTCCAGTTTGGTCCAGGTATTTATTGACTTCATTCGTTTGAATTGTACTCCCCTATGGTGATGGGGATAGTCACGATAACGTGATCACTGACCTAGAGCCAGACATCTTTGAATGTGAAGTCAAGTGGGCCTTAGAAAGCATCACTACGAACAAAGCTAGTGGAGGTGATGGAATTCCATTTGAGCTATTTCAAATCTTGGTAGATGATGCTGTGAAAGTGCTGCACTCAATATGCCAGCAGATTTGGAAAACTCAGCATTGGCCACAGGACTGGAAGAGGTCAATCTTCATTCCAATCCCAAAGAAAGACAATGCCAAAGAATGCTCCAACTAGCGCACAATTGCATTCATCTCACACGCTAGTAAAGTCATGCTCAAAATTCTCCAAGCCAGGCTTCAGCAGTATGTAAACCGTGAACTCCCAGATGTTTAAGCAGGTTTTAGAAACGGCAGAGGCACCAGAGATCAGATTGCCAACATCCGCTGGATCATGGAGAAAGCAAGAGAGTTCCAGAAAAACATTTATTTCTGCTTCATTGACTGTGCCAAATCCTTTGACTGTGTGGATCACAATAAACTGTGGAACATTCTGAAAGAGATGGGAATCCCAGACCACCTGACCTGCCTCTTGAGAAACCTGTATGCAGGTCAGGAAGCAACAGTTAGAAATGGACATGGAACAACAGACTGGTTCCAAATACGAAAAGGTGTACGTCAAGGTTGTGTATTGTCACCTTGCTTATTTAACTTATATGCAGAGTACATCATGAGGAACGCTGGGCTGGAAGAAGCACAAGCTGGAATCAAGATTGCCGGGAGAAATATCAATAACCTCAGATATGCAGATGACACTACCCTTAAGGCAGAAAGTGAAGAGGAACTCAAAAGCCTCTTGATGAAAGTGAAAGGGGAGAGTGAAAAGGTTGGCTTGAAGCTCCACATTCAGAAAACAAAGATCATGGCAACCGGTCCTAACATTTCATGGGAAATAGATGGAAAAACAGTGGAAACACTGTCAGATTTTATTTTTTGGGGCTCCAAAATCACTGCAGATGCTGATTCCAGCCATGAAATTAAAAGACGCTTGCTCCTTGGAAGGAAAGTTATGACCAACCTTGATAGTATCTTAAAAAGCAGAGACATTACTTTACCAACCAAGGTCTGTCTAGTCAAGGCAATGGTTTTTCCCGTGGTAATGTATGGATGTGAGAGTTGGACCATGAAGAAAGCTGATCGCAGAAGAATCGATGCCTTTGAACTGTGGTGTTGGAGAAGACTCTTGAGAGTCCCTTATACTGCAAGGAGATCCAACCAGTCCATTCTAGAGGAGATCAATCCTGGATGTTTATTGGAGGGACTGATGCTAAAGCTGAAGCTGCAATACTGTGGCCACCTCATGTGACGAGTTGACTCATTGGAAAGGACTCTGATGCTGGCAAAGGTTGGGGGCGGGAGGAGACGGGGACGACGGAGAATGAGATGGCTGGATGGCATCACCGACTCTGTAGACATGAGTTTGAGTGTACTCCGGGAGTTGGTGATGGACAGGGAGGCCTGGCGTGCTGTGATTCATGGGGTAGCGGAAAGTCGGACACGACTAAGCGACAGAACTGAACTGAACTGAACTATGGTGATGGGGACATCTTTCATTCGGTCTTAGTTATAAGAGTTCTTGCAGTCTTCATAGAACTGATCAATTTCAATTTCTTTGGATCATCTTTTGGGACCTACACTTGGATTACAGTGATGTTGAATCTTTTGCCTTGGAAACAAACTGAGATCATTCTGTCGCTTTTGAGGCTACTCCCAAACACTCCATTTAAGACTCTTTGGTGATTATGATTACTACTCCTTTACTCCTATGAGACTCTTGCCCACTGTAATAGACAAAATAGTCATCTGAATTAAATTCACCCATTCCTCTCCATTTTAGTTCCATGAATCCTAGTTGATGTTTACTCTTGCTTTCTCCCATTTGACCCCATCCAATTTACCTTGATTTATGGGCCTATCTTTCCGTGTTCTTATGCATTATTGTTCTTTGCACATCAGATTTTACTTTCATCATCAGACATATCCATAACTGAGCTTCATTTCCTCTTTCATCTCACCACTTTTTGTTTCCTACAGCCATTAGAAATCGCCCTCTGCTCTTCCCCAGTAGCATTTTGGACAGCTTCTGCACCGGGAGAGACACCTTTCAGGGTAATATATTTTTGCCTTTTTATAGAGTTAATTCATGGCTCTATTGGAGTGTTTTGCCATTCATTTCTTCAGTGGATCACCTTTAGTCACTCCTTAACATCATGTAAGAAGATAAACTCAGACTGGATAAATACCTAAATATAAGTTCACTCACTCTAAATCTATATTATTAGAGGAAATCATAGGTAGAACATATTTTGACATAAAATGGAGAAAGATTTTTTTTTTCTTTTTAAATCTAGCTCCTAAATCAATGAAGATAAAGATAAGAATAACCAAGTAGGACTTAATTAAACTTAATAACTTTTACACAGCAACATCATAAGCAAGACAGAAAACAATTTTCATTGTGGGAGAAAACATTTGCAAATGAAGGAAATGGAAACAGATTAAACTCCAAAATAAGCAAATAGCACACGTGGCTGAATAGCAGAGAAACTAACAACCCCATTGGAAAAAAATGGACCGAGAGGAAATAGACGTTACTCCCAAGAAGACTAACAGGTTTTCAATATCATAATAGAAGATGCTCAACATCACTATTAGAAAAAGGGAAACAAAACCTTCAATGAGGTAGCACCTAACACTGGCCTGAGTGACCCTTATCAGCAACAACAGCAACAAAAATCTACAAATAAATAAATTTTTCAGAGGGTGTGGAGAAAAGTAACCCTCCCAAGTGGCTTGAATGAAACGAATCCAGCAGTAATGCAGGAGACTTGGATTCAATCCCGTGGTTATGAAAATTCCCTTGGAGAAGGGAATTGCCCTGAATATTTTAATTCAGATTCTGAATTCAGGAACTCAGATTCCTCAGAAGAAGCATTCTGGACTAGAGAATCCCAGTCTGTCACAAAGATTTGGACATGACATTGTGACGTTCACTTTCGTTTTCTTTCCAGTCCTGCTAGAAGGAATATACATTGATACAGCCACTATGTATGCAGATCAGTATGAAAAGTCTTTAAAAAGCTAGGAATGAAGAAACTATATGATCTAGCAATTCCACTGCTGGGATTGTTGGGATTTACCTAAAGAAAATCATAATTACAAAAGATGCATAACAACAGTATTGAAGGCTCCAGGATTTAAAACAGCAGAACTCTGAAGCAACAGAAATGTCCATTTACAAAGAAATGAATAAAGATAATTTGGTATATATATAAAATAGAACATTACCCAATCAAAAAAGGAATGAAATTGGGTCATTTGTAGAGAGGTGGACGGATTGAAAAAGAGTCCAATATAATGAAATAAAATAGAAAAAGGAAAACAAATATCACTTATTAACATATATATAAACTGTTAATAGATTATATATAACATATTTTATCACATATATTATAAATAACATAACTTTATATAACATAGACTGTTTATTTAACATAAAATTTAATATATTGTATAATATATATATTTATATTTCATAGCATATATATTATATATAACATATATATATATAACATAAATTTATATACATATATATGTATATGTATAAACTGGATCAGTTCAGTTCAGGCGCTCAGTCATGTCCGACTCTTTGCGACACCATGAACCACAACACACCAGGTCTCCTTGTCCATCACCAGCTCCCGGAGTTCACCCAAACCCATGTGCATTGAGTTAATGATACGATCCAACCATCTTATACTCTGTCATCCCCTTCTCCTGCTCTCAATCTTTCCCAGCATCAGAGTCTTTTCAAATCAGCTAGCTCTTCATATCATGTGGCCAATGTATTGGAGTTTCAGCTTCAACATCAGTCCTTCCAATGAACACCCAGGACTGATCTCCTTTAGGAAGGACTGGTTGGATCTCCTTGCAGTCCAAGGGACTCTCAAGTGTTTTCTCCAACACCACAGTTCAAAAACATCAGTTCTTCTGCACTCAACTTTCTTTATTATCCAACTCTCACATCCATACATGATCACTGGAAAATCATAGCCTTGACTAACGGACTTTTTTTTTAGCAAAGTAATGTCTCTGCTTTTTAATATGCTGTGTAGTTTAGTCATAACATCCTTCCAAGGAGTAAGTGTCTTTTAATTTCACAGCTGCAATCACCATCCGCAGTGATTTTGGAGCCTAGAAAATTAAAGTCAGCCACTATTTCCACTGTTTTCCCATCTATGTGCCTTGAAGTGATGGAACTGGATTCCTTGATCTTAAGTTTTCTGAATGTTGAGCTTTAAACTTTAAGTTGGCTTAAAAAGTGGATGACCATTATATCTACTACTGTGGGCAGGAATCCCTTAGATGAAATGGAGTAGCCATCATGGTCAACAAAAGAGTCCGAAATGCAAGCACTTGAATGCAATCTTAAAAACGACAGAATGATTTCTGTATGTTTCCAAGGCAAACCATTCAGTATTACAGTAATCCAGGCCTATGCCCCAACCAGTAATGCTGAAGAAGCCAAAGTTCTATGAAGACCTACAACACCTTTTAGAACTAACACCCAAAAAAGATGTCCTTTTCATTATAGGGGATTGTAATGCAAAAGTAGGAAGTCAAGAAACACCTGAAGTAACAATCAAATTTGGCCTTGGAGCACGGAATGAAGCAGGGCAAAGGCTAATAAAGTTTTGTCAAGAGAGTGCACTGGTCACAGCAAACACCCTCTTCCAACAACACAGCACAAGACTCTACACATGGACATCACCAGATGGTCAACACCGAAATCAGATTGATTATATTCTTTGCAATCAAAGATGGAGAAGCTGTTAGTGAAAACAAGACCAGGAGCTGACTGTGGCTCAGATCATGAACTCCGTATTGCCAAATTCAGACTTAAAATGAAGAAAGTAGGGAAAACCACTAGACCATTCAGATATGACCTCAATCAAATCCCTTATGATTATACAGTGGAAGTGAGAAATAGATTTAAGGGACTAGATCTGATTGATAGACTGCCTGATGAACTCTGGACGGAGGTTCGTGACATTGTACAGGAGACAGTGACCAAGACCATCCCCATGGAAAAGAAATGCAAAAGAGCAAATTGGCTGTCTGAGGAGGCCTTACAAATAGATGTGAAAAGAAGAGAGGCGAAAAGCAAAGGAGAAAAGGAAGGATATAAGCATCTGAACGCAGAGTTCCAAAGAATAGCAAGGAGAGATAAGAAAGACTTCCTCAGTGATCAATGCAAAGAAATAGAGAAAAACAATAGAATAGGAAAAACAAGAGACCTCTTCAAGAAAATTAGAGATTCCAAGGGAACATTTCATGCAAAGATGGGCTCGATAAAGGACAGAAATGGTATGGACCTAACGGAAGCAGAAGTTATTAAGAAGAGGTGGCAGGAATACACAGAAGAACTGTACAAAAAAGATCCTCATGACCAAGATAGTCACGATAACGTGATCACTGACCTAGAGCCAGACATCTTGGAATGTGAAATCAAGTGGGCCTTAGAAAGCATCACTACGAACAAAGCTAGTGGAGGTGATGGAATTCTAGTTGAGCTATTTTAAGTCTTGAAAGATGATGCTGTTAAAGTGCTACACTCAATATGCCAGCAGATATGGAAAACTCAGCAGTGGCCACAGGACTGGAAGAGGTCAGTCTTCATTCCAATCCCCAAGAAAGAGAATGCCAAAGAATGGTCAAACTACCGCACAATTGCACTCATCTCACACGCTAGTAAAGTCATGCTCAAAATTCTCCAAGCCAGGCTTCAGCAATATGTGAACCGTGAACTCCCAGATGTTCAAGTAGGTTTTAGAAACTGCAGAGGCACCAGAGATCAGATTGACAACATCCGCTGGATCATGGAGAAAGCAAGAGAGTTCCAGAAAATCATCTATTTCTACTTCATTGACTATGCCAAATCCTTTGACTGTGTGGATCACAATAAACTGTGGAACATTCTAAAAGAGATGGGAATCCCAGACCACCTGACCTGCCTCTTGAGAAATATGTATGCAGGTCAGGAAGCAACAGTTAGAACTGGACACGGAAAAACAGACTGGTTCCAAAGAGGAAAAGGTGTACATCAAGGTTGTGTATTGTCACCTTGCTTATTTAAATTATATGCAGAATACATCATGAGGAACGCTGGGCTGGAAGAAGCACAAGCTGGAATCAAGATTGCCGGGAGAAATATCAATAACCTCAGATATGCAAATGACACTACCCTTATGGCAGAAAGTGAAGAGGAACTCAAAATCCTCTTGATGAAAGTGAAACAGGAGAGTGAAAATGTTGGCTTGAAGCTCAGCATTCAGAAAACAAAGATCATGGTATCTGGTCCCATCACTTCATGGGAAATAGATGGAAAAACTGTGGAAACACTGTCAGACTTTATTGTCTTGGGCTCCAAAATCACTGCAGATGCTGATTGCAGCCATTAAATTAAAAGATGCTTGATCCTTGGAAGGAAATTATGACCAACCTTGATAGTATCTTAAAAAGCAGAGACATTACTTTGCCAACCAAGGTCCGTCTAGTCAAGGCAATGGTTTTTCCCGTGGTCATGTATGGATGTGAGAGTTGGACTGTGTAGAAAGCTGATCGCCGAAGAATCGATGCCTTTGAACTGTGGTGTTGGAGAAGACTCTTGAGAGTCCCTTTTACTGCAAGGAGATCCAACCAGTCCATTCTGAAGGAGATCAATCCTGGATGTTCATTGGAGGGACTGATACTAAAGCTGAAACTCCAATAATTTGCCCACCTCATGAGACGAGTTGACTCACTGCAAAAGACTCTGATGCTGGGCAAGTTTGGGGGCGGGAGGAGATGGGGACGACGGAGAATGAGATGGCTGGATACATCACCGACTCTGTGGACATGAGTTTGAGTGTACTCCGGGAGTTGGTGATGGACAGGGAGGCCTGGCGGGCTGTGATTCATGGGGTCGCGGAGAGTAGGACGCGACTGAGCGACTGAACTGAACTGAACTGATACTGATTTTTTGCTGAGCATATCATTCGTTGTAAATGAAAGAAGCTAGTGTACAATACATGTACACACACACATATATATTATATTATACTATGATATCATATATAATATATATTAATGATATATAATATATACTATTATACATTATTAGCATAATTGTTTACATATATTATAGTGCATATTGTATTGTAATGTGTGTACATATATATATATATATTTAAGCAACCCTTATTTAGTGATATTTCATGTGTTAAGTCACTACACTCCTGTCTGACACTCTGCATCACACAGACTGTTTCCCATCATGTTTTCTCAATCCACTGAATTCTCAAGGTGAGGAAATAGGACATGGTTTTCACGCTTAGTTCCAGGAGATCTTCCCAACACTTTGATCGAACCTGCATCTCTTATGACTTCTGCGTTAGAAGGCAGGATACCTACTACTAGTGCAACCTAGATAGCCATATATATATAGCTAAACATATATATGCATATGTATATGTGGAAAGTTTACGTATATTATCTTGCTGTATATAGGTAGCAGTGTATATTCTAAAGGAGATCAATCCTGGGTGTTCATTGGAAGGACTGATGCTAAAACTGAAACTCCAATACTTTGGCCACCTCATGCGATGAGCTGACTCACTGGAAAAGAGTTTGATGTTAGGAGGGATTGGGGGTGGGAGGAGACGGGGACGACAGAGAATGAGATGGCAGGATGGCATCACTGACTCGATGGACATGAGTTTGAGGGAACTCCGGCAGTTGGTGATGGACAAGGAGACCTGGCATGCTGTGATTCATGGGGTCGAAAAGAGTCGGACACGACTGAGCGAATGAACAGAACTAAACTGATGGATTTTGCAGGAGGTATACAATTTCCGGTATGTCCTTGCAATTGAGGACTTGTATCAAGAGAGTTGGATTGTGAAGAATGCTGATCGCCGAAGAATTGATGCTTTTGAATTGTGGTGTTGGAGAAGACACTTGAGAGCCCCTTGGACTGCTAGGAGATCCAACCAGTCCATTCTAAAGGAGATCAATCCTGGGTATTCATAGGAAGGACTGATGCTAAAGCTGAAACTCTAATATTTTGGTCACCTCATGCAAAGAGTTGACTCACTGGAAAAGACTCTGATGCTGGGAGAGATTGGGGGCAGGAGGAAACGAGGGCGACAGAGAATGAGATGGCTGGATGGCCTCACCAACTCGATGGACATGAGTTTGAGTGAACTCCGGGAGTTGGTGATGAACACGGAGGCCTGGCATGCTGTGATTCATGTTGTCGCAAAGAGTTGGACACGAGTGAGGGACTGAATTGAACTGAACTGTACTGAAATGATCAAGTCCTTAGTTACTGCAGCTGCCACCAGTGTTGCCTGAAGGACTGATTCCAGACTGAAAGAATAGATACTAGCCCTAGTTAAGGTGTTTATCAAAGGAATTATTTCAAGGAGCCCAGATTTTTGCATATTTGCATAAGTAAAAAATATCTCAATCCATTCACTTGTGGTGTCCAGTGTTTCTTCATTAACCATAATATTTGGACATTCTCCATACCTGATCATTGTACCAAAACTTTTGTAAAACCTGGCTCCATCTATCCTTGTTCATAGCCTTTTTGCAATACTTGAGAAGTTACTCCTCATGATGAAATCCTTCTTAGGATGAAAGTCCTGCTGAAGAAAACATAATTCTCCACTTTTAGGCTATGCATTTTTCCCAGTCAGTAGCACACAATCTCGGAGCACACACAAGCCACTCCAGCATTCTTGCCTAGAAGATCCCATGGATGGAGAAGCCTGGTAGGCCGCAGCCCATGGGGTCGCTAAGGGTCAGATACGACTGAAAAACTTCCCTTTCACTTTTCACTTTCACACATTGGAGAAGGAAATGACAACCCACTCCAGTGTTCTTGCCTGGAGAATCCCAGGGACAGGGGAGCCTGGTCGGCTTCTGTCTATGGGGTCACACAGAGTCGGACAAGACTGAAGTGACTTAGCAGCAGCAGAAGCACACATTCTAGTATTGCGATATAAGGGATTCTTGTGCAGCACCTCAGTTTTAACCTATGCTTACTAATTCCTACTTACCATAGTTCTGAAAGTCAAAGGTCTGCTATTACTTATTAAAACTTGAGGGGATTCATGGATTCATAAAATGGTGACATCATTTTATGAAAACATATCACATTTGTTTGCTTTTTTTATTTTCTTTACGTTTATGACAAATTAGTGAAGTGAAGGGACACTTAAGTGTAGAGTCTGAACTTATTCTGGCTAACTTCAGTTCAGTTCAGTCGCTCAGTTGTGTCCGACTCTCCGCGACCCCATGAATCACAGCACGCCAGGCCTCCCTGTCCATCACCAACTCCCGGAGTACACTCAAACTCATGTCCACAGAGTTGGTGATGCCATCCAGCCATCTCATTCTCTGTCGTCCCCTTCTCCTCCCGCCCCCAACCTTTCCCAGCATCAGAGTCTTTTCCAGTGAGTCAACTCGTCCCATGAGGTGGCCAAAGTATTGGAGTTTCAGCTTTAGCATCAGTCCCTCCAGTGAACATCCAGGATTGATCTCCTTTAGAATGGACTGGTTGGATCTCCTTGTAGTATAAGGGACTCTCAAGAGTCTTCTCCAACACCACAGTTCAAAAGCATCGATTCTTCGGCAATCAGCCTTCTTCACGTCCAACTTTCACATCCATACATGACCACGGGAAAAACCATAGCCTTGACTAGACAGACCTTGGTTAACTTAGTTCTGCATTTTAAGTTTGTTTGTTTGTTTTTGCTAAGTCTATACATACTAAAGCAGTCTTGGGTACATATTTTACTTGACATGCCCTGGATACTTTATTTGTCACTTTCACAAGTTGGCCAAGGACTGATTTTCTTTCTTCAATTGAAACAAACTGATTAAAATTTGGAGCATAATTAAATTACAATGTTCTGTTAATTTCTGCGGCCCAGCGAAATAAATCAGTTATTAGTAAATATAGCTGAGCCTCCCTTTTGAGCGGTCCTCCCATCTCCCTCTTTTACCTTCTCTCCTACCCCACAACCCACTCCACTAGAACTCTCCATAGCACTAGTTATCTACTACGTACTTGGTATTTTACATATGTCTGTGCAATTTTTCAATGCATTCCATTCTCTCCTTCCCACACTGTGTCCACAAGTCTGTTTTCTAGGACTGCATCTCTTCCTACCCTTCAAATGGGTTCTTCAGTACCTGTTTTCTAAATTCCACTTATATATATATTAATATGCAATATTGGTCTTTCTGTTTTTTAATTCCTTCACTGTGTAATAGGCTCTAGATTCATCTGCAACCCTGCAAATAATCCAACTTTCTCCCTTTTTATGGGTGAGTAATTTTCCATCCTATATATGGACTATAGCTTTTTTATCCATTCTTCGTTTGATATACACTGAGGTTGCTTCCCTTTATTGGCTACTCTAAATGGTTTTACAATGGTTACTGGCAAACACATGTATTTTTTGTTTAAGGTTTTCTTTTAGTGTATGGAAAACAGTGTGATTATTGGGTTATAGGCAGGGGGTTTCTCCTTTCTCCACACCTTCTCCTTCATATATTCGTATACAATCATATAAATATATATATACACGTATATATTTACTTCTTTATTTGGTTGCAACAAATTTCAATCGCTGCATGTGGAGTCTAATTCCAGGACCAAGGATCAAACCTGGGACCTCTGCATTGGGATCATGGTGTCTTAGCCCCTGGACTAGCAGGGCTGTTACAGATTTTTTTTTTTTTTAATGGTGGCCATTTGGAATGGTGCAAGGTGATACATCGTTGTAGTTTTGATTTGTGTGGTTTTGTTAATTGCGGTAGTTTTTACTATGTTCAATTGTTGGAGAGTTTCTATCACAAATGATTGTTGGAATATATGAAAGATTTTTCAGCATCTATTGAGGTGATCATATGGTTTCAATCCTTCAATAGGGGATTGGAATGCAAAAGTAGGAAGTCAAGATACATTTGGAGTAACAGATATATTTGGCTTTGGAATAAAGAATGAAACAGGGCAATGGCCAATAGAGTTTGGCCAAGAGAATGCATTGGTCATAGCAAACAGGCAAACAGCTTCTTCCAACATCACAAGAGAAGACTCTACACATGGACATCACCAGACAGTCAGCACTGAAATCAGATTGATTATATTCTTTGCAGCCAATGATGGAGAAGGTCTATACAGTCAGCATAAACAAGACCAGGAGCTGACTGTGGCTCAGATCTTGAAATACTTATTGACAAATTCAGACTTAAATTGAAGAAAGTAGGGAAAACCTCTGGCCATTCAGGTATGACCTAAATCACCTCCGTTATGTTTATACAGTGGAATTGAGAAATAGATTTAAGGGACTAGATCTGATAGAATGTCGGATGAACTATCCCCATGGAAAAGAAATGCAAAGAAAGCAAAATGGTTGTCTGATGAGGCCTTACAAATAGCTGTGAAAAGAAGAGAAGCAAAAAGCAAAACAGAAAATGAAAGATATAAGCATCTGAATACACAGTTCCAGACAATAGCAAGGAGAGATAAGAAAGCCTTCTTCAGCGACCAATGTAAAGAAAGAGAGGAAAGCAATAGAATGGGAAAGTCTAGAAATCTTTTCAAGCAAATTAGATAACCCATGGGAAGATTTCATGCAAAGATGGGGTCAATAATGGACAGAAATTGTATGGTCCTAACAGAAGCAGAATATATTATGAAGAGGTGGCAAGAATACACAAAACTGTACGAAAAAAGTCTTTATGACCCCGATAATTACGATGGTGTGATCACTCACTTAGAGCCAGACATCCTGGAATGTGAAGTCAAGTGGGTCTTAGAAAGGATCACTATGAACAAAGCTAGCTGAGGTGATGAATTCCAGTTAAGCTATTGCAAATAATGCAATTTGATGTTTTAAAAGTGCTGCACTCCATATGCCAGGAAACTTGGAAAACTCAGCAGTGGCCACAGGACTGGAAAACTTCAGTTTTCATCCCAATCCCAAAGAAAAGCAATGCCAAAGAATGCTCAAACAACCTCACAATTGTACGAAACTCCCACGCTAGTAAAGTAATCCTCAAAATTCTCCAAGCCAGGCTTCAGCAAAATGTAAACTGTGAACTTCCAGATGCGCAAGCTGCTTATAAAAAGGCAGAGAAACCAGAGATCAAATTACCAACATCAGCTGGATCATCAAAGGAGCAAGGGAGTTCCAGAAAAATATCTGTTTCTGATTTATTGACTATGCCAAAGCCTTTGACTGTGTGGATCACAATATACTGTGGAACATTCTGAAAGAAATTGGAATACCAGACCTGTCTCTTGAAAAATCTATATGCAAGTCAAGAAGAAACAGTCAGAACTGGACATGGAAGAATACACTGGCTCCAAATAAGAAAAGGAGTATGTCAAGGCTGTATATTGTCACCCTGCTTATTTCACTTATATGATGAACACGTATGAGAAATGCCGGGCTGTAAGAAGCACAAGCTGGAATCAAGATTGCCAGGAGAAATATCAATAATCTCAGATATGCAGATGACAGCACCCTTATGGCAGAATGTGAAGAAGAACTAAAAAGCCTCTTGATGCAAGTGAAAGAGGAGAATGAAAATGTTGGCTTAAAGCTCAACATTCAGAAAGAAAATATCACAGTATCTGGTCCCATCACTCCGTGGGAAATAGATGGGGAAATAGTGGAAACTGTGTCAGGCTTTATTTTTTGGGGCTCCATAATCACTGAAGATTGTGATTGCAGTCATGAAATTAAAAGACGCTTACTTCTTGGAAGGGAAATTTTAACCAACGTAGATATCATATTAAAAAGCAGAGACATTACTTTGCCAGCCAAGGTCCGTCTAGTCAAGGCTATGCTTTTTCCCGTGGTCATGTATGGATGTGAGAGTTGGACTGTGAAGAAAACTGATCGCCGGAGAATTGATGATTTTGAACTGTGGTGTTGGAGACACCTCCTGAGAGTCCCTTGGAGTGCAAGGAGATCCATCCAGTCCATTCTAAAGATCAGTACTGGATGTTCATTGGAAGGACTAATGCTGAAGCTGAAACTCCAATACTTTGGCCACCTGCTGGGAAGAGTTGACTCTTAGAAAAATACCCTGATACTGTGAGGGATTGGGGTCCAGGGGATAAGGGGAGACAGAGAATGAGATGGCTGGATGGCATCATCAACTCCATGGACATGAGTTGGGTGAACTCCGAGCATTGTGATGAACAGGGTAGCCTAGTGGGCTCTCATTCATAGCATCGCAACGAGTCGGATATGACTGAGAGACTGAAGTGAACTGAACTGACCCATTGATATGAAGCTTCTGAAGATGTTTCTGTATCTGTCATATACCCTCACTTAGTAATTCTGTTCAGTCTTTTTAAGGTATTGGTGGATTTTTTTGCTTGTATTTTGCTAAGGATATTTGCCTCTGTTCATCTATGTGATATAGGTCTAACTTTCCTTTTCTCTGTTATGTTGGTGTTGGCATTGGAGTGATGGTGACCTTGTAGGAGAGTTTGTGGGGGTTTCTTCCACTCTAGAATTTTAGAAGTGTTTCAGAAGTCCATGTGTTGGCAGTTTTCTGACTGGTGTGTAAAATTTCCATGTGAAGCCATCTGCCTTAATTTTATCAATTGGAAAATTTTTATCACAGTTTCAATATTAGTGCTTACCATTGTTTGGTTAATATTCTCTGTTTCTTCTTCGTTGAATTTCTGAGCATTTATCCATGGATTCAAGACCCTGAATTTTATTGACTTACAGGTGTTTGCTGTAGTCTCTTACGATTCTTTGTTATTTCTGTGGTATCCGTTATAATATCATCCTTTGTCATGTCAAATTTGATTGATTTAAGTGTTTGTCTCTTTTTCCCTTGATAAGTCTGGACCATGATTTATCTATTTTGTCTATCCTCTCCAAGAGATCCCTTTTAAAGATATTGATTTTGGCTTTTTTTTTTTTTTCATCATGTATTTTCTTTAATTTCTGCTCTGATTTTTTTTTATCATTTTTGTCCCTTGTATTCACTTTGGGAAATTTTGTCTGCTTTTTCTTCTTTCTCTAAATGCTTTAGATTTAATATTATGTTAATTACTTGAGATGTGTAGTATTTATCAACTTCACTCTCTTACTGCTTAAGCATGCTCCACAACTGTTAGAAAATCATGCTTTTAATATTATTTTCTTCTAAATTTTTTTTAAAATTTTCTCTCTGATTTCATCAGTGATCTCTTGGCCATGTAGAGGTGTATTTGTTAGCCTACATGGATTCGTGATTTTTACAGTCTCTGTCCCCATATCTGGTATGTAAAACATAGCATTGTGGGTTTAAAAAAAAAATGATACAATTACCATTACCTTCAAATTACTGAGGCTTGATTTGAGAGTCAGTTTGTGATATATCCTGGAGATATTTCATTTTCACTTTAGAAAAATGCATATTTTTCTCTGTTTGGTTGAAATGTCCGAAACGTATCATTTAACTTTGTCAGGTCTCTTGCCATTGAACGGTTGTGTTTCTTTTTAAATTTCATTTTTTTAATTGGAGGATAATTACTTCCTAAAGTTGTGTTGACTTCAACAGTACAACAGTGTGTATTAGCCTATAGGAGACCAATGTCCATTTTTATTAATGTCCGTTGTTAATTATTTTTTGTTACTTATTCGTTTTTCTAGGCCCTTCAAAAATGTTTCTCATCTTTTCTCCATTCTATCTCAGGAATGCTTTTCTCACCTTTACTATCGTTACTTCCAAGTATTTTGTAGGAAGCCTGCCCATTTTTTCTTTCATTGTGTTTTGAATTTTTACCACATTCCTTTGCCCACAACATATTTATCTGTCTTCATATTTCCCTACTTTCTGTGTTAATGGTCATTTCTTCTCAGACTGCTGGGTTATAGTTATTGCTCCTCGTCTTCACTCCAAGTCGATAAAGTTGGTTGAGTGCCTATTTTGGACTTTGCAGTGGGAGAGACTGGAAACTATGTTCTTGAGTCTGCAGCTAAGATTTCTTTCACTAATGGTGTGACCATGTCTGTTCATGTCATTTGCAGGTGTCCATGGGATTAGTGTTCATTGGAAGGACTGATGCTAAAGCTGAAACTCCAATACTTTGGCTACCTCATGAGACGAGTTGACACACTGGAAAAGACTCTGATGCTGGGAAAGGTTGGGGGCGGGAGGAGAAGGGGACGACCGAGAATGAGATGGCTGGATGGCATCACCGACTCTGTGGACATGAGTTTGAGTGAACTCCGGGAGTTGGTGATGGACAGGGAGGCCTGGCGTGCTGTGATTCATGGGGTCGCGGAGAGTCAGACACGACTGAGCGACTGAACAGAACTGTACTGATCGGATTAGTCTGACATTAGCCATTTTATCTGCTAATGATTTGGTTTGTATTTCTGTCTTGCTTGTTGTGTGGTGTGAGGCATCAGCCCTGGGTTGCACAGGTCGTTGGTTGGAGTGCATCTTAGATCAAGAAAGAGGCCTTCATGGAGACTGTCACCAGTTAATATTCACTGTAGACAGGAATTCCCTGGTATACCATGATCCTATTTTCCATGATGACACCTGAGAAGATCAGAACCATCGTATGCTCAGAGAAACACTATACCACAGGAAGAGATTGAGGAGATTTAAAAAAGTAACACAGGTAAATGGCAAAAAGAAAAAAATAAATAAAAGGAGCACACGCAATAAACACAACAGAAAAAACAACAGATTCATAAAGGGAACCAATTGAAAAAATCTCAAGCCAAAAAAACAACACCAGAGCAGAATGTCAACTGAAGAACAAAGAAAGCAAATCTGACAAGATCGGATGCAGCCCCCACAGAATAACAGAAAATCACAATTAATGTAGAAATGCATACCTTTTAAAAAGGAAGAGATGCAACAGCAACTAAAGGCATAGAAAATAGGTAGCCGAAGTAAAAGTTGAAACAGCAATACAAGAAATAAAAAATATGGTTGAAATAATCTTAAAAGGCCAAAGCAATGTGTAATAACAAAGAAGCCTACAACTGGGCAAAATAGTGCACCAACAACACAACAATGCAATGCATCAAAAGAATATTTCATTTTTCCTAGTGTCTCATCTGTCAGTGTCCTAGTCCCCAAGATGAGTCAGAGGACAACTATACCTCTTTAGGAAGCTGTCCAACGATGGAGGAAACTGGACTCTGGATCTCTCCAAGGACTGCTCATACTTAAAACTGCTATAATTCCTGTGCGTTCTTACCGCTGCCTGAGCATGGTCATTTTCTTTTGCTTGAGCTCTTATCATCTTTTGATCTATTCTGTAGATACAGGGTCTATGTGATTAATAGTGTATATTTAATCTGTGGCATGCTCAACCGGTTGGAAGATTTCCAGTCCTCTTCCTTAATGTCTCTGTCCCTGGATCTAAGATGTAATTTTCATCTTTCCTTCACCTCTGGTCACCAAAGAAGTCTTCCCCGAGACACTTGTGGAGCACTGGGGTCTGCCTTGGTGAGCACAGGAGTGGTACAGCTGTTTGGAATGCTGGAACCCTGGTGGTGCCAATTATGAATAGGAGTCAGCAGCCATGGGCATAAGAGATTTTGAATGAGTGATACTTCTGGCTGGTCTTTCTCTATTGCCTTGCAGTCGGTGTTAACGGGTAGGAAGAGGAGGGGCTACAAAAGTGTCTCTACCTCCGGAGTGTGATCAGCAGTAAGGCCCTGCCTCTTTGGCAGTTTGGGAATACTCAAAATGCATTCCCTGCTACATATCTACTCGTACCTGTTCCATTAGGCCATCTCCACATAGTCAACAGCAGTCCTCTCCCAGGATGGCTCTCTAAATCCAGTGTTCCAGCTGCCAGACCCCATGCACACTGGTTGAGCTGCATTGTAGTTTGGGCCTATAGGGCCATGACACACATTGTCTGTGTGACTCTTGCTCTTTACAATTTATATTTCATTAGCTGTTCCTCCTTGCTTCCTTTCAGCCCAAGTAATGTACACTTTAGTGAAGCGTCTTGCCTCGTTCCGGAAATCTCTTCCCTGCTTCTCCATCTCCCACCCCAACGCACAGGTTTTGTCTTGCTTCCTCTTACCTTCCTTCTTCCATCTTATTTCCTTTCCACCCAGGTATGTCTGAAACCCACAAGGGACACTCTGGTGACTCGGGTCTTCTGCTAGTATTTATCGGATGCACTGGGAGAACTGTTATCAGTGTAGAAGTAGTATTTGTGATCCATTCTTTGAGAGAGTTGCATTTCACGTCCACCTAAATTTTTATCTTCTTCGAACTTCTGTTTTTCCTGGCAAGCTCTATTTTTTTTTTATCCTTGAAAGCAAAACATGAAACATTAGTTAACGTGAATTACTCCGTTTGGTGGGAGGTTGCATGCATACACACATAACTGGTACTACTTTGACTTCCAAATGCAATCAAGTGCATTTTATTGTTGTTACTGCTTTTCTTTCCCCCTTAGAAATTTCTCTTAATGAAGAATTTTCATCAGCATGAAGAAATTCAGAACTTTCCACTTAAAATAGAATAGCATAATTGAGCTCAAAAAGTCAGCACTTGAATATATCTAGCTTTTTTTTTTTTAACTTTCCTGGCATTTTCCCACAGCACAGATGTCTAATTTTGGATCTCAAAGCTTAACTCCATTCAGTGGGTGTCAAAGGTCAGAGACTGCCATGACCATAACTTAAATCTTGTAAAATAAGAATGCAAATACAAGAATTTACCAGTTCCTACTTGAATACTTGCAAAAGAGAGAAAGCCACAATAGCAACAATGACCCAAATATAAAATTAAAATGCAAAACAAATGAAACAAAATGTGTCGTTAGTGATTTAATCATAAGAGGTACACATTAATTGATGTTTGGATCATAGAAAAAGAAAGGGGATACCATACAATCATTTATATCTGCTTAATTGTCTCTGTTCATAACTAGGACACTGTGAATCACACTCAAACTAAAACAAAGGGAAAATAATTGTGGAAAATTCCCAGCGATAAGAATACCAGAACTTCTAACCTGTCTCCTGGGAAATGTGCGTGCTAGTAAAGGTGCAACAGTTAGAACTGAACAGGGGACAATAAACTGGCTCAAAATCGGGAAAGGACTATGTCAAAGCTATGGATTGTTACCCTACTTATTTAACTTCTGTTTCTGAGAACATCATGAAAAATAAAATCCTAGATGAAGCTCAAGCTGGAAACAAAATTTATGCGGGAGATACGAATAACCTTAGTTATCCCAGTGACAACACACAAATGACAGAAGAACAATAGGAACCAAGGAGCCTCTTGATGAAGGTATTTTCTGTTTCAAGCATAGACATCTGAAACGAGATAGTCCTACATAAAAGGTGAAATTCTAAGTTTCACATATGAAAATCTAGATGCAGGTTTCAGTAGGTGAAATACAGAATTCTCTATTATTCACATATACAAATCTGGGGACAGTTTTTCCAATTTGAATCATGGAATTCTCTATACATCACACATGAAAGTATGGACACAGAATTTTCTGCATAAAATCTGGAATTTTTCACGTTAGAGCCATGAAAATCTGGATGCAGATTCTTTTAAAGGAGATATGAAAATGTCCATTTCACATATCAAAGCATGGTCACAGGTTTTCTAACATGAAATATGAGATTATTTTCATATTTCTCATTTGAAAATCTTTGTGTTGTCTTTCCTTCATGAAATACTGAATACTGTCTACTTAATATGTGAAAAACTTGCACTAATTTTTCTACTAGACATATAGAATTTGTCCACAGATTTTCATCCTTGAGCTATGAAATTGTCTGTATTTCCATCAAGAAATTTTGAATGAAGGTCTTCTGATAGGAGATTTGGAATTCTGTATATTTCATATTTGAAAATCTGGTGAGAAAGGTTCTCATATGAAATCTCAATTATTCACGTATGAAAACATTTCCCAGATTTGTAAACTTAAAATAGAGGATTTTCAATGATTCAGAAATTAAGACCTGTGCTAAACAGTCAAACATTGAACAGCTATATTTCATGTATTTCCCTAATACCATAAAGAGTTCTCTGCATTTCTTAGATGAAAGCCTGGGTGAATATTTCCCTACATGAAACAGGGAATTAATATATTTTACACATGTAAAATCAAAGCCCTTATGATTATACAGTGGAAGTTGTAAACAGAATCCGGGGATTATATCTGATCGAGTGCCTGAAGACCTTTGGGTGGAGATTTGTGGCATTGTACAGGAAGCAGTGATCAAGACCATCCCCATGAAAAAGAAATGCAAAAAGCAAAGTGACGTGGCCTTACAAAGAGCTGAGAAGAGGGGGCAAGCTAAACGAAAAGAAGAAAAGGAAAACTGTGTACATTTGAATGCCGAGTCCCAAAGAATAGCAAAGAGAGATAAAACTTTCCTCGGTTATCAATGCCAATAAATAGAGGAAATAAAGAGAATGGGAAAGACTTCAGATCCCTCCTATAAATCAGAGATACCAAGGGAAAATTGCATTCAAAGAGGAGCACATTAAAGGACAGAAATGGTACAGATGTAACAGAAGCAGAAGCTATTTAGAAGAGGTGGCAAGAATACACAGATGAATGATACACAAAAGTTCTTCATGATCCAGTTAAGCACAATGCTGTGATCACTCACCTAGAGTCAGAAATCATGGAATGTGAAGTCACGTGGGATTTAGGAAGCATAACTACAAGCAAAGCTCGTGGAAGTGATGGAATTCAGTTTAGATATTTCAAATTCTAAAAGATGATACTAGGAATGTGCTGCCATCCATATGCTAGTAAATTTGGAAGACTCAATTGTGGCCAGAGTACTGGAAAAGGTCAGTTGTCATTCCAACTGCAAAAAAGGCAATCCAAAGAATGTTCATGCTACGGCTTAGTTGTACATATTTCACACACTCGCAAAGTACTGCTCAAAATTCCCCAACCAGGCTTCAACAGAATGTGAACCATGAGCTTCCACATGTTCAACCTGGATTTAAAAAGGACAGACGAACCCGAGATCAAACTGCAAACACCTGTTGGGGAATGGAAAAAGCAAGAAAACACCAGAAAAGCACCTACTCCTATTTGACGATGCCAAAGATTTTGATTGGGTAGATTATAGCAAAATGGGAAATTCGACAAAAGATGGCACTACTAGACCATGTTATATACCTCCTGCGTAAACTGTATGTAGGTCTAGAGGCAACAGTTAGAACAGGACGTGGAAGAACAGAATGGTTAGGAGTTGGGAAAGGAGCACGTCAAAGCTGTATATTGTCACCCTCTTTATTGAATTTACATGTAGAATTAATCATACAAAAGGCCACGTTGGATGAAACAGTGTTTGCAGTCAAGGTTTCTGGAGAAATATCAGTAACCTCAGATATGCAGATGACACGATTGACATGGCAGAACTTCAAAAGAACTAAAGAGTTTCTTGAGGAAAGTGAAAGAGAATGAAAAAAATGACTTAAAACACCACATCCAAAATGAGAATCATGGCATCTGGTCTCATTACTTCATGTCATAAAGATGGGGAAAGAATGGAAACAGTGAGAAACTTTATTGGGGGAGGGGGCTCCAAAATCACTGCAGATGGTGATTCTGGTCAGGAAATCAAAATACACTTTCTCCCTAGAAGAAAGGTTATGACCAGGCTAGACAGCATATTATAAAGCAGACAAAGTTCGATCTAGTCAAATCTACGTACAGAGTCAAGTAGAAGTGAGAATTGGACTAGAAAGAAATTTGACCTCCAAAGAATCAATGCTATTGAAATGTGGTGTTGGAGAAAACTCTTGAGAGTCCCTTTGACTGCAAGGAGATGAAAGAAGTCAATTCTAAGGGAAATCAGTCCTGAATATTGATTGGAAGGACTGATTCTGAAACTGGAACTTGAATATGTTGGCCACCTGATGTGAAGGACTGACTCACTGGAAAAGATCCTGATGCTGAGAAAGATTGAAAGCTGGAGGAGAGAGCGAAGACAGAAGATGAAATTCTCGTATGGAATCACTGACTCGATGGGCATGGGTCTGAGCAGGCTCTATGAGCTGCGGATGAACAGGGAAGCTTGGCAGGCTACAATCCATGGGGTCAAAAAGAGTTGGACAGGACTGAGTGACTTAACAGAATTCACCGTACTTACTTAGGTTCTCAGGGAAAGGAAAGTGATAAAGAACACTCTTACCCATCAACTGATAATCCTCAAAGATTCCTAATGCTCCCTAAGTGTTTTCACTGTTTCCTCAGAGATTCAGCTGGGATGAACATTCTATTAAATGGGTAAGATCTCCTAGGAAACAATGGAAGGGGCATAATTTAGAGAAAGGGATAGGAGCAAGTAAGCACATCAGGAAGGCAGCATGACCTGGTCAACAACATACAGAACTCTCCTTTAATCCTTCCCACTGATTTCCTTCTAAATCCCGAGGATAAGACCTGACCAATCATGAGGACTGGTCGTTGCAAAGGGCAATGACCAAGGCATTGCTGCCTATTGATTTAGTGATGACACAAAGCAAGCACATCATGGTAATCACACCTCCGTTAACCAAGACAATAGGCGGCAGTAGCCTTTGGGGAGATTAGAGGATCACAAGGTCTCCCACAATGTGTTGGAGCCACCTGGGCCTTTCCCACAGAGAGTTTTCCAGGTGTGTTGAAGTCCCTTTTTAAAAGTTCTCATCTATGGCCCCCAGTCTTACTGCCAGTCCTCTGGATTTGTGAGAACCCCAAAAGACCACGATTCTAGTTTGCAAAGTGCACAACTGATGAAAATAAATAAATAAATAATACCAGTCCAAACTGAAGGGCCTATGAATAATCACATGTTCCTCGGCTCTAAGAAGGGCCGTTAGAGCAGCAAAACCACAGCTCCAGGCAAGTTCTTTGTTAACACCTGCAGCCCTTCAAGGCACATACCAGTTATTGATAAAGAGTGTGGATTGTAAGTCCTCTACCAACTTGAGAAATTGGGACAACAAGACCTCTGAGCCCCCCGTCTTAGCCAAGCCTAAAGGAGAGATTGTGTGCACATCAGGCCAAGGTATGTTCAACTGGGAATATTTGGAGGGAACAGTTCCAGGTATCGGAGACTATAGAGAAGGCTTGCACCCAAATGAAATCATACAGAAATCCTTTTGTACAGTTTCACAGAGAAAATGTTCATCTCCCAGATGACCCAGTTGATAGGATTCAAGTCACTAATAACATTCAACGTAGCCACATGTCAGTGCAGATTCCCACTATGTAACTTCAGAAGCTTCTGTACTGGCCTGTCTGCAGCCTCTGGTTTCCATTCCTAAATTATGTTCATTCAATCAGCAGAGAGTTTGAAATACAGACAATGGGTAGTCACCCCTGGACGATGAAGAAGACTGTAAGAACAAAGAGTCTTTCCAGGGCAAGGGACAAAAGACACCACTGGTTGGTGATAAGATGGGGGAAGTTGGAGAGGAGAATTAAGGGCAGATTTCAGAGTTAGCATCTGGTCTTTTGGGTGGTGGCAGCTGCGCCAGACTTGGCTTCAGGCCTTTGGGAGATATTTACAAAGGTAATAAATTAATGTTGTCTCTGTCCTCAACGAGCTTTTATAATCTTAAAGCCTCAGCCTATGATACTATACCAAGTACAATGCCATAGCTTAGAAATGCAGGAGATAGTAATTTAGGGGAGGTTCTGGGAGACTTTCAGGGGATGTGTTCTATCAGACATTTTCTAACACTTAGTATAATTAATAAGGCTCGAGCCAGGACTCAATTTTATGCATATAGACTGTTCTCTTAGGCATATTTCAATTTTGAGATCGTATACCCTCATATCAGGGATTTCACTTTCTTGGTGAGTACTTCTCGACTCATAAAAATGGAAGATAGCAATAGCTTGGAAGTCACATCTTTGTATTAGGACTTTTCTATCAATTTTCCAACTCTACAAATTGTGCTGGGTAACTTCCTGCCACTTCTAAATATGGCCAACTTTAGAGTACCTCCTCCTCCTGTACCTGAGGCACTGCAATAAGTGTAAAAACAGACAACCTACAAAAGAACATTTACAGCTCATGAGTATTTGCTAATTTTCTCTTCAGTTGAAGTGTCCATAGGTGTGAGTGGGATATAAAAGCCCCCATTATAATTGTGTTACTGTTAATCTCCCCTTTTCTACTTGATTGCATTTACCTTACATATTGAGGGTCTGCTAAATAGCACAATGGTCTAGTTACACCTAATTGCTATATATAGGCATTACACTCATTAGTAATAGATACACCTTTCCTCAAGTGCACATGGAACAGCCTCCTGGAAAGATCAAATCCCAGTCCATAAACCTAGCATTGCTAAATTCAAACAAAAAAAAAAAAAAAAAAGAAAGAAATGAAAAGTGAAAGAATTTCGAGCATCTATTCCAATCACAATGAAGTAAGAATAGGTGTCAAATACAGAAGAAAAATTAAATAAATCTCCAAGCATATGGAGGCTAAATAACAGACATCTGAATAAGCAACAGATCACAGAAAAAATCAAAAAGGAAATCAAATTTAAATTCAATCAAAGGAAAATAAAAACACATGTACACCTGGGGCAGATTCATGTTAAGTTATGGCAAAATCAATACAATAACGTAAACTAATTAACTTCCGTAAAATAAATAAAATTACAAAAAGACAATTAAAACACGATAACCCAAAACTTTGGGTTTCAGTAACAAGCAATGTTAAGATGGAGTTTCATAGCATTTAAATCTGCCTCAAGGAAGAAGATGAACATCAAAGAAAGAGGCTACCTTTACGTCTAAAGCAAACACAAAAAATGAACACCAGTAGAATGAATAGAATCATAAAAATCAGAGCAGAAATAAGTGAAAAAGAAACAATAGTGACTATGGCAAAGCTCAATAAAATTAAAATCTGGTTCTTTTAGAATATAAATCAAAGACAAAGCATTAGCCAGAGTGATCAAGGAAAAAAGAAAAAAAAAAAGAGGGGGTGCTGGGGTGGTGGAGAAGAATCCAAATAATAAAATTGCAGATGAAAATAGAATAATCACAACAGAAAACACAGACATATCAAAGGTCATAAGAGATTATTGTGAGAAATTATATGTCATATAAGTGGACAACGTTGAAGAAATGGAAAAAAAATTCTTAGAAAGAATACCTGTCCATAAATGGACGAGCAAGTAGAAAATCTTATAGATGAAACAGAATCACGGAAATAAAACTTGTAATCAAGAATCTTTCAACGATCAAAAGACCAGGACCAGACGGTTTCACAGGTGAATCCTACTTTTTTTTTTTTTTTTTAATTTACCAAAAAATGGTTTATGGAAGAACAAAGCCTTAACCAACTCAAACTCTTCCAGAAAATTGCAGAGGCTGATAAGCTCCCCCAACTCATTCTCCGAGGCCACCATCACCCTAATACCGAAACCAGACAAAGATGCAAAAAAGAAAGAAAACTACAGACTAATGTCACTAAACATATTTGTAAACATAGGTGCAGAAATTTTCCTGCAACTTCTAGCAAACAGAATCCAAAACATATAAAAAGGTCATACATCATTACCTTAGAAGCATGTGGGCATCATCCCAAGGATGCAAGGATTCTTTATATTTGCAAATCAATCTGATACATCATATTAAACTGAAAGATTAAAAACAATATAATTATCTCAATAGATGCAGAGAAAGTCTTTCACAAAAGTCAACACCTCCTTATGATCAGTTCAGTTCAGTCGTTCAGTCGTGTCCGACTCTCCGCGACCCCATGAATTACAGCACGCCAGGCCTCCCTGTCCATCACCAACTCCCGAAGTACACTCAAACTCATGTCCAAGAGTCGGTGATGCCATCCAGCCATCCCATTCTCCGTCGTCCCCTTCTCCTCCCGCCCCCAACTTTTCCCAGCATCAGAGTCTTTTCCAGTGAGTCAACTCGTCGCATGATGTGGCCAAAGTATTGGAGTTTCAGCTTTAGCACCAGTCCCTCCAATGAACATCCAGGATTGATCTCCTTTAGAATGGACTGGTTGGATAACTCTCCACAAAGCAAGTGCAAGAGGAACATATCTCAACACAATAAAAGCCATATATGAGAAACCCACGACAAACAGTATCTTCAATGGTGAAAAATTGAAAGGATTTCCTATAAAATCAAGAGCAAGCCAAGGGTGCTCACTCTCACCACAACAATTCAACATTGATTTCGAAGTCCTCTCACCACAACAATTCAACATTGATTTGGAAATCCTAGACACAACAGTAAGAGAAGAAAATGAAATAAAAATTAATCCAGGTTGGTTAAAAAAAAAAAAAAAAGTAACTCTCACTATTTGCAGACGACATGATCCTCTACATAGAAAGCCCTAAAGACACCACAAGAATATTACTAGAGCTAATTGATGAATATCAAAATGTTGCAGGTTATAAATTATTACCCAGAAGCCCCTTGCACTGCTATACATGAACAATGAGAAAATAGAAAGAGAATAAATCCTCTTCAGCGTTGCAATGAAAAGAATAGCATACTTAGCGGTAAATTTACATAAAGAAACAAAAATACTTATACGCATATAAAGAAAACTATAAAACAATGATGAAAGAAAGATGAGACAGATAGAGAATTATACCAGGTTGATGGACTTGAAGAAATAATATTGTGAAAATAAGTACACAAACCGAAGCAATCTATAGGTTCAATGCAACTCTTATCAAGTAAGCAATAGTATTCTTCACAAAACTAGAACAAATATTTTCACAGTATTTACACTTTCACAGTAAATATAGAAACACAGGGAAACCTCTAAAAGCAGAAGCAATCCTGAGAAAGAAGAATGAAATGGAGTAATCAACCTCCCTGACTTCAGACTATACTACAAAATTACAGTTATCAAGACAGTAGCACAAAGACAGAGATCTAGATCAGTGGAACAACATAGAAAGCCTAGACATAAATCCACACATCCATGGGCATCTTAATTTTGACAAAGGAGGAAATAATATACAATGGAGAAATAATAATCTCTTTAACAAGTGGTGCTGAGAGAAAAGGCATCAACCAGTTGTAAAAGAAGGAAACCATAACCCTTCCTAACAACATATGCAAAACTAAACTCAAAATGGATTAAAGATCTATATATAAGACTAGAAACTATAAAACTCTTAGAGGAAAACGTAGGCAGGACACACTTTGACGTAAATCACAGCAAGATGCTCTCTGATCCACCTCCCAGAGAAACGGAAATAAAACTCAAACAAACATATGTGACCTAATTGAAGTTAAAAGCTTTTGTACAATGAAGGAACCTAAAAGAAATGTGAAAAGGCACCCTTTGAAAGGGAGAAAATAACAGTAAATGAAGCCAAGCTCCTGAGAAGTGTTGAAGATAAAGAAAGACCATGGAAAAGTAGACCATTAGATGTCTGATTGACATAATAGTGTGGAAGAAGCTCTGATGAGAAATTGGCAATCCTTGTACATATCTTATTTGTTGTAGATATCAAGAAATCCATTTTTCTCCCACTGAGGTCTCATCAAGTCTCTCCCCTCATCACATACACTGCTTACAGGTGATGAACCAGCTTCCTCTGATATTTAAACCGCAAATTTCAACTTCTTCCTTACTTGATTGACAGGATTACTTATGACTTTGTTTGATATCCGCTTTTACTATAGTGATCAGTAGGAGACTATAAGCAATGTGAAAAAGCACCCTATGAAACAGAGAAAATAACAGGAAACGAAGTCACTGACAAATAATTAATCCTTACACTACAAAAGCAGCTCATGAAGTTCAATGCCTAAATGACAAATGACTGAAAAAAGAAATGGGTCAATAAAGCATAAGTACATGTTTTTTTGAAACTATCTTGTTTTTTCCATGAAACAGGGGACACTGGCAATTTGATCTCTGGTCCCTCTGCCTTTTCTAAAACCAGCTTAAACATCTGGGACTTCACGGTTCACGTATTGCTGAAGAGTGGCTTGGAATATTTTGAGCATGATTTTAGAGTGTGAGATGAGTGCAATTGCGCGGTTGTTTGAGCATTCTTTGCCATTGCCTTTCTTTGGGACTGGTATGAAAACAGACCTTTGCCAGTCCTGTGGCCACTGCTGAGTTTTCCAAATTTGCTGGCACATTGAGGGCAGCACTGTCACAGCATCATTTTTCAGGATTTGCAACAGCTCAACTGGAATTCCATCACCTCCACTAGCTTTGTTCCTAGTGGTGCTTTCTAAGGCCCATTTGACCTCACAGTCCAAGATGTCTGGCTCTAGATGAGTGATCACACCATCATGATTATCTTGGTCGCGAAGATTTTTTTTTGGACAGTTCTGTGTTCTTGCCACTTCTCCATTTCTCCTGCTTCTATTAAGAACCGATACCATACCATTTCTGTTCTTTATCGAGTCCATCTTTGCATGAAATGTTCCCTTGGTATCTCTAATTTTCTTGAAGATATCTCTAGTCTTTCCTATTCTGTTGTTTTTCTCTATTTCTTTGCATTGGTCGCTGAGCAAGGCCTTCTTATCTCTCCTTGCTATTCTTTGGAACTCTGCGTTCAGATGCTTATATGTTTCCTTTTCTCCTTTGCTCTTCACTTCTCCTCTTTTCACAGCTATTTGTAAGGCCTCACCAGACAGTGATTTAGCTTTTCTGCATTTCTTTTCAGCGGGGATGATCTTGACCCCTCTCTTCTGTACAATGTCACGAACTTCCGTCTATAGTTCGTGAGGCTCTCTATCAATCAGATCTAGTCCCTTAAATCTATTTTTCACTTCATCTGTATAATCATAAGGGATTTGACTTAGGTCATATCTGAATGGTCTAGTGGTTTTCCCTATTTTGTTCAATTTAAGTCTGAATTTGTCAACAAGGCATTCATGATCTGAGCCACAGTCAGCTCCTGGTCTTGTTTTTGCTAACTGTATAAAGTTTCTCCAACTTTTGCTACAAAGAATATAATCAATCTGATTTCAGTGTTCACCATCTGGTGATGTCCACGTGTAGAGTCTTCTCTTATGTTGTTGAAAGAGGGTTTTTGCTATGACCAGTGCGTTCTCTTGGCAAAACTGCACGACAGACCATGCAGAAGTGATGCCGGCTGTGCGATGGACCACGCAGAAGCATAACCAAGAGGAACTACCCCTCGCCCGAGCTCTGGGTTGTGGCTGAGAGGAGCAACCCCATGTCCAAGTGGTGGCGACTGCGCAGGCGCAGGAGGGCCGAGACGAGCTATTCCATGTTCAAGGTCAGGAGGTGCGGTAGTTAAGAGATACCCCTTGTCCAAGGTAAGGAGCAGTGGCTGTGCTTTGCTGGAGCGACTGTAAATAGATACCCCACATCCAAGGTAAGAGAAACCGAAGTACGATGGTAGGTAATGCGAGAGGGCATCAGCAGGCAGACACACTGAAAATATAATCACAGAAAACCTGTCGATATGATCACACAGACTACAGTCTTGTCTAACTCAGTGTGGTTCACTGCAGAAGGGAATGGCAAACCACTTCAGTATACTTGCCTTGAGAACCCCATGAACAGTATGAAAAGGCACAATGATAGGATACTGAATGAGGAATTCCCCAGGTTGGTAGGTGCCCAATATACTCCTGGAGATCAGTGGAGAAATAAATCCAGAAAGACTGAAGGGATGAAGCCAAAGCAAATACAAAGCTGTCTTGTGGAAGTGACTAGTGATAGAAGCAAGATCCAGTGCTGTAAAGAGCAATGTTGCTTAGGTACCTGGAATGTTAGGTCCATGAATCATGGCAAATTGGAAGTGTTCAAACAGGAGATGGCAAGTGTGAACATCGACATTCTGGGAATCAGTGAACTCAAAAGGACTAAAATGGGTGAATTTAACTCAGATGACCATTATATCTACTACTGTGGGTTAGGAATCCCTTAAAAGAAATGAAGTAGCTATCATGGTCAACAAAAGAGTCTGAAATGGAATACTTGGATGCAATCTCATAAACGACAGAATGATCTCTGTTTCCAAGGCAAAGCATTTAATATTAGAGTAATACAAGCCTATGCCCAACCAGTAACACTGAAAAAGCCAAAGTTGAACGGTTCTATGAAGACCTACAAGACCTTTTAGAACACCCAAAAAAAAAAAAGATGTCCTTTTCATTAGAGGTGACTGGAATGCAAAAGTAGGAAGTCAAGAAACACTTGGAGTAACAGGCAAATCTGTCATTCAGGTACACTTAAACTCCTTGCTTTATTATTTTCCTATTCACGGTCTTGTCAATGTTCCTTTTGCCAGAGGTGTCCTTCCCTTTTTTCCGAATGTATCCTACTGCCGAATATCTCCTACTGAAACCTCGTCATTACTTGAAGGCCTAGATCAGACTCATTTTAATCTTCAAAAGCTCCCAGTGACACCAAGAAGCTTCCACAAATATATCAGTATCTGTAGTCTGTCCAAAGTCTATGCATTAATATGAATTCTTCATATTCAATACCACCATTTTTGACTCTATCTTCTCTTTAGACTAAGGTTTAAATAGTATAAATTGTGCTTTAGCACATCTATATATATAGCTTATAAATTCCTAACATATTTAAACACAGAAACTTTCGGATGAATAGCCATAGATAGCGCCTTGCCATTGCCTTCTCCACAAGCATGACAGATAACTTTAATATTGCTCATCGTTAAGACATTCATCAAAGAGATTCACAGCTAGAATTTTATATCTCTAGAATAATATATAAAAGAAATTTATCTGTCAAAACTGATCACGATCAGAAACAGTTGCACTAGAGCTACTGCTGCTAAGTCACTTTAGTCGTGTCCGACTCTGTGTGACCCCATAGATGCAAACTACCAGGCAACTCCACCCCAGCGATGTTCCAGGCAAGAACACTGGAACATTTCCTTTTCCAATGTATAAAAGTGAAGAGCGAAATGGAACTCGCTCAGTCATGTCGACTCTTCACGACCGCATGGGTTACAGACTACCAGGCACCTCTGTCGATGGGATTTTCCAGGCAAGAGTACTGCAGTGGGTTGTCATTGCCTTCTCCGACTGCTGATGAGAACAATACAATGGAAATATGGAAAATGATGATACTGATAATAGTGGCTTGCACAGAGTATCAGGTTGCTTGGTGTAGTCCCTTGTCCAACCTTAGGGAAATGTGAGAATAACAGTAGCTTGAGAATGTACTACAATTTCATCAAGTGGAGAGTTCCTGAGGAAACCTCATACTAATAACTTTCTGGACTTGAACAAACAACTTCCCTTATATGTCTATGTCTTCTAAATACTTAAGATATTATCAGATTAGCAGCCGCCAAACTCTAAATTTTAACAATTTCTTCCTCAGATTATGTTGCATAGAGTAGATAAAATGTAAACTGTTTGAGGTGGAACTATGGAATGAATGTGGGCCTGCAAAGCTCTGTCTTGTAATTTTTATTTTTCTCATAATCTTCATAATCAAACCATTTCCTTGGAACTGTTAAGCTCTTTCATATTTAGGTATTTTCAATACCAACCACTTGGTTATTTTGCTCCTTAGTAGGCTTTCTTCCCATATGTAGTGATCCAAAGATCAGAAGTAGCCTCTATTTCAGGGGTACGGTAAGTAAAAAGACCAATTTTTAAAGAAAGATGAAGCGTGGCAAGCTGGGGAGACTGTGTCCAGACTATCTGTCTTTTACAGTTCCCCACCCAGGTCTCTTTCATTAGGCACCCTTCAAGATCTACAAGCCCTGGCCGCTAATCTCTTCAAAAAGTTCCCTAGTCTGAAAATAATTTCCTTTGGTCACATGAAAGCCTCCTCGTGTGAGAGGAGAAGATCCCATTTCCATGGGTAAAACTTAAACAGTGAGTGACTTGGAAACAAATGGCTTAATTCAAAGTGAGAAAAAATTTTGAAAAATTTATATACAAAGTGGTTCAATTTGTTCTACACTTAATATTAGATTCTGTACTCCTTCTGATATATCTTTGTTCCCTCTTTCCATTTCTCCTTGAAATCCTCAGCAATAAGTCACTTGAGCAATTATGGACTCTGATTTAAGGGATACTGATGAAAACATACAGAAGAGCAAATACCATTCACCAAGAAAAGGAAAGTGAAAGATATTTTTACTCTAACCACAATTTCTCTAAAGTAGAAATGCCCCTGTCTATTGTTATTTAGTACTCCTGATGTAGAATTCTGAATTTTGTTTTGTTTGTTTGCTTTTATATGTTCTAATCCTTTTTTATTTGCAGTTTTATTTTCTCTCTCTCTTTTTTTTTTTTTTACTTTAAAGTAGTGTATTGGTTTTGCTAGGTATTGACATGAATCTCCCATGTGTGTACATGTGTTCCCCATCCTTAAACTCCCTCCTACCTCCCTTCCCATCCCATCCCTCTGGGTCACCTCAGTGCACCAGCCCTGAGCACCCAGTATCATGCATCGAACATGGACTGGAAATTTCTTTCACATGTGATAATTTACATGTTTCAATGTCATTCTCCCATATCATCTCTCCCTCGTCCTCTCCCACAGTGTCCTAAGACTGTTCTTTACATCTGTGTCTCTTTTGCTGTCTCTCATACAGGGTTACCATTACCATTTTTCTAAAGTCCACAAATATCATTAGTATACGCTATTGGTGTTTTTCTTTCTGGCTTCACTCTCTAAGTAAGGCTCTGGTTTCACCCACTCTTTAGAACTGATTTTAATGGCTGAGTAATTTTCTACTACTGGAACAATAGACTGGTCCCAAATACGAAAAAGAGTACATCAAGGCTATATATTATCAGCCTGCTTATTTAAGTTCTTCTGAGTACATCATGAGAAACCCTGGTCGGAAAGCACAATCTTGGATCACGATTCCCGGTAGAAATATCAATAACCTCAGATATGCAGATGACATCACGCTTATGGCAAAAAGTGAAGAGGAACTAAAAAGCCTCTTGATAAAAGTGAAAGAGAAGAGTGAAAAAGTTGGCTTAAAGCTCAACATTCAAATAACTAAGATCATGGCATCTGGTCCCATCACTTCATGGGAAATAGATGGGGAAAAAGTGGAAACAGTGTCAGACTTTATTTTTTTGGTTTCCAAAATCACTGTAGATGGCGATTGTAGCATGAAATTAAGACTCTTACTCCTTGAAAGGAAAGTGATGATCATCCTAGACAGCATATAAAAAAGCAGAGACATTAATTTGATAACAAAGGTCCGTCCAGTCAAAGCTCTGGTTTTATCAGTGGTCAGGTATGGATGTGAGAGTTGAACTTGAAGAAAGCTGAACACCAAAGAATCGATGCTTTTGAACTGTGTAGTTGGAGAAGATTCTTGAGAGTCCCTTGGATTGCAAGGAGATGCAACCAGTCCATCCTAAAGGAGATCAGTTCTGAGTGTTTATTGAAAGGACTGATGCTGAATCTGGGTCAATATTTTGGGTACGTCCTGTGAAGAGTTGGCTCATTGCAAAACACACTGATGCTAGGAGAGATTGGGGGTAGGAGGAGAAGGGGATGGCAGAGGATGAGATGGATGGATGGCATCACCGACTCGATGGACATGAGTTTGTGTAAACTCTGGGAGTTGGTGATGGACAGGGATGCCTGGCGTGCTGAGACTCATGGGGTGCTAGAGTCGGACACTACTGAGCGACTGAACTGAACTGAAGTGAATATTCCAGTGTGTATATTCATCACAGCTTTCTTATCCATTCGTCTTCAACGAATGAACATCTAGGTTGCTTGCATACCCTGTCTATGATAAACAGTGATGCAATGGAGATTGGGGTACACCTGTCTCTTTCAATTCTGGTTTCCTCGGTGTGTATGCCAGGCAGTGTAATCTGGGTCATATGGCAGTACTAATGCAGTTTTATCTTTTAAGGAATCGCCACACTGTTCTCCATAGTTGCTGTGCTAGCTTGCATTCCACCAATAGTGTAAGAGGCTTCCCTTTTCTCTGCAACCTCTCTAGAATTTATTGCTTGTAGACTTTTGGATAGAAGTCAATTTGACTGCTATGGAATGGTACCGTATTGTGGTTTTGATTTGCATCTCTGATAATGAGCATCATCATATGTTTGTTCGCCATCTGTTTGTCTTCTTTGGAGAAAAGTCAGCTCAGTTCTTTGGCCCAATTTCTGATTGGGTCATTTATTTTTCTGGAATTGAGCTGTAGGTGTTGCTTGTATATGTTTCAGATTAATTTGTTGTCCATTGTTTCGTCTGCCATTTGCCTTAATCATCATTTAAAAATATGCTTTTCAAAGAAGCTGATGATATTTTTTGGCTGATCTAGGGATGAATAGACAGAGTTGGCAGTTTTAACTTGCAAACAATATACTCCTTTCTTGGAGATAATTTTCTTTTTAAATCTAGAATTTATTAAGATTTACATGTTTAAGTTTTGTTTCTTATTTGTTTCATTATTTAGGCTGTATTTTTGAAACAGAGGCCTCTAATCCTGAACAGCGGTGAGTAAATCATAAACAGAAATAGTCATATGATTTGATTGTTTATTTCAACTGGAGAACATATCATATCAAAGAACATCAAACAGGTCAATATGAAATAGTCATCACATAAGAATGTATAAAACAAAGAAAAAAAAATCTTCATTAGTAATTTAAAAGAATGTCTTATATACATTAACAGCAAAGAAAAATCAAGGGAAATAGAAAATTGGCATATGCACACAATGTGAGACCGAGATGAACAGAATAGAATGAAACATCAGTGTGTCAGGAAAATATCAGGATGCTGGTGGTTAGGAAACCACTGAAACATGTGGAGTTTAAAATCACACAAATGTTGGGCCATGTGGGTAGCAATAAAAACAGCAAAATGTGGCTGAATCTCAACATGATAAGGAGCCGATATAACATAAGTAGAATCTAGATAGGGTGAGGTGGGATAGAAAATGAAGTAGTAAAAAAAAAAAAAAAAGCTACACCTGTCAAGAACAGAAGGAGAACATTTGTTGTTATTCAGTCATTAAGTCAGCTCTGGCTCTTTGTCACCCCATGGACTTTAGCCTGCCAGATTTCCCTTCACTATCTACCACAATTTGTTCAGATTTCCGTCCATAGAATCAGTGATGCTATCTAACCATCCCATCACTGGCTACCCACTTCTCCTTTACCTTCAATCATTCCCAGCGTCAGGACACTATCTAATGGGTCAGCTCTTTATATCATGTGGCCAAAGTAAGAAAAACAAACAAACACACAAACCGAAAGATACCTAAGTATTCCAAGAAGAGGTGTTGAATCTGTTTAGGATATAGATTCAGAAAAAGCTTTTGACAAAATTTAACACCTAGGTATGATTAAACCTGTAGAGGAGGAGGGAATAAAGGGAATCTTCTTTAACATAATAAAGGCCATTTGTGGATAAACTCACCACAAACAGTGTTCTCTATAGTAAAATTCTGAAACCATGACCCCTAATTCATGAATAAAAGAAAGATGCTTCTTATTCACCATGGTTACTCAACACAGTCTTGGGACACCTAGCTACTGCAATCAGAGAATAGGAAGAAGAAGGAAAAAAAGTTTCAAATGAAAAGGAAAATAAGAGGTAAAACTGTCACTGTTTGCAGATGATATGATACTATGCACAGAGAATCCTACCATACAACCAGATAATTACTAGCAGTACTCCATGAATTCAGGGAAGTGTCTGGCTATAAAATTAACACACAGCAATCTCTAGCATTCCTATAAACTGAAATCAAAAACAAATTAAGAAAGGAATCCCAGTCACCATTGCAAGAAAAATAAAATTTCCGAAAGTAAACCTGGGAAAAGATTTGTGTGCTGAATTGAATAAGACATGGAGGAAATAAATCAAGGGTGACAAAATAAATGGATAAATATAACATACTCTTTGACTTGGAGAATCAATACTGTGAAAATCACTGTGCGACAAAAAGCAGTTTACATATTCAAAGCAATTGCTTTGAAATTACCAATGACATTTTTCACAGAACTAGATAATTTTTTTTTTACAACTTGTTGGGAAATGTAAAAGACCTTGAATAGCCATGTTATCATGAGAAAAATAAACAGAACTGGAGGAATCAGGTTTCCTGCTTTCAGTCTGTAATTCAAAGTTGTAGTCATCCACACAGCATGAAACTTGCAAAAAAAAAAAAAAAAAAAGGAATACAGCCCAATGGAACATGGAACAGATAGAAGACCCTGAAATAATCTCTTATCCAAATGCTTACCTAATCTATGACAAAGGAGGCAACAATATACAATGGAGAGAATATATTATCCTTTATAGGTGCTGCTGGAAAATCTTGAGAGATAAAGATGAAAGTGCAATTAGGACGCTCCCTTTTGTTGTTTAGTGGGAAGTCATATCTGACTCCTTGTGATGTCATGGACTGCATCAGGCAAGCCTCAATAGGCACTACCATCTCCCGGAGCTGTCCCAATTTCATATCTATTGCATTGGCAGTGATGCCATCCAACACACTCATTCTTGTCACACCATTCTCCTTCTACCTTCAGTACTTCTCATTATCAGGGTCTTTTCCAATGAGTTGGCTCTTTGCATTAGATAGACAAAGTATTAGAGCTTCAGCTTCACTAGCAGTTCATCCAACGGTTATTTTGGGCTGATTTCCTTGACGATTGACTAATTTGATCCCCTTGCTGTCCAAGGAACTCTCAAGAATCTTCTCCAATACCACAATTCAAAAGCATCAATTCTTCAGGATTCTGCCACTTTTGTGGTCCTGCTCAATCAACTCTAAGTGAATACTGCAAAGACCACAGAGTTGACTATACCAAAGTTTGTGAGCGAACTGGTATCTTTTCTTTTTCACACATGTCTCGATTTCTCACAGCTTTTCTGACAAGAAATATTTGTTTTCTAATTTGATGGCCAAAGTCACCATCTGGAGTGATTTTAGAGCCCAAAAAGATAAAATACATCAATGACTTCCATTTTTCCCCTTCTAATTGCCATGGAGTTGTAGGACCGGGTGCCATGATCTTAGTTTTCAGAATGTTTAGCTTTAAGCCAACTTTTTCACTCTCCTCTTTCACTTTCATCAAGAGGCTCTTTTACTTCTTCTTCACTTTCTGTCAAAAGGGTGGTGTCATGTACATATCTGAGGTTAGCGAAATATGTCCCAGCAATCTTGCTTCCATCTTGTGCTTCCTCTAGCCCAGCATTTCACATGATGTACTCTGCCTATAAGTTAAATAAGTAGGGTGACAACATACAGCCTTGATGTACCCCGTTTCCTATTTGGAAGCAGACTGTTGTTCATGTCCGTTCTAACATGTTGCTTCCTGACCCTCATACAGATTTCTCAAGGGGCAGATCAGGTGGCCTCGTATTCCCATTCCCTTTGGAATTTTCCATAGTTTATTGTGATCCACGCAGTCAGAAGCTTTGGTATAGTCAATAAAGAAGAAATAGATGTTTGTATGGAAGTCTTTCTTTTTTGATGAACAAGCAGATATTAGCAATTTGATCTCTGGTTCCTCTACCTCTTCTAAAACCAGCTTGAACATCTAGAAGTTCAAGGTTTACATATTGCTGAAGTTTGGCTAAGAGAATTTTAAACATTGCTTTACCAGCGTGTGAGATGGGTCTATTTGCGTGGTAGTTTCTGCATTCTTTGACACTGCCTTTCTTTGGAATTGAAATGAATGTTGACCATTTCCATTCCTGTCGTCACTGCTGAGTTTCCAAATTTGCTGAGAGTGATCAACGAAATTTAGTAATTCTATGACTTCTAAAATCGAGCAAATGGTGACCATTTCAACTCTTATTACTCTGATGTGTCTGACCCAGCTTAAACATCTGGAGTTCCTCAGTTCATGGAATGATGAAGAGAAGCTTAGTGGATTTTGAGCATAACTTTACCTGCTTGGAAGACAAGTGAAGTTGTGCAGTGTTTTTTTATCATTCGTTAGTACTGTCTTTCTTGCGGACTGGGGTAAGAATTTCCTTTTTCTAGTTCTGTGACCACTGCTAAGTTTTCCACATTTGCTGACATATTGAATGTCACACTTTCATAGCATCAATATTTGGAATTTTATGCAGCACTGACAGAATTCCATCACCTTCGTTAGCTTTGTTGACAGCAGTGCTTTGTAAGGCCCACTTGACTTCACATTCAAGAATGGCTGGCTCTGTGGGATTCATCACAGTGTCCTGGTTATCTGGGGCAGTAAGATCATTTTGTCCTAAAATTCTTTGCATTCTTTCCATCTTGTCTTGATCTCTTTTCTTTCTTTTAGGCCTTTCAACTTTCTGTCCTTTACTGAGCCCACCTGTGGATGAAATGTTGCATTTATATAGTCAGATTTTTTAAGAGATTTTTTTAGTCTTTCCACTTCTATTGATTTCTTATATATCTTTGCATTGTGTACTGCAGGAGTGCTTTACATCTCCTTTCTCTTCTCTGGAAATCTGAACTTTGTTTGGGTACCTTTGCCTTTTCCACTTGCTTTCTGCTGCTCTTCTTTCCTCAGCTATTTGTACATCTTCCTCCATGCTTTTCTTTTTCTTTGGCATTGTTTCACTCACTGTTTGCTGTACAGTATTTTGCACCTCCTTCCCTAGTTTTTGAGGTGCTCTGTTTACTAGATATAAACCCTGGAATCTCTTTGCCACCTGCACTGCATATTCATAGAGGATTTGATTTTCTAGTCCCTGGCAGGCGTAGTAGTTGTTCACCTGACCTTCTGAATTTGGCAGATTGTTACTGATGATCTGATCCATAATGGGCTCCAGATTTTTTTTTCCCCTGACCTTATACACTTCTCCCTTTGATTATATAGTAAGGCTGATACCATTAGGAACCATTTGCTGATGTCCATGTGTAAAGCCATCTCTTGTGTGGTTGTCAAAGAATCTTTGCTTTGATCACTACATTTTCTTAACAGAGTTTGATTAGTCTTTGTTCTGCTTCATCTTGTATTCCAAGGCCAAACTTGCCTGCTATTCCAGGTATCTCTTGACTTTGTCCTTTTGTATTCCAATCCCTTATGATGATAAGGATATCTTTCACTTGCTGTTAATTCAAGGAGGTGTTCTTGGTCTTCACAGAACTGATGACTCTGAACTTCTTCAGGATCAGAATTCAGGGCAGAGACTATCATTACTGTGATTTTGAATGGTTTGCCTTGGAAATGAACTAAGGTCATTCTGTCATTTTTGAGGTTGCACCCAAGTAGTGCGTAGTGAAGTGATTCTAAAATTATGGCAGACTGGGGAAGAAGAATCATAGGACAAATTAGAACATTGTCTTAGAGTATAAAAACTTGATTATTGCCTAAAAAATACCCAACGTGGAATCTGGGGAGAATAGAAGAATTTCTATGTGAGGAAGAAGACTCAGGGTGTGAGAGTTTAGCAAGATGAGGACAAAGAGCTTCTTTTTTATCCATTTCTGGAATCAATTTTAGGAGTATCTCTTTAAGAAGCTTGCTATGGCATTCAATAAGCAAAGTCCTTTGCATTGAAAATATGAAAGAATTTTTTGTTGAAGTATCCGCTGTTGAGTTTTCTGAGAGTTGGAGTGGTTTCACTGACCACAGTCAGTGATATGTATTGATTCCAAGGAACCAAGAATAAATTAATTAAGGGAAGCAATTACCTGTCTTTAGTAGGGATCTTGTGTGAGTATTAGTGATTGTGGCAGAAGCATGTGTGAGCCCCCAGGAGAAAGGAGCAGTGAGCAGGTGAAATCAATTTACCACGGGTTGGGGGGGGGGGGGCAGGGGGCGGGCATTAGCCACAGCATAGGAATCTGTGAATATGCATATATTTTTGAGAACCCATTTTGTTGTGGCATCCCTAAAGACTAGGTGAACAGATGCAATTTCAGCCAATTGGGTGAGACTGGAGTACTATTCTTAAAGAGAGAAGCCTGAGGGCAGGAAGAATGGAGTAAACCTCCAGCGACATTGCATTGTTTATAATGAGGGTGTTGCTACTCATAAATGACACTAATACTTTTCATTCTAAAGTTGCTGGCCACAGATGGCTCCACAAAATGCAAGAAGAGTGGGTAGTGTGGATACTGGCATCACTGCCTGAAAGGTCTCATTTAAGGGTCTGTGCATGAATGAAAACACATCCTGTGGAAATTTGGAAAGGCTTTTAAAATGAGATGAGTTTTGTGGTTCAGCCACCAAATAATGTCCTTGGGGTGATTCTTTGATACCCCTCCCCCCCATAGATAGCAGCATTATTTGGCATTGACTCTCTCTGCGATTGGAATGAAAACTGACTTTTTACAGTCCTGTGGATATGGCTGGGTTTTCCATATCTGCTGGCATACTGAATGTAGAACTTTCACAGCATCATCTTTCAGGATTTGAAATAGCTCAACTGGAATTCCATCGCATCCACTAGCTTTGATCATAGTGATGCTTACTGAGACCCACTTGACTTCAATTTCCAATATCTTTTTTGTACAGTTCTTCTGTGTATTCTTGCCACCTCTTCTTATTATCTTCTGCTTCTGATGGGTCTCTACCATTTCTGTCTTTTATTTAGTCCATCTTTGCATGAAATATTTCCTTGGATTCTCTAATTTGCTTGAAGAGATCTCTAGTCTTTCCCATTCTAATATTTACCTCTCCTTCTTTGAATTGATTGCTGAGGAAGGCAATCTTATTTCTCCCAGCAATTCTTTGCAACTCTGCATTCAAATGGGTATACATTTCCTTTTCACCTTTGCTTTTTACTTCCCGTCTTTTCAGAACTATTTGTAAACGCTCCCCACATGCATTTAAATTTTTGAAATTTCTTTATCTTGGGGATGGTGTTGATCTCTGTCCTGTACAATGTCACGAACCTACATTCATAGTTCATCAGGCTCTCTGCCTTCCAGAACTAGTCTATTAAATCTTGGCTTGGGTATCAGGATTCTACAAAGGATGGTTTTGGTTTATTCTCCCGCTGCACCTGGCCCCACAAGGTTAGAGTGACAAAATAAACAGGGATGTTTCCTCACCTGGAGAAGGAAATGAAAAATGCCATGGCTAGTAGAAGGAAAGAAATTATAAAAATTAGGAGAAAAGCAAATTCAAAAGAAACAAGCGAGAACATAGCAGAAATCAACAAATATAAAAGCTGGTTCAATGAGACGAAAAATAAAATTGAAAAAAAAAAAAAAAAAAAAACATTATCCACAGTCATCAAGAAACAAAGGAAGAAAAATCAATCAACAAAATTAGAAATGAAACTGGAGAAACTACAGCGAACAATGCAGAAATACAAAGGATCATAAGAGACTACTATCAGTAACTATATGCCAATAAAATGTACAACTGTGAAGAAATGAACAAACTCTTAGTGCAGTATAACTTTCCAAAACTGAAGCAGAAGGAAATAGAAACACTTAACAGACATGTCACAAGCACAGAAATATAAACTGTAGTCATAATTCTTCCAGCAAACAAAAGCCCAGAATCAAGTGGTTAAAGAGCTGAATTCTTAAAAAAAAAAAAATTGACAAGAGCTAACACTTATTTTTCATTGACTATGCCAAAGCCTTTGACTCTGTGGATCACAACAAACTGTGGAAAATTCTGAAAGAGATGGGAATACCAGACCACGTGACCTGCCTCTTGAGAAATCGGTATGCAGGTTAGGAAGTAACACTTAGAATTGGACATGGAAAAACAGACTGGTTCCAAATAGGAAAAGGAGTACGTCAAGGTTGTATATTGTCACCTTGTTTATCGACGTAATATGCAGAGTACATTCTGAGGAACACTAAGCTGGAAGAAGCACAAACTGAAATCAAGATTGCCGGGAGAAATATCAACAACCTCAGATGTGCAGATGACACCATACTTATGGCAGAAAGTGAAGAGGAACTCCAAAGCCTCTTGATGAAAGTGAAAGAGGAGAGTGAAAAAGTTGACTTGAACCTCAACATTCAGAAAACGAAGATCATGGCATCTGGTTCCATCACTTCATGGGAAACAGATGGGGAAACAGTGGAAACAGTGTCGGACTTCATTTTTTGGGCTTCAAAATCACTGCGGATGCTGATTGCGGTCATAAAATTAAAAAATGTTTACTCCTTGGGAGCAAAGTTATGATGTACCTAGATAGCATATTAAAAAGCAGGGAGAGTATTTTTCCATCCAAGGTCTGTCTAGTCAAGGCTATGCTTTTTCCAGTTGTCATGTATGGATGTGAGAATTAGACTGTGAAGAAAGCTGGTCGCTGAAGAATTGATGCTTTTGAACTGTGGGGTTGGAGAAGACTCTTGAGAGTCCCTTGGACTGTAAGGAGATCCAACTAGTCCATTCTAAAGGAGATCAGTCCTGGGTGTGCTTTGGAAGGACTGATCCTAAAGCTGAAACTCCAGTACTTTGGCCACCTCATGCGAAGAGTTGACTCACTGGAAAATACTCTGATGCTGGGAGGGATTGGGGGTCAAGGAAAAGGGGATGACAAAGAATGAGATTGCTGAATGACATCACCCACTTAATGGAGGTGAGTTTGTGTGAACTCCGAGAGTTGGTGATGGACAGGGAGGCCTGGCGTGCTGTGATTCATTGGTTCCCAAAGAGTCGAACACGACTGAGCGAATGAACTGAACTGAACTGAACACTTATTCTACTCAAATTCTTCAGGAAATTTGCAGAGTTAGTGAAATTTCCAAACTGATTCTATGAGGCCACTGTCACCCTGACCCCAAAACCAGACAAATACACCACAAGAAAAGAAAACTACACTCCAGTAACACTGATGGACATAGATGCAAAAATCCTTAACAAAATCCTAACAAACAGAATCCAACAGCATTTTAAAAAGATCATACATCATGACCAAGTGGGCTTTATCTCACGGATCCAAGGATTCTTTAATATCTGCAAGTCAATCAACGTAATACACCACGTTAACAAATTGAATGATAAAACGCATATGATTATCTCAATAGATATAGAGAAAATCTTTGACAAAATTCAACATTCATTTATGACAAAAAAAAAAAAAAACTCCAGAAAGAAGGAATAGAAGGAACATACCTGAACATAATAAAAGTTATATATCACAAACAAACAGCAAAGATGATCCTCAATGGTGAAAAATTGAAAGTAATCCTCCTAAAGTCAGGAAGAAGACAAGAATGCCCACTCTCACCGCTACTATTAAACACAGATTTAGAAGTTTTAACCAGGCAATCAGAGAGGAAAAGGAAATAAATGGAATCTCTATTGGAAAAGAAGAAAAAAAATGCGAGTCTTGGCCGATATCATGATCCTCTACATAGAAAACACTAAAGACTCCACCAGAAAATGACTAGTGATGATAGTCCCTTGGACAGTAAGGAGATCCAACCTTCCATTCTAAAGGAGATCAATCCTGGGTGTTCATTGGAAGGACTGATGCTAAAGCTGAAATTCCAATACTTTGCCAACGCATGCGACCAGTTGACTCAAGGGAAAAGACTCTGATGCTGGGAAGAATTTGGAGCGGGAGGAGAAGGGAAGGACAGAGAATGAGATGGATGGATGGAATCACCGACTCGATGGACATGAGTTTGAGTGAACTCCAGGAGTTGGTGTTGGACAGGGAGGCCTGGAGTGCTGTGATTCACGGGGACCCAAGGAGTCAGACACGAGTGAGTGACTGAATTGAACTGAACTAAACTGAAGCAATAAATATAGTAAAGTTGCAGGATGTAAAATTAACACCTAGAAATTCCCTGCATACCTATTTACTAATATTAGAAAACAGAAAGACAAATTTAGGAACCATTCTCATTCACCATTGAAATAAAAAGAATAAAATACTCAGAAATAAATCTACCTAAAGAAACAGAAGACATATATATATATATATAAAACTAAAAAAAAACAAAAAAACAAAACCCACTGATGAAAGAAATCATAGAGGACATAAATAGATGGAGAAATATAACATGTTTATGGATTGGAAGTATCAAAATAGTGAAAATGAGTATACCACCTAAAGCAATCTATAGATTCGGTGCAATCCCTATCAAGCTACCAAAGGTATTTTTCATAGAACCATAAACAAATAATGTCACAATTTGTATGGAAATACCAAAAACCTCGAATAACCAAAGCAATCTTGAGAAGGAAGAATGGACCTAGAGGAAGGAACCTGCTTGACTTCAGGCTATACTACAAAGCTGTAATCATCAACACATTATGGTACTGGCACAAAGATAAAATATAGATCATTGGAACAAATAGAAAGCCCAGGAATGAAGCCACACACCTATGGATAACTTCTCTTTTAAAAGGGAGGCAAGTATCTACAATGGAAAAAAAAAAAATAAAGGTCTCTTAAACAAGTGGCGCTAGGAAATCTGGTCCTCCAAGTATAAAATAATGACACCAGCAAAGAGGTAACACCTCATGCTGGTCAGAATGGATGCTACCTTAAAGTCTACACAAAAGATATTCTGGAGTGGTGTGGAGAAAGGAGAACCCTCTTACACTGTTGGTGGATCAGCAAACTAGTATAGGCATTATGGAGAACATTGTGGAGATTAGGTAAAAAATTGGGAACAGTACTGCCATATGACCTAACGATCCCACTGCCTGACATACACACCAAGGAAACAAGAACTGAAAGAGACACATGTACCCCAATGGTCATCACAGCACTGTTTATAAATGCCAGGAAATGGAAGCAACCTAGATGTCCACTGGCAGAAGAATGGATAAGAAATCTTTGGTACATATACACAAAGGAATATTATTCAGTCATTAAAAAGATTTAATTTGAATCAGTTCTAATGAGGTAGATGAAACTGAAGCCTATTACAGAAATAGAAGTAAATCAGAACAAAAAACACCACTACGCTACACTAATGCATATAATGAAATTTCAAAATATGATATCAATGACACTATAGATGAGACGGCAATAGAGACACAAATGTATAGAACAGTCTTTAGGACTCTGTGGGAGAAGGTGAGAGTGGGTTTATTTGAGAGAATATCATTGAAACATGTATATGATCATATGTGAAACAGATCATCAGTCCGGGTTCGATACATGAGACAAGGTGCTCAGGGCTGGTGCACTGGGATGACCTGGAGGTTTGGGATGGGAGTGGGGTGGAAGGAATGTCCACATGAAGAACAATTGTAAACACATGGCTGATTCATGTCAATGTATGGAAAACCCACTCAATATTACAATTAGCCCCCAATTAAATAAATAAGTTTTTTAAAATGTACCAAAAAAAAAAAGAAAAAGCCTGTTGGTCTTCACCAGTGATCCAGTGGCTTAAGAATTTGCCTGTCAATGCAGGGGACATGGGTTTGATCCTTGGTCTGAGGAGACCACACATACTAGCAAAGTAGATAAACCTGTGTACCCCCAAGTGCTGAACTTGAGAGCCCTAGAGCTTGTGCGCTGGAACAGAAGACACTGCCATAAGAAGCAAGCTCATTGCAATGAAGAGTAGTCCCCAACTGCTGCAAGTAGAGAAACTTTCTGAACAGCAATGAAGACTCAGTGCAGCCGTAAATAAATAAATAAATACTAAAAATTATGAATAAATGAAATCTAGATACATAAATTTCTTCCATGTAATACGAAATTTTTGTATTTATTGATTGTCCAGGTGTTGATTTACCACTTGAAATATGGAATTCCTGTATTTCAAATATGAAAATCAAGGGCAATATTTTCAAACAAAATATAAATTGTCTATATTTCATATATAAGTATCTTGGTGTATATTTTCGTATATGATTCTCTAAATTTCACACATGAAAATCTAGGTGTCAGTCCTATTTGAAAGTTGGAATTCTCTATAATTCACATTTGAAATGCAGGATGATTATATTTCCTACTGCTATTGTGGTATTCCCTAATTTTGTATGAAAATCTTGGTGTAGATTTTTGTAAATGAAGAACGCAAGTTTCTTTATTTCAATTCTTTATCATCAAAGCTACCAGGGAACTTTAATAGATTTAGGAAAACCTCCAAGATTTTATAAAATTAACACCAAAAAGGGATGTCCATTTCATCCTAGCTAACTGTGACGTTAAAACAGGAAGTCAAGCGATACGTGGAGTAACAGACAAGTTTGGACTTTGGTACAAAGTGATGCAGAACAAAGGCTAAAGGCAGAATTTTGCAAATAGAAAGGTTAAAAATGAAAGCAGTAACAGACAGTGAATAGGCTCCAAAATGACTGGGGACAGATTACAGCCCTGAAAATATAAGACTCTTGCTCCCAGGAAGAAAAGCTATGACAAACCTAAACACAATGTACTGAGAAGCAGAGACATCGCTTTGTCAAAAAAGGTCCATATAGGCAAAGCTAGGTTGTTTCCCAGTGGATATGTATGTTTGCCTCTCATGTGTGGCCCTACACAGCATGTCTTAGTTTCACTGAGTTAGACAAGGTGGTGGTCCATGTGATGGATTTTTTTAGCTTCCTATGATGGTGGTTTCAGTCTTTCTGCCCTCAAATGCCCTCTCTCAGCACCTACCATCTTACTGGGGTTTCTTTTCCTTTGGACGGGGAGTATCTCTTCCCTGCTCCTACAGCAAAACACAACCTCTGCTCCTTACATTGGGTGTGGGATATCTCCTCTTGACTGCTGGCTGCTCCGGTGCCACACAGCCACAACTCGCTGCTCCAACAAATTTGGAAAACTCCGCAATGGCCAAGGAATGGAAAAAGTCAGTTTTCATTCCAATCGCAAAGAAAAGCATTGCCAAAGAATACTCAAATTACTTAACAAAGAGCTTCATCTCACGTGCTGGTAAAATAATGCTCAAAATTCTCCAAGGCAGGCTTCAACAATATGTGAACCATGAACTTCCAGATATTCAAGCTGGTTTTGGAAAAGGGCAAAGGAATCAGAGATCAAAGTGTAAACATCCGCTGGATCTTTGAAAATACAAGAGAGTTCCAGAAAACATCTATTTATGCTTTATTGACTATGCCAAAGCCTTTGACTCTCTGGATCACAGTAAATTGTGGAAAATTTTTCAGGAGACGGTAATATCTCGATTCAACAAACATGAGTCTGTGCAGAGTGTTGGAGACACGGAAGGTCAGGGAACCCTGGAGTACTGCTGTCCACGGTGTTGCAGAGTTGGATATGACAGATCAACTGAAAAATAGCAACAACTCGGTTTCATATTTGTCAGTAAGTAGGAGATTTTCGAACCTTAAATATGGAATTCTGTATATGCCTTTAGAAAAATTACATGCTTCTTTATGAATGATGGACGTCTCTCTATTTCTTTTATGAAAGTCTGCTTGGATATTTTACTTCTTAAACTATGAGGGATTCAATTACTCAGGCACCCAAATTTTACTGAAAATATGTTTACATATAATATGGAGTATTTCCATTTCAAATGTGAAAGTCAGAGTATGCTTGTCCTTATGTGATGTATTTCACATATGATTATGGGCACACTGTCGAATTTTTTGTTTCTTGTGTTGAAGTTTGACAGCAGACAGTCCTTCAGCAAAGAGGAAATTCTCAGTTTCACATATGAAAATCTAGATGCAGATTTTAAGACATGAATTATGAAAGTCTCTGTAATTCATATTTGAAAATCTGGGGACCAAGTTTCCAACATGAGAGTTATTGGTGTATCACATATGAAGATTTTGTTGAATGAAATATCCAATTTTTAATATTACAGTTATGAAATTCTGAATGCAGAGTTCTAGTCAGGGAATATGAAAGTCTCTATTTCACATCTTAAGTTACCGTCACCGATTTTCAACTTGATTAGTGGAATTTTTTATATTTATCACTTGAAAATCTGTGTGCTAACATTCCTTCAAGAAATAAGGAATACTGTGTGTTAACATCAGGCATCTATTTCCCTACAATAAATATGGAATTCTATGTATCATATAGAAAAATCGCTTGAGCGATGAATTTCTTTTTATTTCAGCAACGAGAATTTGAAGAAAGACCTTCTTCCGTGAAATATGGAATACTGTATATTTTGCATTTGAAAAACTTGGGACAAGAATCAAATATGGAATATGAATTCTCAGTTATTCACATAAGAAAATTTGTGTCAGATTTTCATACATAATTTTTGCAATATTCCATGATTCGTTTAGATCTGTGCCAAACAGGCCATGTACATGCATCTATGTTTCCTGTAAGAAAATGTGGCCACATAATTCCCTACTTAAATTTAGTATTTTCTTTGATAGTATTTTAAAAAGCAGAGACATTACTTTGCCAACCAAGGTCCGTCTAGTCAAGGCAATGGTTTTTCCCGTGGTAATGTATGGATGTGAGAGTTGGACTGTGAAGAAAGCTGATTGCAGAAGATCGATGCTTTTGAACTGTGGTGTTGGAGAAGACTCTTGAGAGTCCCTTTTACTGCAAGGAGATCCAACCAGTCCATTCTAGAGGAGATCAATCCTGGATGTTCATTGGAGGGACTGATGCTAAAGCTGAAACTGCAATACTTTGGCCACCTCATGCGACGAGTTGACTCACTGGAAAAGACTCTGATGCTGGGAAAGGTTGGGGGCGGGAGGAGAAGGGGACGACAGAGAATGAGATGGCTGGATGGCATTGCCGACTCTTTGGACATGAGTTTGAGTGAATTCCGGGAGTTGGTGATGGACAGGGAGGCCTGGAGTGCTGTGATTCATGGGTTCGCAGAGAGTCAGACACGACTGAGCGACTGAAGTGAACTGAACTGAACTGAATTCTTATGAAGCATCATATGGAGAAAACTACTGGAGCTGATGGAATTCCAGTTAAGTTATTTCACAGGCTAAAAGACGATTCTGTGAAAGTTCTACTGTCAATATGCCGGCAAATTTGAAAAACTCAGCAATTGCCCCAAGACTGGAAAAGTTCAGTTTTCAGTCCAATCCCAAAGAATGTTCACATTACCACACATTTGCCCCCATGTCAAATGGTAGAAAAGTAATGCTCAAAATTCTCCCTTCCAGATTCAACAGTACATGAACAACGAACTTCAACATGTTCAAGCTGGATTTAGACAAGTGTAGGAAAAGAAAGATCAAATTGCCAACATCCATGAGAATCATCAGAAAAGCAAGAGATCTCTAAAAACAAGAAAAACAGAAACCTCTACTTCTGCTTCATTGTTATGACAAAGCCTGTGACTGTGTGGATCACAACAAATTTTTAACTAATAATGATAATAATAAAATGGTGGGAAAACAAGACCACCTGACCTACCTCTTGAGAAATCTATATCTAGGAAAAGAAGCAATAGAATATGAAACGACAGGTTGCTTCCAAATCAGGAAAAGATTGTTCCAAGGCTGCATATTGCCACCCTGCTTAATTAACCTCTATATAGTGTAAAAGTTGTGAAATGCCAATCTGGATGATTCACAAGCTTGAATTAATACTGCTGGAAGAAATACAAATAACCTCTATGAAGTAGATTCACTTCAGTTCAGTTCAGTCGCTCAGTCGTGTCCAACTCTCCGCAACCTCATGAATCACAGCACACCAGGCCTCCCTGTCCATCACCAACTCCCGGAGTTCACTCAAACTCATGTACAGAGAGTCGGTGATGCCATCCAGCCATCTGATTCTCTGTCGTCCCCTTCTCCTCCATCCCCCAACCTTTCCCAGCATCAGAGTCTTTTCCAGTGAGTCAACTCATCTCATGAGGTGGCCAAAGTATTGCAGTTTCAGCTTTAGCATCAGTCCCTTCAATGACCACAAAGGATTGATCTCCCTTAGAATGGACTTGTTGGGTCTCCTTGAAGTAAAAGGGACTCTCAAGAATCTTCTCCAACACCACAGTTCAAAAGCATCAATTCTGCGGTGATCAGCTTTCTTCACAGTCCAACACTCACATCCATACATGACCACGGGAAAAACCATAACCTTGACTGGATGGATCTTATTTGGCAAAGTGATATCTCTGCTTTTTAATATACTGTCAAGTTTGGTCATAACTTTCCTTCCAAGGAGTAAGAGTCTTTTAATTTCATAGCTGTTGTCAGCATCTGCAGTGATTTTAGAGCCCAAAAAAATAAAGTCTGACATTGCTTCCACTGTTTTCCCATCTATTTCACATGAAGTGATGGGACCAGATGCCATGATCTTCGTTTTCTGAATATTGAGCTGCAAGTCAACATTTTCACTCTCCCCTTTCACTTTCATCAAGAGGATTTTGTGTTCCTCTTCACTTTCTGCCATAAGGTTGGTGTCATCTGCGTATCCCAGGTTATTGATATTTCTCCCAGCAATCTTGATTCCAGCTTGTGCTTCTTCCAACTCAGCGTTCCTCATGATGTATTCTGCATATAAGTTAAATAAGCAGGGTGACAATATACAGCCTTGACGTACTCCTTTTCCTATTGGAACCAGTCTGTTGTTCCATGTCCAGTTCTGACTGTTGCTTCCTGACCTGCATACACGTTTCTCAAAAGGCAGGTCAGGTGGTCTGGTATTCCCATCTCTTTCAGAATTTTCCACAGTTTATTGTGATCCACACAGTCAAAGGCTTTGGCATAGTCAATGAAGCAGAAATAGATGTTTTTCTGGAACTCTCTTGCTTTCTCCATGATGCAGCGGATGTTAGCAGTCTGATCTCTGATGCCTCTGGCTTTTCTAAAACCTGCTTGAACACCTGTGAGTTCACGGTTCACATATTGCTGAAGCCTGGCTTGGAGAATTTTGAGCACGTTTGTACTAGCTTGTGAGATGAGTGCAATTGTGCAGTCGTTTGAGCATTTTTTGACATTGCCTTTCTTTAGGATTGGAATGAAGAGTGACCTTTTCCAGTCCTGTGGCCACTGCTGAGTTTTCCAAATTTGTTGGCTTATTGAGTGCAGCCCTTTCACAGCATCATCTTTCAAGATTTGAAATAGCTCAACTGGAATTCAATCAACTCCACTAGCTTTGTTTGTAGTGATGCTCTCTAAGGCCCGCTTGACTTCACATTCTAAGATGTCTGGCTCCAGGTGAGTGATCACGCCATCATGTTTATCTTCATTGTGAAGATATTTTTTGTACAGTTCTTCTGTGTATTCTTGCCACCTCCTCTTAATATCTTCTGCTTCTGTTAGGTCCGTACCATTTCTGTCCTTTATCAAGCCCATTTTTGCATGAAACATTCCCTTGATACCTCTAATTTTGTTGAAAAGGTCTCTTGCTTTTTCTATTCTGTTGTTTTCCTCTTCCTCTCCTTTGCATTGATCACTGAGGAAGGCTTTCATATCTCTCCTTGCTATTCTTTGGAACTCTGCATTCAGATGCTTATATCTTTCCTTTGCTCCTTTGCTTTTCGCTTCTCTTCCTTTCACAGCTATTTGTGAGGCCTCCTCCGACAGGCATTTTGCTTTTTTTACATTTCTTTTCCATGGGGATGGTCCCTGTCTCCTGTACAATGTCACGAACCTCCGTCCATAGTTCCTCAGGAACTCTATCTATGAGATCTAGTCCCTTAAATCTATTTCTCACTTCTACTGTATAATCATAAGGGATTTGATTTTGGTCATATCTGAATGGTCTAGAGCTTTTCCCTACTTTCTTCTATTTCTGTCTGAATTTGGCAAAAAGGAGTTCATGATCTGAGCCACAGTCAGCTCCTGGTCTTGTTTTTGCTAACTGTATAGAGTTAGCCATCTTTGGCTGCAAAGAATATAATCAATCTGATTTCGGTGTTGACCATCTGGTGATGTCCATTTGTAGAGTCTTCTCTTGTTTTGTTGGAAGAGGGTTTTTGCTATGACCAGTGCGTTCTCTTGACAAAATCTATTAGCCTTTGCCCTGCTTCATTCTGTGCTCCAAGGCCAAATTTGCCTGTTACTTCAGGTGTTTCTTGACTTCCTACATTTGCATTCCAGTCCCCTATAATGAAAAGCACATCTTTTTTTGGTTGTTAGTTCTAAAAGGTCTTGTAGGTCTTCATAGAACCATTCAACTTCGTCTTCTTCACCGTTACTGATTGGGGCATAGGCCTGGATTACTGTAATATTGAATGGTTTGCCTTGGAAACGAACAGAAATCATTCTGTCGTTTTTAAGATTGCATCCAAGTACTGCATTTTGGACTCTTTTGTTGACCATGATGGCTACTCCATTTCTTCTAAGGGATTCCTGCCCACAGTAGTAGATTTAATGGTCATCTGAGTTAAATTCACCCATTCCAGTCCATTTTAATTCACTGATTCCTAGAATGTCTATGTTCCCTCTTTCCATCTCCTGTTTGACCACTTCCAATTTGCCTTGATTCATGGACCTAACATTCCAGGTTCCGATGCAATATTGCTCTTACAGCATTGGACCTTGCTTCTATCACTGGTCACATCCACAACTGGGTGTTGGTTTTGCTTTTGCTCCATCCTTTCATTCCTTCTAGAGTTACTTCCCCACTGATCTCCAGTAGCATACTGGGCACCTACCGACCTGGGGATTTCCTCATTCAGTATATCATATTATTTTGCCCTTTGATACTGTTCATGGGGTTCTCAAGGCAAGTATACTGAAGTGGTTTGCCATTCCCTTCTCCAGTGGACCGCATTCGGCTATGGTCCATGTGATCAGATTGACTAATTTCTGTGATTATGATTTCAGTGTGTTTGCCCTCTGATGTCCCCTAGCAATACCTACCTGGTGGTGCAGACTCAAGGCACGCCGGCCCCGGAGCAACCGACCACGCAAAGAGACACGGCCCTGAGGAGCTACCCCACGCCTGAGGCCAGGGCCGGTGGCTGAGAGGAGCTTACCCATGTCCAATAGGCGGTGGCTGGGCGGGCACAGGAGGGCCAAGAGGAGCTACTCCACGTTCAGGGTCAGGAGGGGCGGGATTTAGGGGATACCCCTTGTCCAAGGTAAGGTGCAGCAGCTGCACTTTCTTGGAGCAGCAGAATGTGGGGAAATGGGAACCAGCTCCCCCGACAGGTCTCTTACACTGAAAACTTCTGGGACGTGGCTTGCCGTTCAATTCCTGTCCATACCGCCTCCTGCTTGGGCCTCCTCTTCTGGAGGGCGACCGTGTCCCTGGAAGGCAGAGCTGGGGGAAGAGACAGAAGCAGGAGCTAGAGGCCAGGTCTCCTCCTGGCTCCCTTCCTGCTGCATCTTAAACGATGGCCACAAATACGAAGCGGGCTCACCAGGTGGAGAATCATATGCAGCCAGGGACCAGTTTTGAAGGTGCAGCAGAAATAAGGTCACCAGCCTACTAGGGGCAGGCACCGTGCGGAGGCGGGTTTCGGGGAGCACTCTGTATTCAGGTCCTGTGGTCGCCACTCCTCACCGACCCTTAGACGTGGGGCCACTCCTTGAGCATGGCCTTCCCTGGGCCGGGCAGGCGAAGGCGACCAGGGTCCCCATGCTCTGGGCTCGGCCCGCCCTGGGCTTGGTGCAGGGGGCGCCTCGCCCCGGCAGCTACCCTAGCCTACCGGGCCTCGTGCTCACCAACCCCCCGCATGTCGGACCAAGCATGCCCCGACCCGCGCGCAGCCGGCAGCCGAAACCACCGCCCCCTCTGGGAGCTGGGCCGCATGCTTACACCACAAATAAGATGCATTTTTATGTGTATAAAATGTAATTTTTAGGTTCACTTAGAATATATTTTTTAATAAGTTAAAACTCTGTTGGCACACTGTTAAATGCAGAACCTCCTTTTTAAGAGAACTGCCATATTATATCGACGTTTCATATTCTTGATCTTAGCTTTCACGTCTCCACAATATACCAAGTAGTGGATGCTGTCCAAGAGCGCCCTGTGTACCTAGACATCTGCATTGCCGCCAGGGGTGGGGACGATTCCAGAAGCCTGTCCCCTGGCAGGCTTCTGAGTTTGTAATCATATTGAATGTACAGAGTGAAATGAAATCAAAACCGTATTTTTGTACTGTTTTGAATTTTCGACTTCGAACCGACCACCTCCTGGCCTCACAGAGAGCTTACAGAGTGCAAATCTGTCTTTACTTGGCTTGGTCATTGCAGTATTTTTGCAGGTGTGGGGCCCACTATTTTTGGTCTGTAGTTTCAAATATATATGTAAACTGAACAATCTGTAACGGGCTGAATGAAACTAAGATTTTTTAACTCTTTCAAAAAAGAATAAGGGTGTGGCCCCATGGGGTGGGGGATCTATAGGGTTGCTCAGGGCCTCTTGAGCAGCACCTGGTATACTGCAAGAATCACATTCATGACCTCAAACGGTGCCACAGCAAGATGCAGAAGTAGGGCAATTTCAGCAGAAGTAACCAGACCTCCCCAAACCATGCCCATAAGCAGATCTCCTGATGCAGCAAGAGCAGCTTCTCAATGCCGCCTCCAGAGCACTAGTTGTTGGCAAGGGGCATGAGGCCAAGAGTAGCCTGCTGTTTGCTGCCAGCCTGATGTTCCGAAGTTCCCCTCTCAGGGCCTGGACCCCAAAACAACATGGACCCGGCCTGACAGGCATCAACATGGACCTGGCCCAGCAGTGCCCAAGTGCCCCATCAAGAGCAGGAGTGGGGTGGACGGCTTCCAGGATGAAAGCCCTGAGAAGTCAGTCACTGTGGAGCAGGGACGGCAGAACTCCCCAGCCCTGGAGGCATCGTTCCAGAATCTAGTCGGGGCCCTCCTGGGTCCAGGGGCTGAGCAGGCGCAGATGGGGCATCAGCCCCTGATACACCGGCTTGTGCCACAGGTGTCCGGCCCTTGAATTCGGGCATGACTATGGGGCTGACGGTGAACAGGAAAGGCAACTCCCTGTTCATGGACACGTTGATGGCCATCGGGACCACCACCCTGTAGACGTTTGTCAGGGGAGTAACAGCCGGCAAAAGGAAGTTCATCAAGGACAGGGGAGACCAGCCCTTTGACAAGAGACTGTGCTTCAGCGTGAAGCAGACTGAGAGCCCCTACATGTACCAAGATATCATGGTCTGGAAGCAGAACAGCTTCACCCACATCGTGCTGTCCATATTGTCACCGTGCTTGTTTAAATTGTATGTAATAATCACTTCAGTCATTCAGTCGTGTCAAACTATTTGTGACCCTATGAACTGCAGAACGCCAGACCTGCTTGTCCGTTATCAACCCCTTGAGTATACCCAAACTCATGTCCATTGAATCGGTGATACTCTCCAACCACCTCATTCTCTGTCATCCCTTTCTCTTCCTACCCTCAATCTTTCACAGCGTGAGGATCTTTTCCATTGAGTCAGTTGTTTGCATCGGGTGGCCAAAGTATTGGAATTTCAACTTCAACATCAGTCATTCCAATGAACATCCAGGACTGATCTCCTTTAGGATTGGCTGGTTGGATATCCTATCAGTCCAATGGACACTCAAGAGTCTTCTCCAACACCACGGTTCAAAAGCATCAATTCTTGGCACTCAGTTTTCTTTATAGACCGAATAACGCATCCATACGTGACTACTGGAAAAACAATAGCTTGACTAAACAGTTTATTAGTAAATCAGGTCTCTGCTTTTTATTTATGCTGTCGAGCTTGATCATACCTTTCCTTCCAAAAAGTAAGCATTTTTCATTGCTACAATCACCATCTGCAGTGATTTTGGAGCCTCCCCCTGGGGGAAAAAATTAAAAAAAAAAAAAATATATATATATATACATATATTGGCAGCCACTCTTTCCCCACCTATTTGCCAGAAGTGATGGGACTGGAGGCCATAATCTGAGTTGATAAAAGTTGAAATGTAAGCCAACGTTTTCATTCTCCTCATTATGTTAATCAAGAAACTCTTTAGTTGTTCTTCATTTTTCTGTCATAATTGTGGTGTCACCTGCATATCTGGGTTGTTGATATTTCTCCCAGCAATCTTGATTCCAGTTTGTGCTTCCTTCAGCCCAGCGTTTCTCATGATGTACTCTGCATAAAAGTTCAATAAGGAGAGTGAAAGTACAGCCTTGACATATTCATTTTCCTATTTGGAACCAAGATGTTGTTCCATGTCCAGGAATAACTATTGATTCCTGACCTGCAAACAAGTTTCTCAAGGGACAATTTAGGTGGTCTGGTATTCTGATCTCTTTCAGAATTTTCCATAATTTATTGAGATCCACACAGGCAAAGGTTTTTGCATAGGAAATAAAGAAGAAAGAAATGTTTTTCTGGAACTCTCTTGCCTTTTCGATGATCCAGCAGATGTTAGCTGTTCGATCTCTGGTTCCTCTCCCTTTTCTAAAACCACCTTGAACTTCTGGAAGAACACGGTTCACCCATTTTTGAATCCTGGCTTGGAGAATATTAAACATTATTTTCTAGCGTGTGAGATGAGTGGAATTGTGCGGTAGTTTGGAGCATTCTTTGGCATTGTCTTTCTTTGGGATTGGAATGAAAGCTGATCATGTCCAATCTTGTGGTCACTGCTGAGTTTTCCCAGTTTGCTGATATATGGAGTGCAACATTTTCACAGCATCATCTCTTAGGATTTTAAATACCTGAACTGAAATTCTATCACTTCCACTGGCTTTGTTCATAGTGATACTTCCTAAAGCCCACTTGAATTCCCATTCCAGGATGTCTGGCCATAGGTGAGCATAAGTGATCACATCATTGTGAATTTTGAGTGAACTCTGGAAGTTTGTGATGGACAGGGAGGCCTGGGGTGCTGTGACTTATGCGGTCGCAGAGAGTCGGACAAGACTGAGCGACTGAACTGAACTGAACTGAAAGATCTTTTCTGAACAGTTCTAAGTATTTGTTGCAGCTCTTCTTAATAGTTTCTGCTTCATTAGGTCCACACCATTTTGGTTCTTTATTGAGCCCTTCTTTGCATGTAATAGTCCCTTGGTATCTCAAGTTTACTTAAAGGGGCTCTCGTCTTTCTCATTCTATTTTTCCTATCTATTTCTTTACATTGATCACTCAGGAAGGCTTTCTTAACTCTCCTTGCTATTCTTTGCACCTCAGCAATCAAATGGATAAATCTTTCCATTTCTCCTTTGCTTTTGGCTTCTCTTTTTCTTCCCACAGAACATTGTAAGTTTTTCTCAGACAGCTGTTTTGCTTTTTTGCTTTTCCTTTTCTTGGGTATGGTCTTGGTTCCTGTCTCCTGTAGAATATCACAAACCTCCATCCATAGTTCATATGTAGTGTACAACATGCTAAATGCCAGACTTTAAGAAGCACAGGCATGAATAAAGATTGCTGCAAGAAATATCAACAGCCTCAAATGAAATCACTCTTATGGCAAAAATTAAGTAGATATAAAGAACCTCTTGATGAAAATTAAAGAGGAGAGTGAAAATTTTGAATTAATATTCAACATTGAGAAAACTAAGATCATGACATATGGTCCCATCCCTGTTTAAAATATGGGTGGAGAAACAATGGAAATACTGATAGACTTTATTTTTGGGGGCTCCAAAATAATTGAAGATTGTGACTGCAGCCATAAAATTAAAAGCACTTGGTACTTGGATTAATAGCTATGAACTACCTAGACAGCCTATTGAAAAGCAGAGACATTGCTTTGCCAGCGAAGGTCCACCTGGTCAAAGTGATGGTTTCTCCTGCAGTAATGTACGGATGTGAAATTTAGACTGTAAAGACAGCTGAGCATGGAAGAATTGATGACTTTAAAATGAGGAATTGTTGAAGACCCTTGAGAGTCTCTTGGACTGCAAGGAGGCCAAAGGAAATCAGTCCTGAATATACATTGGAAGCACCGATGCTGAAGCACAAACTCCAATAATCCGGACTCCTGATGCAAAGAACTGACTCTTTGGAAAAGACCGTGATGCTGGGAAACATTGAAGGCAATAAAGGAAGAGAATGACAGAAGATGAGGTGGTTAGATGGCATCACCGACTCGATGGACATGAGTTTGAGTAATCTCTGGGAGTTGGTGATTGACAGGGAAACAAGACAAGCTACAGTTCATGGGGTCACAAAAGTTGAACACGACTAAGAGACTTGACTGAATTGAACATAAATGGAGAATTACCTACATTTTTTACGTGCAAATATGGTGATGCTTGTTTTACTCCATGATATACTGCATTTTTTTTCTTCATTTTAAGAAAATCTGGAAGCTGTTTTTTTTGCTTTTTGTTTGTTTTGTTTTTAATGTGAAATGTAGACTAGTCTACACCTCATACATGAATCTGTGTGGTGGTTCTCTACTATTAAGTGTGAAGTTCTAGAAATTTCACACATGAAAATCTTAGCACTGCTTTTTGAAGACATGGAAAACCATTATGAAATTGGAACTATCTCTACTGCACAAGTGAAAATATGGGCACCACTGTTTCTTCATGAAGTAGAGAGTTAGTTGTATTTCTGAAAACATATGCCAAAAGAAAGAATGGATTCCATGAAGTGGGAAATGGCTTGTATTTACTGTATCAAAATATGGGGGGGAAGACTCCGTCATGGAATTTGCACTTCTGGACACTTCATATTTGAGTTCAGAATGGATATTTTCCTATAAAAAATAAGGAAATCTCTATATTTCATATGAAGCACTGGTTCTTCAGTTGCAGAAACTCCTATGTGCCCTGTTTGCCTATGTTTCAATGTACCTTGCACATTTGTGTGTGTCTAGCCACGTAGGCGTGTTTCCTGTGTTTATGTGTTTTCCTGTGTGGATGTGCATCCAATCACAGCTGACACAGAGATGAAAATCACAGACCACGCGATATGGAGCAAGCGGAAAGAGGCACCAGACATCCACAGACTGGGAGAGACTGGTCCATGCATCTCTGAGGTGGTCCTTTCTGCTTAAGACAGGACTGAGGAAAAGATGACCAGTTACAACTCAGTACTGTGCGTTCACAAATCTGGGTTTACATCAAGAGACATGAAGAATTTCATAGTTTCTGCTGTGGTCATGTGTGTTTTTAGCAGGAAGAGGATGTGGAACACTTGAAGAGTCATCCAGTATAACTCCAGTGGTGTGGGGCTTTGAAATTATAGCCTGTGGACTCTTCAGTCTGGGGAAAGTAGGCTGGCCTGTGGAAATGGTGAACACGGCTATAACTGGAAATAAGAGTATAAAGAGGTGAAGGTCCTTCAGAAAAGAGCAGAAACTGAAAGAAGGAGAAACAGAAAGAAAACCTACTGCACTGTAAAAAATTTCCAAATTAGAGGAAGGCCCTGGGAGAGTGCTGTCTCGGATCAGCCAATCACGTAGCACACTCTCTCTTTATGAGTGATCAACAATAGCATCATGTGAGACGAATGACATGAAAAGGTAAAATCCTTAATTGTGAAACCACACACATCCAAGAAAACACAGGGTGACCTTGGCCATGTCCAGGTACTTCCTGCCTATCTGAAAGCTCAGAAAGGTGAAGAAAGTGCAGATGTGGGATGGAGGCATTTCCCCCTTTGGTACTGTGTGCCCGTGAGGGACCGAAGATGGGAAAGTAGAACAGTGTGAAACCAATTTTCCCTGTGAGAAGTCCAAAATTACAGTTTGTTTCTGAAGGACCTTTGAAGGAGAATGTTCGGTCCCACAAAAAACAACAACAACAACAGATGTCCAAGGGCAAAGGAAAACTAACAAGAATGTAGGAGCAGTGAATTTGCATTTAGAATCAATAAATACCAGCGATGCCTCAAGTGCTCAATAAAACATTTTGTGCACCTATACCCAGAGACCACACAGAGACAGAGTCAGAACTGCATTTGAGTGATTGAGTGTCTCCTGAAGAGGCATGGGTCAGCAATGCCCTCACAGGGAAGAGAGGCTCTGGCTGCTACAGACATGGTCGTGCAGTTTGTGACATAAACTCTCTCAGAGGAGGTCACCTTACAAGCTAACATAAAGCCGCCTAACACACAATGCACAAGTTGAAGGATGATTATTCCAAAGAAAGTTTTGTACATTTAAGGAAGTTGTATGACTCCTACAGTTTTCTCAACCTGGGTATCTGTCAAAGGGACTGAGAACCCCAGGGAATTTGACTTTGGAGGCCAGTGGGATTTGAATGTACAACTTCCACAGGAGTGAAACAGACTGTTAGAGGGCACACACAAAACCTTGAGTGCACGAGGAGTCAAGAATAAGGAGCAGTGTCCCCAAAAGAGAGTGAGCCAGACTTGCTTGTGACTGTCCAGGAGTCTCCAGCAGAATGTGGGATGCAGAGTAGTCACGGGAACTGAATACAAGACTGCTTGCTCAAATCCTTTTGAAGGAGGTCCCAAGTACTTTCGTTTCCCATATGATAGTTTGGGCTCAGTTCAAACAACGAGACCTGAACATAGCCACACCCATCAAGAGAAAATTGGATTAAAGATTCACTGAATATGGCCCCACATATCAGAGCAGGACCGAGGCTCACTCATCTGTTTCTCCCATCAGGATGTTTTCATAAGCCTCTTATCTTTATCCATCAGAGGGCAGAGAGAATGAAAAGCACAATCACAGAAAGCTAACCAAACTGTTCAAATGGATCACAGCCTTGTCTACCTCAATGAAACTATGAAATATGCCAGGTAGAGCCACCCAAGATGGATTGGACCTGGTGGAGAATTCTGGCAAAATGTGGTCAAATGGAGAAGGGAATGGAAAACCACTTAAGTATCCTTGCTTAGAAAACCCAATGAACAATATGAAAAGCCAAAAAGATAGAACACTGAAAGATGAACACGCCAGGTTTTAGGTGTCCTATCTACTTCTAGAACTCAGTGAGGAAGTAACTCCAGTGAAAATAAAGAGATGGAGCCATAGGAGAAACAACACCGAGTTGTGGATGTGAGTGGTGATAAAGGTAAAGTTTGATGCTCTAAAGAATGATATTTCATAGGAAGCTACAAAGTTAGGTCCATGATAAAGGTAAAATTTAAGTGGTCAAACAAGAGATGACAAGTTTGAAGATCAAAGTTTCAGCAATCCATTTGTTCATGAATGGAATGGACAAATTTAATTCAAATGACCATTTTATCTTCTAAAGTGGGCAAGAATCCCTAGAGAAGAAATGGGAGAAGCTACCCTCATCAATAAAAAGAGTGTAAATTGTAGTATTTGATTGCAATATAAAAATGAAATATCTCTGCTTATTTTCAAGGCTAACCATGCAGCAGTACTGTAATCCAAGTCTATGTCATGACCAGGAATGCTAAAGTGGAAGTTGAGCTGAAGGTCAGGGTGAAGCTGAGGTTGAGTAGGTCTGTGATTACCAGTAGGACATTCTAGGACTTATACCCACAAAATAAGATGCTATTTTCAACATACAGGACTGGAATGGAAAAGTAGGAAATTAAGAACTACCTAAAGTAACAGACATGTTTGGCCTTCGGGTACAAAATAAACCAGGGCAAAACCTAACAGTTTTGCCAAGACAAGTTACTGTCATTGGATACACCCTCTTCCAACAACACGAGACATAATTCCACATATTTACATCATCAGATGAACAATACCGAAATCAAACTGATAATATACTATGAAGTTGAGGATAGTGAATCTCTTTCAGTTCAGTTCAGTCGCTGAGTCGTTCCCAGCTCTTTTCCACCCCATGAACCGAAGCACAAGAGGCCTCCCTGTCAATCACCAACTCCTAGAGTTACTCAAACTCATATCCATTTCGTGGGTGATGCCATCCAACCATCTCATCCTCTATCATCCCCTTCTCCTCCTACCCCCAATCCCTCCCAGCATCAGGGTATTGTCTATCGAGTCAACTCTTCGCATGAGATGGCCAAAGTATTAGAGCTTCAGCTTTAGCATCAATCCTTTCAAAGATCACGAAACAGTGATCTCCTTTAGAATCATTCCTTTAGGATTGGTTGGATTTCCTCCCAGTCCAAGGGACTCTCCAGAGTCTTCTCCAAAACCACAGTTCAAAAGCATCAATTTTTTGGCACTCAACATTCTTCACCATCTAACTCTCACATCCAAACATGACCACTGGAAAAACAATAGCCTTGACTAGATGGACCTTTGTTGGCAAAGTGATGTCTTTGCTTTTTAATATAATATCTAGGTTAGTCATCACTTTCCTTCTTAGGAGTAAATGTCTTTTACTTTTATGCTCATAATCACCATATTCAGTGATTTTGGAGCCCGCCAAAGTAAATCGTGACACTGTTTCCACTGTTTCGCCATCCAGATCCATGAAGTGATGGGTCCAGATGCCATGATCTTAGTTCTCTGAAAGTTGAACTTTAAGCCAACTTTTTCACTCTCCTCTTTCACTTTCAGTTCCTCTTCACCCTCTGCCATTTGGGTGGTGTCATCTTTATACCTCAGGTTATTGATATTTCTCCCAGCAATCTTGATTTCAGCTTCTTCCAGCCCAGCGTTTCTCATTATGTACTCTGAATATAAGTTAAATAAGCAGGGTGAAAATATACAGCTCTGACACACTCCTTTCCTTATTTGGAACCAGTCTGTTTTTCCATGTCCAGTTCTAACTGTTGATTCCTTACCTGTATATAGGTTTCTCAAGAGTTAGGTCAGGTGGTCTGCAATTCCCATCTCTTTCAGAATTTTCCACAATTTTTTGTGATCCACACATTCAAAGGCTTTGGCATAGTCAATAATACAGAAATAGATTTGTTTTCTGGAATGCTCTTGCTTTTTTGATGATTGAGCAGATGTTGGCAATGTGATCTCTGGTTCCTCTGTCTTTTCTAAAAGAAGCTTGAAAATATGGAAGTTCACAATTCACGTATTGCTGAATTCTATACAGTCAGTTAACACAATACTGGAAGTTGACTGTGGCTCAGATCAGCAACACACGTTGAAAAAAATTATTCTTATATTGAAGAAAGTAGGAAAACCCCTTGATCATTCAAGTATAATCTAAATAAAATATTTTTGATTGTAATTGCAAATGCAAATTGATTCAAGGAATTAGATCTGAGAGAGAAGTTTGTGCAGAAGTTTGTGACATTGTACAAAATGAAGCAATGAAGAATATCCCCAGAAGAAAGAAATGCAAAAGGAAAAATGGTTACCTGAAGAAGCCTTAAAAGCAGCTGAAGAAAAGGAAACAAAAAGAGAGAGAAAGAGAGAGAGAGAGAAGTGGAAGGAAAACAAGAACAGGAAAGTTACACCCACCTAAATGTCGAGTTTTGAAGAATAGTTATGGTTTATAAGAAAATCTTTCTCACTGATCTATGCCAAGAAATAAAGGAAAACAATAGAATAAGAAAGGCTAGAGATCTCCTCAAGAAAATTAAATATAGTAGGGGAACATTTTATGCAATAAAGGGCACAATAAAGGACACACATATTAGGGAAGAAAGACAAGCAGAAATATAAGAAAAGGTGGCAAAAATACACAGAAAAACTACACAAAGAAAATGTTCAATGCTGAAAAGCACGATGGTATCATCACTCACCTAGACCCAGGTATCCTAGAATGCATAGTCAACAAGGCTTTTATTAAACATTAGTGAGAACAAATCTGGTGGAGGTGATGGCTATCCAGTTGAGATATTTCAAATCCTAAAATATGATGCTGTGAAAGTACTGCACTCAATATGAAGGCAAATTTGGAGAACTCAGCAGTGGCCACAGGACTGAAAATGATAACTTTTCATCGCATTCCTTTGAACTAACACATAATTGCACTCGTTTCACATAAAGCAAAAAGAAATGCACGGAATTCTCCAAGGAAGTTTTCAACAGTATGTAAAAGAATTTCTAGAGATTCAAGCTGCATTTACAAAAGGCAGAAGAACCAGAGATCAAATTTTCCATACCCACTGTATGCTCAAAAAGGCAAGCAATTTCCAGAAAAACATCCCCTGCTTTATTGACTATGTCAAAACATGGCTTGTTGAACGCAAAAAGTGTGGAAAATTCTTCAAGAGATGGGAATATCATACCACCTGACCTGCCTCCTGAGAAACTTCTATGAAGATAATGAAACAACAGTTATCATGGACGGGGAACAATGGACTGGTTTCAAAGTTGGGGAAAGTAGCCACTCAAGGCTGTATATTGTCACCCTGTTTAGTTTTGTAGACTGCATCATGTGAAATGACAAGCTGCATGAAGAACAAGTTAGGACCCAGTTTGCTAGGGGAAATAGCAACAAACACAGATATATGACGACACCACCATTACGACACAAAGTGAAGAGAAACTAAGAAATCTCTTAATGAAAGTGAAATTGGAGAGTGAAAATTTTGGTTTCACCCTGCACATTCAATGACTGAAGTTCATGGTATCTGGTTCCAATTCTTCATGGCAAAGAGATGGGGAAACAGTGGAAACCATGACAGGCTTTCCTATCTTGGACTTCAAAATCACTGTAGATGGTGACTGCGGCCATAAAAGCTATGACATAAATAGACAGCATATTAAAAAGCAGACATATTACTTTGCTGAAAAAGGTCCATCTAGTCAAAGCTATGGATTTCCCAGCAGTCAGGTATGGACGTGAGATTTGTACCTTAAAGCTGACTACCAAAGAACTGATATTTTGATCGATCCTATTGGAAAAGACAATTGAGATTTGCACTGCATGTAGAAGAAACAAGTGAATCCTAAGAGAAATTGGTAATGAGTATTCGGACAGATGCTGAAGCTGAAACTTCAGTATTTTGGCCACTTGATGTGAAGAACAGACACTGTAAAACACTCTGATACTTGGAAAGACTGATGACAGAATGAGAATTGGACGACAAAAAATGAGAAGGTTGGATGGCGTCACCATTTTTCAAAGACTAGCAAGAGAGATATTGCATCACCACTTGATGGAGATGTATTTGAGCAAGCTCTGAGAGCTATAGATGAACAGGTAAGCCTGACATGCTTCAGTTGATGGGGTCACAAAGTGTAGGATGAATGAGGGACAGAAATAAGTTGAACTGAATGGTGGTGGGCTGTTTGCATCAAGGGATCCTAGGAAAGTGGAAGACTTTGATGCCCATGAAAGCAGTTCAGAGCATTCAGGTTTTCAGGCTTAGGGAGAAGGGAATAGCAGTCGTCACAAAGCTGTTACACTTCTTGGCCAAAAATCCTGACATAAATTCTTCTTTCTCTGGGATCTCATCCTTGGCTGTGGATGGCAGAGAGGCAAAATGTCTCTCTGCACTTGAGAGATGGTTCTGAAAGTCTCACTGGAGGACAATCTCTGATTTTGTTACGGTAATCCTGAGTGAAATGTGCACCATGAGACTCACAAGGAGACTGGAATTTAAGCGGGCATCTGGTTGTCCCCCAGCCAAAACTTTAGCTGAATTCATGGTTCATGAACTCCATAAGCTAAAAGCCTGGCAGGGATCCTGAGCTATAGGAAGATCTACCACAGCCTCATGAGGGCAACAGAAAGAGAGCCTTGGCATTTAGAAAGTTAGCGAGGCCTGGCCTGGAATCATGCCCTCTTGGGAGAGGAATGCCACTTTCTGCACAATGAAGCCATGAGTTGTGGACCCAGGGCTGGCAGGCTCCCCAGGGTGTGATCTGGGTGGGGATTCTGTGTATGTGTGAGTAGAAGTAAACTATGGTGTTGCCAAAAATGGAAGCCACCTGACCTTTTGGGCTTCACGTTCAGTGACTTGTTTCAGCAGAGGTTCTTTGGATCCATATGTACCTTCTTCATGATATTGCTTCAGACATAGTCCTGTCACATTCTCTTTGGCCTTTTGAAAGCCCCAACTTGGCCTTTCCCTGCTACCGGGAGATAACCATGGGGGAAGGGGAGTGAAAATATCTCCAAACAGGCTCTTACACAGTTAGCAGGCACAGGGACACCTCTTTCAGAAGTCTTGGGCCTGAGTGGGTACTGGGCCTGCCATAATTGCATGACATTGACAAACAATGATTTTGAGAGACATTGTTGAGATGGGGTGCTTCAAGTCAGTGCAGTCCGAAGCCCCATGTTATTCTGGTGTGGTTGCTGGAAGGAAAGTGCATGGAATGGAATCATATCAGTGTGACTGGCACTGTGAACCAGTCAATACGATGGAGGAATACAGAATAGCACCACTCATTCAGCTGTTCACCACAAGCACTTTCAGCCCACCCAACTCTGAGTAGGTCAGTCCTCCTCATGACATGTCCCAACATTTTGAAACCTTCCAGAGTAAACAGTATAGGTAGAAGAGGACACTAACTTGATTCACAAGTAAATGGAAGAAAACCACCAGAGAAAATGAGAGGTCCTTACCCAAGTCCATTATCCTGGACAAGCAAAGGTGTAGTTCTGCATCTGTTAAAATTTTCTTTTAGTGTTGGGTGTATCTGCGTCTGTATCTGCACTCACTGGCCCAAAACTACATGCGAACTGCCAGAACTGGCCTGGCTGGCACTTTGAAGCCAGGGAATCAAGCCCAAGGATGTCAGAGTGGAGGCAAGAGAGCACTCAGGGCCATTGAGGGAGATGCAAAGCAGCCAAGAAACAGAATGGCCCAGATTACAAAGCAAAGAGATGGGGTATGCAGAGCCCCTACAAAGAGCTTTCTGTCTTTTTCAAATGCAGCAGTACTCTTTCAGCCACAGGACCAGGCACATCTTTCTTTTATGTAAAGTTTGGGACCCTGATGGCTCTGTAGCATAAGCTGATGCTGCCTGTTGAGTAGAATTGCCCAAGAAAGGCAATGCCAAAGAAGCTCAGTCTACCACTCGGTTACACTCAACTGACACATGAGTAACGTAATGTTGAAAATTCTCCAACCAGACTTCAGCAATGCATTAATCATGGACTTCCAGATGTTCAAGCTGGCTTTAGAAAAGGTAGAGGGACTAGAGATCAGATTACCAACATCCTCTGGCTCATCAAAAAAGCAAGAAAGTTCCAGAAAAACATCTATTTCTGCTTTATTGACTATGCCACAGCCTTTGAGTGTGTGGATCACAATAAATTGTGGAAAATTCTGAACGAGGTGGGAATACCAGACCACCTGACCTACCTCCTGAATATCTGCTGGCAGATCAGGAAGCATCAGTGAAAACTGGACATGGAACAACAGACTGGTTCCAAATAGGAAAAGGCTGTATATTGTCACCCTGTTCATTTAACTTATATGCGGAATACATCATGAGAAACACTGGGCTGGATGAAGCACAAGCTGGAGACAAGATTGCCGAGAGAAATATCAATAATCTCAGGTGTGAATATCATACCGACCTTATCGCTGAAAGTGAAAAAGAACTAAAGAGCCTCTTGATGAAAGTGAAAGAGAAGAGTGAAAATTCTGGCTTAGAGTTCATCATTCAAAAAATGAAGATCATGGCCTCTTGTCCCATCACTTCATGACAAATAAATGGGGAAAGAAGCGAAAAAGCAGCTTTGGGTTCCAAATTGTTTGGGCTCCAAAATCACTGCAGATGGTGACTGCAGCCATGAAATTAAAGACATTTCTTCCTTTGAAGGAAACATGACCAATGTAGACAGCATAGTAAAAAGCAGAGACATTACTTTGTCAAGAAAGGTCCATCTAATGAAGGCTATGGTTTCCCCACTAGTCAGGTATGATTGTGAGATTTGTAATATAAAGAAAGCTGAGCACTGAAACATTGATGCTTTCCAACTGTGGTGTTGAAGAAAACCCTTGAGAATCTATTGGACTTCAAGGAGATCCAACCAGTCCATCCTAAAAGAGAGCAGTCCTAAGTATTCTTTGTAAAGACTGATGTTGAAACTCCAGTAATTTGGCCACCTTATGCAAAGAACTGACTCAGTGGAGAAGACACTGATGCTGGGAAAGATTGAAGGCAGGAGGAGAATGGGATGACAGAGGATGAGATGATTTGATGGCATCACACACTCAATGGAGATAAGTTTGAGCCCACTTCTGTAGTTGATGCTATACAGGGAGGTATGGCACACTGAAGGCCATGGGCTCATGAATAGTAGGACACGACTGAGGGCCTGAACTGAACTGAACCTGCAGAATTTGCCAGTTTCCAACATCACTCAAATCTTCACAAAATTTTTAAACATCAGTGCTTTGTAGTGAATGGCTTAGGATGATCCTTCTGCTGCTCCCATCTCGACAGGGCTGAGGTGATAGGGTTAGCTGGCACTTGTTCTCATGTGGAAGCAGGAAGAAAACAGAACCACTTTGAAAGGGCCTCTGTACAGTAAATGAGCTGACTTCAATGCCCCTGCACTGATGAGTCATGTCCCATAGTGGGATGCTGACCTTGATATCCCTTAATTAGAGATTCTTCATCTGTAATTCTCTTTAGAGAGAATTCCATCTCTAAATATGGAATTCTCTGTAGGTTGCATATTGGCGTAGGGCAAAATGTTTCTACGTGAAGCACAGAACTCAGTGTTTCAAATACAAATGTATGCATGTAAATTCCCTGTATGAAATATGGAATTCTCTATATTGCATACGTGAATTTCTCAACAATCAACCCTCAATTTCCAGAATGAAAATGGAAATCTCACTTGGTCTTAGCCAAAAAGGTGCACAGTTTCGTTTTCAATTGTTTGTGAATCCATTCGGTGAGGGATAACACATTTGTTTACCAAACCTTGGAAGGAATGGCTGATGCAATATGCAGTGGGAGAGTGCATTTCCATCTCCTTTTAGAAGCTGCATATTACAGCTGTGAATCTTCCCCTCTCTACATTGCCTACAGCTGTGCACTAATTAAGGCATCCCACAGAAAGGTAGATTTCATCCTGTCTCCCTTATAGTGCCTAAAGTCATAGGAATGACGTTACCAAGAGTGTTCCCAAAGTTTAGAGCACATTAAACAAGACTAATGGTCCTAATGGTGGGAATCACACACACACACACACACACACACACACACACACACACACACACAATGATTTCCTAATTAAGTAACAAATCTTACTGGTTGTAGTTCAGACAAAACCCTCCCAAATCAGGCAGCATATGTTACTGCAAATTAGCATCTGGATAACTAATATACTTTTACACCTGTTCATTAAGCTAATTACTGAATACTGTGAATGTCACCAGAACATTATGCTTAACAACGTGTGTAGCTAACATTGTATATCTTCAATTGGATCTCAATACCTAGTCATTTAATAGATACTTTAGGAAGAACAAATAAAGTTGGCTTGGAAGATTTAGGGAGGGTTTCCCTCATTTGAAATAATCATTTAAATGTCAGAATTGAAGTATAGTTCTTACTTCATCCCTGTACTTGACAAAAGTTGTGCTGGGAGCCCTTCTGGCTAAACTTTAACCTCTGTGAATACCTTACTCAATTTCTAGTTAATCCCTTTACCTGCAAATCAGCTCAGACTTTGTAAGTAGAGACTGATCAAGTACCTACAGGCCATTGCATACACCCAGAGGATATCCTGTTCTATCAAATTTTCTAATTCATGTCACAAATCAGTAATTCCAGCAAGAAACCCCAAGAGCTAAGTGTGTCAAACAGGACCACTGGGAAAACATCACTGTAGGAATTACAAGGCTAAAACCCAGTGCTGCTAGGCGAATAGGGCATTTTTTATTGAGAATAGAGTTTGAACATTCATCATATCCAGTCTTTTCTTTCTTAATGTGGTCCATTTCAGACTGGCACAAATACTGCATACAATTCAGTTTAATGCAGAAGGCAATTTGTTATTTTGAACAAGAGGGAACAAAATAACACCCCATGAGATGTGGAAACAGGTCCTCAACTTGACAATGTAGGCTTTTTCAGTCTGGGTTTTAAGTATACTGAGCATATCTAGAAGAAGGTCAGCATTCTAGATCCCACCAAGTACTTATTCAAATGACAGAAACTGGGAAACTCTCTTACAATAATTTAAAAGAAACATTCAAAAGATAGTTCTCTCTTTTAAAAAAGAAACTTCTAATCCCCTAGATATTTCTAGATAATTGACCAATAATTGTCTCCAATTTAGCACATCTCTTGCCTGACTCCAAAACCTGCTTTAGTCTTTTAGTCAAAAAATGGCAACTCAGTTCCAATTGTTTAAAAAAAAAAAAAAGGCACAGTCATCATTGACTTTCTTCTTTCACAGGCCACATTTCAGTCTTTGGAAATCTAGCATTTGAACACTTCTCATCTTCTTCTCTTATACTGGAGGGTTTCAAGCCTTCATTACTGCTAACCTTCTTTATTTATTGTTTTTCCGTAATTAAGTCATGTCTGACTCTTTGTGACCCCATGGACTGCAGTACACCAGGCTTCCCTGTCCATCACCAACTCCCAGAGCTTACGCAAAATCATGTCCATCCCATCGGTGATACCATCCCACCTTCTCACCCTCTGTCATCCCCTTCTCCTCCTGCCTTCCATCTTTTCCAGCATCGGGACCTTTTCCAATGAGTTGGCTCTTTGCTTCAGGTGGTCAAAGTATTGGAGCTTCAGATTCAGCATCAGTCCTTCCAGTGAAATTTCTGGACTGATTTCCTTTAGGATTGGCTGGTTTGATCTCCTTGCAGTCCAAGGAACTCTCAAGCGTCTACTCTACCAGCAGAATTAGAAAGCATCAGTTCTGTCACTGTATCCTGTCAATTCATTTTCTTCCACCATTCATTACCCCTCAATAATTCTCTGTATCATGTTGAGTAAAAATAAAAGTCTTTGCAGTAAAAAAAAAAAAAAAGAAGAAGAAGAAGAAAAGAAAAAAAAATAATGAAAATCTCTTTACTTCATGTGAAAATCTGTACTCATATTTCTTACATGAAAATGGGAAATTAATGTATTTCACCTATACATAACTGGATGTTAAATTTCCTACATGACATCTGGAATTTTGTGTTTTTCACTTATTAAATGCTAGCCATCTATTTTAGTACACAAAATAAGGATTTTGATTGTTTCACATATGTAAATCTGGGCACTGATTTTCTTCCTTTAAGTATGGAATTCTCTGTATTTCACACATTAAAACTCTATCGCAGATGGAATCCATGAAAAAATGAATTTCCTATATTTTATTTAACAAACTAAGGGCCAAAATTTTCAATTGTCTGTATTTCACAAATGAAAATCTCGCTCTGATTTTCCTACATGAAATATGGATTTATGTATTTTCTGTGTTTGAAACTCTAGGCATGGTGCTTTTTTCCATGAAGTATGAAATCATTTTGTTTCACATCACCTATACAGGTGCCAAATTTCCTACTAGAAATATGGAATTACTTATTTAACATAGGCAAATCAATGTCTATATTCCTATTTGAAATATCAATTCTCTACAATTTACATATGAATATTTGGTGAAGATTTTTTTCCTACATTACATATAGAATTTTCGACACTTCACAGATGAAAATCAGGATAGTTGTTTTTCCTACAAGGAATGAGAAGTTCCTTTTCTTAAGCAAGAACATATGGGTGCAGATTTTCCTGCATGAAAAATGGAAATCTCTGCTTTTCAATTCTTTACCATTTATGCTAAATGGGAACTTGAATGGTTTTAGGAAGACTTGTAAGCTCTTTCTAAAATTAAAGCTGAGAAAAGATGTCCATTTCATCATAGGGTTCTGGCATGTAAAAACAGAGAATAAAATGATACCTGGTGCAATGGGCACGTTTGACCTTGGTGTATGAAATGAGGTGGGTCAAAGACTAACAATGTTTTGGCAAATAGAAAGGGTAAAATTGAAAATAGTGACAGACAGGTTTCTTTAGCTCCAAAATCTCTGGGGACAGTGATCACATCCCTGAGAATAAAAGACCCCTTCTCCTGGGAAGAAAATCTATGATAAGCCTAGACATAGACACAATGTACCGAAAAGCGGAGATATCTCTTTGGCAATAAAGGTCCCTTTAGTCAGGGCTATGGTTTCAGCAGAAGACGTGTACGGATGTGCTAGCTTCACTATAAAGAAGGCTGAGTTACAAAGCATTGAGGCTTTGCAGCTGAGTGCTAAAGATGGCTCTTGAGAGACCCTTGTCAAGAAAGGAGTTCAACCCCACCAATCCTAAAGGAAATTAACCCTAAACATCCATTGGAAAGACTGATGTTGAAACTGAAATTCCAATACTTTGGCTACCCTGGTGTGAAGAAATAATACATGGGAAAACATTGAGGTTCTGCCTTGCCATTGAAAAGAAAAAAAAATATTATCGGCTCTGATATGGGTAGATGGTGGACAGGAGGAGATTGGGGCCACAGGGGGTGAGATTGTTGGACAGCATCATTTAAGTCGATGAACATGTGTTTCACTAAAGTGTTGGAGACAGTAAAGTATAGGGAGGTCGGGAGTGCTGCCATTCACGGTGTTGCAAAGTGTTGGACGTGACTGAGTGACAGAATATCACCAACAACTGTATTTCACAAATATCAATGGGGATGAGACTGTTGAATTTGAAAAATGGAAATCCTTTTTTGTCCATAGAAAAATTAGATATTCCTGCATGAAATATGGAATTTTCTCTACTTCATAAATGGATGTCTTGGTACAGAACTTTCCTTGTAAACTATGACGTTTCAATATTTCATGCACCAAAATCTGAATTAAAATATCTTTTTTTTTTTTTTGGTAATTTATTTTTTATTGGAGGCAAATTACTTTACAATATTATATTGGTTGGTTTTGCCATACATTGACATGAATTGGCCCAGGGTTTACATAGGTTCCCCCTCCTGAACCACCCTCCCACCTCCCTTCTCCTTTATCCGCCCTCTGGGTCATCCCCGCATGCCAGCCCCGAGCATCCTATAACATGCATTGACCCTGAACTAGTGATTTGTTTGACATATGACAACATACGTGTTTCAATGCCATTCTCCCAAATCATCCCACCCTCACCCTCTCCCACAGAGTTCCAAAGGCTGTTCTATACATCTGTGTCTCCTTTGCTGTCTTGTATACAGGGTTATCATTTGCATCTTTTTAAATTCCATATATATGTGTTAGTATACTGTATTGGTGTTTTTCTTTCTGGCTTACTTCACTCTGTATAATAGGCTCCAGTTTCATCCACTCATTAGAACTGTTTCAAATGTATTCTTTTTAATGGCTGAATAATACTCCATTGTGTATATGTCCCAAAGCTTTCTTATCCATTCGTCTGCAGATGGACATCTAGGTTGCTTCCATGTCCTGGCTATTATAAACTGTGCTGCAATGAACATTGGAGTACATGTGTCTCTTTCAATTCTGGGTTCCTCGGTGTGTATGCCCAGGAGTGCGATTGCTGGATCATATGGCAGTTCTATTTCCAGTTTTTTGAGGAACCTCCACACTGTTCTCCATAGTGGCTGTACTATTTGCATTCCCACCAACAGTGTAAGAGGGTTCCTTTCTCTCCACATCCTCTCCAGCATTTATTGCATGTAGAGTTTTGGATAGCAGCCATTCTGACTGCTGTGAAATGGTATCTCATTGTGGTTTTGATTTGCATCTCTCTGATTATGAGGGATGTTGAGCATTTTTTCATGTGATTGTTAGCCATCTTTATGTCTTTGAAAAAATGTCTGTATAGTTCTTTGACCCATTTTTTTATTGGGTCATTTATTCTTCTGGAATTGAGCTTCAGGAGCTGCTTGTATATTTTGGAGATTAATCCTTTATCAGTTGCTTCATTTGCTATTATTTTCCCCCATTCTGAAGGCTGTCTTTTGACCTTATCTATAGTTTCCTTTGCTGTGCAGAAGCTTTTGATTTTAATTGGTCCCATTTATTTATTTTTGCTTTTATTTCCAATATTCTGGGAGGTGGGTCATGGAGGATCCTGCTGTGATTTATGTCGGAGAGTATTTTGCCTACGTTATCCTCTAGGAGTTTTATAGTTTCTGGTCTTACATTTAGTTCCTCTAATCCATTTTGAGTTTATTTTTGTGTATGGTGTTAGGAAGTGTTCTAGTTTCATTCTTTTACAAGTGCCTGATCAGTTTTCCCAGCACCACTTGTTAAAGAGACTGTCTTTTCTCCATTTTATATTCTTGCCTCCTTTGTCAAAGATGAGGTGTCCATAGGTGAGTGGATTTATCTATGGGCTTTCTATTTTGTTCCATTGATCTATATTTCTGTCTTTCTGCCAGTACCATACTGTCTTGATGACTGTGGCTTTGTAGTAGAGCCTGAAGTCTGGCAGCTTAATTCCCCCAGTTCCATTTTTCTTCCTCAAGATTGCTTTGGCTATTTGAGGTTTTTTGTATTTCCATACAAATTGTGAGATTATTTGTTCTAGTTCTGTGAAAAATATTGTTGGTAGTTTGATAGGGATTGCATTGAATGTATAAATTACTTTGGGTAGTATAGACATTTTTACAATATTTATTCTTCCAATCCTTGAACATGGTATATTTCTCCATTTATTAGTGTCCTCTTTGATTGCTTTCAGTAGTGTTTCATAGTTTTCTATGTACAAGTCTTTTGTTTCCTTAGGTAGATATATTCCTAAGTATTTAATTCTTTTCGTTGCAACAGAGAATGGAAAAGTATCCTTAATTCCTCTTTCTATATTCTCATTATTAGTGTATAGGAATGCAAGGGATTTCTGTGTGTTGATTTTATATCTTGCAACTTTACTGTATTCATTGATTAGCTCGAGCAGTTTTCTGGTAGAGTCTTTAGGGTTTTCTGTGTAGAGGATCATGTCATCATCGAACAGTGAAAGTTTTACTTCTTCTTTTCCAATTTGTATTCCTTTTATGTCTTTTTCTGCTCTGATTGCTGTGGCCAAAACTTCCAGAACTATGTTCAATAGTAGTGGGGAGAGTGGGCACCCTTGTCTTTTTCCTGACTTTAGGGGAAATGCTTTCAGTTTTTCACCATTGAGGATAATGTTTGCTGTGGGTTTGTTATATATAGCTTTTATTATATTGAGGTATGTCCCTCTATTCCCACTTTCTGGAGGGTTTTTATCATAAATGGATGTCGAATTTTGTCGAAGGCTTTCTCTGCATCTATTGAGATAATCATATGATTTTTATTTTTCAGTTTGTTAATGTGGTGTATTACGTTGATTGATTTGCGGATATTGAAGTATCCTTGCATTCCTGGGATAAAGCCCACTTGGTCATGATGTATGATCTTCTTAATATGTTGTTGGATTCTGATTGCTAGAATTTTGTTAAGGATTTTTGCATCTATGTTCATCAGTGATATTGGCCTGTAGTTTTCTTTTTTTGTGGGGTCTTTACCAGGTTTTAGGGTTAGGGTGATGGTGGCCTCATAGAATGAGTTTGGAAGTTTCCCTTCCTCAGCAATTTTCTGGAAGAGTTTGAGTAGAATATGTGTTAGCTCTTCTCTAAATTTTTGGTAGAATTCGGCTGTGAAGCCGTCTGGACCTGGGCTTTTGTTTGCTGGAAGATTCCTGATTACAGCCTCTAGTTCCGTGCTTGTGATGGGTCTGTTCAGATTTTCTGTTTCTTCGTGGTTCAGTTTTGGAAAGTCGTACTTTTCTAGGATTCTGTCCATTTCTTCCAGGTTATTCATTTTATTGCCATATAATTGCTGATAGTATTCTCTAATAAACCTTTGTATTTCTGTGTTGTCAGTTGTGATGTCTCCATTTTCATTTCTAATTTTATTGATTTGGTTCTTCTCCCTTTGTTCCTTGATAAGTCTGGCTAGTGGTTTGCCAATTTTATTTGCATTCTCAAAGAACCAGCTTTTGGCTTTGTTGATTTTTGCTATGGTCTCTTTTGTTTCTTTTGCATTTATCTCTGCCCTAATTTTTACAATTTCTTTCCTTCTACTGACTCTGGGGCTCTTCATTTCTTCCTTTTTCTAGTTGTTTTAGATGTAGACTTAGGTTATTTAGTTGACTTTTTCCTTGTTTCTTGATGTGTGCCTGTATTGCTATGAACTTCCCCCTTAGCACTGCTTTTCAGTGTCCCAGTGGTTTTGGGTTGTTGTGTTTTCATTTTCATTCATTTCTATGAATATTTTGATTTCTCTTTTGATTTCTTCTATGATTTGTTCAATATTCAGCAGCGTGTTGTTCAGCCTCCACATTTTGGCATTTTTAATAGTTTTTCTCCCGTAATTGAGATCTAATCTTACTGCATTGTGGTCAGAAATGATGCATGGAATTATTTAAACTTTTTTGAATTTACCAAGGCTAGATTTAGGGCCCAGGATATGATCTATCCTGGAAAAGTTTCCGTGTGCGCTTGAGAAAAAGGTGAAATTCATTGTTTTGGGGTGAAATGTCCTATAGATATCTATTAGGCCTAACTGGTCTATTGTATCATATAAAGTTTGTGTTTCCTTGTTAATTTTCTGTTTAGTTGATCTATACATAGATGTAAGTGGGGTATTAAAATCTCCCACTATTATTGCATTGTTGGTATTTCCCCTTTCATACTTGTTAGTAATTTTCTTACATATTGCGGTGCTCCTATGTTGGGTGCATAAATATTTATAATTGTTATATCTTCATCTTGGATTCATCCTTTGATCTTTATGTAGTTTCCTTCTTTGTCTCTTTTCACAGCCTTTGTTTTAAAGTCTATTTTACCTGATATGAGTATTGATACTCCTGCTTTCTTTTGGTCAATAGAATATTGACCAATATTGCATGGAATATCTTTTTCCTGCCCTTCACTTTCAGTCTATATGTGTCCCTCGTTTTGAGGTGGGTCCCTTGCAGATAACGTATATGGGGGTCTTGTTTTTGTATCCATTCAGTCAGCCTTTGTCTTTTGGTTGGGGCATTCAACCCATTTACGTTTAAGGTAATTATTGATAAGTACGATCACGTAGCCATTTTATTTATTGCTTTGGGTTCGAGTTTATACACCCTTTCTGTGTTTCCTGTCTAGAAAAGATCCTTTAGCATTTGTTGGAGAGCTGGTTTGGTAATGCTGAATTCTCTCAGCTTTTGCTTGTCTGTAAAGCTTTTGATTTCTCCTTCATATTTGAATGAGATCCTTGCTGGGTACAGTAGTCTGGGCTATAGGTTATTTTCTTTCATCACTTTAAGTATGTCTTGCCATTCCCTCCTGGCCTGAAGAGTTTCTGTTGAAAGATCGGCTGTTTTCTTTATGGGAGTCCCCTTGTGTGTTATTTGCTGTTTTTCCCTTGCTGCTTTTAATATTTGTTCTTTGTGTTTGATATTTGTTAATTTGATTAATATGTGTCTTGGACTATTTCGCCTTGGGTTTATCCTGTTGGGAACTCTCTGGGTTTCTTGGACTTGGGTGATTATTTCTTTCTCTATTTTAGGGAATTTTTCAACTATTATCTCCTCAAGTATTCTTTCATGGTCTTTCTTTTTGTCTTCTTCTTCTGGGATTCCTATGATTCGAATGTTGGAGCGTTTAACATTGTCCCAGAGGTCTCTAAAATTGTTCTCATTTCTTTTAATTTGTTTTTCTTTTTTCCTCTCTGTTTTATTTATTTCTACAATTCTATCTTCTAGCTCGCTTATCCTGTCTTCTGCCTCTGTTATTTTACTGTTTGTTCCCTCCAGAGTGTTTCTGATCTCATCTATTGCATTATTCATTGTATATTGACTCTTTTTTCTTTCCTCTAAGTCCTTATTAAACCTTTCTTCCACCTTCTCAATCCTTTTCTCCAGGTTATGTATCTGTAACTCCATTTTGCTTTCAAGATTTTGAATCATTTTCACCACCAAAATACGAAATTCTTTATCAGGTAGATACCCTATGTCTTTCTCTTTTGTATGTGTTGGTGGGCATTTATCTTGTTCCTTTACTTGCTGGGTATTTCTCTGCCTTTTCATCTTGCTTATAATGCTTTATGTGGCCTTTCCCTCTTCTGGCCATTTGTGGAGTTCTCTTTATTATGTAGTTTCCTCGCTGTGTGTGCGGTTGGATAGGTGACTTGTAAAGGTTCCCTGGTTATGGAAGCTTGTGTCAGTGTTCTGGTGGGTGGAGCTGGATTTGTTCTCTCTGGAGTGCAATGAAGTGTCCAGTAATGAGTTATGAGATGTCAGTGGGTTTGGAGTGACTTTGGGCAACCTGTATATTGAAGCTCAGGTCTAGTTTCATGTGTTACTGGAGAATTTGCGTGGTATGTCTTGCTCTGGAACTTGTTAATCCTTGGGTGGTGCTTGGTTTTCGTGTAGGTATGGAGACGTTTATAAATAGCTGTGAAAAGAAGAGAGGTTAAAAGCAAAGGAGAAAAGGAAAGATATAAGCATCTGAATGCAGAGCTCCAAAGAATAGCAAGAAGAGATAAGAAAGACTTCCTCAGTGATCAATAGAAAGAAATAGAGAAAAACAACAGAATAGGAAAAACAGGAGACCTCTTCAAGAAAATTAGAGATTCCAAGGGAACGTTTCATGCAAAGATGGGCTCGATAAAGGACAGAAATGGTATGGACCTAACAGAAGCAGAAGATATTAAGAGGTGGCAGGAATACACACAAGAACTGTACAAAAAAGATCTTCACGACCAAGATAGTCACAATAACGTGATCACTGACCTAGAGCCAGACATCTTGGAATGTGAAGTCAAGTGGGCCTTAGAGAGCATCACTAGGAACAAAGCTAGTGGAGGTGATGGAATTTCAGTTGAGCTATTTCAAGTCTTGAAAGATGATGCTGTGAAAGTGCTTCACTCAATATGCCAGCAGATTTGGAAAACTCAGCATTGGCCACAGGATTGGAAGAGATCAGTCTTCATTCCAATCCCAAAGAAAGGCAATGAAAAAGAATGCTCAAACTACCGCACAATTGCACTCGTCTCACACGCTAGTAAAGACATGCGCAGAATTCTCCAAGCCAGACTTCAGCAGTATGTAAACCGTGAACTCCCAGATGTTCAAGTAAGTTTAGAAAAGGCAGAGGCACCAGAGATCAGATTGCAAACATCCGCTGGATCATGGAGAAAGCAAGAGAGTTCCAGAAAACCATCTATTTCTGCTTCATTGACTATGCCAAAGCCTTTGACTGTGTCGATCACAATAAACTGTCGAAATTTCTGAAAGTGATGGGAATCCCAGACCACTTGACCTGCCTCTTGAGAAACCTATGCAGGTCAGGAAGCAACAGTTAGAACTGGACATGGAACAACAGACTGGTTCCAAATAGGAAAAGGTGTACGTCAAGGTTGTATATTGTCACCTTGCTTATTTAACTTATATGCAGAGTACATCATGAGGAACGCTAGGCTGGAAGAAGCACAAGCTGGAATCAAGATTGCTGGGAGAAATATCAATAACCTCAGATATGCAGATGACTACCCTTATGGCAGAAAGTGAAGAGGAACTCAAAAGCCTCTTGATGAAAGTGAAAGAGGACAGTGAAAAGGTTGGCTTAAAGCTCCACATTCAGAGAACGAAGATCATGGCATCTGGTTCCATCATTTCATGGGAAATAGATGGAAAAACAGTGGAAACAGTGTCACACTTTAATATTTTGGGCTCCAAAATCACTGCAGATGCTGACTGCAGCCATGAAATTAAAAGACGCTTACTCCTTGGAAGGAAAGTTATGACCAGCCTTGATAGTATATTAAAAAGCAGAGACATTGCCAACCAAGGTCCGTCTAGTCAAGGCTATGGTTTTACCCGTGGTCATGTATGGATGTGAGAGTTGGACTGTGAAGAAAGCTGATCATCGAAGAATCGATGCTTTTGAACTGTGGTGTTGGAGAAGACTCTTTAGAGTTCCTTATACTGCAAGGAGATCCAACCAGTCCATTTTAAAGGAGATCAATCCTGGATGTTCATTGGAGGTACTGATGCTAAAGCTGAAACTGCAATACTTTGGCCACCTCATGTGACGAGTTGACTCACTGGAAAAGACTCTGATGCTGGGAAAGGTTGGGGGCGGGAGGAGAAGGTGACGATGGAGAATGAGATGGCTGGATTGCATCACCGACTCTGTGGACATGAGTTTGAGTGTACTCCGGGAGTTGGTGATGGACAGGGAGGCCTGGCGTGCTGTGTTTCATGGGGTCGCGGAGAGTCGGACACAACCGAGCGACTGAACTGAAGTGAACTGAACTGATAGAGACGTTTGATGAGCTCCTATCGATTAATGTTCCCTGGAGTCAGGAGTTCTCTGGTGTTCTCAGGATTTGGGCTTAAGCCTCTTGCCTCTGGTTTTTGGTCTTATTCTTGGAGTACTCTCTAGACGTCTCTATCTGTCATTTCCAAAGTGGTTCCCTCTGTTTTAGCTTCTGTTTGCTGGTCTCTTCAGTTTCTAATTTCCGCCCTGATACTAGGGAGCGGGTGGAAACTTTTGAAGGCTCAGTTGTTCAGTCCTGTTCTGGGAAGGGAGGATCACTGCAGACAAATATCTCTGGTATCTGTGGGGAGTGCTTGCAGCGTCTCGGCCACACTGGGTTTGCCCCCGCTCCCAGCGCGTGTGCTGTCCCAGTCTACACTGCACAGGCTCTAGGTTGCTCTGGCGGGAAATGCCGGCGGCCGGCGCCAGGTTGTATGCACTTCCCAGGTCTGAGCGGCTCAAGTTCAGGTTCTCAGGTACTCCACAAAGGCACAGACTTGGTTGGGCCTATGTTTTGTGCCTTTCCTGGTCTGAACAGCTCAGGGGCCAGGTGTTTGGCGAGCGCAGTCTCTGAGACTTATCGCCTCCCCTGTCCCCGCCACTCAGTTTTCTGGGTGTACAACCAGCGCCCCTTCTCTGGGGATATCGACCAGCCTGAGCCCAAGAAGTCCTGATTAGTAACAAGCCTGTCTGCAGTTTGTATCAGATGCCTTTCTGGGGTCGCGGTTGACCGCTCCGACTCTGGCTGCGCTCCCTGCCTGTCTTGGCGGGGGATGGGGGATGGGCCAGCCGCAGCCGGCTCACTCTGTTCAGTCCTTTATTCTGTGAGCGGGGCTGGCCGTGTCTTAGGTTAGAGCTTTCCACCTTTTCGTGGGGAAGCTATCCCACAGTCTGCTTTGCTCTCCCCAGTTCTCTTGAATTGTTCTCGCAGCATTCAAGCCCAGTCCTCTCTCTAAGCAGTTCAGCCGGCTCCTCCCTACTCAGCCCCCACTTGCTAATGGCGTATACAGGCGTCTGTGCTGCTTCTCCACTGGGAGTTACCCTTTGGCATGTAATCTGTGGGTTTTAAAAAAATCTTAAAAGAAAAAAGAGGGTTATGTGGCCTTCTTAGCTTCTAAGGCTAGCCACAGATTCGCCAGTGAGAGTGTTTCCTGGTGTTTGGAAACTTCTCTCTTTTTAAAGCTTCCCTTCCCAGGATGGAGCTCCTTCCTTACTTCTTTTGTCTCGCTTTTTATCTTTTATGTTTTTTCCTACCTCCTTTCGAAGACAATGGGCTGCTTTTCTGGGTGCCTGACGTCCTCTGCCAGCATTCAGACGTTGTTTTGTGGGCTTTACTCTGCGTTCAAATGTTCTTTTGATGAATTTGTGGGGGAGAGAGTGGCCTCGCCGTCCTATTCCTACGCCATCTTGTTCCTTCTCTCTGAATTAAAATATCTTGACTTGGAATATGGCCTTGAAAAATGACATGAAATATTTTACATTTCAAATATGAAAATCTAGGGATACATTTTCTTATGTGAAATAACATGTGATTATGGATGCATTACTGAATTTTCTGTTTCATAAATTGAAATCACACCAGATAGTCCTACATTAAAGATAAAATTCTCAGTTTCACATTAGAACCACTACCTGCAGTTTTTAGGACATGGACTATGAAACTCTCTATAATTCACATATGAAAATCTGGGGACAAATTTTTCAATTAAATGTAGGGAATGTTCTGTATATCATATGAAATTATAGACATAGAGTTTTCTGCATGATATAGGAAAATCTTCATGTAATTTTCAGATTTCTCATTTGAATATCTATGTGCTGCTTTCCTTCATGAAATACAGATTGCTGTGCATTTCATATTTGAAAAATGGCATCGATTTTGCTACAAAAATGGAATCTTCTATTTCATATGAGACAATGTGATTTTCATGTTTGAGCAATAAAATTCTCTATATTTCACCGAAAGAATCTTCTGACAAGATATATGGAATTTGATATATTTCACACTTTAAAATCTGAGGACAGATTTGCTCATATGAATTACAACTGCTACTGCTACGTCACTTCCGTCGTGTCCTACTCTGTGTGACCTCATAGATAGAAGCCTACCAGACTCCCCTATCCCTGGGATTCTCCAGGCAAGAACACTGGAGTGGGTTGCCATTTCCTTCTCCAATGTGTGAAAGTGAAAAGTGAAAGTGAAGTCACTCAGTTGTGTCCGACCCCTAGCAACCCCATGGACTGCAGCCCACCAGGTTTCTCCATCCATGGGATTTTCGAGGCAAGAGTACTGGAGTGGCTTGCCATTGTTATTATTCACACTGGAAAACATATGTCAGATATTTCACACATAAAATATGAAATTGTCTATGATTCAGAAGAGCTGACACATTTGAAAAGAACCTGATGTTGGGAAAGATTGAAGGCAGGAGAAGGGGATGACAGAGAATGAGATGGTTATATGGCATCATGGCTTAAATGGATATGTTTGCTTAAACTGTGAGAGTTGGTGATGGACAGGGAGGCCTGGCGTACTGTGGTCCTTGGGGTCGCTAAAAGTCAGAAACGACTGAGCACCTGAACTGAACTGATGATTCAGAATTTAAGATCTTGGATGAGCAGACAAATAAAGAATCGACTTATTTCTTGTCTGACTGTCTGATATCTGATTTCCCTATTTAAATATATAATTCTATGTATTTCATTGATAAAAGTCCACGTGAAGTTTTCCCAAATTGAAATACGGAATAAACTCTATGTGTCACATGAAAGTCTGGGTACAAATATTTCTACGGGGAAATGTGTACATCTCTATAGTAACATGTAAATTTCTAGATTTTGGCTTCCCCACATGACCTATGGAAATCTGTATATTTCACGTGTAAAAATTTCATGAAATATGGAACCTCAGAAATTAATTCATGAAAATATGGGTGCAGATAATCTCATGTGAATTTTGGAATCCTCTAAATTTCACATATAAAACCAAGTAACTTATTTTCTGACATGAAATATGGTAGTCTTTAAATTTTTTATTTCACTATTTAGGTGTAGCTATTTCTAGCTGATACATGGAATTCTCTGTATATCAATATTTAGATCTGCTAGCAGATATACCTCCATGCAATATGGAATTCTCTATATTTCACATATAAAAACGATGAGGACGTTTTGACATGAAATAAGGATTTTTGTTCATTTCACATAAAAAACCAGGGTGCAGATTTTCTGGCAAGACATATGATCTGTATATAGTTCAGATGTTGGGTAATTTGATCTTAGTTCCTCTGCCTTTTCTCAAACCAGCTTGAAAAGTCAGAGGAACGAGAGATCAAATTGCCAACATCTGCTGGATCATTGGAAGAGCAAGAGCCTTCCAGAAAGACATCTATTTCTGCTTTATTGACTATGCCAAGCCTTTCACTGTGTGGATCACAGTTTATTCTGTGGAAAATTCTGAAAGAATTGTAAATACTAGACCACCTGACCTGTTTTTCAGAAACCTATATGCAGTTCAGGAAGCAACAGTTAGAAGTGGACATGGAACAACAGAGTAGTTCCAAATAGAAAATAGAATACTTCAAGGTTATAAATTGTCACCCTGTTTATAAAACTTACATGCAGAGTACATTATGAGAAACGCTGAGCAGGAAGAACCACAAGCTGGATTCAAATTGCCAGAAATATCAATAACCTGAGGTATGCTGATGACACCACCCTTATGGCAGAGAGTGAAGAGGAACTAAAAAGCCTCTTGATGAAAGTGAAAGAGGAGAGTGAAATAGTTGTCTTAAGATCAACATTCAGAGAATTAAGATTATGGCTTCTGGTCCCATCACTTCATGAGAAAAAGATGGGGAAACAGGGGAAACAGTGTCAGATTTATTTTGATGGGGCTCTAAAATCACGACAGATGGTGACTGCAGCCATGAAATTAAAAGACGCTTACTACTTGGAGGGAGATTTATGACCAACCTAGATAGCATATTAAAAAGCAGAGACATGACACTGCTAACAGAGGTCCGTCTAGCCAAGGCTATGGTTTTTCCAGTGGTCACGAATGGATGAGAGATTTGGACTGTGAAAAAAGCTGAGTGCTGAAGAATTGATGCTTTTGAACTGTGGTTTTAGAGAATACTCTTGAGAGTCCCCTCGACTGCAAGGAGATCCAACCAGCCCATCCTAAAGTAGATCAGTCCTGGGTATTCATTGGAAGAACTAATGTTGAAGCTGAAACTCCAATATGCTGCCACTTCATGCGAAGAGTTGACTCATTGGAAAAGACCCTGCTGCTGGCAGGGATTGAGGCCAGGAGGAGAAGGGGCTGACAGAGGATGAGATGGCTGGACAGCATCACTGACTCAATCAACAAGAGTTTGTGTAAACTCCGGGAGCTGGTGATTCATAGGAAGGCCTGGCGTGTTTCACGGGGTCACAAAGTGTTGTACATGACTGAGCCACTGATCTGAATTGAACTGATAGTTGATTTGCAAAGGATACCATTGAACTGGATGCCTTAGTAAAATTCAGATTTTCTTTTACCTACAGCCATCATGGGAATGTATTGCAACATATTAATATGACCAGTTAAATATTTTGTAAAGCTGAAATTCCTGTGAATGAAGAACTATTGTTTTTAAAAGTAAATATTAAAGGAGATTTAAAAGAGCACACAGATTGCCATTCATCCATAACAGATAGGTAAAAGACATTGTGTGACAAATACAATGGATATCTCAAAGAAGCAATGCAATAGAATTAAATACAACAAATTAAAAACAATAGAATATATAAAATGCATAAATACATAGCATGGGTCAACCAGACAGAGTTGATTGTTGATGGTTCTGTCCCACCTCTTTTATGGTAACTTTTCTTTTGGGGAAATTTTTTCTATCTTTAGACGTGCACATATGTAGCAAAATATAACGTACACTCACTTTAACTTTATTGATGTTTTCTTAATAAATTTGTTATGAATTTAGATATAGCTTTCTGAGGTTTGCATTGCTTTTGTACACATTTTCAGTTCTACCTTTGATTTCCAAGATAATGTGAGATTCATTAAAAATATTGACGTTTAAGAAAGGTTCAGTTCAGTTCAGTCGCTCAGTCGTGTCCGACTCTCAGCCACCCCATGAATTACAGCAAGCCAGGCCTCCCTGTCCATCACCAACTCCCAGAGTACACTCAAACTCATGTCCACAGAGTCGGTGATGCCATCCAGTCATCTCATTTTCCGTCGTCCCCTTCTCCTCCCACCCCCAACCTTTCCCAGCATCAGAGTCTTTTCCAGTGAGTCAACTCATCGCATGAGGTGGCCAAAGTATTGCAGTTTCAGCTTCAGCATCAGTCCTTCCAATGAACACCCAGGATTGATCTCCTTTAGAATGGACTGGTTGGATCTTTTTGCAGTATAAGGTACTCTCAAGAGCCTTCTCCAACACCACAGTTCAAAAGCATCGATTCTTCGGTGATCAGCTTTCTTCACAGTCCAACTCTCAATACTGAATTTTTTTTGGAATATACTTGCATTACATTATTTTGTTAGTTTCTCCCCTAAAGCAAAATTAGGGAATGCTGCAGTCCTTCAAGTCGCAAACAACTAAACAAGATAGTGATTAAACAGCAACCACATATCCATCTCCATATTTTTGACTTCTTCCTAAATCTGGTCACCCCAGTGCATTAAATAGACTTCCCTGTGCTGTACATATAGATCAAAAGTATATATGTTTCTGTTGTAATCTCTCAGTTGCTAACACCACCAGGTATTTGATCCTTGATAAGTGTATATTTCTTCTCCATTGCTGGGTCCCTATCTATGATTCTCATAGAGAATCATCTATTCCAGTTTTACTTAGAGCCCACATGTTTGTGTTAATATATTTCGTTTTCTCTTTTGACTTAGCTTCATTGTATCCGAAACTGTCCCTGTCCTTCTACATGTATGCAACTTACCTGATTTCATTCCATCTTAAATCTCTGGTATGTATGTACCAATTCATTTTATCCATTCCTCCTTAGATGGATATTTCTGTTGCTTCCATGGCCTGCTATTGCAAATATTGTTGCCATAAATATTGAAGTTGTGCCTCTTTTGGAATTATGATTTTCCTCATGAAAATTATTGACAATTATTGGAATTTCTTGATCACATGGTAGCTTTATTCTTATTTCTAAAGGAACCCCGTTCTATTCTCCATTTTATTCGATCAATGTGCATTCATAGCAACAGAACAGGATTGGTCTGTTTACTCCACACCATCTCCACAAATGTCTGCAGCATTTGTTTTGTGCGGAATTATATATATATATATATATTCATATATTCATATATATATGAGTATTCAGAAAAATGTGAGTTGATACCCCCATTGAAGATTTTATTTCCATTTATCTCACAGTTAGTAATGCTGAGCATATTTTCCAATATTATTGGACATCTGTATGTCTTCTTAGGAGAAATGTCTATTTTATCATCTATTCATTTGTTCCAATTGGGTTGTTTGTTTTGCTATTATTGAGCATATTAGATGCTTCCATGTTTTGGAGATTCTTCTGTTGTCACTTTCTTCAGTTGCAAATGTTTTTCCCATAATGAGACTTCATTTTTGTCTTGCTTATTGGTTGGTTGTGCGAAATATTTAAGTTTAATTCGGTCTCTGTATTTAATTTTGGTGTTTGTTTGTTTGTTTTTTTAATTTCCCAAGGAGGTCTGTCAAAAAGAAAAGTTGTTGCTGCATTTCATGTCACAATGTATTCTACCTATTCTTTCCTCAAATATTATTGATTTACAGTTTCTGGCCTTATATGTAGGTCTTTAATCAGTCTTGAATTTGTATTTTCTATGCTGCTAAGGGGTGACTGAACTGAACTGAGCTGAAAGGAGTGACTAAATGTGATCCACTGGAGGAGTGAATGGCTAACCACTCCATTATACTTGCTATGGGACTTCCATAAACTATATAAAAAGGCAGCAAGGTATGACTCCAAAAGATGAGTCTCCCAGGATGGTAGGTGCCAAATATACTGCTTGGGAGGAGCAGAGGGTAATAACTAATGTTTCCAGAAAGCAATAATTGGTTGCCCCAAAGTGGAAATAAGCCTCATTGTTTATGTGTCTGGAGATGAAAGTAAATGGAATGCTGAAAAGAAAAGTACTGCAGGGAAACCTGGAATGTTAGATCCTTGAACAATTTAAATTGAATGGGGTATAATAAGAGATGGCAACAGCCAACACATTGGAAAAGACCCTGATTCTGGGAAAGATCGAAGGCAACAGGAGAAGGGAAAAACAAGGATGAGATGATTGGATGGCATCATCTATACAATGGATATGAACTCTGATAAACTCCAAGAGGTGGTGAAGGACAGGAAGGACTGGCATGCTGCAGTTCATGGCATCCCAAAATTCAGACACAACTCAGCCACAGAATAACCAGGTGCTGTTCTAACTGTATTCTTTTACTTTTAGCTGTCCAGATTTTCCAGCTTAACTTGTCAAATATAGTTTCTTCTTTCCACTGCATATTGTTGTCTCCTTTGTCATAGATCAGGTGATCATTTGGGCAAGAGATTATCTTAGGGTTTACTATCTGTTCCACAGCTTTAATCCATATATTGTGCCAATTGTATGCCATGTTTAAAACTATAGATTTTTATAGACTGAAGTGAGGAAACCTGAGTCCTGCAGCTCAGTTTTTCTATCTTCAGTTTGCCTGGTTAATCAGTCTTTGTGTTTCCATCACGTTGTAAAGTTTTTCTTGTTGCTGTTTTTCTATTTCTGTGGAAAATGTCATTGGTAATTTAATCGTGAAGACATTGCATCTGTAAACTCTTCTTTTTAGTGTAGCCATTTTCACATATTGATTTTTATAGTCCAAAGAATAGTATATCTCTCATTCCATTTGTGTCATCTCTGATTTGTCTCATCCATACCTTATTCTTTTCGGGCTACGAGTCTTTTCTCTGGTTAGGTAGGCTGATTCCCAAGGATTTTATTTTTCTTGTTACAATGGTGAATGAGATTGTTTCCTTAATTTTTGGTTTTGGTTTTCTCTGGTCATTTACAATCATGCAGGAGATTTCTTCCTGTTTACTTTTTTTCCCGACAACTTCCGTAAAGTCATTGTCTATTAATTTTCTGGTGCAATCTTTGGAGTCTCTGAAACAGTAACTTCTGTCAGCAAACAGTGCCGGTTTTACCTCTTGATTTTCAGTTTGCTGGTAATTTATTTTCCTTCACTGATTGCTGTAGCTAAGAGTCCCAAGATTAGTTGAATAACAGTGATGAGAGTGGCAAATTTTGTCTTTTTCACAATCTTAGGAAACATGCTTTCAGGTTCCACCTCTGAGAAACATCGTAGTGCTGGGTTTATTCATACATGGTCTTTATTAAGTTGAAAATGATCCTTTCTGTTCCTACTTCCTGTACAGCTTTTATCATAAATGAGTCCTTAATTTTGTCAAAAGTGTTTTCTGTATCTGTATTTTAGATGTGTTCAAGACCTCTCCTTGGAAAAGTTTATTATCTTTCATTGGTCTTTTCTCCTCTGGCCACCTGATGCAAAGTGTTGTCTCATTAGAGAATGCTCTGATACTGGGAAAATTTGAAGGTAAAAAGAGAAGTGGGTAGCAGATGATGAGAGGGTTAGATAGCATCACAAACCCTATGACATGACTCTGAACAAATTCTGGGAGATAGGGAATGTAAGACTGATGGGACACAGTCCATGGGGTGACAAAGGGATGGGCATGAATAACTGACTGAACAACAATACCAAAACATTCTTTCCTGTTATTGACAGTAGTAGTTATTAGTGACTACTTCATTTTCTATCCCACCATACCCTATCTATATCTCAGTTGCACTAATTTCACCACATACCATGCAAAGATTCAGCCAGATTTGCTGTCATTATTGTCCCCCAAATGGTCCAAAATTTATGTGATTTCTCAACTACACATGATCCAGTGTTCTCCTAGCCATTCTCCAGCATCCATTTATGTTCCTCAGAAACTCTCTATCTTGCTATAGCCAGATTAAATTGTCACTTACTAGCTAAGTCATGCTCTAGAAAGCAAGTTCTTGAGAATGAATACCCTTTCAGGATTCTGTATTCTAACTTTGTCTCAGCCTTCACATTGTTCGTTTGTCCCATTTCTTCAATCACACTGAAGTTTCAGGCTGTGTTCTATTCTTCTCAGTCTCACTGTCTGTGCAGAGATGGTTCTTCTGTCTTATTTGATTTTCCTTTTATGATTAATGTCTGTGAGATTTTATTTTAAATTCCTCTGAAACTTTTTTTCACTTTACAGATCATTTTGAGATTTTAAATTTAGATTAACCTGATTGATGAGCTTTGATAGACTGTCCTCTCCATAAGGAATAAATTATGACAACCCATATCTATTTTAGCTTGTGATTTACTCGCCTGTATTCAGGCATAAAGGATTGTATTTGAATAATCCAATCTGAATGGGTGTGCAAATTGGTCACTGAGTCATGCAGAAATCTGCAACCTCATGGACTGCAGCCCATCAGGCTCATCTATCCATGGACTTTTCCATTCAAGGATACTGGAGTGGGTTGCATTTCCTTCTCCTGGAAAACATGAAGAGTGGAACTAATAAGAAATCAAAATTTTAACTGATAAATTTAATAAATTCTGAACTTGAAGAGTTAATTCCCTCCAAAGAAAAAAAACTATATTGATTGCAAGCTAAAATCACCAACTTTTGTTGTCTGTCCCAAAATCAGGTAAAGAAAATATCATCAGCTTCTCTGAAAAGCATATTTTTCAATTATTAATATGACTAAGAAATATATTTTTTAAAAAAAGCAAAAAGAAAGCTCAGAGATCTATATCATAGATAGAAAATAGAGGCAAATAATGGCATTTCTCTTCAAGACAAATTGAGGCTAGAATATGAATCTTTCTCACTTTCTTTTTCTTGGTGAATGTTATTTGGCATTACTAGTGGTAAATTTTCTTCAAGATCCCTTAAATTCAGGTCCATAGTTGTTTTTCAAGTGAATTATTGATGAGGATTTTCAGGAGAACGGAGTGAAGGAAGCAAGATACAGCAGAGTGAAACTAAATCCAATCTCAGTTGGAGGCAAAATGGCACTGGGTGTAGAATTTCTACATCAAATGTGTCAGTTCAGTTCATTTCAGGTCAGTTCAGTTGCTCAGTCGTGTCTGACTCTTTGCGACCCCATGAATCACAGCATGCCAGGCCTCCCGGTCCATCACCAACTCCTGTGTAAATACGTATATTTTACAAACAAGCATACTAGTGCAGGTTTTCATCTTCATATTTGGAATTCTCGATTTATCAAATATGAAAAACCTGAATGAATATTTTCTGACAACAGGTGAAACTTCGCATGTTTGGACAAAGAAAGGCTCGTGATTTTTTATCTGAAATAGGAACTGTGAATTTCACATGTAGCATTATAAGTTCAGTGTTGAGACCTGAAATAGAGTTTTGTGTGTCTGTGTTTTTCTTAAATAGGAGAAGATGTGGATACATTCTCAAACATGTAATTAGAAAATCTGAATGTTTATAAACAGGACTGCACAAAGATATTCATACATATGTTATGGACCTTTGATACTGCATATGAAAATATAACTTCATATTTTCAAGCATGAAATGTGACATTCCTATATTTTTAATTTGGTAATCTGAGGGCAGAGAGCATATTATTCTAACGAATTATGGAATAAACACTATTTCACATTTGAAAAGTTGAACACAACATTTAATTACATAAGTTTGGAATTTTCTGTGCATGATATATGAACAACTGAGCTTCAATTTTAACACAGAATATTGAATTCTCTACATTTCAAATATGAATAAATGGGTATCAGATTTTCACCCTGAAATATGGAATACTGTATGTTTCACATATGAGATTGTGAAGATATCTTATCTTACATGAAATATACAGACTTTTCAACGTGACACATGAAAAGCTGCACTCTGATTTTCCTACATGAAATATGGAAATCTCTGTGTTTAGCCTAAGAAAACCTGGACACAAATACCTTTCAGTTCAGTTCGGTTCAGTCGCTCAGCTGTGTCCGACTCTTTGCAACCCGATGAACCACAGCACGCCAGGCCTCCCTGTCCATCACCAACTCCCGGAGTTTACCCAAACTCATGTCCATCGAGTCGGTGATGCCATCCAGCCATCTCATTCTCTGTCGTCCCCGTCTCCTCCTACCCCCAATCCCTCCTAGCATCAGACTCTTTTCCAGTGAATCAACGCGTTGCATGAGGTGGCCAAAGTATAAAATAGATAGACTTCTCTATGTTTTGCATGAGAAAATCTGGGGACACATTCTCTACTGAAACATGACATTTTCTACATTCAAAATATAAAATTCTGGGCATAGTGTTTTTGTTGAACAAGAAATATAACATCCTTGTGTATAACTAACGTGTGAGAATCTGGACACACCTTATCCTGCATGAAAAATGGAATACTCTTTCACATTTAAAACGTGGGTGGGATTTTCTTTTCCTCCGTGACCTATAACATTCTCAGTATTTCACATATGAAAATTTAGGCAAAAAAAAAAAAATAGGGGAAATTTGGAAATGTTTATATTTCCCAGGCAAAACTCTAAAATCAGTCATCCCAAATTCAACTCTGTGTACAGCATGACATTTTTCTATATTTTTACATACAAAATTTTATGTTGATATTCACATAAGAAAAGCAACTATCTGATTCTCCTGTATGATGAACATTGTGTAAAAATGTTCCTTCTTGAAATGTAGAATTTTTTACATTCCACATTAAAAAAAAAAATCTTGGTGATGATTTTCCAACGTGAAAGGTAGAATCCTTATATTTCACATTTGGAAAACTGGGAGTGACTAGCGGTCTCTGGATAATGGAATTTTCTATGTTCATGTGTGTTAATCTAAGTTCAATTATTCCTATATGAAATATGATATTCTCTCTGTACACATATGAAAATCCTAGTGCAGAATATTATGCAATATGGTTTTCTCTGCATATGACAAATGGCAATGTAATCACAGATTTTCTTAGGTGAAATTGGGAATCATCCGCATTTCATATTGAAAATGGAGTCTCATAATTTCCATAATGAAGTATGGAATACTCTGTATTTCACATATGAACATCCGCTCGAGGATATTCCGACATGTGATGTGTACTTTTCTATATTTCATATACCAAATCTGGGCAATAATATTCTAAAGAGAAATATGGATTTTTCATTATTACACATGTGAAAATCTAACTATCTGGAATACACTATATTTCTTTTATATTTAGTTTTATTTTATTTATTTTTTTTACCTTATATTATTGTATTGGTTTTGCCATACTTTGACTTGAATCTGCCCCTGGTATGCATGTGTTCCCCATCTTGAACTCTCCTCCCACATCCCTCCCCATCTCATTTTTCTGGTTCATCTCAGTGCACCAGCCCCGAGCATCGTATTTCATGCATCGAATCGGGACAGGCAATTCGTTTCACATATGATAATATACATGTTTCAATGCCATTCTCCAAAATCATCCCACCCTCGCCCTCTCCCACAGAGCCCAAAAGACTGTTCTATACATCTGTGTCTCTTTTGCTGTCTCCTATACAGGGTTATCACTATAATCTTTCTGAATGCCATATATATGCATTAGTATACTGTAATGATGTTTTTCATTCTGGCTTACTTCACTCTATATAATAGGCTCCAGTTTCATCCACCTCATTAAAACTCATCCAAATGCATTCTTTTTACTGTCTGAGTAATACTTCATAGTGCATATGTACCACAGCTTTCTTATCCATTTATCTGCAGATGGACATCCAGGTTGCCTCCATGTCCTGACTTTTACACACAGTGTTGCGATCAACATTGGAGTACATGTGTATCTTTCAATTCTGGTTTCCTCGGTGTGAATGCCCAGAAGTGCAATTGCTGGGTCGTATGGAAGTTCTATTTCCAGTTTTTTAAGGAATCTCCACACTGTTCTCCATAGTGGTTGCACTAGTTTTCATTCCCACCAACAGTGTAAGAGGGTTGCCTTTTCTCCACACCCTCTGCAGCATTTTTTGCTTGTAGACCCTTGGATAGCAGCCATTCTGACTGGAGTGAAATGGTACCTCATTGTGGTTTTGATTTGCGTTTCTCTGATTATGAGTGATGTTCAGCATCTTTTCATATGTTTGTTAGCCATCTGTATGTCTTATTTGGAGAAATGTCTCTTTAGTTCTTTGACTCATGTTTTGATTAGGCCATTTATTTTTCTGGAATTGAGCTCAGGAATTGTTTGCATATGTTTCAGATTAATTGTCAGTTGCTTCATTTGCTATTATTTTCTCCCATTCTGAAGGTGTCTTTTCACCTTGCTTATAGTTTCCTTTGCTGTGCAGAAGCTATTAATTTTCATTAGGTCCTATTTGTTTATTTTTGCTTTTATTTCCAATATTCTGGGAGGTGGGTCATGGAGGATCCTGATGTGATTTATGTCGTAGGGTGTTTTGCCTATGTTCTCCTCTAGGGGTTTTATAGTTTCTGGTCTTACATTTAGATATTTAATCCATTTTGAGTTTATTTTTGTGTATGGTGTTAGGGAGTGGTCTAGTTTCATTCTTTTACAAGTGATTGGCCAGCTTTCCCAGTACCACTTTTTAAGTAGATTGTCTTTTCTCCATTGAATATTCTTGCCTCCTTTGTCAAAGATAAGGTGTCCCTAGGTGCATAGATTTATCTTTGGGCTTTCTATTTTGTTCCATTGATTAATATTTCTGTCTTTATGCCAGTACCATACTGTATTGATGACTGTGGCTTTGTAGTAGAGCCTGACGTCCGGCACATTGATTACCCCAGTTCCATTCTTCTTTCTCAAGATTGCTTTGGCTATTCAACGTTTTTTGTATTTCCATACAAATAGTGAAATTATTTGTTCTAGCTCTGTGAAAAATACTGTTGGTAGCTTAATAGGGATTACATTGAACCTATAAATTACTTTGGGTAATATATTCATTTTCACAATATTTATTCTTCCAATCCATGAACAGGGTATATTTCTCCATCTGTTAGTGTCCTCTCTGATTTCTATCACCAGGGTTTTTTAGTTTTCTATATATAGGGTTTTTTGTTTCTTTAGGTAGATATATTCCTAAGTATTTTATTTTTTCTGTTGCCGTGGTGAATGGAATTATTTCCTTATTTTCTCTATTTTCTCATTATTAGTGTATAGGAATGCAAGAGATTTTTGTGTGCTGATTTTATATCCTGAAACTTTACTGTTTACTTTGATTAGCTCTAGCAATTTTCTGGTAGATTCTTAAGGGTTTTCTGTGTAGAGGATCAGGTCATCTTCAAACACTAAGAGTTTTACGTCTTGGGGATTTGATCATAAATGGATGCTGAATTTTGTCAAAGGCTTTCTCTGCATCTATTGAGATAATTATATGGTTTTTATTTTTCATTTTGTTAATATGGTGTATTACATTGTTTGATTTGCGGATATTGAAGAATTCATGCATTTCAAATATGCAAAGTTTCATGTGTTGTCAGGAAACATTCATTCAGATTTTCATACATGATGTATCAAGAATTCTGCATATGAAGATGAAAATCTGCACTAGGAATTTCATATGTAAAATATACACAATTACACATTTGATGTAGAAAATTCTGCACCCAGTGCAATTTCGCCTCCATTTGAGATTAGATTTAGTTTCACTCTGCTGTATCTTGCTTACCTCATTTCATTTCTCCTGAAAATCCTCACCAATAATTCACTTGAAAAACAAGTATAGACAATGATTTAAGGGACCTTGATGAAAAGTTACCACTGGGAATGCCAAATAACATTCACCAAGAAAAAGAAAGTGAGAAAGATTCATATTCTATCCTCAATTTCTCTTGAAGAGAAATGCCATTATTTGCTATTTCTTTTTACTTTTCTTTATATATTCTTAGCCATATTAAAAATGGAAAAATATGCTTTTCAGATAAGCTAATGATTTTGATTTAACCTGATTGTGGGATAGACAACAAAAGTTGGTGACTTTAACTTGCAATCAAAATACTCTTTTCCTTTCGGGTGAATTCTTTCTGCAAATTCAGAATTTATAAGCTGAAAAATTATATTTAATAGATCCAGTATTCTTGCTGCCCTGGAGAAGGAAGTGGCAATCCACTCCAATATCTTTGCCTGGAAACGTCCATGGGCAGACGAGTTTGTTGGGCTGCAGTCAATGAGTTTGCAGAGTTGGGCATGATTCAGTGACTAAGGTGCACATCAAATTCAAGTTGTATTATTAAAATACAATCCTTTATGCCTGAATAGAGGCGAGTAGAATCACAGCAAAAATAGATGCGGGTTGTCAAAATTTATTCCATTTGGAGAGGACAGGCTATTAAAGCTTATCGAAAAGGTCAATCTAAAGTTAAAAGCACAAAATGATTTGTAAAGTGAAAAAGAACTTCCTGAGGAATTTAAAATAAGATCTCACAGACATTAATTAAAAAGAAAAATTAAGTAAAAGAGAACAGTGTTTGCACAGATACTGAGACTGAGAAAAAGAGAAAACAGACTGAAATTTCAGTGTGACTGAAGAAATGGGACAAACGACCAATGTGAAAACTGTGACAAAGTTAGAATACAGAATCCTGAAAGGATATTTTTTCTCAAGAACTTGCTGTCTAGCGCATGACTTAGTTAGTGAGTGACAATTTTCTCTGGCTATAGCAAGATAGAGAGTTTCTGAGGAAAATAAATGAATGTTGGAGAATGGCTAGGAGACCACTGGATCATGTGTAGTTGAGAAATCACATAAATTTTGGACCATTTGGGGGACAATAATGACAGCAAATCTGGCTGAATCTTTGCATGGTATGTGGTGAAATTAGTGCAATAGATATAAATAGGGTACGGTGGAAGAGAAAATGAAGTAGTCATGAATAACTACTACTGTCAATAACAGGAAAGAATGTTTTGGTATTGTTGTTCAGTCAGTTATTCATGCCCATCCCTTTGCCACCCCATGGAATATGTCCCATCAGTCTTACATTCCCTGTCTCCCAGAATTTGTTCAGATTCATGTCCATAGAGTTGGTGATGCTATCTAACCCTCTCATCATCTGCTACCCACTTCTCTTTTTACTTCAAATTTTCCCAGTATCAGAGCATTCTCTAATGAGACAACACTTTGCATCAGGTGGCCAGAGGAGAAAAGAACACTGAAAGATAACAAAACTTTCCAAAGAGAACTCTTGAACACATCTAAAATATAGATGCAGAAAGCACCTTTGACACAATTAAACACTTATTTATGTAAAAGGCTGAACAGGAAGTGGGAACAGAGATGATCATCTTCAAATTAATAAAGGCCATGTATGGATAAACCCAACACTAAAATGCTTCTCCTAGGTGAAAAGTGAAAGCATGTTTCCTAAGGTCATGAAAAAGACAAAGTTTGCGACTTTCACCACTGTTATTCAGACTAATCTTGGGACTCCTAGCTACAACAATCAGTGAAGAAGAAGAAAAAAAAATTACCAGCAAACTGAAAAAGAAGAGGTAAAACTGTCACTTTTTTTTTTTTGACATTAGTTATTGTGTCAGAGAATCCTAAGATGGCAACAGAAAATTAATAACAATGATTTTAGGAAAGTTGTTGGATAAAAAATAAACAAGAAGAAATCTCCTTCATTCCTATAAATAACAAAAGAAAACCAAAAACAAAAATTAAGGAAATAATCTGATTCACCATTGTAACAGGAAAAATAAAATACTTGGGAATAACCCTGCCTAAACAGAAAAAGTAGTATTGTGCCGGAAAGAATAAGGTATGGATGAGCCAAATAATAGATGTCACATCCTTTGGAGAGGGTGCAGAGAAAAGGGAGCCCTCTTACACTGTTGCTGGGAATGAAAACTAGTACAGTCACTATGGAGAACAGGGTGGAGAATCCTTAAAAAAACTGGAAAAATAGTGCTGCCATAGGACAGAGCAATCCCATTGCTGGGGATACACTGAGGAAACCAGAATTGAGAAAGAGATGTTTACCCCAATGTTCATTGCAGCACTGCTTACAACCGCCAGGACGTGGAAGCAACCAAGATAGCCATTGGTAGATGAATGGATAAGAAAGCTTTGGTATATATACACAATGGAATATTACTCAGCTATTAAAAAGAATGCATTTGAATCAGTTCTAGTGAGGTGGATGAAACTGGAGCCTATTATACAGAGTAAACTAACTCAGAGAGAAAAACACCAATACAGAATATTAACACATATAGAATTTAGAAAAATGGTAACAATGGCCCTGTATTTGAGACTGCACAAGATTCAGTTCAATTCCATTCAGTTCAGTCGCTCAGGCGTGTCCGACTCTCCGCCACCCCATGAATCACAGCACGCCAGGCCTCCCTATCCATCACCAACTCCCGGAGTTCACTCAAACTCATGTCCACAGAGTGGGTGATGCCATCCAGCCATCTCATTCTCTGTCGTCTCCTTCTCCCGCCCCCAACCTTTCCTAGCATCAGAGTCTTTTCCAGTGAGTCAACTCGTCGCATGAGATGGCCAAAGTATTGCAGTTTCAGCTTTAGCATCACACAGATATAAAAAACAGGCTTTTGGGCTCAGTGGGAGCAGGCCAGGGTGGAATGATTTGAGAGAATAGCATTGAAAAGTGTATGTACCATACATGAAATAGATCACTAATCCAGGTTTGATGCATGAGACAGGGTGCTCAGGTCTGGTGTACTGGAATGACCCTGACGAATGGGAAGAAGAGGGAAGTTGGAGGGGGTTCAGGAAGGGGAACACATGTACACCCATGGTTGATTCATGTCAATGTATGGCTAAAACACTACAATATTTTAAGGTAATCAGCCTCCAAATAAAATAGATAAATTAATATTTTTAAAAAGGGAACAGAAATGGAATGAGAGCTATACTATACTTTGGATTGTAAAAATCAATATGTGAAAATGAGTACAATACAAAAGGAATTTAAAAATTCAGTGTCATCCCTAATAAATTACCAATGACATTTTTCACAGAATAGAACCAAAAAAAAAAAAAATCTTTACAACTTGATGGAAACACAAAGATTTTGAATAACCATGCAAACTTGAGAAAGAAAAACTGAGTTTCAGGCTCCTCACTTCAGTCTATACAAAAAAACATATAGTTTTGAACATGGCATGCAATTAGCACAATATTGGGATTAAAGCCAATGGAACATAAGGAAAACCCTAAACTAATCTCTTGCCTAAATGATCACCTAATCTTTGACAAAGAAGGCAACAATATGAAATGGAAAGAAGATAATATATTTGACAAGGTAAGCTGGAAAATCCGGACAGCTAAAAGTATTAGAATACAGTTAGAAAACGACCTGGTTATTCTTCTGTGGCTGAGTCGTGTCTGACTTTTTGGGATGCCATGAATTGCAGCATAACAGTCCTTCCTGTCCCTCACCACCTCTTGAAGTTTTCCCTAGTTCATACCCATTGCATAGGTGATGCCATCCAATCATCTCATCCCTGTTTCTCCCTTTTCCTGCTGCTTTCAATCTTTCCCAGAATCAGGATATATTCCAATGAGTTAGCTGTTGCCATCTCCTGTTATACGTCATTCAATTTAAATTGTTCATGGATCTAACATTCTAGGTTACCTTGCAATACTGTTCTTTACAGCCTTCTGTTTTAATTTCATCGCTAGACATATAAAATGAGGTTTATTTCCACTTTATGGCAACCACTTACTCTTTTCTGTAAAAGTTAGTTACTAACCTCCCCTCCTCCCAACTAGCATATTAGGCACGTACCCGAAAAAGATGTCCTTTTCATAATAGGGGACTGGAATGCAAAAGTAGGAAGTCAAGCAACACCTAGAGTAACAGCAAATTTGGCCTTGGAGCACGAAATGAAGCAGGGCAAAGTCTAATAGAGTATTGCCAATAGAACGCACTGGTAATCGCAAACACCCTCTTCCAACAACACAAGAGAAGACTATACACATGGACATCACCAGATGTTCAACACCGAAGTCAGATTGATTATATATTTTGCAGCCAAAGATGGAGAAGCTCTATACAGTTAGCAAAAACAAGACCAGGAGCTGACTGTGACTCAGATTATGAACTCCTTTAAGTCTGAACTGACAAATTCAGACTTAAATTGAAGAAAGTAGGGCACACCACTAGACTATTCAGATATGACCTAAATCAAATCCCTTATAATTATACAGACAAAGTGAGAAATATATTTAAGGGACTAGATCTGATAGATAGAGAGCCTGAGGAACTATGGACGGAGGTTTGTGACATTGTAGAGGAGACAGGGACCAAGATCATCCCCATGGAAAAGAAATGTAAAATAACAAAATTGCTGTCGGAGGAGGGCTTACAAATAGCTGTGAAAAGAAGAGAAGTGAAAAACAAAGGAGAAAAGGATAGATATAAGCATCTGAATGCAGAGTTCCAAAGAATAGCAAGGAGAGATATGAAAGCCTTCCTCAGTGATCAATACAAAGAAGAGGAAGAGGAAAACAACAGAATAGGAAAATCAAGAAACCTTTTCAAGAAAATTAGAGATATCAAGGGAACGTTTCATGCAAAAATGGGCTTGATAAAGGACAGAAATTGTATGGACCTAACAGAAGCAGAAGATATTAAGAGGAGGTGGCAAGAATACACAGAAGAACTGTACAAAAAATATCTTCACAATGAAGATAAACACGATGGCGTGATCACTCACCTAGAGCCAGACATCTTAGAATGTGAAGTCAAGCGGGCCTTAGAAAGCATCACTATGAACAAAGCTAGTGGAGGTGATGGAATTACAATTGAGCTATTTCAAATCCTGAAAGATGATGCTGTGAAAGTGCTGCACTCAATATGCCAGCAAATTTAGAAAATTCAGCTGTGGCCACAGGACTGGAAAAGGTCAGTTTTCATTCCAATCTCAAAGAAAGTCTGCTCAATCCACTGCACAATTGCACTCATCTCACACGTTAGTAAAGTCATTCTCAAAATTCTCCAAGTCAGTCTTCAGTAATATGTGAACTGTGAACTTCCAGATGTTCAAGCAGGTTTTAGAAAAGGCAGAGAAACCAGAGATCAAATGGCCAACATCCGCTGGATCATGGAGAACGCAAGAGAGTTCCAGAAAAACATCTATTTCTACTTCATTGACTATGCCAAAGCCTTTGACTGTGTGGATCACAATAAACTGTGTAACATTCTGAAAGAGATTGTTATATGAGACCACCTGATTTGCCTCTTGAGAAAACTTTATGCAGGTCAGGAAGCAACGGTTAGAACTGGACATGGAAAAACAGACTGGTTCCAAATAGGAAAAAGGAGTACATCAAGGTTGTATATTGTCACCCTGCTTATTTAACTTATATGCAGAGTACATCATGAGGAACGCTGTGCTGGAATCAAGATTGCCAGGCAAAATATCAATAACATCAGATTTGCAGATGACACCACCCTTATGCCAGAAAGTGAAGAGGAAATCAAAAGCCTCTTGATGAAAGTGAAAGGAGTGTGAAATATTTGGCTTGAAGCTCAACATTCAGAAAACGAAGATCATGGCATCTGGTCCCATCACTTCATGGGAAATAGATGGGGAAACAGTGGAAACAGTGTCAGACTTTATTTTTTTGCTTTCCAAAATCACTGCAGATGCTAATTGCAGCCAGGAAATTAAAAGACGCTTACTCTTTGGAAGGAAAGTTATGACCAAACTCGATAGCATATTAAAAAGCAGAGACATTAGTTTGCTAACAAAGGTCCGTCTAGTCAAGGCTATGGTTTATCCTGTGGTCATGTATGGATGTGAGAGTTGGACTCTGAAGAAAGATGATCACGGAAGAATTGATGCTTTTGAACTGTGGTGCTGGAGAAGACTCTTGAGTGTCACTTGGACTGCAAGGAGATCCAACCAGTCCATTCTAAAGGAGATCAATTCTGGGTGTTCATTGGAAGGACTGATGCTAAAGCTGAAACTCCAATATTTTGGCCACCTCATGCGAACAGTTGACTCACTGGAAAAGACTCTGATGCTGGGAGGGATTGGGGGTGGGAGGAGAAGGCGACGACAAAGAATGAGATGGCTGGATGGCATCACCGAATCAATGGACATGAGTTTGAGTGAAGTCTTGGAGTTGGTGATGGACAGAGAGGCCTGGCGTGCTGTGATTCATGGGGTCGCAAAGAGTCGGACACGACTGGGTGAATCAACTGAACTGAACTGAACCATCCTGATAGACTAATTTTTTGGTGTCACACATTGTTGTCTTTTTTATACAGTTCATAGAGGTCCCGTAGCAAGTATCATGGGGTGATTTGCATTCCCTCCTCCAGTGGATCACAATTAGTCTCTCCTTAGCACCATAGGATAGGACAAATTCCAGATAGTTTAATGATCTACATATAAGGCCAGAAACTGTAAATCAATAATATTTGAGGAAAGCATAGGTAAAATATATTGTGACATGAAATGCAGCAGCATTTTTTATTGACCTACCTCATTGGGTAATGAAAATAAAACCAAAAATATATAAAGAGATATAACTAAAATTAGACATTTTGCACAGGAAACCAATAAGCAAGACAGAAATGAAGTCTCATTATGGGAAAAACATTTGCAACTGAAGATAATGACAAAAGAAGAGTCTCCAACATATGGAAGCAGCTCATGTGGCTTAATAACAGAAAAAGGAACAACCCAATTGGAACAAATGAACAGATGATGAAATAGACATTTCTCCTAAAAGACATACAGATGTCCAATAACATTTGTAAAGATCAGCATCACTAACTGTGAGAGAAAGGGAAATAAAGTCTTCAATGGTTGTATAAACATAAATTTGTCTGAATAACCATTATCAAAGAAAAAAATCCACACAAAAAATGCTGGAGAGGGTGCTGAGTAAGCAGAACAATCCTGTACTGTTGTTAGGAAAGCACATTGATAGATTAAAATGGAGAAGAATATATGGGATCTCTTAAAAATAAGAATGAAGCTACCATATGATCAAGAAATTCCAATAATTGTCATTCATTTTCATGAGGAAAATCATAATTCCAAATGATGCACAACCTCAATATTGATGGCAGCAATATTTGCAGTATCAGGACATGGAAGCAACAGAAATATCCATTCATCTAGACAGGAATGGATAAAATGGGTTTGTACATACATCCCCGAGTCTAAAGATGGAATGAAATCAGGTAAATTGTATAGATATAGAAGGGCAGAGACAGTGTCAGATGCAATGAAGCTAAGTCAAAAGAGGAAAATAAATATCACATATTAACACAAATATGTGGGATCTAGGTAAAACCGTAATAGATGATTCTTTATAAGAAGCATATAGGGACACGGTAATGGAGAAGAAATATACGGTTATCAAGGATGAAATGCCTGGTGGTGTTAGGAATTAGGAGATTACAACAGACACAGATATACTTCTGATCTATACGTGGAGCACCGTTTAGTACTGTTCAGTCCCTCAGTCGTGTCTGACTCCTTGCGACCCCATGAATCACAACACGCCAGGTCTCCATCATCAACACCAGGAGTTCACTCAAACTCATGTCCATCGAGTCGGTGATGCCATCCAGCCATCTCATTCTCTATCTTTCCCATCTCCTCCCACCCCCAATTCCTCCCAGCATTAGAGTCTTTTCCAGTGAGTCAATGCATCGCATGAGGTGGCCAAAGTATGGGAGTTTCAGCTTTAGCATCAGTCCTTCCAATGAACACCCAGAATTGATCTCCTTTAGAATGGACTGGTTGGATATCCTTGCAGTCCAAGGGACTCTCAAGAGTCTTCTCCAGCACCACCGTTCAAAAGCATCAATTTTTCGGCGATCAGCTTTCTTCACAGTCCTACTCTCACATCCATACATGACCACTGGACAGGGAAGTCTTAATGCACTGTGGTGACCAGATTTAGATAGAAGTCAAAAACATGGAGATAGATATATGGTTGCTATTTATTCACTATCTCGTTTACTAGTCTTTATGACGTGAAGAACTGCAGTATTCCCTAGTTTTTCTTTAGGAGAAAAATTAACAAAATAAAGGAAAGCAAGTATACTCTAAAAAAAATTAAGCTTTAAAAGTATATTAACATTTTTATAAACATCATTATTCTTAATGAATCTTACATTATCTTGGAAGTCAAAAGTAGAACTGTAAATGTATACACCTTAATGACAAATGCAGTGCAAATCTCAGAATATTACATTCAAATTCATAACACACTTATGAAGAAAACAGCAATAAAAATAAAACTGAGTGTCCATTATATTTTGCTGCATATGTGCATGTCTAATGGTTGAAAAATTTTCCCCAAAAAAAAATTACCTGAAAAGAGGTGGGGCAGAACCATCAACAATCAACTCTGTCAAGTTGACCCATACTATGTACTTGTGTATTTTATATATTAGAGTGTTTTTTTCTTTTTTTGTACTTAATTCTATTGCATTGCTTTTTTTCAAATATTCATTATATTTGTCACACAACGTCTTTTACCTGTTGCCATATATTATGGGTGAATGGCAGTCTATGTGCTCTTTTAAATCTCCTTTACTTATTTATTTAAAAAAGCAATAGCTCTTCATTCACAGGAATTCATGCTTTACAAAATCTTTAACCAGTTATATTGATATGTTGAATTACATTCTCATGATGGCTGTAGGTACAAGAAAATCTGAATTTTATTAAGGCATCCATTTTAAAGGTATCTCCCTCAAATCAACTATCAGCTCAGTTCAGTTCAGTCACTTAGTCGTGTCTGACTCTTTTTGACCCCCATGAATGGCAGCACGCCTGGCCTTCCTATCACCAATAACTTCAGTCCACCCAAACCCATGTCCACTGAGTCGATGATACCCTCTAACCATCTAATCCTCTGTCATCCCCTTCTCCTCTTGCTCTCAATCTTCCCCAGCATCACGGTCTTTTCAAATGAGTCAGCTTTTCACATCTGATGGCCAAAGAACTACAGTTTCAGCTTTAACATCAGTCCTTAAAATGCACAACCAAGACAGAGCTCCTTTAGGATGAACTGGTTGAACTTCCTGGAAGTCCAAGGGACTCTCAATAATCTCCAACACCACAGTTCAAAAGTATCAATTTTTCTGCACTCAAGTTTCTTTATAGTCCAACTCTCAGATCCATGCATGACTACTGGAAAAACTATAGCCTTGACTAGGCATACCATGGTTGGCAAAGTAATTCTCTGCTTTTTATTATCCTGTCTAGATTGGTTATAACTTTCCTTCAAAGAAGTAAGTGTCTTTTAATTTCATGGCTGCAATCACCTTCTGCAGTGATTGTGGAACCTAGAAAACTAAAGTCAGCCTCTGTTTCCACTGTTTCCCCACCTATTTGCCATGAAGTGATGGGACCAGTTTCTGAGTGTTGTGCTTTAAGCCAACTTTTTATTCTCCTCTTTCACGTTCATTAAGAGGTTATTAATTCTTCTTCACTTTCTGCCATAAGCGTGGTGTCCTCTGCATATCTGAGGTTATTGATATTTCTCCCTGCAATCTTGATTCTATCTTGTGTTTCCTACTGCCCAGTATTTCTTATGATGTAATTTACATATAAGTTAAATAAGCAGGGTGACAATATACAGCTTTGATTTACTCCTTTTCCTATTTGGAACCAATCTCTTGTCCCATGTCCAGTTCTATATATTGCTTCCTGACCTTCAGACAGGTTTCTCCATATGCAGGTCAGGTGGTCTGGTATTCCCATATTTTAAAGAATTTTCCACGTTTCATTGTGATCCATAATTCAAAGGCTTTGGCATAGTTTAATAAAGCAGAAAAAGATGATTTCCTGGAATTCTCTTGCTCTTTCAAAAACCGAGTGGATGTTGGCCATTTGATCTCTAGTTCCTCTGCCTTTTCTAATTCCACCTTGAACATCTGGAAGTTCACAGTTCCCATGTTACTGATGCCTGGCTGTAGTGTGTTAGATGAATGCAATTTTGTTGTAGTTCAGCATTTTTGGGGATTGCCTTTCTTTGAGATTGGAGTGAAATCTGACCTTTTCCAGCCCTGTGTCCACTGCTGAGTTTTGAAAGTTTGCCGGCATATTGCGTGCATCAATTTCACAGCATCATTTTTCAGGATTTGAAATCGTTCAAATGGAATTCCATCATCTCCAGTATCTTGTTTTAATGATGCTTCGTAAGGCCCACTTGACTTCATTTTCCAGGATATCTGGCTCTAGGTGAGTAATAGCACCATCGTGATTATCTGGGTCATGAAGTGTTTATTTATTTACTTATTTTTTATACAGTCTTTCTGTGTATTCTTGCCACCTCTTCTTAATATCTCCTGCTTCTGTTAGGGCCCTACAATTTCTGTCTTTTCTTGATACCATCTTTGCATAAAATATTCCCTAGTTATCTCTAGATTCTTGAAGGGATCTCTATTCTTTCCTATTCTATTGTTTTCTTCTATTTCTTTTCACTGATCACTGTGGAAGTATTTCTTATCTCTCCTTGCTTTTATTTGGAGCTCTGCATTCAAAAGGGTCTATCTTTCCTTTTTCCATTTGCTTTTTGCTTCCTGTCTTTTCACAGCCAGTTGTAAGGCCTCCATATAGAGATATTTTGCTTTTTTATTTATTTATTTCCTTTTCTTGCAGATGGTCTTGAATTCTGTCTCGAATACACTGTCATAAAACTCTGTCCATAGATCATCGGGCAATATTTGTGTCAGATCTAGTCCCTTAAACCTGTTTCTCACTTCCACTGTATAGTCATAAGGGATTTGATTTAGGTCATACCAGAATGTTCTTGTGGTTTTCTCCACTTTCTTCTATTTCGGACTGAATTTGGCAATAAGGATTTCATGATATGAGCAAAGTCAGCTCCCAGTCTTGTTTTTCTGACTTGTATAGTACTTCTGAATTTTTGGCTGCAAGTAATACAAAAGCTTCTTGATGAAAGTGAGAGAGTGAAAAGGTTGTCTTAAAGCTCAATATTCAGAAAACAAAGATCATGGAATCTGGTCCCATCACTTCATGGGAAATAGGAAAACAGTGGAAACAGTGTCAGAATTTATTTTTTTATGCTCCAAAATCACTGAGAATGCTGATTGCAGCAAGGAAACTAAAAGACACTTACTCCTTGGAAGGAAAGCTAGATACCAAACTAGATAGCACTTTAAAAAGCTGAGACATTACTTTGCCAACCAAGGTCTGTCTAGTCAAGGCTATGGTTTTTCCAGTGGTCATGTATGAATGTGAGAGTTGGACTGTGAAGAAAGCTGATCGCCGAAAAATTGATGCTTTTGAAATGTGGTGCTGGAGAAGACTCTTGAGAGTCCCTTGTATTGCAAGGAGATCCAACCAGTCCATTCTAAAGGAGATCAATCCTGGGTGTTCATTGGAAGGACTGATGCTAAAGCTGAAACTGCAATACTTTGGCCACCTCATGAGACGCATTGACTCACTGGAAAAGACTCTGACGCTGGGAAGGATTGGGGGCGGAAGGAGACTGGGACGACAGAGAATGAGATGGCTGGATGGCATCACCGACACGGTGGACATGAGTTTGTGTGAACTTCGGGAGTTGGTGATGGACAGTGAGGCTTGGCATGCTGTGTTTCATGGGGTCGCAAAGAGTCAGACACGACTGTGAGACTGAACTGAACTCAACTGAATACAAGCAATCTGATTTCGGCGTAAACCAACTGGTGATGTCAAGTATACAACTATACAAAACAATTCTACAACTTGATTAAACCGCCATATCACCTCACCCATCAAGTACCCAGTTTAGAAAGTCCTGGCTGACCTAGATAAGGAACATTTTGAAGGACCATACACCTTCTCCCCTCAATTTAATTCTTGTTATTATGTTAATTTTCCTTTTTATTCTTTGAATTCAGTGACAGAATGGAAAACATCATAACCTGTGGTACTCCACATCAGGACAAAGAAAATGCAGAACTCCAGGGCCATGTTATTTCTTTTCTGTCAAGTTTGCTTATGCTCATAGATGTGTTGTGATATTCTCTAGGATCTGAGAGTAAGAAAGTTTGGTTTTGAAGTGTTTGTTACTGTTTGATAATAAGGTATGTCTCAAAATTATAATAAAAATGACAAGGAATGCCCCACTGTCTCTGTTGGGGAAATGTGAAAACTTAAAGCAAGGAGTAGAGGAAACAATAAAGCCTCAGGATTCAAGCCAATAGTACCTCAGTAAATGGACTAGGAATGATCCAAAACAATGGATAATCAAGAAGACTACATGGCTGTCCTTGAAATAAGCCCAGGAGGATATCCTTTACATGAAATTGGCCAAGTACTTAGTTTTCTCAGGTGGTAATAATGACAAAGAAGCGAGCATGCTGCTGGAGGACTATTGTCACTACTATGTGTGACACTATGGCAATAACAAGTCAATGTGTTCCACAGAGTAGCAATCTGAGAGCCATATTTTTTAATGAGTTGGATAGTTATAATGGTCTAAAAAAAAAATTGGGGGCTGGGAGAAGACTGGGACGACAGAGAATGATATGGCTGGATGGATTCACCGAATTGATGGACATGAGTTTGAGTGAACTCCAGGAGTTGGTGATGGACAGGGAGTCTTGTCATGCTGTGATTCATGGGGTCTCAAAGAGTCGGATATGACTGAGCGACTGAACTGATCTGAACTGAAATGACCTATTAGTGTGTGTGTGTATGTGTGAGTGTGTGTGTGTGTGATGTCTCTCTACACTTCAAGGAAAAGGATTTTTAAGGAGGGTGGATTGGGTCCCAAGGCTAACATTACTGCCTAAGGAAAGGCTGTCAGTTCTGTTTAGTTCAGTTCAGTTTGTCAGTGGTCTGACTTTTTGTGACACCATGAACTGCAGCACACCAGGCCTCCGTGTCCATCACCAACTCCTGGAGGTTACTCAAACTCATGTCCATTGAGTCGGTGAAGCCATCCAACAACTTCATCCTGTGTACCGTTATCTCCTGCCTTAAGTCATTCTCAGTATCAAAGTCTTTTCAAATGAGTTAGCTCCTCACATCAGATGGTCAAAGTATTTGACTTTAGCTTCAGTATTCGTCCTTCAATGCACAGTCAGGACTGATGTCCGTTAGGATGGACAGGTTGTATCTCCTTGAATCCAAGCGACTCCCAAGCGTCCTCACCAACACCACAGTTCAAAAGCATCAATTCTTCTGCACTCAGCTTTCTTTATAGTCCAACTCTCACATCTATACCTGACTACCAAAATAACCATAGCTTTGACTAGATGGACCTTTGTTGGCAAAGTATTATCTCTGCTTTTAAAGATGCTGTCTAGGTTAGTCATAACTTTCTTCCCAAGGAGTGTCTTTTATTTCTTGGCTGTACATGTCTATAATACCCTGGACATGGAAGTAACCTAGATGTCCATCAGCAGATGAATGGATAAGAGACCTGTGGTACATATATACAATGGAGTATCACTCAGCCATTAAAAAGAATACATTTGAACCAATTCTAATGAGGTGGATGAAACTGGAGCCTATTATAGTAAGTCAGAACGAAAACCACCAATACAGTATAATGATGCATATTACGGAATTTAGAAAGATGGTACCAATGACCCTATATGCAAGACAGCAAAAGAGACACGGATGTATAGAACAGTCTTTTGGACTCTGGGAGAAGGTGAGGGTGGGCTGATTTGAGAGAATAACACTGAAACATGTATATTATCATATTTTGAAGAGATTAACAGTCCAAGTGTGATGCATGAGACAGGGTGCTTATGGCTCCGGTACTGGGATGAACTTGAGGGGTCAATGGGTAAGGAGGTGAAGGGGTTTCAGCATTAGGAACACATGTACAAGCATGGCTGATTCATGAAAATATAGGGCAAAAACCATATACATAATTAGCCTCCAGAAAAAATTTAAAAAATTAAATAAATATATAGATAGATTCATGGTTGCAGTCACCATCTGTAGTGAATTTAGAGCTCCCCAAAATAAAGTCATTTACTTTCTCCACTGTTTCCATGTCTATTTGCATGAAGATATAGAATCGTATGCCATGATCTTAGTTTTCTGAATGTTTAGCTTTAAGCCAGCGTTTTCACTCTCCTTTATCATTTTCATCAAGAGAATTTTAGATCTTATTCACTTTCTGCCATAAAGGTGCTGTCATCTGCATCTCTGAGGCTATCAATATTTCTCTCAGCAATCTTGATTCCAGCTAGTTCTTCATCCAGTCCAGCATTTCTCTTGATGTACTCTGCATATAAGTTAAATAATCACGGTGACAATACAGCGTTGACACGCCCCTTTTCCTACTTTGAACCAGTCTGTTGTTCCATGTCCAGTTCTAACAATTGCTTCCTGAACAGAATACAGATTTCTCAAAAGACAGGTAGGGGGCCTGGTATTTCCATCTCTGGAACAGTTGACCACAGTTTATTGTGATATACACAAAGGCTGTGGCAGAGTTAATAAAGCTGAAATATGTTTATGTTTGTTTATCTTTCTGAAATCACTTTCTGCTTCAATGATCCAGAAGATGTTGACAATTTGATCTCTGGTTCCTCTGCCTTTTAATAAAACTAGCTTGAATATCTGGAAGTTCACAGTTCATGTATTGTTGAAGTCTGGCTTGGAGATTTTTGAGTATTATTTTATTGGCTTGTGAGATGAATGCAATTGTGTGGTAATTTGAACATTCTTTGACATTGCTTTTCTTTGGAATTGGAATTAAAACTGACATTTTCCAGTCCTATGGCCACTATTGAATTTTCCAATTTTGCTTTTACATTGAGTGCAGCACTTTAACAGCATCATCTTTTAAGATTTGGAACAGCTCAAGTGAAATTCCATCATACCCATTAGCTTGGTACCAAATGAGACTTCCTAAGGGACACTTGAATTCGCATTCTAGGATATCAGTGTCTAGGTGAGTGATCACACCATCGTGATTATCTGAATCGTGAAGATCTCTTTGGTACAGTTTTTCTCAGTGTTCTTGCCACCTCGTCTTAATATCGCTGTCATGGTATAAGCTGTAAATATGAGGAAATATATATTCTCATGTAAGGAAAATAGAGATTTTTACTGGTAAAAACAAAGCCCATGAGTAGTGCCAAGACTTAAACAGGACAAGTGAAATACGATTATGTTAGGAATACAATGTCTCCATGCAAAGAAAAAGGCAATAGAAGCATTCTGTGTGTTTCTCCTTTTTATCCAGACTTCAAGGCCCTAACCAGCCCACACCAGGTACGACTTCTCTGTACACCCCTCCTGCAAAATCAAGTGGTATAGATGCCCAGGCAGACTAGAATTCTTTGTTGATAAAATTGAAATGGTACATTTAGGAGAAGCCTAAACTCATATTTTGGACAAACTGCAGGAGATAGTATGGGAAAGGGAAATGTAGCATGCTGCAGTACCTAGGGTGGCAAATGGTTATGACAAGGACATTACTTGGATGCTGAGACACAGCAAATACCTGACAGTAAAAGCCTTTGAATAATTCAGCCTGACGAGTTTTCCCACATGCTTAGACCCTGGAGGGCCTTTAGGTTCCCATACCTAGGAAGAAAGGATAATTTACTTCAACCTTTTCTTGGGCTTCGTGGAGTCATTTGGGGCCAATGAATTCAGAATGACATGTACCAGTGTCATTTGAATGTAGCAGCACCATCATGATAAACAATACAATCTTCCTGGAGGTTTGTTGTATTCTACCTGGACTCTGGCATCTCTCTAGTAAAAGGCAGTACGACCCAATTGGCTAAGCGTGTTCACGGTAAGAAGCTCTTACTCCTTAAGAAGGTGACAAAAAGGAGTCTTGCAAATATATGCTCATTGACAGATTCCGAGGTTGTTTCTGATGATCACCCTTTTAGAATCACTTCATCTGCCCACTGCTCCATTCTGCTGAGCCTTCCAACTCTAACGCCATAATCATTGACCTTTACACGATTCCTTTTCAAGAAACATAAACACATTCCTTACAAATTTATCCTCGTTTTCATGCAATTAATAGATTTCAATGATTCTGATCAGTGAAAACTCTTTACTTCTCAGAATACTCAACAGTGGTCTCTTTAACAAATATTCTTTGGTGATTTCAATCCAACGCAGCTAGATTACATGAGTATTATAACAGCCTTCTCATACAGACACTATTTAAAGTGCTACCAGCCAAGGAGTCTACAAAATGGGGAAAAAAGCTCCATGCCCTCCCTTGGCTGAACTGTTACACACTGAGTCTTCATCCTTATATGCAAATTATTATCCTAGCCTCAAAATTCATGTTGGTTCTTTTTGGCAGTTCTCACGTTTTACACTCTAATGCAGTGTTCTTTCTATTTTCTCCTACGAATCATTTCACTATCTACTTCCACCTGCTCACCAAATCATAGAATCACAGTCCAATATAATTGCTTCATGATTCCATTTGGCAAGGGAAATGCATAGAACAACTGGCCAAAAGCTTACCATTTTAGTGCAAGATCATTCTTTCGAAACCCTGAAAAACAATGAGGCATTATAATGGAACAACCTCTACAATTCTGCTCTCCCTTAATATCATATTTAGAAATGCTGGATACAACAGCCAAATTATTGGGAAAGTAGAAGCTGGTGGAATAGGAAAAGGCCCAATCAGCGCCATTAAAACTGCCTCTACATTTAGAGCCACTGACTGAAAAATAAGAAGAAACAGCTAATTTTATAGCCGAAAGACACTATACAACCAATGCTGTATAAACATGTGCATAGAGTCAGGAAACAAGGGACGATAAGCAGTCAGGTTGGTACTTGAGCCCCAAGAAACGACACATATAAGGAGATGGATATGAAGGGCTTGGAGAATCGTCACAGCATGACACATTCAGAGTGTATAATGGGTCCCAATGCCTGGGATCTGACATCAGGAAGATGAGTCCACTCAGCTGGTGAAAGCTTGGAATGAAGCTAGTTTGTAATGAACAGTAAGGCTCTAAGAAACTTGAATTCCACAAGTGAAGAACATGTACACATCTATTTGTTTCTGAAACAAGGCAGAAGAATCGGAGTGAATCTGCTCAGAATGATGGCCAGTTCCCAGGACCATCACTATGTGTATCTCATACCCCAAACAACACTCAACACATACTCTAGTTCTTGCTCTATAGGTGCTCCCATCTGGGGTTAATTTTCCATTCCTGGAGAAGAAAACAGTAACCGACCAGTATTCTTGCCTAGAGAATCCCATGGACGGAGAAGCCTGGTAGGCTACAGTCCACGCGGTCTCAAAGAGTCAGACACGACTGAGTGACGGAACGGAACGGAACGGAGACAGGGAAGAGATTGAACTCAGGACAAACAGAATCAGTTCAGACTCAGCCCTCAAGAGTTCCGCTCCCAAAACCTGGGAGAAAAGTCCCAACTTCAAGTCGTATTATTGGACACTGAGAAAAATAGCCCTATAATACCTGTCAGTGTAACTACGCCCACTATCTCCAACCCCATGTCCTTCCTATGTGAACACTGCCAGAACACACTGGAGTGTCATAGCACACCCACTCTTGTCATTTCCAGCTCTCAAACCAAAGTCACAGGGCAAATGTATATTACACAGACTGGCCATATGTAAAGCCACCACCTTTACCATAAGAGTCATTGCTTCAATTCACCTTTTTCACAAGGAGAAAGGTAAATTGAGAAGTCTTGCCTGTTTGATTCCAATGGAAAAAAAGAGGAAGAAAAACAAAAAAAGGAATATATCACACATGAAATAGAGAAATCATTTAACAGATACAGTTTGAAGCCTGAGTAACAAGAATGCAAAATCAGATAGAGAAAAATGCAGATGGACAAAGTAAACACTTTAACTAGAAATGAGAAATAATATAGAATAAAAGCGTTCATGAAGAATAAAATAATGAAATAGAAAACACATTAGAAGGAAATAATAGAGAAAAAGTGACACAGAAGAATGCGTTTGTTCCCTGGAAGATTCTATAGTGAAAAACACCGAAGCAGAATTGCAAATAGATGAGCAAATTTACAAATAAAGACCAGTTTAAATAATCTCTTTGACAATATAAAAATAGCAGCATTGCGATATTTGGGGTCTCAGAAAGGAAGAAATAGAAAGCAGTTTATATGATATAGATAAAATTATGGCTGATCAGTTCCAAAACCTGAAGAAAGAAAGAAACTTAGTAATCTAGGGAGATAAAGAACAGAGAGTTTCAGAAAGTTGAATGGAGACTGAAATGAAAACATATCAAAATTAAATGGAAAATTTGAAAAGAGAGTGAAATGGAATAAGGAAAAAGAAAGTACACAAGAGAAATCCACAAGGTTATCAGCTGACTCATGATTTCTGAAGTGGGGTTGCAGTGGGCATTCTTAGGATTGGGAATTGATGTTGGATTTGTTGGCTACTCATGGAAGACTTTGGGGCCTGACAAGGCCCATGCTGACCGTGCTCGTATTGCCAGAAGTCCATTGATGAAGATCTGTGGTTTGATCCTTTGCAATACTACCTTAAGGTAACTGAGAGAATCACGGGTTGTGAGGGGGTCAGGAGGTGAGACCTGAAGTATGGACTCCAGGACACTCACCTTTCCCAAATGGGAAAACTCAGGCTCACGCAGGCTGACTGCAGAGCCTGGATTCGGATCATGCAGGTAGCAGCTGGCAGGCTGAGACTTGAGATTGGGGTCTTAATGTGTACAAGCCTCGCTCAAAGGAGCTGTGGTTATACCCTGAGAGTCCTTGGTGACTCTGATGGAGGCAAGGCACCTTTGTTGGAATCATCCTTACCTGAGTCCTGCCACCACCAGATATCCTGCTGCTCAATCAGTTTGAAATCACCTGAGATCTTCACTCCCAACCCTCATCCTAGGAAGCCCTGTCAGTCGGTAGGGGTTTCTCTCTGGTGTCCTACTGCAGTTTTGTGTTGACTTTGGCATATTCTGTAAATTTGCATATTCACTGCTTAGCCTTTCTCCACCGCCACTCAGGCAATGCTGGAAGTGGCTTCAGGCTAGTTGGAGATACTGCTGAGCAGATGTTGGAGGAAATGGAGTGGTATCTCAAAAGGCAAGCCATTGTGCCTGCTGATGTTATCTCCCACATTGCAGGACACAGCATCTTCAGCTCCTGAAATGTGAGTGTTGCCTGTTTACTTTTGTGTCCCTGTGTTTTGCATATGTGTTTAGATGTGTTACATGTGTTTGTGTCAACTGTATTTGTGCCTGCTTATCTGTGTGAGTATGTCCAACCCACTAAAGACACATAGATGAAAACCAAGGATGTGAGATGTGAAGCAACTAGAAAAGGAGTTGTCCACAGACTTGCGGAGAATGATCAATGTATCTCGTGGTAGCACAGTCCTGAAGAGGAATGAGGAAATGATGGTCATTGATAACTGGAAGATGGCTCCTCAAATCTGGAATTACCTAAGAGACAGAAACATGGTCAACATCTCTGCTCTGTCGTGGGTTGTGTTTCTACTTGGAAATGGGATTGGAGAGTTTGAAGAGTCACCCAGAGTAAATCAAGTATGGTGGGGCTTTGAAACCATTGCTTGTGGACCCATCAGTCTTTGAGACATGTACTGGCCTCTGGAAATGGAGGTCATGGTAGTAGGACCTACGATTTAGGAGAGGCCAAGTTTCTTTGAAAATGTGTAGAGTCTGGGAGAAGGAAGCCCAGATGGTGAACCAGCTGCAATGGACAAACTTTCCGCACATGTGAGAAACATACAGGGGAACATCCTGGCTGATGTGTTGCCTAGCATCAGCCAGGACACTCCCTCACATAGTGTGGTACACACTGGGACTTTGTGAGAAAAATGATCTCCTAAAATGTTTGCGTAGTTAACATCGGAAGTTTGATTATGACCAAATGGACTGATTTTTCTTTCCTCTTGATGAACGAAGGTGCCAGAAATCAGTTTTACACAGTCTACATAACTTACCTACCGTTCATGTATAAAATATGAAATATATATTATTTTCTTTGATTTAATTAATTTGTTTTAATCTTTAATTTAATGATTTATTTAATCTGTTTTAATCTTTACAATTTAGTAGGGTTTTTCTGCCTTACATTGATATGAATCAGCCTGCGGCGTATATATCCCACAACACATGAATCCATTTCCACCTCAATCCTCACCCATTCTTCTGCATAATTTAAGAAAAGCAGTGTTGAATGTCCTGCTTCATGTATTGAGTTTGCACTGATCATCTATTCGACATATGGTAATAAACATATTTCAATGTGGTTCCCTCATATTGTCCAACCCTCGCCTCCTCCCTCATAGTTTAAAAACTGTTTTACCTCTGTGTCTCTTTTTGCGAAAGACTCGTAGTTTCTGCATTCCAAATTCCACTAGTTCAGTTGCTAAGTCATGTTGGACTCTTTGCAACCCCATGCACCACAGCACACCAGACCTCCCTGTCCATCACCAACTCCCGGAGTTTACCCAAACTCATGTCCATTGAGTCGGTGATGCCAATCAGCCATCTCACCCTCTGTCGTCCCCTTCTTCTCCTGTCCTCCATCTACTCATATCAGAGTCAATAATTATTATTATTTCTTTATCGGCAAGGCATAAAGTCAATCTTTTCCTATGTATTATTTCTTCACACAAGGGTAGCCAAAGTATTGAAATTTCAGTTTCAACATCCGTCTTTACAATGTATATTTAGGGTTAGTTTCCTTTAAGATTGATGGGGTTGATCTCTTTGCTGGACAAGGGTCTCTCAAGACCCATCTTTCTCACCCAGTTGCAAAGCCTCAATTCTTTGGCATTCAACCTTCTTTATCATGAATCTAGCACATCCGTACATGTCTACGGGTAAAACCATAGCTCTGACTATAAGGACCTTTGTTGCCAAGGAGATGTCTCTGCTTTTCAGTACATTCTGTCTAGGCTTATCATAGCTTTTCTTCCAGGAGAAGGGATTTTTCTTTTCATGGATGAGATCACTGTCCCCAGATATTTTGGAGCCGAAGAAAACTGTCTCTATTTTCATTTTTACCCTTTCTTTTTGCCAAAACATTGCTATTCTTTGTCCTGCCTCATTTCATACACCAATCCCAACCCTCCCCATTGCACCAGGTATCTCTTTACTCTGTTTTTATATTCCAGAACCCTATAATTAAATGAACATCTTTTCTCGGTGTTATTTCTAGAAAGACTTGCAGGTCTTCCTAAAAACATTAAAGTTCCCTGGTAACATAGGTGAAGAATTGAAAAGCAGAGACTTCCATTTTTCATGTAGGAAATTCTGCACCGGGGGTTCATGTTCAAGAAAGAGAACTCCTTACTCCTTGTAGGAAAAATAACTCTCCTGATTTTCAACTGTGAAGTGTAGAAAATTCTATATGTAATGTAGGAAAAAAATCTTCATCAAATATTCATATGTAAATTGTAGAGAATTGATATTTCAAATAGGAATATAGGCATTGATTTCCCTATGTGAAATAAGAAATTCCATATTTCAAGTAGTAAAGGTGGCAAATGTACAGGTGATGTGAAACAAAAAGACATTTTTTCACTCTCTTCTTTTACTTTCCTTAAGAGGCTTTCAGATTTTCCTCATTTTCTGTCATAAGAGTAGTTTCATCTACATCTTTGCCGTTATTGATATTTTCCATGCAGTCTTGATTCCAGCTTCTGCTTCATAAAACACATATTTCTCATGATGTGTTCTGCATGTAGTTAAATAAGTAGGGTGACAACATAGCCTTGACCTACTTCCATGCCTTGTTTTAACTGATGTTTTCTGACATGCATATAGGTTTCTCAAGAGACAAGTCAGGTGGTCTGATATTCCCATCTCTTGAAGAATTTTTCACAGTTTATTGTGATCCAGAGAGTCAAAGGCTTTGGCATAGTCAATAAAGCAGAAATAGATGATTTCTGGAACTCTCTTGTATTTTCAGAGATCCAGCAGATGTCTGCAATTTGATCTCTGATTCCTCTGCCTTTCCCAGAACCAGATTGAACATCTGGAAGTTGATGGTTCACATATTGTTGAACCCTGCCGTGGAGAATTTTGAGCATTACTTTATTAGCACATGAGTTGAAGGCAATTGTATAATAGTTTGGGTATTCTTCGGCATTGCGTCTCTTTGGGATTGGAATGAAAACTGACCTTTTCCAATCCTTGGCCATTGCTGAATTTTTAAAAATTGCTGTAGCAGCGAGCTGTGGCTGTGTGGCATTTAAGCAGCCAGCTGTCAAGAGGAGATATCCCACATCCAACATAAGGAGCAGAGGCTGTTCTTTGCTGTAGGAGCAGTGAAGAGCTACTCCACAACCAAAGTAAGAGAACCCCCAGTAGGTGGTAGATGCTGGGAGAGGGCATTCGAGGGCCGAAAGATGGAAACCACCATCACAGAAACCTAATCAGTCCACCACATGGACCACAGCCTTGTGTAACTCAGTTAAACAATGACATGCTATGTAGGGCTACACATGAAAGGCATCCATACATATCCACTGGGAAAATACCTGCTTTACCTATATGAAACTTGGTCTACAAAGTGATATCTCTGCTTCTAAGAATATTTTGTCTAGGTTTGTCATAGCTTTTCCTCTTGGGAGTAAGAGTCTTTTATTTTCATGGCTGTAATCACGGTCCCCAGTGATTTTGGAGCCCATGAACACTGTCGCTGTTTCCATTTTTAACATTTCTCTGCAAAACTCTACCTTTACCGTTTGTTCTGCATCACTTTGTACCCCAAATCTAAACTTCTCTGTTACTCCACATATAGCTTGACTTCCTGTTTTTACATCACAGTCAGCCATTGTGAAAGGACATCTATTTTTGGTGTTTATTTTATAAATTCTTGGAGGTTTTCCTAAATCTATTAAAGTCCCCTGGTGACTTTGATGGTAAGGAATTGAAATACAGAAACTTGCATTCTTCATCTACAAAATCTACACCCAGATATTCATACAAAATTAGGGAATTCCACGTTCACAGTAGCAAACATAACCATCCTGAATTTCAAATGTGAATCATAGAGAATTCCAACTTTCAAATAGAACTGACACCTAGATTTTCATATGTGAAATTTAGAGAATCATATAGGAAAATCTACACCAAGATACGTATATATGAAATATAGACAATTTATATTTTGTTTAGAAGTATTTCCCTTGGTTTCCATATTTGAAATACAGGAATTCCATATTTCAAGTAGTAAATCAACATCTGGATATTCAGTGAAATAAAAAAAAAATTCATATTACATGGAAGAAGTTTGTGTATCTACAGTTCATTTATTCATAATTTTTAGTAATTATTTATTTATTTACGGCTGCACTGAGTTTTCATTACTGTGCACAAAGTTTCTCTAGTTGCAGTAATTTGGGTTAACCTTCACTGCAATGAGCTAGATTCTCATGGCAATGCCTTCTCTTTCGGAGCACAAGCTCTAGGGCTCTCAGGTTCAGTAGTTGGGCGCACACAGGCTTATCTACTTTGGTAGTATGTGAGATCTCCTCAGACCAAGATTCAAACCCATGTCCCCTGCATTGACAGATAAATTCTTAAGCCACTGGATCCCTGAAGGAGTCCAACAGGCTTTTTTTTTTTTTTTTAGTACATTAAAAAAATATTTATTTAATTGGGGGCTAATTATAATATTAAAGTGAGTTTTCCATACATTGACATGAATCACCCATGTGTTTACATTTGTTCTTCATGTGAACATACCTTTCACCTCACTCCCATCCCAAACCACCAGGTCATCCCAGTGCACCAGCCCTGAGCACCTTGTCTCATGTATCGAACACGAACTGGTGATCATTTTCACATATGATCATATACATGTTTCAATGCTGTCCTCTCAAATCAACCCACTCTCGCCTTCTCCCACAGAATCCTAAAGACTGATCTACACATTTGTGTCTCTATTGCCGTCTCGCCTATAGTGTCATTGATATCATATTTTGAAATTCCATTATATGCATTAGTGTACCGTAGTGATGTTTTTTGTTCTGACTTACTTCTGTCTGTGTAATAGACTTCAGTTTCATCCACCTTATTAGAACTGATTCAAATTAAATCTTTTTAATGACTTAGTAATATTCCTTTGTGTATATGTAACAAAGATTTCTTATCCATTCTTCTGCCAGTGGACATCTATGTTGCTTCCATGCCCTGGCTATTATAAACAGTACTGTGATGAACATTGCGGTACACGTGTCTCTTTCAATTCTGGTTTCATTGGTGTGCATGTCAGGTAGTGATACCGCTAGACCATATGGCAGTACTGTTTCCAATTTTTTAACTAATCTCCCCAATGTTCTACATAGTGTCTGTACTAATTTGCAGTCCCACCAACAGTGTAAGAGGGTCCTCCTTTCTCCACTCCAGTAGATAAATTATTTTGTGTATTTTTTTGGGTAGTATACATTCTGACCGTCCTGAGATGGTTCCTCATTGCTGGTGTCATTCTTTTACACGTGGATGACCAGTTTTCCTAGCGCCACTTGTTTCAGAGACTTTTCTCCAGTGTATATACTTGCCTCCCTTGTCAAAGAGAAGTTGTCCTTTGAATCATCTATACTTTATCTTTGTGCCAGTACCATACAGTCATGATGATTACAGCTTTGTTGTATAGCCTGAAGTCAAGCAGGTTCATTCCTCCAGGTCCATTCGTCCTTCCCAAGATTGCTTTGGTTATTATAGGGTTTTGGTGTTTCCATACAAATTGTGACATTATTTGTAAATAGTTCTGTGAAAAATACCGTCGGTAGCTTGATAGGGATTGCATTGAACCTATAGATTGCTTTAGGTGGTATAATCATTTTCACTATTTTGACACTTCTAAACCGAAAGACGAGAGTGAAAAGGTTGGCTTGAAGCTCAACATTCAGAAAACAAAGATCATGGCATCTGGTCCCATCACTTCATGGGAAATAGATGGAAAAACAGTGGACACAGTGTCAGACTTTATTTTTTGGGGCTCTAAAATCACTGCAGATGCTGATTGCAGCCATGAAATAAAAAGACGCTTGTTCCTTGGAAGGAAAGTTATGACCAACCTTGATAGTATATTAAAAAGCAGAGACATTACTTTGCCAACCAAGGTCCGTCTAGTCAAGGCTATGGTTTTACCCGTGGTCATGTATGGATGTGAGAGTTGGACTGTGAAGAAGGCTGATCGCCGAAGAATCGATGCTTGTGATCTGTGGTGTTGGAGAAGACTCTTGAGAGTCCCTTATACTGCAAGGAGATCCAACCAGTCCATTTTAGAGGAGATCAATCCTGGATGTTCATTGGAGGGACTGATGCTAAAGCTGAAACTGCAATACTTTGGCCACCTCATGCGACGAGTTGACTCACTGGAAAAGACTCTGATGCTGGGAAAGGTTGGGGGCGGGAGGAGAAGGGGACGACGGAGAATGAGATGGCTGGATGGCATCACCGACTCTGTGGACATGAGTTTGAGTGTACTTCGGGAGTTGGTGATGGACAGGGAGGCCTGGCGTGCTGTGATTCATGGGGTCGCGGAGAGTCGGACACAACTGAGCGACTGATCTGATGTCATCTGAAACCATAAACATGGTATATTCCTAACATCTGTTTATTTACCCTTTGATTTCTTTAATCAGTGTTTTTTATTTTCTATATATAGGACTTTGGTTTCTTTAGGTAGATTTATTCCTAAGAATTTTATTTTTTTTATTTCAATGGTGAATGGGAATGATTCCTTTATTTATCTTTCTGTTTTCTAATTATTAGTGTATAGGTATGCAGGAATTTCTAGGTGTTACTTTTACATCCTGAAACTTTGCTATGTTTATTGCTTAGCTCTAGCCATTTTCTGGTGGAGTCTTTAGGGTTTTCTAAGTAGAAGATCAAGATATCGTCAAAGAGTGAGATTTTTCATTCTTCTTTTCCAATAGGGATTCCTTTGATTTCTTTTTCCTCTCTGACTGCTGTTGCTAAAATTTCCAATTCTGTGTTTAATAGTAGTGATGAGAGAGGGCATTCTTGTCTTGTTCCTCACTTTAGGGGGAATGCTTTCAATTTTTCACCATTGAGAATCATCTTTACTGTGGCTTTGTCATACGTAACTTTTATTAAGTTCAGGTATATTCCTTATATTCCTTCTTTCTGGAGGGTTTTTTTTTTTTTTTTTTTTTTTGGTCATAAATGAATGGTGAATTTTGTCAAAGACTTCACTGCCTCTTTAGATAATCATATGGTTTTTATCATTTAATTTGTTAATATGGTGTATTACATTGACTTGCAGATATTAAAGAATACTTGGATCCCTGAGATAAAGCCCACTTGGTAATGAAATATGATCCTTTTAAAATGGTTTTGGATTCTGTTTGTTAGGATTTTTTTAAGGATTTTTGCTTCTATGTCTATCAGTGTTAGTGGCATGTAGTTTTCTTTTCCTAAGTCATTTTTGGTTTTGGTGTTAGGGTGTTGGTGGCCTCATAGAAAGAGTTTGGAAAATTCCCTTTATCTGCAAATTTCTGGAAGAATTTGAGTAGAGTAAATGTCCAGTTCAGTTCAGTCACTCAGCCATATCTGACTCTGTGCCCCCATGAAGCACAGCACGCCAGGCCTCCCTGTTCATCAGTAACACCCAGAGTTCACTGAAACTCATGTCCATCGAGTTGGTGATGCCATCCAGCCATCTCATTCTCTGTCGTCCCCTTCTTCTCCTGCCCACAATCCCTCCCAGCATCAAAGTCTTTGCCAGGGAGTGAACTGTTCACATGAGGTGGCCAAAGTATTGGAGTTTAAGCTTTATTATCAGTCCTTCCAATGAACACCCAGGACTGATCTCCTTTAGAATAGACTGGTTGACTCTCCGTGCAGTCCAAGGGACACTCAAGAGTCTTCTCCAACACCACAGATCAAGAGCATCAATTCTTCGGCGATCACCTTTCTTCACAGTCCTACTCTCACATCCATATATGACCACTGGAAAAACCATAGCCTTGACTAGACGGACCTTGGTTGGCAAAGTAATGTCTCTGCTTTTTAACATGCTATCTATATAAAGTACTATAACTACTTCAAAAATGATAGAAGTGAAAATAATTCTCAAACTTGTAATGTAGTGTATAGAAATGAATGTAAGGGAATGATAAGGAATAGATGAAAAGTTTCATTAATAAAAACATGAATAAAGTAAAAAAAAATCTAACAATTTCTCTAGAGTTACTGTGAGCTTAGTGGTGTCAGATCAGTGTCAGATGGTCTCTTTTTCCAACCCTTGGACTGCAAGGAGGTCCAACCAGTCCATCTTAAAGGAGATCAGTCCTGGGTGTTCGTTGGAAAAACTGACGCTAAAGGTGAAATTCCAATACTTTGGAAACATCATGCTAAGAGTTGACTCAATGGAAAAGGATCTGATGCTTAGAGAGATTGGGGGCAGCAGGAGGAGGGAATGACAGAGGATGAGATACCTGGATGGAATCACTGACTCAATGGACATGAGTGTGAGTAAATCCCGGTAGTTGGTGATGGACAGCGATGCTTAGCATGCTGTGATTCATTGGGTCACATAGAGTCGGATACTACTAACCAACTGGACTGAAGGACAAACTAACTGACTTGTTATCAAAAGCTATTGTTGTCCTGAATTGCACATTTTCTGCATTAGCTTCAGATTTTCAATTTATTGCACCTGTCAATTCTGGGCTAGTTCACCCTTCTTGCTAATTTTTTACTTCCTTATTTGCAATTTTCTTCCCTGACAAGTTTACACGTGACTAGTTTGCACCATAACACTAGAGGTCAGCAGGCCCTTATATGACCTCACTTGCTCAGTGGTGCAGTGGTGAGGGTAGGACATTGAAAATAAATACTGATGCGATATATGGGTCGGGGTGCTTAAGGTAGATGGACCACAGTGGGCCTGCCACTGCAGTAGGTGACATGGACTTTCTCGGTTCACACTGCTCAGGGTCCTGAGTGATCCGTGAGGGCATTGCCCAAAATGGGCTTTCTGTTTCATGCCCTTTCCATGTCTACGCCACTCAGGCTCTTAGGTGCTCTGCAAGGGAACTGGACATGATCTGTTACATGCTTTGTTTCCTTCCCAGATCCAAATTGCTCAGGCAACTCTGTGGCAGGCAAGGTACTGTCTAAGTTAGGCCATACATCTTATGTACCTATCAGGTCCCAGCCACTTGGTTTGTTGTAGGGTAAGGGAGTAAGAGAAGTCAAGGTTCAGGAAAAGAATGAGACTGGCACTTTTCAGGAACAGATCACCTTTAATTTATCAAGAAAAAGCAGCAGTCATATTAATGAGCTGCTGCACAAACCCAATAAAATAGTATGCATATATATAGGCAAATATGTGGAAAGCCACTGTCTTAAGGGAATCTGCTCTTCTCCAAGATTGTTTGGAGTAGTTATCACTTAAATGGCTGGGTCAAGGAATTTTGGAGATCAGGCATAGGCTGGACCTGCTGGAAGCTGGGTGTAATCAGCCTTAATGTCCATTTTTTTTCTTCAGGTGAGAGAGTTCTTTGCTTTTCATAGAATGTTAGGGATGACCTGGAGGGGAGTTTTAACTCCAGGCTGTTTTCAGCCATGTAAATTTCCTTCATTATTGGCTTTTCCAGAAGGACAATTTACAAGAATTCCGTGTGTCTCCAGAGGGGTGATGAACTCATATTTTGACCCTCCTTGCCTATGGGAACTGAGCATGAACCCAGGAAGACATGGTTACCAACTGGCAACCTGCTCAGAGCTTGGTGGGAGATTGGGTCTCTGGGGCTGATATAACAGCAGCCTCGTGCCTTCTGCCTCTGTCTGATGCAAACATTCCTCTCTGCCTCCTTGGAGGAAAGGGCCATAAAAGGCAACCTGTTTGCACATCTTTGATATTTTGTAATGTGCAATCTTTGTTCTGTGAGTGTCTGTTTTCACTATGTGCCCATAGAGACTTCTCTCAAGAAAGGTCCTTTTTTTGAATTTTTGTCTCTGGTGTTCTCATAGTTTAGGTTGCTACATCACCTTAGCTCTGTCAGATCATCCTCACAACATTAAAGCTGGGTCCTTATCATAGGGCAGATTATAGAGCCCAGGCATCCCTCCCAGGTCCACCTCAATGATGGTGGACAGGAGTATCTGAGATGTTTCTCCACTGGTAATTACCGTTAGGTACATTTGCTTTTGTTTTTCTTTCCCTTGGTTATGTTGGTCTAAGCGATCCCAGAGTTCTCCACTGTCACTGTCCTGAGAGGGTTTACAATTATCTGCAAGCTCTCCTCGTTTAAAACTTCCTCTCCGAGACCAACCTCAGCCCCTAAATATTTTGTCTTTCTTTGTGTCTCTTTATTTTTCCCTACCTCCTTTGGAAAAAACATTTTGACTTCTGGGTAACTTGGACCAGTCAACAGTGTTCCCAGTTTATTTTCTGGAAGTTCTTCCATGTGCAGTCGATGCTTAGATGATTTGCTGGGGAGAGAGTGGTCTTGTCCTCCTATTGTTCTGATATTTTGGAACCAACTGTCATCCTGCAAGACCCATTTTATTAACTGAAATGCTGTTGTTCTTCAGCGACTAAGCCATATTTGAATCTTCGTATCCCCTTGGACTCTAGTACATCAGTCCTCTCTGCCCCTCACTGTCTCCCATTGTTTCTCTGAGATCATGTCCTATGAATCGCTGATGCAATCCAAAAGTCTCATCCTCTCTCACCCACTGATCCTCCTGCTTTCAACATTTTCTAAAGATCAGGGTCTTTCCTAATGAGTCAACTCTTTGCCTCAGGTGGACAAAGCTTTGGGGTTTTATTTTCAGCATCAGCCCTTAAAATAAGTCTTCAAAGTTCATTTTATTTACAATTCATTTGTTTGGTATTCCTGCAGTTCAAAAGAATCTCACAAGTATTCCCCAGCAGAGCAGTTCACAATCAGTAATCCCTTGGTGTTCTCACATCTGTACATACTTTTGGAAAGAACAGAGATATGACTCTACAGGCCTCTTTGGGCCAAGTCATGTTCTAGTTTTTAAAGACACTTTCTAGCATCGCTTGATTAGCATGTGAGATGAAAGCAACTATGGTGTAGTTTGAGCATTCTTTGGCATTACGTTTCTTAGGGATTGGAATGAAAACCGAACTTTTCCAGTCCTGTGGCCACCACTGAGTTTTTCAGATTTGCTGACATATCGAGTATAGCACTTTCACTGCATCATCTTCCAGGATTTGAAATAGCTCACCTGGAATTCCATCACCTACACTAAGTTTGTTCTTAGTGATTCTTAATAAGGCCCACTTGTCTTCACATTTTAGGATGTCTGGCTCTAGGTGAGTGATCACACCTTCATGATTTTTTGGGTCCTGAAGATCTTTTATGTACAGTCTTTCCCATTCTATTGCTTCCCTCTGTTTCTTTGCATTGATCACTGAGAAAGTCTTTCTTATTTCTCCTTGCTACTCTTTGGGACTCTACATTCAAATGGGTATCAATTTCCTTTTCTCCTTTGCTTTTCACTTCCCTTCTTTCCGCAGCTATTTGTAAGGCCTCCTCAGACAGCCAATTTGCTTTTTTGATTTCATTTTCTGGGGGATGATCTTGATTCCTGTCCCCTGTACAATGTCATGAACCTCCATCCATAGTTTATCAGGCACACTCTCTGTCAGATCTAGTCCCTTAAAACTATTTCTCACTTCCACTGTATAGACCTAAGGGATTTGACTTATGTTATACATGAATGGTATAGTGGTTTTCTCCACTTTCTTCAACTTCAGTCTGAATTTTGCAAAAAGGAGTTCATGATCTGTTCCAGGGTCAGCTCCTGGTCTTGTTTTTGCTGGCTGTATAGAGGTTCTCCATTTTTGACTGAAAGAATAAAATCAATCTGTTTTCAGTGTTGAGCATTTGGTGATGTCTTCTCTCTGTCATTTTTTGCCAGATTAATAAAAATGGCTTAAATTTCCTTTGTTCCCCCCCCCAAAAAAATGGAATAATTTCAAATACTAATGGTATTTAAATGACATTTACCATAGACTTATAGCATATTTTACTTGAGGATCATAATTTCTACGACTATGTAAGTTTTTAAAACTACTAATGGAAGGGGATTATTTGATATTATTTATATTTTATGAATAAGAAATCCATTTTTCTTCATTTTTCTGATCTTCATTGAAAGAGTTACGAAATAATTTTTCCCATTTTGGTTTTAGTTTCAGTTCTTTTTTTATATATAGTTCCATTTTTATTTTATTTATTGTTTTTTCATTTTATTTATTTTTTATTGGAGGCAAATTACTTTACATTAATATGTTGGTTGGTTTTGCCATACATTGACACGAATCTGCCCTGGGTGTACATGTGTTCCCCTTCTTGAACCCCCAGCCCAACTTCCTCTTCCCCATATCCTCCCTCCAAGTCATCCATGTGCAGCAGCACCAAGCATCCTGTATCATTCGTCGAACCTGGACTGGTGATTCATTTCACATATGATAATGTACATGCTACAATGCCATTCTCTCAAACCATCCCACCTTCACCCTCTCCCACAGAATCCCAAAGGCTGTTCTATACACTTATATCTCTTTTGATGTCTCGTGGGAAATAGATGGAAAAACAGTGGAAACAGTGTCAGACTTTATTTTGGGAGGCTTCAAAATCACTGCAGATGCTGATTGCAGCCATGAAATTTAAAGACGCTTACTCCTTGGAAGGAAAGTTATGACCAACCTAGATAGTATATTAAAAAGCAGAGACATTACTTTGCCAACAAAGGTCCGTCTAGTCAAGGCTATGGTTTTTCCAGCGGTCATGTATGGATGTGAGAGTTGGACTGTGAAGAAAGCTGATCACGGAAGAATTGATGCTTTCGAACTGTGGTGTTGGAGACGACTCTTGAGAGTCCCTTGTACTTCAAGGAGATCCAACCAGTCCATTCTAAAGGAGATCGATCCTGGGTGTTCATTGGAATGACTGATGCTAAAGCTGAAACTGCAATAATTTTGCCACCTCATGCGATGAGTTGACACACTGGAAAAGACTCTGATGATGGGAAAAGTTGGGGGCGGGAGGAGAAGGGGACGACAGAGAATGAGATGGCTTGATGGCATCAATGACTCTGTGGACATGAGTTTGAGTGAACTCCGGGAGTTGGTGATAGATAAGAAGGCCTGGCGTGCTGTGATTCATGGGGTCACAGAGAGTCGGACACGACTGAGCAACAGAATTGAACTGAACTGATACAGGATTAAGGCTACCATTATTCTAAATTCCATATATATGCATTAGTATGCTGTACTGATGTTTTTCTTTCAGGCTGATTTCACTCTGTATAATAGGCTCCAGTTTCATCCACCTCAATAGAGCTGACTCAAATGCATTTTTTTGATGGCTGAAAAATACTCCATTGTGTATATATACCAGAGCTTTCTTATCCATCCATCTGCAGATGGACATCTATGTTGCTTCCATTTCCTTGCTATTATAAACAGTGCTGCAATGAATATTGGAGTACATGTCTTTCTTTCAATTCTGGTTTCCTCAGTGTGTATGCCCAGGAGTGCGATTGCTGGATCATTTTTTGAGGTATCACCACACCGTTCTCCATAGTGACTGTACTAGTTTGCATTCCCACCAACAGTGTAAGAGGGTTCCATTTTCTCCACACCGTCTCCAGCATTTATTGCATGTAGACTTTTGGATAGCAGCCATTCTGACTGGTGTGAAAAAGTATCTCATTTTGGCTTTGATTTGCATTTCTCTGATTTTGAGGGATGTTGAGCATTTTTTCATGTGTTTGTTAGCCATCTTTATGTCTTCTTTGGAGAAATGTCTGTTTAGTTCTTTGACCCGTTTTTTGATTGGGTCATTTTTTTTTTCTGGAATTGAGCTGCAGGAGCTGCTTTTATATTTTGGAGATTAATTCTTTGTCAGTTGTTTCATTTGCTATTAATTTCTCCTTTTCTGAAGACTGTCTTTTCACCTTGCTCATAGTTTCCTTTGCTGTGCAGAAGCTTTTTATTTAAATTAGGTCCCATTGTTTTATTTTTTCTTTTATTTCCAGTATTCTGGGAGGTGGGTCATGGAGGATCCTGATGTGATTTATGTCGGAGAGTGTTTTGCCTATGTTCTTCTCTAGGAGTTTTACACTTTCTGGTCTTACATTTAGATCTCTAATCCATTTTGAGTTTATTTTTGTGTGTGGTGTTAGGAAGTGATCTAGTTTCATTTTTTACAAGTGGCTGACTAATTTTCCCAGCACCACTTGTTGAAGAGACTGTCTTTTCTCCATTTTATATTCTTGTCTCCTTTGTCAAACATTAGGTATCCATAGGTGCGTGAATTTATTTCTGTGCTTTCTATTTTGTTTCATTGATCTATATTTCTGTCTTTATGACAGTACCATACTGTCTTGATGACTGTGGCTTTTTAGTAGAGCCTGAAGTCTGGCAGGTTAATTCCCCCAGTTCCATTCTTCTTCCTCAAGATTGCTTTGGCTATTCAAGGTTTTCTGCATTTCCAAAAAATTGTGAGACTATTTGTTCTAGATTTGGGAAAAATATCGTTGGTAGCTTGAAAGGTATTGCATTGAATGTATAAATTACTTTGGGTAGTATACTCAATTTTACTATATTTATTCTTCTAATTCACGAAAATGATATATTTCTCCATTTATTAGTGTTCTCTTTGATGCAAGGAGATCCAACCAGTCCATTCTAAAGGAGACCGATCCTGGGTGTTCATTGGAGGGACTGATGTTAAAGCTGAAACTCCAATACTTTGGCCACCTCATGCGACGAGTTGATTCACTGGAAAAGACTCTGATGCTGGGAAAGGTTGGGGGCGGGAGGAGAAGGGGACGACGGAGAATGAGATGGCTGGATGGCATCACCGACTCTGTGGACATGAGTTTGAGTGTACTCCGGGAGTTGGTGATGGACAGGGAGGCCTGGCGTGCTGTGATTCATGGGGTCGCGGAGAGTCGGACACAACTGAGCGTCTGAACTGAACTGAACTGAACTGATTACTTTCACTATTATTTTATAGTTTTTTATGTACAAGTCTTTTGCTTCCTTAGGTAGACATATTGCTGAGTATTTAATTTTTTTCATTGCAACAGTGAATGGAATAGTTTCCTTAATTTCTCTTTCTATTTTCTCATTATTAGTGTATAGGAATGAAAGGGATTTTTGTCTTGATTTTATATTCTGCAACTTTACTGTATTCATTGGTTAGCTCTAGTAGTTTTCTGGTAGATTCTTTAGGGTTTTTTGTGTAGAGAATCATGTCATCAGAGAATACTGAAAGATCCACTTCTTCTTTTCCAAGTTGTATTCATTTTATGTATTTTTCTGCTCTGATTGCTGTAACCAAAACTTCCAGAACTATGTTGAATAGTAGTGGTGACAGTGGGTACCCTTGTCTTGTCCCTGATTTTGGGGGAAATGCTTCCAGTTTCTCACCATTGAGGATAATGTTCGCTGTGTATTTGTCATATATAGCTTTTATTATGTTGTGATATGTCCCTTCTATTCCCACTTTCTGGAGGGTTTTTATTATATGGATGTTGAATTTTGTCAAAGGCTTTCTCTGCATCTATTGAGATAATCATATGATTTTTATTTTTCAGTTTGTTAACATGGTGTATTACATTGATTGATTTGTGAATATTGAAGAATCCTTGCATTCCTGGGATAAAGCCCATTTTGTCATGATGTATGATCTACTTAATTTGTTGTTGGATTCTGATTGCTAGAATTTTGTTAAGGATTTTTGCATCCCTGTTCATCAGTGATATAGGCCTGTAGTTTTCTTTTTTTGTGGGATCTTTACCAGGTTTTGGGATTAGGGTGATGGTGGCCTCATAGAATGCATTTGGAAGTTTCTCTTCCTCAGCAATTTTCTGAAAGAGTTTCAGTAGAATAGGCATTAGATCTTCACTAAATTTTTGGTAGAATTTAGCTGTGAAGCCCTCTGAATCTGGGCTTTTGTCTGCTGGAATATTTCTAATCGCAGCCTCTAATTCCGTGCATGTGATGGGTCTGTTAAGACTTTCTATTTCTTCCTGGTTCAGTTTTGGAAGGTTTTACTATTCTAAGAACTTGTCCATTTCTTCCAAGTTATTCATTTCATTGCCATATAATTGCTGATAGTATTCTCTAATATTCCTTTGTATTTCTGTGTTGTCGGTTGTGATCTCTCCATTTTCATTTCTAATTTTATTGATTGGGTCCTTCTTCCTTTGTTTCTTGATGAGTCTGGCTAGTGTTTTGTCAATTTTATTTAGCTTCTCGAAGAACCAGCTTTTGGCTTTGTTGATTTTTGCTATGGTCCCTTTTGTTTCTTTTGCATTTATATCTGCCCTAATTGTTAGGATTTCTTTCCTTCTACTAACCCTGGGGTACTTCATTTCTTCCTTTTCTAGTTTCTTTAGATGTAGAGTTAGGTTATTTAGTTGACTTTTTTTCTTTTTTCTGGACGTGTGCCTGTATTGCTATGAACTTTCCCCTTAACACTGCTTTTACAGTGTCCCAGAGGTTTAGGGTTATTGTGTTTACATTTTCATTCATTTCTATGCATATTTTGATTTCTCTTTTGATTTCATCTATGATTTGTTCATTATTCAGCAGCGTGTTGTTCAGCCTCCATATGTTGGCATTTTAAACAGTTTTTCTCCCATAATTGAGATCTAATCTTACTGCATTGTGGTCAAAAAAGATACTTGGAATGATTTCAATTTTCTTGAATGTACCAAGGCTATATTTAAGGCCCAGGATGTGATCTATCCTGGAAAAGGTTCTGTGTGCCCTTGAGAAAAAGTTGAAATTCATTGTTTTGGGGTGAAATGTCCTATAGAGATCTATTAGGACTAACTTGTCTATTGTATCATTTAAAGTTTGTGTTTCCTTGTTAATTTTCTGTTTAGTTGACCTATTCATAGGTGTGAGTGGGCTATTAAAGTCTCCCACTATTACTGTGCTATTGTTAATTTTCTCTTTCATACTTGTTAGTAATTTTCTTACATATGGCAGTGCTCCTATGTTGGGTGCTTAAATATTTATAATTGTTATATCTTCATCTTGGATTGATCTTTGATCATTATGTACTTTCCTTCTTTGTCTCTTTTCATAGTCTTTGTTTTAAAGTCTATTTTATCTGATATGAGTACTGCTACTCCTGCTTTCTTTTGGTCTCTATTTGCGTCGAATGTCTTTTTCCAGCCCTTCACTTTCAGTCTGTATGTGTCCCTAGTTTGAAGTGGGTCTCTTGTAGAGAATATATACGGGAGTCTTGTTTTTGTGTCCATTCAGCCAGCCTTTGTCTTTTGGTTGGGACATTCAACCCATATACGTTTAAGGTGATTATTGATAAGTATGATCCCATTGCCTTTTTCTTTATTGTTTTCGGTTCGAGTTTATATACCCTTTCTGTGTTTCCTGTCTAGAGAAGATCGTTTAATATTTGTTGGAGAGCTGGTTTGGTGATGCTGAAATCTCTCCGCTTTTGCTTGTCTGTAAAGTTTTTGATTTCTCCTTCATAATTGAATGAGATCCTTGCTGGGATAGTCATCTGGGCTGTAGGTTACTTTCTTTCGTCACTTTAATATGTCTTGCCATTCCCTCCTGGCCTGAAGAGTTTCCATTGAATGATCAGCTGTTATCCCTTTGGGGATCCCCTTGTGTGTTATTTGTTGTTTTTCCCTTGCGGCTTTTAATATTTTTTCTTTGTGTTTGATCTTTGTTAATTTGATTAATATGTGACTTGGGTTATTTCGCCTTGGGTTTATCCTATTAGGAACTCTCTGTGTTTCTTGGAATTGGGTGATTATTTCCTTCCCCATTTTAGTGAAATTTTCAACTATTATTTCCTCAAGTATTCTCTCATGGTCTTTCATTTTGTCTTCTTCTTCTGGGACTTGTATGATTCCAATGTTGGGGTATTTAACATTGTCCCAAAAGTCTCTAATATTGTCCTCATTTCTTTTAATTTGTTTTTCTTTTTCCATCTCTGTTTCATTTGTACAATTCTATCTTCTACCTCACTTATCCTGTCTTCTATCTCCGTTATTCTACTGCTTGTTCCCTCGAAAGTGTTTCTGATCTCATCTATTGCATTGTTCATTGTATATTGACTCTATTTTCCCCTCTAATTCCTTATTAAACATTTCTTGCATCTTCTCAATCCTTTTCTCCACTTTATTTATCTGTAACTCCTTTTTGCTTTCCACATTTTGAATCATTTTCACAATTAAAATTCGAAATTCTTTATCAGGTAGGTTCCCCATGTCTTCCTCTTTTGTTTGTGTTGGTGGACATTTATCCTGTTCCTTTACTTGCTGGGTGTTTCTCTGCCTCTTCATCTTGCTTATATTACTGTGCTTGGGGTGGCCTTTCCGTCCTCTGGCAGTTTGTGGAGTTCTCTTTATTATGTAGTTACCTCGTTGTGTGGGGTTGGATGGGTGACTTGTCAAGGTTCCCTAATTTGGTTTGCTTGTTTCAGTGTTCTGGTGGGTGGAGCTGGATTTCTCTCTGGATTGCAATGGATAGTCCAGTAATGAGTTTGAGATGTCAGTGGTTTGGGGTGGCTTTGGGCAGTCTGTATGTTGACGCTAAGGGCTATTTTCCTGTGTTGCTGGAGAATTTGTGTGGTATTTATTTCACTGAAACTTGCTGACCCTTCGGTTGTGCCTGGTTTCAGTTTATGTATGGAGGCATTTGATGGGCACCTATCAATTAATGTTCCCTGTAACAGAAGGTCTCTGGTGTTCTCAGGATTTGGCCTTAAGCCTCTGCCTCTGGTTTTCAGTCTTATTCTTGCAGTAGGTTCAAGTCTTCTCCCTCTGTTACCTCCAAGGCAGTTCCTTCTATTGTAAAAATCTCTTCTGTTTGCTGGTCTCTTCAGTGACTAATTCCCATCCTGACACCAGGGGGTGGTGGTGGACACCGGCTCACCTGTTCGGTCCTGCCGTGGGGAGGGAGGAACGCTGCTAACAAATATCACTGTCATCTGTGGGGAGTGCTTACAGTGTCTCGACTACTGTGGGAATGCGCCCGCTCGCAGCGTGTGTGTTTTTCCTGTTTATGCTGCTCAGGCTCTAGGTTGTCTGCCAGGTGCTGTCCCTGGCAGGCGCTGGGTTATATGCACTTTCCAGGTCTAAGCGACTCAGGTTCAGGTCCGCGAGTACTCCACAAAAGCTCACACTTGGCTGGGCCTGTGTTTTGTGCCTTCCCCGGTCTGAGCAGCTCAGGTGACCAGGGGTTTGGCGAGTGTGGTCGCTATGGCTTATTGCATCCCTGGTCCCTGCTGCTTGGTTTTCTATGTGTACAACCAGAGCACTTTCTCAGGCAAATATTGACTGGCCCAAATCCAAGAAGTCTTGGTTAGCAAGGAAGCCTGACTGCAGCTTGGTATGGGAAGCCTATCTGGGGCCGCAGCTGTCCCTTCCAACACTGGTTGCCCTCCATGCCTGTCCCGGCGGGAGCTGGTGGATGGGCCTCCCACAGCCGGATTGCTTTGCTCAGTCCTTTGTTCTGTGAGAGGGACTGGAAGAGTATTAGGATGGGGCTTTTCACTGCACAGTCTTCTTTGGTCCTGTTAGAGCGCTCAGCTTGCCCTCGGGGTGTTCAGCCCCTGTCGTCTCTCTAAGCGCTGCCGTCACGCCTCCCTGCCCAGCCCCCACCTGCTAGTGGTGGGTGCGCGCATCTGCACCACTTCTCCACTCAGAGTTTCCTCTGGGCACTTAGTCTGTGGGCTTTAATTATTTATGTCTCTTTTCTCCTAGTTTTTCGGCCCTCTGAGGTTGCAAGCCTACCCACAGAGTCGCCTGTGTTTCCAGGTGTTTGGAAACTTCTCTCTTATTTTTTTTAAGACTCCCTTCCCAAGACAGAGCTCCTTTCCTCCCTCTTTTGTATCTCTTTTTCTTTTATGCTGTTTCCTACCTCTTTTCGAAGTCTATGGGCCGCTTTTCTGGGTGCCTGATGTCCTCTACCGGTATTCAGAAGTTGTTTTAAGGGATTTACTCAGTGTTCAAATGTTCTTTTGCTGATTTTGTGGGGGAGAAAATGGTCACCCTGTCCTATTCCTCCAACATCTTCTCATGCTCCCCTTAGTTTCAGTTCGATCATAACCATATTTTGAACGAGGTTATGCTCACATTTAGTAACAATCAAAAGAAGAGTTTATCATAAAAAAATGTCTCTTCAGTATCTTTATTATTCCGAGATAAGAAGAAGAAGCATATTAAAGCAATGGGTAATATTGGTGATCATAACTCTGACTTCAGTTCTGAAATTAGAGGAGCAAATCTATTTTCAGACTGCAGGAGTTTAACTGTGCCATTCATACTAAAGTGTTCTACCATTCAGATAGTTGCTGATACAAGTGCCCTAACTTGATATTATTTCTCTTCTCCATCATCAGTATCAGTTAGAACACAAGAAAATATTGTGATACATCAACGTGTTATTTCTCTTATTGATTTTTTAATGGAAGGGTAATACTTTTAAAGCCTTTGTGTGGATCACAATAAACTGTGGAAAATTCTGAAAGTGATGGGAATACCAGACTCCTGAGCTGCCTCTTGAGAAACCTGTATGTAGGTCAGGAAACAACAGTCAGAACTGTACATGGAACAAGAGACTGGTTCCGAATAGGAAAAGGATTACGTCAAGGCTGTATATTGTCAACTTGCTTATTTAACTTATATGCAGAGTACATCATGCGGATTGCTGGGCTGGAGGAAGCACAAGCTGGAATCAAGATTTCTGGGAGAAAATCAATAACCTCAGATATGCAGATAACACCACCCTTACAGCAGAAAGAGAAGAAGAACTCAAACGCCTCTTGGTGAAAGTGAAAGAGGAGAGTGAAAAGGTTGGCTTGAAGCTGAACCTTCAGAAAACAAAGATTAAGGCCTCTGATCCCATCATTTCCTGAGAAATAGATGGAAAAACAGTGGAAACTGTGTCAGACTTAATTTTTTGGGCTCCGAAATCACTGCAGATGCTGATTGCAGTCATGAAATTAAAAGACGCTTACTCCATGGAAGGAAAGTTATGACCAACCTCGATAGTATATTAAAAACCCGACACATTACTTTGCCAACCAATGTCCGTCAAGTAAAGGCTATGGTTTTTGCCGTGGTCATGTATGGATGTGAGATTTGGACTGTGAAGAAAGCTGATCGCCGAAAAATTGATGTTTTTGAACTGTGGTGTTGGAGAAGATTCTTGAAAGTCCCTTATACTGCAAGGAGTTCCAACCAGTCAATTCTAAAGGATATCAATTCTGGGTGTTCATTGGAAGGACTGATGCTGAAGCTGAAACTCCAATATTTTGGCCACCTCATGTGACAAGTTGACTCACTGGAAAAGACTCTGATGCTGGGAAAGTTTGAGGACAGTAGGGGAAGCGGACAACAGAGAATGAGATGACTGGATGGCATCACCGACTCTCTGGACATGAGTTTGAGTGAACCCTGGAGTTGGTGATGGACAGGGAGGCCTGGCGTGCTGTGATTCATAGGGGCGTGAAGATTCGGACACGACTGAGCAACCGAACTTAACGGAACTGAATTGAATCATTTTACCGAATTTTGCTCTATTCAGTCAGAACTCAAAATAAATCAGGCATAGATATACCTATATCCCCTCCCTTTCGGAACACCCTCATATCTCCCTCTCCATCTCACAATCTAAGTTGAGCATTTTTACTGGGTGTCACTTAGCAGCTGCTCTAAGTCAAATGGCTTCAATGTCTACTTGACATACTTTGGCAGCTATGTCTGCTTCTATTTTGCAGTACCACATCGTAACTCCATTATGCAAAGGTGATTTTGGACTGAGGGTGGAAACTTCTACCTTTCCAGGTGTGTAGGGTAATATGCCAGCAATGACAAATCTTTTCCTAAACTACAACAGGCAGGCCATTCATATTTCCCTGAATTTTGCAAGAATTCCGTGTGTCTCCAGACGGGTGCTGAACTCATATTTTGACCCTCCTGAACTATGTGAACTTTTCAAGAATTCCATGTGTCTCCAGAGGGGTGCTGAACTCATATTTTGACCCTCCTGACCTTTGTGAACTGAGCATGAACCCAGGAAGATATGGTTAGCAACTGGCAGCCTGCTCAGAGCTTGGTGGCACATGTGGTCTCTGGGGCTGATATAAAAGTAGCCTCGTGCCTTCAGCCTTGGTCTGATGCAAACATTCCTCTCTGCCTCCGTGGAAGACAGGGTCATGAATGGAAGCCTGTTTCCACATCTTTGATATTTTGTAAAAGACTCTTGAGAGTCACTTGGACTGCAAGGAGATCCAACCAGTTCATTCTAAAGGAGATCAATCCTCGGTGTTCATTGGAAGGACTGATGCTAAAGCTGAAACTTCAATACTTTGGCCACCTCATGAGAAGTGTTGACTCACTGGAAGACTCTGATGCTGGGAGGGACTGGGGGCCGAATGAGAAGGGGACAACAAAGAATTAAATGGCTGTATGGCATCACCTACTCGATGGACATGAGTTTGAATGAAGTCCTGGAGTTGTCGATGGACAGGGAGGTCTGACGTGCTGTGATTCATGGGGTCTCAAAAAGTCGGACACGACTGAGCCAGTGAACTGAAATGAACTGAACTGAATGTCCAACATTTGGTTCTTTGAGTGTCTGTTTTCCCTATATGGTCATAAAGAATTATCTCAATAAAGGACTTTTTTTGCATTTTTGTCTCTGGTGTTCCCATGGATTAGGTTGCTACGTCACCTTAGACCTGTCAGATCACCCTCAGACCATTAAAGCTGAGTCCTTATCATAAGGCAAGTGATACAGTCTGGGCATCCCACCTAGGTCCACCTCAATGATGGTGGACAGGTGTATCTGATTTTTTTCCCTGCTGGAAATTACAGTTAGGCACATTTGCTTTTGTTTCACTTTTCCGAGGTTATGTTGCTCTAAGCGATCCCAGAGTTCTCCACTGTCACTGTCCTGAGAGGGTTCACAATTGTCTGCAAACTTCTCCTCATTTACAACTTCCTCTCCAAAACCAGCCTCAGCCCCTAAATACTTTGTCTCTCTTTGTCTCTCTTTTATTTTTTCCTACTTCCTTTTCAAAGGAAAACATGTTTGACTTCTGGGTATCTTGGGCCATTCAACAGTGTTCACAATTTTTTGTCTGGAAGTTCTTCCATGTGCAGTCGATGCTTAGATGGATTTGTTGGGGAGGGAGTGGTCTTGTCCTCCCATTCCTCTGATATTTTGGGACCAACTGCCATCCGTCAAGACCCATCTTATTAACTGAAATGCTATTGTTCTTCAGCCACTAAGACATGTTTGACTCTTTGTATCCCCTTGGACTCCAGCACAAGAGGCCTCTCTGTCCCTCACTCTCTCCCATAGTTTCCCCAAGATCATGTCCTTTGAATCGCTGATGCTCTCCAGATGTCTCATCCTCTCTCACCTACTGATCCCCCTGCTTTCAATACTTTCTATAGATCACGGTCTTTTCTAATGAGTCAGCTCTTTGCCTCAATTGGACAAAGCTTTGGGGCTTTATTTTCAGCATCAGTCCTTCCAATGAGTCTTCAAAGTTGATTTTTTTACAATTCATTTTTTGGTATTCCTGCAGTTCAGAAGAATCTCACAAGTCTTCCCCAGCAGAGCGGTTCACAGTCAGTAATCCCTTGGTGTTCTCATATCTGTACATACCTTTAGAAAGATCAGAGATATGACTCTACAGGCCTCTGTAGGTCACTCACGTTTTAGTTTTTAAAGACAGTTTCTAGCAACGCATGATTAGCTTGTGAGATGAGAGCAATTATGCTGTACTTTGAACATTCTTTGTTATTGCCTTTCTTTGGGAATGGAATGAAGACTGACTTTTCCAGTCCGGTGGCCACTGCTGAGTTTTCAAAATTTGCTGGCATATTGAGTGCAGCACTTTCACAGCATCATCTTCCAGGATTTGAAATAGCTCAACTGGTATTCCATCACCTACTCTAGCTTTGTTCATAGTGATGCTTCCTAAGGCCCACTTCCCTTCACATTCCAGGATGTCTGGCTCTAGGTGAATGATCACACCATCATGATTTTCTGGGTCCTGAACATCTTCTATGTACAGTTCTTCTGAGTATTCTTGCCACCTCTTCTTTATATCTTCTGCTTCTCTTTGGTTCCTAACATTTGTGTCCTTTATTGAGCCCACCTTTGCATGAAATGTTGCCTCAGTATTTCTAATCATGCTGCAGATATGTCTAGTCTTTCCCATTCTATTGCTTTCCTCCATTTCTTTGCATTGATCACTGAGGAAGTCTTTCTTGTTTCTCCTTGCTATTCATTGGAACTCTACATTCAAATGAGTATAAATTTCCTTTTCTCCTGTTCTTTACACTTCCCTTCTTTCACAGCCATTTTTAAGGCCTTCTCAGACAGCAATTTTGCTTTTTTGCATTCTTTTTCTTGGGGATGATCTTGATTCCTGTCTCCTGTACAATGTCATGAACCTCCACCCATAATTTATCAGGCACCCTCTCTGTCAGATCTAGTCCCTTAAAACTATTTCTCACTTCTACTGTATAGTCATAAGTGAATTGACTTATGTAATACATGAATGGTATAGGGGTTCTCTCCAGTTCCTTCTATTTCAGTCTGCATTTGCAACAAGCAGTTCATGATCTGTGCCAGAGTCAGCTCCTGGTCTTGTTTTTGCTGTCTGTATAGAGATTCTCCATTTTTGACTGAAAAAATAAAATCAATCTGATTTCAGTGTTGAGCATTGGGTGATGTCTTTTCTCTGTCATTTGTTTGTCCAGATTAATAAAAATGGCTTAAATTATATTTTGACCAAAAAATAATTGGGGAAATTTCAAATCCAAAAGGTATTTAAATGATATTTACCATAGACTTATAATATGTTTTACTTGAGGATCATTATTTCTACGACTATGTAAGTTTTTAAAACTACTAACGGAAGGGGATTATTTGATACTATTTATGTTTTATGGTTAAAGGAATCCATTTTTCTTTGTTTTTCTGATCTATCTTGGTTGAAAGAGTTATGAAATATTTTTCCCCCTTTGGTTTCAGTTCTATCATAACCATATTTTGAACAAGGTTATCCTCACATTTAGTAAGAATCAAAAGAAGAGTTGATCAGAAAAATGTCTCTACAGTATCTTCATTAATCCAAGATAAGAAGAAGAAGCATGTTAAAGCAATGAGTAATGTGGATGGTCATAATTCTGACTTCAATCCTGGAACTAGAGAAGTGAATGTATTTTCAGCCTGCAGAAGTTTAAGTGTGCCATTCATACTATAGCGTTCTGCCATCCAGATAATTGTTGATACAAGTGCCCTAACTTGAAATTATTTTTCTTCTCCATCATCAATATCAGTTAGACCACAGGGCATACTGTGATACATCACCCTGCTGTTTCTCTTATTTTTTTTTTTTTTTAATGGAAGGGTAATTGTTTTACCGAATTTTTCTGTATTCTGTCAGAATTCAAAATAAATCAGGCATAGAAATATATATATATATCCCCTCCTTTTCGGAATACCCTCCCATCTCCCTCTCCATCCCACAATCTAGGTGGAGTACTGTTCACGGTGTTTCACCTAGCAGCTACTATACGCCAAATGGCTACAGTGTCTATGTGACATACTGTGGCAGTTATGTCTACTTCTATTTTGCAGTACCATATTGTATCTCCATTATGCAACAGTGATTTTGGATTGAGGGTGGAAACTTCTACCTTTCCAGGTGTGTACGTTCATGTGGCAGTCCATGACAAACCTTTCCCTAAAATAAAACATGAAGCCCATTCATGTTTCCCAGTACCGGAGATCTCTGATACATTGTTGCCTCTCTTTCTAGGTCAATACATCAATTGTCTTCATTATTTAAAAATCATTCTAATACAACTGGTGTATGAAATAGGTGTCAGATTATGCACGATACTAAAGATTAAATTAATGTTGGGAGATGTCAACAAATTCCTACAATTCGCTTATTTGAAGAATAAAGTTATATGCTCATTTTCATAGTGTCAATTTCACTTTGAAATAATTAAGAGTAAATGAGCATTTCAGTTCCTGGATATTTTGTTCTGCTTTAATATAAAATTTTCTGTTCAAGGAAACATTCAATACGCATCATAGGTACATTACACCTAATGAATTGTTTGAAGAAATAGAAAATGTAAACAATGTAAAAGACAAAATGTAAATAAATTGACTTGTGAAATCATCCAGGCAGAACTGACTGGGTGTCTAAGATAGGATGGTATGGGGGAGGGATCAGATAGAAATCAAATTTAGAAACAACAAATGAGAATATATATATGAATGCTTTCTCAGTTTTATTATATTATACCAGTCATTGCAAAGAAAGCTAACAAGTAAGGCAGAAAGTTTCCTGCATTAAAAAAAAAATGTGTTTCACTTGAAAATATAGATGTAGCCTACTCGATAATCATGATCACTATCATACCATGATGGGATGCCAATGATAACATGACATAGCCAAAGATTACACCACAGTCAGCAAAAGATAGGCATTTTACAAGTTGCATTAAAAAGGGTCATTCTTGCTCTGCTCTCCTTATGTCATGCCTTTATTTGCTCCCACCAACACACCACCCTATATTTCCTCATGTATATTTTGATATTGCTTTGCTGTTCCTGAAAAGATAGACTTAAATCCTTGTGGTGAATGCAGCATCTCAGCAAGGTAATCAGTTCTTGGAAGACATGACATTACTTTCCATTACAAGCTTCATTATCTATCTGTTTCACAGAAATTCTAGAGCTACAATCAGGCAACATATTTTCAGTCATAATAAGCCACATTTCACAGCTTTTCCTAAACACTTACTTGGGAATGGAAAGAACCTGTTTTCCTTCCTACCAAGTTGACCACAGATGTCCAATTCTTCTATGTGTTGTATCTGTACCCAAGTTGCCTTATGTATCTTTCACATCAGCTAAGACATCAGTTCAGTTCAGTTCAGTTCAGTCGCTCCGTTTCGTGCCCGACTCTCCGCGACCCCGTGAATCACAGCACGCCAGGCCTCCCTGTCCATCACCAAATCCCGGAGTTCACTCAAACTTATGCCCACAGAGTGGGTGATGCATCCAGCCATCTCACTCTCGGTCGTCCCCTTCTCCTCCCACCCTCAACCTTTCCCAGCATCAGAGTCTTTTTCAGTGAGTCAACTCATCGCATGAGGTGGCCAAAGTATTGCAGCTTCAGCTTTAGCATCAGTCCTTCCAATGAACACCCAGGATTGATCTCCTTTAGAACGGACAGGCTGCATCTCCTGGCGGTACAGGGGACTCTCAAGAGTCTTCTCCAACACCACAGTTCAAAAGCATCAATTCTTCGGCGATCAGCTTTCTTCACAGTCCAACTCTCACATCCATACATGACCACGGGTAAAACCATAACCTTGACTAGACGGACCTTGGTTGGCAAAGTAATTTCTCTGCTTTTCAATATATTATCAAGGTTGGTCATAATTTTCCTTCCAAGGAGTAAGCGTCTTTTAATTGCATGGTTGCAATCAGCATCTGCAGTGATTTTGGAGCCCCAGAAAATAAAGTCTGACACTGTTTCCACTGTTTTTCCACCTATTTCCCATGAAGTGATGACATGGTGCTTGCCAAATGAAATATTTTAAGTATTTCCTGAATTAGCAATAAAAGGTGCTAAACAAATTAGCAGTCAAAAGCTATATACATTACTCAACAACATCCCATAGCCTCCAACATTACCATCATTCAGTTCAGTTCAGGTTGAGTTCAGTCCCTCAGTCGTGTCAAACACTTTGAAACCCCTGAATCACACCATGCGAGGCTTTCGTGTCCTTTACCAACTCTCGGAGTTTAATCAAACCCACCTCCATCGAGTCGGTGATGACATCCAGGCCTCTCATTCTCTGCCGTCCCTTTCTCCTCCTGCCCCCAATCCCTCCCAGCATCAGAGTCTTTTCCAGTGAGTCAGCTCTTCGCATGAAATGGAAAAAGTATTGGAACTTCAGCTTCAGCATCAGTCTTTCTTATGAACATCCAGGACTGATCTCCTTTAGAATGGACTGATTGGTTCTTCTTGCAGTCCAAGGGACTCTCAAGATATTTTCCAACACCACAGTTCAAAAGCATCAATTCTTCGGCTATCAGCTTTCTTCACAATCCAAGTTTCATATCCATACATGATCCCGTGGAAAAATATAGCCCTGTCTAGATGGACCTTTGTTGGCAAAGTAATGTCTCTGCTCTTTTATATGCTATCTAGGTTGGTCAGAGATGTCCTTCCAAGGAGTGATCCTCTTTTAATTTCATGGGGGCAATCAGCATCCGCAGTGATTTTGGAGCCCAAAAAATAAAGTCTGACACTGTTTCCACTGTTTCCCCATCTATTTCCCATGCCGTGATGGGACCAGATGCCATCATCTTAGTTTTCTGAATGTGGAGTTTCAAACCAACTTTTCCACTCTCCGCTTTCACTATCATCAAGAGGCTTTTGAGTTCTTCTTCACTTTCTGCATAAGGGTGATGTCATGTGAGGGTATTGATATTTCTCCCAGCAATCTTGATTCCAGCCAGTGCTTCTCCCAGCCCAGTGTTCCTCATGATGTACTCTGCTTAGAATTTAAATAGGCAGGATGACAACATACAACTTTGACACACTCATTTTCCTATTTGGAACCAGTCCGTTGTAACATGTTCAGTTCTAACAGTTGCCTCCTGACCTGCATACAGGTTTCTCAAGAGGTAGGTCAGGTGGTCTGGTATTCCCATCTCTTTCAGAATTTTCCACATTCGTTATGATTCCCACAGTAATAGGATTGGCATAGTCAATGAAGCAGAAATAGATGTTCTCTCTGGAACTCTTAGTTTTCCCATGATCCAGAGGATGTTGGCAATTTGATCTCTGGTTTCTCTGCCTTTTCTGAAACCAGCTTGAATATCTCAAAATTAACATATTGCTGAAGCCTGCCTTGGATAATTTTGAGCATGAATTTACTAGTGTGTAAGATGAGTGTAATTGTGAGGTCATTTAAACATTCTTTGGCAATGCCTTTCTTTGGGAATGGAATGAAGACTGACCTTTTCCAGTCCTTTGGCCACTGCTGAGTTTTCCAAATTTGCTGCCATATTCAGTGCAGCACTTTCACAGTATCATCTTTCAGGATTTGAAGTAGCTCAACTGGAATTTCATCACCTCCACTAGCTTTGTTCATAGTGATGCTTTCTAAGGCCCACTTGACTTCGCATTCCAAGATGTCTGGCTCTCGGTCAGTGATTACACCATCGTGACTATCGTGGTTGTGAAGATCTTTTTTGTATAGTTCTTCTGTGTATTCTTGCCACCTGTTCTTAATATCTTCTGCTTTTCTTAGGTCCATAATATATCTGTCCTTTATCCAGCCCATCTTTGCATTAAATGTTCCCTTGGTATCTCTAATTTACTTGAAGTGATCTCTTGTATTTCCTATTCTCTTCTTTTCCTCTATTTCTTTGCACTGATCACTGAGGAAGGCTTTCTTATTTCTCCTTGCTCTTCTTTCAAACTCTGTATTTAGATGCTTATATCTTTCCCTTTCTCCTTTGTTTTTTACTTTTCTTCTTTTCACAGCTATTTGTAAGGTTTCTTCAGACAGCCATTTTGCTTTTTTGCAGTTCTTTTCCATGGACATGGTCTTGGTCCCTGTCTCCTATACAATATCAAGAACCTCCGTCCAGAGTTCATCAGGCACTCTATCTACCATATCTAGTCCCTTAAATCTATTTCTGACTTCCACTGTATAATCATAAGGAATTTGATTTAGGTAACATGTGAATGGTGTAGTGGTTTTCCCTACTTTCTTCATTTTAAGTCTGAATTTGGAAACAAGGAGTTCATGATCTGAGCCACAGGCAGTTCCTGGTCTTATTTTTGCTAACGGTATAGAATTTCTCCATCTTTGTCTGAAAAGAATATTATCAATCTGATTTCGGTGTCGACCATCTTTTGATGTCCATGTGAGAGTCTTCTCTTGTGTTGTTGAAAAAGGGTGTTTGCTATGACCAGTGCGTTCTCTTGGCAAAACTCTCTTAGCCTTTGCCCTGCTTCATTCCCTGCTCCAAGGCCAAGTTTGCCTGTTACTCCAGATGTTTCTTGACTTCCTACTTTTTACATTCCAGTCTTCTATAATGAAAAGGGCATCTTTTTTTTAGTATTAGTTCTAAAAGTCTTGTAGGTCTTCATAGAACCGTTCAACTTCAGCTTCTTCAGCATTACTGGTTGGTGCATAGCCTTGGATTACTGTGTATTGAATGGTTTTTCTTGGAAATGAACACGTTTAATTTTGTCGTTTTGGAGACTGCATCCATGCACAGCATTTCGGACTCTTTTGTTGACAATGATGGCTCCTCCCTTTCTTCTAAGGTATTCCTGCCCACAGTAGCAGATATAATCATCTGAGTCATCTGAGTTAAATTCACCCATTTAGTCCATTTTAGTTCACTGATTCCTAGAATGTCTGCATTCAGTCTTGCCATCTCATTTGACCACTTCCAGTTTGCCTTGATTCACGGACATTACATTCCAGGTTTATGCAATATTTCTCTTTGCAGCATCGGACCTTGCTTCTATCACTAGTAACATCAACAACTGGGTACTGTTTTTGCTTTGGCTCCCTCACTTCCCTCTTTCTGGAGTTTTTTATCCACTGATCAACAGGAGCATACTGGGCACCTACCACGCTGGGGAATTCCTCATTCAGTATCCTATTACTTTGCCTTTTCATACTGTTCTTGGGGTTCTCAAGGCAGGTATACTCAAGTGGTTTGCCATTCCCTTCTCCAGTGGACCACATTCTGTCATACCTCTCCATCATGTCCTGCCTGTCTTGGGTGGCCCCACATGGCATGGCGTAGTTTCTTTGAGTTAGACAAGGGTAACCATCTTTGACATTTATATTTAACTGAGAATTAATAATGTGGTGTGTCTTCATTTTAATGCAATGTCTAGGTTTGTCAGAGCTATTACATCCAAAAGCAAGTGACAGTTAATTTGATGACTGCAATCACTATTCTTAGTAATTTTCGAGCCAAAGAAAATGAAGTCTGTCACTGTTTCCCCATATTTCAGTTTAGTTCAGAACAGTCTCAGTCGTGTCCTACTGTTTGCTACGCCATGAATTACAGCATGTCAAGCCTCCCTGTCCATCACCAACTACTAGGGTTCACTCAACCTCATGTCCGTCGAAACGGCGATGCCATCCAGCCATCTCATCCTCGGCCATCCCCTTCTCCTCCTGCCCCCAATTCTCCCAGCATCAGAGTTTTTTGCAATGAATCAACTCTTCGCGTCACGTGGCCAAAGTATTGGAGTTTGAGCCTCAGCTTCAGTCCGTCCAATGAACACCCAGGACTAATCTGTAGAACGGATTGGTTGGATCTCCTTGCAGGGACTCTCAATAATTTCCTCCAATACCACCGTTCAAAAGCATCAATTCTGCTCTCAACTTTCTTCACAGTTGAACTCTCACATCCATATTGACCACTGGAAAATACACAGCCATAACTAGACCAACCTTAGTTGGGAAAGTTATGTCTCTGGTTTATAATATGCTATCTAAGTTGGTCTTAACTTTTCTTCCAAGGAGTAAGCGTCTTTTAATTTCATGGCTTCAATCAGCATCTGCAGTGATTTTGGAACCTAAAAAATAAAGTCTGGCATGGTTTCCGCTGTTTCTCCATCTATTTCTCATGAAGTGATGGGACCAGATGCCATGATCTTAACTTTCTGAATGTTGAGCTTTAGTCCAAGTTTTTCACTATCCTCTTCCACTTTCATCAAAAAGATTATTAATTCCTCTTCACTTTCTGCCGTATCGGTGCTGTCATCTGCATATTTGAGGTTATTGATATTTCTCCAGGCAATCTTGATTCCTGCTTGTGCTTCTTCCAGCCCGGTGTTTCTCATCATGTACTCTGCATATAAGTTAAATAAGCAGGATGACAATATACAACCTTGACATACTCTTTTCCTATTTGGAACCAGTCTGTTGTTCCATGTCCAGCACTAACTGCTGCTTCCTGACCTGCATACAGTTTTCTCAAGAGACAGGTCAGGCGGTCTGGTATTCCCATCTCTTCCAAAATTTTCCACCATTTATTGAGATCCACACAGTCAAAGACTTTGCATAGTCAATAGAGCAGAAAGAGATGTTTTCCTGGAACTCTCTTGCTTTTTCCATGATCCATTGGATGTTGGCAATTTGATCTCTGTTTCCTCTGCCTTTTCTGATACCCAATTGGAAATCTGGAAGTTCATATGTTTACCCCTTCTATTTGCAGAGTAGTGATGGGACCAGATGCCTTTTTCTTTGTTTTTATGAATGTTGAGTTTTCAGCTTGGTTTTGCACTCTTCTCATTCACCCTCATCAAAAGACTCTTTATTTTTTCTTCACTTTCTATTTGTTTCAGTGTTGCCATCTATATAATCTGAGGCTGTTTATGTTTCTCCCAATCCTTGATGCAAGCTTGTGATTTACTCTTCTGGTATTTTAATAGTATACTCTAATGTAGATTCACATAAGCTGAGTGACAATACAGAGATTTGTCACTTTCTTTTCCCGGTTTTGAACATTCAGTTGTTTCATATCTGGTCCCAATTCTTTCGGCTTGACTCATTTAAGGGTACTTTCAACGTTTACTTCCTCAAGAATCTTCCAAGTACCCCACCCCTTTTTGTTTTGGTGTTCTCCTTCTCGACACCTAAGTTTCTCATTGTGGGACATTTATCACTGCTGAGCTTTACCTGTTTAACTTGTTGTTTTTGTTGCACACCTCACTGTGCTTCATTTATTTCCTCCTTTGTGCCTCCACCTAATTAGTTCTTTCTCTGTCTCAATTATTCTACTGTTGGTTCCTTCCAGGGTGTTGTTAATCTCAGATATTGTATTGATTTTTACTGCTTGACTCTTTATTTCTTCTAGATCCATGTTAAACATGTTTATTTCTACTCATTCTGGTCCCCCAGTGTATTTACTGGCAATTCTACATATCTTTCAAGATTTTTATCTTTACTTTCATTATTCTGAATTCTTTTTCAGGAAAACTTCCTAACTCCTCTTCTTTTCTCTGTTTTTGTGGGTTTTTTGGTAATTTACCTTCAGCAGCTGCATATTTCTCTCCCTTTTCATTCTGTTTCGATTACTGTGATTTGGGTCCCTTTTCTGCAGGCCTGAGAATTATAGCTCCACTATATTGTGGAACCTGTCTTTTGTGGGTGGGATTGGACCAATGACTTCTCAAGGTTTAATGTTTCGGATCATTTGTGTGTGTTCACTGGCAGACAGATCTGTATCTCTTCTCTCTGAAGTGAAATGAATTGTCCACGGACTGTGCTTTGGGGTGTTTGTGGGTCTGGTATGGCTTTTATAAAATTCATTGTTGTGTTTCTGTTTTACTGGAGAATAGCTCTGGGTTCTCTTGTACTGAACTTACTGACTCAAGTGTGGAGATTGCTTTCCATGTAGACACGGAAACTCTGGGGTGTGTGCTTGTCCTTTAATATTCCTTGAGGTAAGGAGTTCAGTGTTGATCTAAAGTTCTGGAATCGACGCCCTGGCCTCTGGGTTTCTGTTCCCAGGTTGCAGTAACATCAAAAATACATGCAATATAGAAGATAAAACCCGAGGCTAATGGTGGCACAATTCTCCTCATCCCAAAAGAATCAAAGGGATTCACAGAATTTCAGACAGCAGAGGAAAGGAAAGAGGGAGAAAGAGGTGCCTAGGGGGAGATATGGGAGAGTTGAAATGGGAGAGAGCAATCAATTCGGGAAAACAAATCCATTAGTGATATCAGATCGTAAAGATTTTGTTACTGAAGTCACAACATTGATATCAATTTTTGGAAAGTAAAAGTTAAGAACCAAAAATAAAATATAGACTTTTTAAACAGTGTAAAAAAAGAAAACGGAGTCCAAATTCATTCTCTTATATATAAAAAGTGTTTAAAAAATAGATTTATGTGTGTTTTGCTTGAAAGCTAATAATAGTTAATAGAAATAAATGTTTAGGTTATAATAAAGGACTAAAATATTTTAAAGTTAAAGAAATCATATAGAAACTGGAGCCTATTATACAGAGTGAAGTAAGCCAGAAAGAAAAACACCAATACAGTACACTAAGGCATATATATGGAATTTAGAAAGGTGATAAGGATAACCCTGTATACGAGACAGCAAAAGAGACACAGATGTATAGAACAATCTTTTGGACTCTATGGGGGAGGGCGAGGGTGGGATGATGGGATAATGGCATTGAAACATGTATATTGTCATATGTGAAACGAATCTCTAGTCCAGGCTTGATGCACGATACAGGATGTTCGGGGCTGGTGTACGGGGATGAACTAGATGGATGGGATGGGGAGGGAGGTGGGAGGCGGGTTCAAGTTGGAGAACATATGAATACCTGGGGCAGATTCATGCCAATGTATGGCAAAATCAATACAATAATATAAAGTAACTAGCCTTCCAATAAAATAAATAAATTTAAAAATAATAGAGGAAATAGATCTCAGAATTTTAAAGTAGTTGTGTGCATTTTGGTGTCAATACAGTGTCAGACAGTCTCTTGCTGAAGCTTGTACTTGTCAAAGGTGACTGTTGTCCCTCACTTGAACAGTCTGGCCATATATTGCAGACTTATTATGTTTAACCTGTCACTTCTGGGTTGGTTTATGCTTCTTTGTTTATATTTCCTTCTTTTATTTGAAAGCCTCTCCATATCTGGTTTTCACCATGAAAGGAGGGTGCAGTAGCCTCTTATTCGACCTCACCTGTTCAGTGTTTGGGAGTGAGAGGTGGGACACAGAAAACAAAGGCCATTGGGATGGGGCGGGTGCTTGTGGTCTATTGATCATATCAGGCTTGTCAATGACAAATGTGGCATGTACTTTCTGGGTCCACCCTGCTCAGACTCCTGGTTGATACATGAGGGCACAGTCCCAAGTGGGCCCTGTGTTTCATGCACTTCTCAGCCAATCAGGCAGTTAGGTGCTTGGCAAGGGCCATGACCACTATTGGTTATGTGCTCTTCCCAAGTCCAAAACCTAGGGTGACTGGTTGGAAGCAAGGCACAGTCCCAGGTGGTCCATGCATCTTAAGCAACTTTCTGGTCTCAGCCACTCAGTTTGCTGCCTGTGTCTGCAGAGGGCACAGTCTCAAGGGTGCCATGTGTCTCCTCAGGCTAACTGACCCCAGGCTGTCAAGTGTCTGGGCTATGTGAACTGTCCATGAAGTGAGGAATTCATCACTAGCAACTGTCAGCCAGCTTATAGCTTTGCAGGGGATGTGTCTGGGGCCAAGATTCTATGAGCCTATTTCCTTCTTCCTCTGGCAGTCGTACACATTCCTCTCTCCCTCCATGGATGAATGGGTCTTAAATGGACACTGGCTTGGTCTCCTTTGGTATTTTCTAGTGCACAATCTTCTGTTCTGTGAGTATGCATGGTTCAAGATGTGGCCTTAGAGCCTTCTCACAGGAAAGGTCCTTTCTAAAATTTCTGTCTCTAGTGTCCCCATAGTTTATTTTTGCGTGTTACCTTAGCTTCGCACATTGTCCTCAGGGCAGTGATTGTATTTATTGGCATAATCTGTGTTTCTTTATTCTTCCTCTCTTCTGTTCTATTTCTTCCCAGACTGACACCTATGAGAGAGGGTTTCCAATTTTGTGCAAATTTCTCCTTCTTTAAGACTCCTTCTCCAAGGTGAGTCTCAATCCCTAAAAACATTTCCCCCCTTTCATTACTTATGTTTTCTTACCTACTTTTTAAGAGACTGGTTTTCCTTTATCGGTTTCTAGGGCCCATCAACATTGGCCACAAATTTGTTTCTGGAAGGTGTTCCATGTGCAATCTATCCTTTGATGGATTTGTGTGGGAGAAAGTGGACTCAGGCTCCTATTCCTCTAACATGATGAGACCCCACCGAGACCCTGGAAGATCCATTTTATTAACTGAAATCTTGTTGTTGTTCAGTCACAAAGTCTTGTCAGACTCTTTGTGTCCCCTTGGACTGCAGCACACAAGGCCTCTCTGCCCCTCACCATCTCCCAGAGTCTGCTTGAGATCATGTCCATTGAATGAGTGAAGCTATACACTCTTCTCCTCCTCTCTCATCCAAATCATGAAACAAGATTTAATTGGCTCCTAAGAATCAGGGTTTTTTCTCATGAGTCGGGTCTTTTCTCATGAGTCAGTTCTTTGCTCAGGTGGTCAAAGCTTTGGAGACATAGCTTCAACATTAGTGATTCTAATGAATCTTCAGAGTTGATTTCCTTTAAGTTTGAATGGCTTGATCTCCTTGCAATCTAATGGACGCTCACAAGTCATCCCCAGCAGAGCAGTTTGGTGTTCTCACATCTGTACATGTCTACTGGAAAGACCATTAGTGTACTCAATGTGCCCCCTTTGGTCAAGTCAACTATTCACTTTTTAACACGCTTACTAAATGTGTGAGTGCATTTTTCCAGGAAGCACCTGTATTCTAATTTTATAACTGCCATCACATTCATAGTGAATATAGAGCCACAAAAGAGGAAACCTGTCATTACTTCTGCCTTTTCCACCTTTATTTCCCATGAAGCAGTGGGACCAGATGCTATGATTTTACTTTGTGTAATACTGAGAATTCAAGTGTACTGTTTATTCTGTTTTCCTATCAACATTGAGAATTACTTTATTCTTGTACCATTTTTTCCCCTCAGTGTTTTGGATAAGAAATTGTTTTCTAAGATTATTCTAAGATGATCGTTACTCATCATATATAATACTGCTGGTTTTAAGTTTCCTGTTGGAGCATTTGTGCCATGCTTCTGTGACAACTCTGTAAAATGTTGACAATATACACAGCCTATAATACATTTCTCTATTAACATAATATATTGAGCCTCTTCATGTTATCTCTAATGTGGCAACTACAAAAATACAAAGGAGGACAAGAAATAATGATATGATGTGGAGGGGGACAGGAAGCCGAACCACTGTGTCATGAAGGGAGAGAAGTTTTGATCATCAATGGTTTCTACTCAAATATTTGGTAGCAGAAGTTTAAAGTGATGAAATAAAAATGTACACACTGAATTATGGAAGAGTTATTTTAATGTACACATCATATAATTTCAGTGTTCAGCTAGCCAGAGAGCCTGATTATGATCTATGCACAGAGCCTGGTGCATCTGTTTAACCCATTAATTTGAATGTTTAAAATTATATCCAACGTGAGGAGAGGAACAGCAGTCTTAGAACAATATCTCTAAGTAAATGAGAGTTGCAGTTTTATGGGCTCAAGGTGTCCTCATATGTATGAACCCCATCACAATTATAGAAAGCATACTGCTGATCAGCTCCATTAAGGGACAGCCTTTCAGAATAGGATCTATATTATTCAGCCAGAAAGTTATTAAGTAACATTGGGATTCCCAAACAGTTCATTAAACATCTTGGGAACAAGCAAAGACTTTGACCACCTAAATAAAGTTGTCTAAAATTATATTTTGACATATACACATATATACACATATGTGCATGTGTGTATGTGTATTTAAAAATGTACAATGGCTTTTAATTCCTGATAGGAAAATCAGCAATGGAAAAAAATTAAAACCCAAAAGTAGAATTATTCAAAAGTCTCAGTTCAATTCAGTTCAGTTCAGTCACTCAGTCGTGTCCAACTCTCCGCGACCCCATGAATCACAGCACGTCAGGCCTCCCTGTCCATCACCAACTGTCTACTCGGTTATTGAATATACGTAAGTGGAAAAAATACGAGAACTCCTTTATATCACTCCCCTCTTTTCTTTTAGTAAATAGCTACCAATTTTCAAATGTTTGTCCAGGTTTAATGACAAAAGTAAAGTTATAGAAAAAATATATATACATAATAGATATACATATATCTATATAAAGTAGACGGATATGTTTGCATGACAAAAAATATTGATGTCAGATTCATTTCCAGTTCCACGCTCAATCTCATCATGAAATAGCCAAAGTTGTAGTTAACTCAAACACTCCAAGAGCTGGGAGAGAAATCGAACCTGCAACTGAGATTTTCAATCACAGTTATGATCACGCTTTAAATCCAACACTTTATTTCATTTCTTGTTCTAAGCAGTCCCGTCTTAAGAATGAAAACTATGAAAACCAAGAGAGAGGAGTAGGAGATTCTAGACTTCCTCGTGTTCTCAGAGTAATTTTAATCAGAGAAACTAGAAAAGCCAGAAACAAAGGAAAATGATCAAGCAATATAGAATAATGATTCTTGAACATTAAGCAAATTCAAGGATCTTTAGTTCCTCCTCAAGGGCCATAGGTAACATTCTGAGCAATATTCTGTGAACAGTTTTAGAGATACTAAAGCCCCAACCAGGCTGAAATGTAAGTACCTAGACCACAGAGTAGTTGGAAGCAGATGGTCAATGATGTCGACTCCCAATATCCTCAGGAACAGGCCACTAGTAGAATGTTCCCAAACTAATCACACACCCCATGCCTAACCTCACTCTGTCAAAAAGATAGTTCCCCTGAAAGTATTTGGGGAGTGTGGGTCTTTGAAACACCAGCTGCTAGGACACTTTGCCTGGTTCCACAATAAACTATTGCACAGAAGTGCGTAACCCAAGTTTGGTTGGGTAAGAGTTCAATTCAGTTCACTTCAGTTCAGTCAGTCAGTCGAATCCAACTCTTTGTGACCCCATGAATCACAGCACGCCAGGCCTACCCGTCCATCACCAACTCCCGGAGTTCACTCAAACCCGCCTCCATCGAGTCGGTGATGGCATCCAGCCATCTCATTCTCTGTCGTCCACTTCTCCTCTTGCCCTCAATCCGTCCAAGCATCAGAATCATTACCAGTGAGTCAACCCTTCGCATGAGGTGGCCAAAGTATTGGAGCTTCATATTTAGCATCAGTCCTTCCAATGAACATCCAGGACTGATATCCTTTAGAATGGACTGGTTGGAGCTCCTTGAAGTCCAAGACTCTCAAGAGTCTTCTCCAACACCACAGTTCAAAAGCATCAATTCTTTGGCGATCAGCTATCTTCACAGTCCAGCACTCAAATCCATTATGATCACTGGAAAAGCCATACCCTTGACTAGACGGACCTTTGTTGGCAAAGTAATGTCACTGCTCTTTAATATGCTATCTGGATTGGTCATAACTTTCCTCCCAAGGAGTAAGCGTCTTTTAATTTCATGGCTGCAAGCAACATCCGCAGTGATTTTGGAGCCCCAAAATATAGTCTGACACCGTTTCCCCATCTATTTCCCATGAAGTGATGGGACCAGGTGCCATGATCTTAGTTTTGTGAATGTGGAGCTTCAAGCCAAATTTTTCACTAACCCCTTTCACTTTCATCAAGAGGCTTTTCAGTTCCTCTTCACTTTCTGCCATAAGGGTGATGCCATCTTCATATCTGAGGTTATTGATATTTCTCCCAGCAAACTTGATTCCAGCCTGTACTTCTTCCAGCCCATCGTTCCTCATGATGTACTCTGCATAGAAGTTAAATAATCAGGGTGACAATATACAGCCTTGACGTACTCCTTTTCCTATTTGGAACCTGTCTGTTGTTCCATGTCCAGTTCTAACTGTTTCATTCTGCCCTGCATACAGGTTTCTAAGGAAGCAGGTCAGGTGTTCTGGTGTTCCCATCTCTTTCAGAATTTTCCACAGTTTGTTGTTATTCCCACAGTCAAAGGCTTTGGCATAGTCAATGAAGCAGAAATATATGTTTCTCCGGAACTCTCTTGCTTTTTCCATGATCCAGAGGATGTTGGCAATTTGATCTCTGGTTCTTCTGCCTTTTCTAAAACCAGCTTGAAAATCTGGAGGTTCACATATTGCTGAATCCTGGCTTGGAGAATATTGAGCGTGACTTTACTAGCGTGTGAGATGAGTGCAATTGTGTGGTAGTTTGATCATTTTTTGGCATTGTCCTTCTTTGAGAATGGGATGAAGACTGACATTTTCCAATCCTGTGGTCATTGGTAAGTTTCCCAAATTTGCTCCAAATTGAGTGCAGCACTTTCACAGCATCATCTTTCAGGATTTGAAAAGCTTAACTGGAATTCCATCACCGCCACTACCTTTCTTCTTAGTGATACTTTCTAAGGCCCACTTGACTTCACATTCCAAGATGTCTGGCTCTAGGTCAGTGATCACACCATCATGATTATCTTGGTTGTGAAGATCTTTTTTGTACAGTTCTTCTGTGTATTCTTGTCACCTATTCTTAATATCTTCTGCTTCTCTTAGGTCCATACAATTTCTGACCTTTATCGAGCCCATCTTTGCATGAAATGTTCCCTTGGTATCTCTAATTTTCTTCAAGAGATCTCTTGTCATTCCCATTCTGTTGTTTTCCTCTATGTCGTTGTATTGATCACAGAGGAAGGCTTTCTTATCTCTCCTTGCTATTCTGTGGAACTCTGCATTCAGGTGATTATATATTTTTTTCTCCTCAGCCTTTCGCTTCTCTTCTTTTCACAGGTATTCGTAAGGCCTCCTCAGACAACTATTTTGCTTTTTTGCATTGCTTTTCCATGGGCATGGTCTTGGTCCCTGTCTTCTTTACAATGTCATGAACCTCCATCCATAGTTCATCAGACACTCTATCAGATCTAGTCCCTTAAACCTATTTCTCATTTCCACTGTATAATCATAAGGGATTTGATTTAAGTCATATTTGAATGGTTTAGTGATTTTCCCTACTTCAATTTACGTCTGAATTTGGCAATAAGGAGCTTATGATCTGAGCCACAGTGAGCTCTGGTCTTGTTTTTTTTAACTGTATAGAATTTCTCCACTTCGACTGCAAAGAATACAATCAATCTGTTTTTTCTGTTGACCATCTGGTGATGTTCATGCATACAGTCTTCTCTTCTGTTGCTGAAAGAGGTTGTTTGCTATGACCAGTGTGTTCTCTTGGCAAAACTCTATTAGTCTTTGCCCTTCTTCATTCGGTGCTCCAAGGCCAAAGTTGGCTGTTACTCCAGGTGTTTCTTGACTTCCTACATTTACATTCCAGTCCCCTCTAATGAAAAGGACATCTTTTTAAAGTGTTAGTTCTAAAGATCTTGTAGGTCTTCATAGAACCATTAAACTTCGGTGTTTTAGGCATTACTGGTTGGGGCATAGGCTTTGATTACTGTAATATTGAATGGTCTGCCTTGGAAATGAACGGAGGTCATTCTGTTCATTTGGAGATTGTATCCAAGTACAGCATTTCGGACTCTTTTGTTGACCATGATGACTACTCCATTTCTTCTAAGGGATTCCTGCCCACAGTAGTAGATATAATGGTCATCTGAGTTAAATTCACCCATTCCAGTCCATTTTAGTTCACTGATTCCTAGAATGTCTATGTTCACTCTTCCCACCTCCTGTTTGACCACTTCCAATTTGCCTTGATTCATGGACCTAACATTCCAGGTTCCTATGCAATATTGCTCTTTGCAGCATCGGACCTTGCTTCTATCACCAGGCACATCCACAACTGGGTACTGTTTCTGCTTTGACTCCATCCCTTCACCTTTTCTAAAGTTATTTCTCCACTGATCTCCAGTAGCGTATTGAGCACCTACCGACGTGCGGATTTCCTCATTCACTATCCTATTATTTTGCCTTTTTATACTCTTCTTGGGATTCTCAAGGCAAGTATACTGAAGTGGTTTGCCATTCCCTTCTCCAGTGGACCACATTCTGTCAGACCTCTACACCATAACCCGCCCATCTTGGGTGGCCCCACACAGTATGGCTTAGTTTCATTGAGTTATACAAGGCGGTGGTCCGTGTGATCAGATCCACTGGTTTACTGTGATCATGATTTCAGTGTGTCTGCCCTCTGACGCCCTCTCGCAATACCTACCATCATATTTGGGTTTCTCTTACCTTGGTTGTGAGGTATCTCTTCACGGCTGCTCCAGCAAAGCACAGCCATTGCACCTTACCTTGGACGAGGGGTATCTCCTCACGGCCACCCCCTCCTGATTTTGAACGTGGAGTAACTCCTCTCGGCCACCACTCCTGGCCTCAGGAGTGGGTAGCTCCTCTCGGCCACCACCGAGAAACACTTTTATTTCAGAAACCAAATAGATTTACTGATGTGATTTATCCATATAAAAATTCTTTAGGAATGAGTTTTTGCAGGTTCATGGTTTTGGTTGCGATTTGTGTAAGGAGCCTGTATTTTCAGTTTATGCTGAAGTAAACACTGGTTGAACATTACGCTTCAACTGCTAGGAGACTAGTGACTTTGTGATGTCACAGTGACCGGTCCATTGCTAGGAGATCAGTGACTTTTTGAAACACTGTAATGGTCTGGGAGTTTCCCTCTGTAGGCCAGCCAAGCAGCATTTGAATTTTCAGTGTGTAAAATCACACAAATGAGAAAACTGTTTGAAGAAAGTTTTTTCTGAGATGGCACAAATTTCTTCAGAAATTCAAGATGTGCCTCTTAACGATGAATCCACTGGTTCAGAAACCTCCATCAGACCTTTGCATGATTATACACTTGCTGGAGACTTGGTTTTGTGATCTATTATTGAAAAATATGCTTTTCAGGCTTTGTCTGAGGCAGTTCTGATGAAAAGAGCACATTACACATTTTCTGTCTCTGAAAGAGGTGAACTGAATGATTTTCTTTGACTTACTTTTCCACAAAAATTGTGCAATAGAGAGGAAAGTGATCAATTTGAATCTATTTGGTGGGATGAGAGTGACACTTGTATAGTGATCAATGAAGAACTCTTCAAGGAAGAAGTCTTGGAAAGAAAGGCACCTTTCAGGATATTTGAAACCAATAATATGAAATGTTTAGTTTGACAGCTGAACGTTTATGGGTTTAGTAAAAAGCAACAACCTCTTCAAAGATCTGCTTCACTATCTGACATTCTGGAAGAAGAAAACAACATCTCTCTTTTGAGCAAGGTATTCCAAAATTTTCACTTATTGGCAATATGGAAGACTAAATCATGTGACCTAGAAAGCATGTTACCATATGTAGCTAAAACAGAATTTAAAATTGAGATAGCAAATTGTTGAAGAAGCTTTATTTTTTGAAGTTGAAAACAGCTGGAGGATATAGTATTTGACGTTTAACAAACTTTTGAATCAACTTGAAACAAGATATGAGTCTTGAAGCTACTTAAAGTGGTATTTACTGTATATATACAACGTATTTTTAGTTGAGAAACATAATTGTTTCTACCATGTTAGCTGTTAAAACTAATCTGGAGGCATTTTAGTTGAGGCAATTTAATTAGTATCATTAAAGGAATATTTTTTTTCTTTTTTAAATTTATTTAATTAGAGGCTAATCACTTCATGGGAAATAAACGGAAAAACAGTGGAAACAGTGTCAGACTTTATTTTTTGGGCTCCAAAATCACTGCAGATGCTGATTGCAGCCATGAAATTAAAAGACGCTTACTCTTTGGAAGGAAAGTTATGACCAACCTTGATAATATATTAAAAATCAGAGGCATTACTTTGTCAACCAAGGTCCGTCTAGTCAAGGATATGGTTTTTCCCGTGGTCATGTATGGATGTGAGACTAGGACTGTGAAGAAAGCTGATCGCCGTAGAATTGATGCTTTTGAACTCTGGTGTTGGAGAAGACTCTTGAGAGTCCCTTGGACTGCAAGGAGGTCCAACCGGTCCATTCTAAGGGAGATAGATCCTGGGTGTTCATTGGAAGGACTTATGTTAAAGCTGAAACTGCAATACTTTGGCCACCTCATGCGACGAGTTGACTCACTGGAAAAGACTGTGATGCTGGGAAAGGTTGGGGGTGGGAGGAGAAGGGGACGACTGAGAATGAGACGGCTGGATGGCATCACCGACTCTCTGGACACGAGTTTGAGTGAACTCCAGGAGTTGGTGATGGACAGGGAGGCCTGGCGTGCTGTGATTCATGGGGTCGCGGAGGGTCGGACACGACTGAGTGACTGAACTGAACTGAACTTTACATTTTTGTATTTGTTTTGCAATCTATTGACATGAATCTGCCCCAGCTGTACGTGTGTTCCCCATCATGACCCCCCTCCCACTTCCCTCCCTATCCCATCCCTCTGGTTCATCCCAGTACAACAGCCTGAGCATTGTATCATGCATCGAACCTGGACTGTCGATTCGTTGCACATATGATATGATTCATGTTTCAATGCCATTCTCCCAAATCATCCAACACTCGCCCTCTCCCACAGAGACCTAAAGTCTGTTCTATACATCTGTGTCTCTTTTGCTGTCTCGTATACAAGGTTATCATTATCACCATCCTAAAGTCCATATATATGCCTTAGTATAATGTATTGTTTTTTTTCTTTCTGACTTACTTAATTCTGTATAATAGTCTCCAGTTTCATCCACCTCATTAGAACTGATTCAAAGGTATTTTTTTGATGCCTGAGTAATACTCTATTGTGTATATGTACCAAAGCTTTCGTCTGCAGATGCACATCTAGGATTCTTCCATGTCCTCACTCTTATAAACAGTGCTGCAATGAATATTGTGGAACATGTGTCTCTTTCGAATCTGGTTTCCTCGGTGTGTATACCCAGGAGTGCGATTCCTGGATCATATGGCTGTTCTATTTCCAGTTTTTTAAGGAATCTCCACACTGTCCTCCATAGTGGCTGTACTACTTTGCATTCCCATCAACAGTGTAAGAGGGTTCCCTTTTCGCCACACCCTCTCCAGCATATATCGCATGTCGACTTTGAATAGCATCCATTCTGACTGGTGTGAAATGGTATCTCATTTTGCTTTTGATTTGCATTTCTCTGATTATAAGGGATATTGAGCAGTTTTTCATGTGCTTTGTTAGCCATCTGTATGTCGTTTTTGGAGAAATATCTGTTTAGTTCTTTGGCCCATTTTTTGGTTGGGTCATTTATTTTTATGAAATTGAGCTGCAGGAGCTGCTTGTATATTTTGGAGATTAATTCCTTGTCAGTTTTTTTCATTTGCTATTATTTTATCCCATTCTGAAGGCTGTCTTTTCACCTTGCTTATAGTTTCCTTTGCTGTGCAGAATTTCATTTGAATTAGGTCGCATTTGTTTATTTTGCTTTTAGTTCCAATATTCTGGGTGGTGGGTCATGGAGGATCCTGCTGTGATTTATGTCAGAGAGTGTTTTGCCTATGTTCTCCTCTAGGTGTTTTATAGTTTCTGGACTTACATTTAGATCTTTAATCCGTTTTGAGTTTATATTTGTGTATGGTGTTACGGCTGAAACTGCAATACTTTGGCCACCTCATGCGGCGAGTTGACTCACTGGAAAAGACGCTGATGCTGGGAAAGGTTGGGGGCGGGAGGAGAAGGGGACGACGCAGAATGAGATGGCTGGATGGCATCACTGATTCTGTGGACATGAGTTTGAGTGTACTCCTGGAGTTGGTGATAGACGGAGGCCTGGCGTGTTGTGATTCATGGGGTGGCAGAGAATCGGACACGACTGAGAGACTGAACTGAACTAAACTGAAATGAATGGTGTTACGAAATGTTCTAATTTCACTCTTTTACCAGTTTTTCCAACACCACTTGTTAAAGAGACTGTCTTTTTTCCATTTTATATTCTTGCCTCATTTGTAAAAGATAAAGTGTCCATAGGTGCATAGATTTATCTCTGGGCTCTCTACTTTGTTTCATTGATCTATATTTCTGAGTTAATGCCAGTACCATACTGTCTTGATGATTGTGGCTTTGTAGTACAGCCTGAAGTCTGGCAGGTTGAGTCTTTCAGTTCCATTCTTCTCCAAGATCACTTTGGCCATTCGAGGTTTTTTGAATTTCCATGCAAATTGTGAGATTATTTGTTCTAACACTGTGAAAAATACCCTTGGTAGCTTGGTAGGGATTGCATGTAATGTATGGATTACTTTAGGTAATATACACATTTTCACAATATTTTTTCTTCTAATCCACGAACACGGTATATATCTCCATCTATTAATGTCCTATTTGATTTCTTTCACCAGTGTCTTATAGTTTTCTATATAGAAGTCTTCTGTTTCTTGTGGTAGATATATCTCTGTATTTTATTATTTTCATTGCAACAGTGAATGGGATAGTTTCCTTATTTTATTTTTCTATTTTTTCATTATTAGTGTATAGGAATGCAAGGGATTACTCTGTGTTGATTTTAGATCCTACAACTTTACTGCATTCATTGATTAGTTTTCTGGTAGAGTCTTTAGAGTTTTCTGTGTAGAGGATCATGTCATTGGCGAACACTGAGAGTTTTATTTATTTTCTTTTTCTCCAGGTTGAATTCCTTTAAAGGAATTTTTCTTTGTCTTTTTCTGCTCTGATTGCTGTGGCCAAAACTTCCAGAACTATGTTGAACAGTAGTGGTGAGAGTGGGCACCCTTGTGTGTGCTTTAGAAAAAGGAGAAATTCATTGTTTTGGGGTGAAATATCCTATAGATATCTATTAGGTCTAACTGTTCTATTGTATTTTAAAGTTTGTGTTTCCTTGATAATTTTCTGTTTAGATGATCTATTCATAGGTGTGAGTGGGGTATTAAACTCTTCCACTATTATTGTGTTGTTGTTAATTTCCCCTTTTATACTTGTTAGTAACTGTCTTACATATTGCAGTGCTTTTATGTTGGGTGCATATATTTATAATTGTATCTTCTTCTTGGATTGATCCTTTGATCATTATGTAGTGTCCTTATTTGTCTCTTTTCACAGCCTTTATTTTAAAGTCTATTTTATCTGATATGAATATTGCTACTCCTGCTTTCTTTTAGTCTCTATTTGGGTGGAATAACTTTTTCCAGCACTTCACTTTCAGTCTGTATGTGTCCCTTATTTTGAGGTGTGTCTCTTGCAGACAACCTATATAGGGGTCTTGCTTTTGTATCCATTCAGCCAGTATTTGTCTTTTGGTTGGGGCATTTAACCCAATTGCATTTAAGGTAATTATTGGTAAGTATGATACCGTTGCAATTTTCTTTATTGTTTTAGGTTCAAATTTATACACCCTTTCTATGCTTCCTATCTAGAGAAGATCTTTCAGCATTTGTCGGAGAGCTGGTTTGGTGATGCTGAATTATCTCAGCCTTTGATTGTCTGTAAAGCTTTTGGTTTCTCCTTCATATTTGAATGAGATATGGGTATAGTAATCTTGGCTGTAGAGTTTTTATTTTTATTTTTTTCATCCCTTTCAGTATGTGAGAGTTAGACTGTGAAGAGGGCTGATCCCCGAAAAATCGATGCTTTTGAACTGTGGTATTGGAGAAGACTCTTGAGAGCCCCTTATACTGCAAGGAGATCCAAGCAGTCCATTCTAAAGGAAATCAATCCTGGATCTTCATTGGAGGGAGTGATGCTAAAGCTGAAACTGCAATACTTTGGCCACCTCATGTGACGAGTTGACTCACTGGAAAAGACTCTGATGCTGGCAAATGTTGGGGGCAGGAGGAGAAGGGGACGATGGAGAATGAGATGGCTGGATGGCATCACCGACTCTGTGGATATGAGTTTGAGTGTACTCCGGGAGTTGGTGATGGACGGGAAGGCCTGGCGTGCTGTGATTCATGGGGTCGCGGAGAGTCGGACACGACTGAGCAACTGATCTGATCTGATCAGTATGTCTTGCCATGGCTTCCTGGTCTTAAGAGTTTCTGCTGAAAGATCAACTGTTATCCTTATGGGAATCGCCTTGTGTGTTTTTTGTTGGTGTTCCCTTACTCCTTTTAATATTTGTTCTTGTGTTTGATCTTTGTTAATTTGATTAATGTTTGTATTGGAGTATTTCCCCTTGGATTTATCGTGTTAGGGACTCTCTGTGTTTCTTGGACTTGGGTGATAAATTCCTTCCCCATTTTAAGGAAGTTTTCAACTATTGTCTCTTCAAATATTCGCTCATGTTCTTTCTTTGTGTCTTCTTCTTCTGGGACTTCTATGATTCGTATGTAGGGGCACTTGACATTGTCCCAGAGGTCTCTGAGATTGTCCTCAATTGTTTTAATTCATTTCTTTCCCGCTCTGTTTGATTTATTTCTACAATTCTATCTTCTAGCTCGCTTAACAACTGTCTTCTGCCTCCGTTATTCTACTGTTGGTTCCCTCCAGAGTGTTTCTGATCTCATCTATTGCATTATTCATTGTATATTGACTCTTTTTCATTTCCTCTACATCCTTATTAAACCTTTCTTGCATCTTATCGATCCTTGTCTCCAGGTTGTTTATCTGTAACTGCAGTTTGTTTTCAAGATTTTGAATCATTTTCACTATCAGTATTGGAAATTCTATATCAGATAGATTCCCTATATCTTATTCTTTTGTTTTCTTTTTTGGTGGGCATTTATCCTGTTCCTTTACTTGCTGGGTATTTCCTTGCCTCTTCACCTTGCCTGTATTGCTGTGTTTGGGGTGGCCTTTCCATCTTCTGGCAGTCTGCGGAGTTTTCCTTATTGTGTAGTTTAATTGCTGTGTGTGGCTTTGGATGGGTGGTTGTCAAGGTTTCCTGGTTAGGGAAGCTTGTGCCGGTGTTCTGGTGGATGGAGCTGATTTCTTCTTTCTGGAGTGGAATGAAGGGTCCAGTAATGAGTTATGAGATGTCAGTGGATTTGGAGTGGCTTTGGGCAGCCTGTATATTGAAGCTCAGGTCTATTCTCCTGCGTTGCTGGATAATTTTCATGGTATGTTTTTCTCTGGAACTTGTTGGCCCTTGGGTATTGCCTGGTTTCAGTGTAGGTATGGAGGCATTACTTTACCAAACAAGGTCCGTTTAGTCAAGGCAATGGTTTTTCCCGTGGTCATGTATGGATGTGAAACTAGGACTGTGAAGAAAGCTGATCGCCGAAGAATCGATGCTTTTGAACTGTGGTGTTGTAGAAGACTCTTGAGTGTCCCTTATACTGCAAGGAGATCCAACCAGTCCATTCTAAAGGAGATCAATCTTGGGTGTTCATCGGAAGGACTGATGCTAAAGATGAAACTGCAATATTTTGGCCACCTCATGCGACGAGTTGACTCACTGGAAAAGACTCTGATGCTGGGAAATGTTGGGGGCGGGAGGAGAAGGGGACGACGGAGAATGAGATGGCTGGATGGCATCACCGACTCTGTGGACATGAGTTTGATTGAACTCCAGGAGTTGGTGATGGACAGGGAGGCCTGGCGTGCTTTGATTCATGGGGTCGCGGAGACTCGGACACAACTGAGTGACTGAACTGAACTGAACTGATGGAGACATTTGATGAGCACCTATCAATTAATGTTCCCTGGAACAAGAGTTCTCTGGTGTTCTCAGGATTTATACTTAAGCCTCTGGCTCTGGTATTTTTGCAGTAGGCTCAAGACTTCTCCATCTGTCTCTTCCAACTCAGTTCCTTCTGTTTAAGCTTCTTCTGTTTGCTGGTCTCTTCAGTGTCTAATTCCCATCCTGACACAAGGGGCCTGTGGTAGACACTTTTTTAGGCTCACCCATCAGTCGTGCTGTGGGGTGGGAGGTAAGCTGCAGACAAATATCAACAGCATCTGTGGGGAGTGCTTGCCGTGTCTCAGCCACACTGGGTTTGCCCCCACTCATGGCATGTGTGCTGTCCCAGTCTACACTGCACAGGCTCTAGGTTTCTCTGCTGCAAACCGTCAAAGCCCTGCGCTGGGTTGGATGTACATCTCTGGTCTAAACCGCCCAGGTTCCGGTACGGGTACTACACAAAGGCACAGACTTGGTTGGGCCTGCGTTTTGTGCCCTTCCCCAGTCTGAGCAGCTCAGGTGAGCAGGTGTTTGACCAGCGGGGTCACTGTGACTTATTGCCTCCCCAGTCCCTGCTGTTCGGTTTTCTGGGTGTACAACCAGCGCACCTTTTCAACGGATATCAACCGGCCAGAACACAAGAATTCTTGGTTAGCAAAGAAGCCTGCATGCAGCTTGGTATTGGATGCCTCACTGGGACCGCGATTGTCCGCTTCTGTCTCTGGCTGTACTTCCCTGCCGGTCTCAGCGGGGGATGGTGGATGGGCTGACCGCAGCTAACTCTAGGCCGAGATGCCAGATTTCTGTCCTGAAGCTTGGTGTCCGTCTCCATCAGCCATGCCCGAAAGGCACGGGAAATAATGGACAGCAGATAGCAAATGGACAGAAAACACAAAATGATCCTCCTGAACACAAAACGGCCATTTTTATGGATCCACGTAGTGGTCGTTGGTATCCCCACTTGATGCGTGAGTCGAGCAGCATTGATAGGGATTCTTTTTCATGAATGACATCAATAAACATATTGTACGAAGTCAGTATCCTCATAGATATATACACATCGAGATACGGATGTATTCTACATGACTGTACGGCTGACATAAGCATGGCTTGCCATGCAATACCCCGAATCTGTGTCACCGTGAAATCCTTGGGGACGTTTCGCTGACAGTGATTCAGAAAACATCTTGGGACCTAGACAGGTATAGAGATCTGTGTCTGTCAAGATGGGAGAAGAGAACACAAGCGAGTTCACAGAGGTGAACTAGCGTCACGGTTCAGAAGCGGGGCCGTGGACATGTCTTGACGATCCTGCCCAGGTCCTGGATCCCCTCTTGACCTTTTTAGGGTCGCTCAGTGCACCGAGTTCTAAGGGCACATAGTCCTCGATCTAAATCCAGGCTCCGAGCACTGCTCTTCCCGCTTGCCGCTCCATTCCAAATCCTCGTCTTGTCACGTGTGCATGCCATGACATCCCTGGCAGGTGGGATAAGGAGCAAGCACTGTGCCTGTGTGAGGGGAGAGCGTTTAGGGAAGGGACGCTCGGTTTCTTCCCTCCCCCAAGAATGAAAGCATCCTTCCTGTATCTTTCTACAATGCCTGTGCCGTCATCCACGTTCACGAACACCGAACAGCCACTGATGTGGATCCACGTAGAGATCGTCGATATCCCCACTGGATGCATTCATGGGGTTCACACAGCCTCGATTTAGTTTAGTTTTGATCGGGTACCCTATCCGGAGAGATCACGTGGGTGGGTCAGAAAGCTAAACCAGAACGGAACCAAACCCGAACCCCACAGCCACGTCGAGGGAGTGCTGGACCAGTGGCACTCGCACATCCTATGAGGTGACCCAGATGGTGAAGGAGCGTTTGTTCTCACGTATGGACGTGGAGGTTTGAAGGGTCACTTGCCAGTGACGCAGATGCCACGCGAGTGGCCGGAGATACTTCTCCATAGGATCTCTCGGGATGTCTCAGGGTGCCAGGTGCAGGGACATCACGGGAGGTCCGATCCACCGAAAGTTCCGGCGTGCGGGGAAGGCACAGAACGTTTCCTTGCAGGGCCGAGCGAGGAGAATTCAGGGGTGCATTCCTCCAAGCCCCACACTTCTTGAAAGGGGTTCCACGTAGCATTCTGTAAGGCCAGGCGATGGAGGGATAGGGCACGTGGTTGCAAACGTCTGGCTGTAGGAATTCGTTGTCTTTGGCGACTGCTCACCACGTAGGTCAGGGATGGATACACACAAAGGTTGGTTTCCTTTGGACTATGAGCCCACCTCTGTTCGTGTGTGTGTGTGTGAGAGAGAGACAGAGAGAGAGAGGCCTTTGTGGTTCTAAAGCAAGAAGCACTGAAGACTTTCTTTAACTCACATATTTCCCTTCATTTCAGTCATGATGGTCCCATGATTTGGAGGACGACATTGAGTGTTGCAGGGTAGATGATTTTAGAAGGCCGTGAAGGGGCTTCGCTGCCTGGTGGTCCAGTGGTTAAGAATCCACCTGCCGATGAGGCAAGGGACAGGGTGTTTTCGATCAATCCCTGATCCGGGAAGATGCCCCTGGGCTCTGGGCAGCTTCAAGACAAACCTACAGAACGGACCATGCCAGGCGTGAAGGCGAGGGCAGACGGGGGACTCTGGGCGAGGAGGACTGACACGGACTGGCTCTGCCGTCTCCATCCATGTGGGTGGGTAGGTGGGTGGTGGCCAGCACGCTCCTCTGGGGCAGGATATTCCTAGGACCGTTGGGAGCAGGCGGGAGGAGCAAGGGAGCGAAGGGAACTCTCTGTCCTCTCTGCTCCATTTTTCCCCCGGAACCCTCATCTGCGCAAAGAGGGGCTTCATCCTATGGAAAGACGAACCCACACGTGAGTGCACCTCCTTTCTGGTTCACTTGGAATCTGAAAGCGTGACGGTCAGATTCACACAACTCTCTGGATCTCTGTTCTTCCTGAGATCCCTGCCTACGACTCAGTGGAAGAACACACGGAGCCGGATGAGATCTCCCTCTGCACGGCGGCTCCAGTGTGCGCACATGTCGATGGCGACGGCCTGTGGACATCGCACCGAGAGCCTCAATCCGGTGTTTCAGATGCCTGTGTCCACAGTGGGTGAACGGTTCTAAGTGCGGGAAGCCCGAACCCTGCCACGACCTGTTCGATCTGCAGGGCCTCTGCAAAGAGAACGAACGTGCTGGGTCACATGACCGATCGATCCATTATTCGGAGCCAGCCTGGTGCCTGAACTGTTTTACAGGCCACAGGCACACACTGCCTCTGGGGAGTTGTGTTCCTCCTCCTCCTCTCTGCCCCCACCCATCCCCCCACGTGCACGCTGCTCCCCCACCCCGCCTGGCCCCGGCCCATCCAGGTCTCCCCTACCGGTGGAAAAGCCCAGGAAAAAAGGGCCCCAGAACGACGCGAGCCGAGAAACAGCAGAAGTCCACTCGGATGCAGTGAGGAGACACCTAAGCATACCTGGGCCGACACCGCCACCGTGTGGGGTGGTGAGAGGCCAGCACGAGGAGCGCTCCAGAGTTCAGAGGAGGAGGAAGAGGAGCAGGATGGAGAGAGGGAGGCGGGGGGTGGAGGTGGCTTGGGGGGAATGTGGGGGGCAGGCCGATGCTGTCTCAGGGCGCTGACGTGGGGGAAAACGTTCCCCTTCGGAAGGGCGCTCCGAAGAGAGAGTTCCGGTGGGCGGGACCTTGAGAGCACAAAGGGCTTCGTTGTGGAGGCTGATCTTAAAGCTGGGAGTGGGAACCATCCAGATGTAGGAAAGACACCAGGCCGAGAAAGCAAGACAGATTCTCTACAAAAGGGAGTCGGACGCCTTTCTGTCAAGGTTTTCCGTAATCAGACTATCATGGAAATCCGTCCATCCATCCATCCGTTGCTCCGTCCATCCAGCATCGTTTCGCTCCTTTTCTGTTCTCTACATTTTTAACGGCGAGTGAGTGAGAGAGTCTGTGAGGTTTGAAAGGATTTTTGAATGTCGCGGGACCATGGTACTTTTCAGTCGTGGATGAACATGAACGTGACGGCTTCTTTGGTCAGCTTCAGCTGTCAGGGTTATCCTGATCTCCCCCGTCAAGTGAGGCCTGTGTGTCGCTGTGTGCTGGAGGACACCATGCTCTCCACATCTTGATCTTGGACTGAACAAAACCACCGTTGGGAGTGTGTTCCTTGGCTTCATTTCCTTTCCCTATGGCACTCACCTGACCGTCCTGTCCACTCTTTGGATCCTTTATCTCCCCCTCCCCCTCAAGGCAATCGGTCCTTTACTTTCTCCTCATTCTCACCCTAGTTTCTCTTCCCCCCTGCCCCCCCAAGACAAGTCCCACTCGTCTCAAATTGACGTCTAACTGACTGACAACGTTTTCTTTGGCCTGCCTGCCTTCTTTCTTTCCCTTTTTTTTCATGTTTATTTTTTGTTCCCCCATGAATGTTCAGCTGTACAGGCGACAGCTTAGTGTAGTGCATGACACGGCGATCCCCAGGATACCTCTATTTCGTGATGGCCCGTCACCGCTTGGTGTCCTAGCAAATGACCTTTGGTGTCATGACGTGCCCGTGACTCATTCGTCTCGTAAGTGGACGGTTGCGCCGCTTCGTCTGTCTCCCTCACCAGAGGCACTCACTCATTGTCTCCCCCACCCCACTCCCGCCACCTTCCCCCCCCCCGCCCCCACCAACGTTCCTCCTCTGGCCACCACCCGTGTGTTCCTTTGTGGTATCTGTGAGCCTGCTTCTGTTTTGCTCTGTTCTGTCCACAGTGTATCGTTTGGTAGATTCTGCATGGAAACGACGGATCTGAGGTACTTCATTTATCATCATAGCCTCTAAAGGTCTCTCCAAGTTCCTGCAGACTGTGAGATTTCATTCCCTTCTGGTGGTTGAGTCCCATTCCTGTGTGGGACTGGGGGGGCGGTTGGGGTGGGGGTGTCTGCCTGCGCGTGCGCACTGTGCGCGCACATGAATAGATACAGGTGTATGCACACAGACAGAGAGTTCGATCATTATATGTGTATGGATGTCTACCTAGGTATAGGTGTGGTATACACCTATACCTACATAAACACACAAACGTATGTGTTTATGTTGGGTTGGGTCGAATGGGGAATCTTTGGTGGAGTGTTCCGAAGGATCACAGGACTCTTTTCCCTGGTGCTGTGGTTTCTCTCTGTGTGAGGGGCCAGGTGATGAGAGCTGATATCTCTGAGTCCACCCACATATGAGCGTGTGTATTCATGCCTGTGTCTATCCGTATATGTATGTGTATATATGCCTGTGTATATGGATATACACCCAAGCGTACACGCCCACTATAAACGCCTAGGCATACATGTGCACACACAGACACATGCGTGTACGTGAGCATGCCCTTCTTTCGTATTTGTTTATACGCATGTGTGCACTCATATATAGACGCGAATATGTGTGCGTATACATATGTACACGCATATATGCACATGTGTATGCATTCTCTCTCTCTCGCTCTCTCTTTCGCTCTGACTTTTAAGGTTCCAGAGCAGTTCTACGACTTGACTTTCCTGCCTGCCCGGTGGTTTTGTTTCCTATCGTTTCTGTTCGACTTCCAAAAGGTATTTATTCATTTAATTGGCTGTTGTCATGGAACTCGGGGTTTATTTAGTGGATCCCTATGGACTCGGTCCTCCTCACCACCACGCCCCTCGCCTCCCCTCCGCCCCCCAACCCCAGCAGCGCTGGCACCCTCGACCCGCCTTTCCGGTGTCTGTGGCCAGCTAGTTTGAAATCCATGTTCTCTTGACCTCAAGTGCACTTTCCCCACCCACCCGCGCATGCTTGTGTTTGTCGTCTTTGGACTTTGTCAGGGTCTCTACCCAGGTTGAGTTTTGTTTTTCTCTTGTTGGGGATCCGAGTGTCTCCTCCCTTTCCTTTCTTGCTCCTGGGCTTGCGTGTCTGTGTCTGTGTCTGCTCTGGAAAGTCTTGCTTTGGTCTCTGAGGAGCGCTTGCCTGGTTTCGCTTTGCCGGTCCGTTCGGTCCCTCCCTCCCTCTTTCGGGGGAGGGGGGCCGGGGTAGTCCAGGATGTCACTGGTGCCCCTCTCTCTGCCAACCCCGCCCCGAGACCCCGCCGCCGGCGTCTCCGTGGAATGTTGCCCCAGCACCCTGGTATCGCGTGGGGGAGCGCGTCTCCTTTGGGGCAGCCTCCTGAGGAGATATTTCCCAGCTTGTCTCCCTTCTTCTGCGGCGGGGGTCGCGTCGCTCGGCGGTCGAGGCTTTGGGGCAGAGCTCGGGCGTTTGGGCGGCCGGCGCTGTGGCGTCCTCGGCGGCCGGCCTCGGGACGGCCTCGGGACGTGCGAGCCGGTTGTCGGGAGCCGCCTGGCGTCCTCTTTTATATTGTCCCTCCCCTCCGGAGCTTCGGCGCGGCCTTCAGGAGGATTGTGACTCAGCCCCCGAGCTCGAGGCAGAGCTCTCAGAGGCCGGCTACGCTGGCGGCGACAGTCCCCGTGGCGCCGAGGCCTAGGGACGTCCTGATGTCACCCGAGATTGGTTCTCTAGTCTTCTGAGGAGGGTGACTTGTCGCTGCGCTGCGGATCCGGGCTCTGGGGCGGCCTGACTGGGTCGACCAGCATCTCCCCGTGCCCCTCTGGCCGCGGAGATGGAACGGCCGGACCCTACCTGGGCCGGGCCCCCGCGGTGGGCAGGGAGAGGGTCTTCCCTGCCCGGAGCGCCTGCACTAGGACTCGGCGGTCCGGCCTCCTCCTGGGCCACCCTCAGGAGCGTTCGCCTCGCCCTCGACCCTGCTCCGGAGGTAGGGAACCGCCCGCCGGAGTGGTGAGAGGTGACCCGGATTGGCCGGCCGGAGCGGGCGCGTGTGCGGTCCACCTCTCCACCCCCACCCTCACCCGAGGCGTCTCCCGGCACACATACTTTTTCTTTGTCAATTCCCGATAGGTCCGCAGACGTGGATGGATCGGACCCTGCTTCCGCGGGTGGCCGGGGAGGGCACGCTCGACCCTTCAGCGTGCCCTCCTGGGTCTCGGTCGTCTGACGCGACTTTTTCTCACCCCTTCCCAACACCCTGAATCCCGGTCAGGAGGTGGGTACCGGCTCCAGCCGTCCTGGGTGCCGTGTCTAGGACGGTCTGGGCCCCGGGCGCCGTCCCTGGTCGGGGCCCGCTCGTCTCGTTGGGGACGCCTCGCCAACGGTTCTTTTGTCTTTTTGCCCATCGAAGCCAAATCCCCGTTCGGAGACACGGACGGACCGGTAGACCTATCCGTGTGGGTGAAGCGGGGAGGGCCTCTCCCCGGCCAGATCTCTCTCCTTGGGCGTCGGTGCCCCCAATTTGCCACCATGCGCCCCCCTCCCCGAACCCCCCCACCCCTGTCTACCAGATGTCCCCCAGCCCAGAGCGCCGGGTCTGGTGTTGACGGGATAGTGCTGGGGACAGGTGGCCGGGTCAAGGTTCCAGAGCCCCTCCCTGCGGGTCATAGGTGGGCCCCACTGTCGCCTGCTGTCATTTTGTCTCCCTTAATGGGCCTTTTTTACCACCAGTTTAGTGCTGACACGCTCGTCTCGGTTTGGTGTCTGCCACTGAGGACTTTTGGTCTCTGGATGCACGCGGGGCTCTGGGCCCTTTGGGCCGCCGTCTGGCGCCTGATTTGGCCCTTGCCGCTGGAGCCGCCCGCCTGTGCCTGTGCACCGGCTCCTAGGTGGCATGCCTGGCTGACCCAACGGGGTGGTGCCACCTCCGGTCTCTGGGCGACCCGAGGGTGGCGGGGTGAGGTGGCGTTGGGTCTTCTACCCTGTGCGCTTCCCCGCTGCGGGCACCTGGTGGTGGCTGGGACGACCCCTGCCCCGTAGGCTCCGTGCCGCGTGTCAGGCGTTCTCCTCCTGGGGGGGTCGTTGGACACTCTTGCCTGAGGCGAGGTGGGGAAAGGGAGGTGGCCGATGAGGCTGAAAGCGGGCCCCTCTGGTGACGGTCCTCATCGTGCCTGCCCCCGCTCCGCCTTGGTTCACCTGGGATCGATGTGGTGTGGTCATGCTCTCCCGGGCCGAGCCTTAGTCGTGCCGGATGAGGGACGGGCGTTCCCGGTGGACGTGCCCGCTCTTCTCGTTCTGTCCGCGGGACCCCTCGCCTGTCTTTCCCCTCTTCCTGCCCGTCGGGGAGGGTGAGGAAGGCAGGGTTTGGGTGCAGTCACTGGCCCTGACCTTCTGTCTCCTGTCCCCCCGTGCTGCCTCGGGGTGTCAGTTGGGGGCCCGTTGGTCTTCTTGACACAGCAGATGCTCTCGCTTCGCCTCCCCGGCGGTGGGGAAGGCTGTGACACTGCCGCGCTCACGTGCCCCGATGGGTGTGTGTGTGTGCCTCGTTGTGCCCCTCAGTGGTGCCCCTTGAGCGCTCTAGGTTGTCCCTCAGGGGCCTGAGGCCGAGCGTTGGTGTCGTTTCCCTTAACCCGGTGTCCTCCTCGGGTCCCCGCCGCGGTGGCGAGTGTGTCCCGTTAGTTGGCTCTCTTTGGGGAGGGTCGTGACGGGAAGAGAGGGGGTGTCCCTGTTCTCTCTCGTTGTGGAGGCTGATGGAGGAGGGGCATTGCAGGGGGTGGGGCGTGGGCTCCGCTCTGGCCCTGACCGTGCACACGCCTTCCGTGTGGGTCGTCAGCTTGCCTGTACCGCAGAGCCCTCCCGCCCAGCTGAGGGCTTTGGTGGCTCGTGGAGCGCCTCCCCGGGCCTGAAGGGGAGATGCTCGGATAAGGGGCGGTGCGCCCTCAGTGAGAAAGCCTTCTTTAGCGATCTGAGAGGGAGCCTTGGAGTATCGGACCCCCCATCTGCTGCCCCTCCCGAATGTGCAGCGGGGCCACCGTGGCGACTGCCATAGCAGGTGGGTGTGGAACAACCCCCGTGTGTGGGTGGCGGTGGGATACCGTGCTGGTTTTCCTGGTGGCCCGGCCGTGTTCCTGGTGATTTCTGGTCCCTGGGTGGCACCCGCTACCCTGTCCTGTGGCCTCCGTCGTGTGTGCTTCCTGGGCACTCCCCGCCGCTGCTGGTCTTCCCTCCTCGTCCGGCGCTTGCCACAGCCTGCGCTCCCTTTCCTTGTCTGGGACGGAGCTGACCTCGCCTCACGTGGGTGTCATCCGTTGGCCAGTGGCGTCCCCGGGCGGAGCAGTGCCCTCGGATCCATGCGAAAGGGGTCGGGGAGCACTGGCGCACAAGCATGAAGGGTTACGCGCCCGAGTCCCTTCCCTCTATCCCTGCCGGTGGGGAGTGGGGTGATGGCACGTGGGCGTCTGTGGAGCCCTTGCTCTGTCCCTTTCTCCTTCAGCAGTGCGGGTCGACCAGCCGTCCCACCGCCCTCGGTCTCTCGGTGCTGCACACGTCCAGTCGACCGGCCGCCTGCCGCCCTCGGCCTCGCTGTTCAAAGACCGTCAGGTCGACCAGCGGGCCCCACCGCCCTGGGCCAAGCTGGGCAAGACCGGCAGGTCGCCCAGCCGGCCCTGCCGCCCTCGGCCTCCCGGTGTAGCGCCCGTGAGGTCGACCAGCGGGCCGAACCGCACTTGGCCTCTTGGTGCTGCACCCGGCTGGTCGACCAGCCGCCCTGCCGCTCTCGGGCTAGCTGTGCAAAACCGGCAGGTGGAGCACCCGGCCCTCCCGCCCTCGGCCTCCCGTTGCAGCGCCTGTCCGGTAGACCAGCAGGCCCCATCGCACTCGGCCTTGCTGGCCAAGACCAGCAGGTCGACCAGCGGTCCGCACTGCACTTGGCCTCTTAGTTCTGCACCCGGTCGGTCGACCAGCCGCCCCGCCGCCCTCGGGCTAGCTGTTCAAAGACCAGCAGGTCGACACGCAGGACCCACCGCCCTCGGCCTCTTGGTGCTGCGCCCAGCCGGTCGACCAGTCGCCCCGCGGCCCTCGGCCTCGCTGTTCAAAGTCCGGCAGGTCGACCAGCGGGCCCCATCGCCCTCGACCTCTCGGTGCTGTGTCCTTCCGGTCGACCAGTCGCCCCGCAGCCCTCGGCCTAACTGTGCAAGCCCGGCAAGTCGCCCAGCCAGCCTCGGGGCCCTCGGCCTCCCTTTGCACCGCTTGTCCGGTTGACCAGCTGTCCCCACCGCACTCGGACACCCATTTCAGAGCCCGGCCGGTCGATCAGCGGTCCGCACCGCACTTGGCCTCTTAGTTCTGCACCCGGCCGGTCGACCAGCCGCCCCTCCGCTCTCAGGCTAGCTGTGCAAGACTGGCAGGTGGAGCACCCGCCCCACCGCCCTCGGCCTCCCAGTGCAGCACCTGTCCGGTCGACCTGCGGGCCCCAACTCACCCGTTCTTGCTGGCCAAGACCGGCAGGTCGACCAGAGGGCCCCAATGCACTTAGCCTCTGGGTGCTGCACCCGCCAGTCTACCAGCCCCCCGCCGCTGCCCTCGGGCTAGCTGTGCAAGACCGGCAGGTGGAGCACCCGGCCCCGCCGCGCTCGGCTTCCCGGTGTAGCGCCCGTCCGGTCGACTAACGGGCCCCGCAGCCATCGTCCTCTCGGTGCTGCGCCCGGCCGGTCGACCAGTCGACCCGCCGCCCTCGGCCTAGCTATGTAAGTCCGGCAGGTCGCCCAGCCGGGCCCTCCGCCCTCGCCCTCCCTTTGCAGTGCCCGTCCTGTTGACCAGTGGGCCCCACTGCACTCAGACTCCCGGTTCAGCGGTGGGGCCCGCTGGTCAACCTGATGGACTTTGCACAGCGAGGCCGAGGGCGGCGGGTTCTCACGTCGACTTGCCTTGTGTGGTCGTGTGTGCCTCAGCAGGCCCACCCACCAGATCCACCCACTCTATGACGTTTCCGTTTTCTTGTTCAGATGTGTCGAGTTTCTTCCTTGCGGTTATGTGTGTGACGAGTACATGCTTCTGCTTTTCGTTGCATGGCCACAATACGAGTGCATATTGCCAACCTTGAGGCCTGTTTATTCGTGCCATTGTTGAAGGTTGCTTTTGCTGACAGCCGTCGTGGCAGGTCACCCGAGGTGTTTCTCCTGGCACGCCCAAAGTGTGGTGACAGGGACGGGGATGATGGCGAGTTATTTCTTCGGGGCGGGTTCTCGTGCCACATGACGTTGGCCTGTGGTCGCCCTCGGATGGGTGTGCATTCCGCTTCCCCCACCCGGGTAGGGCTTGAAGAATCCTTCCCATCGCCTCCCGTTCATACGTCCGTCGTACCTCACCCAGGGACGTTGTCCTGTCCTCGTCGTGAATGAGTGGAGAAACTGCGCCCTAGGAGGAGCCCCGTCTGGCAACCAACGCGTCGCCCCCGAAGCTCCTAGGCTGCGGCAGGCTCTCTGGACAGCGTGCTGGGTGTTGGGCGCCACCTGATGGTCGGTCGCTTTTTCAGATGGTCCTGCGGAAAAGGGGGCGGGGGGACCACGGATGGAGCAGGCCGGGCCAGCTAACTCTGGAATGCCCTGGGGCTGTGGAAGGAGGCTGTGTATTTGAGGGGCCCCTTGGGCCAGAGTTCAAGAGGGAGGGCGTGGCGGTGGGGGATGGGTAGCCACTTCGGCTTTTTGGTTTGGATTGGAAATGTCCTTTTGGAAAGTTGACTTCCATCTCTTTGGCCTCGTCCCTGGGCATGGGGGCGGGGGGAATCGTCCTTCTCCCGCCAAGGATTCCAAACAAAGCCACGACAGATCACGCGCATCCACTCGCTCCAGTCAGGTTCAGGGGCAGGATGCAAGGATCGAAATTCGCCTGGTTGACAGGATGTGGCGCGCCGCTGCCCACCCCCCCACGAGTTCAGGGGAGTGGTCTTGATCACAGAAGTGATTGAATGAGCTCAGAAAACACAAGCAAATGATGCGGAACACCCATGCATATACACGTTGTACTTTGCCTGATTGTGTCTCTCTGTCTCTGCCCGCTCACCCTCACACCCCCACACCCCACAGGCATACCGCACACACCCCCCGCACCCCCCCACACACACAACACACACTGCCCTGCACAGCGGCCACACGCCACCGCCCCCCCCACCGCCCACACACAAACTGCGTTGTGGTGTGAGTGGGGGGTATGGTGTTTACAGGTGGGCGGGTGGGAATGTGCGCCCACGGGTGGGTGTTTGGGGCGGGCGTGTGGCGGTGGCGGGGCTGGTGGGGCGGTGGCGGGGCTGGTGGGGCGGGGGCGGGGCGGGTGGGTGCGTGGAGGGCCGTGGCGTGAAGGGCGGGGGTCCGGTCGGGTCGGGTCGGGTTGGGTCGGGTGGGGGTGGAGACAGAGACACAGCCAGGGAATGGACAACGCCCTAATACACACACACACACACACACACACAGACACGGCCCCACACACCACCCACGCGGCACCTGCGTGTGCCACAGACACGACACACACAGACACACCGTGTGTGGCCCTTTCCTTCTCTTTCTCCTTCCTCTCCTCATCATCCCTCTGCCCTCCCTCCCCTCCCTCCAAATTCACCGGACAGGGTGCCTTTCAGATGAGTCTGCCTGTTGTGAATACACCCTCCCTTGACCTGAAGATTTCTATCTACATTCTGACCTGTCGCGCCTGTAACCTGGGGCGGGCGGGCGTGCGTGGGGTGGTCACACATCCTTGGTATACGCTAGGCATATAGCTTTCTCTGTGGAAGATGAAAGGAAGCCTTCCTTCCGTCCCTCGCTGCAACTAAAAGCAACGATGTTTGCCACTTGGGGCATACCTTCCACAGTCTCTACTGATTGACACGCCACCCACTTCGCCGAGCAAATCCTAGGAGCCTTCCACAAAGCTCTTGCAAAATTCTTCAGAACTGTCAGTCTTCCCGTCACCCGCCATCATCGGGCGAGGTGTAGAGAACCGATGGCAAAACTGGAGGTATGGCTTCTTTCATGGGGTTGGATGAACTGAGGAGGAGGATGCTCAAGTGGATGCTTGACTTTTGTCGAAAAGAGGATTGGGGGCCGGACGGTCCACTCAGGAGGTCGGGTTGAACATGGACACGTAAACTGTACATCGAAACAATGAATAAGCGCCTTCCTATGCCAGCCCAGGAAAACAGACTTATGACCTTGCATGAACCTCCTCTAAAGGAAAAGAATCTGAAAACCTGAAACGAACACGACTTTGAAAACCCAATTTAGACTTCATTTCTGCCATAACGGTGGTGTCATGTGCATATCTGAGGTGATCGATATTTCTCCCGGTATCGGGGTCCAGCCTCGATATGACCCAGGGTATCCGCGGGATGAACGGCGTCGGCGTCAGAGAGAGAGAGAGAAAGAGAGAGAGACAGGGGCTGATGATTCCTTGGTTTACGCTGGAAACCAATAAAACCCCAGCAAGGGGCTTGCTCTGTTTACGTAGGCCGCAGGCTTCCTCTCGAATCACTTGAGGCACCCCACCAGGGCACCCCCTCGAGTGGGTCTTAGAAGCCCAGGCAGATAAGTAAACTCAGAGGGCCCAGTGCTCCAAGGATCTCAACCAGAAAAAGGAGAATAGAGAAAAGGATGGAAAAAGAGAAAGAACGACACGGGGAGACCAAGCTTCAGTGAGCAAGGCCCAAAACTTTATTTTCCAGTGCTGCTTTTATACCCTAAGTTATGCGCATAAGAAACAGAGAAAGGGAGGTATAGATTCACACCAAAATCACGTGGGGTCAGCAGTCTTGACCCTTATCAGGATCAGGGCTTATTTTTGTGTGATAAAAGTTTTAGGTGATTTACATCATCTTCTGGCCAGGGGGCCTGCTAACAGTTTTATGGCCCTCTCTCCTGACAATAGGTTAGTTAGCACGTAAAAGACTTTTCTTTTAAGGTGACTTTCCTAAAGTTAGGTGGTAGACACATAACAAAGTTACATTCCTATAAGGCACCGGTGTAGTGAGCTGCAAGAAAGGAATTTATTAGCTTAAGATCTGATGTGGTTAAATCAAAGGATTAATATATTTCCAAGAATACAATAGATAGAGGAAACTGCAGCAAGCATTGATTCAACAATGAAATCTTTTCTAGTACTATTCGAATGATTTTAACTTCTTCAACAGATTCCTGTATTTTAGAATATTACGCTTTCTGTACTTGCATGGCTGGGAGGCTATAAACAGTCACACTCATAGTTGTAAGAGCCCGGACAAACTTGTCATGCAAGTTAGAAAGCTATCAGAGGGGCTTGGATTGGAACACTCCTATTAAGCTGAGGAAAACTTTTAAACTACAGCTCTGAATTAATGTTTTCAGAGAAAGGTGGTTGGGGGGAAGCCCCTGTAAGTATTAGAGGACTTGGTAAGAGGCGTAAGAAAGTAAAGCAGTCAGACTCCAGTTTTCTTTGGGGTAGATGCTCAGGTAAGTCCAGGGGGTTCCTCGAGCCCTGATTAGCCTTTGCCCGTCAGGCCTCTTCCCCAGTTGACCTTTGCCATGGGTAGGATTTCCCTCGCTGGCTCCCGGCATCCCGGCAACCTTGATTCCCGCTTGTGATTGCTCTAGCCCCACGTATCTCATGATGTGTACTCTGCATATAAGTTAACTAAGCAGGGTGACAATATACAGCCCTGATGGACTCCTTTCCCTGTTTGGAACCAGCCTGTTGTGTTCCATGCCTAGTTGTAACTGTGACTTCCTGACCTGCAGAACTACAGATGTCTCCTTTATTTTTTTTTTTTTTTAATTCCCTAACCTGAGTGAAAAGCGAGAGAGAAAGAGAGAAGATGGGGGCAGGCGGGTAGGAAAAACGAAATGCAATCATAAAAGGACCTACCGTTCAAATCTGTTGCGCTCCAGATACAGAGAGGAAACAAACGACAGGAAGGACACAGCGTTTCACATGTGGGTTTTGACAGATGGACACATCTGTCCCTCGGTCACTGCATACCACACCCCTGTCAGGAGAATGGAATCGTTTCTCTTTTTCTCTCTACCTGGTCCTTTCAGACTTCAGAAATTCAGGGAGGATTCTTTTTTTTCTTTCTTCCACATTTTTCAAAAGAATTTATTAAGAAACGGGGTGGGGGGGGATTTAAAGTGCACAATCTAAGGAATGAAAGAGTTTACCAAATAGCTTCTTCAGGCCGGTGGCAACTGAGAAACATTTGCTGGGCCGACACCCAGCGGCACAGAGGCCCTGATGCCATTTTCAATCCCATTTACATTGGCTGCTAACACAACCAGCTCGAAACTTCCTCCTAAGAGAAGTCAGATGGCCTTCCGAAACCCCTCCCCAAACTGCCTTTACGACCCTTCCCTGCCTGGTCCCAGATACATCACCTAGGCTTTTGGTGAGGTCAGCCAGGCCCTGCTGAGCCTTCTCCAATCTTTCAGTCACTCTACATCTATTTCTGTTGGGCTGGCTTGATCTGCTGCCTTTGGTCAAGTTCCTGTTAGGATCTGGAGTTGCCCTTCCCTCCAAGGAACAGAGAACACTCACGATCATGCAAGACACACGGCGAGGTTTATATCCAGCTAGCTGTGGTCCAAGCGTCTGCCCGACGCAGCGGTTTCAACAAGGACCCAGAGCACTCTAAGCCAAGGGTTTATATAGCATTTGTAAACCAAAGTAGTTTCAAAGCATCCACACATAGTCATCTTTTTCAGTTCAGTTCAGTCGCTCAGTCATGTACGACTCTCCGCGACCCCATGAATCACAGTGCGCCAGGCCTCCCTGTCCATCACCAACTCCCGGAGTTCACTCAAATTCATGTCCACAGAGTCGGTGATGCCATCCAGCCATCTCATTCTCTGTCGTCCCCTTCTCCTCCCGCCCCCAACCTTTACCAGCATCAGAGTCTTTTCCAGTGAGTCAGCTCGTCGCATGAGCTGGCCAAAATATTGCCGTTTCAGCTTTAGCATCAGTCCTTCCGCTGAACACTCAGGACCGATCTCCTTTAGAATGGACTGCTTGGATCTCCTTGCAGTCCAAGGGACTCTCAAGAGTCTTCTCCAACACCACAGTTCAAAAGCATCCATTCTTTGGCGATCAGCTTTCTTCACAGTCCAACTCTCACATCCATACATGACCACGGGAAAAACCATAGCCTAGGTCGGTAGGTGTCCAGTATGCTACTGGAGATCAGTGGAGAAATAACTCTAGAAGGAATAAAGGGATGGAACAAAAGCAAAACTAATACCCAGTTGTGGGTGTGACCGTTGATAGAAGCAAGGTCCGGTGCTGTAAAGAGCAAGATTGCATAGGAACGTGGAATGTTAGGTCCATGAATCAAGGCAAATTGGAAGTGGTCAAACAGGAGATGGCAAGAGTGAACATAGACATTCTAGGAATCAATGAATTAAAGTGGACTGGAATGGGTGAATTTAACTCAGATACCATTATATCTACTCCTGTGGGCAGAGGGATCCCTTAGAAGAAGTGGAGTAGCCATCATGGTCAACGAGAGAGTCCGAAATGCAGGCCTTGGATGCAATCTTAAAAGCGACAGCATGATTTATGTTCGTTTCCAAGGCAAACCATTCGATATTACAGCAATCCAGGCCTATGCCCCAACCAGTAACGCAGAAGAAGCCAAAGTCGAATGGTTCTATGAAGACCTACAAGACCTTTTGGAACGAACACCCAAAAAAGATGTCCTTTTCATTCTAGGGGACTGGAAGGCAAAAGTAGGAAGTCAAGAAACACCTGGAGTAACAGGCAAATGTGGCCTGCAACAGGGCAAAGGCTAAGAGAGTTCTCTCAAGAGAACGCACTGGTCATAGGAAACACCCTCTTCCATCAACACAAGAGAAGACTCTACACGTGGACATCACCAGATGGTCAACACCGAAATCAGATTGATTATATTTTTTGCAGCCCAAGATGGAGAAGTTGTATACAGTTAGCAAAAACAAGAGCAGGAGCTGACTGTGGCTCAGATCATGAACTCCTTATTGCCAAATTCAGACTTCAACTGAAGAAAGTAGGGAAAACCACTAGACCATTCAGATATGACCTAGATCAAATCCCTTATGATTATACAGTGGAAGTGAGAAATAGACGTAAGGGACTAGATCTGAGAGATAGAGTGCCTGATGAACCCTGGACGGAGGTTCGTGACGTTGTACAGGAGACAGGGACCAAGACCATCCCCGTGTAAAAGAGATGCAAAAAAGCAACATGGCTGTCTGAGGAGGCCTTACAAATAGCTGTGAAAAGAAGAGAAGCGGAAAGCAAAGGAGAAAAGGAAAGATATAAGCATCTGAATGCAGATTTCCAAAGAATAGCAAGGAGAGATAAGAAAGCCTTCCTCAGTGATCAACATAAAGAAATCGAGGAGAACAACAGAATAGGAAAAACAAGAGATCTCTTCAAGAAAATGAGAGATTCCAAGGGAACATTTCATGCAAAGATGGGCTCGATAAAGGCCAGAAATGGTATGGACCTAACAGAAGCAGAAGATATTAAGAAGAGGTGGCAAGAATACACAGAAGAACTGTACAAAAATGATATTCACGACCAAGATAGTCACGGTAAAGTGATCACTGAGCTAGAGCCAGACATCTTGGAATGGGAAGTCAAGTGGGCCTTAGAAAGCATCACTACGAACAAAGCTAGTGGAGGTGATGGAATTCCAGTTGAGCTATTTCAAATCTTGAAAGAGTATGCTGTGAAAGTGCTGCCCTCCATATGCCAGCAAATTTGGAAAACTCAGCAGTGGCCACAGGACTGGAAAAGGTCAGTCTTCATTCCAATCCCAAAGAAAGACAATGCCAAAGAATGCTCAAACGACCGCACAGTTGCAATCATCTCACACGCTAGTAAAGGCATGTTCAAAATTCTCCAAGCCAGGCTTCATCAATATGTGAACCATGAACTCCCAGATGTTCAAGCAGGTTTTAGGAAAGGCAGAGGCACCAGAGATCAAATTGCCAGCATCCGCTGGATCATGGAGAAAGCCAGAGAATTCCAGAAAACCATCTATTTCTGCTTCATTGACTATGCCAAAGCCTTTGACCGTGTGGATCACCATAAACTGTGGAACATTCTGAAGGAGATGGGAATCCCAGACCACCTGACCTGCCTCTTGAGAAACCTGTATGCAGGTCAGGAAGCAACAGTCAGAACTGGACATGGAACAACTGACTGGTTCCAAATAGGAAAAGGAGTACGTCAAGGTTGTATACTGTCACCTTGCTTATTTAACTTACATGCAGGAACGCTTATTTAACTTCATGAGGAACGCTGGGCTGGAAGAAGCACAAGCTGGAATCAAGATTGCTGGGAGAAATATCGATCACCTCAGATATGCAGATGACTCCACCCTTGTGGCAGAAAGTGAAGAGGAACTCAAAAGCCTCTTAATGAAAGTGAAAGAGGAGAGTGAAAAGGTTGGCTTGAAGCTTGAAGCTCAACATTCAGCAGACAAAGATCATGGCATCTGGTCCCATCACTTCGTGGGAAATAGATGGAAACACAGTGGGAACAGTGTCAGACTTTATTTTCTTGGGCTCCGAAATCACTGCAGATGCTGAACGCAGCCATGAAACCAAAAGTAACCTTTTTACATACAGTAGTTTTCCACACTCTACACACAGCTGTATATCTCTGGTTTGCGTTACCTACCGGTGGTTTAACGAGATAAGCCCACCCTGGCCCTTTGACCTATTTGCCTGATCTCTGTGTCACAACCGCCCACATTCTGGTGTTTAAGATTCACTTGTTTTTCAGGTTGCTGTCTTCCTAGGACTCCTCACTCATCCTTAGCCAACAAACAATTCCAGGGATCTTTACACAGGCTTACTCAAAAACAAGTCTGGTAATCTTTATTTAAAACAACCTTATCTCACATGGAGTCTCTTTGGTTCTACCAGCAGCAAGTGGCAAGCAAAGTACAGAAGCAAAAATGCATTACCGGAGCGTTGAGTTCTACATGAAGTTCTACATTCCCTTTTTTTCTAAGCCTTCATCTGAACTTGATCCTTCTCCTGTTGGGAACAACTTCTTGAGCAGTGTCTCTGGGCGCTCCCTGCCCCCATTAGTCCAAGGCTACTTTCTCCCACACACAGAACTCTGCACCCCGTCCAGTCCAACCTCCCACTTAACTACTTAACTTCCAGGTGGCTCTAGTTCTCAGCGAACCCATCTGGATGGTAAGTTGTATCTTGACTCTTGAGGCCTCATGGACTCTAGCCCACCAGGCTCCTCTGTCCATGGGATTCTCCGGGCAAGAACACTGCACTGGGTTGCCTTTGCCTTCTCCAGATCAGGGAGGATTCTTGTCTCCTTGGCGACAGTGATTTCCCCATGTTCCTTAGGGGCCCAGAGGATGTTTCTGGGAAACGGGGATACACGGTTCTGGGATCGGAGAGTCCTGTGCTAGCTACTACGTGTGTCTGTTCCTTTACGTGTGGTTCCTCACCCGAAAGGGGGACTGGGTCCTGACGTTTTCCAACTTGCCTCCGATCCCTGGGGACAACCCTCTCTGGGGGGAACGTGTCTCACGTTCTCTTGCCCTGCGGATGGAAGCTAGAGGACTTGGGGAACATTTCTGACAGAGCTTCCCTGGTGGCTCACACCGTCAAGAGTCTGCCTGCGATGCAGGAGACCCGGGTCCCATCCCCGGGCCAGGACGGTCTGCTAGAGAAGGACATGGCAACCCGCTCCAGGACCCGGCCCGGACGTCTAGCAATCTCCTGGACTGACTCCCCCTCCACCGTCTGGTTTTCAATCCGCTCCAGGGATGAACCTGTGTGTTTCCTTGGTTCCCCTACAAGTGCCTCTGAGAAGAAAATAAGTACCTGATTGCTTGCACCCCAGGCGTGCTTTCCCGAAACCGTCCCTCGACATCACAGCCTCCTGAGAGGCGATACGACAGATAACTCTTTCACTGAACGGAGGATCTGTGCTCAGAAACTCTTTCCACGACATGGAGGCCCATACTAACTAATCTATTTGGTCCCTCCCTCCCTCCTTGCCTCGTCCCTTCCTTCTTTCCTTCTGGGTGCGTCTCGCCCTTCCTTTTCTGTTTTCTTCTTTTTCTCTCACGTCCAGGCATGCACACACACACACACGCGCGCACTCGCGCGGGCTCGAGACGTCTCTCACGTACGCACGTACATGCACGCACTCACACACACAGTCACCAGATCAGCGTTTAATGGGTTCCAGGCAAGTGTCAGAGGAGGGAACTGCTGGGGTCCGGAGTAGGCCGCTGTCCCCACCCCACGTGAAACTCCGTGCCCTATGTAGTGTTTTGGATTCAAGTGACTTTAAGAACCGGCCAGCGCCAGAGGAACACTCTGCCCCTTCTTCCTTTTCTGTCCCTCTGAAGGCAGGCAGAAATGAAAACCTCCTCCCACGGAGGGGAAAGATGTCAAGTGATGATGGCTGCTTCGACCCACGTCCGTGATCCTCAAAGGCATGAGCGGGGTGTCCTGGGTTCCAAAAAGGAGGCGACTCCTTTGGCCTGACACAAGGCGACTTTGTCCCTCAACCTCCCTCCCCACCCACCAGCCCCCTTCCTCCGCACTGTGCAGTGCCAAAGCAGGCAGCCTCAAGGTGGAGAAATGGAGACGTGGGGGGGATGGGGGTGGGTGGGGTGTATCACCATTCAATACAGAGAAGCTCGAGGCAAAGTCGAAGGCTCTGACTTGACTGGAATGCTTTCTGCATTTGAATGAAGCTATCCGACGAGGCCCTGCAGAGGGGAGGGGCCCACAGACAATAGCCACAGCCTGCCAGCCTGCCAGCCTGCAGGCCGGCCTGCCAGGCTAAGGAGGCCCTCTGGCAGGGGCGGGGCCACGGCCCCGACTCCTGCAACTCGATCCCTTCAAGAAAATTTCTGGGGTGACTCCTGTCCAGGAAATCATGCAAATTGGCCTGTTTCTGAAAAAGGCCTGAGTCACAGCTCTGGCAGATTCTCTGCATCTCTTGACACCTGGATTGACCTGCACCCTCCCATCCTGTCAGATCCTTTGGACACGCTTGAAGAGGTCTTTGACCTCGGCCAGAAAAAAAGCCCCAAGATAAACAAATACGTTTTGTCTGTTTTTGGGAGCGGGGCGAAAACGATGCATGACCGCGGGTTGGAGAGAAACCTGCTCCTCTAACACACGCCTGAAGGCAGGAAGTTCTCAGTGGCACAGAACCTGCCTTCACTTCTCAGGGGGACTGGGAGGGTCCCCTCGCCTCGCGCGCCCCCAACCCCTAGCCCCAGCTCCAGACACACACACACACACACACACACACACAAACACACACACCGCCCCCGCCACCACGACAGACCACCCCGCTGTCCGCCCCCTCCACTCCCCACCCCAGTCGTCCCAACTTCACACCCCCCTACCCGCAACCCCGGCCACCGAGGGGGGCCCGGGGAGAGGGATGGCTGTCTCAGCCCCGGTTCTGAGATGTCACTTGTGAAACCTCTCTACGCCGAGATGCCAGATTGCTGTCCTGAAGCTTGGTGTCCTTCTCCATCAGCCATGCCCAAAAGGCACGGGAAATAATGGACAGCAGATAGCAAATGGACAGAAAACACAAAATGATCCTCCTGAACACAAAACGGCCATTTTTATGGATTCACGTAGTGGTCGTTGGTATCCCCACTTGATGCATGAGTCGAGCAGCATTGGTAGGGATTCTTTTTCATGAATGACATCAATAAACATACTATACGAAGTCAGTATCCTCATAGATATATACACATCTAGATACGGATGTATTCTACTTGACAGTACGGCTGACATAAGCATGGCTTGCCATGCAATACCCCGAATCTGTGTCACCGTGAAATCCGTGGGGACGTTTCGCTGACAGTGATCCAGAAACCATCTTGGGATCTAGACAGGTATAGAGATCTGTGTCTGTCAAGATGGGAGAAGAGAACACAAGCGAGTTCACAGAGGTGAACTAGCATCACGGTTCAGACGCGGGGCAGTGGACATGTCTTGACGATCCTGCCCAGGTCCTGGATCCCCTCTTGACCTTTTTAGGGTCGCTCAGTGCACCGAGTTCTAAGGGCACATAGTCCTCGATCTAAATCCAGGCTTCGAGCACTGTTCTTCCCGCTTGCCGCTCCATTCCAAATCCTCGTCTTGTCACGTGTGCATGCTATGACATCCCTGGCAGGTGGGATAAGGAGCAAGTACTGTGCCTGTGTGTGGGGAGAGCGTTTAGGGAAGGGACGCTCGGTTTCTTCCCTCCCCCAAGAATGAAGGCATCCTTCCTGTATCTTTCTACGCTGCCTGTGCCGTCATCCACGTTCACGAACACCGAACGGCCACTGATGTGGATCCACGTAGAGATCGTCGATATCCCCACTGGATGCATGCATGGGGTTCACACAGCCTCGATTTAGTTTAGCTTTGATCGGGTACCCTATCCGGAGAGATCACGTGGGTGGGTCAGAAAGCTAAACCAGAACGGAACCAAACCTGAACCCCACAGCCACGTCGAGGGAGTGCTGGACCAGTGGCACTAGCCCATCCTATGAGGTGACCCAGATGGTGAAGGAGCGTTTGTTCTCACGTATGGACGTGGAGGTTTGAAGGGTCACTTGCCAGTGACGCAGATGCCACGCGAGTGGCCGGAGATACTTCTCCATAGGATCTCTCGGGATGTCTCAGGGTGTCGGGTGCAGGGGCACCCCGGGAGGTCCGATCCACCGAAAGTTCCGGCGTGCGGGCAGGCAAAGAACGTTTTCTTGCAGGGCCGAGAGAGGAGAATTCAGGGGTGCATTCCTCCAAGCCCCACACTTCTTGAAAGGGGTTCCACGTAGCATTCTGTAAGGCCAGGCGGTGGAGGGATAGGGCACGTGGTTGCAAACGTCTGGCTGTAGGAATTCGTTGTCTTTGGCGACTGCTCACCATGTAGGTCAGGGATGGATACACACAAAGGTTGGTTTCTTTTGGACTATGAGCCCACCTCTGTTCGTGTGTGTGTGTGTGAGAGAGAGACAGAGAGAGAGAGGCCTTTGTGGTTCTAAAGCAAGAAGCACTGAAGACTTTCTTTAACTCACATATTTCCCTTCATTTCAGTCATGATGGTCCCATGATTTGGAGGACGACATTGAGTGTTGCAGGGTAGATGATTTTAGAAGGCCGTGAAGGGGCTTCGCTGCCTGGTGGTCCAGTGGTTAAGAATCCACCTGCCGATGAGGCAAGGGACAGGGTGTTTTCGATCGATCCCTGATCCGGGAAGATGCCCCTGGGCTCCGGGCAGCTTCAAGACAAACCTACAGAACGGACCATGCCAGGCGTGAAGGCGAGGGCAGACGGGGGACTCTGGGCGAGGAGGACTGACACGGACTGGCACTGCCGTCTCTGTCTGTGTGGGTGGGTAGGTGGGTGGTGGCCAGCACGCTCCTCTGGGGCAGGATGTTCCTAGGACCGTTGGGAGCAGGCGGGAGGAGCAAGGGAGCGAAGGGGACTCTCTGTCCTCTCTGCTCCATTTTTTCCCCGGAACCCTCATCTGCCCAAAGAGGGGCTTCATCCTATGGAAAGACGAACCCACACGTGAGTGCACCTCCTTTCTGGTTCACTTGGAATCTGAAAGCGTGACGGTCAGATTCACACAACTCTCTGGATCTCTGTTCTTCCTGAGATCCCGGCCTACGACTCAGTGGAAGAACACACGGAGCCGGATGAGATCTCCCTTTGCACGGCGGCTCCAGTGTGCGCACATGTCAATGGCGATGGCCTGTGGACATCGCACCGAGAGCCTCACCCCGGTGTTTCAGATGCCTGTGTCCACAGTGGGTGAACGGTTCTAAGTGCGGGAAGTCCAAACCCTGCCACCGCCTGTTCGATCTGCAGGGCCTCTGCAGAGAGAACGAACGTGCTGGGTCTCATGACCGATCGATCCCCTCTTCGGAGCCAGCCTGGTGCCTGATCTGTTTTACAGGCCACAGGCACACACTGCCTCTGGGGAGTTGTGTTCCTCCTCCCCCTCTCTGCCCCCACCCATCCCCCCACGTGCAAGCTGCTCCCCGACCCCGCCTGGCCCCGGCCCATCCAGGTCTCCCCTACCTGTGGAAAAGCCCAGGAAAAAGGGACCCCAGAACGACGCAGCCGAGAAACAGCAGAAGTCCACTCGGATGCGGTGAGGAGACACCTGAGCATACCTAGGCCAACACCGCCACCGTGTGGGGTGGTGAGATGCCAGTGCGAGGAGTGCTCCAGAGTTCAGAGGAGGAGGAAGAGGAGCAGGAGGGAAAGAGGGAGGCGGGGGGTGGAGGTGGCTTGGGGGGGATGTGGGGGGCAGGCCGATGCTGTCTCAGGGCGCTGACGTGGGGGAAAACGTTCCCCTTTGGAAGGGCGCTCCGAAGAGAGAGTTCCGGTGGGCGGGACCTTGAGAGCACAAAGGGCTTCATTGTGGAGGCTGATTTAAAGCTGGGAGTGGGAAACATCCAGACGTAGGAAAGACACTAGGCCAAGAAGGCAAGACAGATTCTCTACAAAAGGGAGTAGGATGCCTTTCTGTCAAGGTTTTCCGTAATCAGACTATCATGGAAATCCATCCATCCATCCATCCGTTGCTCCGTCCATCCAGCATTGTTCCGCTCCCTTTCTGTTTTCTACATTTTTAACAGCGAGTGAGTGAGAGAGTCTGTGAGGTTTGAAAGGATTTTTGAATGTCGATGGACCATGGTACTTTTCAGTCGTGGATGAACATGAACGTGACGGCTTCTTTGGTCAGCTTCAGCTGTCAGGGTTATCCTGATCTCCCCCGTCAAGTGAGGCCTGTGTGTCGCTGTGTGCTGGAGGACACCGTGCTCTCCACATCTTGATCTTGGACTGAACAAAACCACCGTTGGGAATGTGTTCCTTGGCTTCATTTCCTTTCCCTATGGCACTCACCTGACCATCCTGTCCACTCTTTGGATCCTTTATCTCCCCCTCCCCCTCAAGGCAATCGGTCCTTTACTTTCTCCTCATTCTCACCCTAGTTTCTCTTCCCCCCTGCCCCCCAAGACAAGTCCCACTCGTCTCAAATTGACGTCTAACTGACTGACAACGTTTTCTTTGGCCTGCCTGCCTGCCTTCTTTCTTTCCCTTTTTTTTCATGTTTATTTTTTGTTCCCCCATGAATGTTCAGCTGTACAGGCGACTACTTAGTGTAGTGCATGACACAGCGATCCCCAGGATACCTCTATTTCGTGATGGCCCGTCACCGCTTGCTGTCCCAGCAAATGACCTTTGCTGTCATGATGTGCCCGTGACTCATTTGTCTCCTAAGTGGACGGTTGCGCCGCTTCGTCTGTCTTCCTCACCAGTGGCACTCACTCATTCTCTCCCCCACCCCACTCCCGCCACGTCCCCCCCCCGCCCCCACCCACGTCCCTCCTCTGGCCACCACCCGTGTGTTCCTTTGTGGTATCTGTGAGCCTGCTTCTGTTTTGCTCTGTTCTGTCCACAGTGTATCGTTTGGTAGATTCTGCATGGAAATGACAGATCTGAGGTATTTCATTTAGCATCATAGCCTCTGAAGGTCTCTCCAAGTTCCTGCAGACTGTGAGATTTCATTCCCTTCTGGTGGTTGAGTCCCATTCCTGTATGGGGCTGGGGTGGGGTGGGGGTGTGGGTGTCTGCCTATGCGTGCGCACTGTGCGCGCACATGCATAGATACAGGTGTATGCACACAGACAGAGAGTTCGATCATTATGTGTGTATGGATGTCTACCTAGGTATAGGTGTGGATCCCACACATACAGACGTATGTGTTTATGTTGGGTTGGGTCGAATGGGGAATCTTTGGTGGAGTGTTCCGAAGGATCACAGGACTCTTTTCCCTGGTGCTGTGGTTTCTCTCTGTGTGAGGGGCCAGGTGATGAGAGCTGATATCTCTGAGTCCACCCACATATGAGCGTGTGTATTCATGCCTGTGTCTATCCGTATACGTATGTGTATATATGCCTGTGTATATGGATATACACCCAAGCGTACACGCCCACTATAAACGCCTAGGCATACATGTGCACACACAGACACATGCGTGTACGTGAGCATGCCCTTCTTTCGTATTTGTTTATACGCATGTGTGCACGCATATATAGACGCGAATATGTGTGCGTATACATATGTACACGCGTATATGCACATGTGTATGCATTCTCTCTCTCTCTCGCTCTCTCTTTCGCTCGCTCGCTCTCTCTCTCTCTCTCTCTCTCGCTCTGACTTTTAAGGTTCCAGAGCAGTTCTACGACTTAACTTTCCTGCCTGCCCGGTGGTTTTGTTTCCTATCGTTTCTGTTCGACTTCCAAAAGGTATTTATTCATTTAATTGGCTGTTGTCATGGAACCCGGGGTTTATTTAGTGGATCCCTATGGACTCAGTCCTCCTCACCACCACGCCCCTCCCCTCCCCTCCCCCACAACCCCCACAGCTCTGGCACGCTTGACCCTCCTTTCCGGTGTTTGTGGCCAGCTAGTTTGAAATCCATGTTCTCTTGACCTCAAGTACACTTTCTCCACCCACCCGCGCTTGCTTGTGTTTGTCGTCTTTGGACGTTGTCAGGGTCTCTACCTAGGTTGAGTTTTGTTTTTCTCTTGTTGGGGGACCGAGTGTCTCCTCCCTTTCCTTTCTTGTTCCTGGGCTTGCGTATCTGTGTCTGTGTCTGCTCTGGAAAGTCTTGCTTTGGTCTCTGAGGAGCGCTTGCCTGGTTTCGCTTTGCCGGTCGGTTCGGTCCCTCCCTCCCTCTTTCGGGGGAGGGGGACCGTGGCAGCCCGGGATGTCACTGGTGCCCCTCTCTCTGCCGACCCCGCCCCGATACCCCGCCGCCGGCGTCTTCGTGGAATGTCCCCCCAGCACCCTGGTATCGCGTGGGGGAGCGCATCTCCTTCGGGGCAGCCTCCTGACGAGATATATCCCAGCTCGTCTCCCTTCTTCTGCGGCGGGGGTCGCGTCGCATCGCGACGCTCGGCGGCAGAGGCTTCGGGGCCAAGCTCGGGCGTTTGGGCGGCCGGCGCTGTGGCATCCTCGGCGGCCGGAGACAGCGACCAGTCGTCGGAACGTGCGAGCCGGTTGTCGGGAGCCACCTGGCGTCCGCTTTTATATTGTCCCTCCTCTCCGGAGCTTCGGCGCGGCCTTCAGGAGGATTGTGACTCAGACCCCGAGCTCGAGGCAGAGCTCTCAGAGGCCGGCTACGTTAGCGGCGACAGTCCCGGTGGCGCCGAGGCCTAGGGACGTCCTGATGTCACCCGAGATTGGTTCTCTAGTCTTCTGAGGAGGGTGACTTGTCGCTGCGCTGCGGATCCGGGCTCTGGGGCGGCCTGACTGGGTCGACCAGCATCTCCCCGTGCCCCTCTGGCCGCGGAGATGGAATGGCCGGACCCTACCTGGGCCGGGCCCCCGCGGTGGGCAGGGAGAGGGTCTTCCCTGCCCGGAGCGCCTGCACTAGGACTCGGCGGTCCGGCCTCCTCCTGGGCCACCCTCAGGAGCGTTCGCTTTGCCCTCGGCCCCACTCCGGAGGTGGGGAACCGCCCGCCGGAGTGGTGAGAGGTGACCCTGAGAGGCCGGCTGGAGCGGGCGCGTGTGCGGTCCACCTCTCCACCCGCACCCTCACCCGAGGCGTCTCCCGGCACACATGCTTTTTCTTTGTCAAAGTCCGGATAGGTCCGCAGACGTGGATGGACCGGACCCTACTTCCGCGGGTGGCCGGGGAGGTCACGCTCGACCCTTCAGCGTGCCCTCATGGGTCTAGGTCGTCGGACGCGACTTTTTCTCACCCCTCCCCAACTCCCTGAATCCCGGTCAGAAGGTGGGGACCTGCTCCAGCCGTCCTGGGTGCCGTGTCTAGGACGGTCTGGGCCCCGGGCGCGGTCCCTGGTCGGGCCCGCTCGTCTCGTTGGGGGCGCCTTGCCAACGGTTCTTTTGTCTTTTTTTTTTTTTTATTTAAAAAAGAATTTTATTAAAAAAGCACAAATGCAAAGAAATGAACAGAGGAAAATTTATGCGTCGAACCTGGACTGGTCACTTATGATAATATACTGCCGGGAGCCAGCGAGGGAAATCCTACCTGTGGCAAAGGTCAACTGGGGAAGAAGCCTGACGGGCAAAGGCTAATCAGGGCTCGAGGAACCCCCTGGACTTACCTGAGCATCTACCCCAAAGAAAACTGGAGTCTGACTGCTTTACTATCTTACGCCTCTTACCAAGTCCTCTAATACTTACAGGGGCTTCCCCCCAACCACCTTTCTCTGAAAACATTAATTCAGAGCTGTAGTTTAAAAGTTCTCCTCGGCTTAATAGGAGTATTCCAATCCAAGCCCCTCTGATAGCTTTCTAACTTGCATGACAAGTTTGTCCGGGCTCCTAAAATGCAGGAATCTGTTGAAGAAGTTAAAATCACTAGAATAGTACTAGAAAAGATTTCATTGTTGAATCAATGCTTGCTGCAGTTTCCTCTATCTATTGTATCCTTGGAAATATATTAATCCTTTGACTTAACCACATCAGATCTTAAGTTAATAAATTCCTTTCTTGCAGCTCACTACACCGGTGCCTTATAGGAATGTAACTTTGTTATGTGTCTAGCACCTGACTCTAGGAAAGTCACCTTAAAAGAATATAAGCCTTTTACTTGCTAACTAACCTATTGTTAGGAGAGAGGGCCATAAACTGTTAGCAGGCCCCCTGGCCAGAAGAGGATGTAAACCACCTAAAACTTTTATCACAAGACACACAAATAAGCCCTGATCCTGATGAGGGTCAAGACTGCTGACCCCACGCGATTTTGGCATGACTCTACCTCCCTTTCTCTGTTTCTTATGCGCATAACTTAGGGTATAAAAGCAGCACTGGAAAATAAAGTTTTGGGCCTTGCTCACTGAAGCTTGGTCTCCCCATGTCGTTCTTTCTCTTTTTCCATCCTTTTCTCTATTCTCCTTTTTCTGGTTGAGATCCTTGGAGCGCTGGGCCCTCTGAGTTTACTTATCTGCCTGGGCTTCTAAGACCCACTCGAGGGGGTGCCCTGGTGGGGTGCCTCAAGTGATTCGAGAGGGCGCCTGCGGCCTACGTAAACAGAGCAAGCCCCGTGCTGGGGTTTTATTGGTTTCCAGCGTAAACCAAGGAATCATCAGCCCCTGTCTCTCTCTCTCTTTCTCTCTCTCTCTCTGACGCCGACGCCGTTCATCCCGAGGATACCCTGGGTCATATTGGGGCTGGACCCGGATAATATACATGCTACAATTCCATTCTCTCCAATCATTCCACCTTCACCCTCTCCCACAGAGTCCCAAAGACTGTTCTAAATGCCTATGTCTCTTTTGCAGTCTCTTATACAGGGTTCAGGTTACCATTTTTCTAAATTCCATATATATGCGTTAATATACGGTATTGATGTTCTTCTTTCTGGCTTACTTCACTCTGTATAATTGGCTCCAATTTCATCCACCTCATTAAAACTGATTCAAATGCATTCTTTTTGATGGCTGAGAAATACTCCATTGTGTATATGTACCAAAGCTTTCTTATCCATTCATCTGCAGATGGACATCTAGGTTGCTTCCATGTCCTGGCTATTATAAACAGTGCTGCAATGAACATTGGAGTACATGTGTCTCTTTCAATTCTGGTTTCCTCGGTGTGTATGCCCAGGAGTGCAATCGGTGGATCATATGGCAGTTCTATTTCCAGTTTTCTGAGGAATCTCCACACTGTTCTCCATAGTGACTGTACTAGTTTGCATTCCCACCAACAGTGTAAGAGGGTTCCCTTCTCTCCACACCCTCTCCAGCACTTATTGCATGTAGACTTTTGGATAGCAGCCATTCTGACTGGTGTGAAATGGTATCTCATTGTGGTTTTGATTTGCATTTCTCTGATGATGAGGGATGTTGAGCATTTTTTCATGTGTTTATTAGCCATCTTTATGTTTTCTTTGGAGAAATGTCTGTTTAGTTCTTTGACCCATTTTTTGATTGGGTCACTTAGTTTTCTGGAATTAAGCTGCAGGAGCTGCTTGTATAATTTGGAGATTAATCCTTTATCAGTTGCTTCATTTGCTATTATTGTCTCCCATTCTGAAGGTTGTCTTCTCACCTTGCTTAGAGTTTCCTTTGCTGTGCAGAAGCTTTTGATTTTAATTAGGTCCCATTTGTTTATTTTTGCTTTTATTTCCAATATTCTGGGAGGTGGGTCTTGGAGAATCCTGCTGTGATTTATGTCAGAGAGTGTTTTGCCTACGTTCTCCTCTAGGAGTTTTAGAGTTTCTGGTCTTACATTTAGATCTTTAATCCATTTTGAGTTTATTTTGGTGTATGGTGTTAGGAAGTGTTCTAGTTTCATTCTTTTACAAGTGGCTGACCAGTTTTCCCAGCACCACTTGTTAAAGAGACTGTCTTTTCTCCATTTTATATTCTTGCCTCCTTTGTCGAAGATAAGGTGTCCATAGGAGCGTGGGTTTATCTCTGGGCTTTCTATTTTGTTGCATTGATCTATATTTCTGTCTTTATGCCAGTACCATACTGTCTTGATCACTGTGGCTTTGTAATAGAGCCTGAAGTCTGGTAGGTTAATTCCCCCAGTTCCATTCTTCTTCCTCAAGATTGCTTTGGCTATTCGAGGTTTTTTGTATTTCCATACAAATTGTGAGGTTATTTGTTCTAGTTCTGTGAAAAATATTGTTGGTAACTTGATAGGGATTGCATTGAATGTATAAATTACTTTGGGTAGTATACTCATTTTTACAATATTTATTCTTCCATTCCACGAACACGGTATATTTCTCCATCTATTCATGTCCTTTTTGATTACTTTCACTAGTGTTTTATAGTTTTATATGTACAAGTCTTTTGTTTCCTTAGGTAGATATATTCCTAAGTATTTAATTGTTTTCATTGCAACAGTGAATGGAATAGTTTCCTTAATTTCTTTCTATTTTCTCATTATTAGTGTATAGGAATGCAAGGGATTTCTGTGTGTTGATTTTATATCCTGCAACTTTGCTGTAATCATTGATTAGCTCTAGTAGTTTTCTGGTAGAGTCTTTAGGGTTTTCTGTGTAGAGGATCATGTCATCAGCGAACAGTGAAATCTTTACTTCTTCTTTTCCAATTTGTATTCCTTTTATGTCTTTTTCTGCTCTGATTGCTGTGGCCAAAACTTGTCTACAAGAGACCCACCTCAAAACGAGGGACGCATACAGACTGAAAGTGAAGGGCTGGAAAAAGATAGTCCATGCAAATAGAGACCAAAAGAAAGCAGGAGTAGCAATACTCATATCAGATAAAATAGACTTTAAAACAAAGGCTGTGAAACGAGACAAAGAAGGAAACTACATAATGATCAAAGGATCAATCCAAGAAGAAGATATAACAATTATAAATATTTATGCACCTAACATAGGAGCACCGCAATATGTAAGACAATTACTAACAAGTATGAAAGGGGAAATTAACAATAACACAATAATAGTGGGAGATTTTAACACCCCACTTACATCAATGGATAGATCAACTAAACAGAAAATTAACAAGGAAACACAATCTTTAAATGATATAATAGAAGAGTTAGACCTAATAGATATCTATAGGACATTTCACCCCAAAACAATGAATTTCACCTTTTTCTCAAGCGCACATGGAACCTTTTCCAGGATAGATCACATCCTGGGACATAAATCTAGCCTTGGTAAATTCAAAAAAATTGAAATCATTCCAAGCATCTTTTCTGACCACAATGCAGTAAGATTAGATCTCAATTACAGGAGAATAACTGTTAAAAGTGCCAACATATGGAGACTGAACAACACGCTGCTGAATAATGAACTAATCATAGAAGAAATCAAAAGAGACATCAAAATATGCATAGAAATGAATGAAAATGAAAACACAACAACCCAAAACCTCTGGGACACTGTAAAAGCAGTGCTAAGGGGGAAGTTCATAACAATACAGGCATACCTCAAGAAACAAGAAAAAAGTCAACTAAATAACCTAACTCTACATCTAAAGCAACTAGAAAAGGAAGAAATGAAGAACCCCAGGGTCAGTAGAAGGAAAGAAATCATAAAAATTAGGGCAGAGATAAATGCAAAAGAAACAAAAGAGACCATAGCAAAAATCAACAAAGCCAAAAGCTGGTTCTTTGAGAAGGTGAATAAAATTGACAAACCACTAGCCAGACTCATCAAGAAACAAAGGGAGAAGAACCAAATCAATAAAATTAGAAATGAAAATGGAGAGATCACAACTGACAACACAGAAATACAAAGGATTATTAGAGAATACTATCAGCAATTATATGGCAATAAAATGAATAACCTGGAAGAAATGGACAAATTCCTAGAAAAGTACAACTTTCCAAAACTGAACCAGGAAGAAATAGGAAATCTGAACAAACCCATCACAAGCACGGAAATTGAAACTGTAATCAAAAATCTCCCAGCAAACAAAAGCCCAGGTCCAGACAGCTTCACAGCTGAATTCTACCAAAAATTTAGAGAAGAGCTAACACCTATTCTACTCAAACTCTTCCAGAAAATAGCTGAGGAAGGGAAACTTCCAAACTCATTCTACGAGGCCACCATCACCCTAATCCCAAAACCTGGTAAAGACCCCACAAAAAAAGAAAACTATAGGCCAATATCACTGATGAACATAGATGCAAAAATCCTTAACAAAATTCTAGCAATCAGAATCCAACAACACATTAAGAAGATCATACATCATGACCAAGTGGGCTTTATCCCAGGAATGCAAGGATTCTTCAATATACGCAAATCAATCAACGTAATACACCACATTAACAAACTGAAAAATAAAAATCATATGATTATCTCAATAGATGCAGAGAAAGCCTTCGACAAAATTCAACATCCATTTTTGATAAAAACTCTCCAGAAAGTGGGAATTGAAGGGACATACCTCAACATAATAAAAGCTATATATGACAAACCCTCAGCAAACATTATCCTCAATGGTGAAAAACTGAAAGCATTTCCCCTAAAGTCAGGAACAAGACAAGGGTGCCCACTCTCACCACTACTATTCAACATAGTTCTGGAAGTTTTGGTTCTTTTGTCTTTTTGCCCATCGAAGCCAAATCCCCGTTCAGAGACACGGACGGACCGGTAGACCTACCCGTGTGGGTGAAGCGGGGAGGGAGTCTCCCCGGCCAGCTCTCTCTCCTTGGGCGTCGGTGCCCCCAATTTGCCACCATGCGCCCCCTCCCCGAACCCCCCTACCCCGGTCGACCAGATGTCCCCCAGCCCAGAGCACCGGGTCTGGTGTTGATGGGATAGTGCTGGGGAAAGGTGGCCGGGTCAAGGTTCCGGGGCCCCTCCCTGCGGGTCGTAGGTAGGCTCCACTGTCGCCTGCTGTCATTTTGTCGCCCTTAATGGGCCTTTTTTACCATCAGGTTAGTACTGACAGGCTCGTCTCTGTTTGGTGTCTGCCACTGAGGACTTTGGGTCTCTGGATGCACGCGGGTCTCTGGGCCCTTTGGGCCGCCGTCTTGCCCCCGATTCGGCCCTTGCCGCTGGAGCTGCCCGTCTGGGCCTGTGCGCCGGCTCCTAGGTGGCGTGCCTGGCTGATCCAACGGAGTGGTGCCACCTCCGATCTCTGGGCGACCCGAGGGCGGCGGGGTGAGGTGGCGTTGGTCTTCTACCCTGTGCGCTTCCCCGCTGCGGGCACCTGGTGGTGGCTGGGACGACCCCTGCCCCGTAGGCTCCGTGCCGCGTGTCAGGCGTTCTCCTCCTGGGGGGGTTGATGGCCGCTCTCGCCTGAGGCGAGGTGGGTAAGGGAAGGTGTCCACTGAGGCTGAAAGCGGGCCCCTCTGGTGACGGTCCTCATCGTGCCTGCCCCCGCTCCGCCTTGGTTCACCTGAGATCGATGTGGTGTGGTCGTGCTCTCCCGGGCCGAGCCTTAGCCGTGCCAGACGAGGGACGTGCGTTCCCGGTGGACGTGCCCGCTCTTCTCGGTCTGTCCGCGGGACCTCTCCCCTGTCTTTCCCCTCTTCCTGCCCGTCGGGGAGGGTGAGGAAGGCAGGGTTTGGGTGCAGTCACTGGCCCTGACCTTCTGTCTCCTGTCCCCCCCTGCTGCCTCGGGGTGTCAGTCGGGGGCCCGTTGGTCTTCTTGACACAGCAGATGCTCTCGCTTCGCCTCCCCGGCGGTGGGGAAGGCTGTGCCTCTGCCGCGCTCACGTGCCCCGATGGGTGTGTGTGCGTGCCTCGTTGTGCCCCTCGGTGGTGCCCCTGGAGCGCTCTAGGTTGTCCCTCAGGGGCCTGAGGCCGAGCGTTGGTGTCGTTTCCCTAAACCCAGTGTCCTCCTCGGGTCCCCGCCGCGGTAGCAAGTGTGTCCCGTGAGTTGGCTCTCTTTGGGGAGGGTCGAGACGGGAAGAGAGGGGGCGTCCCTGTTCTCTCTCGTCGTGGAGGCTGACGGAGGAGCGGCATTGCAGGGGGCGGGGCGCGGGCTCCGCTCCGGCCCTGACCGTGCACACGCCTCCCGTGTGGGTCCTCAGCTTGTTTGTACCGCAGAGCCCTCCCGCCCAGCTGAGGGCTTTGGTGGCTCGTGGAGCGCCTCCCCGGGCCTGAAAGGGAGACGCTCGGATGAGGGGCAGCGCGCCCTCAGTGAGAAAGCCTTCTCTAGCGTTCCGAGAGGGAGCCTTGGGGTATCGGACCCCCCATCTTCTGCCCCTCCCGAGTGTGCAGTGGGGCCACCGTGGCGACTGCCAGAGCACGTGGGTGCGGAACCGCCCCCGTGTGTGGGCGGCGGTTGGATCCCGTGCTGGTTTTCCTGGTGGCCCGGCCGCATTCCCAGTGTTTTCTGGTCCCTGGGTGGCACCCGCGCCCCTATCCTGCGGCCTCTGCTGTGTGTGCTTGCTTGGCCCTCCCCGCCACTGCCGGTCTTCCCTCCTCGTCCGGCACTCGCCACCGCCTGCGCTCCCTTTCCTTGTCTGGGACGGAGCCGACCTCGCCTCACGTTGGTGTCTTCCGTCGGCCGGTGGCGTCCGCGGGCGGAGGAGTGCCCTCGGATCCATGTGAAAGGGGGGCGGGGAGCCCTGGTGCCCAAGCATGCAGGGTTGCGCTCGCGAGTCCCTTCCCTCTGTCCCTGCCGGTGGGGAGACGGCGGATGGCACGTGGGCGTCTGTGGAGCCCTTGCGCTGTCCCTTTCTCCTTCGCCGGTGCGGGTCGACCAGCCGTCCCGCTGCACTCGGTCTCTCGGTGCTGCACACGTCCGGTCGACCAGCTGCTCCGCCACCGTCGGCCTCACTGTTGAAAGATCGGCAGGTCGACCAGCGGGCCCCACCGCCCTGGGCCTAGCTGGGCAAGACCAGCAGGTCGCCCAGCCGGCCCTGCCGCCCTCGGCCTCCCGGTGTAGCACCCGTCAGGTCGACCAGCGGGCCGCACCGCACTTGGCCTCTTGGTGCTGCACCTGGCCGGTCGACCAGCCGCCCCGCCGCTCTCGGGCTAGCTGTGCAAAACCGGCAGGTGGAGCACCCGGCCCCGCTGCCCTCGGCCTCCCGTTGCAGCGCCTGTCCGGTAGACCAGCGGGCCCCACCGCACTCGGCCTTGCTGGGCAAGACCGGCAGGTCGACCAGCGGGCCGCACCGCACTTGGCCTCTTGGTGCTCCACCCGGCCCATCAACCAACCGCCCTGCCGCCCTCGGGCTAGCTGTGCAAAGACCGGCAGGTCGACCAGCGGGCCCCATCGCCCTCGACCTCTCTGTGCTGCGTCCGTCCGGTCGACCTGTTGCCCCGCCGCCCTCGGCCTAGCTGTGCAAGCCCGGCAAGTCTCCCAGCCGGCCCTGGCGCCTTCGTCCTCCCTTTGCATCGCCCGTCCGGTCGAACAGCGGTCCCCACCACACTCGGACTCCCGGTTCAGCAACCGGCCGGTCGATCAGCTGCACCGCCGCACTGAGCCTAGCTGTGCAAGACCGGCATGTCGCCTAGCCGGCCTCGGTGCCCTCGGCCTCCCTTTGCACCGCCCGTCCGGTTGACCAGCTGTCCCCACCGCACTCTGACTTCCAGTTCAGCGCCCGGCCGGTCGACCAGCGGGCCGCACCGCACTTGGCCTCTTGGTACTGCACCCGGCTGGTCGATCAGCCGCCGCGCTGCTCTCGGGCTAGCTGTGCAAGACCGGCTGGTGGAGCACCCGGCCACGCCTCCCTCGGCCTCCCTGTGCAGCGCCTGTCCGGTCGACCAGCGGGCCCCACCGCACTCGTTCTTGCTGGGCAAGACCGGCAGGTCGACCAGAGGGCCCCAACGCACTTAGCCTCTTTGTGCTGCACACGCCGGTCGACCAGCTGCCCCGCCGCCCTCGGGCTAGCTGTGCAAGACCGGCAGGTGGAGCACCCGGCTCCGCCGCGCTCGGCTTCCCGGTGTAGCGCCCGTCCAGTCGACTAACGGGCCCCGCCGCCATCGGCCTCACGGTGCTGCGCCCGGCCAGTAGACCAGTCGCACCGCCACCCTCGGCCTCACTGTGCAAAGACCGGCAGGTCGATCAGCGGGCCCCACCGACATCGGATTCTCGGTGCTGCGCCCGGCCGGACAACCAGTCGCCCCGCCGCCCTCGGCCTAGCTATGCAAGTCTGGCAGGTCGCCCAACCGGACCCTCCACACTCGCCCTCCCTTTGCAGCACCCGTCCGGTCGACCAGTGGGCCCCACCGCACTCAGACTCCCAGTTCAGCGATGGGGCCCGCTGGTCAACCTGCCGGACTTTGCACAGCGAGGCCAAGGGCGGCGGAGTCTCACGTCGACTTGCCTTCTGTGGTCGTGTGTGCCTCAGCGGGCCCACCCACCTGATCCACCCACTCTTTGACGTTTCTGTTTTCTTGTTCAGATGTGTCGAGTTTCTTCCTTGAGGTTATGTGTGTGACGAGTACATGCTTCTGCTTTTCATTGCATGGCCACAATATGAGTGCGTATTGCCAACCTTGAGGCCTGTTTATTCGTGCCACTGTTGAAGGGTGCTTTTGCTGACAGCCGTAGTCGCGGATCACCCGAGGTGTTTCTCCTGGCAAGCCCAAAGTGTGGTGACACGGACAGGGATGATGGCGAGTTATTTCTTCGGGGCGGGTTCTCGTGCCGCTTGACGTTGGCCTGTGGTCGCCCTTGGATGGGTGTGCATTCCGCTGCCCCCACCCGGGTAGGGCTTGAAGAATCCTTCCCATCCCCTCCTGTTCATACGTCCGTCGTACCTCACCCAGGGACGTTGTCCTGTCCTCGTCGGGACTGAGCGGAGAAACTGCGCCCTAGGAGGTGCCCCGTCTGGCAAAGAATGAGTCGCCCCCAAGGATCCTAGGCTGTGGCCGGCTCTCTGGACAGCGTGGTGGGTGTCGGGCCCCACCTGCCGGTCGGTCGCTTTTTCAGATAGTCCTGCGGTGGAAGGGACGGGGGGACTTCGGATGGAGCAGGCCGGGCCGGCTAACTCTGGAATGCCCTGGGACTGTGGAAGGAGGCTGTGTGGGAGGGGCCCGTTGGGCCAGAGGTCAAGAGGGAGGGCGTGGCGGTGGGGGATGGGTAGCCACTTCGGCTGTTTGGTTTGGATTATAAATGTCGTTTTGGAAAGTTGACTTCCATCTCTTTGGCCTCGTCCGTGGGCATGGAGGGGTTGATCGTTCTTCTCCCGCCAAGGATTCCAAACAAAGCCACGACAGATCACGCGCATCCACTCGCTCCAGTCAGGTTCAGGGGCAGGATGCAAGGATCGAAGGTCGCCTGGTTGACAGGATGTGGCGCGCCGCTGCCCACCCCCCACGATATCAGGGGAGTGGTCTTGATCAAGCAGGTGATTGAATGAGCTCAGAAAACACAAGCAAATGATGCAGAACACCCATGCATATACACGTTGTCCTTTGCCTGACTGTGTCTCTCTGTCTCTGCCCGATCCCCCTCACACCCCCACACACCACAGGAATACCACACACAACCCCCGCCCCCCCACACACACAACACACACGGCCCTGCACGCTGGCCACACGCCACCGCCCCCCCCACCGCCCCCCCCCCAAACTGCGTTGTGGTGTGAGTGGGAGGTATGTTGTTTACAGGTGGGCGGGTGGGAATGTGCACGCGCGGGTGGGTGTTTGGGGCGGGCGTGTGGTGGTGGCTGGGCTGGTGGGGCGGGGGCGGGACGGGTGGGGGCGTGGCGTGGCGTGGCGTGGATGGCGGGGCTCCCGTCGGGTCGGGTCGGGTCGGGTTGGGTCTGGTGGGGGCGGAGACAGAGACACAGCCAGGGAATGGACAACGCCTTCCTACACACACACACACACACACACACACGGCCCCACACACCACCCACGCGGCACCTGCGTGTGCCACAGACACGACACACACAGACACACCGTGTGGGGCCCTTTCCCTCTCTTTCTCCTTCCCATCCTCATCATCCCTCTGCCCTACCTCCACTCCGTCCACCTTCACCGGACAGGGTGCCTTTCAGATGAGTCTGCCTGTTGTGAATACACCCTCCCTTGACCTGAAGATTTCTATCTACATTCTGACATGTCGCGCCTGTAACCTGGGGCGTGCGTGCGTGCGTGGGGTGGTCAGACATCCTTGGTATACGATAGGCATATAGCTTTCTCTGTGGAAGTTGAAAGGAAGCCTTCCTTCCGTCCCTCGTTGCAAGGAAGCAAACCGACCACAACTAAAAGCAACGGTGTTTGCCACTTGGGGCATACCTTCCACAGTCTCTACTGATTGACACGCGACCCACTTCACCGGGAAAATCCTAGGAGCCTTCCAGAAAGCTCTTGCAAAATTTTTCAGAACTGTGAGTCTACCCGTCACCCGCCATCATCAGGCGAGGTGTAGAGAACCGATGGCAAAACTGGAGGAATGGCTTCTTCCATGGGGTTGGATGAACTGAGGAGGAGGATGCTCAAGTGGATGCTTGACATTTGTCGAAAAGAGGATTGGGGGTGGGACCGTCCACTCAGGAGTTCGGGTTGAACATGGACACGTAAACTGTACATCGAAACAAACAACAAGCGCCTTCCTATGCCAGCCCAGGAAAACAGACTTATGACCTTGCATGAACCTCCTCTAAAGGAAAAGAATCTGAAAACCTGAAACGAACACGACTTTGCAAACCCACTCTAGACTTCATTTCTGCCATAACGGTGGTGTCATGTGCATATCTGAGGTGATCGATATTTCTCCCGGCAACCTTGATTCCCGCTTGTGATTGCTCTAGCCCCGCGTATCTCATGATGTGTACTTGGCATATAAGTTAAATGAGCAGGGTGACCATATACAGCCCTGATGGACTCCTTTCCCTGTTTGGAACCAGCCTGTTGTATTCCATGCCTAGTTCTTACTGTGACTTCCTAACCTGCAGAACTACAGAGGTCTCCTTTTTTTTTTTTTTTTTAAATTCCCTAACCTGAGTGAAAAGCGAGAGAGACCGAGAGAAGATGGAGAGGCAGGCGGGTAGGAAAAACGAAATACAATCATAAAAGGACCTACCGTTCAAATCTGTTGCGCTCCAGATACAGAGAGGAAACAAACGACAGGAAGGACACAGCGTTTCACATGTGGGTTTTGACAGATGGACACATCTGTCCCTCGGTCACTGCATACCACACCTCTGTCAGCAGAATGGAATCATTTCTCTTTTTCTCTCTACCTGGTCTTTTCAGACTTCAGAAACTCTCAGGGAGGATTCTTTTTTTCTTTCTTCCACATTTTTCAAAAGAATTTATTAAGAAACAGGGTGAAGGGGAAGATTTAAAGTGCACAATCAAAGGAATGAAAGAGTTTACCGGATAGCTTCTTCAGGCCCGTGGCAACTGAGAAGCATTTGCTGGGCCGACACCAAGCGGCACATAGGCACCGATGTCATTTTCAATCCTATTTCTATTGGCTGCTAACCCAACCAGCTCGAAACTTCCTCCGAAGAGAAGTCAGATGGCCTTCCGAAACCCCTCCCCAAACTGCCTTTACGGCCCTTCCCTGCCTGGTCCCAGATTCCTCACCCAGGCTTTGGGTGAGGACAGCCAGACCCTGCTGAGCCTTCTCCAATCTTTCAGTCACTCTACATCTATTTCTGTTGGGCTGGCTTGATCTGCTACCTTTGGTCAAGTTCCTGTTAGGGTCCGGAGTCGCCCTTCCCTCCAAGGAAGAGAGGACACTCACGATAATGCAAGACATACGGCGAGGTTTATTTTCAGGTAGCTGTGGTCCAAGCGTCTGCCCGATGCAGCGGGTTTCAACAAGGACCCCGAGCACTCTAAACCAAGGGTTTGTATAGCATTTTTTAACCATAGTAGTTTCAAAGCATCCACACATAGTCATCTTTTTCAGTTCAGTTCAGTCGCTCAGTCATGTACGACTCTCCGCGACCCCATGAATCACAGCACGCCAGGCCTCCCTGTCCATCACCAACACCCGGAGTTCACTCAAACTCATGTCCAAAGAGTCGGTGATGCCATCCAGCCATCTCATTCTCTGTCTTTCCCTTCTCCTCCCGCTCCAAACCTTTGACAGCATCAGAGTCTTTTCCAGTGAGTCAGCTCGTCGCATGAGCTGGCCAAAATATTGCCGTTTCAGCTTTAGCATCAGTCCTTCCGATGAACACTCAGGACTGATCTCCTTTAGAATGGACTGCTTGGATCTCCTTGCAGTCCAAGGGACTCTCAAGAGTCTTCTCCAACACCACAGTTCAAAAGCATCCATTCTTTGGCGATCAGCTTTCTTCACAGTCCAACTCTCACATCCATACATGACCACGGGAAAAACCATAGCCTAGGTCGGTTGGTGCCCAGTATGCTACTGGAGATCAGTGAGGAAATAACTCTAGAAGGAATAAAGGGATGGAGCAAAAGCAAAACCAATACCCCGTTGTGGATGTGACCGTTGATAGAAGCAAGGTCCGGTGCTGTAAAGAGCAAGATTGCATAGGAACGTGGAATGTTAGGTCCATGAATCAAGACAAATTGGAAGTGGTCAAACAGGAGATGGCAAGAGTGAACATAGATATTCTAGGAATCATTGAATTAAAGTGGACTGGAATGGGTGAATTTAACTCAGATGACCATTATATCTACTCCTGTGGGCAGAGATCCTTTAGAAGAAGTGGAGTAGCCATCATGGTCAACGAGAGAGTCCGAAATGCAGTCCTTGGATGCAATCTTAAAAGCGACAGCATGATTTCTGTTCGTTTCCAAGGCAAACCATTCTATATTACAGCAATCCACGCCTATATCCCAACCAGTAAGGCTGAAGAAGCCGAAGTCGAAAGGTTCTATGAAGACCTAAAAGACCTTTTAGAACGAAAACCCAAAAAAGATGTCCTTTTCATTCTAGGGGACTGGAAGGGAAAAGTAGGAAGTCAAGAAACACCTGGAGTAACAGGCAAATGTGGCCTTGGAGCACGGCAAATGCTAATAGAGTGTTCTCAAGAGAACGCACTGGTCATAGGAAACACCCTCTTCCATCAACACAAGAGAAGACTCTACACGTGGACATCACCAGATGGTCAACACCGAAATCAGATTGATTATATTTTTTGCAGCCCAAGATGGAGAAGTTGTATACAGTTAGCAAAAACAAGAGCAGGAGCTGACTGTGGCTCAGATCATGAACTCCTTATTGCCAAATTCAGACTTCAATTGAAGAAAGTAGGGAAAACCACTAGACCATTCAGATATGACCTAGATCAAATCCCTTATGATTATACAGTGGAAGTGAGAAATAGACGTAAGGGACTAGATCTGAGAGATAGAGTGCCTGATGAACTCTGGACGGAGGTTCGTGACGTTGTACAGGAGACAGGGACCAAGACCATCCCCGTGTAAAAGAGATGCAAAAAAGCAACATGGCTGTCTGAGGAGGCCTTACAAATAGCTGTGAAAAGAAGAGAAGCAGAAAGCAAAGGAGAAAAGGAAAGATATAAGCATCTGAATGCAGAGTTCCAAAGAATAGCAAGGAGAGATAAGAAAGCCTTCCTCAGTGATCAACAAAAAGAAATCGAGGAGAACAACAGAATAGGAAAAACAAGAGATCTCTTCAAGAAAATGAGAGATTCCAAGGGAACATTTCATGCAAAGATGGGCTCGATAAAGGCCAGAAATGGTATGGACCTAACAGAAGCAGAAGATATTAAGAAGAGGTGGCAAGAATACACAGAAGAACTGTACAAAAATGATATTCACGACCAAGATAGTCACGGTAAAGTGATCACTGAGCTAGAGCCAGACATCTTGGAATGGGAAGTCAAGTGGGCCTTAGAAAGCATCACTACGAACAAAGCTAGTGGAGGTGATGGAATTCCAGTTGAGCTACTTCAAATCTTGGAAGAGGATGCTGTGAAAGTGCTGCCCTCCATATGCCAGCAAATTTGGAAAACTCAGCAGTGGCCACAGGACTGGAAAAGGTCAGTCTTCATTCCAATCCCAAAGAAAGGCAATGCCAAAGAATGCTCAAACGACCGCACAGTTGCACTCATCTTACACGCTAGTAAAGGCATGCTCAAAATTCTCCAAGCCAGGCTTCATCAATTTGCGAACCGTGAACTCCCAGATGTTCAAGCAGGTTTTAGGAAAGGCAGAGGCACCAGAGATCAAATTGCCAGCATCCGCTGAATCATGGAGAAAGCAAGAGTTCCAGAAATCCATCTATTTCGGCTTCATTGACTATGCCAAAGCCTTTGACCGTGTGGATCACCATAAACTGTGGAACATTCTGAAAGAGATGGGAATCCCAGACCACCTGACCTGCCTCTTGAGAAACCTGTATGCAGGTCAGGAAGCAGCAGTCAGAACTGGACATGGAACAACAGACTGGTTCCAAATAGGAAAAGGAGTACGTCAAGGCTGTATACTGTCACCTTGTTTATTTAACTTATATGCAGAGTACATCATGAGGAACACTGGGCTGGAAGAAGCACAAGCTGGAATCAAGATTGCTGGGAGAAATATCAATCACCTCAGATATGCAGATGACACCACCCTTGTGGCAGAAAGTGAAGAGGAACTCAAAAGCCTCTTGATGAAAGTGAAAGAGGAGAGTGAAAAGGTTGGCTTGAAGCTTGAAGCTCAACATTCAGCAGACAAAGATCATGGCATCTGGTCCCATCACTTCGTGGGAAATAGATGGAAACACAGTGGGAACAGTGTCAGACTTTATTTTCTTGGGCTCCGAAATCACTGCAGATGCTGAACGCAGCCATGAAATCAAAAGTAATCTTTTTACATACAGTAGTTTTCCACACTCTACACACAGCTGTATATCTCTGGTTTGCGTCATCTCCCTGTGGTTTAACGAGATAAGCCCACCCTGGCCCTTTGACCTATTTGCCTGATCTCTGTGTCACAACCGCCCACATTCTGGCGTTTAAGATTCACTTGTTTTTCAGGTTGCTGTCTTCCTAGGACTCCTCACTCATCCTTACCCAACAAACAATTCCAGGTATCTTTACACAGCCTTACTCAAAAACAATTCTAGGAATCTTTACTTAAAACAACCTTATCTCACATGGAGTCACTTTGGTTCTACCAGCAGCAAGCGGCAAGCAAAGTACAGAAGCAAAAATGCATTACCGGAGCGTTGAGTTCTACATGAAGTTCTACATTCCCTTTTTTTCTAAGCCTTCATCTGAACTTGATCCTTCTCCTGTTGGGAACAACTTCTTGAGCAGTGTCTCTGGGCGCTCCCTGCCCCCGTTAGTCCAAGGCTACTTTCTCCCCCAGACAGAACTCTGCACCCCCGTCCAGTCCAACCTCCCACTTAACTTCCAGGTGGCTCTAGTTCTCAGGGAACCCATCTGGATGGTGGTTGAGTCGCTAAGTTGTGTCTTGACTCTTGAGGCCTCATGGACTCTAGCCCACCAGGCTCCTCTGTCCATGGGATTCTCCGGGCAAGAACACTGCAGTGGGTTGCCGTTGCCCTCTCCAGGTCAGGGAGGATTCTTGTCTCCTTGGCGACAGTGATTTCCCCATGTTCCTTAGGGGCCCAGAGGATGTTTCTGGGAAACGGGGATACACGGTTCTGGGATCGGAGTGTCCTGTGCTAGCTACTACGTGTGTCTGTTCCTTTGCGTGTGGTTCCTCACCCGAAAGGGGGACTGGGTCCTGACGTTTTCCAACTTGCCTCCGATCCCTGGGGACAACCCTCTCTGGGGGGAACGTGTCTCACGTTCTCTTGCCCTGCGGATGGAAGCTAGAGGACTTGGGGAACATTTCTGACAGAGCTTCCCTGGTGGCTCACACCGTCAAGAGTCTGCCTGCGATGCACTCGACCCGGGTCCTATCCCGGGGCCACGATGGTCTGCTAGAGAAGGACATGGCAACCCGCTCCAGGACCCGGCCCGGACGTCTAGCAATCTCCTGGACTGACTCCCCTCCACCGACTGGTTTCCGATCCGCTCCAGGGATGAACCTGTGTGTTTCCTTGGTTCCCCTACAAGTGCCTCTGAGGAGAATATAAGAACCTGATTGCTTGCACCCCATGCCTGCTTTCCCGAACCCGTCCCTCGACATCACAGCCTCCTGAGAGGCGATACGACAGATAACTCTTTCACTGAACAGAGGATCTGTGCTCAGAAACTCTTTCCACGACATGGAGGCCCGTACTAACTAACCTAATTGGTCCCTCACTCACTCCTTGCCTCGTCCCTTCCTTCTTTCCTTCTGGGTGGGTCTCCCCCTTCCTTTCCTTTTTCTTCTTTTTCTCTCACGTCCAGGCATGCACACACACATACACACACACACACACACACACACACACACACACACACGCGTGTGCGCTCGCCGTCTCTCACGTACACACGTACATGCACGCACTCACACACACACAGTCACCAGCTCAGCGTTTAATGGGTTCCAGGCAAGTGTCAGAGGAGGGAATTGCTGGGGCTGGAGTAGGCCGCCGTCCCCACCCCACCCCACGTGAACCTCCGTGCCCTATGGAGTGTTTTGGATTCAAGTGACTTTAAGAACCGGCCAGCGCCAGAGGAACGCTCTGCCCCTTCTTCCTTTTCTGTCCCTCTGAAGGCAGGCAGAAATGAAAACCTCCTCCCACGGAGGGGAAAGATGTCAAGCGATGGCCGCTTCAAGCCACGTCCGTGATCCTCAAAGGCATGAGCGGGGTGTCCAGGGTTCCAAAAAGGAGGCGACTCCTTTGGCCTGACACAAGGCGACTTGGTCCCTCAACCTCCCTCCCCACCCCCCAGCCCCCTTCTCCCACGCCGTGCTGTGCCGAAGCGGGCAGCCTCAAAGTGGAGAAATGGAGACGTGGGGGGGATGGGGGTGGGTGGGGCGGATCACCATTCAACACAGAGAAGCTCGAGGCAAAGTCGAAGGCTCTGACTTGACTGGAATGCTTTCTGCATTTGAATGAAGCTATCCGAGGAGGCCCTGCAAAGGGGAGGGGCCCACAGACAATAGCTCCTACCTGCCTGCCTGCATGCCTGCCAGCCAGCCTGCCAGCCTGCAGGCCGGCCTGCCAGGCTAAGGAGGCCCTCTGGCGGCGGCGGTGCCACGGCCCCAACTCCTGCAACTCGATCCCTTCCAGAAAATTTCTGGGGTGACTCCTGTCCAGGAAATCATGCAAATTGGCCTGTTTCTGAAAAAGGCCTGAGTCACAGCTCTGGCAGATTCTCTGCATCTCTTGACACCTGGATTGACCTGCACCCTCCCATCCTGTCAGATCCTTTGGACACGCTTGAAGAGGTCTTTGGCCTCGGCCAGAAAAAAAGCCCCAAGATAAACAAATACGTTTTGTCTGTTTTTGGGAGCGGGGCGAAAACGATGGATGGCCGTGGGTTGGAGAGAAACCTGCTCCTCTAACACATGCCTGAAGGCAGGAAGTTCTCAGTGGGACAGAACCTGCTTTCACTTCTCAGGGGGACTGGGAGGGTCCCCTCGCCTCGCGCGCCCCCATCCCCTAACCCCAACTCCACACACACACACACACACATACACACACACACTGCCCCCGCCACCACGGCAGACCCCCCCGCTGTCCGCCCCCCATGCTCCCACCCCCCAGTCGTCCCAACCTCACACCCCCCCACCCCCAACCCCGGCCACCGAGGGGGGCTGGGGGAGAGGGATGGCTGTCTCAGCCCCGATTCTGAGATGTCACTTGTGAAACCGCTCTTAGCTCTGTTTAGTCCTTTGTTCTGTGAGTGGGTCTGGTGGTGTCTTATCTTGGAACTTTTCGCCTTTTTGTGGGCTAGCTATCCCACAGTCTGCTTAGCTATCTTAAGTTAGCACCCTCAGATTGCACTAGAGGCATTCATGCCCTGTCCTTACTCTAAGGGATGCAGCCCGCCCCTCCCTGCCCAGTCCCTGCTTGCTGGTGGGGTGTGAGGGCGGCTGCACTTCTTTTCTGCTGGGAGTTACCACTGGACACGTAGTCTGTAGGTTTTAATTATTTATTTATTGTTCCTCCCAGTTATGTGGCCCTCTGAGGTTCCAAGAGTTGTCACAGATTCGCCAGTGAGTGTTTCCAAGTGCTTGGAAACTTCTAGCCTCCCTTCTCGGGATGGACCTCCATCCCGCCCTGTTTTACCTCTCTTTTTATCTTTTGTATTATTTCCTACCTCTTTTCAAAGACAATGACCTGCTTTTCTGGTTGCCTGATGTCCTCTGCCAGCATTCAGAATTTGTTTTGTTGGATTCACTCAGCGTTCAATTTTTCTTTTGATGAATTTCTGAGGGAGACAGTTGTCACCCCGTCCTATTCCTTCTCCATCTTCCCATCTTCCTATCTGCTCCCTCACAGTAATATTTAAAATTCATTCAATCCTAAGATTTATTTCTTTCCAACCCTACAGTTCCCATATTTGTTTACAAAAAATGCATTGCACCATCTGCTATTATACCACCTTAGTTGTTATTTGTTACTACTTTCATTAAGTGTTTAATCATAGAGTGATTTGAAGAAGTAACACTAGAGACATTGAGTGTCATTTTTCAGTCAACAAGTTGTCTTCAACTCTTTTGTGACGCCATGGACTGCTGCACAACAGGCCTCTCTATATTTCAGTATCTCCCAGAGTTTGTGCCAATGCATGTCCATTGTTTTTCTGATACCGTCCAACCATCTTATCCTCCATTACTCCCTTCCTCTCCTGTCATCAAACTTTAAAAGCATCATGAATTTTCCAGTGAATTGACACTTTGTGTCAGCTGGCCAAATCTGAACTTTCAACTTCATCATTAGTCCTTCGAATGAATACTTATGTTTGATTTCATTTAGGATGAATTGGCTAAATCTCCTTGCAGTCCAAGGTCCCCCTAAGAGTCTTTAATTTTTCGGGATTCAAAATCACTGCAGATGGTGACGGCAGTGATGAAATTAAAAGACGCTTTCTCTTTGGAAGGAAAGTTATGACAAACCTAGATAGCATATTAAAAAACAGGGACATTCCTTTGCCATCAAAGGTCCATCTAGTCAAGGCTATGATTTATTCAGTGGTCATATATGAATGTGAGAGTTGGACTGTAAGGAAAGCTTAGTGCTGAAAAATTGATGCTTTTGAACTATGGTGATGGAAAAGACTCTTGAGAGACCGTTGGACTGCAAGGAGATCCAACCAGTCCATCATAAGGAGATGAGCCCTGGGTATTCATTGGAATATGTCATGGTGAAGTTGAAACTCCAATAGTTTGACACCTGATGTGAAGAGATGACTCATTGGAAAATACCCTAATATTGGGTAAGATTGAAGGCAGGAGGAGAAGGGGATGACAGAGGATGACATGTTTGGATGGCATTGCCGATCAGTGGACATGAGTTCGGGTGGTCTCTGGGAGTTGGCATAGTCAATGAAGCAGAAATAGATGTTTTTCTGGAACTCCATGATCCAGCGGATGTTCCCAATTTGACCTCTGGTGCCTCTGGCTTTTCTAAAACCTGCTTGAACATCTGGGAGTTCACGGTTCACATAATGCTGAAGCCTGGCTTGGAGAATTCTGAATATGACATTACTCGCGTGTGAGATGAGTGCATTGTGCGGTAGTTTGAGCATTCTTTGGCATTGCTTTTCTTTGGGATTGGAATGAAGACTGACCTTTTCCAGTCCTGTGGCCACTGCTGAGTTTTCCAAATTTGCTGGAATACGGAGTGCAGCACTTTCACAGCATCATCTTTCAAGATTTGAAATAGCTCAACTGGAATTCCATCAACTCCACTAGCTTTGTTCGTAGTGATGCTTTCTAAGGCCCATTTGACTTCACATTCGAAGATGTCTGGCTCTAGGTCAGTGATCACGTTATCGTGATTATCTTGGTCGTGAAGATACTTTTATACAGTTCTTCTGTGTACTCTTGCCATCTCTTCTTAATATCTTCTGCTTCTGTTAGGTCCATACCATTTCTGTCCTTTATCGAACCCATCTTTGCATGAAATGTTCCCTTGGAATCTCTAATTTTCTTGAAGAGATCTCTTGTTTTTCGTATTCTGTTGTTTTCCTCTATTATTTTGCATTTATCACAGAGGGAGGATTTCTTATCTCTCCTAGCAATTCTTTGGAATTCTGCATTCAAAGGCTTATATCTTTCCTTTTCTCCTTTGCTTTTCACTTCCCTTCTTTTCACACCTATTTGAAATGCCTCCTCAGACAGCCATTTTGCTTTATTGCATGTCTTTTCTTGGGGATGGTCTAGGTCCCTGACTCCTGTACAATGTCACGAATCTCTGTCCAGAGTTCATCAGGCACTCGATCTATCAGACTGAGTCCCTTAAATCTATTTCTCACTTCCACTGTATAATCATAAGGGATTTGATTTAGGTCATATGTGAATGGTCTAGTCGTTTTCCCTACTTTCTTCAATTTCAGTCTGAATTTGGCAATAAGGAGTTTAGGACCTGAGACACAGTCAGATCCTGGTCTTGTTTTTGCTAACTGTATAGAACTTCTCCATCTTTGGCTGCAAAGAATATAATCAATCTGATTTCGGTGTTGAACCATCTGGTGATGTCCATGTGTAGCGTCTTCTCCTGTGTTGTCGGAAGAGGGTGTTTGCTATGACCAGTGTGTTCTCGTGTTTTCGGAAGAGGGTGTTTGCTATGACCAGTGTGTTCTCTTGACAAAACTCTATTAGCCTTTGTCCTGCTTCATTCCGTGCTCCAAGGCCAAATTTGCCTGTTACTCCAGGTGCTTCTTGACTTCCTACTTTTGCATTTCAGTCCCCTGTAATGGAAAGGACATCTTTTTTGGATGTTAGTTCTACAAGGTCTTGTAGGTCTTCATAGAACCGTTCAATTTCGGCTTCTTCAGCGTTACTGGTTGGAGCATAGGCCTGGATTACTGTAATATTGAATGGTTTTCTTGGAAATGAACAGAAATCATTCTGTCATTTTAAAGATTGCATCCAAGTACTGCATTTCGGACTCTTTTGTTGACCATGATGGCTAGTCCATTTCTTATAAAGAATTCCTGACCTCTGAAGTAGATATGATGGTCATCTGAGTTAAATTCACCCATTCCAGTCCATTTTAGTTCACTGGTTCCTAGAATGTTTATGTTCACTCTTGCCATCTCCTGTTTGACCACTTCCAATTTGCCTTGATTCATGGTCCTAACATTCCAGGTTCCTATGCAATATTGCTCTTTACAGCACCGGACCTTGCTTCTATCACAGGTAACATCCACAAATGAGTATTGCTTTTGCTTTTTCTCCATCTCTTTATTCCTTCTAGAGTTATTTCTCCACTGATATCCAGAACCATACTGGGCACCTACTGACCTGGGGAATTCCTCATTCAGTATCCTATCATTTTTCCCTTTGATACTGTTCATTGGACTATCAAGGCAAGCATACTGAAGTGATTTGCCATTCCCTTTTCCACTGGACGACATTCGGCTGTGTGGATTACAATAAACTGTGGAAAGTTCTAAGAGACGGGAATACCAGACCACCTTACGTGCCTCTTGAGAAACCTGTATGCAAGTCAAGAAGCAACAGTCAGATTTTTACATGGAACAACAGACCGGTTTCAAATAGGAAAAGGAGTACGTCAAGGCTGCATATTGTCACCTTGCTCATTTAACTTATATGCCGAGTACATCATGAGGAACAATGGGCTGGAAGTAGGACAAGCTGGAATCAAAATTGCTGGGAGAAATATCAATAACCTCAGATATGCAGATGACACTAACCAAATGGCAGAAAGTGAAGAGGAACTAAAAAGCCTCTTGATGAAAATGAAGGAGGAGAGTGAAAAGGTTGGCTTGAAGCTCGAGGTTAAGGAAACAAAGATTATGGCATCTGATCCCATCACTTCATGGGAAATAGATGGAAAAACTGTGGAAACAGTGTCAGACTTTATTTTTTGGGCTCCAAATCACTGCAGATGCTGATTGCAGCCATGAAATTTAAAGACGCTTACTCCTTGGAGGGAAAGTTATGACCAACCTTGATGGTATATTAAAAAGTAGAGACATTACTTTGCCAACCAAGTTCCGTCTAGTCAAGGCTATGGTTTTTCCCGTGGTCATGTATGGATGTGAGAGTTGGACTGTGAAGAAAGCCGATCACCAAAGAATTGATGCTTTTGAACTGTGGTGTTGAAGAAGAGTCTTGAGAGTCCCTTAGACTGCAAGGAGATCCCACCAGTCCATTCTAAAGGAGATCAATCCTGAGTGTTCATTGCAAGGACTGATGCTAAAGCTGAAACTGCAATATTTTGGCCACCTCATGCGACGAGTTGACTCACTGAAAAAGACTCTGATGCTGGGAAATGTTGGGGGCGGGAGGAGAAGGGGACGATGGAGAATGAGATGGCTGGATGGCATCACCGACTCTGTGGACATGAGTTTGAGTGAACCCCGGGATTTGGTGATGAACAGGGAGACCTGGTGTAATATGATTCATGGGGTCACAAGGAGTCAGACCCGACTAAGTGACTGAACTGAACTGAAGAGTCTTCGGCAGCGGCACAGTTGAAAGCCATCATTTCTCCTTTTCTCAGTTTTCTTTATAGTCCAGCTCTCACATCTGCACATGACTACTGGATGAAAAACAGGGGCGTGTGAAGTGGAGGCCTTTGTTACCAAGGTGAATGTCTCTGCTAAATACAATGTCTAGATTTGCAATAGAGTTTTCTCCAAGAAGAAATTTTCTTTTACCTGATGACAACTCTTCACCTGATTGGAAGAATATGGTCCACTGTCATAGGCAATGGCAAAGCACTTTGGTATTTTGCTTTGATTACACCATGATATCCATGAAAAAAGAAAGATAGGACACTGAAAGATTTCGGTAGGTGCCCAATATGCTTCTAGAGAGCAGAGGAGAAATAACTCCAGAAATAATGAAGCAATTGATCCAGAGCAAAATCAGTAACCAGTTTTGAATGGGACTGGTGATGGAAGCAGGGTTTGATGCTATTAAGAACAATACTGCATAGAAACGTGGAATTTTAGGTCCATGAATCAAGGCAAATTGGAAATGTCAAACAGGAGATGACAAGAGTGAATATTGACATTCTAGGAATCGGTGAACTAAGATGGAATGGGAGAATCTGTTACTGTGGGCAGGAATCCCTTTGAAGAAATGGAGTAGCCATCATAGTCAACAAAAGAGTCCAAAATGCAATACTTGGGTGCAATCTCAAAAATGACAGAATGATCTCTGTTCTTTTCCAAGGCAAAGGATTTACTGTCATAATAATCCAAATCTTTGCGCTTATCAGTAACACTGAAGACACTGAAGTTTAAAATTCTATGAAGACCTACAAGACCTTCTAAAACTAACATCCCAAAACGATGTCCTCTTCATTATAGGGGACTGGAAAGCAGAAGTAGGAATTAAAGAAACACATGGAGTACCAGGCAAATTGGCCTTGGAATACAGAATGAAGCAGGGCAACGGCTAAATGAGTTCTGCCAAGAGAACGCACGGGTCAAGTAAACACCCTCTTCCAACAACAAAAGAGAAGACTCTACACATGGACATCACCAGATGGTCGACACTGAAATCAGATTGATTATGTTCTTGGCAGCCAAAATAGAGAAGCTCTATACATTTAGCAAAAAGAAGACAGGAAGGTGACTGTGGTTCAGATCCTGAACTCCATATGCCAAATTCAGACAGAAGTTGAAGAAAATGGAGAAAACCACTATATCATTCAGGTATGACCTAAATATAATGCCTTATGACTATACACTCTAAGTGCAAAATACATTTAAGGGACTAGATTTGATTGACAGAGTGCCTGATGAGCTATGGATGGAGGTACCTGACATTGTACAGGAGACAGGGATCATGACCATCCCCAGGTAAAGAAAGGCAAAAAATGAATGGCTATCTGAGGAGGCCTTACAAATAGCTTTGAAAACAAGGGAGACAAAAAGCAAAAGAGAAAAGGAAAGATATATACATTTGAATGCAGATTTCTAAAGAAAAGCAAGGAGAGAAAAAAAAGGCTTCCTCAGGGATCAGTACAAAAAAAGAAGGGAAACAATAGAATACGAAAGAAGAGAGATCACTTCAAGAACATTTGAGATCCCACGAGAACATTTCATGCAAAGATGGACTTAAAAAAGCACAGGGAAAAATAAAAAGCACAGAAACGGTAGGGTTCTAACTGAAACAGAAAATATAAAGAAGAGGTGGTAAGAATACACAGAAGAACTGTAGAAAAAAGATCTTCACGACCCAGATAATCACGATGGTGTGATCACTCACCTAGAGCCAGACTTCTTGGAATGTGAAGTCAGGTGGGCCTTAGGAAGCATCACTACGAACGAAGCTAGTGTAGGTGTTTGGATGTCAGTTTTCAAATCCTGAAAGATGATGCTTTAAAAGTGCTGCACTCAATAGGCCAGCTAATTTAGAAAATTCAGCAGTGGCCACGGGAGTGGAAAAGAGCAATATTAATTTCAATCCCAAAGAAAGGCAATGCCATAGAATGTGCAAACTACCGCACAATTGCACTCATCTCAAATGCTAGTAAAATAATGCTCTATATTCTCGAAGCTAAGCTTCAGCAATACGTGAACTGTGAACTTCCAGATGTTCAAGCTGGTTTTAAAAATGGCAGAGGAACCGGAGATCAAATTGCCAACATCCAGAAGAGAGCTCCAGAAAAGCATCTCTGTCTTCTTTACTGACTATGCCAAAGCCTTTGACTGGGTGGATCAGTATAAATGGCGGAAAATTTGAAAGAGATGGGAATACCGGACCACCTGACCTGCCTCTTGAGAAACCTATATGCAGATCACGAAACAACAGCTAGAACTGGTCATGGAACAACAGACTGGTTCAAAATAGGAAAAGGAGTAAGTTAAGGCTGTATATTATCACCTTGCTTATTTAACTTATATGCAGAGTACATCATGAGAAGTGCTGTGCTGGAGGAAGCACAAGCTGGAATCAAGGTTTCTGGGAGAAATATCAATAAAGTCAGATATGCCAACGACACCGCCCTTTCGGCAAAAAGTGAAAAATAACTAAAGAACCTCTTGATGACAGTGAAAGAGGATAGTGAAAAAGTTCGCTTAAAGCTCAACATTCAGAAAACTAAGATCATGGTATCTGGTCCCATCGCTCTATGACAAATAGGTGGGGAAATAGTGAAAACCGTCGCTGACTATTTCTTAGGCTCCAATGGTGATTGCAGCCATAAAATTAAAAGAAACTTACTACTTCAAAGGAAAGTTATGACCAGCCTAGTCAGCATATGAAAAAGCAGAGGCATTACTTTGCCAACAAAGGTCCGTCTAGTAAAGACTATGGTTTCACCAGTGGGCATGTATGGATGTGAGAGTTGGACTTTAAAGAAATCTGAGCGCTGAAGAATTGATGCTTTTGAACTGTAGGGGAGGCGAAGACTCTTGGGAGTCCCTTGGACTGCAGGGAGCTCCAACCAGTCCATCCTAATGGAGATCAGTCCTGGGTGTTCATTGGAGTGATTGATGTTGAAGATGAAATTGCAATGCTTTGGCCACCTGATGTGATTAAGTGACTCTCTGGGGAATTTCCTGTTGCTACGAAATATTGAGGGCAGGAAGAGAAAGGGATGACAGAGGATGAGATGATTGGATAGCATCACCAACTCAATGGACATGAGTTTGTGTAAACCCAAGGAGTTGGTAATGGACAAGGAGGTCTGGCGTGCTGCGGTTAATGGGTCGCAAAGAGTCGGATATGACTGAGCGACTGAAGTGAACAATACATAGAATTTAAATAAGCAGCCTTGTCATAATCCTTTCTCTAACTGGAAGCAGTCTGTTGTTTTCCATCCGGTCCTAACTGGTGCTTCTTGGTCTGCATACAGATATTTTAGGAGGCAGGTCAGGTGATCTGGTGTTCCTATCACTTTAAGAATTTTCCAGCATTTGTTGTGATCCACACAGTCAAAACCTTTGTTATAAACAACGAAGTAGAAGAATATGTTTATTTGTTTGTTTGTTCCTGGAGCTCTCTTGTTATTTTCATGATCCCACCGATTTCGGATATTTGATTTGTGGCTTCTCTTACGGAGAACTTAAGCCCTGGACATACTGATTTATACCTCGAGCCCTGAGGGAAAACCAGTGCCACTTGCTCGTGGTCATGGTTCCCGCCAACACCAAGGTGACACAAGATCTTCAGTTTCTATGAAGTTCTGAGAAATGAGTTCTTTAAAATCAAACAAGCAAACAGGCAAGCAAACAAAGGTGAAACCCTTGAAAACCGTCTGAGTCATATACAGAGATTTCTGTCTGACTTCTCTGAGCTCTACTCCATCTATTTACCTATTTCTCCATCTTTAGCTGTTAAAAGGACATAAAGAAGGGAACTTTTGTTGGTATATGTTTAACAAAAATTGAGCTTCACTAAATTCTAAGGTAGGTCAGGTTTCGAGGTTTACCTTTTCCTTTAATTTGTATCAGCCTTGCTGTGATCTTGAGCGTCCACATTATTTTAACCATTTCTCATTCCCAATGGCATCTTTGGAATTTCGGAAAGATTCACTCGAGCAAAGAGCCTGTATAATTTATTTTGTCTTGAAAGAGATGCAAGAAAATTCATGGGTAATATTTTCATTCATTCCATACATCTAACAGTGGAGTAGGAAATGGCCACAGGAAGCAACTATCTTGCCTGGTAAATCCCATGAGCAGAGGAGCCTGGTGTTCTCCATTTCATTTGTTTGCAAAGAGTTGGACAAGACTGAACATATATACACAAACATGTATCTTAGTGTGAGATGCAATTGTGTTTATTTATTATCTCATAGGACTTTGTGTCGCTCACACTGAAGGGCTTAACATTTTTCTAAATTATCTCTGTGACTGTATTAAAGTTCACTGCCTGTCTTTTACTTTCAAAGAAAGAAGAAAGATGACCAAGAAGGAAACAAAAACATATCCTATGAGGAGAGTCTTATGCTTCTTCTTTACCATCCAAGAATTGAAACTTCTTTCCTAATATACGAAATAAAGACACTGTTTTGACTTTAGAGAATCTGGTCCACTGGGATGTTTCATTTCCTATTTTGGAATGATAAACTCTAATTTAAGTTTTACTTGTCTGGACTAGTAAGGATCACAATGGAAAGATATGGAACTGAGAGGAAATGATAATCTTGATACCAACATATACCTCTTCCTTTCTAGGAGCAGCCTGCTTTATGCATTTAACAGGTCTGTCGTAGAGCAAAAAAACCCAAGAACTTTCACCCCACATATATGTGGCTTTGTGTCTGTCTTTCCCATGCTGTATCATCATTTTTTATGTCACATGTGAAAGGACTTTTTAATTCCATCGTATTACCCACTTCTTTCCATAGCAAAAGTGAGCATATTCTTTATATTTTTTCCCACAAGTTACATGACCTTTACCAAGAATTTATCAGGAAGACTGGGACTCCCTTTTCTGAAGGCGTTCTCAGTATTAGGGAAGTTTTCCAGGTCTTTTTACCATATTTGTTTATTTCACACTTTAATGAGATTGAAAAGAGGTCATGAGGGTTGTTCAGTTGCCTTCATGAGCAACAGCTATGAAGTACTTATGGAGGTACCTGATGCTCAGGGGAACATGGAGATGATGTTAGGAAGAAGAAAGGATGGGCTCCACAGTGACATACTTGAAGGCCTCAGTCACAGTGGGTTAGACTATTCATTGCTACAGTAAAAGAAAAGTGGATGACGATGAAGTCATAAGCATTCATGTCATGAACCTAAGGTAGAAGTTGGAATGTCCGGTTTAGATTTGAGATCAAAGTGGTTCATCCCCGCTAGGCTGGGGATTGACGAGTGGATAGAGTTAATGAGAGCTAACAGGGAGAAAAAGAGACTTTTTCTTTTCCTGTAATACAAGTGAACTTCTTTCATGGTTACTGAATTCTCATCAGAGCTTCCTCCACACTATTATATCAGTCACCTATCTCATGGACTCATCCTTCTCGGTTGTCCCACAGCACCAGTTTTGCATGCCTTGCTTCATTCAATGACCTTCAACTGGTTGTCTGTTCTCCATACGATAATATACATGTTTCAATGTTTCATGTTTCAATGTTATTCTTTCCTGGCATCCCACCCTCGCATTCTCCCACAGAGTCCCAAATTCTTTTCTTTATATATGTATCACTTTCATTGTCTCGCTTATAGCATCGTTGTTAAGTCTTTCTAAATTTCATATATAAGGTTTCATATACTGTGTTGGTGTTTCTCATTCTGGCTTGCTTCCCTCTGTATAGTAGGTTCCAGTTTCATCCACCTCATAACACTGACTCAAACGTGTCCCTTTTTTAATAGCTGAATATTCCATTGTGTATATAGACAACATAATCCTTAACCATTCATCTTCGAATCAGACATCAAGGTTGTTTCAAAAGTCCAAGCTATTGTCAATAGTGCTCCAATGAACATTGGAGTACATATGTCTCATTGAATTCTAGTTTTCTTGGTGTGTATGCCCAGAAGTGGGATCACTGTGTCTCATGGTAATTCTATTTCCTTTTTTTTTTTGTAAGAATCCTCCACACTGTCCTCCATAGTGCCTTCCCACCAACAATGTAAGAAGGTCCCCTTTCTCTGCTCCCTCTCCAGCATTGCTGGCTTGTAGAGTTTTTTGATGGTAGTTTTTGATGGTAGCTTTAGACCCGTGTGAAACGGTACCTCACTGGAGTAGTGATTTGCGTTTCTCTGATAATGAGTGATGTTGAGCAGATTTTCCTGTGTTTGTTAGACATCTGTATGTCTCCTTTGGAGAAATCTCTTTAATTCTTTGTGCCACTTTTTGATGGATTGCTTATTTTTCTGGTATTGAACTGCATGAGCTGCTTGTGTATTTTGGAAATTACTTTGTTTTCAGTTACTTTCTTTACTCTTTTTTTCTCCCATTGGTAAGGCTGCCTTTTCACCTTGCATATTGTTTCCTTCATTGTGTAAAACTTTCAAGCTTAATGAGGTCCCATGTTTGTTTTAGTTTTTATTTCCATCACTCAGGTGGGCCACAGAGAATCATGCTGTGATTTGTGTTACAGTCTGTTTTACCTACGTTTTCCTCTGAGAGTTATATAGTTTCTAGACTTACGTTTATATCTTTAATCCGTTTTAAGTGAATTGTTCTATAGGGTTGTAGAATGTGTTTTAGCACATTCTTTTTACAGTTGTTGACCATTTTCTCCAGCACTGCTTTTTAAAGTGGTTTCTCTCCTCCATTATATATTTCTGCCTCCTTTGTCAAAGATAAAGTGTCCATATGTGTGTGGATATATCTCTGAGCTTTCTATATTGTTCCATTAATCTATATTTTTGTCTTGTGCCAGTACCTTACTTTCTTGATGACTGTAGCTTTGTAGTATGACCTGAAGTCAGGCAGGTTGATCCCACTATTTCCATTCTTTTTTTTCAAGATTGCTTTAACTTTTAGAGGTTGAAATTGTTTGTTCTTGTTCTGTGGAAACAACAACATTCATTTTCATATATTGATTCTTCTGACCTAAGAAGCTGACATATTTCTCGGTCTGTTTCTATTATCTTTATTTCTGCAGTGTTTTAGTTTTCTATATATAAATACAGGTCTTTTGTTTCTTTAGGTAAATTTATTCCTAAGTATTTTGTACTTCTCTTTGCAATGGAGAATGGGGTTTTTCCCATTAAAATGCTGAGAACATTATCAGGTTATGGGTCAGAGAGTTCTTTAACAGTTTCCTTTCTGTGAGAACCTGGGTGTGAACCGTAGGCTTCTTTTGAACTTTAAAGCTTATTTTCAAGAGGTAGTGGTGCATGTCTTTTCAAGGTTTGCTGTAACAGCATGCCATATAGCAGGTAGCTTCAATAAAGATTTTCTCATACTTCCAGGGATCTAGCCAGTAATCAAAGGGTTACAAGATTTTCTTTCTTCTGAGGCCTCTTTTGATTGATAAAACATCTTCACATGGCTTTGTCTCCACATATTAATGTCTCTGTGTTTTCTGTGTCTGCTCTCCTTTCCTTGTGAAAACCCAGTCCTGTATATCAAAATATCTACCTAAAAACCCTATTGGCAAAAGGTTCAGAAAGCAATTATACATTGCTCACAATTTTGCCTCTGTACAAGGTACAGTGAGTTCAGTTCAGTCGTTCAGTCATGTCCGACTATCTGTGACCCCATGAATCACAGCACGCCAGGCCTCCCTGTCCATCACCAACTCCCAGAGTTCACTCAAACTCATGTCCATCGAGTCGGTGATGCCATCGTCTTCAAAGTACACATTTTAAGAGGACAAAATTATTCTACAATATTGATTTTCTTCTTTTCACTTGTTACTGTGGAATATTAATCTGTCTCTGAGTGTTCCCCCCGCTAATCAGATCTACCCAATTCAGAAAGCAGATTGTCAAGAATAATGGGGTTTTGGGGACTAATTCAACTGTGAACAAGATTCAGAGTTTCTTGCCAACCTCCATATCCTCAACATAAAGACATTAGGGAAAGAAAAATATTTATTTTGTATAAGTATTAAAGCAAACTGTGATGCACATATACGAACTACAAAATTGTTGTAAAGTCAAAATACATATATATATATATATATATATATATATATATATTATATATGTCTACTTGGAAATCAATTCATTACAATATTTTCAAAGTTATAAGTATTCTTCCAATAGACCTGATGACATCTGTCACAGCAATCTGGTCCTTAATTAACTTGATCATTGGGGTAGCCATCAGTGTTTGCTAATTTGTTTTTATTACTATTATTATTTTAAATGTATTTATTTGAATTGGAGGCTGATTACTTTCCAATGTAGTGGTTTTGCCATACATTGACATGAATCCACCCCGCGTGTACATATGTTGCCCATCTAGACCCCCCTCCAACTCCCTCCGCATCCCGTACCTCTAGTTCATCCCAGTGCACCAGTTAATTTGTTTTATACTGGAAAAGGATAAACTTCTCATGTACACATGATAGAATGTGGTTTTGAAAGAGGCACTCTCTCATCCAGAGAAGTGAGACATAGATGTTACTGCTAAAAATATCCAATATTATTAGGCTAGTATATTTTCAAAGATTGACGTTTACATACTAGAGGTTTTCATTGCACAATAATGCAAGATATGTGGCTTATTCCTTTAATTACACCAAACTCCTCAATCCCAACTTACTTAGAGGAAAGGTAAGTGAGGGTTGTGATAAGGTGTTGCAAATATCTTGCTGTCAGGTTCTCTTACTTCTGTTATTGAGGTAAGATCACAGTCAAGTAATACTGTCTCTGTAAACCTGTACTGAAGAAAATATCAATCCGTATTCTGAAAGGAAATATCCTAAAACGACTTTCATCATTCAACATTCTGGTTAGAAGGAGGGTTTCCCTCTGAAGGGTGGTTATCCTGTCTGGGCGTAGGCTAGATCTGAACGTCTGGTCTTGGTTCTCCCATCAGTGCCCAGTCCCAGCTGAAGGGGAAGCTGTCTGTTCTCTGTGTCCTTCTATTTCCAAGGTTCACATACTTTGTCCAGTCATTTTAATGAGGGAGTCAAGTGCCCGAAACACAGTTGGTCCTCGGTCTCCTCATACTATCCAAAAGGGGGCTGGGTTGTCATAGACTGTTACCATTAGAGTTTGCCACAGCCATTAGGTCATGGAGGGGAGCATCGGACGTGTGGCTACCTCTTCGAACCCTGGTGGAGGCCAGTGAATGGCTCCATCAAGGGAACTGTGCCTCTGCAATGCATAGTCTTTTGCCTGTCCCGAAACTCTGCCTTTCACTACCCAGCCCTAGGGTAGAAGTCTTAGAGGGCCCTGAGAATGGGAGCAACGTATACTCTACTGCACTCCATTGAACGTGTGACTGTGGTTGCAGTTGTACTTCCAACTTCATTAATAATCTTGAGCTAAGATCTGCAGATTTATGTCCGTCCTGTCTCTACTAGACACCTTTCTTGGAGAAATATTTGACCTACGATACAAGTTGGTAACTTGAACAATCATGGTCCATTTTGAACAGGCTCTGATAACCACTTTTAACTCACTTTTTAAAAATTCAGATATTTTTACAAACATCATCACGTGATTAAAGTTTCTGTCACATTGTAACTGAAATATTTTATTTACCGTCATGTTCTCAAGGACCAAAATATTGCAAATGGTGGAGCCATTTATTTCTTCACTGCTTGAGGTACAGTTGACTTGTAATATTGCATTAAGCAATCTTGTTTTATAAAAATTATACAATCTTATCTTAGTTTTTTTCTACTATGTTAAAATGAAGGACACTTATGTGTACATGAATCCCTGAATTTTTAGACTTCCTTCACATTTAGGTCATCAGAGAACACCATGCAGAATTATTTTTTCTTCTTTACTCCTTTTTCATAATTTAGTTTCAAAACTAAGTGGACAATAAACATAATTGAATATTGGGATTTTTTTTTAATATACACATATTAATGACCCATAATTATACAAGGAGGTCAGTTTTCATTTCAATCTTAAAGAAAGCCAGTGCCAAAGAATTTTCACACTACCACACAAATGCAATCGTCTTACACACGAGCACAATAATGATGGAAATTCTCCAAACCAGGCTTCAACAGTACATAAACCATGAACTTCCAGGTGTTCAAGGTTGATTTTTAAAAGGCAGAGGATCCAGATATCAAATTGTCAATAGCCTTTGGATCAGCAACACAGGAAGAGAGTTCCAGAAGAAAAAAGTCTACTTCTGCATCGTTGACTACACCAAAGCCTTTGACTATGGGTCACAACAAACTATGGAAAATTTATCGAGAGATGATAATACCAGACAACCTGCCCTGCCTCCTGAAAAATCTGTATGCTGGTCAAGTCGCAATAGTTAGAACTGGAAATGGAACAGCAATCTGAATCCAATGGGAAAGGAATATGTCAAGGCTGTATGCTGACATGCTGCTTATTTAAATTATGTGCAGATTACATCATGTGAAAGGCCTGGTTGAATAAGCACACACTGGAATCAAGATAGACAGGTGAAATATCAATAATCTCTTATCTGGTGATGGCACCATATTTATGGCAGAAAGGGAAGATGAACAAAAGAGCCCCTTGATGAAAGTGAAAGTGGAGATTTAAATAGATGACATAAAAATCAAAATTCAGAAAACAATGATGATGTCAACCGGTCCCATCACTTCATGGCAAATAGAAGGGGAAACAATGGAAAGAATGTGAGACTCTTTTTTTTTTTTTTGCCATGGGTGCGGTTTGGGGAATGGAACTGTAATCAAAATCACAGCAGATTGGGAATGCAGCCATAAAAATAAAAGATGCTTTCTCTTCGTAAGAAAAATATGACCAAACTAGACAGCATATCAAACATCAGAGAGATTACTTTCCAAAATATTTCTGTCTAGTCAAATTTATGATTTTTCCAGTAATCATGTGTGGATGGGAGATTTGGACTATACAGAAAGCTGAGCACCAAAGAATTGATACTTTTGAACTATGATGTTGGAGAAGAGGCTTGAGAGTCTTTTGGAGGGCAAGGAGATCAAAGCAGTACATCCTAAAGAAAATCAGTCCGGAATATTCATTGGAAGGACTGGTGCTGAAGCTGAAACTCCAACACTTTGGTCACGGGGTGTAAAGAACTGACTCATTGGAAAAGACCCTGATGCTCGGAAAAATTCAAGGTGGGAGGATAACAGTAGACAGAAGATGGGATGATTGGAGAGCATCACTGATTTAATGAACATGAGTTTATGTAAACTCGATGAGTTAGTGATGGACTGGGCGGACTGGCATGTTGCAGTGCATAGGGCCACAAAGACTTGTCAATGACTGAGCCACTGAACTGAGCGTGGCCCTACCCATCAGGCCAAGAACCAGTTTCCCTTAGTCAGTCTTCCCCATCAGGAAGCTTTCACAACCTCTTGACCTTATCCATCAGAAGGCAGAACGAATGAAAACCATAATCTCAGAAAGCTAACCAAACTGATCACATGGGACACAGCCTTGTCTAACTCACTCAGTGAAACTATGTGTCATGTTTGTAGGGACACCCATGATGGACGGGTGATGGTAATGGGCTCTGACGAATAGTGGTCCTTGGAGAAGAGAATGGAAAACCTCGTCAGTATTCCTGCCTGAAGAACTCCATGAGCAGCATGTAAAGGCAAAATATAGCATACTGAAAGACAAATTCCAAGGTTGATAGCTGCCCAATATGATATAGGAGATCAGTGCAGAAGAAACTCCAAAAAGAATGAAGCGATGGAGCCAAAGCCAAAACAAATTCCCACTTGCAAATGTGACTAGTGATGGAAGAACACCCCGATGCTGTAAAGAGCAAGATTGCATAGGAACTTTAAAGGTTAGGTCCATGAATCAAGGTAAATAGGAAGGGGTCAAAACGGCAATATCAAGAGTGAATGAACATTGACATTTTAGGAATCAGTGAAGTAAAATGGACGGGAATGGATGAATTTAACTCAGATGACCATTATGTCTACTACAGTGGGAAAGAATCCCTCAGAAGAAATGGAGTAGCCATCATAGTCAATAAAAAGAGTCTGGAATGTAGTATTTGGTGACAATCTGAAAAATGACAGAATGATCTCTGTTTCTTTCCAAGGGAACCCATTCAATAGCACAGTAATCCAAGTATGTGCCCTGACCAGTAATGCTAAAGTAGCTATAATGGAACAATTCCATGAAGACCTACAAGAATTTGTAGAACTAACAGACAGGAAAGATTACCTTTCCATCACAGGGGAATAGAATGCAAAAGTAGGAAGTCAAGAGATATCTGGGGGTAAAAGGCAAATTTGGCCTTGGAGTACAAAATGAAGTCTTCCAAAGGCTAACAGAGATTTGCGAAGAGAACACACTGCTCATAGCAACATCCTCTTCTGGGAACACGAGAGGATACTACAAATGTTCCTCATCATATGGTTAAAACTGAAATCAGATTGATTTTTCCTTCACAGCCAAAGATGCAGGAGATCTGTAGAGTAGGCAAAGCAAGACTGGGAGTGGACAGTGCCTCAGATCTTGAACTCCTTATTGCCAAAGCAAGAGTTAATTTGAAGAACGTAGGGAAAACCACTAGAACATTCAGGTATGTCTTACATCAAATCCCTTATGATGACACGGTGAAAGTGACAAATAGATTCAAGGGATCAGATCTGATACAAAGAATGTCTGATGAACTACTGACAGAGGATTGTGACATTGTACAATAGGCAGTGATCAAAACCCTCCTCAAAAAAAAAAAAAAATACAAAAAGGCAAAATGGTTTGCTGTAGATGCCTTACAAATAGATGAGAAAAGAAAAGAAGCTAAAACAAAGGAGAAAATTAAAGATATAACAATCTGAATGCAAAGGTTCAAGGAATAAGAAAGAGTGATAAGAAAGCCTTCTTCAGTGATCAGTGGAAAGAAATAGAGGAAAATAATGGAATGGGAAAGACTAGAGGCCTCGTCAAGAAAATTAGAGATACTAAGGAATCATTTCATGAAAAGATGCTGAAAATAAAGGACAGAAATTGCATGGACCTCAATGAAGCAGAAGATATTAAGAAGACGTGGCAAGGTTCAGAAAAACTATTTTAACAGGATCTTCATGAGTCAGTAACCTGGATGATGTGATCACTCACCTAGAGCCAGTCCTCTTGTAATGTGAAGTCAAGCCATCTTTATGAAATTTCACTATGAACAAAACTAGTAGAACTGAGGGAATTCCAGTTCAGCTATGTCGTACCCTGAAAAATGATTGTCTCAAAGTGCTGCACTCAGTATGCAAGGAATTTGGAAAACGAAGCAGTGGCCACAGGACTGGAAACTTTCAGTTTTTATTTCATTCCAAAGCAAGGCAATGACATAAACTGTTCACACTAACACGCAATGGCCTTAACTCAAATAGTAGCAAAGTAATAGTAAAAATTACCCAGGACAGGCTTGAACAGTACGTGAGCCATGAACTTCAAAGAGGATTTAGAACAGGCAAAGGAAACAGAGATCAGATTGCCAAAATCAGAGGTTCCATCAAAAGATCAAGAGGTCTCCAGGGGGAAAAAAAAAAAAAAAAAACACGTGTATGTCTGCTTCATTGTTTATACCAAAGCCTTTGGTATAAAGGCTTTGTCAGTTCAGTTCAGTTCAGTTCAGTCGCTCAGTAGTGTCCTACTCTCCGCGACCCCTTGAATCACATCACGCCAGACCTCCCTGTCTATCATCAACACCCAGAGTTCACTCAAACTCATGCCCACAGAGTATGCCATCCAGCCATCTCATTCTCTGTCGTCCCCTTCTCCTCCCGCCCCCAACCGTTCCCAGCATCAGACTCTTTTCCAGTGAGTCAACTCGTCGCATGTGGTGGCCAAAGTATTGCAGTTTCAGCTTTAGCATCATTCCTTCCAATGAACACCCAGGATTGATCTCCTTTAGAATGCACTGGTTGGATCTCCTTGCAGTCCAAGGGACTCTCAAGAGTCTTCTCCAACACCACAGTTCAAAAGCATCAATTCTTCAGCTATCAGCTTTCTTCAGAGTCCAACTCCAACTCTCATATCCATACATGACCACGGGAAAAACCATAGCCTTGACTAGACGGACCTTTGTTGGCAAAGTAATGTCTCTTTTTAATGTACTATCAAGCTTGGTCCTAAATTTGCTTCCAACGAGTAAGCGTCTTTTAATTTCCTGGCTGTAATCAACATCTGCAGTGATTTTGGAGCCCCAAAAAATAAAGTCTGACACTGTTTCCACTGTTTTTCCATCTGTTTCCCATGAAGTGATGGGATCAGATGCCATGATCTTTGCTTTCTGAATATTCAGGTTCAAGCCAACCTTTTCACTCTCCTCTCTCACTTTCATCAAGAGGCTTTTGAATTCCTCTTCACTTTCTGCCATAAGTGGATCACAGTAAATTGTGGAAAATTCTTAAAGGGATGGGAGTACCAGACTACTTGACCTGCCTCCTGAGAAATCTGTATCCAGTTCAAGAAGCAACAGTTAGAACTGGACATGGACAACAGGGTGCTTTCAAATCAGGAAAGAATTATGCCAAGGCTGCATATTTTCACCCTGCCTAGTTACCTTCTAGGTGGTGTGCAAGATATTAAATTCCAGACTGCATGAGACAAAGTTTGAATCAAGGTTTCTGGGAGAAATATCAATAACCTCAGAAAGGTAGATGACACTACATTTGCGGCAAAAGTGAAGAACAACTAAAGAGCCTCTTGGTGAAAGAGAAAGGGGAGTTCAGTGTTCACTTAAAACTCAACATTCAGAAAACGAAGATAACTACAACTGGTTCCATCTCTGCTTGGGAAACTGATGGAGCAACAGTGGAAACACAGAGAGACTTTATTTTGTTGTGGGGCTCCAAAATGACTGCAGATGGTGACTGCAGCCATGAAATTAAAAGATTCTTGCTCCTTGGAAGGAACAATATGACCTGCCAAGTCAACATATTGAAAAGCAGAGACATTGCTTTGTGAGCAAATATCCTCTTAATCAAAGCTATGATTTTTTTTTTTTTTTTGTAGTCATGTATGGATGTGAGATTTGGACTCTAAAGACAACTGAGTGCAGTAGAATTGTTGCTTTAAAACTGTGTTGTTGGTGAACACTCTTTAGTGTCTCTTGGACAGCAAGGAGGTTAAAGGAAATCAGTACTGAATATTCATTGGAAGGACTTATTCTGATGCTTAAACTCCAATTTTGTCCACCTAATGCAAATAATTGTCTCATCGGAAAGACCCTGGGAAACACTGAATCCAGGAGGAGAAGAGGATGACAGAGGATGGTTGAATGGCATCACCGACTCGATGGACATGAGTTTGAGAATGCTCCAGGAATTGCTGTTGGACAGTGAAGTGTCGTAATTTGCAGTCCATGGGATCACAAAGAGTTGGACCTGACCGAGAGACTGAACTTAAATTCACTCAATTATAGCATTACCTATACTTTTACATGCAAATATAGTGATAGTATTACTCCATGATAATTGTATTTTTTATTTCACTCTATGAAAATCTGGATTCTATCTTTCTTACGTGATATATGGAATTCTCTATTACTCATGTATGAAAATCTACATGTGCTTTTCTGGCATTTAATTTGGAGTTCTGTATATTTCTCATATGAAAATCTTGGCACTGGTTTCTGAAGATATCGAGATCCAGTATGGATTTGGAATGATCTCTCTTGCACAAATGAAAATCAGGGCCCACTGTTTCTTCATCAAGTTTAGAGTTTGTCATATTTCTCAAATTATATCGAAACAGAATTTCTTCCATGAAATGTTAAATGCTCTGTATTGACTGCATTCAATCATAGGTGTTAATTCTCCACTTTGGAAGTTGGACTCCTCTGTATTTCATATTGGAGATCAGAATGGAAACTTCCCTTGGAGAAATATGGAGTTCTCTAAATTTGATATGAAGCACTGGTTCTTCAGCTACAGAAACACCTATGGTCCCTGTTTGTTATGTTTCCCTGTGCCTTTGAACATTTTTGTGTACATGCGTGGGTAGACATGGCGGTGTTTGTGTGTGTTTCTGTATGTGGTTGTGTGTCCAACCACATCCAACGTAGAGATGAAGGTGAGAAATCACGAGACATGCAGCAAGCAGAAGGAGGCAGGAGGCGTCCACATACTGGGGAAGACTGGCCCATGCATCTCTGAGGTGCTCCTGTTCAGCACAGGAATGAGGAAAGGTGGGTCAATAAATCTGGGTTTACCTCAAGAGACATAAAGAAGCTCACAGTTTGTGCCACGTTGATGTGTGTATTTCTACCAGGAAGCAGATGGGGAAGTTTTGAGAAGTCAGCCAGTGTAAATTCTATGGTGTGGGTATTTTAAAGCATAGCCTTTGAACCCTTTAGTCTATGGGAAGTGGGGTATCCTGTGGAAATGGTGGGCATGGCTATAACAGGATCCATGACAGTGAAGAGGTCAAGGTCCTTCCGAAATGAACAGAGGCTGGAAAGAGGAGGAACAGAAAGATAGCCTACTGCACTGGAGAATTTTTACGTTAGAGGAAGGCCCTGGCCTACTGCTGCCTCAGACCAGTGCATCAGGCAGCAAACTCCCTCGCTGATGGGGCCAATAATAGCATCGTGTGAAACAAATGACATGATCAGGTAGGCTCCTTCATTGTGAAACCACAGGCATCCTAGCATACCGTGTGTGAGCATGCAATCCATCCAGGTGCTCATGCATAACTGGCGGTGTAGAAAGGTGAAGAAAGTGCAGCCATGGGGTATATAATCTCTCCCCTTTGCCAGTGTGTGCCTGTGAGGGAGCAAAGATAGCCAAGTAGAAGGGTGTTCACTTATCTTTTCCTGAGAGAGCTCCAAAATTGCAGCTTGCTACTGAATGATGATGGACAAGAGAATGTCAGGTCCCACCAAAAAGATGTGCACCATGTCCAGTGAGGAAGGAGACATCCCAAGAAGACTGTAGGAGGGGTGACTTTGTGTTTAGAATCAATACCTTCCAGCCACACTCAGAGGGCTCATAGAAAACATTTTGTGCACAAATACGCAGAGACTTCCAGACACAGAGTCAGACCTGTCTTTCAGTGTTTGAGTGTCTCCTGCAAAGGCATGGGTCAGCAGTAGCCTGACAGGGGAGATGGTCTCTGGCTGCTACAGACCTGGGTCATGCAGTTTATGGCATATGCCCTCTTGGAGGAGTTTTCCATTCAATCCACAATAAAGCCAGCTAGCAGACATCCACAAATTGAAAAATAAATATGCCGAAGAAATTCTTGTACTGTTAAGGAAGTTCTAGGAGCACTGCACAATTACTCACCTGGGGGTCTGGCAAAGGGATTGAGAACCCCACAGGAAATTTGACTTTGGAGGAATTGATTACAGAACTTCCACAGAACTGAAGCAGTTGGAAGGCACAAACAAAATCTTGTGTGCACCAGGAGCCAAGCATAAGGAGCAGTGTCCCCACAACAGCCTGAGCCAGATTTGCCTGTAAGTGTGGGCCAAGAGTGGGCTGCAGGAGGATGAGGGGCACTGAATACAACAGTGCTTGCACAAGCCCTTTTGAAGAAGATCACAAGTACTGTTCTCATACCAGTTTGTCCTCAGTTCAAACAGCAAGGCTGGACACAGCCCTCCCCACACCTCCCCGCAACAGAAAATCGGATTAAAGATTTACTGAACATGGCCCCACCTATCTAAACAAGACTCAGGTTCACTCACAGTCTGTCCCTCCCATCAGAAAGCTTCTATAAACCTTTTATGCTTATCCGTTAGAGGGCAGACGTAATGGAAACAACAACCACAGAAAACTAATCAAACTGATGCAGTGGATCACAGTCTTGTCTAATGCAATGAAACTATGAGTCAGACTCTGTAGGGCCATCCGGGATGGATGGGTCATGATGGAGGGTTCTGAGAAAACGTGGGTCAATGGAGAAGTGAATGGCACAGCTTCAGTATTTTGCCTTGAAACACCATGAATAGTATGAAAAGGCAAAGAGAATGGACACTGAAAGATGAACTCCCTGGGTTGGTAGGTGTCCTAATATGCTTCTGGAAATCAGTGGAGAAGTAACTCCAAAAGTAATGAAGAGATGAAACCAGAGCAAAAAACAAAAAACAAACCAAAAACACCCAGCTGTGGTAATGACTGGTGATGGAAGTAAAGTCTCATTCTGTAAAGAACAATAGTGCATAGGAACTTAGAAAGTTAGGTCCATGATTCAAATTAACTTGGAATTCGTCAAACAGGGGATGTCAACGGTGAACATCAACCTTTCAGGAATCAAGTGAATTAAAATTGACTGGAATGGGCAAATTTAATTGAGATGACCATTTTATCTACCACGGTGGGCAAGAATCCCTAGAGAAGAAATGGTGTATCACTCACAGTCAACAAAAGTGTGAGAAATGCAGTTCTTGGGTGCCTTCTCAAGAATGCAGAAAGATCTCTGCTGATTCTCAAGACAAGCTATGCAATAGCACAATAATCCAAATCTATGTCCTGACCAGCAATATTGAAGTAGAAATTGAGCTGAAGGTCGGTGAGAAGCTGAAATTGAGTGGTTCTATGTATACCAATAGGATCTTCTAGAACTAACACACACACACACACACGCACCCATAAAGATATCATTTGCATCACTGGGGACTGGAATGCAAAAGTAGGACATCAAGAGATAGCTAGAGTCATAGACAAGTTTGGCCGTTGGCTACAAAATGAACCAGGGCAATGTCTAACACTGTTCTGCCAAGACAAGGGACCGTCATAGGAAACTTTTTCCAACAACACATGAGACGACTCTACACATGCACACAAGAAGACGGTTAATACCAAAATCAAACTGATTATATGCTTTACAGCTGAAAATGGAGAAGCTTAATGTAGCCATCCAAAACAAACCGGGAGCTGACTGTAGCTCAGATCATCAGCTCATACTGAAACATTCAGACTGATTTCAACAAAAGTAGGGAAAATCCATAGATCATTCTGGTGTGATCTAAATAAAAGCCCTTTTGATTATAATTGGAAATCTAATAGAGTTCTTGTAGAACTAAGGGCAGTGGTTCGTGACATTGTACAGGAGCAGACTATCCCCAAGACAAAGAAATGCACAAGGGCAAAATGGTTTTCGAAGACACCTTACACTAGCTGAGAAGAAGAAAAAAAGAAAAAGGAGAGAGAGAAGTGGAAGTGAAATGCGAATGGGAAAGATATACCTATTTGAATGTAGAATATTGAAGAATAAGTAGGGCAGGTAAGAAAACGTTCCTCATTGATCAATGCCAAGAAATAGAGGTTAACAATAGAATCAGATAGACTAGAGATCACTTCAAGAAAATTAAATATACCATGGGAATATTTCATATAAAGAAATGCACCACAAAGGTCAGAAATATTGGGGACCTAACAGAAACAGCAACAATTAAAGGTGTCAAGAATACACAGAAGAACTCGACAAAGATACTCTTCATGACCAGATAATCATGATGGTGTCATCACTCAACTAAACCCACATCACGGTCTTCGTAAACCCGGATCTGGTGACTGGAGTTGACAAGAAGAAGGATGCAGGGGACAGAAGACTCGAGTGAAACTAGAGTGCTTTTTTTTTTTTTTGCAGAAACGCATGTTTATATATCTATAATAAAATTACTCTTCTGCCATTAAAAATAATGAAATTCCACCAGTTGCAACAAAATGGATAATCCTTTACGTTCAAGGTCACTGAAGGGAGACACTGAAGGGAATCCAAGCAGGTGTCCTCTCCCATGATCCCAGTACTGAGGACTGCGTGCAGCTCTGCTCGTCCCTGTTTTGCAGAGAATGAACTGAGAATGAACAGAGTCCTTGAGAAATGCTACACAAAGGAAGAAAACCTATTGGATCCCTTAAAGTTGAACGTCCCCTGGCGATTCTCCCTGTTTTATTTTTTCATAATTGGGGTGACTGCATATACTTCTGTGAAAAAGGCACTGACCAATTAAGTCTGTTTAGTTTGAACATTTTAGTTGAAAGGCGTCTGTATACTACAGATACTAATGACCATGATAATTATCAGCTTTATAGCTCCAGATCCAATACGAAGTGTAATGCTTTGAAATCATCCTCAAGTGACTAACCCAGATAATTGATCAGCTAGCTGATCAGCTAAGGTTTCCAAATTTTTGGAAGAGGATAGACTCTTAGAGAAGATTTCAAAGAGTTTCTCTTGCAACAATTGTATATTTAAAGAGCATTATTATGTGTATCGTGGAAATGAAACTTGATTTGTTCCCAGTTGTAAGCACTATTGTTGAACCAAACAGGAGTAATGCAAAACTGTTCAATCACATTTTAATAATACTTGCTTTTTGAAATGTATTAATTGTTCTCTGACCCACTGGATGCCTGTTTTTAATTCTTGTATTTTATCCTGAACGTCCTCATCCATCTGAGCCTGGGTGGCCCACATAGTATCAGCATCTTTAGTCCAAATTTGAATAAAGTTTTGGGTTTGAATTGAGGTTTGTAAAGCAATGCCTGCAACTGCAGCAGTGATGCAAATGGCTATTAATCCCAAAATGCTAAGAATTAGCCATCCAATGAATCGCTTAGATCATTGGAGTAATTTAGAGAGTAACCAGGAGGCAAGTCCTACCATCGGACCTTCTTCCCAGGGTATTTGGAGATCTACTTGGTAACCACAGACTACACCGAGATTGAAGACTCAAAGGGGATTCATTTATTTTAAAGGAATTTAGACAAGTATACAATTTGCAATCTATACAAATGACAGAACATAAAGTCTTATTAAACTGTGAGTTCCCTATGGCTATAACAAAAGGAAGGGGGATGGAAGCTTGTATAAAATATGAATGATTATAACGGAAGGAAGAGTTACTATGACAACGACTGGTCCCTGTGGCATATCCAGTCCAAGTTCCAAGTTTTTAAGTACGTGCATCATGTTTCCAAATGTCCTGTTGTTCGGGTCCAATTCATATATTGAGGATGATTCGAGGGCGAGGAGTTGCCCTTTCACTGTCAATCCAGCCAAAGAGTCCTTTGTCATGGAAGTTTTACATTGAACTATTGGTAATCTTCCATTCTTCTTGAGTAGCATATCACACATTATATTATTAAGATCATCTGAGCAGTTAGATGATTGGGTTCCCCAATCAACAATGGTGTACTTGGCCAAAAACATTAATTTCCCTGATTTAGCTTGACATCTATCCCAGTAAACAGGAATATATGTAAAGTCCTTATACGTAAACCCCTTACATTTCAACTTTTGTCCTTTTCCGAAAGATTTGGTAGTATTGACATGGTTTTCATAAAGGGACAGGGTAGTAAACAGTCTAAGCAATGTACTGAAATTCTTTTTTGGAGGCAGGATGAAAGTCCACTTTTGTTGACTAACATTAATACATAATTCTCCTGGGCCCATGCACAAAGGAAGGATTTCATAGCCTAGAGAAATGTTTACTAGTCTTCCATATTCCTCAGGAAGAGAGGAGCCGGCCCCTCCAATCTCCAAGGAGGAGGCGTATGTACTCTGTCATTAGTGGATATGACAGGTCCTATATCTTTCCATTCTACAACTACAATAACTGGGGCTTAGGTATATAAGCCCTATAAGTGTGATTTTTCAAGTCAGCCTGAGCGGGGAAAGCAAAAGCAAGGAAAGCAATTGTAGTCACAAAAATATTCTCAGAATCCCAGGTCATTTCCTGTTGAGAACCCAGATTTTCAGGTTGGTTAATAAGAGTTTCTATCTGTCTCCAAGTAGGGAGATGATGAGGTCGATGACGTCGAGTGTGGCATTTCTTAGAAAGTTTAAAAGCCGGCATGGCTTGTACTGAAATCTCCTCCTCCCGGGGATTTCACCTTTTTCTCTCTATCTTAGCTTCCTTGGGTGAATCTTCTGAAGAGGGAACCAAATGACTTCGTTGGATCCATCTGGAGAAATACAAGCGTGTCCCTTTCCTGGTAATATTAATTTTCCACATCCGCTGTTTAGTCACCCCGTCTTGATAAAAATAGGTAGAGGAAGAGAAGTGTCCTTCAGTTTCAGGAAACGGTTTTCTGCTTTTGTCAAAATATCTCCTTGCGATAAGTTTAAAAAATTTAAAACAAACAAAGCTGCATTAATGATAATTTTAAGATTAGAGAATATATCGCATTGGAATCTAGATAGCGTATTAAAAAGCATGGACATTACTTTGCCAACCAAGGTCCCTCAAATCAAGGCTATGGTTTTTCCAGTGGTCATGTATGGATGTGAGAGTTGGACTGTGAAGAAAGCTTGTAGCCATAGAATTTATGCTTTTGAACTGTGGTGGTGAAGACTCTTGAGAGTCCCTTGAATGCACGGAGACACAACCAGTCCATTCTAAAGAGATCAGTCCTGGGTGTTCATTGGAAGGACTGATGCTGAAGCAGAAACTCCAATACATTGGCCACCTCATGTGAAGAGTTGACTCACCTGAAAAGACCCTGATCCTTGGAGGGATTGTGGGCAGGAGGAGAAGAGGACAGCAGAGAATGAGATGGCTGGATGACATCACCGACTTGAATGACATGGGTGGAGTGAACTCAGGTAGTTGGAGATAGACAGGGAGGCCTGACGCGTTGTGATTCATGGGGTCATAAAGAATCGGAAACAACTTAGCCAGTGACTGAAATGAACTGAACTGAACTGAACTGAAAGTCTGCTCTGGATAAGGAACACAAAAATGACCCTGTGTATTCCCCCTCTATATTTACTTTTTTAATTTGTGCTTGTGGAGAGTTTAGGGAGCACAGGAAGTTGGCAGAGGAATAGGACAGGGCGACAACTTTCTCCCCCACAAAATCAGCAAAAGAACATTAGAACACTGATTAAATCCCGTAAAACAACTTCTGAATACCGGCACAGGACAACAGGCACCCAGAAAAGGAGCCCATAATTTTCGAAAGGAGGTAGGAAATAGTATAAAAGATAAAAAGAGAGTCAAAAGAGGGAGGGACGGAGCTCCGTCCTAGGAAGGGAGGCTTAAAGAAAGAAAGGAAAAGAAAAAAAAATAAGGTTCCAAACACCTGGAAACACTGGTGTGTCTGTGGAAAGCCTTGGAACTTCAGAGGGCCACATAACTGGGAGAAAAATGCATACATACATAAATATTTAATTAATAATGAAATAAATAATTAAAACCCACAGACTAAGTGCCCAGAGGAAACTCTCAGCAGAGAAGCGGCACAGATGCCCGCACCACCCTCCAGCAGGCGGGGTATGGGTAGGGAGGCAGGGCGGCCTGCCTACCCATCACAAGCATGGAATTAGAGGCTGTAATCAGAAATCTTCCAGCAAACAAAAGCCCAGGGCCAGGCGGCTCCAAATTTGAATTCTACCAAAAATTTAGAGAAGAGCTAACACTTATTCTACTCAAACTCTTCCAGAAAATTGCTGAGGAAGGGAAACTTCCAAACTCATTCTATAAGGCCACCATCACCCTAATCCCAAAACCTGGTAAAGATCCCACAAAAAAGAAAACTACAGGCCAATATCACTGATGAACATAGATGCAAAAATCCTTAACAAAATTCTAGCAATCAGAATCCAACAGCTCATTAAGAAGATCATACATTATGATCAAGTGGCTTTATCCCAGGCATGCAAGCATTCTTCAATATCCACAAATCAATCAACGTAATACACCACATTAACAAACTGAAAAATAAAAATCATATGATTATCTCAGTAGATGCAGAGAAAGTCTTCGACAGAATTCAACATCCATTTATGATAAAAACCTTCTAGAAAGTGGGAATAGAAGGGACATAGACCAACATAATAAAAGCTATATATAACAAACCCACAGAAAACATTATCCTCAATGGTGAAAAACTGAAAGCATTTCCCCTAAAGTCAGGAACAAGACAAGGGTACCCACTATCACCATTACCGTTCAACATAGTTCTGGAAGTTTTGGCTACAGCAATCAGAGCAGAAAAAGACATAAAAGGAATACAAATTGGAAAAGAAGAAGTAAAATTTCACTGTTCACTGATGACATGGTCCTCTACACAGAAAACCCTAAAGACTCTAGCAGAAAACTACCAGAGCTAATCAGTGAATACAGTAAAGTTGCAGGATACAGAAATCCCTTGCATTCCTATACACGTAATGAGAAAATAGAAAGAGAAATTATGGAAACTATTTCATTCTTTGTTGCAACGAAAAGAATTAAATACTTAGGAATATATCTACCTAAGGAAACAAAAGACTTGTACATAGAAAACTATAAAACACTAGTGAAAGTAATCAAAGAGGACATTAATAGATGGATAAATATGCCGTGTTCGTGGATTGGAAGAATAAATATAGTAAAAATGAGTATACTACCCAAAGTAATTTATACATTTAATGCAATCCCTATCAAGCTTCCAACGATATTTTTCACAGAACTAGCACAAATAATCTCACAATTTGTATAGAAATACAAAAAACCTCGAAGAGCCAAAGCAATCTTGAGGAAGAAGAATGGAACTGGGGGAATTAACCTGCCGGACTTCAGGCTCTACTACAAAGCCACATTCATCAAGATAATATGGTACTCTCATAAAGACAGAAATATAGATCAATGGAACAAAATAGAAGGCCCAGAGATAAATCCACACACCTTTGGACACCTTATCTTTGACAAAGGAGGCAAGAATATAAAATGGAGAAAAGACGGTCTCTTTAACAAGTGGTGCTGGGAAAACTGGTCAGCCACTTGTAAAAGAATGAAACTAGAACACTTCCTAACACCATACACCAAAATAAACTCAAAATGGATTAGAGAGCTAAATGTAAGACCAGAAACTCTAAAACTCCTAGAGGAGAACGTAGGCAAAACACTCTCTGACATAAATCACAGCAGGATCCTCCAAGACCCACTTCCCAGAATATTGGAAATAAAAGCAAAAATAAACAAATGGAACCTAATTAAAATGAAAAGATTCTGCACAGCAAAGGAAATGATAAGCAAGGTATAAACACAGACTTCAGATTGGGAGAAATTAATAGCCGCTGAATCAACTGACAAAGAATTAATCTCCAAAATATACAAGCAGCTCCTGCAGCTCAATTCCAGAAAAATAAACGACCCAATTAAAAAAAATGGGCCAAAGAATTAAACAGACATTTCTCCAAAGAAGACAAACAGATGGCTAACAAACACATGAAAAAATGCTCAATATTCCTCATAATCAGAGAAATGCAAATGAAAACCACAATGAGATACCATTTCACACCAGTCAGAATGGCTGCTATCCAAAAGTCTACATGCAAATAAATGCTGGAGGGGGTGTGGAGAAAAGGGAACCCTCTTACACTGTTGGAGGGAATGCAAACTAGTACAGCCACTGTGGAGAACAGTGTGGAGATTCCTCAAAAACCTGGAAATAGAACTGATATATGATCCAGCCAATCCACTCCTGGTCTTACACACTGAGGAAACCAGAAATGAAAGAAACACATGTACTCCAATGTTCATGGCAGCACTGCTTATAATAGGGAGAACATGGAAGCAACCGAGATGTCCATCTGCGGATGCATGGATCAGAAAGCCCTGGTACATCTACACAATGGAGTATTTTTCAGCCATCAAAAAAAATGCATTTTTGTCAGTTCCAATGAGGTGGATGAAATTGGAGCCTATTTTACAGAGTGAAGTAAGCCAGAAAGAAAAACATCAATACAGTATACCAATGCATATGTAGGGAATTTAGAAAGATGGTAGCCTAAACCCTGTATACGAGACAGCAAAAGAGACATAAGTGTATAGAACAGTCTTTGGGACTCTGTGGGAGAGGGTGATGGTGGGATGATTTGGGAAAATGGCATTGTAACATGTATATTATTTGAACTGAATCACCAGTCCAGGTTCGAGGCACGATACAGGATGCTTGGGGCTGGTGCACGGGGATGACCTGGAGGGAGAATATGGGGAAGAGGGAGATGGGCTGGGGGTTCAAGAAAGGGAACACATGTACACCCGGGGCAGATTCGTGTCAATGTAAGGCAACACCAACCAATATATTAATGTAAAGTAATTCGCCTCCAATAAAAAAAATAAAATAATATGTTACTGTTTCCAGTTTTAAAAAAGAATTGTTTGTGGATTATAAGGGATGCTTGAAATATATTTAATAGAAAATGATTGTAGGAATTGTTTGAATTGCCAAGAAATATAGGCAGGGCTTTTTTTTATCTGTTTTTACAGAACTAGGTGTTCTCATTATAGGAAAACAAGTTAACAGGTGGGTTACACCATTTCGTGTAGTCTCACCTTGAAGAGGTGTGACCCATATTAAAAAGGAATTTGTGTCGATTGAGACATATAAGAAGGAAGAGCAAGAAATTTCAGTACAATGCATTACACCCACTGGCCATAGTTCATTAGGATGTAATCTTTGAGCATTAATGCCTTGCGCAATAGATCGAAGATGTAAGGGCCTTCAAGTAGGGCAACTGATAATAATTTCTTTAGCATGGCAGTATGGAATTTTCCAAATTTGGTGGAATGAACCAGCATTATTGCGAAATAGATCATGTGGCTCTTCAGGAGCAGCAAAACGACAAGCTTATCAGCTTGTTCGTTGCCATGAGCCACAGGGCCAGAAAACAAGAATGTGCTCGGATATGGGTAATATGAGTAGACGAAGTGCAGTTCTTAATAAGAGATTGTAGTTCGATAAAATGTTGAATAATAGACTGATTAGAATTTATGATTGAAGTTTCGATAGATTGTAATACAAATATTGAATATAAAAAATCATAAGCTATATTAATATGGTAAGGATGTAGGTGAATAACCTGAATGAGAGCATATAATTCATTTTGTTGAGAAGAGTGAGATTTAGTATAAAGAACGTTTCACTCTTCGAGAGACCAGAATGAGGCTTTAACATTTTTAGTCCCATCTATATAGAAAACTGGACAATCATAAGGGATTTGATTTAGGTCATATGTGAATGGTCTAGAGGTTTTCCCTACTTTCTTCAACTTAAGTCTGAATTTGGCAATAAGGAATTCATAATCTGAGCCACAGGCAGCTCCTGGTCTTGTTTTCTCTAACTCTATAGAGCTTCTCCATCTTTGGCTGCCAAAAATAAATCAATCTGATTTCAGTGTTGACCATCTGGTGTTGTCCACGTGTAGAGTCTTCCCTTGTGTTGGAACTGGAAGAGGCTGTTTGCCAAGACCAGTGCGTTCTCTTGACAAAACTCTATTAGCCTTTGCCCTACTTCATTCCGTGTTCCAAGGCCAAATTTGCCTGTTACTCCAGGTGTTTCTTGACTTCCTCCTTTTGCATTCCAGTCCCCTATAATGAAAAGGACATCTTTTTTGAATGTTAGTTCTAAAAAGTCTTGTAGGTCTTCATAGAACCGTTCAACTTCGGCTCCTTCAGCGTTACTGGTTGGGGCATAGGTCTGGATTACTGTAATATTGCCTTGGAAACGAACAGAAATCATTCTGTCGTTTTTAAGATTGCATTCAAGTACTGTGTTTCGGACTCTTTTGTTGACCATGATGGCTCCTCCATTTCTTCTAAGGGATTCCTGCCCACAGGAGTAGATATGATGGTCATCTGAGTTAAGTTCACCCATTCCAGTCCATTTTAATTCAATGATTCCTAGAATGTCTATGTTCACTCTTGCCATCTCCTGTTGACCACTTCCAATTTGCCTTGGTTCATGGATCTAACATTCCAGGTTCCTATGCAATATTGCTCTTTACAGCACCAGACCTTGCTTCTATCACCGTTCACATCCACAAATTGGTATTGGTTTTGCTTCTGCTCCATCCCTTCATTCTTCTAGAGTTATTTCTCCACTGATATCCAGTAGCATACTGGGCACCTACCGACCTGGGGAATTCCTCATTCTGTATCCTATCAATTTGCCCTTTGATACCGTTCATGGGGTTCTCAAGGCACGTATACTGAAGTGGTTTGCCATTCCCTTCTCCAGTGGACCACATTCAGCTGTGGTCCATGTGATCAGATCGACTAGTTTCCCGTGATTATGATTTCAGTGTTTCTGCCCTCTGATGCCCCCTCGCAATACCTACCGTCTTATCTGGATTTCTCTTACCTTGGGCGTGGGATATCTCTTCACAGCTGCTCCAAGAAAGTGCAGCCGCTGCAGCTTAACTTGGATGAGGGGTATTTCCTCAAGGACTCCCCACCTGACCTTGAAGGTGGAGTAGCTCCTCTCGACCCTCCTGCGCCTGCACCATGGCCTATTGGAGGTGGGGTAGCTCCTCTCGGCCACTGGCCCTGGCCTCAGTCTTGGGGTACCTCCTCACAGCCGCGCCTCTTTGGGTGGTCGGTTGCGCCGGGGATGACGTCTCTCGTTTCTGCGTTGCTGGAGACGCTGATTATACAGTGGAAGTGAAAAATAGATTTAAGGGACTAGATCTGATAGAGAGAGTGCCTGATGAACTCTGGACGGAGGTTCGTGACACTGTACAGGAGACAGGGACCAAGACCATCTCCATGGAAAAGAAATGCAAAAAGTAAAATGGGTGTCTGAGGAGGCATTACAAATAGCTGTGAAAAGAAGACAAGTGAAAAGCAAAGGAGAAAAGAAAAGATATAAACATCTGAATGCAGAGTTCCAGAGAATAGGAAGGAGAGATAAGAAAGCCTTCCTCGGTGATCAATGCAAAGAAATAGAGGAAAACAACAGAATGCGAAAGACAAGAGATCTCTTCAAGAAAATTAGAGATACCAAGGGAACATTTCATGCAAAGATGGGCTCGATAAAGGACAGAAATGGTAGGGACATAACAGAAGCAGACGATATTAAGAAGAGGAGGCAAAAATACAAAGAAGAAATGTACAAAAAAGATCTTCACGACCAAAATAGTCACGATAACGTCATCATTGACCTAAAGCCAGACATCTTGGAATGTGAAGTCAAGTGGGCCTTAGAAAGCATCACTACGAACAAAGCTAGTGGAGTTGATGGAATTCCAGTTGAGCTATTCCAAATCTTGAAAGGTGATGCTGAGAAAGTGCTGCACTCAATATGCCAGCATATTTGGAAAACTCAGCAGTGGCCACAGGACTGGAAAAGGTCAGTCTTTATTCCAGTCCCAAAGAAAGGCAATGCCAATGAGTGCTTAAACGACCGCACCAATTGCACTCATCTCACACGCTAGTAAAGTCATGCTCAATATTCTCCAAGCCAGGCTTCAGCATTGTGTGAACCGTGAACTCCCAGATGTTCAAGCAGGTTTTAGAAAACGTAGAAGCACCAGAGAACAAATTGTCAATATCCCCGGATCATGGAGAAAGCAAGAGAGTTCCAGAAGAGCATCGACTTCTGCTTCATTGATTATGCCAAAGCCTCTGACTCTGTGGATCACAATAAACTGTGGAACATTCTGAAAGAGATGGGAATACCAAACCACCTGACCTGCCTCTTGAGAAACCTGTATGCAGGTCAGGAAGGAATAGTCAGAACTGTACATGGAACAACAGACTGGTTCCAAGTAGGAAAAGGACTACGTCAAGGCTGTATATTGTTGCCTTGCTTATTTAACTTATATGCAGTGTACATCATGAGGAACGCTGGGCTGGAGGAAGCACAAGCTGGAATCAAGATTGCTGGGAGAAATATCAATAACCTCAGATATGCAGATGACACTACCCTTATGGCAGAAAGTGAAGAGGAGCAAAAAAGCCTCTTGATGAAAGTGAAAGAGGAGAGTGAAAAGGTTGGCTTGCAGCTCAACATTCAGAAAACAAATATCATGTCATCTGGTCCCATCACTTCATGGGAAATAAATGGAAAAACAGTGGAAACAGTGTCAGACTTTATTTTTTGGGGGGCTCCAAAATCACTGCAGATGCTCACTGCAGCCGTGAAAATAAAAGACGCTTACTCCTTGGAAGGAAAGTTATGACCAACCTTGATAGCCTATTAAAATGCAGAGATATTACTTTGCCAACCAAGGTCCGTCTAGTCAAGGCTATGGTTTTTCCTGTGGTCATGTACGGATTGAGGGTTGGACTGTGAAGAAAGCGGATCGCCAAAGAATTGATGCTTTTAAACAGTGGTGCTAGAGAAGTCTCTTGAGAGTCCCCTAGATTGCAAGGAGACCCAATCAGTCCATTCTGAAGGAGATCAATCCTGGGTGTTCATTGGAAGGACTGATGCTAAAGTTGAAACTCCAATACTTTGACCACCTCATGCGACGAGTTGACTCACTGGAAAAGACTCTGATGCTAGGAAATGTTGGCGGTGGGAGGAGAAGGGGACGACCAAGAATGAGATGGTTGGATGGCATCACCGACTCTGTGGACATGAGTTTTGAGGCAAGAAGTCCTGTAGGGGACTGGAGAGAGGGAAGGGTAAATAACTCTAAAGGTATCTCAAGTCTGATGGGAGAAAGAATTTGCTCTTCCAGTTTCTTTTGCATTGTGCAGAATTCTTCTCGTGCCTCTTGGGAGAGTGAAAGAGGGCTATTTTGATCAGAAACTCCTTTTAAAATGTTAAATAAGTCAGTTGATACTCTGCAATACCCAAAGTAGGTCTACTCCAGGTTATATGCCTAAAATTTTTGAAAATCAGTCAAGGTTGATAATTTATCAACACGAATCTGTGCAAGATGAGGAGTGATACATTGTCTAATAGCATTAAATCACAAGTAATTGTAAGGTGCAGAGGATTGAATCTATTCAGGGGCAAAGATTAATCTAAACTCTTTTAAGTGTTGTTGAGCTACATCAAACAACTGCTGAGTTTCTAAAATAGAAGGAGCTGAAAACAATATATTATCCGTATAGTGAACAATAGCATAGTTATGAAATTGCTTTCGCACAGGTTCAAGAGCTTTGGCTACACAACATTGAAACATGGCGCAAGAATTTATCATTCCTTGAGGCAATGCAGTCCATTGATACTATTTGTGAGGCCTGATATGATTAGGATAAGGGAGAAAGTAAATATTTCTCGGTCTAATGGGTGTAAAGGTATAGTAAAAAATCAATCCTGCAAGCCTATGATAATAATATGCCAGTTTTGAGGAATAGTGGCAGGTGATGGAATTCATGGTTGCACTGCACAGATAGGTTTCATGGATGCATTAATCTTTCAAAAGTCAGTTAAAAGACGCCATTTGTTAGATTTCTTCTTTATCGCTAAAATGGGAGTATTCCAAGGAGAACAAGATTCCTCAATATGTTTTAATTTCAATTGTGTATCCTCCATTGTAGTTCCTTCAGTTCAGTTCAGTTAAGTTGCTCAGTCGTGTCTGATTATTTGCCACCCTATGAATCACAGTGTGCCAGGCATCCCTGTCCAACACCAACTCCTGGCGTTCACTCAAACTCATGTCCACAAAGTCGGTGATGCCATCCAGCCACCTCATTCTCTGTCATCCCCTTCTCCTCCCACCCCCAATCCCTCCCAACATTAGAGTCTTTTCCAGTGAGTCAATTCTTCTCCTGAGGTGTCCAAAGTATTGGAGTTTCACTTTTAGCATCAGTCCTTCCAATGAACACTCAGCACTGATCTCCTTCAGATTGGACTGTTTGGATCTCTCTGTAGGCCAAGGGACTCTCAAGAGTTTTTTCCAACACCACAGTTCAAAAACATAAATTCTTTGGCGCTCAGCTTTCTTCACAGTCCAACTTTTGTAAGGGGCCACTGCTCTGTCCAAATAGGCTCGTCATATTTCAAAGTTATTTTAATAATTATATTGTTTATTAAATGAGCAGTGGCCCGTAGGAAAAATATGGAATATATACTTGATATTGTCATTGCATAAGTAAATTTCTTCTTATTAAATTAAGGGGAGCATCGATCATATAAGGTTTTAAAGTTGCAGGTTGGCTCTCTGGTCACTCACGTGGATATATTTGGACATTTTAGTAAGCCTCCTGTACTTTAGTTTGAGATACTCCTGCAATTTAACAAGAATTTATTTGTAAATGCCCAGGTTTGGGCAATAAATGTTTTGTAATAATAGTAATACTGGATTCAGTATCAAGAACACCAGAAAATCTTTTGCAATTAATTTTATTAATTATATTTGGTCGTGCATGTTCAGATACTATTGATGTTCATAAGAATTGTTTTTAATCTGATTTACCTAATTCACCTGTCTGTATATCATTCAGTTCAGTTCAATTCAGTCGCTCAGTCATGTCCAACTCTTTGCGACCCCATGAACTGCAGCACGGCAGGCCTCCCTGTCCATCACCAACTCCCGTAGTCCACTCACCATGTCCATCGAGTCAGTGATGTCATCCAACTGTCTCATCCTCTGTCATCCCTGTCTCCTCCTGCCCTCAATCTTTACCATCATCAGGATCTTTTCAAATGAGTCAGCCCTTCGTATCAGGTAGCTGAAATACTTGAGTTTCAGCTTAAACATCATTCCTTCCAATCAATAACCAGGACTGATCTCCTTTAGGATTGACTTGTTGGATCTCCTTGAGGTCCAAGGGACGCTCAAGTCTTCACCAACACCACAGTTCAGAAGCATAAATTCTTTTCGTTGTTATATATATATATCCATATATCATTGTGAAAGTAAAGTCGCTCAGTCGTGTCCGACCCTTAGCGACCCCATAGATAGCAGCCAACCAGAATACTGGACTGAGGTGCCATCACCTTCTCCCCATATGTCATATATATATATATATATAGTTCAGTTCCGTTCAGTCGCTCAATCATGACCGACTCTTTGAGACCCCATGAGTCACAGAACGCCAGGCCATCCACCATCTCATTCTCTGTCGTTCCCACCCGCAATCCTTCCCAGCATCAGAGTCTTTTCCAGTGAGTCAACTCTTCGCTTGAGGTGGCCATAGTATTGGAGTTTTAGCTTTAGTATCAGTCCTTCCAATGAACACCCAGGATTGATCTCCTTCAGGATGGAATGGTTGGCTCTCCTTGCAGTCCAAAGGACTCTCAAGAGTCTTCTCCAGCACCACTGTTCAAAAGCATAAATTCTTCGGCGATCAGCTTTCTTCACATTCCAACTCTCATAGAAAAACCATGACTAGATGGACCTTTGTTGGCAATGTAATGTCTCTGCTTTTTAATATACTATCCAAGTTGGTCCTAACTTTCCTTCCAAGAAGTAAGCGTCTTTAAATTTCATGGCTGCAATCAGCATCCGCAGTGGTTTTTGTTGATACTTCTGATGCTCTATTTGACTATATTGTTGGCTTTAGTGTCAAAGAGAGCATCAGAAGTATCAACATCAGATTCATCTTGTCCTCAGATCGGGGGATCTTTGGCTTCACTTCCATTAGAAGAGGTGGACTACCGCTAGGGACAACCGGAACAGGGACGGTGGGAAAGTTTTGAAACATTGTATGTTGCTCTAATTGGGCTTTTTGTAGAGACTCATCATCTAATTTATATTCGTATAACATGAGCATTCGCTTGATGAGGAATATGGGGGTTGCAGATAGGATTGCCTTGAAATTAAAAGATCAAGGATTTAATGAGGGCCCACAAGGGTCAGAAATTTGTTGCAATATTTACTCCCCATCCTGTGGCTCGTTCAATATATTCTTTAACCTGCTTTCAAATTTCTAAATCCAAACATCAGGGAACCAGGGATTCTATTCAGCCACTGTTTGGAGATGAGCCTGTATCTGCTGATGCAAAACCAAAAGTCATTGAACCTTACATAAATGATGAAGTAAAATAGAAAGGAGGTGGGACTTTCCAGCCATTTCTCTCATAACCCTGCATTTACCGACCTGCATAGGTCTTAACAGTCATTCAGTCTGCTTGCCAAGGGTGCTTACCAGGTCCCTGTTTGGGCGCCAGCAGTCACAGTCGGCGTAGACTGGGATCTAGGTACTGGAGTTGATGAGAAGAATGTCGGGGACCCAAGTGTTGAGTGAAACAAGGGTACTTTATTTGAAGAAACACATGCTTATATATCTTCAGTAAAATGATTACTCAGTCATGAAAAAGAATGAAATTCCACCAATTGCAACATAATAGAGTCCTTTCAGTCTAAAGTCACTGAAGAGAGTCACTGAAGGGAGTCAATGAAGGGAATCCAAGCAGGTGTCTTTTCCCATGATCTCAGACCTGAGAACTGCGTGCAGCTCTAATCGTTCCTGTTTTGCAGGAACTGATAATGAACAGAGAGTCCTTGAGATACAGCACACAAAGAAGACAACATATTGGATCCCTTAAAGTCGAATGCATCCTGACAGACCCAGACATTCTGGAATGCAAAATCACGTAAGCATAAGGAAACATCAGTAAGAACAAAGTTGTTGGAAGAGATGAATATCCAGTTGAGTTATGTATAATTCTAACCGATGACGCTGTGAAAATGCTGCACTCAATATGCAGGCAAATTTGGAAAACTCAGCAGTGGCCAAAGAACTGGAAAAGATCAGTTCACTCCAATCTCATTAAAAGGCAATGAGAAAGACTGTTTGAACTACTGCACAATTGCACTCATCTCACACAGAGCAAAAAGTAATGCCAGGGATTCTCCAAGGAAAGTGTCAACAAATGAAGAATTTCCAGAGGTTCAAACTGGATTAGGAAAGGCAGAGCAACCAAAGACTAAACTGACAACACCCATTGTGTGATTGAAAAAGCAAGACAGTTCCAAAAAACATCTATTTTTGCTTTAATGACTATGCCAAGGAAAAGACTCTGATGCTGGGAGGGATTTGGGGCAGGAGGAGGCAGGGAAGACAGAAAATGAGCTGGCTGGATGGCATCACCGACTCGATGGACATGAGTTTGAGTGAACTCCGGGAGTTGGTGATGAACAGGGAGGAATAGCGTGCTGTGATTCATGGGGTTGCAAAGAGTCGGACACTTCTGAGTGACTGAACTGAACTGAACCGAACTGAACTGAAAGTCTGACTTGTAGAACATGAAAAACTGGAACATTCCTCAAGAGATGGGAATCCCAGGCCACCTGACCTGCTTCCACAGAAATCTGTATGCAGGTCAATGTGCAACAGTACCATGAACTTGGAAAAATGGACTGGTTGCAGAAGGGGAAAGTGGTACCTCAAGGCTCTATAATGACACCAATTTATTCAAACGCAGACTACATCATGTGAAATGCCAGGCTGGATGAAGCACAAGCTGGAATCAAGTTTTCTGGGAGAAATGTCAATACTCACAGATATGCAGATGATACTCATCTCATGGCAGAAAGTGAAGAGAAAGTACAAAGCCTCTTGATGAAAGTGAAAGAGAGGAGTTGAAAAGGTGGCTTAAAACTGAATGTTCAAAAAAATGAAGATCATGGCATCTGGTCCCACCACTTTATGGAAAATAGATGGGGAAACACTGGAAACTGTGACAGGCTTTGCTTTTTGGGCTCCAAAATCACTGTAGATGCTGACTGCAGCGGTGAAATTAAAAGACACTTGCTCCTTGGAAGAAAGTCTGTGACAAATATAGACATTATTGAAAAACCACAGAAAATATTTTGCTGAAAAATATCCATCTAGTCAAAGCTATGGTGTTTGCAGGAGTCATGTATGGCTGTGAATTTTGGACCATAAAGCTGAACACTGGAAGAACTGACATTTTTGAACTATGGTATTGAGAAGACTCGCGAGTCCTGCATTGCATGGAGATTAAACCAATCAATCCTAAAGGAAATTGGTCATGAGTATTCATTGCAAGGGAGTATGCTGAAGCTGAAAATTCAATATTTTGAACACTTGATGTGAACAACTGACACTGTAAAAAACCCTGATACTGGGAAAAATTAAAGACAGGAGAAGTGGATGAGAGAGAATCAGATGCTTGTACGGCATCATAATTTTCCAAAGAATAGAACGAGAGATATTGAATCACCACTTGATGGGCATGTGTTTGAGCAAACTCTGGGAGTTTTAGATGAGCAGTGAAGACTGGCTTGCTGTAGTCCATGGGGTCACAAAGAGTCAGATAAATGAGGGATGGAAGTGAAGTGACTGATGTGTGGTGGGCTGTTTGCATGAAATGACCCTGGGATAGTGGGAGACATTGATGCCCATGGTAAGAGTTCAGAGCCTGCTGTTTTTCAGGCTTAGAGGCTAGGAAATAGCCGTCCAGATGAAGACGTGCCATTGCTCATGCCCAAAATCCTGACATGAATTCTTTCCTTTCTTTTTTTATCATCCTTAGTTGTGGAGAGCAAAAGGACAATGTGGTCTGTCTGCAGGTGACGGATGGTTCTCACAATCTCCCTGAAGTAGAATATCTGATTTTGTCATGGTAATCTTTAAGGAGATATGCACCATGGGACTCTCGCATGTACACTTGGTTTGAGGTGGGCATCTTGGATGTCCACCAGCCCAACATTTAGCTGCATTAGTGGCACACCAATTTCATAGGCTAGCAGGGATCCTGAGCTACAGGTAGATCTAACACAGTCTGATGAGGGAAGCAGAAAGAGAACTTTGGCATTTAGCAAGTTAGTGAGTCCTTGCCTGGAATCAAGCCCTGTTGGTACATTTGAGAGAGGAATGCTGCTTTCTGCACAATGGAGGCATGAGTTATGGGCCCAGGGCTGGCAGGTTTCTCAGAGTGTAATCCGTGTGGGGGCTATGTGTATGAGTGAACAGAAATAAAGTGTAGTGCTGACAAAAAGGAAGGCCACTGGACCTTTTTGACCTCACGTTCAGTGCCTTGTTTCAGCAGAGGCCCTTTGGATTTGCATGCACCTTCTTCATGATATTGTTTCAGACACAGGCCTGTCACATATTCTTTGCCCTTTTGGAGGTCCAGACATCAGTTTGGCTTTTTCCTGCTACAGGGAGACAACTTTTGGGGGGAAAATGGAAACTGTTGCAAACAGCCTATTACACAGTTGGGAGGAGCAGGATCACCTTGATCAGGTCTTGAGCCTGATTGGGCACTGGGGCTGCCACAAATTCCAGCATTGAAAAGGAATGGTTTTGAGAGGTGTAGGCTGAGATAGGTACCTCCAAGTCAGTGCACTCCAAATTCATTTGCTATTTCTGGTGTGATTCCTGGACGGAAAGCACATGGAATGGAATCATGCCAAAGTGATTGGCACTGTGAAACAGTCAATGCGATGAGAGAATACAGGACATGAGCACCCACCAATCAGCTGTTCACCACAAGCACTTCCAGCCCACCGAATGTCTTTTCAAGTCAGGCCTTCTCATGAGTAAATCCCAAAATTTGTAATCTTCCAGAATAAAGGGCAGAGGTAGAAGAGGATACTAACTTGAATGACAAGTTAGTGAAAGAAAACCAGAGAAAATGAGAGGTACGTACCAAAATCCATTATCCTGGAAAACAAAGCTATGACAATATGTGAAAACTTCCCTTTAGAGTTGTGTGTAAGTATGTGTGTGTGCCCACAAACATAAATGTGCATATGAGCTGTCAGAACTGGCCTGGCTGCTAGAAGGAGAATGAATACCGAAAAAATGAACAAATGTGTGTAAACTACAATAACTATGGGGCAGCCAAAGCCCTGTCGCCAGGAAATCAAGCCCAGGGATGTCACCGAGAAAGGATGCTGTAAGTGGAGATATGCTGCTGCGCCCTGGATCCCTAGGCAGAAAGGAGCGGCAGGAAGAAAACATTCAGGGCTATACTGGGAGATGAAAAAAAAGCAAGAAACAGAATAGGCCAGATTACCAGGCTGAGAGATGGGGTATGCACAGCCCCTACAAAGAGTTTTCTGTCCTTCTCAAGTGTAGCAGTATTCTTTCTCCCACAGGGCCAGACACATGTGCACATCTTGCCGTTTTTGTAAGGTTTGTGAGACTGCCAGCACTATAGCATAAGCAGCTGCTACCTGCAGAGTATGCCAGTTTGAAACATCCTTCTTTAAAGTCTTTGCAGAATGCCTGAGTTATCAGGACTCTGCAAAGCATGGCTTAGGATGATCCTCTAGCTACTCACAGCCCCAGAGCCCTGGGGTGATGGGGTAGGCTGGCATGTGTTCTCACCAGGAGGCAGGATGAAAATAGAACCACTTTGAAATGGCCTCTGTACATGAAATCAGCGGACTTCAATTTCTCTGGCACTGAGGAGTCAGGTCCCTTAGGGGGATACTTAACATAGCATCTTTTATTTCAAGATGCTTTATCTGTAAAACTCTTTATATAGAGAGTATTTCATCTCTAAATATAGAATTCTCTGTATGTCAGATCACCTATCTAGATGCCAAATTGACTACTAGAAATATGGAATTCCTATATTTTACATAGGCAAATCAATGTCAATATTCATATCTGAAATATTAGTTTTCTACAATTCATGTATGAATATTTGCTGAAGATTTTACGTCATGACATATAGAATTATCTGTATTTCACAGCTGATGTTCAGGATGGTTATTTTTCCTACAAGGAATGTGGAGCTCTCTTTCTTGAACATGACCATCTGGTTGTGGATTTTCCTACATGAACAATGGCAGTCTCTGCATTTCACTTGTTTACCATCTAAGCTACCAGGGAACTTGAGCAGTTGTAGGAAGAACTTCAGGGATTTCTAGAATTAATGCCGAAAAAAGATGTCCATTTCATCATAGGGTTCTGGAATGTAAAAGCATGAAGTTAAGATATACATGGAGTGACATGTTTGGCCGTGGCATGTTTGGCCGTGTTGTTCAAAATGGTGTTCATAGCTTCACTGACTTAAACAAGACTCTGTCCAAGTGATCACTTTGGTAAGTTTCCTGCAATTGTGGCTTCTATTTGGTCTGTCCCCTGATGGATAAGGATGAGAGGCTTTTCGGAGTTTCCTCATAATATTTCAGTTAAGAAAACATAATACATACCTGGGATTTGCATTTTTTTTTGAATGCTTCTCTATTGATACAAAATGAAGAGAGAACACAATTGGAAGTCCCATATTTGTGTTAGATTTTTTCTAATTTTTTAAACTGTACCAATGTTGCTGAATGACTTCCTGCCACTAAATGTAGCCTATTTTTAGTAACTCCTCCTGCCATACCAGACACACTCAAATAAATGGAAAGGAAGATAAAATGCAAAAGAAAAGAGAGGCCGACTTCTGAAGAGTGTTGCAAATAAAGAAAAGCCATGGGAAAATGAGTCATAAATTGGTTGACCGACATAGGAGTGTGGGGGAAACTCTGGAGAGAAATCAGCAAAACTTGTAAACAAATCATTTGTCATCATCTAGTTCAGTCTCTCAGTCGTGTTTGACTCTTTGTGACCCCAAGGATTGCAACATGCCAGGCTTCTCTGCCTATCAGCAACTCCCAGAGATTTCTGAAACTCATGTCCATTGAGTCCATGATGCCATCCAACCATCTCATCCTGTGTTCTCCTCTTCCCCTTCTGCCTTCAATCTTTCCCAGTGTCAGGGTCTTCTCCAATGATTAATATCTTCACAATAGGTGGCCAAAGGATTGGAATTTCAGCTTCAACTTCAGTCCTTCCAATGAACATTCAGGACTGATTTAATTTAGGATGCACAGTTTGGATATCGTTGATATCCAAGAGACTCTCAAGAGTATTCTGCAACCCCACAATTCAAAAGCATCAATTCTTTAGCGCTCAGCTTTTCTTGTAGTCCAGCACTCACACCTATAATGTCTACTGTCACTTGTCATAGATATCAGTAAGTTCCTGTTTATAACATCTGATTCTCATTATCCCTCCCTTCCTAATATATATTGCCTAGTCAACACCGAAATCAGATTGATTATATTCTTTGCAACCAAAGATGGAGAAGTTGTATACAGTTAGCAAAAACAAGACCAGGAGCTAACTGTGGCTCAGATCATGAACTCCTTATGGACAAATTCAGACTTAAACTGAAGAAAGTAGGGAAAACCACTAGACCATTCAGATATGACCGAAATGAAAATCCCTTATGATTATGGAAGTGAAAAATAGATTTAAGGAACTAGATCTGATAGATAGAGTGCATGGTGAACTCTTGACCGAGGTTCGTGACATTGTACAGGAGACAGGACCCAAGACCATCCCCATGGAAAAGAAATGCAAAAAAAGCGAAATGGCTCTCTGAGGAGACCTTACAAATAACTGTGAAAGGAACAGAAGCAAAAAGCAAAGGAGTAAAGGAAAGATATAAGCATTTGAATGCGGAGTTCCAAAGAAAAGCAAGGAGAGATAAGAAAGCTTTCCTCAGTGATCAGTGCAAAGAAATAGAGGAAAACAACAGAATAGGAAAAACAAGAGATCTCTTAAAGAAAATTAGAGATTCCAAGGGAACATTTCATGCAAAGATGGGCTCGATAAAGGACAGAAATGGTATGGACCTAACAAAAGCAGAAGATATTAAGAAGAGGTGGCAAGAATACACAGAAGAACTATACAAAAAAGATCTTCACGACCAAGAGAGTCACGATAACGTGATCACTGACCTAGAGCCATGCATCTTGGAATGTGAAGTCAAGTGGGCCTTAGAACACATCACGACGAACAAAGCTAGTGGAGGTGATGGAATACCAGTTGAGCTATTTCAAATCTTGAAAGATGATGCTGTGAAAGTGCTGTAATTAGTATGCCAGCATATTTGGAAAACTCAGCAGTAGCCACCGGACTGGAGAAAGTCAGGCTTCATTCCAATGCCAAAGAAACGCAATGCCAAAAAATGCTCAAACTACCACACAATCGCACTCATCTCACATGCTATTAAAGTCATGCTCAAAATTCTCGAAGCCAGGCTTCAGCAAAATGTGAACCATGAACTCCCAGATGTTCAAGCAGTTTTATAAAAGGCAGCAGCAACAGAGATCAAATTGCCATCATCCGCTGGATCATGGAGAAAGCAAGAAAGTTCCAGAAAAGCATTGATTTCTGCTTCATTGACTATGCCAAAGCCTTTGACTCTGTGGATCACAATAAACTGTGGAACATTCTGAAAGTGATGGGAATACCAGACCACCTGACCTGCTTCTTGAGAAACCTGTGTGCAGGTCTGGAAGCAACAGTGAGAACTGTACATGGAATAAGAGACTGGTTTCAAATAGGAAAAGGAGTGCATCAAGGCTGTATATTGTCACCTTGCTTATTTATCTTATATGCAGAGTACATCATGAGGAAGCCTGGGCTGGAAGAAGCACAAGCTGAAATCAAGATTGCAGGGAGAAATGTCAATAACCTAGATATGCAGATGACACCACCCTTATGGCAGAAAGTAAAGAGGAACTCAAAAGCCTCTTGATGAAAGTGAAAGAGGAGAGTGAAACGGTTGGCTAGAAGCTCAATATTCAGAAAACAAATATCATGGCACCTGGTCCCATCACTTCATGGGAAATAAAGGAAAATCAGTGGAAGCAGTGTCAGATTTAATTTTTTGGGGCTCCGAAATCACTGCAGATGCTGATTGCAGCCATGAAATTAAAAGACGCTTACTGCTTGGAAGGAAAGTTATGACCAACCTTGATAGTATATTTGAAAGCAGAGACATTACTTTGCCAAAAAAGATCTGTCTAGTCAAGTCTATGGTTTTTCCTGTGGTCACGTATGGATGTGAGAGTTGGACTGTGAAGAAAGCTGATCGTCGAAGAATTGATGGTTTTGAGCTGTGGTGTTGGGGAAGACTCTTGAGAGTCCGTTGGAATGCAAGGAGATCCAACCAGTCCATTCTAAAGGAGATCAGTCCTGCATATTCACTGGAAGGATTGATGCGAAAGTTGAAACTGCAATACTTTGGTCACCTCATGCGACGCATTGACTCCCTGGAAAAGACTGATGCTAGGAAAGGTTGGGGGTGGGAGGAGAAGGGGACGACAGAGAATGAGATGGCTGGATGGCATCACCGACTCTGTGGACATGAGTTTGAGTGAACTCCGGGAGTTGGTGATGGACAGGGAGGCCAGATGTGCTGTGATTCATGGGGTCACGGAGAGTCGGACACGACTGAGCGACTGAACTCAACTGAACCGATTAAGATCCTGCTTGATTTCAAATTTAAATGACACATTTCAACATCTTCCTTAGTCGCATGACAGGATTACTTATGATCTTGTTATCCATGTCCATTTGTTTTAGTCTCGCAGTCAGTCTGTCCCATTGCCTCTGACACCAGGAAATAAAGGAATATGAGGGCCATCCTTTCATCTTCTTCATGTCATATCCATCGTCTCCTCAGCCGCCAGATACCTTCATCATTGATTCTTATATGTTACTCATTGAGACAATTGTGACGAAATTTAATGTGTACACCCGGGGTGGATTCATGTCAATGCATGGCAAAACCAAACAATATAATGTTGTAAAATAATTAGCCTCCAATAAAAAGGAAAAGTTAAAAAAGAAACATATTAATGTATGAAAAAAGAAAATATGTTAAAGTATTAATTCTCATTAATATATTAAAAGTATTAGTTCTCACTAATGCTTGAGAAAACGGGATTCTAAGCCTTCCTGATGCATTCTCTGGCAAGGTCTAGAGGCTCAGAGGAATAGAATATTATAGAGATTCACCTTCTTATATGGAATGCATTGTGGAATCCAGTTGAATCTAAAACCTCTTTAAGTTTTGACATAAAAGTTGGCACGACAGCATGCCAAAGACAAAAAACAGAATCACATACACTTGGGAAAATAGTTCTAGTTGTTCTCTAGTGATATGACAGACCTGTTCATGCCTATTGTTAAGGAGCTTGGTCCTAGATAAGGAAGAGATATATAAGGGATTCAATGTTGACATTTCCTCTCAGTTGCAAAGATCCATTGCTCTAGAAAAGGGAAAATTTGTTAGAAGTTATTACTCCCAAATCAACGAAGCGATATCCCAGTTTACCAGATTCCATATAGCCAAGGCAAGATAGAAATCCGTATTTCTGCTAATAGGAAAGAAATTCCACATCATCAGTGGAGAAAAGGAAGCAAACCCGTTCCCACATGGGAGGAAGTTTTTCTTTGCTTTGTTTTTAAGAAATAGTTAAGTTTTCAAGAAACTTGTATAAACTTTCACAGAGATAATTTAGAGAAAAATGCTTGGTCCTTCAGTGTGAAACACATGAAGACCTTTAAAAAAGAAAGAAAATTTGTATCTGAACATAAGTTAGATGTGTAAGTGTGTGTCTCTCTCCAGTCCAACTCCTTGCAATCCAATGAGTGTAGCTCATCTGGGCTACAATTCTGTCAATGGGATTTTCCAAGCACGAAACCTAGAGTGGGTTGTCATTCTCTACTCCATTAAGTTAGATGTATAAAGCTGAAGAAAAACAATACCCAAGTATTTTATTGCATCTTTTTCAAGATAAAGCAAGCTGCATAAGCTCTCTGCTCCAGAGAGTCTCTCTGAAATTCCAAAGTTGCACTTGTGAAAGGGGCAGGTTTACAAACTTATGGACTGGGATGAGTAAAGGCATAGAAAAGTCAAAATAAACAAAAAAGGGAAATGTTTAACAATCTGGATTATTTCACAATTCCTTGAGTCCTTTTTTTTTTCCCCTAAGCCCAAAAACAGAATAAATTCCATCCTTTACTGCTTCACCACGTCATGCAGGAGAAAAAGGTAAAAAAGAAGGAGTAGAGTGCCGAGAAGTGGGTCATAAATCTGTGCATCTGAATCAGTAACTTTATTACATTTTCATTTTTTTCTAGAAATCATCTCCAAGAACTTCCTTCTAACTCTAATAATGCTGCAGATCTTGTGTTGCCTTGGTGATGGCAGTAAAGTGGCGAATGCGATAGTGTCCCTGATTATCCCTCAGGGCTCCGAAGAATCGATGCTTTTGAACTGTGGTGTTGGAGAAGACTCTTGAGAGTCCCTTATACTGCAAGGAGTTCCAACCAGTCCATTCTAAAGGAGATCAATCCTGGATGTTCATTGGAGGAACTGATGCTAAAGCTGAAACTGTAATACTTTGGCCACCTCATGCGACGAGTTGACTCACTGGAAAAGACTCTGATGCTGGGAAAGGTTGGGAGCGGGAGGAGAAGGGGACGACGGAGAATGAGATGGCTGGATGGCATCACCGACTCTGTGCACATGAGTTTGAATGTACTCCGGGAGTTGGTGATGGACAGGGAGGCCTGGCCTGCTGTGATTCATGGGGTCGCGGAGAGTCGGACACGACTGAGCGACTCAACTGAACTGAACTGAACTGAATCCAGTGTTAATCTTTGTTTTAGGAGATTCTAAAAATCAGGTATTGGCATGTTCCAAATGGGCACAGAAAGCATACGCATGCAGAACCAGTTGGAGATTAAGAAATTTAATCACTTATTCCTCCTGGACATGGTGTTCAAGATCAATACGTACTAGACACAGTATTAGTCTTTGTATCTATCACTAAAGTATGAAGTACAGGTTTATGCTGGTTTAAAGAGGGGATGGGTGTACATAGGAGCATAAGTGACCATGAGGTAGTCATGCAGGGCCTGGTTGGTGACATTCAATGAATGTAAAGATGAGGACAATGAATGCATATTGTAGCATGCTGCTAGAACTATGCAAAACTATGGCTGCTGGTGCTGGATTTCAAAGATGTCTTCAACATGTTCCCCACTAGTTCCTTTTACCTATTCCACATTTTATGCTATCCCTCTAAGAAATGTTCAGGGAGGAGAAAATACCACTAGATTGCTGCCATGAAGCTAGAGCTAATGTATGTGCTGAAGTATGGACTTGGCCAAGCAGCAGTCTCCTCCATTCGTACTACTAATTCCAGGCAAACTGAAAATACAACGTTACAAGACTAAAGCAGATAGGACCCTGGAAAGTGTGCTTATTAACATTTTAACTGCACAGAAGAGACATCAGAACATAATCCTCCTCCACTTAAGCATTTCTGATGAGTTTCACACCTAAATGATAAGATGTTTCTAATCATGTCTGACATCGCTGCTCACTGCACATGTCCACACATGACCAGTCATTCAAGCTCCCTTAAGCTCCATGTTTTATTCTTCCCCTGTTCTGTGCCTTATCAGGGTCCTTCATTTTGCCTGAATTGCCCTTCACTTCTTTCACAATTTCTCCTACCAAATGCTGATTTTTTTAATGCCTTCTTCAGGTGTAATTTCATCTTCAGAAGCTTTCTGAAAGATTTATAAGCTTCCCCAAATATATCAGCATCTATAGTGTGACTACTCTCTCTCTCTCTCTCTCTCTCTCTCTATATATATATATATATATATATATATATATATAACACACATTCATTACAATCATTATCCACTATCTCTTCTATTAAGACAGAGACTTAAAATAATGTGAATAGTACTTTATTTCACTTATTCATATCACTTATACATTCCTGACATAGGCATATATAGATTGTTTTTTTCTGATGAATAGCCACAGGTAGGGTGAGAAGCCTGAAAAATACATTGTATACTGCTCATCTATGACATATTCATCAAAGAAATCTACACTAGACATTTAGAGCCTTAACATAATGTAAACGTCCAGATGTTCAATCTGAATTTAGAAAAGGCAGAGGAACCAGGGATAAACTGTCAGCATCTGCTAGGTCATAGCAAAAGCAAGAGAATTCCAGAAAAAAAAAATCTACTTTTGGTTTCCTGATGACTTCAAAGCCTTTGACTGTGTAGATGAAAAAAATCTGTGGAAAATTCTTCAAGAAATGGTAATGCCAGATCCCCTTCCTTGCTTCCTGAGAAGTCTGTATGTAGGTCAAGAAGTAAAACTTAGAACCAGACGTGGAACAACAGACGGATCAAAACTTGCAAAAGGGATATGACAAGAAATATTGTCACTTTGCTTATTTAACATATATGCACAGTACATCATGCAAAGTGCCAGACTAAATAAAGCACAAGCTGGAATAAAGATTACCTGAAGAATTATCAATAACCTCAGACATTCAGATGATACCTCCGTTATGGCAGAAACTGAGGAGGAACTATAGAGCCTCTTAATGAAAGTGAAAGAGTAAAGTGAAAAAGCCGGTTTATAACTCCACTTGCAAGAAATGAAGATCATAGCATCCAGTACCATCACTTCATAGCAAATAGATGGGAAAAAATGGAAACAGTGACAGACTTTATTTCCTTGGGCTACAAAATCACAACAGACATTGTAGCCGTGAAATTAAGACACTTCCTCCTTGAGAGAAAAGTTATAACCAACCTAAATATCATATTAGAAAGCCAAGACAATTTTTGCTGATAAAAATCCATCTGCTTAAAGCTATGATTTTCCCAGTAGTCAGGTATGGATGTAAGAGTTTGATTATAATAAAAACTGAGCACAAAACAATTAATATTTTTGAACTGTTCTGTTAGAAAATACTCTTGAGAGTCCCTTGAACAAAAGGAGATCCTACTAGTCAATCATTAAAAAAAAAAAAAAATCAGTCCTGAATATTTTTTGGAAGGACTGATGCTGAAGTTGAAACTTCATTATTTGGCCACCTGATGTGAAGAAATGACTCTTTACAAAATACTATGATGCTGAAAATAAAATGAAGGCAGGAGAATATGACAAAAGATGAGATGGTTGGATGGCATCATTGACTCTGTGGCTCTCAGTATGAGTAGGATCTGACCATTGTTGGTGTGGTAGGAAGTTTGGCATGCTACAGTCCATTGGGTCACAAAGAGTCAGACACGGTTCACTGACTGAACTGAATGAAAAAATAAACAAAAAACAAAAACGGTGCCTAATCTGAATGTGATTAGTGACAGTTATACTACAGCTACTGATACTGATGCTGAGGAGAATACAGAAAAATTAAGGATAATGATGTCAATGATAACAATTGCTTCTACACAATGTCAGTTTGCTTCGTGTACTTCGTTGTCCATTCTTATGGAAATGTAATCCTAACAATAGCTTCAGAATTTGCTGCAATTTATTCAGGTCAATATTGTCTGAGGAAGCCTCATACTAAAACTTGCTGGACTTTAACAAGCAACTTCATTTATATGGCTGTTTCTTCACCTGTATAGATAAGATATTGGATCAGTTTAGCAGTTGTTCACCTCTAAGCTTTAACCTTTTCTTCCTCAGATGACATTGTATACAACAGACAAAATTTAAACTATTCGAGTTCATTTATGGAATGAATGTGGGCCTGCAAAACTTTGATTTCTAATTTTTCTTTTTCCTGCAATCTTTATAATCAAGACATCTTCCTATAATTTCTAAATTATTTTATGTTTGGCTATTTTCAATAGCAAACATTTGACTATTTTGTTCCTTAGAAACCTTCCAGCTCATAAGTATTTAGCTTTGTGCAGCTCCCATTGTAACAGGGTATGCAGTTTAGAGAAGGTTGATTTTACAGCCTGGATTAGTAGAAGTCGTCATCAAAGAACCATTCAATAGAATTGCGCCAAGGATCTTGAACTTTGAGTATGTTGGTTAGTCAGTGGAGTCCTCATTGTCATTGACCTGTACAGTTCAGACACAAAAAGATATCTGCTTGCAATGTTGGAGACCCTGGTTCAATCCCTGGTCAGGAAGATCACCTGAAGAAAGAAATTCCTACCCACACCAGTGTTCTTGCCTGGGAAATTCCAGGGACAGAGGAATCTGGGGTGGGGGGGGGTGAGGGGCGGTACAGTCCTTGGGGTCACAAAAATCAGACACGTCTAAGCAACTAACACTTTCCCACTCTGTTAGTACTTTGGTATGGGTGGCTTACTGGAAAAGTATAGTGGTCCAGAGATCAGAGGTAGACTCTGACTCATGCAATAAATAGGAAGATCAATGGCAAAAAAGAAAAAGAAAGAAAAAGAGAACTCACCCAATGTGGCTTGCTGGGAAAACTGTACCAGACTATTCCTCTTTAATATTATAGCAAAAACGTTCCTTTAAAAATTAGGCAACATTCAACTTTACAAATCCTGGCCACTAATACATGTAAAAGACTTCTTATTCTGGAAAACTGCCTTTGGTTACATGAAAGTCGCCTCATCTGAGAGGAGAAAATCCCATTTCCATTGGTAAAATTTTGACAGGGATAACATGGAAGGAAATGACTGAATAAAAAGTGAGATAAAGTGTAATATAAATTGGTTTCCAGTTGAGATTTTACTTGCTTTTCCACTGCTTTATCTTGCTTCTCTCATTACATATCTCCTGAAAATCTTCACCATTAAGTCCCATCAACAGCAATCACGGACACTGATTTAAGGGATTCTTATGGAAAATGTTCCCACCACAGAATAGAAAATGCATATCATTCACCAAAATAGGAAAGGGAAAAACATTCATGCTCTAGCATCAATTTCTCTTAATGAGACATGTTGGTCTTTCTGCCATTTACTATCCCTGATGGAGACCTCTGAAATGTCTCTGTTTTCCTTTTTTAGGTTCCTTGTCCACATAAGTCATTGAAAAATATGTTTTCCTTAGAAGATGATGACTTTTTTTTTAGCTGATCTTGGGAAGGACACCCATTGTTAATGATTTTAATTTGTAAATTATATCTACTTTTTCAGAGGGTTAGGATCTTAACAATCTTGCTTCCATCCAGAATTTCTCAAGATGAATATGTTTAATAAACGTGTTTTTTATTGATCCCATAAGTCCTTATTCAGACTTTTTTTTTTTTTTTTCTAAATACAGACCTCTACTCCTGAAGCAAGGCGAGTAAAATCAAAATGAAAAATAGACATGGGCTCTGAGTGCTTATTCCAATTGGAGTCCACAGTCTATCAAACAAATTGAACAGTTCAACTAAAATAGTAATCTTATAACAATCTGTAAAGTGAGAAGAAAATTTCATGAGTAATTTAAAATCATATCTCAAAGGCCATTAACAACAACAACAAAAAAAAATCACGGGGAGCAGAAGAATGGCAAATTCACAGGTAGCGAGACCAAGAAGAACAGAACTAAGACTGAAAGTTCAGTGTGACTGAATAAAAGGAACAGTGGGAAGATTGATAATTACTAGCTTATTGTGAACAATGTCAGATTCCTGATCTCTGAAGAAACAGGTTTCCTTTCGGGTACAGGGATCACACTTGATCATCCATGAGCTTGTGTGTAGCAGAATTTTATCCAAGAATGAAATGAGACAGAGAAAGCTTCTGACATAGACATCAGAAGGGGGACAGAGAGTGCCCACTGACTAGTCTAAGAGAGCTATATACTATTTCATTTCATCATTAAAATAAATCCACAGAATTACTCAAGGTTGTAAAAAAGTTAACCAGGGGCTGGTTTCAGTGTATTTATGGAGGCATTTGATGGGCACCTATCAATTAATGTTCCCTGGAACAGGAGATCTCTGGTGTTTTCAGGAGTTGGACTTAAGCCTCTGTCTCTGGTTTTCAGTCTTATTCTTGCAGTAGGCTCAAGACTTCTCCCTCTGTTACTTGCAAGGCAGTTCCTTCTGTTAAAGCTCTTCTGTTTGCTTGTCTCTTCAGTGTCTAATTCCCGTCCTGACACCTCGGGACGGTGGTGGACACTTATTTTCCAGCTCATCTGTTCAGTCCTGCTGTGGGGAGGGAGGAAACCTGCTAAAAAATATCACTGGCGTCTGTGAGGAGTGCTCGCAGTGTCACAGCTACACTGGGATTGCTCCTGCTTGTGGCATGTGTGTTTTCCCTGTCTATGCTGCTCAGGCTCTAGGTTACTCTGCCAGAAGCTGTCCATGGCTGGCGCTGGGTTGCATGCACTTCCCATGTCTGAGTGGCTCAGGTTAAGGTCCTTAGGTACTCCACAAAGGCACAGACTTGGTTGGGCCTGCATTTTGTACCTTCCCCGGTCTGAGCATCTCAGGTGACCAGGCTTTTGGTGAGCACTGTCACCGTGATTTATTGCCTCCCCTGTCCCTGCCTCTCGGTTTTCTGGGTGTACAACCGGAACACCTGCTCAGGTGGATATCGACCGACACCAACCCAAGAAGTCTTGGTTAGCAATGAAGCCTGCCTGCAGCTTGATATGGGAAGCCTATCTGGGGCTGCCGCTGACTCTTCCGGTGCTGGCCGCCCTCCCTGCCAGACCTGGCGGGGGATGGGGGATGTTCCGACAGCAGCCTGCTTGCTCTGCTCAGTCCTTTGTTGTGTGAGTGGGGCTGGTGGAGTCTTAGGTTAGGGCTTTTTGCCTTTTCACAGGCTTTTCATCTTTTAGCTGCACAGTCTACTTAGCTATCTCCTGTTAGCGCCCTCAGATTGCCGTCATGGCGTTCAGGGCCTGTCCTCTCTCTAAGCATTGCTGCCATGCCTCCCTGCCCAGCCCCCGCCTGCTAGTGGTTGCAGGCGTCTGCGCCTCCTCTCCATTGAGAATTTCCTCTGGGAACTTAGTCTGTGGGTTTTAATTATTTATTTCTTTTTCTCCTGGTTATGTGGCCTCTGAGGTTCCAGAGCTCACCACAGACTCGTCCGTGAGTTTTTCCAGGTGTTTGGAAAATTCTCTCTCTCTCTCTCTTTTTTTCTCTTTAGGCCTCCCTTCCTAGAACAGAGCTCCTTCCCTCCCTCTTTGTCTCTCTTTTTATCTTTTATACTATTTCCCACCTCCTTTCAAAGACTATGGGCTCTTTTTCTGGGTGCCTGGTGTCCTCTGCCGGTATTCAGAAGTTGTTTTGTGGGATTTACTCAGCATTCAAATATTCTTTTGCTAATTTTTTGGGGAAGAAAGTGTTCGCCCCATCTTCTACTCCTTCTAATTTTATATTTTCATATTGTCTTATATTAATGATATATTGGTATATCACATACACACACACTCATAATTTCACATCATCAAAGAGTTACAGTTACCTAATATTTGAATCCTTTATGCTAACAGGAAGTGTAAAACAAGCAAAACATGATCAAGGATTATAGTCCAAGAATAAACATCCAGCAATAAATATCCAAATCATTCAAGAAAAAGATAAGACCCCTAAGGAAAGGGAAAACCTAAACGACAATACAAACCAGTGGACTCAACACAGATGTGCAGAGCATTCCATTCCAAAAGAACAGAAAAATACACATCTATCTCAACTGCACATGGAATAATCTCCAGAACATTCCTGATAATTGGGTTTATATTAAGCCATGGAATTTACATTAATTATGTAAATCATACCAAATATGGTATCTGGCATCCAACCATGTAAGTTGAAATCAACAATGGGAGGATAATTTGAGAAATGTAATGTGTGGAAAATTAAACAACACATTCTGAAGGGCTCGATGAGGCAAAGAAAAACACACAGGGGAAATAAGAACATATTCTGAGGTGATTCAAAATGAAACACAAGGTAGCAGGTCATCAGAATGGAAACCCACATTTATTTAAGCTTACATAACATGAAAGCTCTGCCATCCTGGGAAGAAGCTAATGCCTTCTTCAGAAACCGAAAACAAAAATCTTCATTCACAGCAAAGAAAAAGAGGAAATCAGCAAATATTGGTATGGGTATAAGATAATATAGATAGTAAAACAATAGAGAAAATTGAACAAAAATCAAAATTAGTTAAAAGAATATTAGATAAACTAAACAAAGAAAAAGAGAAGATTTAAGTACTGAAATGAGTAAGAATAAGATGTCATTTCTAGTAAACACACTAAATAAAGAGGAATTTTATGTATTTAGGACAGGTATTTCTGTCAACAAAAGTCTCAAGCTATGTAAAGAAGTCAAATTGCTAGAATAACAAAGAGACCAAAACAGTTTTAAAAACTGGAAAGAAATGAGCAGATTCATTAAAAAAAGAGGTAGAATTGGTTACCACACTGTTTGTAAATAAGCCCAGAGAACTGGACATTTTTTATGCTGTACTATACTGATTGTTACTGAGCATATCATTCGTTGTAAATGAAAGGAGCAGGTGTACAATACATGTACACACACACACACATATATATTATATTATACTATTATATCACATATAATATATATTAATAATATATAATATATACTATTATACATTATTAGCATAATTGTTTACATATATTATAGTGTATATTGTATTGTAATATGTGTATATATATATATATATATTTAAGCAACATTTAAAGTGATATTTCATGTGTTAAGTCACTACACTCCTGTCTGACACTGCATCACACAGACTGTCGCCCATCATGTATTCTCAATCCACTGAATTCTCAAGGTGAGGAAATAAGACTTGGTTTTCACCCTTAGTTTTAGGAGATCGTCCCAACACTTGGATCGAACCTGCATCTCTTATGACTTCTGCGTTAGAAGGCAGGATACTTACTACTAGTGCAACCTAGACAGCCATATATATATAGCTAAACATATACATGCATATGTATATGTGGAAAGTTTACATATATTATCTTGCTGTATATAGGTAGCAGTATATATTCTAATGGAGACCAATCCTGGGTGTTCATTGGAAGGACTGATGCTAAAGCTGAAACTGCAATACTTTGGCCACCTCATGCGATGAGCTGACTCACTGGAAAAGAGTCTGATGCTAGGAGGGATTGGGGGTGGGAGGAGACGGGGACGACAGAGAATGAGATGGCTGGATGGCATCACTGACTCGATGGACATGAGTTTGAGGGAACTCTGGCAGTTGATGATGGACAAGGAGACCTGGCGTGCTGTGATTCATGGTGTCGAAAAGAGTCGGACACGACTGAGCGAATGAACAGAACTGAACTGATGCATTTTGCAGGAGGTATACAATTTCAGGTATGTCCTTGTGATTAAGGACTTGTATCAAGAGAGTTGGATTGTGAAGAAAGCTGATCGCTGAAGAATTGATGCTTTTGAACTGTGGTGTTGGAGAAGACTCTTGAGAGTCCCTTGGACTGCTAGGAGATCAAACCAGTCCATTCTAAAGGAGATCAATCCTGGGTGTTCATTGGAAGGACTGATGCTAAAGCTGAAACTCTAATATTTTGGTCATCTCATGAGACGAGTTGACTCACTGGAAAAGACTCTGAGGCTGGGAGAGATTGGGGGCAGGAGGAAACGGGGGCGAAAGAGAATGAGATGGCTGTATGGCCTTACCAACTCGATGGACATGAGTTTGAGTGAACTCTGGGAGTTGGTGATGAACACGGAGGCCTGGCATGCTGTGATTCATGGGGTGGCAAAGAGTCGGACACGAGTGAGCGACTGAATTGAACTGAACTGTACTGAACTGATCAAGTCCTTAGTTACTGCAGCTGCCACAAGTGTTGCCTGAAGGACTGATTCCAGACAGAAAGAATAGATACTAGCCCTAGTTAAGGTGCTTATCAAAGGAATTATTTCAAGGAGCCCAGATTTTTGCATATTCCCAGAAGTAAAAAATATCTCAATCCATTCACTTGTGGTGTCCAGTGTTTCTTCATTAACCATAATATTTGGACATTCTCCATACCTGATCATTGTACCAAAACTTTTGTAAAACCTGGCTCCATCTATCCTTGTTCAGAGCAGTCTTTTGGCAATACTTGAGAAGTTACTCCTCATGATAAAATCCTTCTTAGGATGAAAGTCCTGCTGAAGAAAATATAATTCTCCACTTTTAGGCTATGCATTTTTCCCAGTCAGTAGCACGCATTCTCGAAGCACATACAAGCCACTCCAGTATCCGTGCCTAGAAGATCCCATGGATGGAGAAGCCTGGTAGGCTGCAGCCCGTGGGGTCGCTAAGGGTCAGATATGACTGAGCGACTTCCCTTTCACTTTTCACTTTCACACATTGGAGAAGGAAATGACAACCCACTCCAGTGTTCTTGCCTGGAGAATCCCAGGGACAGAGGACCCTGGTGGGCTTCTGTCTATGGGGTCACACAGAGTTGGACACGACTGAAGTGACTTAGCAGCAGCAGAAGCACACATCCTAGTATTGCGATATAAGGGATTCTTGTTCAGCACCTCAGTTTTAACCTATGCTTACTAATTCCTACTTACCATAGTTCTGAAAGTCAAAGGCCTGCTATTACTTATTAAAACTTCAGGGGATTCATGGATTCATAAAATGGTGACATCATTTTATGAAAACATATCACGTCTGTTTGCTTTATTTTAGGAACCCCTTCTTTATGTTTATGACAAATTAGAGAAGTGAAGGGGCACTTAAATGTAGAGTCTGAAATTATTCTGGCTAACTTAGTTCTGCATTTTAAGTGTGTTTGTTTATTTTTGCTAAGTCTATACATACTAAAGCAGTCTACATATTTTACTTGACATGCCCTGGATACTTTATTTGTCACTTTCACAAGTTGGCCAAGGACTGATTTCCTTTCTTCAATTGAAACAAAATGATTAAAACTTGGAACATAACTTACAATGTTGTGTTAATTCCTGCGGCTCAGAGAAATAAAACAGTTATTAGTAAATACAGCTGAGCCTCCCTTTTGAGCGGTCCTCCCATCTCCCTCTTGTACCTCCTCTCCTACCCCACAACCCACTCCACTAGAACTCTCCATAGCACTAGTTATCTACTCCGTACTTGGTATTTTACATATGTCTGTGCAATTTGTCAATGCATTCCATTCTCTCCTTCCCACACTGTGTCCACCAGTCTGTTTTTTATGACTGCATCTCTTCCTACCCTTCAAATGTGTTCTTCAGTACCTATTTTCTAAATTCCACTTATATATATATTAATATGCAATATTGGTCTTTCCGTTTTTTAATTCCTTTACTGTGTAATAAGCTCTAGATTCATCTGCAACCCTGCAAATAATCCAACTTTCTCCCTTTTTATGGGTGAGTAATTTTCCATCCTATATATGGACTATAGCTTCTTTATCCATTCTTCGTTTGATGGACACTGAGGTTGCTTCCCTTTATTGGCTACTCTAAATGGTTTTACAACGGTTACTGGCATACACATGTATTTTTTGTTTAAGGTTTCCTTTTAGTGTATGGCAAACAGTGGGATTATTGGGTTATAGGCAGGGGGTTTCTCTTTTCTCCACACCTTCTCCTTCATATATTAGTATGCAATCATATAAATATATATATATGTATATACACGTATATATTTACTTCTTTATTTGGTTGCAACAAACTTCAATCGCTGCATGTGGAATCTAATTCCAGGACCAGGGATCAAACCTGGGACCTCTGCACTGGGATCATGGTTTCTTAGCCCCTGGACCAGCAGGGCTGTTATAGATTTTTTTTTTTTTTTTTAATGATGGCCATTTGGAATGGTCAAGGTGATACCTCATAGTTTTGATTTTTGTGGTTTTGTTAATTGCGGTAGTTTTTGCTATGTTCAATTGTTGGAGAGTTTCTATCACAAATGATTATTGGAATATATGAAAGATTTTTCAGCATCTATTGAGGTGATCATATGGTTTCAATCCTTCAGTAGGGGATTGGAATGCAAAAGTAGGAAGTCAAGATACATTTGGAGTAACAGATACATTTGACCTTGGAGTACAGAATGAAACAGGGCAATGGCCAATAGAGTTTCGCCTAGAGAATGCATTGGTCATAGCAAACAGGCAAACAGCTTCTTCCAGCATCACAAGAGAAGACTCTACACACAGACAGTCAGCACTGAAATCAGATTGATTATATTCTTTGCAGCCAAAGATGGAGAAGGTCTATACAGTCAGCATAAACAAGACCAGGAGCTGACTGTGGCTCAGATCTTGAAATCCTTATTGACAAATTCAGACTTAATTTGAAGAAAGTAGGGAAAACCTCTCAGCCATTCAGGTATGACCTAAATCACCTCCATTATGTTTATACAGTGGAATTGAGAAATAGACTTAAGGGACTAGATCTGATAGAATGTCGGATGAACCATCCCCATGGAAAAGAAATGCAAAGAAAGCAAAATGGTTGTCTGATGAGGCCTTACAAATAGCTGTGAAAAAAAAAGAGAAGCGAAAAGCAAAAGAGAAAATGAAAGCTATAAGCATCTGAATACACAGTTCCGAAGAATAAGCAAGGAGAGATAAGAAAGCCTTCCTCAACGACCAATGCAAAGAAAGAGAGGAAAGCAATAGAATGGGAAAGACTAGAAATCTCTTCAAGCAAATTAGAGAACCCATGGGAAGATTTCATACAAAGATGGGGTTAATAAAGGACAGAAATGGTATAGTACTAACAGAAGCAGAAGATATTTTGAAGAGGTGGCAAGAATACACAAAACTGTACGAAAAAAGTCTTTATGACCCAGATAATTATGATGGTGTGATCACTCACCTAGAGCCAGACATCCTGGAATGTGAAGTCAAGTGGGTCTTAGAAAGGATCACTATGAACAAAGCTAGCTGAGGTGATGAATTCCAGTTGAGCTCTTGCAAATAATGCAATTTGATGTTTTAAAAGTGCTGTACTCCATATGCCAGGAAACTTGGAAAACTCAGCAGTGTCCACAGGACTGGAAAAAGTCAGTTTTCATTCCAATCCCAAAGAAAGACAATGACAAAGAATGCTCAAACAACCTCACAATTGCACGAAACTCCCACGCTAGTAAAGTAATCCTCAAAATTCTCCAAGCCAGGCTTCAAGAAAATGTGAACTGTGAACTTCCAGATGCGCAAGCTGGTTACCAAAAGGCAGAGGAACGAGAGATCAAATTTCCAACATCCGCTGGATCATCAAAGGAGCAAGGGAGTTCCAGAAAAATATCTGTTTCTGCTTTATTGACTATGCCAAAGCCTTTGACTGTGTGGATCAAAATATACTGTGGAACATTCTGAAAGAGACGGGAATACCAGATCTGTCTCTTGAAAAACCTATATGCAAGTCAAGAAGAAACAGTCAGAACTGGACATGGAAGAATAGACTGGTTCCAAATAGGAAAAGGAGTATGTCAAGGCTGTATATTGTCACCCTGCTTATTTAACTTATATGATGAGCACGTATAAGAAATGCAGGGCTGGAAGAAGCACAAGCTAGAATCAAGATTGCCAGGAGAAATATCAATAATCTCAGATATGCAGATGGCAGCACCCTTATGGCAGAATGTGAAGAAGAACTAAAAAGCCTCTTGATGCAAGTGAAAGAGGAGAGTGAAAATGTTGGCTTAAAACTCAACATTCAGAAAGATAATATCACGGTATCTGGTCCCATCACTCCGTGGGAAATAGATGGGGAAACAGTGGAAACTGTGTCAGGCTTTATTTTTTGGGGCTCCAAAATCACTGAAGATTGTGATTGCATCCATGAAATTAAATACGCTTACTTCTTGGAAGGAAAATTTTGACCAACGTAGATATCATATTAAAAAGCAGAGACATTACTTTGCCAACCAAGGTCCTTCTAGTCAAGGCTATGCTTTTTCCCGTGGTCATGTATGGATGTGAGAGTTGGACTGTGAAGAAAACTGATCGCCGAAGAATTGATGCTTTTGAACTGTGGTGTTGGAGACACCTCTTGAGAGTTCCTTGGACTGCAAGGAGATCCATCCAGTCCATTCTAAAGGAGATCAGTTCTGGGTGTTCATTGAAAAGGACTGATGCTGAAGCTGAAACTCCAATACTTTGGCCACCTGCTGGGAAGAGCTGACTCTTAGAAAAAGAACCTGATACTGTGAGGGGTTGGGGTCCAGGGGATAAGGGGAGACAGAGAATGAGATGGCTGGATGGCATCATCAACTCCATGGACATGAGTTGGGTGAACTCCGAGCATTGTGATGAACAGGGAAGCCTAGCGTGCTCTCATTCACAGCGTCGCAAAGAGTCGGATATGACTGAGAGACTGAAGTGAACTGAACTGACCCATTGATATGCAGCTTCTGAAGATGTTTCTGTATCTGTCATATACCCTCCACTTAGTAATGGTGTTCAGTCTTTTTAAGGTATTGGTGGATTTTTTTTCTCGTATTTTGCTAAGGATATTTGCCTCTGTTCATCTATGTGATATAGGTCTAACTTTCCTTTTCTCTGTTATGTTGGTGTTGGCATTGGAGTGATGGTGACCTTGTAGGAGAGTTTGTGGGGTTTTCTTCCACTCTAGAATTTTAGAAGTGTTTCAGAAGTCCATGTGTTAGCAGTTTTCTGACTGGTTTTTAAAATTCCCATGTGAAGCCATCTGCCTTAATTTTATCAATTGGAAAACTTTAATCACAGTTTCAATATTAGTGCTCACCATTGTTGGGTTAATATTCTCTGTTTCTTCTTCGTTGAATTTCAGAGGATTTATCCATGGATTCAAGATCCTGAATTTTATTGACATACAGTTGTTTGCTGTAGTCTCTTATGATTCTTTGTTATTTCTGTGGTATCCGTTATAATGTCATCCTTTGTCATGTCAAATTTGATTGATTTAAGTGTTTGTCCCCTTTTTCTTGATAAGTCTGGACCATGGTTTATCTATTTTGTCTATCCTCTCCAAGAGACCCCTTTTAAAGATATTGATTTTGGCTATTTTCTTTCATTATGTATTTTCTTTAATTTCTGCTCTGAGTTTTTTTTTTTTTTATCACTTTTGTCCCTTGTATTCACTTTGGGGAATTTTGTCTGCTTTTTCTTCTTTCTCTAAATGCTTTAGATTTAATATTATGTTAATTACTTGAGATGTGTAGTATTTATCAACGTCACTCTCTTACTGCTTTAGCATGTTCCACAACGTTCAGATAATCATGCTTTTAATATTATTTTCTTTTAAATATTTTTTTAAATTTTCTTTCTGGTTTAATCAGGAATCTCTTGGCCATGTAGAGGTGTATTTGTTAGCCTACATGGATTCGTGATTTTTACAGTCTCTGCCCCCATATCTGGTATGTAAAACATAGCATTGTGGGTTTTAAAAAAAAATGATACAATTACCATTACCTTAAAATTACTGAGGCTTGATTTGAGAGTCAGTTAGTGATACATCCTGGAGATATTTCGTTTTCGCTTTAGAAAAATGCATATTTTTCTCTGTTTGGTTGAAATATCCTATATGTATCATTTAACTTTGTCAGGTATCTTTTGCCATTGAACAGTTGTATTTCTTTTTAAACTTCATTTTTTTTTAATTGGAGGATAATTGCTTCCTAAAATTGTGTTGGCTTCAGCAGTACAACAGTGTGTGTTAGCCTATAGGAGACCAATGTCCAATTTTATTAAAGTCCATTGTTAATTATTTTTTTTTACTTATTCATTTTTCTAGGCCCTTCAAAAATGTTTCTCGTCTTTTCTCCATTCTATCTCAGGAATGCTTTTCTCACTTTACTATCGTTACTTCCAAGTATTTTGTAGGGAGCCTGCCCGTTTTTTCTTTCATTGTGTTTTGAATTTTTACCACATTCCTTTGCCCACAACATATTTATCTGTCTTCATATTTCCCTACTTTCTGTGTTAATGGTCATTTCTTCTCAAACTGCTGGGTTATAGTTATTGCTCCTCGTCTCCACTCCAAGTCGATAAAGTTGGTTGAGTGACTACTTTGGACTTTGGAGTGGGAGAGACTGGCAACTATGTTCTTGAGTCTGCAGCTGAGACTTCTCTCACTAATGGTGGGACCATGTCTGTTCATGTCATTTGCATGTGTCTATGGGATTAGTCTGACATTAGCCAGTGTATCTGCTGATGATTTGGTTTGTGTTTCTGTCTTGCTTGTTGTGTGGTGTGAGGCATCAGCCCTGGGTTGCGCAGGTCGTTGGTTGGAGTACATCTTAGATCAAGAAGGAGGCCTTCATGGAGACTGTCACCAGTTAATATTCACTGTAGACAGGAATTCCCTGGTGTCCCATGATACTGTTTTCCGTGCTGACACCTGAGAAGATCAGGCCCAACTATGCTCAGAGAACCACGATACCATAGGAAGAGATTGAGGAGATTTAAAAAAGTAACACAGGTAAATGGCAAAAAGAAAAAAAAAATAAAAATAAAAGGAGCACAAGCAATAAACACAACAGAGAAGACAACAGATTCATAAAAGGAACCAATCAAAAAAATCTCAAGCCAAAAAAACAACACCAGAGCAGAGTGTCAACTGAAGAATAAAGAAAGCAAATCTGACAAGATCAGATACAGCCCCCACAGAATCACAGAAAATCACAATTAATGTAGAAATGCATACCTTTTAAAAAGGAAGCGATGCAACAGCAACTAAAGGCATGGAAAATAAGTAGCCAAAGTAAAAGTTGAAGCAGCTATACAAGAAATAAAAAATATGGTTGAAATAATCTTAAAAGGCCAAAGCAATGTGTAATAGCAAAGAAGGCTACAACTGGGCAAAATAGTGCACCAACAACACAACAATGCAATGCATCAAAAGAATAATGCATATTTCCTCGCGTCTCATCTGTCAGTGTCCTAGTCCCCAAGATGAGTCAGAGGACAACTATACCTCTTTAGGAAGCTGTCCAACGATGGAGGAAACTGGACTCTGGATCTCTCCAAGGACAGCTCATACTTAAAACTGCTATAATTACTGTGCGTTCTTACAGCTGCCTGAGCCTGGTCATTTTCTTTTGCTTGAGCTCTTATCATCTTTTGATCTATTCTGTAGATACAGGGTCTATGTGAATAATAGTGTGTATTTAATCTGTGGCATGCTCAACCGGTTGGAAGATATCCAATTCTCTTCCTTAATGTCTCTGTCCCTGGGTCTAAGATGTAATTTTCATCTTTCCTTCACCTGTGGTCACCAAAGGAGTCTTCCCTGAGACACTTGTGGAGCACTGGGGTCTGCCTTGGTGAGCACAGGAGTGGTACAGCTGCTTGGAATGCTGGAACCCTGGTGGTGCCAATTATGAATAGGAGCCAGCAGCCATGGGCATAAGAGATATGGAATGAGTTGTACTTCTGGCTGGTCTTTCTCTATTGCCTTGCAGTCGGTGTTAACAGGTGGGAAGAGCAGGGGCTACAAAATGTCTCTACCCCCTGAGTGTGATCAGCAGTAAAGTCCTGCCTCTTTGGCAGTTTGGGAATACTCAGAACGCATTCCCTGCTACATATCTACTCGTACCTGCTCCATTAGGCCATCTCCACATAGTCAAGAGCACTCCTCTCCCAGGATGGCTCTCTAAATCCAGTGTTCCAGCTGCCAGACCCCATGCACACTGGTTGAGCTGCATTGTAGTCTGGGCCGTATAGGGCCATGACACACATTGTCTGTGTGACTCTTGCTCTATACAATTTATATTTCATTAGCTGTCCCGCCTTGTTTCCTTTCAGCCCAAGTAATGTACACTTTAGTGAAGCATCTTGCCTTGTTCTGAAAATCTCTTCCCTGCTTCTCCATCTCCCACCCCAAGGTGCAGGTTTTGTCTTGCTTCCTCTTACCTTCCTTCTTCCATCTTATTTCCTCTCCACCCCAGTATATCTGAAACCCTCAAGGGACATTCTGGTGACCCGGGTCTTCTGCTAGTATTTATTGGATGCTCTAGGAGAACTGTTGTCAGTGTAGAAGTAGTATTTGTTATCCATTCTTTGAGAGAGTTGCATTTCACGTCCACCTAAATTTCTGTCTTCTTGAAACTTCTGTTTTTCCTGGCAAGCTCTATTATTCTTTTATCCTTGAAAGCAAAACATGAAACATTAGTTAACATGAATTACTCTGTTTGGTGGGAGGTTGCATACATACACACATAACTGGTACTACTTTGACTTCCAAATGCAATCAAGTGCATTTTGTTGTTGTTACTGCTTTTCTTTCGCCCTTGGAAATTTCTCTTAATGAAGAATTTTCATCAGCATGAAGAAATTCAGAACTTTCCACGTAAACTATAATAGCATAATGGAGCTCAAAAAGTCAGCACTTGAATATATCTAGCTTTTTTTTTTTTTTAACATTCCTGACATTTTCCCACAGCACAGATGTCTAATTTTGGATCTCAAAGCTTAACTCCATTCATTGGGTGTCAAAGGTCAGAGACTGCCATGACCATAACTTAAATCTTGTAGAATAAGAAGGCAAACACAGGAAATTACCAGTTCCTACTTGAATACTTGCAAAAGAGAGAAAACCACAATAGCAATAATGACCAAAATATAAAATTAAAATACAAAACAAACAAAACAAAATGTGTAGTTAGTGATTTAATCATAAGAGGTACACATTAATTGATATTTGGATCATAGAAAAAGAAAGGGGATACCATACAATCATCTATATCTGCTTAATTGTCTCTGTGCATGACTAGGACACTGTGAATCACACACAAACCAAAACAAAGGGAAAATAATTGTGGAAAATTCCTAGCTATAAGAATACCAGAACTTCTTACCTGTCTCTTGGGAAATGTGCGTGCTAGTAAAGGTGCAACAGTTAGAACTGAAGATGGGACAATAAACTGGTTCAAAATCGGGAAAGGACTATGTCAAAGCTATGTATTGTTACCCTACTTATTTAACTTCTCTTTCTGAGAACATCATGAAAAATAAAATCCTATATGAAGCTCAAGCTGGAAACAAAATTTATGTTGGAGATATGAATAACCTTAGTTATCCCAGTGACAACACTCAAATGACAGAAGAACAATAGGAACCAAGGAGTCTCTTGATGAAGGTATTTTCTGTTTCAAGCATAGACATCTGAAACGAGATAGTCCTACATAAAAGATGAAATTCTAAGTTTCACATAAGAAAATCTAGATGCAGGTTACAGTAGGTGAAATACAGAATTCTCTATTATTCACATATACTAATCTGGGGACAGTTTTTCCAATTTGAATCATGGAATTCTCTATACATCACACATGAAAGTATGTACACAGAATTTTCTGCATAAAATCTGGAATTTTTCACGTTAGAGCCATGAAAATCTGGATGCAGATTCTTTAAAGGAGATATGAAAATGTCCATTTCACATATCAAAACATGGTCACAGGTTTTCTAACATGAAATATGAGATTATTTTCATATTTCTCATTTGAAAATCTTTGTGTTGTCTTTCCTTCATGAAATACTGAATACTGTCTACTTAATATGTGAAAAAATTGCACTAATTTTCCTACTAGACATATAGAATTTGCCCACAGATTTTCATGCTTGAATTATGAAATTTTCTGTATTTCCATCAAGAAATTTTGAATGAAGGTCTTCTGATAGGAGATTTGGAAATCTGTGTATTTCATATTTGAAATCTGGGGAGAAAGGTTCTCATATGAAATCTCAATTATTCACGTATGAAAACTTTCCCCAGATTTGTAAACTTAAAATGGAGAATTTTCAATGATTCAGAAATTAAGACCTGTGCTGAACAGTCAATCATTGAACAGATATATTTCATGTATTTCCCTATTACCATATAGAGTTCTCTGTATTTCTTAGATGAAAGCCTGGGTGAATATTTCCCTACATGAAACAGGGAATTAATATATTTTACACATGTAAAATCAAAGCCCTTATGATTATACAGTGGAAGTGGTAAACAGAATCAGGGGATTATAACTGATCGAGTGCCTGAAGACCTATGGGTGGAGATTTGTGACATTGTACAAATGATCAAGACCAGTGATCAAGACCATCCCCATGAAAAAGAAATTCAAAAAGCAAAGTGACGTGGCCTTATAAAGAGCTGAGAAGAGGAGGCAAACTAAACGAAAAGGAGAAAAGGAAAACTATACACATTTGAATGCAGAGTCCCAAAGAATAGCAAAGAGAGAGAAAACTTTCCTCGGTTATCAATGCCAATAAATAGAGGAAATAAAGAGAATGGGAAAGACTTCAGATCCCTCCTATAAAATCTGAGACACCAAGGGAAAATTGCATTCAAAGAGGAGCACATTAAAGGACAGAAATGGTACAGATGTAACAGAAGCAGAAGCTATTTAGAAGAGGTGGCAAGAATACACAGATGAATGATACACAAAGTTCTTCATGACCCAGTTAAACACAATGCTGTGATCACTCACCTAGTGTCAGACATCATGGAATGTGAAGTCAAGTGGGATTTAGGAAACATAACTACAAGCAAAGCTCGTGGAGGTGATGGAATTCAGTTGAGCTATTTCAAATTCTAAAAGATGATACTAGGAATGTGCTGCCATCTATATGCTAGCAAATTTGGAAGACTCAGCTGTGGCCAGAGTACTGGAAAATGTCAGTTTCATTCCAACTGCAAAAAAGGCAATCCAGAGAATGTTCATGCTACGGCTTAGTTGCACACATTTCACAGGCTCGCAAAGTACTGCTCAAAATTCCCCAACCAGGCTTCAACAGAATGTGAACCATGAGCTTCCACATGTTCAAGCTGGATTTAGAAAGGACAGACGAGCCCGAGATCAAACTGCCAACACCTGTTGGGGAATGAAAAAAGCAAGAGAACACCAGGAAAGCATCTACTCCTATTTGACAATGTCAAAGACTTTGATTGGGTAGATCATAGCAAAATGAGAAATTCGACAAAAGATGGGACTACTAGACCATGTTATATGCCTCCTGAGTAAACTGTATGGAGGTCTAGAAGCAACAGTTAGAACAGGACATGGAAGAACAGACTGGTTAGGAGTTGGGGAAGGAGCACGTCAAAGCTGTATATTGTCACCCACTTTATTGAACTTACATGTAGAATTAATCATACAAAAGGCCACGCTGGATGAAACAGTGTTTGCAATCAAGGTTGCTGGAGAAATATCAATAACCTCAGATATGCAGATGACACGATTCACATGGCAGAACTTCAAAAGAACTAAAGAGTCTCTTGAGGAAAGTGAAAGAGAATGAAAAAGATGACTTAAAACACAGCATCCAAAATGAGAATCATGGCATCTGGTCTCATTACTTCATGTCATAAAGATGGGGAAACAATGGAAACAGTGAGAAACTTTATTGGTTGAGGGGGCTCCAAAATCACTGCAGATGGTGACTCTGGTTATGAAATCAAAATACCCTTTCTCCTTAAAAGAAAAGTTATGACCAGGCTAGACAGCATATTATAAAACAGACAAAGTTCCGTCTAGTCAAAGCTACGTACAGAGTCAAGTAGAAGTGAGAATTGGACTAAAAAGAAAGTTGACCTCCAAAGAATCAATGCTATTGAAATGTGGTGTTGGAGAAAACTCTTAAGAGTCCCTTTGACTGCAAGGAGATCAAAGCAGTCAATTCTAAGGGAAATCAGTCCTGAATATTGATTGGAAGGCCTGATGCTGATACTGAAACTTGAATATATTGGCCACCTGATGGGAAGGATTGACTCACTGGAAAAGACCCTGATGCAGAGAAAGATTGAAAGCTGGAGGAGAGGGCGAAGACAGAAGATGAAATGCTCAGATGGAATCACTGACTCGATGGGCATGGGTTTGAGGAGCTCTATGAGTTTCTGATGAACGGGGAAGCTTGGCAGGCTACAATCCATGGGGTCTGAAAGAGTTGGACAGGACTGAGTGACTTAACAGAATTCACCGTACTTACTTAGGTTCTCAGGGAAAGGAAAGTGGTAAAGAACACTCTTACCCATCAACTGATAATCCTCAAAGATTCCTAGTGCTCCCTAAGTGTTTTCACTGTTTCTTCAGAGATTCAGCTGGGATGAACATTCTATTAAATGGGTAAGATCTCCTAGGAAACAATGGAAGGGGCATAATTTAGAGAAAGGGATAGAAGAAAGGAAGCAATCAGGAAGCAGCATGACCTGGTCAACAACATACAGAACTCTCCTTTAATCCTTCCCACTGATTTCCTTCTAAATCCTGAGGATAAGACCTGACCAATCCTGAGGACTGGTCGTTGCAAAGGGCAGTGACCAAGACATTGCTGCCTATTGATTTAGTGATGACACAAAGCAAGCACATCATGGTAATCACACCTCCGTTAACCTCCCCTAACCAAGACAGTAGGCTGCAGTAGCCTTTAGGGAGATTAGAGGATCACAAGGTCTCCCACGATGTGTTGGAGCCACCTGGGCCTTTCCCACAGAGAGTTTTCCAGGTGAGATGAAGTCCCTTTTTAAAAGTTTTCATCTATGGCGCCCAATCTTACTGCCAGTCCTCTGGATTTGTGAGAAAACCAAAAGACCACGATTCTAGTTTGCAAAGTGCACAACTGATAAAAATAAACAAATAAATACCAGTCCAAACTGAAGGGCCTATGGATAATCACATGCTCCTCAGCTCTATGAAGGGCCATTAGAACAGCAAAACCACAGCTCCAGGCAAGTTCATTGTTAACACCTGCAGCCCTTCAAGGGACATGCCCCAGTATTGATACAGAGTCCTCTACCAACTTGAGAAATTGGGCTAACAAGACCTCTGAACCTCCCGTCTTAGCCAAGCCTAAAGGACAGAATGTGTGCACATCAGGGCAAGGTATGTTCAACTGGGAATATTGGGAGGGAACAGTACCAGGTATAGGAGACTATAGAGAAGGCGTGCAACCAAATGAAATCATACAGAAATCCTTTGTACAGTTTCACAGAGAAAATGTTCATCTCCCAGATGACCCAGTTGATAGGATTCAAGTCACTAATAACATTCAACGTAGCCATATGTCAGTGCAGATTCCCACTATGTAACTTCAGAAGCTTCTGTACAGGCCTGTCTGCAGCATCTGATTGCCATTCGTAAATTATGTTCATTCAATCAGCAGAGAGTTTGAAATATAGACAATGGGTAGTCACCCCTGGACGATGAAGAAGACTGTAAGAACAAAGAATCTTTCCAGGGCAAGGGACAAAAGACACCACTGGTTGGTGATAAGATGGGGGAAGTTGGAGAGGAGAACTAAGGGCAGATTTCAGAGTTAGAATCTGGCCGTTTGGGTGGTGGCAGACGCGCCAGACTTAGCTTCAGGTCTTGGGGAGATATTTCCAAAGGTAATAAATTAATGTGGTCTCTGTCCTCAATGAGCTTTTATAATCTTAAATCCTCAGCCTATGATACTATACCAAGTACAGTGCCATAGCTTAGAAATGCAGGAGATAGTAATTTAGGGGAGGTTCTGGGAGACTTGCGGGGGATGTGGTCTATCAGACATGTTCTAACACTTAGCATAATTAATAGGTTTCGAGCCAGGACTCATTTTTATGCATATAGACTGTTTTCTTAGGCATATTTCAATTTTGAGATCATATACCCTCACATCAGGGATTTCACTTTCTTGATGAGTACTTCTCGACTCATAGAAATGGAAGATAACAATAGCTTGGAAGTCACATCTTTGTATTAGGACTTTTCTATCAATTTTCCAACTCTACCAATTGTGCTGGGTAACTTCCTGCCACTTCTAAACATGGCCAACTTTAAAGTACCTCCTCCTCCCGTACCCGAGACACTGCAATAAGTGTAAAAACAGACAACCTACAAAAGAACATTTACAGCTCATGATTATTTGCTAATTTTCTTTTCAGTTGAAGTGTCCATAGGTGTGAGTGGTATATAAAAGCCCCCATTATAATTGTGTTACTGTTAATTTCCCCTTTTCTACTTGCTTGCATTTACCTTACATATTGAGGGTCTCCTAAATAGCACAATTGTCTAGTTACACCTAATTGCTATATATAGGCGTTACACTCATTAGTAATGGACACACCTTTCCTCAAGTGCACATGGAACAGCCTCCTGGAAAGATCAAATCCCAGTCCATAAACCTACCGTTGCTAAATTCAAACAAAAAAAAAAAAAAGAAGAAAGAAATAAAGAAAGAAAAGTGAAAGAATTTCGAATATCTATTCCAATCACAATGAAGTAAGAATAGGTGTCAAACACAGAAGAAAAATTAAATAAATCTTCAAACATATGAAGGCTAAATAACAGACATCTGAATAAGCAACAGATCACAGAAAAAGTCAAAAGGAAATCAAATTTAAATTCAATCAAAGGAAAATTAAAACACATTTACACCTGGGGCAGATTCATGTTAAGGTATGGCAAAACCAATACAATAATGTAAACTAATTAGCCTCCATAAAATAAATAAAATTACAAAAAGGAAATTAAAACACGACAACCCAAAACTTTGGGTTTCAGTAACAAGCAGTGTTAAGAAGGAGTTTCATAGCATATAAATCTGCCTCAAGGAAGAAGATGAACATCAAAGAAAGAGGTTACCTTTACACCTAAAGCAAACACAAAAAGAAGAAAAGAACCCCCAAGTTAGTAGAATGAATAGAATCATAAAAATCGGAACAGAAATAAGTGAAAAAGAAACAATAGTGACTATGGCAAAACTCAATAAAATGAAAATCTGGTTCTTTGAGAATATAAATCAAAGACAAAGCATTAGGCAGAGTGATGAAGGAAAAAATAAAAAAAAAAAAAAGGGGGGGTGCTGGGGTGGTGGAGAAGAATCCAAATAATAAAATTACAGATGAAAATAGAGCAATCACAACAGAAAACACAGACATACCAAAGGTATGAATCTTAGAAAAGAATAACTGTCCATAAATGGACGAGCAAGTAGAAAATCTTATAGATGAATCAGAATCACGGAAAGAAAACCTGTAATCAAGAATCTTTCAACGATCAAAAGACCAGGACCAGATGGCTTCACAGGTGAATCCTCCTTTTTTTTTTTTTTGGGGAATTTACCAAAAAATGGTTTATGGAAGAACAAAGCCTTAACCAACTCAAACTCTTCCAGAAAATTGCAGAGGCTGATAAGCTCCTCAACTCATTCTCCAAGGCCACTATCACCCTAATACAGAAACCAGACAAAGATGCAACAAAGAAAGAAAGCTACAGGCTAATGTCACTAAACATATTGGTAAACATAGGTGCAGAAATTTTCCTGCAACTTCTAGCTAACAGAATCCAAAAACATATCAAAAAGGTCATACATCATTACCTTAGAAGCACATGGGCATCACCCCAGGGATGCAAGGATTCCTTAATATTTGCAAATCAATCTGATACACCACATTAAACGGAAAGATTAAAAACAATATGATTATCTCAATAGATGCAGAGAAAGTCTTTCACAAAAGTCAACACCTCCTTATGATAACTCTCCAGAAAGCAAGTGTAAGAGGAAAATATATCAACACAATAAAAGCCATATATGAGAAACCCACGACAAACAGTATCTTCAATGGTGAAAAATTGAAAGGATTTCCTATAAAATCAGGAGCAAGCCAAGGGTGCTCACTCTCACCACAATTATTCAACATTGATTTGGAAGTCCTAGACACAACAGTCAGAGAAGAAAATGAAATAAAAAGGAACCCAGGTAGGTTAAAAAAAAAAAAAAAAAAAACGAACTCTCTCTATTTGCAGACGACATGATCCTCTACATAGAAAGCCCTAAAGACACCACAAGAACATTACTAGAGCTAATTGACGAATATTAAAATGTTGCAGGTTATAAATTATTACCCAGAAGCCGCTTGCATTGCTATACATGAACAATGAGAAAATAGAAAGAGAATAAATCCTCTTCAGCATTGCAGTGAAAAGAATAGCATATTTAGCCATAAATTTACATAAAGAAACAGACTTATATGCATATATAGAAAACTATAAAACAATGATGAAAGAAAGATGAGACAGATAGAGAATTATACCAGGTTGATGGACTTGAAGAAATAATATAGTGAAAATGAGTACACAAACCAAAGCTATCTATAGGTTCAATGCAACTCTTACCAAGTAAGCAATAGTATTCTTCACAAAACTAGAACAAATATTTTCACAGTATTTATACTTTCACAGTAAATATACAAACACAGGGAAACCTCTAAAAGCAGAAGCAACCCTGAGAAAGAAGAATGAAATGGAGTAATCAACATCCCTGACTTCAGACTATTCTAAAAAATTACAGTTATCAAGACAGTAGCACAGAGACAGAGATCTAGATCAGTGGAACAATATAGAAAGCCTAGACATAAATCCACACATACATGGGCAACTTAATTTTGACAAAGGAGGTAATAATATACAATGGAGAAATGATAATCTCTTTAACAAGTGGTGCTGAGGGAAAAAGCATCAACCAGTTGTAAAAGAATGAAACCATAACCCTTCCTAACAACATATGCAAAACTAAACTCAAAATGGATTAAAGATCTAAATATAAGACTAGAAACTATAAAACTCTTAGAGGAAAATGTAGGCAGGACACACTTTGATGTAAATCACAGCAAGATGCTCTCTGACCCACCTCCCAGAGAAACGGAAATAAAGCTCAAACAAACATATGTGACCTAATTGAAGTTAAAAGCTTTTGTACAATGAAGGAACCTAAAAGAAATGTGAAAAGGCACCCTTTGAAACGGAGAAAATAACAGTAAATTAAGCCAAGCTCCTGAGAAGTGTTGGAGATAAAGAAAGACCATGGAAAAGTAGACCATTAGACGACTGATTGACATAATAGTGTGGAAGAAGCTCTGATGAGAAATTAGCAATCCTTGTACATATATTATTTGTTGTAGATATCAAGAAATCCATTTTCTCCCACTGAGGTCTCATCAAGTCTCTCTCCTCATCAAATACACTGCTTACAGGTGATGAACCAGCTTCCTCTGATATTTAAACTGCAAATTATAACTTCTTCCTTACTTGACTGACAGGATAACTTATGACTTCATTTGATATCCGCTCTTTTACTATAGCGAACAGTAGGAGACTATAAGCAATGAGAAAAGGCACCCTATGAAACAGAGAAAATAACAGGAAACGAAGTCACTGACAAATAATTAATCCTTACACTACAAAAGCAGCTCATGAAGCTCAATGCCTAAATAACAAATGACTGAAAAAAGAAATGGGTCAATAAAGCAGAAATCAGACTTTGTTTTTTTGGGCTCCAAAATCACTGCAGATGCTGATTGCAGCCATAAAATTAAAAGATGCTTGCTCCTTGGAAGGAAAGTTATGACCAACCTTGATAGTATATTAAAAAGCAGAGACATTACTTTGCCAACCAAGGTCCGTCTAGTCAAGGCAATGGTTTTTCCCGTGGTCATGTATGGATGTGAGAGTTGGACTGTGAAGAAAGCTGATCGCGGAAGAATCAATGCTTTTGAACTGTGGTGCTGGAGAAGACTCTTGAGAGTCCCTTATAATGCAAGGAGATCCAACCAGTCCATTGTAGAGGAGATCAATCCTGGATGTTCATTGGAGGGACTGATGCTAAAGCTGAAACTGCAATACTTTGGCCACCTCATGCGACGAGTTGACTCACTGGAAAAGACTCTGATGCTGGGAAAGGTTGGGGGCGGGAGGAGAAGGGGACTACGGAGAATGAGATGGCTGGATGGCATCACCGACTCTGTGGACATGAGTTTGAGAGAACTCCGGGAGTTGGTGATGGATAGGGAGGCCTGGCGTGCTGTGATTCATGGGGTCGCGGAGAGTCGGACACGACTGAGCGACTGAACTGAACTGAACTGAACATGTTTTATGGAACTATCTTGTTTTTTCCATGAAACAGGGGACATTGGCTATTTGATCTCTGGTTCCTCTGCCTTTTCTAAAACCAGCTTGAACATCTGGGACTTCACGCTTCACGTATTGCTGAAGAGTGGCTTGGAGTATTTTGAGCATGATTTTACTAGCATGTGAGATGAGTGCAATTGCGCGGTTGTTTGAGCATTCTTTGCCATTGCCTTTCTTTGGGACTGGAATGAAAACGGACCTTTGCCAGTCCTGTGGCCACTGCTGGGTTTTCCAAATTTGCTGGCATATTGAGGGCAGCACTGTCACAGCATCATTTTTCAGGATTTGAAACAGCTCAACTGGAATTCCATCACCTCCACTAGCTTTGTTCCTAGTGATGCTTTCTAAGGCCCATTTGACTTCACAGTCCAAGATGTCTGACTCTAGATGAGTGATCACACCATCATGATTATCTTGGTCGGGAAGATTTTTTTTTGGAGAGTTCTGTTTTCTTACCACTTCTCCATTTCTCCTGCTTCTATTAAGAACCCATACCATACAATTTCTGTTCTTTATCGAGTCCATCTTTGCATAAAATGTTCCCTTGGTATCTCTAATTTTCTTGAAGATATCTCTTGACTTTCCTATTCTATTGTTTTTCTCTATTTCTTTGCATTGGTCGCTGAGCAAGGCTTTCTTATCTCTCCTTGCTATTCTTTGGAACTCTGCATTCAGATGCTTATATGTTTCCTTTTCTCCTTTGCTCTTCACTTCTCCTCTTTTCACAGCTATTTGTAAGGCCTCACCAGACAGTGATTTAGCTTTTCTGCATTTCTTTTCAGCGGGGATGATCTTGATCCCTCTCTTCTGTACAATGTCACAAACTTCCGTCTATAGTTCGTCAGGCTCTCTAGCAATCAGATCTAGTCCCTTAAATCTATTTCTCACTTCGTCTGTATAATCTTAAGGGATTTGATTTAGATCATATATGAATGGTCTAGTGGTTTTCCCTATTTTCTTCAATTTAAGTCTGAATTTGGCAATAAGGCATTCATGATCTGAGCCACAGTCAGCTCCTGGTCTTGTTTTTGCTAACTGTATAGAGCTTCTCCATCTTTTGCTACAAAGAATATAATCAGTCTGATTTCAGTGTTCACCATCTGGTGATGTTCAGGTGTAGAGTCTTCTCTTATGTTGTAGAAAGAGGGTTTTTGCTATGACCAGTGCGTTCTCTTGGCAATACTGCACGACAGCCCATGCAGAAGTGATGCCTGCTGTGCGATGGTCCACGCAGAAGCATGACCAAGAGGAACTACCCCTCGCCCGAGCTCTGGGTTGTGGCTGAGAGGAGCAACCCCATATCCAAGTGGTGGCGACTGCACAGGCGCAGGAGGGCCGAGATGAGCTATTCCATGTTCAAGGTCAGGAGGTGCGGTAGTTAAGAGTAAGGAGCAGTGCTGTGTTTTGCTGGAGCGACCGTAAAGAGATACCCCACACCCAAGGTAAGAGAAACCCAAGTAAGATGGTAGGTAACGCGAGAGGGCATCAGCAGGCAGACACACTGATAATATAATCACAGAAAACCTGTCGATATGATCACACAGACTACAGCCTTGTCTAACTCAGTGTGGTTCACTGCAGAAGGGAATGGCAAACCACTTCAGTATACTTGCCTTGAAAACCCCATAAACAGTATGAAAAGGCACAATGATAGGATACTGAATGAGGAATTCCCCAGGTTGGTAGGTGCCCAATATGCTACTCGAGATCAGTGGAGAAATGAATCCAGAAAGACTGAAGGGATGAAGTCAAAGGAAAAACAAAGCCGTCTTGTGAATGTGACTAGTGATAGAAGCAAGATTCAGTGCTGTAAAGAGTAATGTTGCTTAGGTACCTGGAATGTTAGGTCCATGAATCATGGCAAATTGGAATTGGTCAAACAGAAGATGGCAAGTGTGAACATCGACATTTTGGGAATCAGTGAACTCAAATGGACTGGAATGGATGAATTTAACTCAGATGACCATTATATCTACTACTGTGGGTTAGGAATCCCTTAAAAGAAATGAAGTAGCTATCATGGTCAACAAAAGTGTCTGAAACACAATACTTGGATGCAATCTCATAAACGACAGAATGATCTCTGTTTCCAAGGCAAACCATTCAATATTAGAGTAATCCAAGCCTATGCCCCAACCAGTAACAGTGAAGAAGCCAAAGTTGAACGGTTCTATGAAGACCTACAAGACCTTTTAGAACACCCCAAAAAAATATGTCCTTTTCATTAGAGGTGACTGGAATGCAAAAGTAGGAAGTCAAGAAACACCTGGAGTAACAGGCAAATCTGTCATTCAGGTACACTTAAACTCCTTGCTTTATTATTTTCCTATTCAGGGTCTTGTCAATGTTTTTTTTGCCAGAGGTGTCCTTCCCTTCTTTCCGAATGTCTCCTACTGAAACCTCGTCATTACTTGAAGGCCGAGATCAGACTCATTTTAATCTTCAAAAGCTCCCAGAAACACCAAGAAACTTCCACAAATATATCAGTATCTGTAGTCTGTCCAAAGTCTATGCATTAATATGAATTCTTCATATTCAATACCACCATTTTTGACTCTATCTTCTCTTTAGACTAAGGTTTAAATAGTATAAATTGTGCTTTAGCACATCTATATATATAGCTTATAAATTCCTAACATATTTAAACACAGAAACTTTCTGATGAATAGCCATAGATAGGGCCTTGCCATTGTCTTCTCCACAAGCATGACAGATAACTTTAATATTGCTCATCGTTTAGACATTCATCAAAGAGACTCACAGCTAGAATTTTATATCTCTAGAATAATATATAAAAGAAATTTATCTGTCAAAACTGAACATGATCAGAAACAGTTCCACTAGAGCTACTGCTGCTAAGTCACTTTAGTCGTGTCTGACTCTGTTTGACCCCATGGATGGTAAACTACCAGGCAACTCTATCCCAGGGATTTTCCAGGCAAGAACACTGAAGTGGGTTACCATTTCCTTTTCCAATGTATGAAAGTGAAGAGCGAAATGGAACTCGCTCAATCATGTCGATTCTTCACGGGTCGACAGACTACCAGGCACCTCTGTCGATGGGATTTTCCAGGCAAGAGTACTGCAGTGGGTTGTCATTGCCTTCTCCTACTGCTGATGAGAACAATACAATGGAAATATGGAAAATGATGATACTGATAATAGTGCCTTGCACAGAGTATCAGGTTGCTTGGTGTAGTCCCTTGTCCAACCTTAGGGAAATGTGAGAATAACAGTAGCTTGAGAATGTACTACAATTTCATCAAGTGGAGAGTTCCTGAGGAAACATCGTACTAATAACTTTCTGGACTTGAACAAGCAACTCCCCTTATATGTCTATGTCTTCTAAATACTTAAGATATTTTCAGATTAGCAGCCGCCAAACTCTAAATTTTAACAATTTCTTCCTCAGATTATGTTGCATAGAGTAGATAAAATGTAAACTGTTTGAGGTGGAACTATGGAATGAATGTGGGCCTGCAAAGCTCTGTCTTCTACTTTTTATTTTTCTCATAATCTTCATAATTAAACCATTTTCTTGGAAATGTAAAGCTCTTTCATATTTAGGTATTTTCAATACCAACCACTTGGTTATTTTGCTCCTTAGCAGGCTTTCTTCCCATATGTAGTGGTCCAAAGATCAGAGGTAGACTCTATTTCAGGGGTATGATAAGTAAAAAAACAAATTTTTAAAGATAGATTAAGCGTGGCAAGCTGGGGAGACTGTGTCCAGACTATCTGTCTTTTACAGTGCCCCCACCCAGGTCTCTTTAATGAGGCACCCTTCAAGCTCAACAAGCCCTGGCCGCTAATCTCTTTAAAAAGCTCCCTAGTCTGAAAATAATTTCCTATGGTCACATGAAAGCCTCCTCGTGTGAGAGGAGAAGATCCCATTTCCATGGGTAAAACTTAAACAGTGAGTGACTTGGAAACAAATGGCTTAAATCAAAGTGAGAAAAACTTTTGAAAAATTTATATACAAAGTGGTGCAAATAGTTCTACACTTAATATTAGATTCTGTACTCCTTCTGATATATCTTTGTTCCCTCTTTCCATTTCTCCTCGAAATCCTCAGCAATAAGTCACTTGAAGAGCAATTATGGACCCTGATTTAAGGGATACTGATGAAAACATTCCCACTACAGTAGAGCAAATACCATTCACCAGGAAAAGGAAAGTGAAAAATATTTTTACTCTAACCACAATTTCTCTAAAGTAGAAATGCCCCTGTCTGTTATTTAGCACTCCTGATGTAGAATTCTGAATTTCGTTTTGTTTGTTTGCTTTTATATGTTCTAATCCTTTTTAATTTGCAGTTTTCTTTTTTTTCTTTTTTTTTACTTTTAAGTAGTGTATTGGTTTGCCAGGTATTGACATGAATCTCCTATGGGTGTACATGTGTTCCCCATCCTTAAACTCCCTCCTACCTCCCTTCCCATCCCATCCCTCTGGGTCATCCCAGTGCACCAGCCCTAAGCATCCAGTATCATGCATCGAACATGGACTGGAAATTTCTTTCACATGTGACAATTTACATGTTTCAATGTCATTCTCCCATATCATCTCTCCCTCATCATCTCCCACAGTGTCCTAAGACTGTTCTTTACATCTGTGTCTCTTTTGCTGTCTCACATACAGGGTTACCATTACCATTTTTCTAAAGTCCACAAATATGCATTAGTATATGCTATTGGTGTTTTTCTTTCTGGCTTACTTCACTCTCTAAGTAAGGCTCTGGTTTCACCAACTCTTTAGAACTGATTTTAATGGCTGAGTAATATTCTACTACTGGAACCACAGACTGGTTCCAAATACGAAAAAGAGTACATCAAAGCTATATATTGTCAGTCTGCTTATTTTAGTTATTCAGAGTACATCATGAGAAACGCTGGTCGGAAAGCACAGTCTGGGATCACGATTCCCGATAGAAATATCAATAACCTCATATATGCAGATGACATTACGCTTATGGCAGAAAGTGAAGAGGAACTAAAAAGCCTCTGGATACAAGTGAAAGAGGAGAATGAAAAAGTTGGCTTGAACTCAACATTCAAATAACTAAGATCATGGCATCTGGTCCCATCACTTCATGGGAAATAGATGGGGAAACAGTGGAAACAGTGTCAGATTTTTTATTTTTGGTTTCCAAAATCACTGTAGATGGCGATTGCAGAATGAAATTAAGACACTTACTCCTTGAAAGGAAAGTGATGATCATCCTAGACAGCATATAAAAAAAACAGAGACATTAATTTGCCAACACATGTCTGTCCAGTCAAAGCTCTGGTTTTATCAGTGGTCAGGTATGGATGTGAGAGTTGAATTTGAAGAAAGCTGAACACCAAGGAATTGATGCTTTTGAACTGTGTTGTTGGAGAAGATTCTTGAGAGTCCGTTGGACTGCAAGGAGATCCAACCAGTCCATCCTAAAGGAGATCAGTTCTGGGTGTTCATTAAAAGGATTGATGCTGAATCTGGGTCAATATTTTGGGTACGTCCTGTGAAGTGTTGGCTCATTGCAAAACACCCTGATGCTAGGAGAGATTGTGGGTAGGAGGAGAAGGGGATGACAGAGGATGAGATCGCTGGATGGTATCACCGACTCGATGGAAATGAGTTTGTGTAAACTCTGGGAGTTGGTGATGGAAGGGATGCCTGGCATGCTGACACTCATGGAGTGCAAGAATCGGACACTACTGAGCGACTGAACTGACCTGAAGTGAATATTCCAGTGTGTATATTCTTCACAGCTTTCTTATCCATTCGTCTTCAATGAATGGACATCCAGGTTGCTTGCATACCCTGTCTATGATAAACAGTGATGTAATGGAAATTGTCATACACCTGTCTCTTTCAATTCTGGTTTCCTCGGTGTGTATGCCAGGCAGTGTAATCTGGGTCATATGGCAGTCCTATTGCAATTTTATATTTTAAGGAATCTCCACATTGTTCTCCATAGTTGCTGTGCTAGTTTACATTCCACCAACAGTGTAAGAGGCTTCCCTTTTCTCTGCAACCTCTCCAGAATTTATTGCTTGTAGACTTTTGGCTAGAAGTCAATTTGACTGGTATGGAATGGTACCTTATTGCGGTTTTGATTTGCATCTGTGATAATGAGCATCGTCATATGTTTGTTAGCCATCTGTTTGTCTTCTTTGGAGAAAAGTCAGCTCAGTTCTTTGGCCCAATTTCTGATTGGGTAGTTTATTTTTCTGGAATTGAGCCGCAGGAGTTGCTTGTATATGTTTCAGATTAATTCTTTGTCCATTGTTTCATCTGACATTTGCCTTAATCAATATTTAAAAATATGCTTTTCAAAGAAGCTGATGAAATTTTTTGGCTGATCTAGGGATGAATAGACAAAGTTGGCAGTTTTAACTTGCAAACAATATACTCCATTCTTGGAGATAATTTTCTTTTCAAATCTAGAATTTATTAAGATTTATATGTTTAAGTTTTGTTTCTTATTTGTTTCATTGTTTAGGCTGTATTTTTCAAACAGAACCCTCTAATCCTGAACAGAGGTGAGTAAATCATAAACAGAAATAATCATATGATTTGATTGTTTATTTCAACTGGAGAACATATCATATCAAAGAACATCAAACAGGTCAATATGGAATAGTCATCACATAAGAATGTACAAAATAAAGAAAAAAAATCTTCATTAGTAATTTTAAAGAATGTCTCATATACACTAACAGCAAAGAAAATTCAAGGGAAATAGATAATTGGCATATGCACACAGTGTGAGACCGAGATGAACAGAACAGAATGAAACATCAGTGTGTCAGGAAAATATCAGGATGCTGATGGTTAGGAAACCACTGAAACATGTGGAGTTTAAAATCACACAAATTTTGGGCCAAGTGGGTAGCAATAAAAATAGCAAAATGTAGGGTGAGGTGGAATAGAAAATGAAGTAGTTAAAAAAAAAAAAGCTACTCCTGTCATGAACAGAAGGAGACCATTTGTTGTTATTCAGTCATTAAGTCAGCTCTGGCTCTTTGCCACCCCATGGACTTTTTAGCCTGACAGGCTTCCCTTCACTATTTACCACAATTTGTTCAGATTTCCGTCCATAGAATCAGTGATGCTATCTAACCATCCCATCATTGGCTACCCATTTTTCCTTTACTTTCAATCATTCCCAGCATCAGGACATTGTCTAATGGGTCAGCTCTTTGTATCATGTAGCCAAAGGAGGAAAAACAAACAAACCGAAAGATACCTAAATATTCCAAGGAGAGTTGTTGAATCTGTTTAGGATATAGATTAAGAAAAAGCTTTTGACAAAATTTAACGCCTAGTTATGATTAAACCTGTAGAGGAAGAGGGAATAGAGGGAATCTTATTTAACCCAATAAAGGCCATTTATGGATAAACTCACCAAAAACAGTGTTCTCTATAGTAAAATTCTGAAACCATGACCCCTAATTAATGAATAAGAGAAAGATGCTTCCTATTCACCATGGTTACTCAACACCGTCTTGGGACACCTAACTACTGCAATCAGAGAATAGGAAGAAGAAGGAAAAAAAGTTTCAAATGAAAAGGAAAATAAGAGGTAAAACTGTCATTGTTTGCATATGATATGATACTATGCACAGAGAATCCTACCATACAACCAGATAATTACTAGCAGTACTCCATGAATTCAGGGAAGTGTCTGGCTATAAAATTAACACACTGCAATCTCTGGCATGCCTATAAACTAACACCAAAAACAAATTAAGAAAGGAATCCCAGTCACCACTGCAAGAAGAATAAAATTCCCGAAAGTAAACCAGGGAAAAGATTTGTGTGCTGAATTGAATAAGACATGGAGGAAATAAATCAAGGGTGACAAATTAAATGGATAAATATAACATTCTCTTTGACTTGGAGAAACAATACTGTGAAAATGGCTGTGCGACAAAAAGCAGTTTACATATTCAAAGCAATTGCTTTGAAATTGCCAATGACATTTTTCACAGAACTAGATAATTTTTTTTTTTTTACAACTTGTTGGGAAATATAAAAGACCTTGAATAGCCATGCTATCATGAGAAAAATAAACAGACCTGGAGGAATCAGGTTTCCTGCTTTCAGTCTGTAATACAAAGTTGTAGTAATCCACACAGCTTGAAACTTGCAAAAAAAAAAAAAATAGGAATACAGACCAATGGAACAGATAGAAGACCCTGAAATAATCTCTTGTCCAAATGCTTCCCTAATCTATGACAAAGGAGGCAACAATATACAATGGAGAGAATATATTATCCTTTATAAGTGCTGCTGGAAAATCTTGAGAGATAAAGATGAAAGTGCGATTAGGACGCTCCCTTTTGTTGTTTAGTGGCAAAGTCATATCTGACTCCTTGTGATGTCATGGACTGCATCAGGGAGGCCTCAATAGGCACCACCATCTCCCGGAGCTTGCCCAAGTTCATATCTATTGCATTGGCAGTGATGCCATCCAACACACTCATTCTTGTCACACCCTTCTCCTTCTACCTTCAGTACTTCTCATTATCAGGTTCGTTTCCAATGAGTTGTCTCTTTGCATCAGATAGACAAAGTATTATAGCTTCAGCTTCACTAGCAGTTCATCCAATGTGTATTTTGTGCTGATTTCCTTGACGATTGACTAATTTGATCTCCTTGCTGTCCAAGGAACTCTCAAGAATCTTCTCCAATACCACAATTCAAAAGCATCAATTCTTCAGCATGTATTCTGCCACTTTTGTGGTACTGCTCAATCAACTCTATGTGAATACCGCAAAGACCATAGACTTGACTATACCAAAGTTTGTGAGCGAACTGGTATCTTTTATTTTTCACACATGTCTCGATTTCTCACAACTTTTCTGACAAGAAATATTTGTTTTCTAATTTGATGGCCAAAGTCACCATCTGGAGTGATTTTAGAGCCCAAAAAGATAAAATACGTCACTGACTTCCATTTTTCCCCTTCTATTTGCCATGGAATGATAGGACCGGGTGCCATGATCTTAGCTTTCAGAATGTTTAGCTTTGAGCCAATTTTTTCACTCTCCTCTTTCACTTTCATCAACAGGCTCTTTTACTTCTTCTTCACTTTCTGTCAAAAGGGTAGTGTCATGTACATATCTGAGATTAGTGAAATATGTCCCAGCATTCTTGCTTCCATCTTGTGCTTCCTCTAGCCCAGCATTTCACATGATGTACTCTGCCTATAAGTTAAATAAGTAGGGTGACAACATACAGCCTTGATGTACCCCGTTTCCTATTTGGAAGCAGACTGTTGTTCATGTCCGTTCTAACATGTTGCTTCCTGACCCTCATACAGATTTCTCAAGGGACAGATCAGGTGGCCTCGTATTCCCATTCCCTTTGGAATTTTCCATAGTTTACTGTGATCCACACAGTCAGAAGCTTTGGTATAGCCAATAAAGAAGAAATAGATGTTTCTATGGAAGTCTCTTTCTTTTTTGATGAACGAGCAGATATTAGCAATTTGATGTCTGGTTCCTCTACCTCTTCTAAAACCAGCTTGAACATCTAGAAGTTCATGGTTTACATATTGCTTAAGCTTGGCTAAGAGAATTTTGAACATTGCTTTACTAGCATGTGAGATGAGTGCATTTTTGCGGTAGTTTCCGCATTCTTTGGCACTGCCTTTCTTTGGAATTAAAATGAATGTTGACAATTTCCATTCCTGTCGCCACTGCTGAGTTTCCAAATTTGCTGAGAGTGATCAACGAAATTTAGTACCTCTATGACTTCTAAAATCCAACAAGTGGTGACTATTTCAACTCTTATTCCTCTGATGTGTCTGACCCAGCTTGAACATCTGGAGTTCCTCAGTTCATGGAATGATGAAGAGAAGCTTAGTGTATTTTGAGCATAACTTTACCTGCTTGGAAGACAATTGAAGTTGTGCAGTGGTTTTTATCGTTCGTTAGTACTGTCTTTCTTGCGGACTGGGGTAAGAATTTCCTTTTTCTGGTCCTATGACCACTGCTAAGTTTTCCACATTTGCTGACATATTGAATGTCACACTTTCATAGCATCAATATTTGGAATTTTATGCAGCACTGACAGAATTCCATCACCTACATTAGCTTTGTTGACAGCAGTGCTTTGTAAGGCCCACTTGACTTCACACTCAAGAATGGCTGGCTCTGTGGGATTCATCACAGTGTCCTGGTTATCTGGGGCAGTAAGATCTTTTTGTCCTAAAGTTCGTTGCATGCTTTCCATCTTGTCTTGATCTCTTTTCCTTCTTTTAGGCCTTTCAACTTTCTGTCTTTTACTGAGCCCACCTGTGGATGAAATTTTGCATTTATATATTCAGATTTTTTAAGAGATTTTTTTACTCTTTCCCCTTCTTTTGATTTCTTCTATATCTTTGCATTGTGTACTGCAGGAGTGCTTTACATCTCCTTTCTCTTCTCTGGAAATCTGAACTTTGTTTGGGTACCTTTGCCTTTTCCACTTGCTTTCTGCTGCTCTTCTTTCCTCAGTTATTTGTACATCCTCCTCCATGTTTTTCTTTTTCTTTGGCATTGTTTCACTCACTGTTTGCTGTACAATATTTTGGACCTCCTTCCCTAGTTTTTGAGGTGCTCTGTTTACTAGATATAAACCCTGGAATCTATTTGCAACCTGCACTGCATATTCATAGAGGATTTGATTTTCTAGTCCCTGGCTGGCCTAGTAGTTGTGCACCTGACATTCTGAAGTTGGCAGATTGTTACTGATGATCTGATCCATAGTGGGGTCCAGATTTTCTTTTTCCCCTGACCTTATACACTTCTCCCTGTGATTATATAGTCAGGTTGATACCATTAGGAACCATTTGGTGATGTACATGTGTAAACCCATCTCTTGTGTGGTTGTCAAAGGATCTTTGCTTTGACCAGTACATTCTCTTGACAGAGTTTGATTAGTCTTTGTTCTGCTTCATCTTGTATTCCAAGGCCAAACTTGCCTGCTATTCCAGATATCTCTTGACTTTGTCCTTTTGCATTCCAATCCCTTATGATGATAAGGACATCTTTCACTTGCTATAAGGAGGTGTTCTTGGTCTTCACAGAACTGAAGAATCTGAACTTCTTCAGGATCAGAATTCAGGGCAGAGACAAGCATTACTGTGATTTTGAATGGTTTGCCTTGGAAACGAACTAAGATCATTCTGTCATTTTTGAGGTTCCACCCAAGTAGTGCGTAGTGAAGTGACTCTAAAATTATATCAGACTGGGGAAGTAGAATCATAGGACAAATTAGAACATTGTCTTAGAGTATCAAAACTTGATTATTGCCTAAAAAATACCCAACGTGGAATCTGGGGAGAATAGAAGAATTTCTATGTGAGGAAGAAGACTCAGGGTGTGAGAGTTTAGCAAGATGAGGACAAAGAGCTTCTTTTTTATCCATTTCTGGAATCACTTTTAGGAGTATCTCTTTAAGAACTTTGTTATGGCATTCAATAAGCAAAGTCCTTTGCATTGAAAATATGAAAGAATTTTTTGCTGAGGTGTCCACTGTTTTCTGAGAGTTGAAGTGGTTTCTGAGAGTTTTCTGAGAGTTGAAGTGGTTTCACTGACCAGAGTCAGTGATAACTATTGATTCCAAGGAACCAAGAATAAATTACTTAAGAGAAGCAATTACCTGTCTTGAGTAGGAATCCTGTGTGAGTATTAGTGATTGTGGCAGCAGTGTGTCTGAGTCCCCAGGAGAAGGGAGCAGTGAGCAGGTGAAATCAATTTACGGAGGGGGAGTAAGGGGGTGGGCATTAGCCACAGTATAGGAATCTGTGAATGTGCATATATTTTTGAGAACCCATTTCGTTGTGGCATCCCTAAGGACTAGGTGAACAGATGCAATTTCAGCCAATTGGGTGAGACTGGAGTACTATTCTTAACGAGAGAAGCCTGAGGGCAGGAAGAATGGAGCAAACCTCCAGCGACATTGCATTGTTTCTAATGAGGGTGTTGCTACTCATAAATGACACTAATACTTTTCATTCTAAAGTTGCTGGCCACAGATGACTCCACAAAATGCAAGAAGAGTGGGTAGTGTGGATACTGGCATCACTGCCTGAAAGGTCTCATTTAAGGGTCTGTGCATGGATGAAAACACATCCTGTGGAAATTTGGAAAGGCTTTTAAAATCAGATGAGTTTTGTGGTTCAGTCATCAAATAATGTCCTTGGGGTGATTCTTTGATACTCCCCCCTATAGATAGCAGCATTATTTGGCATTGACTCTCTTTGGGATTGGAATGAAAACTGACTTTTTACATTCCTGTGGCCATGGCTGGGTTTTCCATATCTGCTGGCATACTGAATGTAGAATTTTCACAGCATCATCTTTCAGGATTTGAAATAGTTCAACTGGAATTCCATCGCATCCACTAGCTTTGATCATAGTGATTCTTACAGAGACCCACCTGACTTCAATTTCCAAGATCTTTTTTGTACAGTTCTTCTGTATATTCTTGCCACCTCTTCTTATTATCTTCTGCTTCTGATGGGTCTCTACAATTTCTGTCTTTTATTTAGCCCATCTTTGCATGAAATTTTTCCTTGGATTCTCTAATTTACTTGAATATATCTCTAGTCTTTCCCATTCTATTATTTACCTCTCTTTCTTTGCATTGATCACTGAGGAAGGCTGTCTTATCTCTCCGAGAAATTCTTTGCAACTCTGCTTTCAAATGGGTATACATTTCCTTTTCACCTTTGCTTTTTACTTCCCGTCTTTTCACAACTATTTGTAAACGCTCCCCACATGCATTTAACTTTTTTGAATTTCTTTATCTTGGGGATGGTCTTCATCTCTGTCCTGTACAATGTCACGAACCTACATTCATAGTTCATCAGGCTCTCTGCCTTCCAGAACTAGTCTATTAAATCTTGGCTTGGGTATCAGGATTCTACAAAGGATGGTTTTGATTTATTCTCCCGCTGCACCTGGCCCCACAAGGTTAGGGTGACAAAATAAACAGGGATGTTACCTAACCTGGAGGAGGAAATGAAAAATGCCATGGCTAGTCGAAGGAAAGAAATTATAAAAATTAGGAGAGAAGCAAATTCAAAAGAAACAAATGAGAACATAGCAGAAATCAACAAATATAAAAGCTGGTTCAATGAGACGAAAAATAAAATTGAAAAAAAAAAAAACATTATCCATAGTCATCAAGAAACAAAGGAAGAAAAATCAATCAACAAAATTAGAAATGAAACTGGAGAAACTACAGCAAACAATACAGAAATACAAAGGATCATAAGAGACTACTATCAGTAACTATATGCCAATAAAATGTACAACTGTGAAGAAATGAACAAACTCTTAGTGCAGTATAACTTTCCAAAACGGAAGCAGGAGGAAATAGAAACACTTAACAGACATGTCACAAGCACGGAAATAGAAACTGTAGTCATAATTCTTCCATCAAACAAAAGCCCAAAACCAGGTGGCTTCACAGCTGAATTCTTAAAAAAAAAAAAAAAAAAAATTGACAAGCGCTAACACTTATTTTTTATTTTTTTTATTTTTATTTATTTTTTTAACACTTATTTTTTATTAGCTATGCCAACGCCTTTGACTCTGTGGATCACAACAAACTGAGGAAAATTCTGAAAGACATGGGAATACCAGACCACCTGACCTGCCTCTTGAGAAATCGGTATGCAGGTCAGGAAGCAACAGTTAGAAGTGGACATGGAAAAACAGACTGGTTCCAAATAGGAAAAGGAGTACGTCAAGGTTGTATATTGTCACCTTGATTATTGACGTTATATGCAGAGTACATCCTGAGGAAAGCTAATCTGGAAGAAGCACAATCTGGAATCAAGATTGCCGGGAGAAATATCAGCAACTTCAGATATGCAGATGACACCACACTTATGGCAGAAAGTAAAGAGGAACTCAAAAGCCTCTTGATGAAAGTGAAAGAGGAGAGTGAAAAAGTTGACTTGAACCTCAACATTCAGAAAACGAAGATCATGGCATCATGTTCCATTACTTCATGGGAAACAGTTGGGGAAACAGTGGAAACAGTGTTGGACTTCATTTTTTGGGCTCCAAAATCACTGCGGATGCTGATTGCGGCCATAAAATTAAAAGATGTTTACTCCTTGGGAGCAAAGTTATGATGTACCTAGATAGCATATTAAAAAGCAGGGAGAGTACTTTGCCATCCAAGGTCTGTCTAGTCAAGGCTATGTTTTTTCCAGTGATCATGTATGGATGTGAGAATTAGACTGTGAAGAAAGCTGATCGCTGAAGAATCGATGCTTTTGAACTGTGGGGTTGGAGAAGACTCTTTAGAGTCCCTTGGACTGTAAGGAGATCCAACTAGTCCATTCTAAAGGAGATCAGTCCTGGGTGTGCTTTGGAAGGACTGATCCTAAAGCTGAAACTCCAGTACTTTGGCCACCTCATTCAGAGTTGACTCACTGGAAAAGACTCTGATGCTGGAAGGGATTGGGGGCCAAGGAAAAGGGGATGACAAAGAATGAGATTGCTGAATGGCATCACCCACTTAATGGAGGTGAGTTTGAGTGAACTCTGAGAGTTGGTGATGGACAGGGAGGCCTGGCGTGTTGTGATTCATTGGGTCACAAAGAGTCGAACACCACTGAGCGAATGAACTGAACTGAACTGAACACTTATTCTACTCAAATTCTTCAGCAAATTTGCAGAGTTAGTGAAATTTCCAAACTCATTCTATGAGGCCACTGTCACCCTGACCCCAAAACCAGACAAATATGCCACAAGAAAAGAAAACTACACTCCAATAATACTGATGGACGTAGATGCAAAAATCCTTAACAAAATCCTAACAAACAGAATCCAAGAGCATTTTAAAAAGATCATACATCATGAACAAGTGGTCTTTATCTCAGGGATCCAAGGATTCTTTAATATCTTCAAGTCAATCAACGTAATACACCACGTTAACAAATTGAATGATAAAACGCATATGATTATCTCAATAGATATAGAAAAAGTCTTGACAAAATTCAACATTCATGTATGACAAAAAAAAAAAAAAATAAGGAATAGAAGGAACATACCTCAACATAATAAAAGCTGTATATGACAAACAAACAGCAAAGATGATCCTCAATGGTGAAAAATTGAAAGCAGTCCCCCTAAAGTCAGGAAGAAGACAAGAATGCCCACTCTCACCGCTACTATTAAACACAGATTTAGAAGGTTTTACCAGGCAATCAGAGAGGAAAAGGAAATAAATGGAATCTCTATTGGAAAAGAAGAATTAAAACTGTGAGTCTTCGCCGATATCATGATCCTCTACATAGAAAACACTAAGGACTCCACCAGAAAATGACTAGCTCTGATAGTCCCTTGGACAGCAAGGAGATCCAACCATCCATTCTAAAGGAGATCAATCCTGGGTGTTCATTGGAAGGACTGATGCTAAAGCTGAAATTCCAATACTTTGGCCAACGCATGCAACCAGTTGACTCAAGGAAAAAGACTCTGATTCTGGGAAGAATTGGGAAGGACAGAGAATGAGATGGATGGACGGCATCACCGACTCGATGGACATGAGTTTGAGTGAACTCCGGGAGTTGGTGTTGGACAGGGAGTCCTGGAGTACTGTGATTCATGGGGACCCAAGGAGTCAGACACGAGTGAGCAACTGAACTGAACTAAACTAAACTGAAGCAATAAAAATAGTAAAGTTGCAGGATGTAAAATTAACACCCAGAAATTCCCTGCATACCTATTTACTAACAATTAGAAAACAGGAAGACAAATTTAGGAAACATTCTCATTCACCATTGAAATAAAAAGAATAAAATACTTAGAAATAAATCTACCTAAAGAAACAAAAGATATATATATATATATATATGAAACTAAAGAAAAAAAAATACACTGATGAAAGAAACCAAAGAGGACATAAACAGATGGAGAAATATATCATTTTTATGGATTGGAAGTATGAAAATAGTGAAAATGAGTATATTACCTAAAGCAATCTATAGATTCAATGCAATCCCTATCAAGCTACCAAAGGTATTTTTCATAGAACTATAAACAAATAATGTCACAATTTGTATGGAAATACCAAAAACCTCAAATAACCAAGGCAATCTTGAGAAGGAAGAATGGACCTGGAGTAATGAACCTGCTTGACTTCAGGCTATACTACAAAGCTGTAATCATCAAGACATTATGGTACTGGCAGAAAGATGAAATATAGATCATTGGAACAAATAGAAAGCCCAGGAATGAAGCCACACACCTATGGACAACTTATCTTTGAAAAGGGAGGCAAGTATCTACAACGGAAAAAAATTAAAAAGTCTCTTAAACAAGTGGCGCTAGGAAATCTGATCATCCAAGTGTAAAAGAATGACACCAGCAAAAAGGTAACACCTCATGCTGGTCAGAATGGATACTACCTAAAAGTCTACACAAAAGAAATTCCGGAGTGGTGTGGAGAAAGGAGAACTCTCTTACACTGTTGATGGAACAGCAAACTAGTATAGGCACTATGGAGAACATTGTGGAGATTAGGTAAAAAATTGGGAACAGTACTACTATATGACCTAGCAATCCCACTGCCTGACATACACACCAAGGAAACCAGAACTGAAAGAGACACGTGTACCCCAATGGTCATCACAGCACTGTTTATAATTGCCAGGACATGGAACCAACCTAGATGTCCACTGGCAGAAGAATGGATGAGAAATTTTTGGTACATATAGACAAAGGAATATTATTCAGTCATTAAAAAGATTTAATTTGAATCAGTTCTAATGAGGTAGATGAAACTGAAGCCTATTAAACAAACATAAGTAAATCAGAACAAAAAACACCACTATGGTACACTAATGCATATAACGAAATTTCAAAATACGATATCAATGACACTATAGGCGAGACGGCAATAGAGACACAAATGTATGGAACAGTCTTTAGGACTCTGTGGGACAAGGTGAGAGTGGGTTTATTTGAGAGGATAGCATTGAAACATGTATATGATCATATGTGAAACAGATCACCAGTCCAGGTTCGATACATGAGACAAGGTGCTCAGGGCTGGTGCACTGGGATGACCTGGAGGTTTGGGATGGGAGTGGGGTGGAAGGAATGTTCACATGAAGAACATTGTAAACACATGGCTGATTCATGTCAATGTATGAAAAACCCACTCAATATTACAATTAGCCCCCAATTAAATAAATAATTTTTTTTAAAATGTACCAAAAAAAAAAAAAAAAAAAAGCCTCTTGGTCTTCTCCAGTAATCCAGTGGCTTAATAATTTGCCTGTCAATGCAGGGGACATGGGTTTGATCCTTGGTCTGAGGAGACCACACATACTAGCAAAGTAGATAAACCTGTGTGCCCCCAATTGCTAAACCTGAGAGCCCTAGACCTTGTGCGCGGGAAGTGAAGACACTGCCATGAGAAGCTAGCTCATTGCAATGAAGAGTAGTCCCCAACTGCTGCAACTAGAGAAACTTTCTGCACCGCAATGAAGACTCGGTGGAGCCGTAAATAAATAAATAAGTACTAAAAATTATGAATAAATGAAATCTAGATACATAAATTTCTTCCATGTAATACGAATTGTTTGTATTTATTGATTGTCCAGTTGTTGATTTACCACTTGAAATATGGAATTCCTGTATTTTGAATATGAAAATCAAGGGCAATATTTTCAAACAAAATATAAGTTGTCTATATTTCGTATATAAACATCTTGGTGTATATTTTCCTATATGATTCTCTAAATTTCCCATATGAAAATCTAGTTGTCAGTTCTATTTGAAAGTTGGAATTCTCTATAATTCACATTTGAAATGCAGGATGGTTATATTTCCTACTACGAATGTGGAATTCCCTAAGTTTGTATGAAAATCTGGGTGTAGATTTTTGTAAATGAAGAATGCAAGTTTCTTTTTTTCAATTCTTTATCATCAAAGCTACCAGGAAACTTTAATAGATTTAGGAAAACCTCCAAGATTTTATAAAATTAACACCAAAAAGGGATGTCCCTTTCATCCTAGCTAACTGTGATGTAAAAGCAGGAAGTTAAGCGATATGTGGAGTAACAGGCAAGTTTGGACTTGGGGTACAAAGTGATGCAGAACAAAGGCTAAAGGCAGAATTTTGAAAATAGAAATGTTTAAAATGAAAACAGCAATAGACAGTGAATAGGCTCCAAAATCACTGGGGACAGATTACAGCCATGTAAATATAAGACTCTTCCTCCCAGGAAGAAAAGCTATGAAAACCTAAACACAATGTACTGAGAAGCAGAGACATCACTTTGTCAATAAAGGTGCATATAGGCAAAGCTAGGTTCTTTCCCAGTGGATATGTATGTTTGCCTCTCATGTGTGGCCCTACACAGCATGTCTTAGTTTCACTGAGTGAGACAAGGTGGTGGTCCATGTGATGGATTTGTTAGATTCCTGTGATGGTGGTTTCAGTCTTTTTGCCTTCAAATGCCCTCTGTCAGCACCTACCATCTTCCTGGGGTTTCTTTTCCTTTGGACGGGGAGTATCTCTTCACTGCTCCTACAGCAAAACACAACCTCTGCTCCTTACATTGGGTGTGGGATATCTCCTCTTGACTGCTGGCTGCTCCGGTGCCACACAGCCACAAGTTGCTGCTCCAACTAATTTGGAAAACTCCGAAATGGCCAAGGAATGGAAAAGGTCAGTTTTCATTCCAATCGCAACGAAAGACAATGTCAAAGAATACTCAAACTACTAAACAAAGATCTTCATCTCATGCGCTGGTAAAATAATGCTCAAAATTCTTCAAGGCAGGCTTCAACAATATGTGAACTCTGAACTTCCAGATATTCAAGCTGGTTTTGGAAAAGGGCAAAGGAATCAGAGAACAAATTGTAAACATCCGCTGGATCTCTGAAAATACAAGAGAGTTCCAGAAAACATCTATTTCTGCTTTATTGACTATGCCAAAGCCTTTGACTCTCTGGATCACAGTAAACTGTGGAAAATTCTTCAAGAGACGGTAATATCTCGATTCAACAAACATGAGTCTGTGCAAAGTGTTGGAGACACGGAAGGTCAGGGAACCCTGGAGTACTGCTGTCCACGGTGTTGCAGAGTTGGATATGACACATCAACTGAAAAATACCGACAACTCGGTTTCACATTTGTCAATAAGGGGGAGATTTTCGAAACTGAAATATGGATTCTGTATATGCCTTTAGAAAAATTACATGCTTCTTTATGAATGATGGACGTCTCTCTATTTCATTTATGAAAGTCTGGTTGGATATTTTACTTCTTAAACTATGAGGGATTCAATTACTCAGGCACCCAAATTTTAATGAAAATATGTTTACATATAATATGGAGTATTTCCATTTCAAATGTGAAAATCAGAGTATGCATGTCCTTATGTGATATATTTCACATATGATTATGGGCACACTGTCGAATTTTCTGTTTCTTGTGTTGAAGTTTGACATCAGACAGTCCTTCAGCAAAGAGGAAATTCTCAGTTTCACATATGAAAATCTAGGTGCAGATTTTAAGACACGAATTATGAAAGTCTCTATAATTCATATTTGAAAATCTGCGGAACAAGTTTCCAACATGAGAATTATTGGTGTATCACATATGAAGATATTGTTGAATGAAATATCCAATTTTTAATATTACAGTTATGAAATTCTGAATGCAGAGCTCTATTCAGGGAATATGAAAGTCTTCATTTCACGTCTTAAAGTACCGTCACCGATTTTCAACTTGAGTAGTGGAATTTTTTATATTTCTCGTTTGAAAATCTGTGTGCTAACATTCCTTCAAGAAATAGGCAATACTGCATGTTTAACATCAGGCATCTATTTCCCTAGAATAAATATGGGATTTTATGTATCATATAGAAATATCGCTTGAGCTATGAATTTCTTTTTATTTCAGCAAAGAGAAATATGGAATTTCTTCTGTGAAATATGGAATACTGTATATTTTGCATTTGAAAAACTTGGGACAAGAATCAAATATGGAATATGAATTCTCAGTTATTCACATAAGAAAATTTGTGTCAGATTTTCATACATAATTTTTGCAATATTCCATGATTCGTTTAGATCGGTGCCAAACAGTCAATGTACATGCATCTATGTTTCCTGTAAGAAAATGTGGCCACATAATTCCCTACTTAAATTTAGTATTCTCTATATTAAATTTTGAAAGGCTGGGTGAAGATATCCCTACATGATATATGAAAAAAATCTATATTTACTTTTGAAAATCTGGGTGCCAATATTTCTACATGAAACAGGTAAATCACTGGAGTAAAATTTGGATTTCTAGGTTGTGATGTTCCCACATGAAATATAAGATCTGCATATTTCACATATGGAAATCTGGATGCCATTTTTTCTTCCGTGAAACATGGAGTTCACCTATGAATTTCTGAATGCAGATTTTAATACATGATGCTCTGAAATTCTGTAAATATGTCATTAGAAAATCTGTGTCCGTTTCCCACATTAAATATGAAATTCTCAGTATTTCCAAGACCTAAACCTGAGCACAGTTTTTGTTACATGAAATATGTAATTGTTTTTATTTCCCTTTTAAAAATCTGGTTTTAGACTTTCCAGCATGATAGAATATGTGGAACTCATGCATAAAAGATGGGTACTAGAAAATCTTACATAAATTATGGAATGTACGTTATTTCATGTATAAAAATCAAGGCACATATTTTCTTGCATGAAGTACAGTATTCTCAAGTGAAAGCTAAGGTTTAATAGAAAATAAAATTATGTAAAATAATTATCCCTAAGTTAAAAATAAATAAACTAAGAAAACTGCCCAAAGCAAGGTATTCTGTATACTTTATATTTCATCATCTAGATGTAGATGTTTCTAACTGAAGTAGGGAATACTGTATAGCTCACATATTTAAATTTGTAAGCAGAGTCTCCGATATGTGGTAATGAATTCTCTATATTTGACGTATGAAAAACTGCTGAGGAATTTTGGACATGGAATGTGGGATTTTTTGTTCATTCACACGTGAAAACCAGGACACATATTGTCTTAGAAGCGATGAACTGTACTTATTTCAGATATGAAAATTTAGTGTAGTAATTTTACATGGAATTTGCATCTACTTAAAGCTGTTGTTTATCCAGAAATTATGTATGGATGTGAGTTGGACTATAAAGAAAGCTGAGCAGGAAAATTACTGCTTTTGAACTGTGGTGTTGGAGAAGTCTCTTGAGAGTCTCTTGGATGGCTAGGAGAAATTCAACCAGACTATCCTAAAGGATATCAGTCCTGAACATTCCTTGCAAGGACTGGGGCTAAAGGTGAAACTCCAATACTTTGGTCAGCTGATGTGAAGAACTGACTCATTGGAAAAGACCCTGATGCTGGGAAAGGTACAATGTGGGAGGAGGAGGGGCAACAGAATATAACTGGAGAGCATACCGAATCACTGGACATGAGTTTGAATAAACTCAGTGAGTTAGTGAAGGATAAGGAGGCCTGACGTGCAGCAGTTTATGGGGATGCAAAGATTTGAACATGACTGAGCCACAAAACTGAACTCAACTGAACATGGACCTGTCCATCTGAATAAGAACCAGTTTTCCCCTCAATTAGTCTCTCCCATCAGGAAGCTTCCACAAGCCTATTATCTTTATCTATCAGAAGGAAGACAGAATGAAATTCATAACCACAGAAAACTGACCAAACTGATCACCTGGTCCATAGCCTTGTTTAACTCAATGAAATTATGAGCCAGGCATGTAGGGCCACCCAAGATGGATGGGTCATAATGGAGGGTTCTGACAAAATATGGCCCTTGGAGAAGGGGATGGAAAACCGCTTCAGTATTTCGGCCTTGAGAAACCCATGAGTAGCATGTAATCCAAAATATAGCATACAGAAAGAGGAACTCCCAAAGTTGGTCTTTGACAAATATGCTATGACAGATCAGTGGAGAGGAAACGACAGAAAGAATGAAGGCATGGAGCCAGAGTAAAAACAGAACCCAGTTGCAGATGTGACTGGTGATGAAACGAATTCTGATGCTGTAAAGAGTAATATTGCATAGGAACCTGGAAGGTTAGGTCCACAGCTTTGTGAAGACCTACAAGAACTTCTAGAACTAACACTCATAAAAGATATCTTTTCATCACAGGGGAATGGAATGCAAAATTAGGAAATCCAGAGATACCTGGTGTAACAGACAAATTTGACTTTGGAGGACAAAATGAAGCCAGTCAAAAGAAACAGAGCTTTGCCAAGGGAACACACTGCTCACAGAAAGCACTCATTTCCAGCAACACAAGTCAAGACTCTATACATGGACACAACCGGATGGTCATAACTGAAACAAGACTGATACTTTTCTTTGCAGCCAAAGATGGAGAAACTATATACAGTCAGCAAAAATAAGACTGGGATCTATTGTGGCTCAGATCATGAACTCCTTATTGCCAAATTCAGATTTAAATTTAAAACAGTAGGGAAACCACTAGAATATTCAGGTAGGACCTAAATCATATCCCTTATGATTAAACAGGGAAAGTGACAAATAGATCCAAGGGATTAGATCTGATAGAGTTCTTGAATATCTACAGACAGAGGTTTGTGAAATTGTACAAAAGGCAGTGATCAAGACCATCCTCAAGAAAAAGAAATGCAAGAAGGCAAAATGGGTGTCTGGATATACCTCACAAATTGCTGAGAAACGAACAGAAGCTAAAACAAAGGAGAAAAGGACAGATATATTATTGTGTGCAGAGTTCCAAGGAAGAGGAAGGAGAGATAAGAAAGTCTACCTCAGTGAAAATGCAAAGAAATAGAGGGGGAAATTGGAATGGAAAAGACAAGATCTCTTCAAGATAATTAAAGATAACAAAGGAACATTTCATGCCAACATGGTCAAAATAAAGAACAGATATGGTATGGACCTAATAGAAGCAGAATATTTCAAAAAGAGGTGTCAAGAATACACAGAAAAACTATACAAACAGGATCTTCAATACCCAGATAACCTCGATGGTGAGATCATTCACCTAGACTCAGACATCTTGGACTATGTAGTCAAGTAAGATTGCAGCCATGAAATTACAAGACCCTTACTCCTTGGAAGGAAAGTTATGACCAAGCTTAATAGTATATTAAAAAGCAGAGACATTACTTTGCCAACAAAGGTCTGTCTAGTCAAAGCTATGGTTTTTCCCGTGGTTATGAATGGATGTGGGAGTTGGACTGTGAAGAAAGCTGATCGCCGAAGAATCGATGCTTTTGAACTGTGCTGCTGGAGAAGACTCTTGAGAGTCCCTTGTACTGCAAGAAGATCCAACCAGTCCATTCTAAGGGAGATCAATCCTGGGTGTTCATTGGAAGGACTGATGATAAAGCTGAAACTGCACTACTTTGGCCATCTCATGGGACAAGTTCACTCACTCGAAAAGACTCTGATGCTATGAATGGGCTGGAGGAGAAGGGGGCGACAGAGAATGAGATGGTTGGATGGCATTGCTGATGCTTTGGACATGAGTTTGAGTGAACTCCGGGAGTTGGTGATGGACAGGGAGGCCTGGAGTGCTGTGATTCATGGGATCGCAGAGAATCAGACACAATTGAACGACTGAAGTGAACTGAACTGAACTGAATCCTTATGAAGCATCATATGGAGAAAACTATTGGAGTTGATGGAATTCCAGTTAAGTTATTTCACAGGCTAAAAGATGATTCTGTGAAAGTGCTACTCTCAACATGCCAGCAAATTTGAAAAACTCAGCAATTGCCCCAAGACTGGAAAAGTTCAGTTTTCAGTCCAATCCCAAAGAATGTTCACATTACCACACATTTGCCCTCATGTCAAATGCTGGAAAAGTAATGCTCAAAATTCTCCCTTCCAGATTCAACAGTACATGAACAATGAACTTCCACATGTTCAAGCTGGATTTAGACAAGGGTAGGGAAAGAAAGACCAAATTGCCAAGATGCATGGGAATCATCAGAAAAGCAAGAGATTTCCAAAAATAAGAAAAACCGAAACCTCTACTTCTGCTTCATTGTTATGCCAAAGCCTGTGACTGTGGGGATCACAACTAATTGCTAACCAATAATGATAATAATAAAATGGTGGGAAAACCAGACCACCTGACCTACCTCTTGAGAAATCTATATCCAGTAAAAGAAGAAACAGGATATGGGGCGACAGGTTGCTTCCATATCAGGAAAAGATTGTTCCAAGGCTGCATATTGCCAACCTGCTTAATTAACATCTATATAGTGTAAAACTTGCGAAATGCCAATCTGCATGATTCACAAGCTTGAATTAATATTGCTGGAAGAAATACAAATAACCTCTAAGAAGTAGATTCACTTCAGTTCAGTTCAGTCGCTCAGTCGTGTCCGACTCTCCACGACCCCATGTATCACAGCATGCCAGGCATCCCTGTCCATCACCAACTCCTGGAGTTCACTCAAACTCATGTACAGAGAGTCGGTGGTGCCATCCAGCCATTTCATTCTCTGTCGTCCCCGTCTCCTCCATCCCCCAACCTTTTCCAGAATCAGCGTCTTTTCCAGTGAGTCAACTCGTCGCATGAGGTGGCCAAAGTATTGCAGTTTCAGCTTTAGCATCAGTCCTTCCAATGACCACCAAGGATTGATCTCCTTTAGAATGGACTGGTTGGATCTCCTTGTGGTACAAGGGACTCTCAAGAGTCTTCTCCAACACCACAGTTCAAAAGCATCAATTCTTCGGCGATCAGCTTTCTTCACAGTCGAACTCTCATATCCATACGTGACCACGGGAAACACTATAGCCTTGACTCGACGGATCTTAGTTGGCAAAGTAATATCTCTGCTTTTTAATATACTATCAAGGTTGGTCATAACTTTCCCTCCATGGAGTAAGCGTCTTTTAATTTCATGGCTGCAATCAGCATCTGCAGTGATTTTGGAACCCCAAAAAATAAAGTCTGACACTGCTTCCACTGTTTTCCCATCTATTTCCCATGAAGTGATGGGACCAGATGCCATGATCTTTGTTTTCTGAATGTTGAACTTCAAGCCAAAATTTTCACTCTCCTCTTTCATTTTCATCAAGAGGCTATTGTGTTCCTCTTCACTTTCTGCCATAAGGATGGTGTCATCTGCATATCTGAGGTTATTGATATTTCTCCCAGCAATATTGATTCCAGCTTGTGCTTCTTCCAGCCCAGCATTCCTCATGATTTACTCTGCACATAAGTTAAATAAGCAGGGTGATAATATACAGCCTTGATGTACTCCTTTTCAAATTGGAACCAGTCTGTTGTTCCATGTACATTTCTGACTGTTGCTTCCTGACCTGCATACAGGATTCTCAAGAGGCAGTTCAGGTGGTCTGGTATTCCCATCACTTTCAGAATTTTCCACAGTTTATTGTGATCCACACAGTCAAAGGCTTTGGTATAGTCAATGAAGCAGAAATAGATGTTTTTCTTGAATTCTCTTGCTTTCTCCATGATCCAGCGGCTGTTGGCAATCTGATCTCTGGTGCCTCTGCCTTTTCTAAAACCTGCTTGAACATCTGGGAGTTCACGGTTCACATATTGCTGAAGCCTGGCTTGGAGAATTTTGAGCATGATTGTACTAGCGTGTGAGATGAGTGCAATTGTGCAGTCGTTTGAGCATTCTTTGGCATTGCCTTTCTTTGGGATTGGAATGAAGACTGAACTTCTCCAGTCCTGTGGGCAATGCTGAGTTTTCCAAATCTGTTGGCTTATTGAGTGCAGCACTTTCACAACACCATCTTTCAAGATTTGAAATAGCTCAACTGGAATTCCATCACCTCCACTAGCTTTGTTCGTAGTGATGCTTTCTACGGCCCATTTGACTTCACATTGCAAGATGTCTGGCTCTAGGTCAGTGATCAAATTATCGTGACTATCTTGGTCGTGAAGATATTTTTTGTTCAGTTCTTCTGTGTATTCTTGGCACCTCTTCTTAATATCTTCTGCTTCTGTTAGGTTCATACCATTTCTGTCCTTTATCGAGCCCATCTTTGCATGAAATGTTCCCTTGGAATCTCTAATTTTCTTGAAAAGATCCCTTGTTTTTCCTATTCTGTTGTTTTCCTCTATTTCTTTGAATTGATCACTGAGGAAGGCTTTCTTTTCTCTCCTTGCTATTCTTTGGAACTCTGCATTCAGATGCTTATATCTTTCCTTTGCTCCTTTGCTTTTCGCTTCTCTTCCTTTCACAGCTATTTGTGAGGCCTCATCCGACAGGCATTTTGCTTTTTTACATTTCTTTTCCATGAGGATGGTCTTGGTCCTTGTCTCCTGTACAGTGTCACGAACCTCCGTCCAGATTTCATCAGGCACTCTATCTATCAGATCTAGTCCCTTAAATCTATTTCTCACTTCTACTGTATAATCATAACGGATTTGATTTTGGTCATATCTGAATGGTCTAGAGCTTTTCCCTACTTTCTTCAATTTCTGTCTGAATTTGGCAATAAGGAGTTCATGATCAGAGCCACAGTCAGCTACTGGTCTTGTTTTTGCTAAATGTATAGAGTTAGCCAGCTTTGGCTGCAAAGATTATAATCAATCTGATTTAGGTGTTGACCATCTGGTGGTGTCCATTTATAGAGTCTTCTCTTGTTTTGATGGAAGATGGTGTTTGCTAAAACCAGTGCGTTCTCTTGACAAAATCTATTAGCCTTTGCCCTGCTTCATTCCTTGCTCCAAGGCCAAATTTGCCTGTTACTCCAGGTGTTTCTTGACTTCCTACTTTTGCATTCCAGTCCCCTATAATGAAAAGCACATCTTTTTTGGGTGTTAGTTCTAAAAGGTCTTGTAGGTCTTCATAGAACTGTTCAACTTCGGTTTCTTCAGGGTTACTGGTTGGGGCATAGGCATGGATTACTATAATATTGAATGGTTTGCCTTGGAATCGAACAGAAATCATTCTGTCATTTTTAAGATTGCATCCAAGTACTTCATTTCAGACTCTTTTGTTGACCATGATAGCTACTTCATTTCTTCTAAGGAATTCCTGCCCACAGTAGTAGATTTAATGTTCATCTGAGTTAAATTCACCCATTCCAGTCCATTTTAATTCACTGATTCCTAGAATGTCTATGTTCACTCTTTCCATCTTCTGTCTGACCACTTCCAATTTGCCTTGATTCACGGACCTAACATTCCAGGTTCCTATGCAATATTGCTCTTACAGCATCGGACCTTGCTTCTATCACCGGTCATATCCACAACTGGGTGTTGGTTTTGCTTTTGCTCCATCCCTTCATTCCTGCTAGAGTTACTTCTCCACTGATCTCCAGTAGCATAGTTTGCACCTACAGACCTGGGGATTTCCTCATTCAGTATATCCTCTTATTTTGCCCTTTGATATTATTCATGGGGTTCTCAAGGCAAGTATACTGAAGTGGTTTGCCATTTCCTTCTCCAGTGGACCACATTCGGCTATGGTCCATGTGATCAGATTGACTAGTTTCTGTGATTATGATTTCAGTGTGTCTGCCCTCTAATGCCTCCTCGCAATACCTACCTGGCGGCGCAGACCTGAGAGATGCTGGCCCCGGAGCAACCGACCATGCAAAGAGACACGGCCCTGAGGAGCTACCCCACGCCTGAGGCCAGGACCGGTGGCCGAGAGGAGCTAACTCACGTCCAATAGGTGGTGGCTGCGCGGGCACAGGAGGGCAGAGAGGAGCTACTCCACTTTCAGGGTCAGGAGGGGCGGCCTTGAGGGGATACCCCTTGTCCAAGGTAAGGTGCAGCAGCTGCACTTTCTTGGAGCAGCAGAATATGGGGAAATGGGAACCAGCTCCCCCAACAGGTCTCTTACACTGAAAACTTCTGGGACGTGGCTTGCCATTCAATTCCTGTCCCGACCGCCTCCTGCTTGGGCCTCCTCTCCCGGAGGGTGGCTGTGTCCCTGGACGGCAGAGCTGTGGGAAGAGATAGAAGCAGCTAGAGGCCAGGTATCCACCTGGTTCCCTTCCTGCTGCGTCTTAAACGATGGCCACAAATACGAAGTGGGCTCACCAGGTGGAGAATCAAATGCGGCCAGGGAGCAGTTTTGAAAGTGCAGCCGGAATAAGGTCACTAGCCTACTAGGGGCAGGCACGGTGCGGAGGCGGGTTTCGGGGAGCACTCTGTCCTCAGGTCCTGTGGTCACTGCTCCTCGCTGGCCCTTAGACGTGGGGCCACTCCTTGAGCATGGCCTTCCCCGGGCCGGGCAGGGGAAGGCGACTGGGGTCCCTGTGCTCCAGCCTCGGCCCACCCTGGGCTTAGTGCCGGGGGCACCTCGCCGCGGCGGTGAACCTATCCTGCCGGGCCTCGCGCTCACCAACCACCCGCATGTCTGGATCCAGCATGCCCCGCCCCGTGCGCAGCCGGCAGCTGAAACCACCGCCCTGCCGGGCCCTCTGGGAGCCGGGCCGCGCGCTTACACCACAAATAAGATCCATTTTTATGTGTATAAAATGTAATTTTTAGGTTCACTTAGAATATATTTTATTTAATTAGTTAAAACTCTGTTGGCACACTGTTGAATGCAGAACCTCCTTTTTAAGAGAACTGCCATATTATATCGACGTTTCATATTCTTGGTCTCAGCTTTCACGTCTCCACAGTATACCAAATAGTGGATGCTGTCCAAGAGTGCCCTGTTTACCTAGACATCTGCATTGCCGCCAGGGGTGGGGACGATTCCAGAAGCCTGTCCCCCCCGGCAGGCTTCTGAGCTTGTACTCATATTGAATGTAAGGAGTGAAATGAAATCAAAACCGTATTTTTATACAGTTTTGAAGTTTCTACTTTGAACCGACCACCTCCTGGCCTCACAGAGAGTTTACAGAATGCAAATCTGTCTTTACTTGGCTTGGTCATTGCAGTATTTTTGCACATGTGGGGCCCGCTTTTTTTGTTCTGTAGTTTCAAATATATATGTAAACTGAACAATCTGTAAACTTTTTATAGAATAAATACTCAGCTGTGAAAACGGGCTGAATGAAACTAAGATTTTTTAACTCTTTCAAAAAAGAAAAAAGAATAAGTGTGTGGCCCCATGGGGAGAGGGATATATAAGGTTGCTCAGGGCCTCTTGAGCAGCACCTAGTGTACTGCAAGTATCACATTCATGACCTCAAACGGTGCCGCAGCAAGATGCAGAAGTAGGGCAGTTTCAGCAGAAGTAACCAGACCTCTCCAAACCATGCCCAGAAGCAGATCTCCAGATGCAGCAAGAGCAGCTTTTCAAGGCTGCCTCCAGAGCACTAGTTGTTGGCAAGGGGCATGAGGCCAAGAGTATCCCGCTGTTTGCTGCCAGCCTCATGTTCCGAAGATCCTCTCTCAGGGCCTGGACCCCAAAACAACATGGACCCGGCCTGGCAGGCATCAAGATGCTCATGCCCAAGTGCCCCATCAAGAGCAGGAGTGGGGTGGACGGCTTTCAGGATGAAAGCCCTGAGAAGCCAGACACTGTGAATCAGGGAGGGGAGAACTCCCCGGCCCTGGAGGCATCGTTCCAGAATCTGGTCAGGGCCCTCCTGGGTCCAGGGGCTGAGCAGGCACAGATAGGACACCAGCCCCTGATACACCGGCTTGTGCCACAGGTGTCCGGCCCTTGAATTCGGGCATGACTATGGGGCTGACGGTGAACAGGAAAGGCAACTCCCTGTTCATGGACACGCTGACGGCCATCGGGACCACTACCCTGCAGACGTTTGTTTAGGGGCGTCACAGCCGGCAAAAGGAAGTTCATCAAGGACAGACGAGACCAGCCCTTTGACAAGAGGCTGTGCTTCAGCGTGAAGCAGACTGAGAGCCCCTACAGGTACCGAGATATCATGGTCTGGAAGCAGGACAGCTTCACCCACATCGTGCTGTCCATATTGTCACCGTGCTTATTTAAATTGTATGTAATTATCACTTCAGTCGTTCAGTCGTGTCCTACTATTTGTGACTCCATGAACTGCAGAACGCCAGACCTGCTTGTCCGTTATCAACCCCTTGAGCATACCCAAACTCATGTCCATTGAATCGTTGATACTCTCCAACCACCTCATTCTCTGTCATCCCTTTCTCTTCCTACCCTCAATCTTTCACAGCGTGAGGATCTTTTCCATTGAATCAGTTGTTTGCATCGGGTGGCCAAAGCATTGGAGTTTCAACTTCAACATCAGTCATTCCAATGAACATCCAGGACTGATCTCCTTTAGGATTGGCTGGTTGGATATCCTTGCAGTTCAATGGACACTCAAGAGTCTTCTCCAACACCACGGTTCAAAAGCATCAATTCTTGGCACTCAGTTTTCTTTATAGTCTGAATAACACATCCACACGTGACTACTGGAAAAACGATGGCTTAACTAAACAGAGTTTATTGGCAAATCAGGTCTCTGCTTTTTATTTATGCTGTCTAGGTTGATCATAGCTTTCCTTTCAAAGAGTAAGCATTTTTCATTTCATGGCTACAATCACCATCTGCAGTGATTTTGGAGCCTCCCACTGGGGGAAAAAAAAATATTGGCAGCCACTCTTTCCCCACCTATTTGCCAGAAGTGATGGGACTGGAGGCCATAATCTGAGTTGATAAAAGTTGAAATGTAAGCCAACGCTTTCATTCTCCTCATTATGTTAATCAAGAAACTCTTTAGTTGTTCTTCAGTTTCTGTCATAATTGTGGTGTCACCTGCATATCTGGGTTGTTGATATTTCTCCCAGCAATCTTGATTCCAGTTTGTGCTTCCCAGCCCAGCGTTTCTCATGATGTACTCTGCATAAAAGTTCAATAAGGAGGGTGAAAGTACAGCCTTGACATACTCATTTTCCTATTTGGAACCAAGATGTTTTTCCATGTCCAGTACTACCTATTGATTCCTGACCTGCAAACAAGTTTCTCAAGGGACAAGTTAGGTGGTCTGGTATTCTGATCTCTTTCAGAATTTTCCATAATTTATTGAGATCCACACAGTCAAAGGTTTTTGCATAGGAAATAAAGAAGAAAGAGATGTTTTTCTGGAACTCTCTTGCTTTTTCGATGATCCAGCAAATGTTAGCTGTTCGATCTCTGGTTCCTCTGCCTTTTCTAAAACCACCTTGAACTTCTGGAAGTACATGGTTCACCCATTTTTGAATCCTGGCTTGAAGAATATTGAACATTATTTTCTAGCGTGTGAGATGAGTGGAATTGCGCGGTAGTTTGGAGCATTCTTTGGCATTGCCTTTCTTTGGGATTGGAATGAAAGCTGATCATTTCCAGTCCTGTATTCACTGCTGAGTTTTCCCAGTTTGCTGACATGTTGAGTGCAACATTTTCACAGCATCATCTCTTAGGATTTGAAATACCTGAACTGAAATTCTGTCACTTTCACTGGCTTTGTTCATAGTGATATTTCCTAAAGCCCACTTGAATTCCCATTCCAGGATGTCTGGCCATAGGTGAGCATAAGTGATCACATCATTGTGAATTTTGAGTGAACTCTGGGAGTTGGTGATGGACAGGGAGGCCTGGAGTGCTGTGATTCATGGGGTCGCGGAGAGTCAGACACGACTGAGCGACTGAACTGAACTGAACTGAAAGATCTTTTCTGAACAGTTCTGAGTATTTGTTGCAGCTCTTCTTAATAGTTTCTGCTTCATTAGGTCCATACCATTTTGGTTCTTTATTGAGCCCTTCTTTGCATGTAATAGTCCCTTGGTATCTCAAATTTACTTAAAGGGGCTCTCGTCTTTCTCATTCTATTTTTTCCTATCTATTTCTTTACATTGATCACTCAGGAAGGCTTTCTCAACTCTCCTTGCTATTCTTTGCACCTCAGCAATCAAATGGATAAATCTTTCCATATCTCCTTTGCCTTTGGCTTCTCTTTTTTTTCACAGAATATTGTAAGGTTTTCTCAGACAGCTGTTTTGCTTTTTTGCTTTTCCTTTTCTTGGGGATGGTCTTGGTTCCTGTCTCCTGTAGAATATCACAAACCTCCATCCATAGTTCATATGTAGTGTACAACATGCTAAATGCCAGACTTTAAGAAGCACAGGCATGAATAAAGATTGCTGCAAGAAATATCAACAGCCTCAAATGAAATCACTCTTATGGCAAAAATTAAGTAGATATAAAGAACCTCTTGATGAAAAAAGAGGAGACTGAAATTTTTGAATTAATATTCAACATTCAGAAAACTAAGATCATGACATATGGTCCCATCCCTGCTTAAAATATGGGTGGAGAAACAATGGAAATACTGATAGACTTTATTTTTGGGGGCTCCAAAATAATTGAAGATTGTGACTGCAGCCATAAAATTAAAAGCACTTGGTACTTGGATTAATAGCTATGAACTACCTAGACAGCCTATTGAAAAGCAGAGACATTGCTTTGCCAGCGAAGGTCCACCTGGTCAAAGCGATGGTTTCTCCTGCAGTAATGCACGGATGTGAAATTTAGACTGTAAAGACAGCTGAGCATGGAAGAATTGATGCCTTTAAAATGATGCATTGGTGAAGACTCTTGAGAGTCTCTTGGACTGCCAGAAGGCTAAAGGAAATCAGTCCTGAATATACATTTGAAGCACCGATGCTGAAGCACAAACTCCAATAATCCGGACCCCTGATGCAAAGAACTGACTCATTGGAAAAGACCCTGATCCTGGGAAACATTGAAGGCAATGAGAAGAGAATGACAGAAGATGAGGTGGTTAGATGGCGTCACCGACTCAATGGACATGAGATTGAGTAATCTCTGGGAGTTGGTGATTGACAGGGAAACAAGACAAGCTGCAGTTCATGGGGTCGCAAAAGTTGAACACGACTAAGAGTCTGGAATGAATTGAACTTAAATGGAGAATTACCTACATTTTTACGTGCAAATATGTTGATGCTTGTTTTACTCCATGATATACTGCATTTTTTTTCTTCATTTTAAGAAAATCTGCAAGCTGTTGTTTTTTTTTTTCTGTTTGTTTTGTTTTTAATGTGAAATGTAGACTAATCTACACCACATACATGAATGTGGGTGGTGGTCCTTTACCATTAAGTGTGAAGTTCTGGAAATTTCACACATGAAAATCTTAGCACTGCTTTTTGAAGACATGGAAAACCAGTATGAAATTGGAACTGTCTCTACTGCACAAGTGAAAATATGGGCACCACTGTTTCTTCATGAAGTAGAGAGTTAGTTGTATTTCTGAAAACATATCCCAAAACAAATAATGGATTCCATGAAGTGGGAAATGGCTTGTATTTACTGTATCAAAACATGGGGGGAAGACTCAGTCATGGAATTTGGACTTCTGTACACTTCGTATTTGAGTTCAGAATGGATATTTTCCTTTAAGAAATAAGGAAATCTCTATATTTCATATGAAGCACTGGTTCTTCAGTTTCAGAAACACCTATGTGCCCTGGTTGCCTATGTTTCAATGTACCTTGCACATTTGTGTGTGTCTAGCCACGTAGGCTTGTTTCCCATGTTTGTGTGTTTTTCTGTGTGGATGTTCATCCAATCACAGCTGACACAGAGATGAAAATCAGAGACCACACGATATGGAGCAAGCGGAAAGAGGCACCAGGCATCCACAGACTGGGAGAGATTGGTCCATGCATCTCTGAGGTGGTCCTGCCTGCGCAAGACAGGACTGAGGAAAGGATGACCAGTTACAACTCAGTACTGTGCGCTCACAAATCTGGGTTTACATCAAGAGACATGAAGAATCTCATAGTTTCTGCTGTGGTCATGTGTGTTTGTAGCAGGAAGAGGATGTGGAACACTTGAAGATTCATCCAGTATAATTCCAGTGGTGTGGGGCTTTGAAAACAGAGCCTGTGGACCCTTCAGTGTGGGGGAAGAGGGCTGGCCTGTGGAAATGGTGGACACGGTTGTAACTGGAAATAAGAGTATGAAGAGGTGAAGGTCCTTCAGAAAAGAGTAGAAACTGAAAGGAGGAGAAACAGAAAGAAAACCTGCTGCACTGCAAAAAAATTTCCAAATTAGAGGAAGGCTCTGGGAGAGTGCTGCCTCGGATCAGCCAATCACGTAGCACACTCTCTGTTTATGAGTGATCAATAGCATCATGTGAGACGAATGACATGAAAAGGTAAAATCTTTAATTGTGAAACCACACACATCCAAGAAAACACAGGGTGACCTTGGCCCTGTCCAGGTACTTCCTGCCTATCTGAAAGCTCAGAAAGGTGAAGAAAGTGCAGATGTGGGATGGAGGCATTTCCCCCTTGGTAGTGTGTGCCCGTGAGGGAGCGAAGATGGGAAAGTAGAACAGTGTGAAACAAAGTTTCCCTGTGAGAAGTCCAAGATTACAGTTTGTTTCTGAAGGACCTTTGACAGGAGAATGTTGGGTCCCACCAAAAAGAGCAACAACAACAGCAGATATCCAAGGGCAAAGGAAAACTAACAAGAATGTAGGAGCAGTGAATTTGCATTTAGAATCAATAAATACCAGCGATGTCTCAAGTGCTCAATAAAACTTTTTGTGCACCTATACCCAGAGACCACACAGAGACAGAGTCAGAACTGCATTTGAGTGATTGTCTCCTGAAGAGTCATGGGTCAGCAATGCCCTCACAGGGAAGAGAGGCTCTGGCTGCTATAGACCTGGTCATGCAGTTTGTGACATAAACTCTCTCAGAAGAGGTCACCTTACAAGCTAACATAAAGCCGCCTAACACACAATGCACAAGTTGAAGGATGATTATTCCAAAGAAAGTTTTGTACATTTAAGGAAGTTCTAGGACTCCTACAGTTTTCTCAACCTGGGGATCTGTCAAAGGGACTGAGAAACCCAGGGAATTTGACTTCGGAGGCCAGTGGGATTTGAATATACAACTTCCACAGGAGTGAAACAGACTGTTGGAGGGCGCACACAAAACCTTGCGTGCACGAGGAATCAAGAATAAGGAGCAGTGTCCCCAAAAGAGACTGAGCCGGACTTGCTTGTGAGTGTCCAGGAGTCTCCAGCAAAGTGTGGGATGCATAGTCACGGGAACTGAATATAAGAGTGCTTGCTCAAATCCTTTTGAAGGAGGTCCCAAATACTTTCGTTTCCCATATGATAGTTTGGGCTCAGTTCAAACAACGAGACCTGAACATAGCCACACTCATCAAGAGATAATTGGATTAAAGATTCACTGAATATGACCCCACATATCAGAGCAGGACCGAGGCTCACTCAGTCTGTTTCTCCCATAAGGATGTTTTCATAAGCCTCTTATCTTTATCCATCAGAGGGCAGAGAGAATGAAAAGCACAATCACAGAAAGCTAACCAAACTGTTCAAATGGATCACAGCCCTGTATACCTCAATGAAACTATGAAATATGCCAGGTAGGGCCACCCAGGATGGATTGGACATGGTGGAGAACTCTGGCAAAATGTGGTCAACTGGAGAAGGGAATGGGAAACCACTTAAGTATCCTTGCTTAGAAAACCCAATGAACGATATGAAAAGCCAAAAAGATAGGACACTGAAAGATGAACTCTCCAGGTTGGTAGGTGTATTATCTACTTCTGGAACTCAGTGAGGAAGTAACTCCAGAGAAAATAGAGATGAAACCAAAGGAGAAACAACACCGAGTTGTGGATGTGAGTGGTGATAAAAGTAAAGTTTGATGCTCTAAAGAATGATATTTCGTAGGAAGCTACAAAGTTAGGTCCATGATGAAGGTAAAATTTAAGTGGTCAAACAGGAGAGGACAAGTGTGAAGATCAAAGTTTCAGCAATCCATTTGTTCATGAATGGAATGGACAAATTTAATTTAAATGACCATTTTATCTTCTAAAGTGGGCAAGAATCCCTAGAGAAGTAATGGAAGAAGCTACCCTCATCAATAAAAAGAGTGGGAATTGCAGTACATGATTGCAATATAAAAATGAAATATCTCTGCTTATTTTCAAGGCTAACCATTCAGTAGTACTGTAATCCAAGTCTATGTCATGACCAGGAATGCTAAAGTGGAAGTTGAGCTGAAGGTCAGGGTGAAGCTGAGGTTGAGTAGGTCTGTGATTACCAGTAGGACATTCTAGGACTTACACCCACAAAATAAGATGCTATTTTCAACATATAGGACTGGAATGGAAAAGTAGGAAATTAAGAACTACCTAAAGTAAGAGACATGTTTGGCCTTCGGGTACAAAATAAACCAGGGCAAAACCTAACAGTTTTGCCAAGACAAGTTACTGTCATTGGATACACCCTATTCCAACAACACGAAACATGACTCCACATATGCACATCATCAGATGATCAATACCGAAATCAAACTGATAATATACTATGAAGTTGTGGACAGTGAATCTCTTTCTGTTCAGTTCAGTTCAGTTCAGTAGCTGAGTCGTGCCCAACTCTTTGTCACCCCATGAACCGAAGCACAAGAGGCCTCCTGTCAATCACCATCTCCTACAGTTACTCAAACTCATATCCATTGCGTGGGTGATGACATCCAACCATCTCATCCTCTATCATCCCCTTCTCCTCCTGCCCCCAATCCCTCCCAGCATCAGGGTATTGTCTATCGAGTCAACTCTTCACATGAGATGGCCAAAGTATTAGAGTTTCAGCTCTAGCATCAGCCCTTTCAAAGATCACAAAACACTGATCTCCTTTAGAATCATTCCTTTAGGACTGGTTGGATTTCCTCACAGTCCAAGGGACTCTCCAGAGTCTTCTCCAAAACCACAGTTCAAAAGCATCAATTTTTTGGCACTCAACATTCTTCACCATCTAACTCTCACATCCATACATGACCACTGGAAAAACAATAGCCTTGACTAGATGGACCTTTGTTGGCAAAGTGATGTCTTTGCTTTTTAATATAATATCTAGGTTAGTCATCACTTTCCTTCTGAGAAGTAAATGTCTTTTACTTTCATGCCCATAATCACCATTTTCAGTGATTTTGGAGCCCGCCAAAGTAAATCCTGACACTGTTTCCGCATCCAGATCCATGAAGTGATGGGTCCAGATGCCATGATCTTAGTTCTCTGAAAGTTGAACTTTAAGCCAACTTTTTCACTCTCCTCTTTCACTTTCATCAAGAGGCTTTTCAATTCCTCTTCACCCTCTGCCATTTGGGTGGTTTCATCTGCATACCTCAGGTTATTGATATTTCTCCCAGCAATCTTGATTCCAGCTTCTTCTTCCAGCCCAGCGTTTCTCATTATGTACTCTGAATATAAGTTAAAAAAGCAGGGTGAAAATACACAGCTCTGACACACTCCTTTCCTTATTTGGAACCAGTCTGTTTTCCCATGTCCAGTTCTAACTGTTGATTCCTGACCTGTATATAGCTTTCTCAAGAGGTAGGTCAGGTGGTCTGCAATTCCCATCTCTTTCAGAATTTCCCACAATTTATTGTGATCCACACAGTCAAAGGCTTTGGCATAGATAGTCAATAATGCAGAAATAGATTTGTTTTCTGGAATGCTCTTGCTTTTTTGATGCTTGAGAGGATGTTGGCAATGTGATCTCTGGTTCCTCTGTTTTTTCTTAAAGAAGCTTGAACATAAGGAAGTTCACAATTCATGTATTGCTGAAGTCTATACAGGCAGTCAATACAATACTGGGAGTTGATTGTGGCTCAGATTAGCAACACACGTTGAAAAAAATCATTCTTATATTGAAGAAAGTAGGGAAAACCCCTTGATCATTCAAGTATAATCTAAATAAAATATCTTTTGATTGTAATTGCAAATGCAAATTGATTCAAGGAATTAGATCTGAGAGAGAAGTTTGTGCAGAAGTTTGTGATATTGTACAAAATGAAGCAATGAAGAATATCCCCAGAAGAGAGAAATGTAAAAGGAAAAATGGTTACCTGAAGAAGCCTTAAAAGCAGCTGAGGAAAAGGAAACAAAAAGAGAGAGAAAGAGAGAAAGAGAGAGAGAAGTGGAAGGAAAACAAGCACAGGAAAGTTACACCCACCTAAATGCAGAGTTTTGAAGAATAGTTATGGTTTATAAGAAAATCTTTCTCATTGATCTATGTGAAGAAATAGAGGAAAACAATAGAATAAGAAAGGCTAGAGATCTCCTCAAGAAAATTAAATACAGCAGGGGAACATTTTATGCAATAAAGGGCACAATAAGGGACACACATATTAGGGAAGAAAGACAAGCAGAAATATAAGAAAAGGTGGCAAAAATACACAGAAGAACTACACAAAGAAAATGTCCAATGCTGAAAAGCACAATGGTATCATCACTTACCTAGACCCAGGCATCCTAGAATGCATAGTCAAGAAGGCTTTGGGAAGCATTAGTGAGAACAAATCTGGTGGAGGTGATGTCTATCCAGTTGAGATATTTCAAATCCTAAAATATGATGCTGTGAAAGTGCTGCACTCAATATGAAGGCAAATTTGGAGAACTCAGCAGTGGCCACAGGGCTGAAAATAATCACTTTTCATCGCATTCCCAAAGAAAGACAATGTCAGAGTCTTTGTACTAACACACAATTGCACTTGTTTCACATAAAGCAAAAAGTAATGCACGGAATTCTCCAAGGAAGTTTTCAACAGTATTTAAAAGAAGAATTTCTAGAGGTTCAAGCTGCATTTACAAAAGGCAGAAGAACCAGAGATCAAATTTTCCATAGTCACTGTATGCTCAAAAAAGCAAACAATTTCCAGAAAAACATCCCCTGCTTTATTGACTATGTCAAAACATGGCTTGTGGAACACAAAAAGTGTGGAAAATTCTTCAAGAGATGGGAATATCATATCACCTGACCTGTCTCCTGAGAAACTTCTATGAAGATAATGAAACAACAGTTATCATGGAAGGGGAACAATGGACTGGTTCCAAAGTTGGGGAAAGTAGACACTCAACGCTGTATATTGTCACCCTGTTTAGTTTTGTAGAATGCATCATGTGAAATGACAAGCTGCATGAAGAACAAGTTAGGATCCAGTTTGCCAGGGGAAATAGCAACAAACACAGATATATGACGACACCACCATTACGACACAAAGTGAAGAGAAACTAAGAAATCTCTTGATGAAAGTGAAATTGGAGAGTGAAAAGTTTGGTTTCAACCTGCACGTTCAATGACTGAAGTTCATGGCATCTGGTCCCAATTATTCACGGCAAAGAGATGGGGAAACAGTGGAAACCGTGACAGGCTTTCCTATTTTGGACTTCAGAATCACTGTAGATGGTGACTGCGGCCAAAAAAGCTATGACATAAATAGACAGCATATTAAAAAGCAGAGATATTACTTTGCTGAAAAAGGTCCATCTAGTCAAAGCTATGGATTTCCCAGCAGTCAGGTATGGATGTGAGATTTGAACCTTAAAGCTGACTACCAAAGAACTGATATTTTGATCGATCCTATTGGAATAGACGATTGAGATTTGCACTGCATGTAGAAGAAACAAGTGAATCCTAAGAGAAATTGGTAATGAGTATTCGGACAGATGCTGAAGCTGAAACTTCAGTATTTTGGCCACTTGATGTGAAGAACAGACACTGTAAAACACTCTGATACTTGGAAAGACTGATGACAGAATGAGATTTGGACGACAAAAAATGAGAAGGTTGGATGGCATTACCGTTTTTCAAAGAATAGCAAGAGAGATATTGCATCACCACTTGATGGAGATGTATTTGAGCAAGCTCTGAGAGCTATAGATGAACAGGTAAGCCTGGCATGCTTCAGTTGATGGGGTCACAAAGTGTAGGATGAATGAGGGACAGAAATAAGTTGAACTGAATGGTGGCGGGCTGTTTGCATCAAGAGATCCTAGGACAGTGGAACACTTTGATGCTCATGAAAGCAGTTCAGAGCCTTCAGGTTTTCAGGCTTAGGGAGAAGGGAATAGCAGTCGTCACAAAGATGTTCCACTTCTTGGACAAAAAGACTGACATAAATTCCTTTCTTTCTCTGGGATCTCTTCCTTGGCTGTGGATGGCAGAGAGGCAAAGTGTTTCTCTGCACTTGAGGGATGGTTCTGAAAGTCTCACTGGAGGACAATCTCTGATTTTGTTACGGTAATCCTGAGTGAAATGTGCACCATGAGACTCACAAGGAGACTGGAATTTAAGCGGGCATCTGGTTGTCCCCCAGCCAAAACTTTAGCTGAATTCATGGTTCATGAACTCCATAAGCTAAAAGCCTGGCAGGGATCCTGAGCTATAGGAAGATCTACCACAGCCTCATGAGGGCAACAGAAAGAGAGCCTTGGCATTTAGCATGTTAGGGAGCCCTGGCCTGGAATCATGCCCTCTTGGGAAAGGAATGCCACTTTCTGCACAATGAAGCCATGAGTTGTGGGCCCAGGGCAGACAGGCTCCCCAGGGTGTGATCTGTGTGGGGATTCTGTGTATGTGTGGGTAGAAGTAAACTATGGTGTTGCCAAAAATGGAAGCCACCTGACCTTTTGGGCTTCACGTTCAGTGACTTGTTTCAGCAGAGGTCCTTTGGATCCCTCTGTACCTTCTTCATGATATTGCTTCAGACACAGTCCTGTCACATTCTCTTTGGCCTTTTGAAATATCCAACTTGGCCTTTCCCTGCTACCGGGAGATAACCACAGGGGGAGGGGGAGTGAAAATATCTCCAAACAGGCTCTTACACAATTAGCAGGCACAGGGGCACCTCTCTCAGAAGTTTTGGGCCTGAGTGGGTACTGGGTCTGCCATAAGTGCATGACATTGACAAACAATGATTTTGAGAGACCTTGCTGAGATGGGGTGATTAAAGTCAGTGCAGTCCGAAGCCCCATGTTATTCTGGTGTGGTTGCTGGAAGGAAAGTGCATGGAATTTAATCATGCCAGTATGACTGGCACTGTGAACCAGTCAATACGATGGAGGAATACAGAATAGCACCACTCATTCAGCTGTTCACCACAAGCACTTCCAGCCCACTCAACTCTGAGCAGGTCAGTCCTCCTCATGACATGTCCCAACATTTCGTAACCTTCCAGAATAAACAGTATAGGTAGGAGAGGACACTAACTTGATTCACAAGTAAATGGAAGAAAACTACCAGAGAAAATGAGAGGTCCTTACCCAAGTCCATTATCCTGGACAATAAAGGTATAGTTCTGCATCCGTGAAAAATTTCTTTTAGTGTTGGGTGTATCTGTGTCTGTATCTGCACTCACTGGCCCAAATCTGCATGCAAACTGCCAGAACTGGCCTGGCTGGCAGTTTGAAGGCAGGGAATCAAGCCCAAGGATGTCAGAGTGGAGGCAAGAGAGCACTCAGGGCCATTGAGGGAGATGCAAAGCAGCCAAGAAACAGAATGATCCAGATTACAAAGCAAAGAGATGGGGTATGCAGAGCCCCTACAAAGAGCTTTCTGTCTTTCTCAAATGCAGCAGTACTCTTTCAGCCACAGGACCAGGCACATCTTTCTTTTATGTAAGGATTGGGACCCTGATGGCTCTGTAGCATAAGCTGATGCTGCCTGCTGAGTAGAATTGCCCAAGAAAGGCAATGCCAAAGAAGCTCAGACTACCACTCGGCTACACTCAACTGACACATGAATAAAGTAATGTTGAATATTCTCCAACCAGACTTCAACAATACATAAATCATGGTCTTCCAGATATTCAAGCCGGCTTTAGAAAAGGCAGAGGGACTTGAGATCAGATTACCAACATCCTATGGCTCATCACAAAAGCAAGAGAGTTCCAGAAAAACATCTATTTCTGCTTTATTGACTATGCCAAAGCCTTTGAGTGTGTGGATCACAATAAATTGTGGAAAATTCTGAACGACATGGGAATACCAGACCACCTGACCTACCTCCTGAATATCTGCCGACAGATCAGGAAGCATCAGTGAAAACTGGACATGGAACAACAGACTGGTTACAAATAGGAAAAGGCTGTATATTGTCACCCTGTTCATTTAACTTATATGCGAATACATCATGAGAAACACTGGGCTGGATGAAGCACAAGCTGGAGACAAGATTGCCGAGAGAAATATCAATAACCTCAGATATGAAGATCATACTTATTGCTGAAACTGAAAAAGAACTAAAGAGCCTCTTGATGAAAGTGAAAGAGGAGAGTGAAAATTCTGGCTTAAAGTTCATCATTCAGAAAACGAAGATCATGGCCTCTTGTCCCATCACTTCATGACAAATAAATGGGGAAAGAAGCGAAAAAGCAGCTGCCTTTAATTGTTTGGGCTCCAAAATCACTGCAGATGGTGACTGCAGCCATGAAATTAAAAGACATTTCTTCCTTTGAAGGAAACATGACCAATGTAGACAGCATAGTAAAAAGCAGAGACATTATTTGTCAACAAAGGTCCATCTAATGAAGGCTATGGTTTCTCCACTAGTCAGGTATGATTGTGAGATTTGTAATATAAAGAAAGCTGAGCACTGAAACATTGATGCTTTCCAACTGTGGTGTTGAAGAAAGCCCTTGAGAATCTCTTGGACTTCAAGAAGATCCAACCAATCCATCCCAAAAGAGAGCAGTCCTAAGTATTCTTTGTAAAGACTGATGTTGCAGCTGAAACTCCAGTAATTTGGTCACCTTATGCAAAGAACTGACTCAGTGGAGAAGACACTGATGCTGGGAAAGACTGAAGGCAGGAGGAGAAAGGGATGACAGAGGATGAGATGGTTTGATGGCATCACAGACTCAATGGAGATCAGTTTGAGCCCACTCCTGTAGTTGATGCTATACAGGGAGGTATGGCATACTGAAGGCCATGGGCTCATGAATAGTAGGACACGACTGAGGGCCTGAACTGAACTGAACCTGCAGAATTTGCCAGTTTCCAACATCACTCAAATCTTCACAAAATTTTTAAACATCAGTGCTTTGCAGTGAATGGCTTAGGATGATCCTTCTGCTGCTCCCATCCCCACAGGGCTGAGGTGATAGGGTTAGCTGGCACGTGTTCTCATGTGGAAGCAGGAAGAAAACAGAACACTTTGAAAGGGCCTCTGTACAGTAAATGAGCTGACTTCAATGTCGCTGCACTGAAGAGTCATGTCCCATAGCGGGATGCTGACCTTGATAAACCTTAATTAGATATTCTTCACCTGTAATTCTCTTTAGAGAGAATTCCATCTCTAAATATGGAATTCTCTGTAGGTCGCATATTGACATACGGGCAAAATGTTTCTACGTGAAGCGCAGAAGTCAGTGTTTCAAATACAAATGTATGCATGTAAATTCCCTGTATGAAATATGGAATTCTCTATATTGCATACATGAATTTCTCAACCCTCAATTTCAACAATGAAAATGGAAATCTCACTTGGTCTTAGCCAAAAGTGTGCACAGTTTCGTTTTCAATTGTTGGTGAATTCATTTGGTGAAGGATAACCCATGTGTTTACCAAACCTTGGAAGGAATGGCTGATGCAATATGCAGTGGAAGAGTGCATTTCCATCTCTTTTTAAGCTGCATATTACAGCGTGAATCTTCCCCTCTCTGCATTGCCTACAGCTGTGCACTAATTAAGGCATCCCACAGAAAGGTAGATTTCATCCTGTCTCCTGTATAGTGCCTAAAGTCATAGAAATGACGTTACCAAGAATGTTCCCAAAGTTTAGAGCACACTAAACAAGACTAATGGTTCTAATGGTGGGAATGACACACACACACACACACACACACACACACACACAATAATTTCCTAATTAAGTAAAAAATGTTACTGGTTGTATTTCAAACAAGAACCCTCCAAAATCAGGCAGCATATGTTACTGCAAATTAACATCTGGATAACTAACATACTTTTACACCTGTTCATTAAACTAATTACTGAACGCTGCTGAATGTCACCAGAACACTATGCTTAACAACGTGTGTAGCTAATATTGTATATCTTCAATTGGATCTCAATACCTAATCATTTAATAGATACTTTAGGAAGAACAAATAAAGTTGGCTTGGAAGATTTAGGGAGGGTTTCCCTCATTTGAAATAATCATTTAAATGTCAGAATTGAAGTATAGTTCTTACTTCATCCCTGTACTTGACAAACGTTGTGCTGGGAGCCCTTCTGGGTAAACTTTAACTTCTGTGAATACCTTACTCAATCTCTAGTTAATCCCTTTACCCGCAAATCAGCTCAGACTTTGTAAGTAGGGACTGATCAAGTAACTACAGGCCATTGCATACACCCAGAGGGTCTCCTGTTCTATCAAATTTTCTAATTCATGTCACAAATCAGTAAGTCCAGCAAGAAACCCCGAGAGCTAAGTGTGTCAAACAGGACCACTGGGAAAACATCACTGTAGGAATTACAAGGCTAAAACCCAGTGCTGCTAGGCGAATAGGGCATTTTTTTATTGAGAATAGAGTTTGGACATTCATCATATCCAGTCTTTTCTTTCTTAATGTGGTCCATTTCAGACTGGTACAAGTACTGCATACAATTCAGTTTAATGCAGAAGGCAATTATCTATTTTGAACAAGAGGGAACAAAATAACACCCCAAGAGATGTGGAAACAGGTCCTCAGCTTGACAATGTAGGCTTTTTAAGTCTGGGTTTTAAGTATACTGAGCATGTCTAGAAGAAGGTCAGCATTCTAGATCCCATCAAGGACTTATTCAAATGACAGAAACTTGGAAACTCTCTTATAATAATTTAAAAGAAAGTTTCAAAAGAGAGTTCTTTCTTCTAAAAAAGAAACTTCTAATCCCCTAGATATTTCTACATAATTGACCAATAATTGTCTCCAATTTAGCACATCTCTTGCCTGACTCCAAAACCTGCTTCAGTCTTTTAGTCAAAAAATGGCAACTCAGTTCCAATTGTTAAAAAAAAAAGGCAGAGTCATCATTGACTTTCTTCTTTCACAGGCCACATTTCAGTCTTTGGCAAATCTAGCATTTGAACACTTCTCATCTTCTTCACTTATACTGGAGGGTTTCAAGCCTTCATTACTGCTAACCTTCTTTATTTATTGTTTTTCTGTCATTAAGTCATGTCTGACTCTTCGTGACCCCATGGACTGCAGTACATCAGGCTTCCCTGTCCATCACCAACTCCCAGAGCTTGCTCAAAATCATGTCCATCCAATCGGTGATACCATCCCACCTTCTCACCCTCTGTGAACCCCTCTCCTCCTGCCTTCCATCTTTCCCAGCATCGGGACCTTTTCCAATGAGTTGACTCTTTGCTTCAGGTCGTCAAAGTATTGGAGCTTCAGATTCAGCATCAGTCCTTCCAATGAAATTTCTGGACTGATTTCCTTTAGGATTGGCTGGTTTGATCTCCTTGCAATCCAAGGAACTCTCAAGTGTCTACTATCCCAGCAGAATTAGAAAGCATCAGTTCTGTCACTGTATCCTGTCAATTCATTTTATATCACCATTCTGTACTCCTTAATGATTCTCTGTATCATTTTGAGTAAAAATAAAAGTCTTTGCAGTTAAAAAAAAAAAAATGAAAAAAATAATGAAAATCTCTTTACTTCTTGTGAAAATCTGTATGCATATTTCTTACATGAAAATGGGAAATTAATGTATTTCACCTATACATAACTGGATGCTAAATTTCCTACATGACATCTGGAATTTTGTGTATTTCGCTTATTAAATGCTAGCCATCGATTTTAGTACACAAAATAAGGATTTTGATTGTTTCACATATGTAAATCTGGGCACTGATTTTTTTCCTTTAAGTATGGAATTCTCTGTATTTCACACATTAAAACCATATCGCATGAAAAAATGAATTTCCTATATTCTATTCAGGAAAATATAGGCCCAAATTATCAATTGTCTGTATTTCACAAATGAAAATCTCGCTCTGATTTTCCTACATGAAATATGGATTTCTGTATTTTCTGTATTTGAAACTCTAGGTATGGTGCTTTTTTCCATGAAGTATGAAATCATTTTTTTTCACATCGCCTATACAGGTGCCAAATTTCCTACTAGAAATATGGAATTACTTATTTAACATAGGCAAATCAATGCCTATATTCCTATTTGAAATATCAATTCTCTACAATTTACATATGAATATTTGGTGAAGATTTTTTTCCTACATTACATATAGAATTTTCTACCTTTCACATGAAAATCAGGATAGTTGTTTTTCCTACAAGGAATGATGAGTTTCTTTTCTTAAGCAAGAACATAGGGGTGCAGATTTTCCTGCATGAATAATGGAAATCTCTGCTTTTCAATTCTTTACCATCTATGCTAATTGGGAACTTGAATGGTTTTAGGAAGACTTGTAAGCTCTTTCTAAAATTAAAGCTGAGAAAAGATGTCCATTTCATCATAGGGTTCTGGCATGTAAAAACAGAGAATCAAATGATACCTGGTGCAATGGGCATGTTTGACCTTGGTGTATGAAATGAGGTGGGACAAAGACTAGCAATGTTTTGGCAAATAGAAAGGGTAAAAATGAAAATAGTGACAGACAGGTTTCTTTGTTTCCACAATCTCTGGGGACAGTGATCACATCCCTGAGAATAAAAGACCCCTTCTCCTGGGAAGAAAATCTATGATAAGCCTAGACATAGACACAATATACTGAAAAACGGAGATATCTCTTTGGCAATAAATGTCCCTTTAGTCAGGGCTACAGTTTTAGCAGAAGACATGTAGGGATGTGCTAGCTTCACTATAAAGAAGGCTGAGTTACAAAGCATTGAGGCTTTGCAGCTGAGTGCTAAAGATGGCTCTTGAGAGACCCTTGTCTAGCAAGGAGTTCAACCCCACCAATCCTAAAGGAAAGTAACCCTACACGTCCATTGGAAAGACTGATGTTGAAACTGAAATTCCAATACTTTGGCTACCCTGGTGTGAAGAAATAATACATGGGAAAACATTGAGGTTCTGCCTTGCCACTGAAATAAAAAAAAATATTATCGGCTCTGATATGGGTAGATGGTGGACCGGAGGATAATGGGGGGACAGGGGGTGAGATCGTTGGACAGCATTACTTAAGTCGATGAACATGTGTCTCACCAAAGTGTTGGAGACAGTAAAGGATAGGGAGGTCGGGAGTGCTACCATCCACGGTGTTGCAAAGTGTTGGACCTGACTGAGTGACAGAATATCACCAAAAAATGTATTTCACATATATCAATCTGGATGAGATTGTCGAACTTGAAACATGGAAATCCTTTTTTGTCCATAGGAAAATTAGATATTCCTGCATGAAATATGGAATTTTCTCTACTTCATAAATGGATGTCTTGGTACAGAACTTTCCTTGTAAACTATAACAGTTTCAATATTGCATGCACCAAAATCTGAATTAAAATATCTTTTTTTTTGGTAATTAATTTATTTTTTATTGGAGGCAAATTATTTTACAATATTACATTGGTTGGTTTTGCCATACATTGACATGAATTCGCCCCGGGTTTACATAAGTTCCCCCTCCTGAACCCCCCTCCCACCTCCCTCCTCCCTTTATCCTCCCTCTGGGTCATCCCCATATGCCAGCCCCGAGCATCCTATAACATGCATTGACCCTGAACTAGTGATTCGTTTCACATATGACAACATACGTGTTTCAATGCCATTCTCCCAAATTATCCCACCCTCACCCTCTCCCACAGAGTCCCAAAGACTGTTCTATACATCTATGTCTCTTTTGCTGTCTCGTGTATAGGGTTATCATTTGCATCTTTCTAAATTCCATAGATATGCGTTAGTATACTGTATTGGTGTTTTTCTTTCTGGCTTACTTCACTCTGTATAAAAGGCTCCAGTTTCATCCACCTCATTAGAACCGATTCAAATGTATACTTTTTAATGGCTGAATAATACTCCATTGTGTATATGTACCAAAGCTTTCTTATCCATTCGTCTGCAGATGGACATCTAGGTTTCTTCCATGTCCTGGCTTTTATAAACAGTGCTGCAATGAACACTGGAGTACATGTGTCTCTTTCAATTCTGGGTTCCTCGGTGTGTATGCCCAGGAGTGCGATTGCTGGATCATATGGCAGTTCTATTTCCAGTTTTTTGAGGAACCTCCACACTGTTCTCCATAGTGGCTGTACTAGTTTGCATTCCCACCAACAGTGTAAGAGGGTTCCTTTCTCTCCACATCCTCTCCAGCATTTATTGCATGTAGACTTTTGGATAGCAGTCATTCTGACTGGTGTGAAATGGTATCTCATTGTGGTTTTGATTTGCATCTCTCTGATTATGAGGGATGTTGAGCATTTTTTCATGTTGTTGTTATGCATCTTTATGTCTTCTTTGGAGAAATGTCTGTTTAGTTCTTTGGCCCATTTTTTTGAATGGGTCACTTATTTTTCTGGAATTGAGCTGCAGGAGCTGCTTGTATATTTTGGAGATTGATCCTTTATCCGTTGCTTCATTTGCTATTATTTTCTCCCATTCTGAAGGCTGTCTTTTCACCTTACTTATAGCTTCCTTTGCTGTGCAGAAGCTTTTGATTTTAATTAGGTCCCATTTGTTTATTTTTGCTTTTATTTCCAATATTCTGGGAGGTCAGTCATGGAGGATACTGCTGTGATTTATGTCTTAGAGTGTTTTGCCTACGTTCTCCTCTAGGAGTTTTATAGTTTCTGGTCTTACATTTAGCTCTCTAATCCATTTTGAGTTTATTTTTGTGTATGGTGTTAGGAAGTGTTCTAGTTTCATTCTTTTACAAGTGGCTGACCAGTTTTCCCAGCAACACTTGTTAAAGAGACAGTCTTTTTTCAATTTTTTTATTCTTGCCTCCTTTGTCGAAGATAAGGTGTCCATAGGTGCGTGCGTTTATCTCTGGGCTTTCTATTTTGTTCCATTGATCTATATTTCTGTCTTTATGCCAGTACCATACTGTCTTGATGACTGGGGCTTTGTAGTAGAGCCTGAAGTCCGGTAGGTTAATTCCCCCAGTTCCATTCTTCTTCCTCAAGATTGCTTTGGCTATTCGAGGTTTTTTGTATTTCCATACAAATTGTGAGATTATTTGTTCTAGTTCAGTGAAAAATATCGTTGGTAACTTGATAGGGATTGTATTGAATGTATAAATTACTTTGGGTAGTATGCACATTTTTACAATATTTATTCTTCCAATCCATGAACATACTATATTTCTCCATCTGTTAGTGTCCTCTTTGATTGCTTTCGGTAGTGTTTTATAGTTTTCTATGTACAATTCTTTTGTTTCCTTAGGTAGATATATTCCTAAGTATTTAATTCTTTTCGTTACAACAGTGAATTGGAATAGTTTCCTTAATTTCTCTTTCTATTTTCTCATTATTAGTGTATAGGAATGCAAGGCATTTCTGTGTATTGATTTTATATCCTGCAACGTTACTGTAATCATTGATTAGCTCTAGTAGTTTTCTGGTAGAGTCTCTAGGGTTTTCTGTGTAGAGGATCATGTAATCAGTGAACAGTGAAAGTTTTACTTCTTTTCCTATTTGTATTCCTTTTATGTCTTTTTCTGCTCTGATTGCTGTGGCCAAAACTTCCAGAACTATGTTGAATAGTAGTGCGGAGAGTGGGCAACCTTGTCTTGTTCCTGACTTTAGGGGAAATGCTTTCAGTTTTTCACCATTAAGGATAATGTTTGCTGTGGGTTTGTCATATGTAGCTTTTATTATGTTGAGGTATGTCCCTTCTATTCCCACTTCCTGGAGGGTTTTTATCATAAATGTTGAATTTTGTCGAAGGCTTTCTCTGCATCTATTGAGATAATCATATGATTTTTATTTTTCAGTTTGTTAATGTGGTGTATTACGTTGATTGATTTGCGGATATTGAAGAATCCTTGCATTCCTGGGATAAAGCCCATTTGGTCACGATGTATGATCTTCTTAATATGTTGCTGGATTCTGATTGTTAGAATTTTGTTAAGGATTTTTTGCATCTATGTTCATCAGTGATATTGGCCTCTAGTTTTTTTTTTTTTTTTGTGGGGTCTTTACCAGGTTTTGGGATTAGGGTGATAATGGCCTCATAGAATGAGTTTGGAAGTTTCCCTTCCTCAGCAAATTTCTGGAAGAGTTTGAGTAGAATAGGTGTTAGCTCTTCTCTAAATTTTTGGTAGAATTCGGCTGTGAAGCCGTCTGGACCTGGGCTTTTGTTTGCTGGAAGACTCCTGATTACAGCCTCTAGTTCCGTGCTGGTGATGGGTCTGTTCAGATTTTCTATTTCTTCCTGGTTCAGTTTTGGAAAGTTGTACTTTTTAAGGAATTTGTCCATTTCTTCCAGGTTATTCATTTTATTGCCATATAATTGCTGATAGTATTCTCTAATAATCCTTTGTATTTCTATGTTGTCAGTTGTGATCTCTCCATTTTCATTTCTAATTTTATTGGTTTGGTTCTTCCCCCTTTGTTTCTTGATAAGTCTGGCTAGTGGTCTGTCAATTTTATTTACTTCCTCAAAGAACCAGCTTTTGGTTTGTTGATTTTTGCTATGGTCTCTTTTGTTTCTTTTGCATTTATCTCTGCCTTAATTTTTACGATTTCTTTCCTTCTACTGACCCTGGGGTTCTTCATTTCTTCCTTTACTAGTTGCTTTAGATGTAGAGTTAGGTTATTTAGTTGACTCTTTTCTTCTTTCTTCATGTGTGCCTGTATTGCTATGAACTTCCCCCTTAGCACTGCTTTTACAGTGTACCAGAGGTTTTGGTTTGTTGTGTTTTCATTTTCATTCATTTCTATGTACATTTTGATTTCTCTTTTGATTTCTTTTATGATTTGTTCAATATTCAGCAGCGTGTTGTTCAGCCTCCATATGTTGGCATTTTTAATATTTTTTCTCCTGTAATTGAGATCTAATCTTACTGCATTGTGGTCAGAAAAGATGCATGGAATGATTTCAACTTTTTTTGAATTTACCAAGGCTATATTTATGGCCCAGGATGTGCTGTATCCTGGAAAAGGTTCCGTGTGCGCTTGAGAAAAAGGTGAAATTCATTGTTTTGGGGTGAAATGTCCTATAGATATCTATTAGGTCTAACTGGTCAATTGTATCATTTAAAGTTTGCGTTTCCTTGTTAATTTTCTGTTTAGTTGATCTATCCATAGATGTAAGTGGGGTATTAAAATCTCCCACTATTATTACATTGTTGTTAATTTCCCCTTTCATACTTGTTAGTAATTGTCTTACATTTTGCGGTGCTCCTATGTTGGGTGCATAAATATTTATAATTGTTATATATTCATCTTGGATTGATCCTATGATCATTATGTAGTTTCCTTCTTTGTCGCTTTTCACAGACTTTGTTTTAAAGTCTATTTTACCTGATATGAGCATTGCTACTCCTGCTTTCTTTTGGTCTCTATTTGCATCGAATTTCTTTTTCCAGCCCTTCACTTTCAGTCTGTATGTGTCCCTCGTTTTGGGGTGGGTCTCTTGCAGGCAACATATATGGGGGTCTTGTTTTTGTATCCATTCAGCCAGCCTTTGTCTTTTGGTTGGGGCATTCATCCCATTTATGTTTAAGGTAATTATTGATAAGTACGATCCCATAGTAATTTTCTTTATTGCTTTGGGTTCGAGTTTATACACCCTTTCTGTGTTTCCTGTCTAGAAAAGATCCTTTAGCATTTGTTGGAGAGCTGGTTTGGTAACGCTGAATTCTCTCAGCTTTTGCTTGTCTGTAAAGTTTTTTATTTCTCCTTCATATTTGAATGAGATCCTTGCTGGGTATAGTAATCTGGGCTGTAGGGTATTTTCTTTCATCACTTTAAGTATGTCTTGCCATTCCCTCCTGGCCTGAAGAGTTTCTGTTGAAGGATCGGCTGTTATCCTTATGAGAATCCACTTGTGTGTTTGCTGTTTTTCCCTTGCTACTTTTAATATTTGTTCTCTGTGTTTGATATCTGTTAATTTGATTAATATGTGTCTTGGAGTATTTCGCCCTGAGTTTATCCTGTTGGGGACTCTGGGTTTCTTGGACTTGGGTGATTATTTCTTTCCTTATTTTAGGGAAGTTTTCAACTATTATCTCCTCAAGTATTCTTTCTTGGTCTTTCTTTTTGTCTTCTTCTTCTGGGATTCCTATGATTCGAATGTTGGAGCATTTAACATTGTCCCAGAGGTCTCTAATATTGTTCTCATTTCTTTTAATTTGTTTTTCTTTTTTCCTCAATGTTTCATTTATTTCTACAATTCTATCTTCTAGCTCGCTTATCCTGTCTTCTGCCTCTGTTATTCTACTGTTTGTTTCCTCCAGAGTGTTTCTGATCTCATCTATTGCATTATTCCTTGTATATTGACTCTTTCTTATTTCCTATATGTCCTTATTAAACCTTTCTTGCATCTTCTCAATCCTTTTCTCCGGGTTATGTATCTGTAACTCCATTTTGCTTTCAAGATTTTGAATCATTTTCACCACCAAAATTCGAAATTCTTTATCAGGTAGATTCCCTATGTGTTCCTCTTTTGTTTGTGTTGGTGGGCATTTATCTTGTTCCTTTACTTGCTGGGTATTTCTCTGCCTCTTCATCTTGCTTATAATGCTTTGCTTGGGGTGGCCTTTCCCTCTTCTGGCCATCTGTGGAGTTCTCTTTATTATGTAGTTTCCTCGCTGTTTGTGGGGTTGGACAGGTGACTTGTAAACGTTCCCTGGTTATGGAAGCTTGTGTCAGTGTTCTGGTGGGTGGAGCTGGATTTGTTCTCTCTGGAGTGCAATGAAGTGTCCAGTAATGAGTTATGAGATGTCAGTGGGTTTGGAGTGACTTTGGGCAGCCTGTATATTGAAGCTCAGGGCTAGTTTCCTGTGTTACTGGAGAATTTGCGTGGTACGTCTTGCTCTGGAACTTGTTGATCCTTCGGTGGTGCTTGGTTTTAGTGTAGGTATGGAGACGTTTGATGAGCTCCTATCGATTAATGTTCCCTGGAGTCAGGAGTTCTCTGGTGTTCTCAGGATTCGGGCTTAAGCCTCTTGCCTCTGGTTTTTGGTCTTATTCTTGGAGTAGCATCTAGACATCTCTATCTGTCATTTCCAAGGTGGTTCCCTCTGTTTTAGCTTCTGTTTGCTGGCCTCTTCTGTGTCTAATTTCCACCCTGATACTAGGGGGTGGGTGGACACTTTTGAAGGCTCAGTTGTTCAGTCCTGTTCTGGGAAGGGAGGAACGCTGCAGACGAATATCTCTGGTGTCTGTGGGGAGTGCTTGCAGCGTCTCGGCCACACTGGGTTTGCCCCCACTCACAGCACATATGCTGTCCCAGTCTACACTACACAGGGTCTAGGTTGCTCTGCCAGGAACTGCCCAAGGCCGGCACCGGGTTGTACGCACTTCCCAGGTCTGAGCGGCTCATGTTCAGGTTCTCAGATACTCCACAAAGGCGCAGACTTGGTTGGGCCTGCGTTTTGTGCCTTCCCTGGTCCGAGCAGCTCAGGGGACCAGGTGTTTGGCGAGTGCGGTCTCTGTGACTTATCGCCTCCCCAGTCCCCGCCACTCAGTTTTCTGGGTGTACAACCAGAGCACCTTCTCAGGGGGATATCGACTGGCCCAAGCACAAGAAGTCCTGATTAGCAACAAGCCTGTCCGCAGTTTGTATCAGATGCCTTTCTGGAGCCTTGGCTCTGGCTGCGCTCCCTGCCTGTCTCGGCGGGGCATGGGGGATGGGCCAGCTGCAGCCAGCTCACTCTGCTCAGTCTTTTATTCTGTGCGCGGGGCTGGCCGAGTCTTAGGTTAGAGCTTTCAACCTTTTCGTGGGGAAGCTATCCCACAGTTCTCTCAAATTGTTCTCGCAGCATTCAAGCCCAGTCCTCTCTCTAAGCAGTTCAGCCGGCTCCTCCCTGACCAGCCCCCACTTGCTAATGGCGTATGCATGCGTCTGCGCTGCTTCTCTGTTGGGAGTTACCATTTGGCGGGTAATCTGTGTGTTTCAAAAAAATCGTAAAAGAAAAAAGAGGGTTATGTGGCCCTCTGAGCTTCCAAGGCTCGCCATAGATTCGCCAGTGAGAGTGTTTCCTGGTGTTTGGAAACTTCTCTCTTTTTAAAGCCTCCCTTCCCGGGATGGAGCTCCGATCTTACTTCTTTTGTCTCTCTTTTTATCTTTATGTTTTTTCCTACCTCCTTTTGAAGACAATGGGCTGCTTTTCTGGGTGTCCAAAGTCCTCTGCCAGCATTCAGAAGTTGTTTTGTGGACTTTACTCCGCGTTCAAATGTTCTTTTGATGAATTTTTGGGGTGAGAATGGTCTCGCCGTCCTATTCCTCCGTCATCTTGTTCCTTCTCTCTGAATTAAAATATCTTGACATGGAACATGGCCTTGAAAAATGACATGAAATATTTTACATTTCAAATACGAAAATCTAGGGATACATTTCTTATGTGAAACAACATATGATTATGGATTCATTGCTGAATTTTCTGTTTCATAAATTGAAATCACACCAGATAGTCCTGCATGAAAGATAAAATTCTCAGTTTCACATCAGAACCACTACCTGCAGGTTTTAGGGCATGAACAATGCAACTCTCTATAATTCACATATGAAAATCTGGGGACAGATTTTTCAATTAAATGTAGGGAATTTTCTGTATATCAAATGAAAGTATAGACATAGAGTTTTCTGCATGATATAGGAAAATCTTGATGTAATTTTCAGATTTCTCATTTGAAAATCTGTGTGCTGCTTTCCTTCATGAATTACAGATTGCTGTGTATTTCAGATTTGAAAAATGGCATCAATTTTGCCACAAAAAGATGTAATCTTCTATTTCACATGAGACAATGTGATTTTCATGTTTGAGCAATAAAATTCTCTATATTTCACCGAAAGAATCTTCCGACAAGATATATGGAATCTGGTATATTTCACACTTTGAAATCTGAGGACAGATTTGCTCATACGAATTTCAACTGCTACTGCTACTGCTAAGTCACTTCAGTCGTGTCCGACTCTGTGTGACCTCATAGATGGAAGCCCACCAGGGTCCCCTGTCCCTGGGATTCTCCAGGCAAGAGCACTGGAGTGGGTTGCCATTTTCTTCTCCAATGTGTGAAAGTGAAAAGTGAAAGTGAAGTCGCTCAGTTGTGTCCGACCCCTAGCGACCCCACGGACTGCAGCCCACCAGGCTCCTCCATCCATGGGATTTTCGAGGCAAGAGTACTAGAGTGGCTTGCCATTGCTATTATTCACATTGGAAAACCTGTGTCAGATATTTCACACATAAAATATGGAATTGTCCATGATTCAGAAGAGCTGACTCATTTGAAAAGAACCTGATGTTGGGAAAGATTGAAGGCAGGAGAAGGGGATGACAGAGAATGAGATGGTTATATGGCATCATGGCTTAAATGGATATAAGTTTACTTAAACTCTGAGAGTTGGTGATGGACAGGGAGGCCTGGCGTACTGTGGTCCTTGGGGTCGCTAAAAGTCAGAAACGACTGAGCACCTGAACTGAACTGATGATTCAGAATTTAAGATCTTGGATGAGCAGACAAATAAAGAATCGACTTATTTCTTGTCTGACTGTCTGATACCTGATTTCCCTATTTAAATATATAATTCTGTGTATTTCATTGATGAAAGTCCACGTGAAGTTTTCCCAAATTGAAATACGGAATAAATTCTATGTGTCACATGAAAGTTTGGGTGCAAATATTTCTACGGGGAAATGTGTACATCTCTATAGTAACATGTGAATTTCTAGATTTTGGATTCCCCACATGACCTATGGAAATCTGTATATTTCACGTGTAAAAATTTCATGAAATATGGAACCTCAGCAATTAATTCATGAAAATATCGGTGCAGATGGTCTCATGTGAATTTTGGAATCCTCTAAATTTCACATATAAAACCAAGTAACTTACTTTCTGACATGAAATATGGTAGTCTTTAAATTTTTTATTTCACCATTTAGGTGTAGCTATTTCTAGCTGATACATGAAATTCTCTGTACATCAATATTTAGATCTGCTAGCAGATATACCTCCACGCAATATGGAATTCTCTCTATTTCACATATAAAAATGATGAGGACGTTTTGAGATGAAATAAGGATTTTTGTTCATTTCACATAAAAAATCAGGGTGCAGATTTTCTGGCAAGACATATGATCTGTATATAGCTCAGATGTTGGTAATTTGATCTTGGTCCCTCTGCCTTTTCTCAAAGCAGCTTGAAAAGACAGAGGAACAAGAGATCAAATTGCCAACATCTGCTGGATCATTGGAAGAGCAAGAGTGTTCCAGAAAGAGATCTATTTCTGCTTTATTGACTATGCCAAAGCCTTTCACTGTGTGGATCACAGTTTATTCTGTGGAAAATTCTGAAAGAAATGGGAATACTAGACCACCTGACCTGTTTTTCAGAAACCTCTATGCAGTTCAGGAAGTAACAGTTAGAAGTGGACATGGAACAGAGTAGTTTCAAATAGAAAAAAGAGTACTTCATGGTTGTAAATTGTCACCCTGCTTATAAAACTTACATGCAGAGTACATCATGAGAAACACTGAGCAGAAAGAAGCACAAGCTGGATTCAAATTGCCAGAAATATCAATAACCTGAGATATGCTGATGATACCACCCTTATGGCAGAGACTGAAGAGGGACTAAAAATCCACTTGATGAAAGTGAAATAGGAGAGTGAAATGGTTGTCTTAAGATCAACATTCAGAGAATTAAGATTATGGCTTCTGGTCCCATCACTTCATGGGAAATAGATGGGGAAACAGGGGAAAGAGTGTCAGATTTATTTTGGTGGGGCTCTAAAATCACGACAGATGGAGACTGCAGCCATGAAATTAAAAGACGCTTACTGCTTGGAGGGAGAGTTATGACCAACCTAGATAGCATATTAAAAAGCAGAGACATGACATTGCCAACAGAAGTCTGTCTAGTCAAGGCTATGGTTTTTCCAGTGGTCACGAATGGATGAGAGATTTGGACTGTGAAAAAAGCTGAGTGCTGAAGAATTGATGCTTTTGAACTGTGGTTTTAGAGAAGACTCTTGAGAGTCCCTTCGACTGCAAGGAGATCCAACCAGCCCATCCTAAAGTAGATCAGTCTTGGGTATTCATTGGAAGGACTAATGTTGAAGCTGAAACTCCAGAATGTTGCCACTTCATGTGAAGAGTTGACTCATTGGAAAAGACCCTGATGCTGGCAGACATTGATGCCAGGAGGAGAAAGGGCTGACAGAGGATGAGATGGCTGGACAGCATCACTGATTCAATCGACAAGAGTTTGTGTAAACTCCGGGAGCTGGTGATTCACAGGAACGCCTGGCATGTTTCACGGGGTCACAAAGAGTTGTACATGACTGAGTGACTGATCTGAACTGAACTGATAGTTGATTTGCAAAGGATACCTTTGAACTGGATGCCTTAGTAAAATTCAGATTTTCTTTTGCCTACAGCCATCATGGGAATGTATTTCAACATATCAATATGACCAGTTAAATATTTCGTAAAGCTGAAATTCCTGTGAATGAAGAACTATTGCTCTTAAAAGTAAATCATAAAGGAGATTTAAAAGAGCACACAGATTGCCATTCATCCATAACAGATTGGTAAAAGATGTTGTGTGTAAATACAATGGACATCTCAAAGAAGCAATGCAATTGAATTAAATACAACAAATTAAAAACAATAGAATATATAAAATGTACAAAAACATAGCATGGGTCAACCAGACAGAGTTGATTGTTGATGGTTCTGTTCCGCCTCTTTTATGGTAACTTTTCTTTTGGGGAAATTTTTTCTATCATTAGACGTGCACATATGTAGCAAAATATAATGTACACTCACTTTAATTTTTATTGATGTTTTCTTAATAAATGTGTTATGAATTTAGATATAGCTTTCTGAGGTTTGCATTGCTTTTGTCATTAAGGTGTACACATTTTCAGTTCTACCTTTGACTTCCAAGATAATGTGAGATTCATTAAAAATATTGATGCTTAAGAAAGGTTATTATATCTTTAATACTGAAATTTTTTTGGAATATACTTGCTTTACATTATTTTGTTAGTTTCTCCCCTAAAGCAAAATTAGGGAATACTGCAGTTCTTCAAGTTATAAGCAACGAAACAAGATAGTGTTTAAAGAGCAACCACATATCTATCTCCATGTTTTGACTTCTTTCTAAATCTGTTCACCCCAGTGCATTAAATAGACTTCCCTGTGCTGTACATATAGATCAAAAGTATATATGTTTCTGTTGTAATCTCCCAGTTGCTACCACCACCAGGTATTTCATCCTTGAGAAGTGTATATTTCTTCTCCATTGCTGTGTCCCTATCTATGCTTCTCATAGAGAATCATCTATTCCAGTTTTATTAAGATCCCACATGTTTGTGTTAATATATGATATTTCGTTTCCTCTTTTGACTTAGCTTCATAGTATATAAAACTGTCCCTGTCCTTCTACATGTATGCAACTAACCTGATTTCATTCCATCTTAAGACTCTGGTATGTATATACCAACTCATTTTATCCATTCCTCTTTAGATGGATATTTCTGTTGCTGCCATGGCCTGCTATTGCAAATATTGTTGCTATCAATATTGAAGTTGTGCATCTTTTGGAATTATGATTTTCCTCATGAAAATTATTGACAATTATTGGAATTTCTTGATCACATGGTAACTTTATTCTTATTTCTAAGGGAACCCTGTTCTATTCTCCATTTTAATCGATCAATGTGCATTCCTAGCAACAGAGCAGGATTGTTCTGTTTACTCCACACCATCTCCACAAATGTCTACAGGATTTGTTTTGTGCAGAATTATATATGTATATATACATATATATATGAGTATTCAGAAAAATGTGAGTTGATACCCCCATTGAAGATTTTATTTCCATTTCTCTCACAGTTAGTAATGCTGAGCATACTTTCCAATATTATTGGACATCTGTATGTCTTCTTAGAAGAAATGGATATTTTATCATCTATTCATTTGTTCCAATTTTTTTTTGTTTGTTTTGCTATTATTGAGCACATTAGATGCTTCCATATTTTGGAGATTCTTCTGTTGTCATTATCTTCAGTTGAAAATGTTTTTCCCATAATGAGATTTCATTGTTATCTTGCTTATTGGTTGGTTGTGTAAAATATTTAAGTTTAATTAGGTCTCTTTATTTAATTTTTTTTCAAATTTCCCAAGGAGGTAGGTCAAAAAGAAAAGTTGTTGCTGCATTTCATGTCACAATGTATTCTACCTATTCTTTCCTCAAATATTATTTATTTACAGTTTCTGGCCTTATATGTAGGTCTTTAATCCGTCTTGAATTTGTATTTTCTATGCTGCTAAGGAGTGACTGAACTGAACTGAACTGAAAGCAGTGACTAAATGTGATCCACTGGAGGAGTGAATGGCTAACCACCCCATTATACTTGCTATGGGACTTCCATGAACTATATAAAAAGGCAGCAAGGTATGACTCCAAAAGATGAGTCTCCTAGGATGGTAGGTGCCAAATATACTGCTTGGGAGGAGCAGAGGGTAATAACTAATGTTTCCAGAAAGCAATAATTGGTTGCCCCAAAGTGGAAATAAGCCTCATTGTTTATGTGTCTGGAGATGAAAGTAAATGAAATGCTGAAAAGGAGATGAAAGTAAATGAAATGCTGAAAAGGAAAGTACTGCTGGGCAACCTGGAATGTTAGATCCATGAACAATTTAAATTGAATGGGGTATAATAAAAGATGGCAACAGCCAGCACATTGGAAAGACCCTGATTCTGGGAAAGATCGAAGGCAACAGGAGAGGGGAAAACAAGGATGAGATGATTGGATGGCATCATCTATACAATGGACATGAACTCGGGCAAACTCCAAGAGGTGGTGAAGGACAGGAAGGACTGGCATGCTTCAGTTCATGGCATCCCGAAAGTCAGACACCACTCGGCCACAGAATAACCAGGTGCTGTTCTAACTGTATTCTTTTACTTTTAGCTGTCCAGATTTTCCAGCTTAACTTGTCAAATATAGTTTCTTCTTTCCACTGCATATTGCTGCCTCCTTTATCATAGATTAGGTGATCATTTGGGCAAGAGATTATCTTAGGGTTTACTATCTGTTCCATTGGCTTTAATCCAAATATTGTGCCGATTGCATGCCATGTTTAAAACTATAGATTTTTATAGACTGAAGTGAGGAAACCTGAGTCCTGCAGCTCAGTTTTTCTATCTTCAGTTTGCCTGGTTAATCAGTCTTTGTGTTTCCATCAAGTTGTAAAGTTTTTCTTGTTGTTGTTATTCTATTTCTGTGGAAAAGGTCATTGGTAATTTAATCGTGATGACATTGCATCTGTAAACTCTTCTTTATAGTGTAGCCATTTTCACATATTGATTTTTATAGTCCAAAGAATATTATATCTCTCATTCCATTTGTGTCATCTCTGATTTGTCTAATCCATACCTTATTCTTTTCGGGTTACGAGTCTTTTCTCTGGTTAGGTGGGCTGATTCCCAAGGATTTTATTTTTCTTGTTACAATGGTGAATCAGATTTTTTCCTTAATTTTTGGTTTTGGTTTTCTCTGGTCATTTATAGTCATGCAGGAGATTTCTGCCTGCTTATTTCTTTTCCCAACAACTTCCATAAAATCATTGTCTATTAATTTTCTGTTGCAATCTTAGGAGTCTCTGAAACAGAAACTTCTGTCAGCAAACAGTGCCGGTTTTACCTATTGTTTTTCAGTTTGCTGGTAATTTTTTTTTTCCTTGACTGATTGATGTAGCTAGGAGTCCCAAGATTAGTTGAATAACAGTGATGAGAGTTTCAAATTTTGTCTTTTTCACAACCTTAGGCAACATACTTTCAGGTTCCACCTCTAAGAAACATCATAGTGCTGGGTTTATTCATACATGGCCTTTATTAAGTTGAAGATGATCCTTTCTGTCCCCACTTCCTGTACAGCTTTTATCATAAATGAGTCCTTAATTTTGTCAAAAGCTTTTTCTGTATCTGTATTTTAGATGTGTTCAAGACCTCTCCTTGGAAACTTTTATTATCTTTCATTGGTCTTTTCTCCTCTGGCCACCTGATGCAAAGTGTTGTCTCATTAAAGAATGCTCTGATACTGGGAAAATTTGAAGGTAAAAAGAGAAGTGGGTAGCAGATGATGAGAGGGTTAGATAGCATCACAAACCCTGTGGACATGACTCTGAACAAATTCTGCGAGATAGGGAATGTAAGACTGATGGGACACAGTCGATGGGGTGACAAAAGGGTGGGCATGAATAACTGACTTAACAACAAGAGCAAAACATTCTTTCCTGTTATTGACAGTAGTAGTTATTAGTGACTACTTCATTTTCTATCTCACCATACCCTATCTATATCTCAGTTGCATTAATTTCACCACATACCATGCAAAGATTCAGCCACATTTGCTGTCATTATTGTCCCACAAATGGTCCGAAATTTATGTGATTTCTCAACTACACATGATCCAGTGGTCTCCGAACCATTCTCCAGCATCCATTTATGTTCCTCAGAAACTCTCTACCTTGCTATAGCCAGAGAAAATTGTCACTCACTAGCTAAGTCATGAGCTAGAAAGCAAGTTCTTGAGAATAAATACCCTTTCATGATTCTGTATTCTAACTTTGTCTCAGTCTTCACATTGTTCGTTTGTCCCATTTCTTCAATCACACTGAGGTTTCAGACTGTGTTCTGTTCTTCTCAGTCTCACTGTCTGTGCGGAGACGGTTCTTCTGTCTTATTTGATTTTCCTTTTATGAATAATGTCTGTGAGATCTTATTTTAAATTCCACTGAAACTTTTTTTTCACTTTACAGATCATTTTGAGATTTTAAAATTGGATTAACCTGATTGACGAGCTTTGATAGACTGTCCTCTCCAAAAGGAATACATTATGACAACCCACATCTATTTTATCTTGTGATTTACTCGCTTGTATTCAGGCATAAAGGATTGTATTTGAATACTACAATCTGAATCGGTGTGCAAATTAGTCACTGAGTCATGCCCAACTCTGCAACCTCATGGACTGCAGCCCATCAGGCTCATGCACTTTTCCAGGCAAAGATACTTGAGTGGATTGCATTTCCTTCTCCTGGAAAACATGAACAGTGTAACTAATAAGAAATCAAAATTTTAACTGATAAAATTTAATAAATTCTGAACTTGAAGAGTTAATTCCCTCAAAAGAAAAAAAAAGTATCTTGATTGCAAACTAAAATCACCAACTTTAGTTGTCTGTCCCAAAATCAGGTAAAGAAAAAATCATCAGCTTCTCTGAAAAGCATATTTTTCAATTATTAATATGAGTAAGGAATATTTAAAAAAATCAAAAAGAAACCTCAGAGACCTATATCATAGATAGTAAATAGAGGCGAATAATGGCATTTCTCTTCAAGACAAATTGAGGCTAGAATATGAATCTTTCTCACTTTCTTTTTCTTGGTGAATGTTATTTGGCATTCCTAGTGGTAAATTTTCTTCTGCTACTGCTAAGTCACTTCAGTCGTGTCCGACTCTGTGTGACCCCATAGACGGAAGCCCACGAGGCTCCCCTGTCCCTGGGATTCTCCAGGCAAGAACACTGAAGTGGGTTGCCATTTCCAAGTTCCCTTAAATCCAGGTCCATAGTTGTTTTTCAAGTGAATTATTGGTGAGGATTTTCAGGAGAACGGAATGAGGGAAGCAAGATACAGCAGAGTGAAACTAAATCCAATCTCAGTTGGAGGCAAAATTGCATTGGGTGTAGAATTTCTACATCAAATGTATCAGTTCAGTTCAGGTCATTTCAGTCGCTCAGTTGTGTCTGGCTCTTTGCAACCCCATGAATTACAGCACGCCAGGCCTCCCGGTCCATCACCAACTCATGTGTAAATATGTATATTTTACATCGAACATACTAGTGCAGGTTTTCATCTTCATATTTGGAATTCTCGATTTATCAAATATGAAAAACCTGAATGAATGTTTTCTAACAACACGTGAAACTTTGCATATTTGGACAAAGAATGGCTGGTGAAATTTTATCTGAAATACGAACTGTGAATTTCACATATAGCATTATAGGTTCAGTGTGGAGAGCTGAAATAGAGTTGTGTGTGTGTGTGTGTTTTTCTTAAATAGGAGAACATGTGAATACATTCTCAAACATGTAATATGGAATGAACACTATTTCACATTTGAAAAGTTGAACACAACATTTAATTATATAAGTTTGGAATTTTCTGTGCATGATATATGAACAACTGAGCTGCAATTTTAACACGGAATATTGAAGTCTCTACATTTCAAATATGAATAACTGGGTATCAGATATTCTTCCTGAAATATGGAATACTGTATATTTCACATATGAAATTGTGAACATATCTTATCTTACATGTAATATGAAGACTTTTCAACGTGACACATGAAAAGCTGCACTCTGATTTTCCTACATGAAATATGGAAAACTCTATGTTTAGCGTAGAAAACCAGGACACAAATTACCTTTCAGTTCAGTTTGGTTCAGTCGCTCAGCCGTGTCCGACTCTTTGCGACCCCATGAACCACAGCACACCAGGCCTCCCTGGCCATCACCAACTCCCGGAGTTTACTCAAACTCATGTCCATCGAGTCGGTGATGCCATCCAGCCATCTCATTCTCTGTCGTCCCCGTCTCCTCCTACCCCCATTCCCTCCTAGCATCAGACTCTTTTCCAGTGAGTCAACGCGTCGCATGAGGTGGCCAAAATATCACATAGATAGACTTCTCTATGTTTTGTATGAGAAAATCTGGGGACACATTCTCTACTGAAATATGACATTTTCTACATTCAAAATATTAAATTCTGGGCATAGTGTTTTTGTTGAACAAAAAATATAACATCTTTGTGTATAACTAACATGTGAGAATCTGGACACACCTTATCCTACATGAAAAATGGAATACACTTTCACATTTAAAACGTGGGTGGGGTTTTCTTTTCCTCCGTGACCTATAACATTCTCTGTATTTCACATATGATAATTTAGGGAAAACAAAAGATAGGTGAAATTTGGAAATGTTTATATTTCCCAGGCAAAACTCTAAAATCTGTCATCCCAAATGGAACTCTGTGTATCTTACAGATAGCATGACATTTTTTCTATATTTTTACATACAAAATTTTATGTTGATATTCATATAAGAAAACCAACTATCTGGTTCTCCTGTATGATGAACATTGTGTAAAAATGTTCCGTCATGAAATGTAGAATTTTTTGCATTCCACATAAAAAAATCTTGGTGCTGATTTTCCAACGTGAAAGGTAGAATCCTTATATTTAACACTTGGAAACCTGGGAGTGACTAGCGGTCTCTGGATAATGGAATTTTCTATGTTCATGTGTGTTAATCTAAGTTCAAAAATTCCTATGTGAAATATGATATTCTCTCTGTACACATATGAAAATCCTAGTGCAGACTGTTATGAAATATGGTTTTCTCTGCATATGACATATGGCAATGTAATCACAGATTTTCTTAAGTGAAATTGGGAATCATCTACATTTCATATTGAAAATGGAGTCTCATAATTTCCATAATGAAGTATGGAATTCTCTGTGTTTCACATATGAACATCCGCTCGAGGATATTCGGACATGTGATGTGTACTTTTCTATATTTCATATGCCAAATCTGGGCAATAATTTTCTAACGAGAAATATGGATTTTTCATTATTACACATGTGAAAATCTGACTATCTGGAATACACTAAATTTCTTTTTTATTTATTTTAATTTTATTTATTTATTTATTTTACCTTATATTATTGTATTGGTTTTGTCATACTTTGACTTGAATCTGCCCCTGGTATGCATGTGTTCCCCATCTTGAACCCTCCTCCCACATCCCTCCCCATCTTATTTCTCTGGTTCATCTCAGTGCATCAGCCCCGAGCATCCTGTTTCATGCATCGAACCTGGACTGGCGATTCGTTTCACATATGATAATATACATGTTTCATGACATTCTCCCAAATCATCCCACCCTCGCCCTCTCCCACAGAGTCCAAAAGACTGTTCTATACATCTGTGTCTCTTTTGCTGTCTCCTATACAGGGTTATCATTATAATTTTTCTGAATGCCATATATATGCATTAGTATACTGTAATGATGTTTTTCATTCTGGCTTACTTCACTCTTTATAATAGGCTCCAGTTTCATCCACCTCATTAGAACTCATCCAAATGCATTCTTTTTAATGTCTGAGTAATACTTCATAGTGCATATGTACCACAGCTTTCTTATCCATTTATCTGCAGATGGACATCCAGGTTGCCTCCATGTCCTGACTTTTATACACAGTGCTGCGATCAACACTGGAGTACATGTGTATCTTTCAATTCTAGTTTTCTCAATGTGAATGCCCAGGAGTGCAATTGCTGGGTCTTATGGAAGTTCTATTTCCAGTTTTTTAAGGAATCTCCACACTGTTCTCCATAGTGGTTGCACTAGTTTGCATTCCCACCAACAGTGTAAGAGGGTTCATTTTCTCCACACCCTCTGCAGCATTTTTTGCTTGTAGACCCTTGGATAGCAGCCATTCTGACTGGCGTGAAATGGTACCTCATTGTGGTTTTGATTTGCATTTCTCTGATTATGAGTGATGTTCAGCATTTTTTCATATGTTTGCTAGCCATCTGTATGTCTTCTTTGGAGAAATGTCTCTTTAGTTCTTTGGCTCATGTTTTGATTAGGCCATTTATTTTTCTGGAATTGATCTCAGGAGTTGTTTGCATATGTTTCAGATTAATTGTCAGTTGCTTCATTTGCTATTATTTTCTCCCATTCTGAAGGCTGTCTTTTCACCTTGCTTATAGTTTCCTTTGCTGTGCAGAAGCTATTAGTTTTCATTAGGTCCTATTTGTTTATTTTTGCTTTTCTTTCCAATATTCTGGGAGGTGGGTCATGGAGGATCCTGATGTGATTTATGTCGTAGGGTGTTTTGCCTGTGTTCTCCTCTAGGAGATTTATAGTTTCTGTTCTTACATTTAGATCTTTAATCCATTTTATGTTTATTTTTGTGTATGGTGTTAGGGAGTGGTCTAGTTTCATTCTTTTACAAGTGATTGACCAGTTTTCTCAGTACCACTTGTTAAGTAGATTGTCTTTTCTCCATTGAATATTCTTGGCAACTTTGTCAAAGATAAGGTGTCCCTAGGTGCATAGATTTATCTCTGGGCTTTCTATTTTCTTCTATTGATCTATATTTCTGTCTTTATGCCAGTACCATACTGTATTGATGACTGTGGCTTTGTAGTAGAGCCTGAAGTCCGGCAGGTTGATTACCCCAGTTCCATTCTTCTTTCTCAAGATTGCTTTGGCTATTCAACGTTTTTTTGTATTTCCATTCAAATAGTGAAATTATTTGTTCTAGTTCTGTGAAAAATACTGTTGGTAGCTTTATAGGGATTACATTGAACCTATAAATTACTTTGGGTAATATATTCATTGTCACAAAATTTATTCTTCCAATCCATGAACAGGGTACATGTATCCATCTATTAGTGTCCTCTCTGATTTCTATCACCAGTGTTTTTTAGTTTTCTATATATAGGGTTTTTTGTTTCTTTAGGTAGATATATTCCTAAGTATTTTATTTTTTCTTTTGCAGTGGTGAATGGAATTATTTCCTTATTTTCTCTATTTTCTCATTATTAGTGTATAGGAATGCAAGAGATTTCTGTGTGTTGATTTTATATCCTGCAACTTTACTGTATTCTTTGATTAGCTCTAGTAGTTTTCTGGTAGATTCTTAAGGGTTTTCTGTGTAGAGGATGAGGTCATCTTCAAACACTGAGAGTTTTATGTTTATTCAAATTTGGATTCGTTTTATGTGTTTTTCTACCCTGATTGCTGTGGCCAAAACTTCCAGAGCTATGTTGAATAGTAGTAGTGAGAGTGGGCGCCCTTGCCTTTTTCCTGACTTCAGGGGAAATGCTTTCAATTTTTCACCATTGTGGATAATGTTTGCGGTGGATTTGTCATATATAGCTTTTATTATGTTGAGGAATGTTCCTTCTATTCCTGCCTTCTGGAGGGATTTGATCATAAATGAATGCTGAATTTTGTCAAAGGCTTTCTCTGCATCTATTGAGATAATTATATGGTTTTTATTTTTCATTTTGTTAATGTGGTGTATTACATTGTTTGACTTGCGGATATTGAAGAATCCTTGCATTTCAAATATGCAAAGTTTCATGTGTTGTCATGAAACATTCATTCAGATTTTCATATATGATGTATCAAGAATTCTATATATGAAGATGAAAATCTGCACTAGGAATTTCATATGTAAAATATACACAATTATACATTTGATGTAGAAAATTCTGCACCCAGTGCAATTTCGCCTCCACTTGAGATTAGATTTAGTTTCACTCTGCTGTATCTTGCTTACCTCATTTCGTTTCTCCTGAAAGTCCTCACCAATAATTCACTTGAAAAACAGGTATGGACCATGATTTAAGGGACCTTGATGAAAAATTACCACTGGGAATGCCAAATAAAATTCACCAAGTAAAAGAAAGTGAGAAAGATTCATATTCTAGCCTCAATTTCTCTTGAAGAGAAATACCATTATTTGCTATTTCTTTTTACTTTTCTTTATATATTCTTAGCCGTATTAAAAATGGGAAAATATGCATTTCAGAGAAGCTAATGATTTTTATTTAACCTGATTGTGGGATAGACAACAAAATTTGGTGATTTTAACTTGAAATCAAGATACTCTTTTCCTTTCAGGTGAATTCCTTCTGCAAATTCAGAATTTATAAGATGAAAAATTATATTTAATAGTTCCAGTATTCTTGTTGCCCTGGAGAAGGAAATAGCAATCCACTCCAATATCTTTGCCTGGAAACGTCCACGGGCAGACGAGTTTGTTGGGATGCAGTCCATGAGTTTGCAGAGTTGGGCATGATTCAGTGACTAAGATGCACCTCAATTCAAGTTGTATTATTAAAATACAATCCTTTACGCCTGAATAGAGGCGAGTAGAATCACAGCAAAAATAGATGCGAGTTGTCATAATTTATTCCTTTTGGAGAGGACAGTCTATCAAAGCTCATCAAAAAGGTCAATCTAAAGTTAAAATCACAGAATGATTTGTAAAGTGAAAAAGAACTTACTGAGGAATTTAAAATAAGATCTCACAGACATTAATTAAAAAGAAAAATCAAGGAAAAGAGAAGAACATTGTTAGCACAGACACTGAGACTGAGAAAAACAGAAGACAGACTGAAACTTCAGTGTGACTGAAGAAATGGGACAAACGAACAATGGGAAGACTGAGACAAAGTTAGAATACAGAATCCTGAAAGGACATTTATTCTCAAGAACTTGCTTTCTAGCGCATGGCTTCGCTAGTTAGTGACAATTTTATCTGGCTATAGCAAGATAGAGAGTTTCTGAGGAACATAAATGGATGCTGGAGAATGGTTCGGAGACCACTGGATCATGTGTAGTTGAGAAATCACAAAACTTTCGGATCATTTGTGGGACAATAATGACAGCAAATGTGGCTGAATCTTTGCATGGTACGTGGTGAAATTAGTGCAACTGAGATATAGATAGGGTATTGTGGGAGAGAAAATGAAGTAGTCACTAATAACTACTACTGTCAATAACAGGAAAGAATGTTTTGCTCTTGTTGTTCAGTCAGTTATTCATGCCCATCACTTTGTTACCCCACGGACTGTGTCCCATCAGTTTTATATTCCCTTCTCCCAGAATTTGTTCAGCCTCATGTCCACAGAGTTCTTAATGTTATTTAACCCTCTCATCATCTGCTACCCACTTCTCTTTTTACTTCAAATTTTCCCAGTATCAGAGCATTCTCTAATGAGACAACACTTTGCATCAGGTGGCCAGAAGAGAAAAGAACACTGAAAGATAACAAAACTTTCCAAAGAGAACTCTTGAAGACATCTAAAATATAGATGCAGAAAGCACCTTTGAGCCGATTAAACACTTATTTATGTAAAAGGCAGAACAGGACGTGGGAACAGAGATGATCATCTTCAAATTAATAAAGTCCATGTATGGATAAACCCAACACTAAAATGCTTCTCCTAGGTGAAACCTGAAAGCATGTTGCCTAAGGTCATGAAAAAGACAAAGTTTGCCACCCTCACGACTGTTATTCAAAATAATCTTGGGACTCCTAGCTACAACAATCAGTGAAGAAGAAGAATAGAAAAAAATTACCAGCAAACTGAAAAAGAAGAGGTAAAACTGTCACTTTTTTTGACATTAGTTATTGTGTCAGAGAATCCTAAGATGGCAACAGAAAATTAATAACAATGATTTTAGGGAAGTTGTTGGATAAAAAATAAACAGGAAGAAATTTCCTTCATTCCTATAATAACAAAAGAAAACCAAAAACAAAAACTTAAGGAAATAATCTGATTCCCCATTGTAACAGGAAAAATAAAATACTTGGGAATAACCCTGCCTAAATACTATCAAGGTTGGTCATAGCTTTCCTTCCAAGGAGCAAGCGTCTTTTAATTTCATGGCTACAATCAGCATCTGCAGTGATTTTGGAGCCCAAAAAAACAAAGTCTGACACTGTTTCCACTGGTTTTCCATCTATTTCCCATGAAGTGATGGGACCAGATGCCATGATCTTTGTTTTCGGAATGTTGAGCTTCAAGCCAACCTTTTCACTCTCCTCTTTCACTTTCATCAAGAGGCTTTTGAGTTCCTCTTCACTTTCTGCCATAAGGGTAGTGTCATCTGCATATCTGAGGTTATTGATATTTCTCCCAGTAATCTTGATTCCAGCTTGTGCTTCTTCCAGCCCAGCGTTCCTCATGATAAATTGCAATACTTTGGCCACCTCATGTGACGAGTTGACTCACTGGAAAAGACTCTGATGCTGGGAAAGGTTGGGGGCGGGAGGAGAAGGGGACGACGGAGAATGAGATGGCTGGATGGCATCACCGACACTGTGGACATGAGTTTGAGTGTACTCCGGGACTTGGTGATGGACAGGGAGGCCTGGCGTGCTGTGATTCATGGGGTCGCGGAGAGTCGGACACGACTGAGCGACTGAAATGAACTGAACTGAACTGAACTGAAATAGAAAACGGAGTATTGTGCCGGAAAGAATAAGGTATGGATGATCCAAATAAAAGATATCACATCCTTTGGAGAGGGTTCAGAGAAATGGGAGACCTCTTACACTGTTGGTGGTAATGCAAACTAGTAGAGTCATTATGGAGAACAGTGTGGAGAATCCTTTAAAAAACTGGAAAAATAGTGCTGCCATATGACAGAGCAATCCCACTGCTGGGGATACACTGAGGAAACTAGAATTGAGAAAGAGATGTGAACCCCAATGTTCATTGCAGCACTGCTTACAACTGCCAGGACTTGGAAGCAACCGAGATAGCCATTGGTAGATGAATGGATAAGAAAGCTTTGGTACATATACACAATGGAATATTACTCAGCTATTAAAAAGAATGCATTTGAATCAGTTCTAATGCGGTGGATGAAACTGAAGCCTATTACATAGAGTAAACTAAGTCAGAGAGAAAAACACCAATACAGAATATTAACACATATAGAATATAGAAAAATTGTAACAATGGCCCTGTATTTGAGACTGCACAAGATTCAGTTCAGTCGCTCAGTTGTGTCCAACTCTCCACGACCACATGAATCACAGCACGCCAGTCCTCCCTGTCCATCACCAACTCCCGGACTTCACTCAAACTCATGTCCACAGAGTCGGTGATGCCATCCATCCATCTCATTCTCTGTCGTCCCCTTCTCCTCCCGCCCCCAACCTTTCCTAGCATTAGAGTCTTTTCCAGTGAGTCAACTCGTCGCATGAGGTGGCCAAAGTATTGCAGTTTCAGCTTTAGCATCACACAGATGTAAAAAACAGGCTTTTGGGCTCGGTGGGAGCAGGCGAGGGTGGGATGATTTGAGAGAATAGCATTGAAATGTGTATGTACCATACATGAAATAGATCACCAGTCCAGGTTTGATGCATAAGACAGGGTGATCAGGTCTGGTGTACTGGAATGACCCTGACGGATGGGATGGAGAGGGAAGTTGGAGGGGGTTCAGGATGGGGAACACATGTACACCCATGGTTGATTCATGTAAATGTATGGGTAAAACACTACCATATTTTAAGGTAATCAGCCTGCAAATAAAATAGATAATTTAATTTTTTTAAAAAGGTGACAGAAATGGAATGAGAGCTATACTATTCTTTGGATTGTAAAAATCAATATGTGAAAATGACTACACTACAAAAGAAGTTTAAAAATTCAGTGTCATCACTAATAAATTACCAATGACATTTTTCACAGAATAGAACCAAAACAAAAAACAAAAAATCTTTACAACTTGATAGAAACACAAAGATTTTGAATAACCATGCAAACTTGAGAAAGAAAAACTGAGTTTCAGGACTCCTCACTTCAGTCTATACAAAAACCATATAGTTATGAACATGGCGTGCAATTAGCACAATATTGGGATTAAAATCAATGGAACATATAGAAAGACCTAAACTAATCTCTTGCCCAAATGATCACCTAATCTTTGACAAAGAAGGCAACAATATGCAATGGAAAGAAAATAATATATTTGACAAGGTAAGCTGGAAAATCAGGACAGCTAAAAGTATTAGAATACAGTTAGAAAACGACCTGGTTATTCTTCTGTGGCCGAGTCGTGTCTGACTTTTTGGGATGCCATGAACTGCAGCATGACAGTCCTTCCTGTCCCTCACCACCTCTTGGAGTTTTCCCGAGTTCATACCCATTGCATAGGTGATGCCATCCAATCATCTCATCCCTGTTTCCCCCTTCTCCTGCTGCTTTCAATCTTTTCCAGAATCAGGGTATTTTCCAATGAGTTAGCTGTTGCCATCTCCTTTTATACGTCATTCAATTTAAATTGTTCATGGATCTAACATTCTAGGTTACCTTGCAATACTGTTCTTTACAGCCTTCTGTTTTAATTTCATCGCTAGACATATAAAATGAGGTTTATTTCCACTTTATGGCAACCACTTACTGCTTTCTCTAAAATTTAGTTACTAACCTCCGCTCCTCCCAACTAGCATATTAGGCACATATCCAAAAAAGACGTCCTTTTCATTATAGGGGACTGGAATGCAAAAGTAGGAAGTAAGCAACACTTTGAGTAACAGCAAATTTGGCCTTGGAGCACGAAATGAAGCAGGGCAAAGTCTAATAGAGTATTGCTAAGAGAACGCACTGGTCATCACAAACACCCTCTTCCAACAACACAAGAGAAGACTATACACATGGGCATCACCAGATGTTCAACACCGAAATCAGATTGATTATATTCTTTGCAGCCAAAGATAGAGAAGCTCTATACAGTTAGCAAAAACAAGACCAGGAGCTGACTGTAACTCAGATTATGAACTCCTTTAAGTCTGATCTGACAAATTCAGACTTAAATTGAAGAAAGTAGGGCACACCACTAGACTATTCACATATGACCTAAATCAAATCCCTTATAATTATACAGGCAAAGTGAGAAATAGATTTAAGGGACTAGATCTGATAGATAGAGAGCCTGAGGAACTATGGACGGAGGTTCGTGACATTGTACAGGACACAGGGACCAAGACAATCCCCATGTAAAAGAAATGTAAAATAACAAAATGGCTGTCAGAGGAGGGCTTACAAATAGCTGTGAAAAGAAGAGAAGCGAAAAGCAAAGGAGAAAAGGAAAGATATAAGCATCTGAATGCAGAGTTCCAAAGAATAGCAAGGAGAGATATGAAAGCCTTCCTCGGTGATCAATGAAAAGATAGAGGAAGAGGAAAACAACAGAATAGGAAAAGCAAGAGACCTTTTCAAGAAAATTAGAGATATCAAGGGAACGTTTCATGCAAAAATGGGCTTGATAAAGGACAGAAATGGTATGGACCTAACAGAAGCAGAAGATATAAAGAGGAGGTGTCAAGAATACACAGAAGAACTGTACAAAAAATATCTTCACAATGAAGATAAACACGACGGCGTGATCACTCACCTGGAGCCAGACATCTTAGAATGTGAAGTCAAGCGGACCTTAGAGAGCATCACTACCAACAAAGCTAGTGGAGGTGATGGAATTCCAATTGAGTTATTTCAAATCCTGAAAGATGATGCTGTGAAAGTGCTGCACTCAATATGCCAGCAAATTTAGAAAATTCAGCTATGGCCACAGGACTGGAAAAGTTCAGTTTTCATTCCAATCTCAAAGAAAGGGAATGCCAAAGAATGCTCAAACCACTGCACAATTGCACTCATCTTACACGCTACTAAAGTCATTCTCAAAATTCTCCAAGTCAGGCTTCAGCAATATATGAACCGTGAACTTCCAGATGTTCAAGCAGGTTTTAGAAAAGGCAGAGAAACCAGAGATCAAATTGCCAACATCCGCTGGATCATGGAGAATGCAGGAGAGTTTCAGAAAAAACATCTATTTCTGCTTCATTGACTATGCCAAAGCCTTTGACTATGTGGATCACAGTAAACTGTGTAACATTCTTAAAGAGATGGTTATATGAGACCACCTGATCTGCTTCTTGAGAAAACTTTATGCAGGTCAGGGAGCAACAGTTAGAACTGGACATGGAAAAACAGACTGGTTTCAAATAGGAAAAAGGAGTACATCAAGGTTGTATATTGTCACCCTGCTTATTTAACTTGTATGCAGAGTACATCATGAGGAACGCTGTGCTGGAATCAAGGTTGCCAGGCAAAATATCAATAACCTCATATATGCAGATGACAACACCCTTATGCCAGAAAGTGAAGAGGAAATCAAAAGCCTCTTGATGAAAGTGAAAGGAGAGTGAAATATTTGGCTTGAAGCTCAACATTAAGAAAACAAAGATCATGGCATCTGGTCCCATCACTTCATGGGAAATAGATGGGGAGACAGTGGAAACAGTGTCAGACTTTATTTTTTTGGGCTCCAAAATCACTGCAGATGCTGATTGGAGCCAGGAAATTAAAAGACTCTTACTCTTTGGAAGGAAAGTTATGACCAAGCTCGATAGCATATTAAAAAGCAGAGACATTAGTTTGCTAACCATGGTCAGTCTAGTCAAGGCTATGGTTTATCCCGTGGTCATGTATGGATGTGAGAGTTGAACTCTGAAGAAAGCTGATCGCCGAAGAATTGATGCTTTTGAACGGTGGTGCTGGAGAAGACTCTTGAGAGTCCCTTGGACTGCAAGGAGATCCAACCAGTCCATTCTAAAGGAGATCAATCCTGGGTGTTCATTGGAAGGACTGATGCTAAAGCTGAAACTCCCATACTTTGGCCACCTCATGAGACGAGCTGACTCACTGGAAAAGAGTCTGATGCTAGGAGGGATTGGGGGTGGGAGGAGACAGGGACGACAGAGAATGAGATGGCTGGATGGCATCACCGACTCGATGGACATGAGTTTGAGTGAAATCTTGGAGTTGGTGATGGACAGGGAAGCCTGGCGTGCTGTGGTTCATGGGGTCGCAAAGAGTCGGACACAACTGGGTGAATCAACTGAACTGAACTGAACTGAACCATCCTGATAGACTAATTTTTTGGCGTCACACCTTGTTGTCTTTTTTGTACAGTTCATAGAGGTCTCGTAGCAAGTATAATGGGGTGATTTGCATTCCCTCCTCCAGTGGATCACATTTAGTCTCTCCTTAGCACCATAGGATAGGACAAATTCCAGATAGTTTAAAGATCTACATATAAGGCAAGAAACTGTAAATCAATAATATTTGAGGAAAGCATAGGTAAAATACACTGTGACATGACCTACCTCCTTGGGTAATGAAAATAAAACCAAAAATATATAAAGAGATATAATTAAAATTAGACATTTTCCACAGGAAACCAATAAGCAAGGAAAATGAAATCTCATTATGGGAAAAACATTTGCAACTGAAGATAATGACAACAGAAGAGTCTCCAACATATGGAAGCAGCTCATGTGGCTTAATAACAACAAAATGAACAACCCAAATGGAACAAATTAACAGATGATGAAATAAACATTTCTCCTAAAAGACATACAGATGTCCAATAACATTTGCAAAGATCAGCATCACTAACTGTGAGAGAAAGGAAAATAAAGTCTTCAATGGTTGTATCAACTCAAATTTGTCTGAATAACCATTATCAAAGAAAAACATCCACACAAAAAATGCTGGAGAGGGTGCTGAGTAAGCAGAACAATCCTGTACTGTTGTTAGGAAAGCACATTGATAGATTAAAATGGAGAAGAATATAGGGGATCTTTTAAAAATAAGAATGAAGCTACCAAATGATCAAGAAATTCCAATAATTGTCATTAATTTTCATGAGGAAAATCATAATTCCAAACGATGCACAAGCTCAATATTGATGGCAGCAATATTTGCAGTTTCAGGACATGGAAGCAACAGAAATATCCATTCATCTAGAGAGGAATGGATAAAATGAGTTGGTACATACATCCCCGAGTCTTAAGATGGAATGAAATCAGGTAAATTGTATAGATAGAGAAGGGCAGAGACACTGTCAGATACAATGAAGCTAAGTCAAAAAGGGAAAATAAATATCACATATTAACACAAATATATAGGGATCTAGGTAAAACCATAATAGATGATTCTTTATGAGAAGCATATAGGCACACGGTAATGGAGAAGAAATATGCGGTTATCAAGGATGAAATGCCTGGTAGTGGTAGGAATTAGGAGATTACAACAGACACAGATATACTTCTGATCTATACGTGGAGCACAGTTTAGTACTATTCAGTCGCTCAGTCGTGTCTGACTCCTTGCGACCCCATGAATCACAACACACCAGGTCTCCCTGTCCATCATCAACACCCGGAGTTCACTCAAACGCATGTCCATCGAGTCGGTGATGCCATCCAGACATCTCATTCTCTATCTTTCCCGTCTCCTCCCACCCCCAATTCCTCCCAGCATCAGAGTCTTTACCAGTGAGTCAATGCGTCGCATGAGGTGGCCAAAGTATGGGAGTTTCAGCTTTAGCATCAGTCCTACAATGAACACCAAGGATTGATCTCCTTTAGAATGGACTGGTTGGATCTCCTTGCAGTCCAAGGGACTCTCAAGAGTCTTCTCCAGCACCACCGTTCAAAAGCATCAATTTTTCGGCGATCAGCTTTCTTCACAGTCCTACTCTCACATCCATACATGACCACTGGACAGGGAAGTTTTAATGCACTGTGGTGACCAGATTTAGATAGAAGTCAAAAACATGGAGATAGATATATGGTTGCTCTTTAGTCACAATCTCGTTTACTAGTCGTTATGACGTGAAGAACTGCAGTATTCCTTAGTTTTTCTTTAGGGGAAAAATTAACAAAATAATGGAAAGCAAGTATACTCTAAAAATATTAAGCTTTAAAAGTATAATAACTTTTTTATAAACATCATTATTCCTAACGAATCTTACATTACCTTGGAAGTTAAAAGTAGAACTGTAAATGTGTACACCTTAATGACAAATGCAGTGCAAATCTCAGAATATTACATTCAAATTCATAACACACTTATGAAGAAAACAGCAATAAAAATAAAACTGAGTGTACATTATATTTTGTTGCATATGTGCATGTCTAATGGTTGAAAAATTTTCCCCCCAAAAAAATTACCTGAAAAGAGGTGGGGCAGAACCATAATCAATCAACTCTGTCTAGTTGACCCATGCTATGTACTTGTGCATTTTATATATTATAGTGTTTTTTTTTTTTTTTGGATTTAATTCTATTGCATTTTTTAAAAATATTCATTATATTTGTCACACAACGTCTTTTACCTGTTGCCATATATTACGGATGAATGGCAATCTATGTGCTCTTTTAAATCTCCTTTACTTATTTTAAAATGCAATAGCTCTTCATTCACAGGAATTCAAGCTTTACAAAATCTTTAACCGGTTATACTGATATGTTGAATTACATTCCCATGATGGCTGTAGGTACAAGAAAATCTGAATTTTATTAAGGCATCCAGTTTAAAGGTATCTTTCTCAAATCAACTATCAGCTCAGTTCAGTTCAGTCACTTAGTCGTGTCTGACTCTTTTCGACCCCCATGAATGGCAGCACGCCTGGCCTCCCTATCACCAATAACTTCAGTCCACCCAAACCCATGTCCACTGAGTCGATGATACCCTCTAACCATCTAATCCTCTGTCATCCCCTTCTCCTCTTGCTCTCAATCTTCCCCAGCATCACAGTCTTTTCAAATGAGTCAGCTTTTCACATCTGATGGTCAAAGTACTACAGTTTCAGCTTTAACATCGGTCCTTAAAATGAACAACCAAGACAGATCTCCTTTAGGATGAACTGGTTGAATTACCTGGAAGTCCAAGGGACTCTCAATAATCTCCAACACCACAGTTCAAAAGCATCAATTTTTCTGCACTCAGATTTCTTTATAGTCCAACTCTCAGATCCATGCATGACTACTGGAAAAACTATAGCCTTGACTAGGCATACCATGGTTGGCAAAGTAATTCTCTGCTTTTTAATATCCTGTCTAGATTGGTCATAACTTTCCTTCAAAGAAGTAAGCGTCTTTTAATTTCATGGCTGCAATCACCTTCTGCAGTGATTTTGGAACCTAGAAAACTAAAGTCAGCCTCTGTTTCCACTGTTTCCCCATCTATTTGCCATGAAGTGATGGGACCAGTTTCTGAATGTTGTGCTTTAAGCCAACTTTTTATTCTCCTCTTTCACGTTCATTAAGAGGTTATTAATTCTTCTTCACTTTCTGCCATACGGGTGGTGTCATCTGCATATCTGAGGTTACTGATATTTCTCCCTGCAATCTTGATTCCAGCTTGTGTTTCCTAAAGCCCAGTGTTTCTTATGATGTAATTTACATATAAGTTAAATATGCAGGGTGACAATATACAGCTTTGATTTACTCCTTTTCCTATTTGGAACCAATCTGTTGTTCCATGTCCAGTTCTATATATTGCTTCCTGACCTTCAGACAAGTTTCTCCATATGCAGGTCAGGTGGTCTGGTATTCCCATCTTTTAAAGAATTTTCCACGTTTCATTGTGATCCACAATTCAAAGGCTTTGGCATAGTCAATAAAGTAGAAATAGATGATTTCCTGGAATTCTCTTGCTCTTCCAAAAACCGAGTGGATGTTGGCCATTTGATCTCTAGTTCCTCTGCCTTTTCTAATTCCACCTTGAACATCTGGAAGTTCACAGTTCCCATGTTACTGATGCCTGGCTGTAGTGTGTTAGATGAGTGCAATTTTGTTGTAGTTCACCATTTTTTGCAATTGCCTTTCTTTGAGATTGGAGTGAAATCTGACCTTTTCCAGCCCTGTGTCCACTGCTGAGTTTTGAAAGTTTGCCGGCATATTGCGTGCATCAGTTTCACAGCATCATTTTTCAGGATTTGAAATAGTTCAAATGGAATTCCATCATCTCCAGTATCTTCCTTTAATGATGCTTCGTAAGGCCCACTTGACTTCACTTTCCAGGATATCTGGCCCTAGGTGACTAATAGCACCATCGTGATTATCTGGGTCATGAAGTTTTTTTTTTTTTTGTACAGTCTTTCTGTGTATTCTTGCCACCTCTTCTTAATATCTTCTGCTTCTGTTAGGGCCCTACCATTTCTGTCTTTTCTTGATACCATCTTTGCATAAAATATTCCCTAGTTATCTCTAGTTTCTTGAAGGGATCTCTAGTCTTTCCTATTCTATTGTTTTCTTCTATTTCTTTTCACTGATTACTGTGGAAGTATTTCTTATCTCTCCTTGCTTTTATTTGGAACTCTTCATTCAAAAGGGTCTATCTTTCCTTTTTCCATTTGCTTTTTGCTTCCTGTCTTTTCACAGCCAATTGTAAGGCCTCCACATAGAGCCATTTTGCTTATTTAATTTTATTATTTCCTTTTCTTGCAGATGGTCTTGAATTCTGTCTCGAATACACTGTCATAAATCTCTGTCCATAGATCATCGGACAATATTTGTGTCAGATCTAGTGCCTTAAACCTGTTTCTCACTTCCACTGTATAGTCATAAGGGATTTGATTTAGGTCATACCAGAATGTTCTTGTGGTTTTCTCCACTTTCTTCTATTTCAGACTGAATTTGGCAATAAGGAGTTCATGATATGAGCAAAGTCAGCTCCCAGTCTTGTTTTTCTGACTGTATAGTACTTCTGCATCTTTGGCTGCAAGTAATACAAAAGCTTCTTGATGAAAGTGAAAGAGGAGAGTGAAAAGGTTGTCTTGAAGCTCAACATTCAGAAAACAAAGATCATGGCATCTGGTCCCATCACTTCATGGGAAATAGAAAAACAGTGGAAACAGTGTCAGACTTTATTTTTTTGTCCTCAAAAATCACTGAGGATGCTGATTGCAGCCAGGAAACTAAAAGACGCTTACTCCTTGGAAGGAAAGTTAGATACCAAACTAGATAGCACTTTAAAAAGCTGAGACATTACTTTGCCAACAAAGGTCTGTCTAGTCAAGTCTATGGTTTTTCCAGTGGTCATGTATGGATGTGAGAGTTGGACTGTGAAGAAAGCTGATCGCCAAAGAATTAATGCTTTTGAAATGTGGTGCTGGAGAAAACTCTTGAGAGTCCCTTGTATTGCAAGGAGATCCAACCAGTCCGTTCTAAAGGGGATCAATCCTGGATGTTCATTGGAAGGACTGATGCTAAAGCTGAAACTGCAATACTTTGGCCAACTCATGCGACACATTGACTTACTGGAAAAGACTCTGACGCTGGGAAGGATTGGGGGCGGGACGAGACGGGGATGACAGAGAATGAGATAGCTGGATGGCATCACCGACACGGTGGACATGAGTTTGTGTGAACTTCGGGAGTTGGTGATGGACAGTGAGGCTTGGCATGCTGTGGTTCATGGGGTCTCAAAGAGTCAGACACGACTGTGAGAGTGAACTGAACTCAACTGAATACAAGCAATCTGATTTCGGAGTCAACGAACTGGTGATGTCAAGTATACAACTATACAAAACAACTCTACAACTTGATAAAACCGCCATATCACCTCATCCATCAAGTACCCAGTTTAGAAAGTCCTGGCTGACCTAGATAAGGAACATTTTGAAGGACCACATTCCTTTCTCCCCTCACTTTAATTCTTGTCATTATGTTAATTTTCCTTTTTATTCTTTGAATTCAGTGACAGAATAGAAAACATCATAACCTGTGGCACTCCATATCAAGACAAAGAAAATGCAGAACTCCAGGGCCATATTATTTCTTTTCTGTCAAATTTGCTTATGCTCATAGATGTGTTGTGATATTCCCTAGGATCTGAGAGTATGAAAGTTTGGTTTTGAAGGGTTAAAATTATAATAAAAATGACAAGGAATGCCCCACTGTCTCTGTTGGGGAAATGTTGTGAAAACTTAAAGCAAGGAGTAGAGGAAACGATAAAGCCTCAGGATTCAAGCAAATAGGACCTCAGTAAATGGGCTAGGAATGATCCAAAACAATGGATAATGAAGAAGACTGCATGGTTGTCCTTGAAATAAGCCCAGGAGAATATCCTTTACATGAAATTGGCCAAGTACTTAGTTTTCTCAGGTGGTAATAATGACAAGGAAGCGAGCATGCTGCTGGAGGACTATTGTCACTACTATGGGTGACACTAGGGCAAGAACAAGTCAATGTGTTCCACAGAGTAGCAATCTGAGAGCCTTATCGTTTAATGAGTTGGTTGGACAGATAGTTATAATGGTCTAAAAAAAAAATTGGGGGTGGGAGAAGACGGGGACGAGAGAGAATGAGATGGCTGGATGGCATCACCGAATCTATGGACATGAGTTTGAGTGAACTCCAGGAGTTGGTGATGGACAGGGAGTCCTGGCATGCTGTGATTCATGGGGTCTCAAAGAGTCGGACATGACTGCGCGACTGAACTGAACTGAACTGAAATGGCCTATTAGTGTGTGTGGGTATGTGTGAGTGTGTGTGTGTGATGTCTCTCCACGCTTCAAGTCAAAGGATTTTTAAGGAGGGTGGATTGGGTTCCAAGGCTAACATTACTGCCTAAGGAAAGGCTGTAAGTTCTGTTTAGTTCAGTTCAGTTTGTCAGTGGTGTCTGACTTTTTGTGACACCATGAACTGTAGAACACCAGGCTTCCGTGTCCATCACCAACTCCTGGAAGTTACTCATACTCATGTCCATTGAGTCGGTGAAGACATCCAACAACTTCATCCTGTGTACCCTTATCTCCTGCCTTAAGTCATTCTCAATATCAAAGTCTTTTCAAATGAGTTAGCTCTTCACATCAGATGGTCAAAGTATTTGACTTTAGCTTCAGTATTAGTCCTTCAATGCACAGTCAGGACTGATGTCCGTTAGGATGGACAGGTTGGATCTCCTTGCATCCAAGGTACTCCCAAGCATCCTCACCAACACCACAGTTCAAAAGCATCAATTCTTCTGCACTCGGCTTTCTTTATAGTACAATTCTCAGATCTATACATGACTACCAAAATAACCATAGCTTTGACTAGATGGACCTTTGTTGGCAAAGTATTATCTCTGCTTTTAAAGATGCTGTCTAGGTTAGTCATAACTTTCCTCCCAAGGAGTGTCTTTTATTTCTTGGCTGTACATGTCTATAATACCCAGGACATGGAAGCAACCTAGATGCCCATCAGCAGATGAATGAATAAGAGACCTGTAGTACATATATACAATGGAGTATCACTCAGCCATTAAAAAGAATACATTTGAGCCAATTCTAATGAGGTGGATGAAACTGGAGCCTATTATAGTAAGTCAGAACGAAAACCACCAATACAGTATAATGATGCATATTACGGAATTTAGAAGGATGGTACCAATGACCCTATATGCAAGACAGCAAAAGAGACACGGATATATAGAACAGTCTTTTGGACTCTGTGGGAGAAGGTGAGGGTGGGCTGATTTGAGAGAATAACATTGAAACGTGTATATTATCATATTTGAAAGAGATCAACAGTCCAGGTGTGATGCATGAGACAGGGTGCTTAGGGCTCCTGTACTGGGATGAACTTGAGGGGTCAGTGGGAAAGGAGGTGAAGGGGTTTCAGCATTAGGAACACATGTACACGCATGGCTGATTCATGAAAATATAGGGCAAAAACCATATACATAATTAGCCTCCAGATAAAATAAAAATAAATAAATAAATATATTGATAGATTCATGGCTGCAGTCACCATCTGTAGTGAATTTAGAGCCCCCCAAAATAAAGTCATCTACTTTATCCACTGTTTCCACATCTATTTGCATGAAGATATAGAATCGTATGCCATGATCTTAGTTTTCTGAATGTTTAGCTTTAAGCCAGCGTTTTCACTCTTCTTTATCATTTTCATCAAGAGAATTTTAGATCTTATTCACTTTCTGCCATAAAGGTGCTGTCATCTGCATCTTTGAGGTTATCAATATTTCTCTCAGCAATCTTGATTCCAGCTAGTTCTTCATCCAGTCCAGCATTTCTTTTGATGTACTCTGCATATAAGTTAAATAATCACGGTGACAATACAGCGTTGACACGCTCCTTTTCCTACTTTGAACCAGTCTGTTGTTCCATGTCCAGTTCTAACAATTGCTTCCTGAACAGAATAAAGATTTCTCAAAAGGCAGGTAGGGGGCCTGGTATTTCCATCTCTTGAACACTTGACCACAGTTTATTGTGATATACATAAAGGCTGTGGCAGAGTTAATAAAGCTGAAATATGTTTATGTTTGTTTAACTTTCTGAAATCACTTTCTGTTTCAATGATACAGAAGATGTTGACAATTTTATCTCTGGTTCCTCTGCCTTTTAATAAAACCAGCTTGAACATCTGGAAGTTCACAGTTCATGTATTGTTGAAGTCTGGCTTGGAGATTTTTGAGCATTATTTTATTAGCTTGTGAGATGAATGCAATTGTGTGGTAATTTGAACATTCTTTGGCATTGCTTTTCTTTGGAATTGGAATTAAAACTGACATTTTCCAGTCCTATGGCCACTGCTGAATTTTCCAAATTTGCTTTTACATTGAGTGCAACACTTTCACAGCATCATCTTTTAAGATTTGGAACAGCTCAAGTGAAATTCCATCATACCCATTAGCTTGGTACCTAATGAGACTTCCTAAGGCACACTTGAATTCACATTCTAGGATATCAGTGTCTAGGTGAGTGATCACACCATCGTGGCTTATCTGAATCGTGAAGATCTCTTTGGTACAGTTTTTCTCGGTGTTCTTGCCACCTCTTCTTAATATCACTGTCATGGTATAAGCTGTAAATATGAGGAAATATAAATTCTCATGTAAGGAAAATAGAGATTTCTACTGGTAAAAACAAAGTCAATGTGTAGTGCCAAGACTTAAACAGGACAAGTTAAATACCATTGTGTTAGGAATACAATGTCTCCATGCAAAGGAAAAGGCAATAGAGGCATTCTGTGTGTTTCTCCTTTCTATCCAGACTTCAAGGCCCTAACCAGCCCACACCAAGTACGATTTCTCTGTACACCACTCCTACAAAGTCAAGTGGTATAGATGCCCAGGCCGACTAGAATTATTTGCTGATGAAATTGAAATGATAGCTTTAGGAGAAGCCTAAACTCATATTTTGGACAAGATGCAGGAGATAGTATGGGAAAGGGAAATGTAGCATGCTGCAGTACCTAGGGTGGCAAACGGTGATGACAGGACATGACTTGGCAGCTGAGACACAACAAATACCTGACAGTAAAAGCCTTTGAAAAATTCAGCCTGACGTGTTTTCCCCCATGCTCAGAACTTTAGAAGGCCTTTAGGTTCCCATACTTAGGAAGAAAGGATAACTTACTTCAACCTTTTCTTGGGCTTCGTGGAGTCATTTGGGGCCAATGGATTCAGAATGACACGTACCAGTGTCATTTGAAAGTAGCAGCACCATCATGATAAACAATGCAATCTTCCTGGAGGTTTGTTGGATTCTACCTGGACTCTGGCATCTCTCTAGTATGCTAATTGGCTAAGAGTGTTCACGGTAAGAAGCTCTTACTCATTAAGAAGGTGACAAAAAGGAGTCTTGCAAATATATGCTCATTGACAGATTCCTAGGTTGTTTCTCATGATCACCCTTTTAGAATGACTTCATCTACCCACTGCTCCCTTCTGTTGGGCCTTCTAACTCTAACGCCATAATCATTGACCTTTACACGATTCCTCTTCAAGAAACATAAACACATTCCTTACAAATATTTCCTCGTTTTCCTGCAATTAATAGATTTCAATGATTCTGATCAGTGAAAGCTCTTTACTTCTCAGAATACTCAACAGTTGTCCCTTTAACAAATATTCTTTGGCGATTTCAACCCAACGCAGCTAGATTACATGAGTATTAAAACAGCCTTCTCATAGAGACACTGTTTAAAGTGCTACCAGCCAAGGAGTCTGCAAAATGGGGAAAAAAGCTCCATGCCCTCCCCTGGCTGAACTCTTACACACTGAGTCTTCATCCTCATATGCAAATTATTATCCTAGCCTCAAAATTCATGTTGGTTCTCTTTGGCAGTTCTCAAGCTTTTACACTCTAAGACAGTGTTCTTTCTATTTTCCCCTACGAATCATTTCACTATCTACTTCTACCTACTCACCAAATCATAGAATGACATCCAATATGATTTCTTCATGATTCCGTTAGGCAAGGGAAATGCATAGTACAACTGGCCAAAAGCTTACCATTTTAGTGCAAGATCATTCTTTATAAAACCCTGAAAAACAATGAGGCATTATAATGGAACAACCTCTACAATTCTGCTCTCCCTTAATATAATACTTAGAAGTGCTGGATAGAACAGCCAAATTATTGGGAAAGTAGAAGCTGGTGGAATAGGCGAAGGCCCAATCACCACCATTAAAACTGCCTCTACATTTAGAGCCACAGACTGAAAAATAAGAAGACACAGCTAGCTTTATAGCCGAAAGACACTGTACAACGAATGCTGTATAAACATGTGCATAGAGTCAGGAAACAAGCGAGGATAAGCAGTCAGGTTGGTACTTGAGCCCCAAGAAAGGACACATATAAGGAGATGGATATGGTGGGCTTGGAGAATCATCACAGCGTGACACATTCAGAGTGTGTAATGGGTCCCAACGCCTGGGATCTGACATCAGGAAGATGAGTCCACTCTGCTGGTGAAAGCTTGGAATGAAGCTGGTTTGTAATGAACAGTAAGGCTCTAAGAAACTTGAATTCCACTAGTGAAGAACATGTACACATCTATTTGTTTCTGAAACAAGGCAGAAGAATCGGAGTGAATCTGCTCAGAATGATGGCCAGTTCCCAGGACCATCACTATGTGTATCTCATACCCCAAACAACACTCAACACATACTCTAGTTCTTCTTGCTCTATAGGTGCTCCCATCTGGGGGTGAATTTTCCATTCCTGGAGAAGGAAACAGTAACCCACCAGTATTCTTGCCTGGAGAATCCCATGGACGGAGAAGCCTGGTAGGCTACAGTCCACGCGGTCGCAAAGAGTCAGACACGACTGAGTGACGGAACGGAACGGAGACAGGGAAGAGAATGAACTCAGGACAAACAGAATCAGTTCAGACTCAGCCCTCAAGAGTTCCGCTCCCGAAACCTGGGAGAAAAATCCCAACTTCAAGTCGTATTATTGGACACTGAGAAGAATAGCCCCATAATACCTGTCAGTGGAACTACGCCCACTATCTCCAACCCTGTGTCCTTCCTATGTGAACACTGCCAGAACACACTGGGGTGTCACAGGACGCCCACTCTTGTCATGTCCAGCTCTCAAACCAAAGTCACAGGGCAAATGTATATTACACAGACTGGCCATATATAAAGCCACCACCTTTACAATAAGAGTCGTTGTTTCAATTCACCTTTTTCACAAGGAGAAAGGTAAATTGAGAAGTCTTGCCTGTTTGATTCCAATGGAAAAAAAGACAGAAAGAAAAACAAAAAAAGGAATATATCACACAGGAAATAGAGAAATCATTTAACAGATACAGTTTGAAGCCTGAGTAACAATAATGCAAAATCAGATAGAGAAAAATGCAGATGGACAAAGTAAACATTTTAACAAGAAATGAGAAATAATATGGAAAAAAAAGCGCTCATGAAGAATAAAATAATGAAATAGAAAACACATTAGAAGGAAATAATAGAGAAAAAGTGACACAGAAGAATGCCTTTGTGCCCTGGAAGATTCTATAGTGAAAAACACCGAAGGAGAATTGCAAATAGATGAGCAAATTAACAAATAAAGACCAGTTTAAATAATCTATTTGACAATATAAAAATAGCAGCATTGCGATATTTGGGGTCTCAGAAAGGAAGAAATAGAAAGCAGTTGATATGATATAGATAAAATTATGGCTGTGATCAGTTCCAAAACCTGAAGAAAGAAAGAAACTTAGAAATCTGGGGAGATAAAGAACAGAGAGTTCCAGAAAGTTGAATGGAGACTGAAATGAAGACATATCAAAATTAAATGGAAAGTTGAAAAGAAAGTGAAATGGAAAAAGGGAAAAGAAAGTACACAAAAGAAATCCACAAGGTTATCAGCTGACTCACGATTTCTGAAGTGTGGTTGCAGTGGGCCTTCTTAGGATTGGCAATTGATGTTGGATTTGTTGGCTACTCATGGAAGACATTGGGGTCTTAAGGCCCATGCTGACCATGTTCGTATTGCCAGAAGTCCATTGGTGAAGATCTGTGGTTTGATCCTTTGCAATACTACCTCAAGGTAACTGAGAGAATCACGGGTTGTGAGGGGGTCAGGAGGTGAGACCTGAACTATGGAGGACAGGACACTCTCCTTTCCCAAATGGGAAAACTCAGGCTCACGCAGGCCGACTGCAGAGCCTGGATTCAGGTCATGCAGGTAGCAGCTGGCAGGCTGAGACTTGGGGACTTAATGTGTACAAGCCTCACTCAAAGGAGCTGTGGTTACACCCTGAGAGTCCTTGGTGACTCTGATGGAGGCAAGGCACCTTTGTTGGAATCATCCTTCCCTGAGTCCTGCCGCGACCAGACATCCTGCTGCTCAATCACTTTGAAATCACCTGAGCTCTTCACTCACAACCCTCATCCTAGGAAGCCCTGTCAGTTGGTAGGGGTTTCTCTCTGGTGTCCCACTGCATTTTTGTGTTGACTTTGGCATATTCTGTAAATTTGCATATTCACTGCTTAGCCTTTCTCCACCGCCACACAGGCAATGCTGGAAGTGGCTTCAGGCTAGTTGGAGATACCACTGAGCAGATGTTGGAGGAAATGGACAGGTATCTCAAAAGGCAAGCCATTGTGCCTGCTGATGTTATCTCCCACATTGCAGGACACAGCATCTTCAGCTTCTGAAATGTGAGTGTTGCCTGTTTACTTTTGTGTCCCTGTGCCTTGCATATGTGTGTAGATGTGTTACATGTGTTTGTGTCAACTGTATTTGTGCCTGCATATCTGTGTGAGTATGTCCATCCCACTAAAGACACATAGGTGAAGACCAAAGATGTGAGATATGAAGCAACTAGAAAAGGAGATATCCACAGACTTGGGGAGAATGGTCAATGTATTTCTGTGATACCACAGTCCCGGAGAAGAATGAGGAAATGATGGTCATTGATAACTGGAAGATGGCTCCTCAAATCTGGAATTACCTAAGAGACATAAACATGCTCAACATCTCTGCTCTGTCCTGGGGTGTGTTTGTACTTGGAAATGGGATTGGAGAGTTTGAAGAGTCACCCAGAGTAAATCAAGTATGGTGGGGCTTTGAATCCATTGTTGTGGACCCATCAGTCTTTGAGACATGTACTGGCCTGTGGAAATGGAGGTCATGGAAGTAGGACCTACGATTTAGAAGAGGCCAAGGTTCTTTGAAAAAGTGTAGAGTCTGGGAGAAGGAAGCCCAGATGGTGAGCCAGATGTACTTTAGAAACGTTCCGCACATGTGAGAAACATACAGGGGAACATCCTGGCTAGAGTGTTGCCTAGCATCAGCCAGGACACTCCCTCACTTAGTGAGGTACACACTGGGACTTTGTGAGAGAAATGATCTCCTAAAATATTTGCGTAGTTAACATCGGAAGCTTGATTATGCCCAAATGGACTGATTTTTCTTTCCTCTTGATGAACGAAGGTGCCAGAAATCAGTTTTACACAGTCTACATTACTTTCCTACCGTTCATGTATAAAATATGGAATATATATTATTTTTTGATTTAATTAATTTGTTTTAATGTTTACAATTTTGTAGGGTTTTTCTGCCTTACATTGATATGAATCAGCCTGCGGTGTATATATCCCACAACACATGAATCCATTTCCACCTCAATCCTCACCCATTCTTCTGCACAATTTAAGAAAAGCAGTGTTGAATGTCCTGCTTAATGTATTGAGTTTGCACTGATCATCTATTCAACATATGGTAATAAACATATTTCAATGTGGTTCCCTCATATTTTCTCACCCTCTTCTACTCCCTCATAGTCTATAAACTGTTTTACCTCTGTGTCTCTTTTTGCGAAAGACTCGTAGTTTCTGCATTCCACATTCCACTAGTTCAGTTGCTAAGTCATGTTGGACTCTTTGCAACCCCATGAACCACAGCACACCAGGCCTCCCTGTCCATCACCGACTCCCGGAGTTTACCCAAACTCATGTCCATTGAGTCGGTGATGCCAACCAGCCATCTCATCCTCTTTCGTCCCCTTCTCCTCCTGTCCTCCATCTACTCATATCAGAGTCAATAATTATTATTATCTCTTTAGAGACAAGGCATAAACTCAATCTTTTCCCATGTATTATTTCTTCACAACAGGGTAGCCAAAATATTGGAATTTCAGTATCAACATCCGCCTTTACTGGGTTAGTTTCCTTTAAGATTGATGGGGTTGATCTCCTTGCTGGACAAGTGTCTCTCAAGACCCATCTTTCGCACCCAGTTGCAAAGCCTCAATTCTTTGGCACTCAGCCTTCTTTATAGTGAATCTAGCACATCCGTGCATATCTACGGGTAAAACCATAGCTCTGACTATAAAGACCATTGTTGCCAAGGAGATGTCTCTGCTTTTCAGTACATTCTGTCTAGGCTTATCATAGCTTTTCTTTCCAGGAGCAGGGGTTTTTCTTTTCATGGATGTGATCACTGTCCCCAGAGATTTTGGAGCCGAAGAAAACTGTCTGTCTCTATTTTCATTTTTACCCTTTCTATTTGCCAAAATATTGCTATTCTTTGTCCTGCCTCATTTCATACACCAACGCCAACCATCCCCATTGCACCAGGTATCTCTTTACTCTCTTTTTATGTTCCAGAACCCAATAATTAAATGGACATCTTTTCTTGGTGTTATTTCTAGAAAGACTTGCAGGTCTTCCTAAAACCATTAAAGTTCCCTGGTAACATAGAAAGTGAAGAATTGAAAAGCAGAGACTTCCATTTTTCATGTAGGAAATTCTGCACCTAGGGGTTCATGTTCAAGAAAGAGAACTCCTTATTCCTTATAGGAAAAATAACTCTCCTGATTTTCAGCTGTGAAGTGTAGAAAATTCTAAACGTAATGTAGGAAAAAAAAATCTTCGTCAAATATTCATATGTAAATTGTAGAGAATTTATATTTCAAATAGGAATATAGGCATTGATTTCCCTATGTGAGATAAAAAATTCCATATTTCAAGTACTAAAGGTGGCAAATGTACAGGTGATGTGAAACAAAAAGACATTTTTTCACTCTCTTCTTTTACTTTCCTTAAGAGGCTTTCAGATTTTCCTCAATTTCTGTCATAAGTGTGGTTTCATCTGCATCTTTGCAGTTATTGATATTTTCCATGAAGTCTTGATTCCAGCTTCTGCTTCATACAACACATATTTCTCATGATGTGTTCTGCATGTAGTTAAATAAGTAGGGTGACAACATAGCCTTGACCTACTTCCATGCCTTGTTCTAACTGTTGTTTCCTGACATGCATACAGGTTTCTCAAGAGACAAGTCAGGTGGTCTGATATTCCCATCTATTAAAGAATTTTCCACAGTTTATTGTGATCCAGAGAGTCAAAGGCTTTGGCATAGTCAATAAAGCAGAAATAGACGATTTCTGGAACTCGCTTGTTTTTTCAGAGATCCAGCAGATGTCTGCAATTTGATCTCTGATTCCTCTGCCTTTCCCAAAACCAGCTTGAACATCTGGAAGTTGATGGTTCACATATTGTTGAATGCTGCCTTGGAGAATTTTGAGCATTACTTTATTAGCACATGAGTTGAAGGCGATTGTATAATAGTTTAGGTATTCTTTGGCATTGCGTCTCTTTGGGATTGGAATGAAAACTGACCTTTTCCAATCCTTGGCCATTGCTGAGTTTTCCAAAATGGCTGGAGCAGCGAGCTGTGGCTGTGTGTCATTTAAGCAGCCAGCTGTCAAGAGGAGATATCCCACATCCAACATAAGGAGCAGAGGCTGTTCTTTGCTGTAGGAGCAGTGAAGAGCTACTCCACAACCAAAGTAAGAGAACCCCCAGTAGATGGTAGGTGATGAGAGATGGCATTCGAGGGCAGAAAGATGGAAACCAACATCACAGAAACCTAATCAACCCATCACATGAACCACTGCCTTGTGTAACTCAGTTAAACAAAGACATGCTGTGTAGGGCTACAAATGAGAGGCATCCATACATATCCACTGGGAAAAAAACCTGCTTTGCCTATATGAACCTTTGTCGACAAAGTGATATCTCTGCTTCTAAGAATATTGTGTATAGGTTTGTCATAGGTTTTCTTCCTGGGAGTGAGAGTCTTTTGTTTTCATGGCTGTAATCACGGTCCCCAGTGATTTTGGAGCCCAAGAACACTGTCGCTTTTTCCATTTTTAACCTTTCTCTGCAAAACTCTATGGGCTGGAAGAAGCACAAGCTGGAATCAAGATTGCTGGGAGAAATATCAATAACCTCAGATATGCAGATGACACTACCCTTATGGCAGAAAGTGAAGAGGAACTCAAAAGCCTCTTGATGAAAGTGAAAGAGGAGAGTGAAAAGGTTGGCTTGAAGCTCAACATTCAGAAAACAAAGATCATGGCATCTGGTCCCATCACTTCATGGGAAATAGATGGAAAAACAGTGGAAACAGTGTCAGACTTTGTTTTTTTGGGCTCCAAAATCACTGCAGATGCTGATTGCAGCCATGAAATTAAAAGACGCTTGCTCCTTGGAAGGAAAGTTATGACCAACCTGATAGTATATTAAAAAGCAGAGACATTACTTTGCCGACCAAGGTCCGTCTAGTCAAGGCAATGGTTTTTCCCGTGGTCATGTATGGATGTGAGAGTTGGACTGTGAAGAAAGCTGATCGCCGAAGAATCGATGCTTTTGAACTGTGGTGTTGGAGAAGACTCTTGAGAGTCCCTTATACTGCAAGGAGATCCAACCAGTCCATTCTAAAGGAGATCAATCCTGGATGTTCATTGGAGGGACTGATGCTAAAGCTGAAACTCCAATACTTTGGCCACCTCATGAGACGAGTTGACTCACTGGAAAAGACTCTGATGCTGGGAAAGGTTGGGGGCGGGAGGAGAAGGGGACGACGGAGAATGAGATGGCTGGATGGCATCACCGACTCTGTGGACATGAGTTTGAGTGTACTCCGGGAGTTGGTGATGGACAGGGAGGCCTGGCGTGCTGTGATTCATGGGGTCGCGGAGAGTCGGACACGACTGAGCGACTGAACTGAACTGAACCGAACCCTTTGTTCTGCATCACTTTGTACCCCAAATCCAAACTTCTCTGTTACTCCACGTATAGCTTGACTTCCTGTTTTTACCTCACAGTCAGCTATGGTGAAAGGACATCTATTTTTGGTGTTAATTTTATAAATTCTTGGAGGTTTTCCTAAATCTATTAAAGTTCCCTGGTCACTTTGAATTGAAATACAGAAACGTGCATTCTTCATCTACAAAATCTACACCCAGATATTCATACAAAATTAGGGAATTCCACGTTCACAGTAGCAAACATAACCATCCTGAATTTCAAATGTGAATCATAGAGAATTCCAACTTTCAAATAGAATTGACACCTAGATTTTCATATGTGAAATTTAGAGCATCATGTAGGAAAATCTACACCAAGATACTTATATATGAAATATAGACAATTTATATTTTGTTTAGAAATACTTCCCTTGGTTTACATATTTGAAATACAGGAATTCCATATTTCAAGTAGTAAATCAACATCTGAATATTCAGTGAAATAAAAAAAATTCATGGAAAAAGTTTGTGTATCTACAGTTCGTTTATTCATAATTTTTAGTAATTATTTATTTATTTACGGCTGCACTGAGTTTCCATTGCTGTGCACAAAGTTTCTCTAGTTGCAGTAATTTGGGTTAATCTTCATTGCAATGAGCTAGCTTCTCATGGCAATGCCTTCTCTTTCGGAGCACAAGCTCTAGGGCTCTCTGGTTCAGGGGGCACACAGGCTTATCTTCTTTGGTAGTATGTGAGGTCTCCTCAGACCAAGATTCAAACCCGTGTCCCCTGCATTGACAGACAAATTCTTAAGCCACTGGATCCCTGAAGAAGTCCAACAGGCTTTTTATTTAGTACATTAAAAAATATTTATTTAATTGGGGGCTGATTATAATATTAAAGTGAGTTTTCCATACATTGACAAGAATCAGCCATGTGTTTACATTTGTTCTTCATGTGAACATACCTTCCACCTCACTCCCATCCCAAACCACCAGGTCATCCCAGTGCACCAGCCCTGAGCACCTTGTCTCATGTATTGGACCCGGACTGGTGATCATTTTCACATATGATCATATACATGTTTCAATGCTGTCCTCTCAAATCAACCCACCCTCGCCTTCTCTCACAGAATCCTAAAGACTGTTCTATACATTTGTGTGTCTATTGCCGTCTCGCCTATAGTGTCATTGATATCATATTTTGAAATTCCATTATATGCATTAGTGTACCGTAGTGGTGTTTTTTGTTCTGACTTACTTCTGTCTGTGTAATAGACTTCAGTTTCATCCACCTCATTAGAACTGATTCAAATTAAATCTTTTTAATGACTTAGTAATATTCCTTTGGGTATATGTATCAAAGATTTCTTATCCATTCTTCTGCCAGTGGACATCTATGTTGCTTCCATGCCCTGGCTATTATAAACAGTGCTGTGATGAACATTGGGGTACACGTATCTCGTTCAATTCTGGTTTCATTGGTGTGTATGTCAGGTAGTGATACCGCTAGACCATATGGCAGTACTGTTTCCAATTTTTTACCTAATCTCCCCAATGTTCTCCATAGTGTCTGTACTAGTTTGCAGTCCCATCAACAGTGTAAGAGGGTCCTCCTTTCTCCACTCCAATACAGAATTTATTTTGTGTATATTTTTGGGTAGTATCCATTCTGACCGTCCTGAGATGGTTCCTCATTGCTGGTGTCATACTTTTACACGTGGATGACGAGTTTTCCTAGCGCCACTTGTTTCAGAGACTTTTCTCCAGTGTATATACTTGCCTCTCTTGTCAAAGAGAAGTTGTCCTTTCAATCATCTATACTTTGTCTTTGTGCCAGTACCATACAGTCATGATGATTACAGCTTTGTTGTATAGCCTGAAGTCAAGCATGTTCATTCCTCCAGGTCCATTCGTCCTTCTCAAGATTGCTTTGGTTTTTGGTATTTCCATACAAATTGTGACATTATTTGTTAATAGTTCTGTGAAAAATACCGTCGGTAGCTTAATAGGATTGCATTAAACCTATAGATTGCTTTAGGTGGTATAATCATTTTCACTATTTTGACACTTCTAATCCGTAAACATGGTATATTTCTAACATCTATTTATTTCCTCTTTGATTTCTTTCATCAGTGTTTTTTAGTTTTCTATATATCGGACATTGGTTTCTTTAGGTAGATTTATTCCTAAGAATTTTATTCTTTTCATTTCAATGGTGAATGGGAATGTTTCCTTTATTTATCTTTCTGTTTTCTAATTGTTAGTGTCTAGGTACGCAGGGAATTTCGGGTGTTACTTTTACATCCTGCAACTTTACTATGTTTATTGCTTAGCTCTAGCCATTTTCTGGTGGAGTCTTTAGGGTTTTCTAAGTAGAAGATCAAGATATCGTCAAAGAGTGAGATTTTTCATTCTTCTTTTCCAATAGGGATTCCTTTGATTTCTTTTTCCTCTCTGACTGCTGTTGCTAAAATTTCCAAATCTGTGTTTAATAGTAGTGATGAGAGAGGGCATTCTTGTCTTGTTCCTGACATTAGGGGGAATGCTTTCAATTTTTCACCATTGAGGATCATCTTTACTGTGGGTTTGTCAAACGTAACTTTTATTAAGTTGAGGTATATTCCTTAAATTCCTTCTTTGTGGAGGGTTTTTTTTTTTTTTTGATCATAAATGAATGGTGAATTTTGTCTAAGACCTCACTGCCTCTTTAGATAGTCATATGGTTTTTATCATTTAATTTGTTAACATGGTGTATTACATTGACTTTCAGATATTAAAGAATCCTTGGATCCCTGAGATAAAGCTCACTTGGTAATGAAGTATGATCTTTTTGAAATGGTTTTGGATTCTGTTTGTTAGAATTTTTTTTAAGGATATTTGCGTCTATGTCTATCAGTGTTAGTGGACTGTAGTTTTCTTTTCCTAAGGCATCTTTGGTTTTGGTGTTAGGATTTTGGTGGCCTCGTAGAATGAGTTCGGAAATCTCCCTTACTCTGCAAATTTCTGGAAGAATTTGAGTAGAATAAGCGTCCAGTTCAATTCAGTTCAGTCGCTCAGCCATGTCTGACTCTTTGCCGCCATGAAGCACAGCACGCCAAGCCTCCCTGTTCATCACTAACACTCGGAGTTCACTGAAACTCATGTCCATCGAGTTGGTGATGCCATCCAGCCATCTCATTCTCTGTCGTCCCCTTCTTCTCCTGCCCACAATCCCTCCCAACATCAGAGTCTTTTCCAGGGAGTGAACTGTTCGTATGAGGTAGCCAAAGTATTGGAGTTTAAGCTTTATCATCAGTCCTTCCAATGAACACCCAGGACTGATCTCCTTTAGAGTGGACTGGTTGACTGTCCTTCCAGTCCAAGGGACACACAAGAGTCTTCTCCAACACCACAGATCAAGAGCATCAATTCTTCGGCGATCACCTTTCTTCACAGTCCTACTCTCACATCCATATATGACCACTGGAAAAACCATAGCCTTGACTAGACGGACCTCGGTTGACAAAGTAATGTCTCTGCTTTTTAACATGCTATCTATATAAAGTACTATAAATACTTGAAAAATGATAGAAGCCAAAAGAATTCTCAAACTTGTAATGTAGTATATACAAATGAACGTAAGGGAATGATAAAGAATAGATAAAAGTTTCATTAATAAAAACATGAATAAAGTAAAAAAAAATCTAACAATTTCTCTAGAGTTACTGTGAGCTTCGTGGTGTCAGATCAGTGTCAGATGGTCTCTTTTTCCAACCCTTGGACTGCAAGGAGTTGCAACCAGTCCATCTTAAAGGAGATCAATCCTGGATGTTAATTGGAAAATCTGATGCTAAAGGTGAAATTCCAATACTTTGGCCACATCATGCTAAGAGTTGACTCAATGGAAAAGGATCTGATGCTTAGAGAGATTGGGGGCAGGAGGAGGAGGGAATGACAGAGGATGAGATACCTGGATGGAATCACTGACTCAATGGACATGAGTGTGAGTAAATCCCGGTAGTTGGTGATGGACAGCGAGGCTTGGCATGCTGTGATTCATTGGGTCACATAGAGTCGGATACTACTAACCAAGTCGACTGAAGGACAAACTAACTGACTTGTTATCAAAAGCTATCGTTGTCCTGAATTGCACATTTTCTGCATTAACTTCAGATTTTCAATTTATTGCACCTGTCAATTCTGGGCTAGTTCACCCTTCTTGCTATTTTTTTACTTTCTCATTTGCAATTTTCTTCCCTGACAAGTTTACACGTGACTAGTTTGCACCATAACACTAGAGGTCAGCAGGCCCTTATATGACTTCACTTGCTCAGTGGTGCAGTGGTGAGGGTAGGACATTGAAAATAAATACTGCTGCGATATATGGGTTGGGGTGCTTAAGGTAGATGGACCAGAGTGGGCCTGCCACTGCAGTAGGTGACATGGACTTTCTCGGTTCACACTGCTCAAGGTCCTGAGTGATCCGTGAGGGCACTGCCCAAAGTGGGCCTTGTGTTTCATGCCCTTCCCATGTCTACGCCACTCAGGCTCTCAGGTGCTCTGCAAGGGAACTGAACATGATCGGTTATATGCTTTGTTTCCTTCCCAGATCCAAATTAGTCAGGCAACTGTGTGGCAGGCAAGGTACTGTCTAATGTATGCCATGCATCTTATGTACCTATCAGGTCCCAGCCACTTGGTTTGTTGTAGGGTAAGGGAGTTAGAGAAGTCAAGGTTCAGAAAAAGAATGAGACTGGCACTTTTCAGGAACAGATCACCTTTAATTAGACAAGAAAGAGCAGCAGTCATATTAATGAGCTACTGCACAAACCCAATAAAATTGTATGCATATATATAGGCAAATAAGTGGAAAGTTACTGTCTTAAGGGAATCTGTTCTTCTCCAAGGTTGTTTGGAGTAGTTATCACTTAAATGGCTGGGTCAAGGAATTTTGGAGATCAGGCATAGGCTGGACCTGCTGGAAGTTGGGTGTAATCATCCTTAATGTCCATTTTTTTTCTTCAGGTGAGAGAGTTCTTTGCTTTTCATAGAAAGATGGGGATGACCTGGAGGGGAGTTTTAACTCCAGGCTGTTTTCAGCCATGTAAATTTCCTTCATTGTTGGCTTTTCCAGAAGGACAATTTGCAAGAATTCCGTGTGTCTCCAGAGGGGTGATGAACTCATATTTTGACCCTCCTTGCCTATGTGAACTGAGCATGAACCCAGGAAGACATGGTTACCAACTGGCAGCCTGCTCAGAGCTTGGTGGGAGATTGGGTCTCTGGGGCTGATATAACAGCAGCCTCGTGCCTTCTGCCTCTGTCTGATGCAAACATTCCTCTCTGCCTCCTTGGAGGAAAGGGCCATAAATGGCAACCTGTTTGCACATCTTTGATATGTTTTAATGTGCAATCTTTTGTTCTGTGAGTGTCTCTTTTCACTATGTGGCCATAGAGACTTCTCTCAAGAAAGGTCCTTTTTTAGAATTTTTGTCTCTGGTGTTCCCATAGTTTAGGTTGCTACATCACCTTAGCTCTGTCAGATCATCCTCAGAGCTTTAAAGCTGGGTCCTTATCATAGGGCAGATTATAGAGGCCAGGCATCGCTCCCAGGTCCAGCTCAATGATGGTGGACAGAAGTATCTGAAATGTTTCTCCACTGGTAATTACCGTTAGGTACATTTGCTTTTGTTTTTCTTTCCCTTGGTTATGTTGCTCTAAGCGATCCCAGAGTTCTCCACTGTCACTGTCCTGAGAGGGTTTACAATTATCTGCAAGCTCTCCTCATTTAAAACTTCCTCTCCGAGACCAACCTCAGCCCCTAAATATTTTGTCTTTCTTCGTGTCTCTTTTATTTTTCCCTAACTCCTTTGGAAAAAAACATTTTGACTTCTGGATAACTTGGAGCAGTCAACAGTGTTCCCAGTTTGTTTTCTGGAAGTTCTTCCATGTGCAGTCGATGCTTAGATGATTTGCTGGGGAGAGAGTGGTCTTGTCCTCCTATTGTTCTGATATTTTGGAACCAACTGTCATCCTGCAAGACCCATTTTATTAACTGAAATGCTCTTGTTCTTCAGCGACTAAGCCATATTTGACTTTTTGTATCCCCTTGGACTCTAGTACATCAGTTCACTCTGCCCCCTCACTGTCTCCCATAGTTTCCCTGGGATCATGTCCTATGAATCGCTGATGTAATCCAAAAGTCTCATCCTCTCTCACCCACTGATCCTCCTGCTTTCCACATTTTCTAAAGATCACGGTCTTTTCTAATGAGTCAACTCTTTGCCTCAGGTGGACGAAGCTTCGGGGCTTTATTTTCAGCATCAGCCCTTCCAATGAGTCTTCAAAGTTGATTTTATATACAATTCATTTGTTTGGTATTCCTGCAGTTCAAAAGAATCTCACAAGTCTTCCCCAGCAGAGCAGTTCACAATCAGTAATCCCTTGGTGTTCTCACATCTGTACATACTTTTGGAAAGAACAGAGATATGACTCTACAGGCCTCTGTGGGCCAAGTCATATTCTAGTTTTTAAAGACACTTTCTAGCATTGCTTTATTAGCATGTGAGATGAGAGCAATTATGGTGTAGTTTGAGCATTCTTTGGCATTACCTTTCTTAGGGATTGGAATGAAAACTGAACTTTTCCACTCCTGTGGCCACCACTGAGTTTTTCAGATTTGCTGAAATATCGAGTGTAGCACTTTCACTGCATCATCATCCAGGATTTGAAATAGCTCACCTGGAATTCCATCACCTACACTAACTTTGTTCGTAGTGATGCTTAATAAGGCCCACTTGTCTTCACATTCCAGGATGTCTCGCTCTAGGTGAGTGATCACACCTTCGTGTTTTTCTGGGTCCTGAAGACCTTTTATGTACAGACTTCCCATTCGATTGCTTTCCTCTGTTTCCTGCATTGATCACTGAGAAAGTCTTTCTTATTTCTCCTTTCTACTCTTTGGAACTCTACATTCAAATGGGTTTCGATTTCCTTTTCTTCTTTACTTTTCACTTCCCTTCTTTCCGCAGCTATTTGTAAGGCCTCCTCAGACAGCCAATTTGCTGTTTCGCATTTCGTTTTCTGTGGGATGATCTTGACTCCTGTCTCCTGGACAATGTCATGAACCTCCACCCATAATTTATCAGGCACCCTCTCTGTCAGATCTAGTCCCTTGAAACTATTTCTCACTTCCACTGTATAGTCATAAGGGATTTGACTTATGTTATACATGAATGGTATAGTGGTTTTCTCCACTTTCTTCAATTTCAGTCTGAATTTTGCCACAAGGAGTTCATGATCTGTGCCACAGTCAGCTCCTGGTCTTGTTTTTGCTGGCTGTATAGAGATTCTCCATCTTTGACTGAAAGAATAAAATCAATCTGTTTTCAGTGTTGAGCATTTGGTGATGTCTTCTCTCTGTCATTTTTTGGCCAGATTAATAAAATTGGCTTAAATTTCTTTTGTCCCCCCAAAAAAAAAATTGGAAAACTTTCAAATACTAATGGTATTTAAATGACATTTACCATAGATTTATAGCATATTTTACTTGAGGATCATAATTTCTACGACTATGTAAGTTTTTAAAACTACTAATGAAGGGGATTATTTGATACTATTTACATTTTATGAATAAAGGAATCCATTTTTCTTCATTTTTCTGATCTTCTTGGTTGAAAGAGTTATAAAATATTTTTTTCCCACTCTGGTTTTATTTTCAGTTTTTTAAAATATATATATAGTTCTATTTTTATTTTATTTATTGTTTCTTTCATTTTATTTATTTATTTTTATTGGAGGCATATTACCTTACCTTAATATATTGGGTGGTTTTGCCATACATTGACATGAATCTGCCCTAGGTGTACATGTGTTCCCCGTCTTGAACCCCCAGCCCAACTTCCTCTTCCCCATGTCCTCCCTCCAGGTCATCCATGTGCACCAGCACCAAGCATCCTGTATCATTCGTTGAACCTGGACTGGTGATTCATTTCACATATGATAATGTACATGCTACAATGCCATTCTCTCAAATCATCCTACCTTCACCCTCTCCCACAGAGTCCCAAAGGCTGTTCTACACACTTATGTCTCTTTTGATGTCTCGTGGGAAATAGATGGCAAAACAGTGGAAACAGTGTCAGACTTTATTTTTGGGGGCTTCAGAATTACTGCAGATGCTGATTGCAGCCATGAAATTTAAAGACGCTTACTCCTTGGAAGGAAAGTTATGACCAACCTAGATAGTATATTAAAAAGCAGAGACATTACTTTGCCAACCAAGGCCCGTCTAGTCAAGGCTATGGTTTTTCCCGTGGTCATGTATGGATGTGAGAGTTGGACTGTGAAGAAACCTGATCACGGAAGAATTGATACTTTTGAAATGTGGTGTTGGAGAAAACTCTGTTCATTGGAAGGACTGATGCTAAAGCTGAAACTGCAATATTTTGGCCACATCATGCGATGAGTTGACTAACTGGAAAAGACTCTGATGCTGGGAAAGTTTGGGGGCAGGAGGAGAAGGGTACGACAGAGAATGAGATGGCTGGATGGCATCAACGACTCTGTGGACATGAGTTTGAGTGAACTCCGGGAGTTGGTGATAGACAGGGAGGCCTGGCGTGCTGTGATTCATGGCATCGCAGAGAGTCGGACACGACTGAGCAACTGAACTGAACTGATACAGGATTAAGGCTAACATTATTCTAAATTCCATATATATGCATTAGTATGCTGTATTGATGTTTTTCTTTCAGGCTGACTTCACTCTGTATAATAGGCTCCAGTTTCATCCACCTCATGAAAGCTGACTCAAATGCATTTTTTTGATGGCTGAGAAATACACCATTGTGTATATGTACTAGAGCTTTCTTATCCATCCATCTGCAGATGGACCTCTAGGTTGCTTCCATGTCCTGGCTATTATCAACAGTGCTGCAATGAATATTGGAGTACATGTCTTTCTTTCAATTCTGGTTTCCTCGGTGTGTACGCCCAGGAGTGCGATTGCTTGATCATTTTTTGAGGAATCACCACACTGTTCTCCATAGTGACTCTACTAGTTTGCATTCCCACCAACAGTGTAAGAGGGTTCCATTTTCTCCACACCCTCTCCAGCATTTATTGCATGTAGACTTTTGGATAGCAGCCATTCTGACTGGTGTGAAATGGTATCTCATTTTGGTTTTGATTTGCATTTCTCTGATTATGAGGGATGTTGAACATTTTTTCATGTTTTTGTTAGCCATCTTTATGTCTTCTTTGGGGAAATGTCTGTTTAGTTCTTTGACCCATTTTTTGATTGGGTCTTTTTTTTTTCTGGAACTGAGCTGCAGGGGCTGCTTGTATATTTTGGAGATTAATTTTTTGTCAGTTGTTTCATTTGCTATTAATTTCTCCTATTCTGAAGACTGTCTTTTCACCTTGCTTATAGTTTCCTTTGCGGTGCAGAAGCTTTTTATTTAAATTATGTCCCATTTTTTTTTTTTCTTTTATTTCCAGAATTCTGGGAGGTGGGTCATGGAGGATCCTGATGTGATTTATGTCGGAGAGTGTTTTGCCTATGTTCTCCTCTAGGAGTTTTACAGTTTCTGGTCTTACATTTAGATCTCTAACCCATTTTGAGTTTTTTTTCTGTGTGGTGTTAGGAAGTGATCTAGTTTCATTTTTTACAAGTGGCTGACTAATTTTCCGAGCACCACTTGTTGAAGAGACTGTCTTTTCTCCATTTTATATTCTTGCCTCCTTTGTCAAAGATAAGGTGTCCATAGGTGCGTGAATTTATTTCTGTGCTTTCTATTTTGTTCCATAGATCTATATTTCTGTCTTTATGACAGTACCATACTGTCTTGATGATTGTGGCTTTTAATAGAGCCTGAAGTCTGGCAGGTTAATTCCCCCAGTTCCATTCGTCTTCCTCAAGATTGTTTGGCTATTCAAGGTTTTCTGTATTTCAAAAAAAAAAAAAAAAGTGTGATTATTTGTTCTAGATTGGGGGAAAATATCGTTGTTAGCTTGAAAGGAATTGCATTGAATGTATAAATTACTCTGGGTAGTATAATCATTCTTACTATATTTATTCTTCCAATCCATGGAAACGATATATTTCTCCATCTATTAGTGTCCTCCTTGATTACTTTCACTAGTATTTTATCGGAGAAGGCAATGGCAAGCCACTCTAGTATTCTTGCCTAGAAAATCCCATGGATGGAGAAGCCTATAGGCTGCAGTCCATGGGGTTGCTAAGGGTCGGACACGACTGAGCGACTTCACTTTCACTTTTCACTTTCACACATTGGAGAAGGAAATGGCAACCCACTCCAGTGTTCTTGCCGGGAGAATCCCAGGGACGGGGGAGCCTGGTGGGCTTCTGTCTATGGGGTCACACAGAGTCGGACACGACTGAGGTGACGCAGCAGCAGCAGCAATATTTTATAGTTTTCTATGTACAAGTCTTTTGTTTCCTTAGGTAGATATATTGCTGAGTATTTAATTCTTTTCACTGCAAAAGTGAATGGAATAGTTTCCTTAATTTCTCTTTCTATTTTCTTATTATTAGTGTATAGGAATGCAAGGGATTTTTGTCTTGATTTTATATCCTGCAACTTTACTGTATTCATTGGTTAGCTCTAGTAGTTTTCTGGTAGAGTCTTTAGGGTTTTCTGTGTAGAGAATCATGTCATCAGCGAATACTGAATGTTTTACTTCTTCTTTTCCAAGTTGTATTCCTTTGATGTCTTTTTCTGCTCTGACTGCTGTAAACAAAACTTCCAGAACTATGTTGAATAGTAGTGGTGAGAGTGGGTACCCTTGTCTTGTCCCTGATTTTAGGGGAAATGCTTTCATTTTCTCACCATTGAGGATAATGTTTGCTGTGTATTTGTCATATATAGCTTTTATTATGTTGAGATATGTCCCTTCTATTCCCACTTTCTGAAGGGGTTTTATCATATGGATGTTGAATTTTGTCAAAGGCTTTCTCTGCATCTATTGAGATAGTGATATGATTTTAATTTTTCAGTTTGTTAACATGGTGTATTACGTTGATTGATTTGCGGATATTGAAGAATCCTTGCATTCCTGGGATAAAGCCCACTTTGTCATGATGTATGATCTTCTTAATGTGTTGTTGGATTCTGATTGCGAGAATTTTGTAAAGGATTTATGCATCCGTGTTCATCAGTGATATTGGCCTGTAGTTTTCTTTTTTTGTGGGATCTTTACCAGGTTTTGGGATTACGGTGATGGTGGCTTCATAGATTGCGTTTGGCAGTTTCCCTCCCTCAGCAATTTTCTGAAAGAGTTTCAGTAGAATAGGCGTTAGCTCTTCAATAAATTTTTGGTCGAATTTAGCTGTGAAGCCCTCTGAACCTGAGCTTTTGTCTGCTGGAATATTTCTAATCGCATCCTCTAATTCCGTGCTTGTGATGGGTTTGTTAAGATTTTCTATTTCTTCCTGGTTCAGTTTTGGAAGGTTTTAGAATTCTAAGAGTTTGTCCATTTCTTCCAAGTTATTCATTTCATTGCCATATTATTGCTGATAGTATTCTCTAATAATCCTTTGTATTTCTGTGTTGTCGGTTGTGATCTCTCCATTTTCATTTCTAATTTTATTGATTGGGTTCTTCTCCCTTTGTTTCTTGATGAGTCTGGCTAGTGGTTTGTCAATTTCATTTACCTTCTAGAAGAACCAGCTTTTGGCTTTGTTTATTTTTGCTATGGTCCCTTTTGTTCTTTTGCATTTATATCTGCCCTAATTGTTACGATTTCTTTCCTTCTACTAACCCTAGGGTTCCTCATTTCTTTCTTTTCTAGTTTCTTTAGATGTAGAGTTAGGTTATTTAGTTGACTTTTTTCTTGTTTCTTGACGTGTGCCTGTATTGCTATGAACTTTCCCCTTAACACTGCTTTTACAGTGTCCCAGAGGTTTAGGGTTGTTGTGTTTTCATTTTCATTCATTTCTATGCATATTTTGATTTCTCTTTTGATTTCTTCTATGATTTGTTCATTATTCAGCAGCGTGTTTTTCAGCCTCCATATTTTGGCATTTTTAATAGTTTTTCTTCCGTAATTGAGATCTAATCTTACTGCATTGTGGTCAAAAAAAGATACTTGGAATGATTTCAATTTTTTTTCAATGTACCAAGGCTATATTTATTGCCCAGGATGTGATCTATCCTGGAAAAGGTTTCGTGTGCGCTTGAGAAAAAGTTGAAATTCATTGTTTTGGGGTGAAATGTCCTATAGAGCTCTATTAGGACTAACTTGTCTATTGTATCATTTAACGTTTGTGTTTCCTTGTTAATTTTCTGTTTAGTTGACTTATCCATAGGTGTGAGTGGGCTATTAAAGTCTCCCAATACTACTGTGCTATTGTTAATTTCCCCTTTCATACTTGTTAGTAATTTTCTTACATATTGTGGTGCTCCTATGTTGGGTGAATAATTATTTATAATTGTTATATCTTCATCTTGGATTGATCCTTTGATCATTATGTACTTTCCTACTTTGTCTCTTTTCATAGTCTTTGCTTTAAAGTCTATTTTATCTGATATGAGTACTGCTATTCCTGCTTTCTTTTGGTCTCTATTTGCGTCGAATGTCTTTTTCCAGTCCTTCACTTTCAGTCTGTATGTGTCCCTAGTTTGAAGTGGGTCTCTTGTAGAGAACATATACGGGGGTCTTTTTTTTTTGTGTCCATTCAGCCAGCCTTTGTCTTTTGGTTGGGACATTCAACCCATTTACACTTAAGGTGTTTATTGATAAGTATGATCCCATTGTCTTTTTCTTTATTGTTTTCGGTTCAAGTTTATATAACCTTTCTGTGTTTCCTGTCTAGAGAAGATCGTTTAATATTTGTTGGAGAGCTGGTTTGGTGATGCTGAAATCTCTCCGCTTTTGTTTGTCTATAAAGTTTTTGATTTCTCCTTCATATTTGAATGAGATCCTTCCTAGGTATAGTCATCTGGGCTGTAGGTTACTTTCTTTCATCACTTTAATATGTCTTGCCATTCCCTCCTGGCCTGAAGAGTTTCCATTGAATGATCAGCTGTTATCCCTATGGGGATCCCCTTGTGTGTTATTTGTTGTTTTTCCCTTGCGGCTTTTAATATTTTTTCTTTGTGTTTGATCTTTGCTAATTTGATTAACATGTGACTTGGGTTATTTTGCCTTGGGTTTATCCTGTTAGGAACTCTCTGGGTTTCTTGGAATTGGGTGATTATTTCCTTCCCCATTTTAGTGAAATTTTCAACTATTATTTCCTCACGTATTCTCTCATGGTATTTCATTTTGTCTTCTTCTTCTGGGACTCGTATGATTCCAATGTTGGGGCATTTAACATTGTCCCAGAAGTCTCTAATATTGTCCTCATTTCTTTTAATTTGTTTTTCTTTTTCCATCTCTGTTTCATTTATTTGTACAATTCTATCTTCTAGCTTACTTATCCTGTCTTCTATCTCCGTTATTCTACTGTTTGTTCCCTCGAAAGTGTTTCTGATCTCATCTATTGCATTGTTCATTGTATATTGACTCTTTTTTCCCCCTCTAATTCCTTATTAAACATTTCCTGCATCTTCTCAATCCTTTTCTCCACTTAATTTATCTGTAACTCCTTTTTGCTTTCCACATTTTGAATCATTTCACCATTAAAATTCGAAATTTTTTATCAGGTAGATTCCCTATGTCTTCCTCTTTTGTTTGTGTTGGTGGGCATTTATCCTGTTCCTTTACTTGCTGGGTGTTTCTCTGCCTCTTCATCTTTCTTATATTACTGTGCTTGGGGTGGCCTTTCCGTCCTCTGGCAGTTTGTGAAGTTCTCTTTATTATGTAATTACCTCGTTGTGTGTGGGGTTGGATGGGTGACTTGTCAAGGTTCCCTAATTTGGTTTGCTTGTTTCAGTGTTCTGGTGCGTGGAGTTGGATTTCTCTCTGGATTGCAATGGAGAGTCCAGTAATGAGTTTGAGATGTCAGTGGTTTGGGGTGGCTTTAGGCAGCCTGTATGTTGAAGCTCAGGGCTATTTTCCTGTGTTGCTGGAGAATTTGTGTGGTATTTATTTCACTGAAACTTGTTGACCCTTCGGTTGTGCCCGGTTTCAGTTTATGTATGGAGGCATTTGATGGGCACCTATCAATTAATGTTCCCTGGAACAGGAGGTCTCTGGTGTTCTCAGGATTTGGCCTTAAGCCTCTGCCTCTGGTTTTCAGTCTTATTCTTGCAGTAGGCTCAAGACTTCTCCCTCTGTAACCTCCAAGGCTGTTCCTTCTATTGTAAAATCTCTTCTGTTTGCTGGTATCTTCAGTGTCTAATTCCCATCCTGAAACCAGGGGGTGGTGGTGGACACCAGCTCACCTGTTCGGTCCTGCCGTGGGGAGGGAGGAACGCTGCTAACAAATATCACTGACATCTGTGGGGAGTGCTCACAGTGTCTTGACTTCTGTGGGAATGCGCCCGCTCGCAGGGTGTGTGTTTTTCCTGTTTATGCTGCTCAGGCTCTAGGTTGTCTGCCAGGTGCTGTCCCTGGCCGGCGCTGGGTTGCATGCACTTCCCAGGTCTGAGCGACTCAGGTTCAGGTCCGCGAGTACTCCACAAAAGCGCAGACTTGGCTGGGCCTGTGTTTTTTGCCTTCTCTCTTCTGAGCAGCTCAGGTGACTAGGCGTTTGGCGAGCGTGGTCGCTGTGGCTTATCGCCTCCCCGGTCCCTGCTGCTTGGTTTTCTGTGTGTACAACTGGAGCACTTTCTCAGGCAAATATTGATTGGCCCAAATCCAAGAAGTCTTGGTTAGCAAGGAAGCCTGACTGCAGCTTGTTATGGGAAGCCTCTCTGGGACCATAGCTGCCCCTTCCGGAGCTGGTTGCCCTCCATGCCTGTCCCAGCGGGAGCTGGGGGATGGGCCACCCCCAGCCGGCTTGCTTTGCTCAGTCCTTTGTTATGTGAGCGGGACTGGAAGAGTCTTAGGATGGGGCTTTTTGCTGCGCAGTCTGCTTTGCTCCTGTTAGAGCGCTCAGTTTGCCCTTGGGGCGTTCAGTCCCTGTCCTCTCTCTAAGCACTGACATCTCGCCTCCCTGCCAGGCCCCCACCTGCTAGTGGTGGGAGCGGGCGTCTGTACCACTTCTCCACTGAGAGTTTCCTCTGGGCACTTAGTCTGTGGGCTTTAATTATTTATGTCTCTCTTTTCTCCTAGTTATGTGTCCCTCTGAGGTTCCAAGCCTATCCACAGAGTCACCTATGTTTCCAGGTGTTTGGAAACTTCTCTCTTCTTTTTTTTTTTTTTTTTAAGCCTACCTTCCCAAGACGGAGTTCCCTTCTTCCCTCTTTTGTATCTCTTTATCTTTTATGCTGTTTCCTACCTCATTTCGAAGTTTATGGGCTGCTTTTCTGCGTGCCTGATGTCCTCTGCCGGTATTCAGAAGTTGTTTTATGGGATTTACTCAGCTTTCAACTGTTCTTTTGCTGATTTTGTGGGGGAGCAAATGGTCACCCTGTCCTATTCCTCTGCCATCTTCTCGTGCTCCCCTTAGTTTCAGTTCTATCATAACTGTATTTTGAACGAGGTTATACTAACATTTAGTAAGAATCAAAAGAAGAGTTGATCATAAAATTGTCTCTACAGTATCTTCATTATTCCGAGATAAGAAGAAGAAGCATGGTAAAGCAATGGGTAATATGGGTGATCATAACTCTGACTTCCATTCTGAAACTAGAGGAGCGAATGTATTTTCAGCCTGCAGAAGTTTAACTGTGCCATTCATACTAAAGCGTTCTACCGTTAAGATTGTTGCTTAAACAAGTGCCCTAATTTGAAATTATTTCTCTTCTCTATCATCAATATCACTTAGATAACAGGAAAATATTGTGAGACATCAACCTGCTATTTCTCCTATTGATTTTTTAATGGAAGGGTAATTATTTTAAAGCCTTTGATTTTGTGGATCACAATAAACTGGAAAATTCTGAAAGAGATGGGAATACCAGACCACTGACCTGCCTCTTGAGAGACCTGTATGCAGGTCAGGAATCAACAGTCAGAACTGTACATGGAACAACAGACTGGTTCCAAATAGGAAAAGGAGTACGTCAAGGCTGTATATTGTCACCTTGCTTATTTAACTTATATGCAGAGGACATCATGAAGAATGATGGGCTAGAAGAAGCACAAGCTGGAATCCAGATTTCTGGGAGAAATATCAATAACCTCAGATATGAAGATGACATCACTCTTATGTCAGAAAATGAAAGTATTTGATACTATTTTTATTTTATGATTAAAGGAATCCATTTTCTTTGTTTTTCTGATCTATCTTGGTTGAAAGAGTTATGAAATATTTTTCCTCCTTTGGTTTTAGTTTCAGTTCTATCATAACCATATTTTGAACGAGGTTATTCTCACATTTAGTAAGAATCAAAAGAAGAGTTGATCAGAAAAATGTCTCTACCGTATCTTCATTATGTCTTGGTGAAAGTGAAAGAGGAGAGTGAAAAGTTTGACTTAAAGCTGAATATTCAGAAAACAAAGATTATGGCATCTGGTCCCATCACTTCATGGGAAATAGACGGAATAACAGTGGAAACAGTGTCAGACTTAATTTTTTAGGTTCCAAAATCACTGCAGATGCTGATTGCAGCCATGAAATTAAAAAACGCTTACTCCTTGTGAGGAAAGTTATGACCAATCTCGATAGTATATTAAAAAGCAGAGACATTACTTTGCCAACCAAGGTCCGTCTAGTCAAGGCTATGGTTTCTCCCGTGGTCATGTATGGATGTGAGAGTTGAACTGTGAAGAAAGCTGCTCGCTGAAGAATTGATGCTTTTGAACTGTGGTGCTGGAGAAGACTCTTGAGAGTCCCTTGGACTGGAAGGAGATCCAACCAGTCCATTCTTAAGGAGATCAATCCTGGGTGTTCTTTGGAAGGACTGATGCTGAAGCTGAAACTCCAATATTTTGGCCAACTCATGCGACTAGTTGACTCACTGGAAAAGACTCTGATGCTGGGAAAGTTTGAGGGAGGGAGGAGAAGGGGACGACAGAGAATGAGAAAGCTGGATGGCATCACCGACTCTGTGGAAATGAGTTAGAGTGAACTCCGTGTGTCGGTGATGGACAGGGAGGCCTGGCGTGCTGTGATTCCAGGGGTTGCAGAGTCGGACACGACTGAAAGACTGAACTGAACGGAACTGAACTGAATTGTTTTACCGAAATTTGCTGTATTCTGTCAGAACTCAAAATAAATCAGGCATAAATATACCTATATGCCCTCCCTTTAGGAACACCCTCATATCTCTCTCTCCATATCACAATCCAAGTTGAGCATTTTTCACTGGGTGTCACTTAGTAGCTGCTCTAAATCAAATGGCTGCAATGTCTACTTGACATACTTTGGCAGCTATGTCTACTTCTATTTTGCAGTACCACATCGTAATTCCATTATGCAATTGTGATTTTGGACTGAGGGTGGAAACTTCTACCTTTCCAGGTGTGTAGGGTAATGTGACAGTAAATGACAAACCTTTTCCTAAACTACAACGGGCAGGCCATTCAAATTTCCCTGAAATTTGAAAGAAATCCGTGTGTCTCCATAAGGGTACTGAACTCATATTTTGACACTCCTGACCTATGTGAACTGAGCATGAACCCAGGAAGACATGGTTAACAACTGACAGCCTGCTCAGAGCTTGGTGGCAGATGTGGTCTCTGGGGCTGATATAACAGCAGCCTCCTGCATTCTGCCTTGGTCTGATGCAAACATTCCTCTCTGCCTCCGTGGAGGACAGGGCCATAAATGGAAGCCTGTTTGCACATCTTTGATATTTTGTAAAAGACTCTTGAGAGTCACTTGGACTGCAAAGAGATCCAACCAGTTCATTATAAAGGAGATCAGTCCTCAGTGTTCATTGGAAGCACTGATGCTAAAGCTGAAACTTCAATACTTTGGCCACCTCATGCGAAGTGTTGACTCACTGGAAGACTCTGATGCTGGGAGGGACTGGGGGCAGAATGAGAAGCGGACAACAAACAATTAAAAGGCTGGATGGCATCACCGACTCGATGGACATCAGTTTGAGTGAAGTCCAGGAGTTGACAATGAACAGGGAGGTCTGGCGTGCTGTGATTCATGGGGTCTCAAAAAGTCGGACACGACTGAACCACTGAACTGAACTGAACTGAACTGAATGTGCAATCTTTGGTTCTGTGAGTGTCTGTTTTCCCTATATGGTCATAGAGAATTATCTAAAGAAAGGACTCTTTTGCATTTTTGTCTCTGGTGTTCCCATGGATTAGGTTGCTATGTCACCTTAGACCTGTCAGATCATCCTCAGACCATTAAAACTGGGTCCTTATCATAGGGCAGGTGATACAGTCTGGGCATCCCTCCTAGGTCCACCTCAATGATGGTGGACAGGTGTATCTGATTTTTTTCTCTGCTGGAAATTACAGTTAGGCACATTTGCTTTTGTTTTTCCTTCCCTTGGTTATGTTGTTCTAAGCGATCCCAGAGTTTTCCACTGTCACTGTCCTGAGAGGGTTCACAATTTTCTGCAAGCTTTTCCTCATTTACAACTTCCTCTCCAAAACCAGCCTCAGCCCCTAAATACTTTGTCTCTTTTTGTGTCTCTTTTATTTTTTCCTACTTCCTTTTCAAAGGAAAACATGTTTGACTTCTGGGTATCTTGGGCCATTCAACAGTGTTCACAATTTGTTGTCTGGAAGTTCTTCCATGTGCAGTCGATGCTTAGATGAATCTGTTGGGGAGGGAGTGGTTTTGTCCTCCTATTCCTCTGATATTTGGGGACCAACTGCCATCCGTCAAGACCCATCTTATTAACTGAAATGCTATTGTTCTTCAGCCACTAAGCCATGTTTGACCCTTTGTATCCATTTGGACTCTAGCACATGAGGCCTCTCTGTCCCTCACTGTCTCCCATAGTTTCTCCGAGTTCATGTCCTTCGAATCGCTGATGCTCTCCAGATGTCTCATCCTCTCTCACCTACTGATCCCCCTGCTTTCAACACTTTCTATAGATCACGGTCTTTTCTAATGAGTAAGCTCTTTGCCTCAATTGGACAAAGATTTGGGGCTTTATTTTCAGCATCAGTCCTTCCAATGAGTCTTCAAAGTTGATTTTTTTACAATTCATTTGTTTGGTATTCCTGCAGTTCAAAAGAATCTCACAAGTCTTCCCCAGCAGAGCGGTTCACAGTCAGTAATCCCTTGGTGTTCACATATCTGTATATACCTTTGGAAAGACCAGAGATATGACTCTACGGGCCTCTGTAGGTCACTCACGTTTTAGTTTTTAAAGACAGTTTCTAGCAACGCATGATTAGCTTGTGAGATGAGAGCAACTATGCTGTAGTTTGAGCATTCTTTGGGATTGGAATGAAGACTGACTTTTCCAGTCTGGTGGCCACTGCTGAGTTTTCCAAGTTTGCTGGCATATTGAGTGCAGCACTTTTACAGCATCATCTTCCAGGATTTGAAATAGCTCAACTGGAATCCCATCACCTACTCTAGCTTTGTTCATAGTGATGCTTCCTAAGGCCCACTTGTCTTCACATTCCAGGATGTCTGGCTCTATGTGAATGATCACACCATCGTGATTTTCTGGGTCCTGAAGATCTTCTATGTACAGTTCTTCTGTGTATTCTTGCCACCTCTTCTTAATATCTTCTGCTTCTCTTTGGTTCCTAACATTTTTGTCCTTTATTGAGCCCACCTTTGCATGAAATGTTCCCTCAGTATTTCTAATTATCCTGCAGATATGTCTAGTCTTTCCCATTCTATTGCTTTCCTCCATTTCTTTGCATTCTTCACTGAGGAATCCTTTCTTATTTCTCCTTGCTATTCACTGGAACTCTACATTCAAATGGGTATAAATTTCCTTTTCTCCTGTTCTTTACACTTCCCTTCTTTCACAGACATTTGCAAGGCCTCCTCAGACAGCCATTTTGCTTTTTTGCATTTCTTTTTCTTGGGGATAATCTTATTTCCTGTCTCCTGGACAATGTCATGAACCTTCACCCATAATTTATCAGGCACCCTCTCTGTCAGATCTAGTCCCTTAAAACTATTTCTCACTTCCACTGTATAGTCATAAGGGATTTGACTTATGTCATACATGAATGGTATAGGGGTTCTCTCCAATTCCTTCTATTTCAGTCTGCATTTGCAACAAGGAGTTCATGATCTGTGCCAGAATCAGCTCCTTGTCTTGTTTTTGCTGTCTGTATAGAGATTCTCCATCTTTGACTGAAAGAATAAAATCAATCTGATTTCAGTGTTGAACATTTGGTGATATCTTCTCTCTGTCATTTGTTTGTCCAGATTAATGAAAATGGCTTAAATTATATTTTGACCAAAAAATAATTGGGAAAATTTCAAATACTAATGGTATTTAAATAATATTAATCATAGACTTATAACATATTTCACTTAAGGATCATAATTTCTACGACTATGTAAGTTTTTAAAACTACTAACGGAAGGGGATTATTTGATACTATTTATATTTTATGTTTAAAGGAATCCATTTTCTTTGTTTTTCTTATCTATCTTGGTTGAAAGAGTTATGAAATATTTTTCCCCCTTTGGTTTTAGTTTCAGTTCTATCATAACCATATTTTGAACGAGATTATCCTCACATTTAGTAAGAATCAAAAGAAGAGTTGATCAGAAAAATGTCTCTACAGTATCTTCATTAATCCGAGATAAGAAGAAGAAGCATGTTAAAGCAACGGGTAATGTGGATGGTCATAATTCTGACTTCAGTCCTGGAACTAGAGAAGTGAATGTATTTTCAGCCTGCAGAAATTTAAGTGTGCCATTCATACTATAACGTTCTGCCATCCAGATAGTTGCTGATACAAGTGCCCTAACTTGAAATTATTTCTCTTCTCCATCATCAATATCAGTTAGACGACAGGAGCATACTGTGATACATCACCCTGCTCTTTCTCTTATTGTTTTTTTTTTTTTTTTAATGGAAGCGTAATTGTTTTACCGAATTTTTCTTTATTCTGTCAGAATTCAAAATAAATCAGGCTTAGAAATATATATATATATCCCCATCCCTTCCGAAACACTCTCCCATCTCCCTCTCCATACCACAATCTAGGTGGAGCACTGTTCACGGTGTTTCTCCTAGCAGCTGCTATACGCCAAATGGTTGCAGTGTCTATTTGACATACTGTGGCAGCTATGTCTACTTCTATTTTGCAGTAACATATTGTATCTCCATTATGCAACAGTGATTTTGGACTGAGGGTGGAAACGTCTACCTTTCCAGGTGTGTACGTTCATGTGGCAGTCCATGACAAACCTTTCCCTAAAATAAAACACGCAGCCCATTCATGTTTCCCAGTACCGGAGATCTCTGATACATTGTTGCCTCTCTATCTAGGTCAATACATCAATCGTCTTCATTATTTAAAAATCATTCTAATACAACTGGTGTACCAAATAGGTGTCAGATTATGCATGACACTGAAGATTAAATTAATGTTGGGAGATGTTAACAAATTCCTACAATTCTCTTATTTGAAAAATAAAGATATATGTTCATTTTCATAGTGTCAATTTCACTTTGAAATAATTAAGAGTAAATGACCATTTCAGTTCCTGGATATTTTGCTCTGCTTTAATATAAAATTTTCTGTTCAAGGAAACATTCAGTATGCATCATAGGTACATTACACCTAATGAATTGTTTGAAGAAATAGAAAATGTAAACAGTGTGAAAAGGCAAAATGTAAATAAATTGACTTCTGAAATCATCCAGGCAGAACTGACTGGGTGTCTAAGATAGGATGGTATGGGGGAAGGATCAGATACAAATCAAATTTAGAAACAACAAATGAGCATATATATTTTAATGTTTTTTCAGTTTTATTATATTATATCAGTCATTGCAAAGAAAGCTAAGAGGTTAGACAGAAGGTTTTCTGCATTTTAAAAAAAAAGTGTTTCACTTGAAAATATAGATGTAGCCTACTCGATAATCATGATCACTAACATACCATGATGGGATGTCAATGATAACATGACATAGCCAAAGATTGCACCACAGTCAGCAAAAGATAGGCATTTTACAAGTTGTATTAAAAAGGGTCATTCTTGCTCTGCTCTCCTTATGTCATACCTTTATTTCCTCCCACCAACACACCACCCTATATTTCCTCATGTATATTTTGATGTTGCTTTGCTGTTCCTACAAAGATAGACTTAAATCCTTTTGGTGAATGCAGCATCTCAGCAAGGTAATCAGTTCTTGGAAGACATGACATTTCTTTCCCTTACAATCTCCATTATCTATCTGTTTCACAGAATTGCTAGAGCTACAATCACGCAACATGTTTTCAGTCATAATAAGCCACATTTCACAACTTTTCCTAAACACTTACTTGGAAATGGAAAGAACTTGTCTTCCTTCCTGCCAAGTTAACCACAGATGTCCAATTCTTCTATACGTTGTATCTGTACCCAAGTTGCCTTATGTATCTTTCACATCAGCTAAGACATCAGTTCAGTTCAGTCGCTCTGTCGTGTCCGACTCTCCTCGACCCCATAAATCACAGCACGCCAGGCCTCCCTGTCCATCACCAAATCCCAGAGTTCACTCAAACTCATGTCCACAGAGTTGGTGATGCATCAAGCCATTTCACTCTCGGTCGTCCCCTACTCCTCCCGCCCCCAACCTGTCCCAGCATCAGAGTCTTTTCCAGTGAGTCAACTCGTCGCATGAGGTGGCCAAAGTATTGCAGCTTCAGCTTTAGTATCAGTCCTTCCAATGAACACCCAGGATTGATCTCCTTTAGAATGGACTGGTTGGATCTCCTGGCGGTACAGGGGACTCTCAAGAGTTTTCTCCAACACCACAGTTCAAAAGCATCGATTCTTCGGTGATCAGCTTTCTTCACAGTCCAACTCTCACATCCATACATGACCACGGGAAAAACCATAGCCTTGACTAGACGGACCTTGGTTGGCAAAGTAATGTCTCTGCTTTTCAATATATTATCAAGGTTGGTCATAACTTTCCTTCCAAGGAGTAAGTGTCTTTTAATTTCACGGCTGCAGTCAGCATCTGCAGTGATTTTGGAGCTCCAAAAAATAAAGTCTGACACTGTTTCCACTGTTTTGCCATCTATTTCCCATGAAGTGATGGCATGGTGCTTGCCAAATGAAGTATTTTAAGTATTTCCTGAATTAGCAATAAAAGGTGCTAAATAAATTGGCAGCCAAAAGCTATATACATTACTCAACAACATCCCATAGCCTCCAACATTACCATCATTCAGTTCAGTTCAGGTTGACTTCAGTCCCTCAGTCGTGTCAAACTCTTTGAAACCCATGAATCACATCATGCGAGGCTTCCGTGTCCTTTACCAACTCCCGGAGTTCAATCAATACCACCTCCATCGAGTCGGTGATGACATCCAGCCCTCTCATTCTCTGCCATCCCCTTCTCCTCCTGCCCCCAATCCCTCCCAGCATCAGAGTCTTTTCCAGTGAGTCAGCTCTTCGCATGAGGTGGCCAAAGTATTGGAGCTTCAGCTTCAGCATCAGTCTTTCTTATGAACACCCAGGACTGATCTCCTTTAGAATGGACTGGTTGGATCTCCTTGCAGTCCAAGGGACTCTAGAGATCTTCTCCAACACCACAGTTCAAAAGCATCAATTCTTCGGCTATCAGATTTCTTCACAATCCAAGTCTCATATCCACACATGATCCCGTGAAAAATTATAGCCCTGGCTAGACGGACCTTTGTTGGAAAAGTAACGTCTCTGCTCTTGTATATGCTATCTAGGTTGGTCAGAAATGTCCTTCCAAGCAGTGATCTTCTTTTAATTTCATGGCCGCAATCAGCATCCGCAGTGATTTTGGAGCCCAAAAAATAAAGTGTGACACTGTTTCCACTGTTTCCCCATCTATTTCCCATGCCGTGATGGGACCAGATGCCATGATCTTAGTTTTCTGAATGTGGAGCTTCAAACCAACTTTTTCACTCTCCTCTTTCACTATCATCAAGAAGCTTTTGAGTTCCTCTTCACTTTCGACCATAAGGGTGATGTCATCTTCATATCTGAGGGTATTGATATTTCTCCCAGCAATCTTGATTCCAACCAGTGCTTCTCCCAGCCCAGTGTTCCTTCATGGTGTACTCTGCATAGAAGTTAAATAGGAATGGTGACAATATACAACTTTGACACACTCCTTTTCCTATTTGGAACCAGTCCGTTGTACCATTACCGGTTCTAACAGTTGCCTCCTGACCTGCATACAGGTTTCTCAAGAGGCAGGTCAGGTGGTATGTTATTCCCATCTCTTTCAGAATTTTCCACAGTTTGTTGTGATCCCCACAATAAAAGGATTTGGCATAGTCAATGAAGCAGAAATAGATGTTTTTCTGTAACTCTCATAGTTTTCCCATGATCCAGAGTATGTTGGCAATTTGATCTCTGGTTTCTCTGCCTTTTCTAAAACCAGCTTGAGTATCTCAAAGTTCACATTTTACTGAAGGCTCTCTTGGAGAATTTTGAGCATGAATTTACTAGTGTGTAAGATCAATCGTGGATGTTCATTGGAGGAACTGATGCTAAAGCTGAAACTGCAATACTTTGGTCACCTCATGGGACGAGTTGACTCACTGGAAAAGACTCTGATGCTGGGAAAGGTTGGGGGCGGGAGGAGAAGGGGACGACGGAGAATGAGATGGCTGGATGCCATCACCGACTCTGTGGACATGAGTTTGAGTGTACTCCAGGAGTTGGTGATGGACAGGGAGGCCTGGCGTGCTGTGATTCTTGGGGTCGCGGAGAGTCGGACACGACTGAGCGACTGAACTGAACTGAACTAAAGTGAAGATGAGTGCAATTGTGAGGTCATTTGAACATTCTTTGGCATTGCCTTTCTTTGGGAATGGAATGAAGACTGACCTTTTCCAGTCCTGTGGCCACTGCTGAGTTTTCCAAATTTGCTGGCATATTCAGTGCAGCACTTTCACAGTATCATCTTTCAGGATTTGAAGTAGCTCAACTGGAATTCCATCACCTCCACTAGCTTTGTTCGTAGTGATGCTTTCTCAGGCCCACTTGACTTCACATTCCAAGATGTCTGGCTCTCATTCAGTGACTACACCATCGTGACTATCTTGGTTGTGAAGATCTTTTTTGTATAGTTCTTCTGTGTATTCTTGCCACCTGTTCTTAATATCTTCTGCTTCTCTTAGGTCCATAATATATCTGTCCTTTATTGAGCCCATCTTTGCATTAAACGTTCCCTTGGTATCTCTAATTTTCTTGAAGTGATCTCTTGTCTTTCCTATTCTGTTCTTTTCCTCTATTTCTTTGCATTGATCACTGAGGAAGGCTTTCTTATTTCTCCTAGCTTTTCTTTGGAACTCTGTATTCAGATGCTTATATCTTTCCCTTTCTCCTTTGTTTTTTACTATTCTTCTTTTCAGAGCTATTTGTAAGGCCTCTTCAGACAGCCATTTTGCTTTTGTGCATTTCTTTTCCATGGGCATGGTCTTGGTCCCTGTCTCCTATACAATATCAAGAACCTCCGTCCAGAGTTCATCAGGCACTCTATCTACCTTATCTAGCCCCTTAAATCTATTTATCACTTCCACTGTATAATCATAAGGGATTTGATTTCGGTCACATGTGAATGGTGTAGTGGTTTTCCCTACTTTCTTCATTTTAAGTCTGAATTTGGTAACAAGGAGTTCATGATCTGAGCCACAGGCTGTTCCTTGTCTTATTTTTGCTAACGGTATAGAATTTCTCCATCTTTGTCTGAAAAGAATATTATCAATCCTATTTTGCTGTTGACCATCTGGTGATGTCCATGTGTAGAGTCTTCTCTTGTGTTGTTGCAAAAGGGTGTTTGCTATGACCAGTGCGTTCTCTTGGCAAAACTCTATTAGCCTTTGCCCTGCTTCATTCCCTGCCCCAACGCCAAGTTTGCCTGTTACTCCAGGTGTTTCTTGACTTCCTACTTTTTACATTCCAGTCTTCTATAATGAAAAGGGCATCTTTTTTTTTCAGTATTAGTTCTAAAGGTCCTGTCGGTCTTCATAGAATCATTCAACTTCAGCTTCTTCAGCGTTACTGGTTGGTGCATAGCCTTGGATTACTGTAATATCGAATGGTTTTTCTTGGAAATGAACACATTTCATTCTGTCGTTTTGGAGACTGCATCCATGTACAGCATTTCGGACTCCTTTGTTGACCATGATGGCTCCTCCCTTTCTTCTAAGGTATTCCTGCCCACAGTAGCAGATATAATCATCTGAGTCATCTGAGATAAATTCATCCATTTAGTCCATTTTAGTTCACTGATTCCTAGAATGTCTACATTCACTCTTGCCATCTCATTTGACCACTTACAGTTTGCCTTGATTCACGGACCTTACATTCCAGGTTTATGCAATATTGCTCTTTGCAGCATCGGACCTTGCTTCTATCACCAGTAACATCCACAACTGGGTAATGTTTTTGCTTTGACTCCATCCCTTTCCTCTTTCTGCAGTTTTTTATCCACTGATCAACAGGAGCATACTGGGCACCTACCACCCTGGGGAATTCCTCATTCAGTATCCTATTACTTTACCTTTTCATACTGTTCTTGGGGTTCTCAAGGCAGGTATACTCAAGTGGTTTGCCATTCCCTTCTCCAGTGGACCGCATTCTGTCAGACCTCTCCACCATGTCCTGCCTGTCTTGGGTGGCACCACATGGCATGGCTATTTTCTTTGAGTTAGACAAGGGTAACCATCTTTGACATTTATATTTAACTGAGAATTAATAAGGTGGTGTGTCTTAATTTTAATGAAATGTCTAGGTTTGTCAGAGCTTTTACATCCAAAAGCAAGTGACATTTAATTTGATGACTGCAATCACTATACTTAGTAATTTTCGAGCCAAAGAAAATGAAGCCTGTCACTGTTTCCACATATTTCAGTTTAGTTCAGAACAGTCTCAGTCGTGTCCTTCTGTTTGCTACCCCATGAATTACAGCATGTCAGGCCTCCCTGTCCATCACCAACTCCTGGGGTTCACTCAACCTCACGTCCGTTGAATCGGTGATGCCATCCAGCCATCTCATCGTCCGCCATCCTCTTCTCCTCCTGCCCCCAATTCTCCCAGCATCAGAGATTTTTCCAATGAATCAACTCTTCACATCTCGTGGCCAAAGAATTGGAGTTTGAGCCTCAGCTTCAGCCCTTCCAATGAACACCCAGGAATGATCTCCTATAGAACGGATTGGTTGGATCTCCTTGCAGGGACCCTCAAAAATTTCCTCCAACACCACAGTTGAAAAGCATCAATTCTGCACTCAACTTTCTTCACAGTTCAACTCTCACATCCATATTGACCACTGGAAAATACACAGCCTTAACTAGACCGACCTGGGTTGGCAAAGTTATGTCTCTGGTTTTTAATATGCTATCTAAGTTGGTCTTAACTTTTCTTCCAAGGAGTAAGCGTCTTTTAATTTCATGGCTGCAATCAGCATCTGCATTGATTTTGGAATGTATAAAATAAAGTCTGGCACGGTTTCCGCTGTTTCTCCTTCTATTTCTCATGAAGTGATGGGACCAGATGCCATGATCTTAACTTTCTGAATGTTGAGCTTTAGTCCAACTTTTTCACTTTCCTCTTCCACTTTCATCAAGAAGTTTTTTAATTCCTCTTCACTTTCTGGCGTAAAGGTGCTGTCTTCTGCATATTGGAGGTTATTGATATTTCTCCCGGCAATCTTGATTCCCGCTTGTGCTTCTTCCAGCCCAGTGTTTCTCATCATGTACTCTGCATATAAGTTAAATAATCAGGATGACAATATACAGCCTTGACATACTCCGTTTCCAATTTGGAACCAGTCTGTTGTTCCATGTCCAGCACTAACTGTTGCTTCCTGACCTGCATACAGTTTTCTCAAGAGACAGGTCAGGCGGTCTGGTATTCCCATCTCTTCCAAAATTTTCCACCATTTATTGTGATCCACACAGTCACAGGCTTTACATAGTCAATAGAGCAGAAAGAGATGTTTTCCTGGAACTCTCTTGCTTTTTCCATGATCCATCGGATGTTGGCAATTTGATCTCTCTTTCCTCTGCCTTTTCTAAAACCTTCTGGAACATCTAGAAGTTCACATGTTTACCCCTTCTATTTGCCAAGTAGTGATGGGACCAGATGGCTTTTTCTTTGTTTTCATGAATGTTGAGTTGTCAGCATGGTTTTGCACTCTTCTCATTCACCCTCATCAAAAGACTCTTTATTTTTTCTTCACTTTCTATTTGTTTCAGTGTTGCCATCTATATAATCTGAGGCTGTTTATGTTTCTCCGAATCCTTGATGCAAGCTTGTGATTTACTCATCTGGTATTTTAATAGTATACTCTAATGTAGACTCACATAAGTTGAGTGACAATACAGAGATTTGTCACTTTCTTTTCCCGGTTTTGAACATTCAGTTGTTTCATATCTGGTCCCAATTCTTTTGGCTTGACTCATTTAAGGGTGCTTTCAACGTTTACTTCCTCAAGAATCTTCCAAGTACCCCACCCCTTTTTGTTTTGGTGTTCTCCTTCTCGACACCTAAGTTTCTCATTGTGGGAGATTTATCACTGCTGAGCTTTACCTGTTTAACTAGTTGTTTTCGTTGCACACCTCACTGTGCTTCATTTATTTCCTCCTTTCTGCCTCTACCTAATTAGTTCTTTCTCTGTCTCAGTTATTCTACTGTTGGTTCCTTCCAGGGTGTTGTTAATTTCAGATATTGTATTGATTTTTACTGCTTGACTCCTCTTTATTTCTTCTAGATCCATGTTAAACATGTTTATTTCTATTCATTCCAGTCCCCCAGTGTATTTACTGGCAATTCTACATCTCTTTCAAGATTTTTATCTTTACTCTCATTATTCTGAATTCTTTTTCAGGAAAACTTCCTAACTCCTCTTCTTTTCTTTGTTTTTGTGCTTTTTTTTTTTTTATCATTTACCTTCATCAGCTGCATATTTCTCTCCCTTTTCATTCTGTTTCGATTACTGTGATTTGGGTCCCCTTTCTGCAGGCCGGAGAATTATAGCTCCACTATGTTGTGGAACCTGTCATTTGTGGGTGGGATTGGACCAGTGACTTCTCAAGGTTTAATGTTTCCAATCATTTGTGCGTGTTCACTGGCAGGCAAATCTGTATCTCTTCTCTCTGAAGTGCAATGAATTGTCCATGGACTGTGCTTTGGGGTGTTTGTGGATCTGGTATGGCTTTTATAATATTCGTTGTTGTGTTTCTGTTTTACTGGAGAATAGCTGTGGGTTCTCTTGTACTGAGCTTACTGACTCAAGAGTGGAGATTGCTTTCCATGTAGACACGGGAACTCTGGGGTGTGTGCTTGTCCTTTAATATTCCTTGAGGTAAGGAGTTCAATGTTGATCTGAAGTTCTGGAATCGACGCCCTGGCCTCTGGCTTTCTGTTCCCAGGTTGCAGTAACATCAAAAATCCATGCAATACAGAAGACAAAACCCAAGGTTAATGGTGGCATAATTCTCCTCATCCCAAAACAATCAAAGGGATTCACAGAATTTCAGACAGCAGAGAAAAGGAAAGAGGGAGAAAGAGGTGCCAAGGGGGAGATATGGGAGAGTTGAAAGGGGAGAGAGCAATCAATTCGGGAAAACGAATCCATAAGTTAAATCAGATCGTAAAGATTTTGTTACTAAAGTCACAACATTGATATCAATTTTTGGAAAGTGAAAGTTAAGAACCAAAAATAAAATATAGACTTGTTTAAATAGTGTAAAAAAGGAAAACGGAGTACAAATTCATTCTCTCATTTATAAAACGTGTTTAAAAAATAGATTTATGTGTGTTTTGCTTGAAAGCTAATAATAGTTAATAGAAATAAACGTTTAGGTTATAATAAAGGACTAAAATAGTTTAAAGTTAAAGAAATAATATAGAAACTGGAGCCTATTATACAGAGTGAAGTAAGCCAGAAAGAAAAACATCAATACAGTACACTAAGGCGTATATATGGAATTTAGAAAGGTGATAAGGATAACCCTGTATACGAAACAGCAAAAGAGACACAGATGTATAGAACAGTCTTTTGGACTCTGTGGGGGAGGGCGAGGGTGGGATGATGGGATAGTAGCATTGAAACATGTATATTATCATATGTGCAACGAATCGCCAGTCCAGGTTCGATGCATGATACAGGATGTTCGGGGCTGGTGTACGGGGATGAACTAGATGGATGGGACGAGGAGGGAGGTGGGAGGCTGGTTCAAGATGGGGAACATATGAACACCTGGGGCAGATTCATGCCAATGTACGGCAAAATCAATACAATAATATAAAGTAATTAGCCTTCCAATAAAATAAATAAATTTTTTAAAAAATAGAGGAAATACATCTCAGAATTTTAAAGTAGTTGTGTGATTTTTGGTGTCAGTTCAGTGTCAGACAGTCTCTTGTTGAAGCTTGTACTTGTCAAAGGTGACTGTTGTTCCTCACTTGAACAGTCTGGCCATATATTGCAGACTTCTTACTTTTAACCTGTCACTTCTGGGTTGGTTTATGCTTCTTTGTTTATATTTCCTTCTTTTATTTGAAAGCCTCTCCATATCTGGTTTTCACCATGAAACGAGGGTGCAGTAACCTCTTATTCGACCTCACCTGTTCAGTGTTTGGGGGTGAGAGGTGGGACGCAGAAAGCAAATGCCATTGGGATAGTGGGCGTGCTTGAGGTCTATTGATCACATCGGGCTTGTCAATGACAAATGTGGCATGTACTTCCTGGGTCCACCCTGCTCAGACTCCTGGTTGATACATGAGGGCACAGTCCCAAGTGGGCCCTGTGTTTCATGGACTTCTCAGCCAATCAGGCAGTTAGGTGCTTGGCAAGGGCCATGACCACTATTGGCTATGTGCTTTGTGCTCTTCCCAAGTCCAAAACCTCGGGTGACCGGTTGGAAGCAAGGCACAGTCCCAGGTGGTCCATGCATCTTATGCAACTTTCTGGTCTCAGCCACTCAGTGTGCTGCCTGTGTCTGCAGAGGGCACAGTCTCAAGTGTGCCATGCGTCTCCTCATGCTAACTGACCCCAAGCTGTCATGTTTCTGGGCTAAGCGAACTGTCCATGAAGTGAGGAATTCATCACTAGCAACTGTCAACCAGCTTAGCGCTTGGCAGGGGATGTGTCTGGGGCCAAGATTCTATTAGCCTATTTCTTTCTTCCTCTGGCACTCGTACACGTTCCTCTCTCCAACCGTGGAGGAATGGGTCTTAAATGGACACTGGCTTGGTCTCCTTTGGTATTTTCTAGTGCACAATCTTCTGTTCTGTGAGTATGCCATGGTTCAAGATGTGGCCTTAGAACCTTCTCACAGGAAAGGTCCTTTCTAAAATTTCTGTCTCTAGTGTCCCCATAGTTTAGGTTTGCGTGTTACCTTAGCTTCGTCACATTGTCCTCAGGGCACTAATGCCTGATTCTAACCATAGTGTGTTTGATACATCCCAGACATCCCTTCGATGACCCATATATGACAGTGGAAGGGAGTATCTGAGTCATTTCTTGGCTAGTGATTGGATTTATTGGCATAATCTGTGTTTTTATTCTTCCTCTTTTCCATTCTATTTCTTCCCCAACTGACACTTATGAGAGAGGGTTTCTTATTTTATGCAAAATTCTCCTCCTTTAAGACTCCTTCTCCAAGGCAAGTTTCGATCCCTAAAAACATTTCCTCCCTTTCATTACTTATATTTTCTTACCTACTTTTTAAGAGACTGTTTTTCGTTTATCGGTTTCTAGGGCCCATCAACATTGGTCACAAATTTGTTTCTGGAAGGTGTTCCATGTGCAATCTATCCTTTGATGGATTTGTGTGGGAGAAAGTGGACTCAGGCTCCTATTCCTCTAACATGATGAGACCCCACCGAGACCCTGGAAGATCCACTTTATTAACTGAAATCTTGTTGTTGTTCAGTCACAAAGTCTTGTCAGACTCGTTGTGTCCCCTTGGACTGCAGCACACAAGGCCTCTCTGCCCCTCACCATCTCCCAGAGTCTGCGTGAGATCATGTCCATTGAATGAGTGAAGCTATACACTCTTCTCCTCCTCTCTCATCCAAATCATGAAACAAGATTTAATTGGCTCCTAAGAATCAGGGTCTTTTCTCATGAGTCAGTTCCTTGCTCAGGTGGTCAAAGCTTTGAAGACATAGCTTCAACATCAGTGATTCTAATGAATCTTCAGAGTTGATTTCCTTTAAGTTTGAATGGCTTGATCTCCTTGCTATCTAATGGATGCTCACAAGTCATCTCCAGCAGAGCAGTTTGGTGTTCTCACATCTGTACATGTCTACTGGAAAGACCATTAGTGTACTCAATGTGCCTCCTTTGGTCAAGTCAACTATTCACTTTTTAACACGCTTACTAAATATGTGAGTTCCATTTTTCCAGAAAGCACCTGTATTCTAATTTTATAACTGCCATAACATTCATAGTGAATATAGAGCCACAAAAGAGGAAATCTGTCATTGCTTCTGCCTTTTCCACCTTTATTTCCCATGAAGCAGTGGGACCAGATGCTACGATCTTATTTTGTGTAATACTGAGAATTCAAGTGTACTGTTTATCCTATGTTTTCCTATTAACATTGAGAATTATTTTATTCTTGTACCATTTTTTCCCCTCAGTGTTTTGGATAAGAAATTGTTTTCTAAGAGCATTCTAAGATGATCGCTACTCATCACATATAATACTGCTCTTTTTAAATTTCCTGTTGGACCATTTGTGCCATGCTTCTGTGACAACTCTGTAAAATGTTGACAATATTCACAGTCTATAATACATTTCTCTATTAACATAATATATCGAGCCTCTTCATGTTATCTCTAATGTGGCACCTACAAAAATACAAAGGAGGACAAGAAATAATGATATGATGTGGAGGGGGACAGGAAGCCGAACCGCTGTGTCATGAAGGGAGAGAAGTTTTGATCATCAATGATTTCTACTCAAATATTTGGTACCAGAAGTTTAAAGTGATGAAATAAAAATGTACACACTGAATTATGGAAGAGTTATTTTAATGTACACATCATATAATTTCAGTGTTCAGCTAGCCAGAGAGCCTGATTATGATCTATGCACAGTGCATGGTGCATCTGTTTAACCCATTAATTTGAATGTTTAAAATTATATCCAACGTGAGGAGAGGAACAGCAGTCTTAGAACAATATCTCTAAGTAAATGAGAGTTACAGTTTTATGGGCTCAAGGTGTCTTCATATGTATGAACCCCATCACTATTACAGAAATTATACTGGGTGATCAACTCCATTAAGGGACAGCTTTTCAGAATAGGATCTATATTATTCAGCCAGAAAGTTATTAAGCAATGTTGGGCTTCCCAAACAGTTCATTTAAGATCTTGGGAACAAGCAAAGACTTTGACCACCTAAATAAAGTTGTCTAAAATTATATTTTGACATATACACATATATACACATATGTGCATGTGTGTGTGTGTATTAAAAAGTTTACAATGGCTTTTAATTCCTGTTAGGCAAAGCAGCAATGGAAAAAAAAATTAAAACCTAAAAGTAGAATTACTGAAAAGTCTCAGTTCAGTTCAGTTCAGTTCAGTCACTCAGTCGTGTCCGACTCTCCATGACCCCATGAATCACAGCACTCCAGGCCCCCCTGTCCATCACCAACGGTCTACTCGGTTATTGAATATACGTAAGTGGAAAAAATACGAGAACTCTTTTATATCACTCCCCTCTTTTCTTTTAGTAAATAGCTACCAACTTTCAAATGTTTGTCCAGGCTTAATGACAAAAATAAAGTTATAGAAAAAAATATATATGCATAATAGATATACATATATCTATATAAAGTAGACAGATATGTTTGCATAACAAAAATATTGATATCAAGCTTAGATGTCAGATTTATTTCCAGTTCCATGCTCTATCTCATCATGAAATAGCCAAAGTTGTAGTTAACTCAAACACTCCAAGAGCTGGGACAGAAATCGAACCTGCAACTGAGATTTTCAGTCACAGTTATGATCACGCTCTAAATCCAACACTTTATTTCATTTCTTGTTCTAAGCAGTCCCGTCTTAAGATTGAAAACTATGAAAACCGAGAGAGAGGAGTAGGAGATTCTAGACTTCCACGTGTTCTCAGAGTAATTTTAATCAGATAAACTAGAAAATCCAGAAACAAACGAAAATGATCAAGCAATATAGAATAATAATGTTTGAACATTAAGCAAAGTCAAGGATCTTTAGTTCCTCCTCAAGGGCCATAGATAACATTCTGAGCAATATCCTGTGAACAGTTTTAGAGATACTAAAGCCCCAACCGGGCTGAAATGTAAGTACCGAGACCACAGAGTATTTGGAACCAGATGGTCAATGATGTTGACTCCCAATAACCTCAGGAACAGGCCACTAGTAGAATGTCCCAAAACTAATCACACACCCCATGCCTAACCTCACTCTGTCAATAGGATAGTTCCCCTGAAAGTATTTGGGGAGTGTGGGTCTTTGAAACACCAGCTGCTAGGACGCCTTGCTTGGTTCCACAATAAACTATTGCACAGAAGTGAGTAACCCAAGTTTGGTTGGGTAAGAGTTCAATTCAGTTCAGTTCAGTTCAGTCAGTCGGTCGAATCCAACTCTTTGTGACCCCATGAATCACAGCACGCCAGGCCTACCTGTCCATCACCAAATCCCGGAGTTCACACAAACCCGCCTCCATCGAGTCGGTGACGGCAGCCAGACATCTCATTCTCTGTCGCCCACTTCTCCTCTTGCCCTCAATCCGTCCAAACATCAGAATCATTACCAGTGAGTCAACCCTTCGCATGAGGTGGCCAAAGTATTGGAGCTTCATATTTAGCATCAGTCCTTCCAATGAACATCCAGGACTGATATCCTTTAGAATGGACTGGTTGGATCTCCTTGAAGTCCAAGACTCTCAAGAGTCTTCTCCAACACCACAGTTCAAAAGCATCAATTCTTTGGCAATCAGCTTTCTTCACAGTCCAACACACAAATCCATTATGATCACTGGAAAAGCCATACCCTTGACTAGACGGACCTTTGCTGGCAAAGTAATGTCGCTTCTCTTTAATATGCTATCTGGATTGGTCATAACTTTCCTCCCAAGGAGTAAGCGTCTTTTAATTTCATGGCTGCAATCAACATCCGCAGTGGTTTTGGAGCCCAAAAATATAGTCTGACACTGTTTCCCCGTCTATTCCCCATGAAGTGATGGGACCAGGTGCCATGATGTTAGTTTTGTGAATGTGGAGCTTCAAGCCAAATTTTTCACTAACCCCTTTCACTTTCATCAAGAGGCTTTTCAGTTCTTCAGTTTCTGCCATAAGGGTGATGCCATCTTCATATCTGAGGTTATTGATATTTCTCCCAGCAATCTTGATTCCAGCCTGTACTTCTTCCAGCCCATCTTTCCTCATGATGTACTCTGCATAGAAGTTAAATAATCAGGGTGACAATATACAGCCTTGACGTACTCCTTTTCCTATTTGGAATCTGTCTGTTGTTCCATGTCCAGTTCTAACTGTTTCTTTCTGCCCTGCATACAGGTTTCTAAGGAGGCAGGTCAGGTGTTCTGGTGTTCCCATCTCTTTCAGAATTTTCCACAGTTTGTTGTTATTCTCACAATCAAAGGCTTTGGCATAGTCAATGAAGCAGAAATATATATTTCTTCGGAACTCTCTTGCTTTTTCCATGATCCAAAGGATGTTGGCAATTTGATCTCTGGTTCTTCTGCCTTTTCTAAAACCAGCTTGAAAATCTGGAGGTTCACATATTGCTGAAGCCTGGCTTGGAGAATTTTGAGCGTGACTTTACTAGCATGTGAGATGAGGGAAATTGTGTGGTAGTTTGATCATTCTTTGGCATTGCCCTTCTTTGAGAATGGGATGAAGTCTGACATTTTCCAATCCTGTGGTCATTGCTGAGTTTCCCAAATTTGCTCCAAATTGAGTGCAGCACTTTCACAACATCATCTTTCAGGATTTGAAAAAGCTTAACTGGAATTCCATCACCTCCACTACCATTGTTCTTAGTGATGCTTTCTAAGGCCCCCTTGACTTCACATTCCAAGATGTCTGGCTCTAGGTCAGTGATCACACCAAGATTATCTTGGTTGTGAAGACCATTTTTTGTACACTTCTTCTGTGTATTCTTGTCATCTATTCTTAATATCTTCTGCTTCTCTTAGGTCCATACAATTTCTGACCTTTATCGAGCCCCTCTTTGCATGAAATATTCCCTTGGTATCTCTAATTTTCTTCAAGAGATCTCTTATCATTCCCATTCTCTTGTTTTCCTCTATTTCGTTGCATTGATCACAGAGAAAGGCTTTCTGATCTCTCCTTGCTATTCTGTGGAACTCTGCATTGAGGTGATTATATATTTTTTTCTCCTCAGGCTTTCGCTTCTCTTCTTTTCACAGGTATTTGTAAGGCCTCCTCAGACAACTATTTTGCTTTTTTGCATTGCTTTTCCATGGGCATGGTCTTGGTCCCTATCTTCTTTACAATGTCATGAACTTCCATCCATAGTTCATCAGACACTCTATCTATCAGATCTAGTCCCTTAAACCTATTTCTCATTTCCACTGTTTTATCATAGGGGTTTGATTTCAGTCATATTTGAATGGTTTAGTGATTTTCCCTACTTTCTTCAATTTACGTCTGAATTTGGCAATAAGGAGTTTATGATCTGAGCCACAGTGAGCTCTGGTCTTGTGTTTTCAAACTGTATAGAATTTCTCCACTTTGGCTGCAAAGAATATAATCAATCAGTTTTTTCTGTTGACCATCTGGTGATGTTCATGTATAGAGTCTTCTCTTCTGTTCCTGAAAGAGGTTGTTTGCTATGACCAGTGTGTTCTCTTGGCAAAACTCTATTAGTCTTTGCCCTTCTTCATTCCATGCTCCAAGGCCAAAGTTGGCTGTTACTCCAGGTGTTTCTTGACTTCCTACAAATTTCATTCCAGTCCCCTATAATGAAAAGGACATCTTTTTAAAGTGTCAGTTCTAAAAGATCTTTTAGGTCTTCATAGAACCATTAAACTTCGGCTTTTTACGCGTTACTGGTTGGGGCATAGGCTTGGATTACTCTAATATTGAATGGTCTGCCTTGGAAATGAGCGGAGGTCATTCTGTTCATTTGGAGATTGTATCCAAGTACAGCTTTTCGGACTCTTTTGTTGACCATGATGACTACTCCATTTCTTCTTAGGGATTCCTGCCCACAGTAGTAGATATAATGGTCATCTGAGTTAAATTCACCCATTCCAGTCCATTTTAGTTCACTGATTCCTAGAATGTCTATGTTCACTCTTGCCATCTCCTGTTTAACCACTTCCAATTTGCCTTGATTCATGGACCTAACATTCCAGGTTCCTATGCAATATTGTTCTTTGCAGCATCGGACCTTGCTTCTATCACCAGGCCCATCCACAACTGGGTACTGTTTCTGCTTTGTCTCCATCCCTTCACCTTTTCTGAAGTTATTTCTCCACTGATCTCCAGTAGTATATTGAGCACCTACCGACGTGGGGATTTCCTCATTCACTATCCTATTATTTTGCCTTTTCATACTGTTCTTGGGATTCTCAAGGCAAGTATACTCAAGTGGTTTGCCATTCCCTTCTCCAGTGGACCACATTCTGTCAGACCTCTACACCATGACCCGCCTATCTTGGGTGGCCCCACACAGTATGGCTTAGTTTCATTGAGTTAGACAAGGCTGTGGTCCGTGTGATCAGATCGACTGGTTTACTGTGATCACGATTTCAGTGTGTCTGCCCTCTGACCCCCTCTCGCAATACCTACCATCATATTTGGGTTTCTCTTACCTTGGTTGTGAGGTATCTCTTCATGGCTGCTCCAGCAAAGCACAGCCATTGCACCTTACCTTGGACGAGGGGTATCTCCTCACGGCTACCCCCTCCTGATTTTGAACGTGGAGTAGCTCCTCTTGGCAGCCACTCCTGGCCTCAGGAGTGGGTAGCTCCTCTCGGACACCACCCAGAAACACTTTTATTTCAGAAAACAAATAGATTTACTGATGTGATTTAACCATATAAAAATTCTTTAGCAATGAGATTTTGCAGGCTCATGGATTTGTGTAAGGAGCCTGTATTTTAAGTTTATGCTGAAGTAAGCACTGGTTGAATATTACGCTTCAATGCTAGGAGAGTAGTGACTTTGTGATGTCACAGCGACCGGTCCATTGCTAGGAGATCAGTGACTTTTTGAAACACTGTGATGGTCTGGGAGTTTCCCTCTGTAGGCCAGCCAAGCAGCATTTGAATTTTCCGTGTGTAAAATCAGACAAATGAGAAAAGTGTTTGAAGAAAGTTTTTCCTGAGATGGCACATATTTCTTCAGAAAATCAAGATGTGCCTCCTAACGATGAATCCACTGGTTCAGAAACCTCCATCAGACCTTTGAATGATTATACACTTGCTGGAGACTCGGTTTTGTGATCTATTATAGACAGTCTCTTTAACAAGTGATGCTGGGAAAACTGGTCAGCCATTTGTAAAAGAATGAAACTAGAACACTTCCTAACACCATACACCAAAAAAAACTCAAAATGGATTAGAGAGCTAAATGGAAGACCAGAAACTATAAAACTCCTAGAGGAGAACGTAGGCAAAACACTCTCTGACATAAATCACAGCAGGATCCTCCAAGACCCAGCTCCCAGAATATTGGAAATAAAAGCAAAAATAAACAAATGGGACCTAATTAAAATCAAAAGCTTCTGCACAGCAAAGGAAACTATAAGTAAGGTGAAAAGACAGCCTTCAAAATGGGAGAAAATAATAGCAAGTGAAGCAACTGATAAAGGATTAATCTCCAAATTATACTAGCAGCTCCTGCAACTCAATTCCAGAAAAATAAATGACCAAATCAAAAAATGGGCCAAAGAACTAAACAGACATTTCTCCAAAGAAGACATAAAGATGGCTAACAAACACATGAAAAAATGATCAACATCCCTCATAATCAGAGAGATGCAAATCAAAACCACAATGAGATACCATTTCACACCAGTCAGAATGGCTGCTATCCAAAAGTCTACATGCAATAAATGCTGGAGAGGATGTGGAGAGAAAGGAATCCTCTTACACTGTTGGTGGGAATGCAAACTAGTATAGCCACTATGGAGAACAGTATGGAGATTCCTCAAAAAATTGGAAATAGAACTGCCATATGATCCAGCAATCGCACTCCTGGGCATACACACCGAGGAAACCAGAATTGAAAGAGAGACGTGTACTCCAATGTTCATTGCAGCACTGTTTATAATAGCCAGGACATGGAAGCAACCTAGATGTCCATCTGCAGACGAATGGATAAGAAAGCTTTGGTACATATACACAATGGAGTATTATTCAGCTATTAAAAAGAATACATTTGAAACAGTTCTAATGAGGTGGATGAAACTGGAGCCTATTATACAGAGTGAAGTAAGCCAGAAAGAAAAACACCAATACAGTATACTAACACATATATATGGAATTTCAGTTCAGTTCATTTCAGTCGCTCAGTCGTGTCCGACTCTCCGCGACCCCATGAATCACAGCACGCCAGGCCTCCCTGTCCATCACCAACTCCCGGAGTACACTCAAACTCATGTCCACAGAGTCGGTGATGCCATCCAGCCATCTCATTCTCCGTCGTCCCCTTCTCCTCCCACCCCCAACTTTTCCTAGCATCAGAGTCTTTTCCAGTGAGTCAACTCGTCGCATGAGGTGGCCAAAGATGCAAATGATAACCCTGTATATGAGACAGCAAAAGAGACACAGATGTATAGAACAGTCTTTGGGACTCTATGGGAGAGGGTAAGGGTGGGATGATTTGGGAGAATGGCATTGAAACACGTATGTTGTCATATGTGAAACGAATCACTAGTTCAGGGTCAATGCATTTTATAGGATGCTCGGGGCTGGCATGTGGGGATGACGCAGAGGGAGGATAAAGGGAGGAGGGAGGTGGGAGGGGGGTTCAGGAGGGGGAACTTATGTAAACCCGGGGCAAATTCATATCAATGTATGGCAAAACCAACCAATATAATACTGTAAAATAATTTGCCTCCAATAAAAAAAAATTAATTACCTAAAAAAAAAAAAAGAAAAATATGATTTCAGGCTTTGTCTGAGGCAGCTCTAATGAAAAGAACACATTACACATTTTCTGTCTCTGAAACAGATGAACTGAATGATTTTCTTTGACTCACTTTTCCACAAAAATTGTGGAATAGAGTGGAAAGTGATCAATTTGAATCTTTTTGGTGGGATGAGATTGGCACTTGTATAGTGATCAATGAAGAACTCTTCAAGGAAGAAATCTTGGAAAGAAAGGCACCTTTCAGGATATTTGAAACCAATAATATGAAATGTTTAGTTTGACAGCTGAACGTTTATGGGTTTAGTAAACAGCAACAACCTCTTCAAAGATCTGCTTCATTATCTGACTTTCTGGAAGAAGAAAACATCTCTCTTTTGAGCAAGGTATTCCAAAATTTTCCCTTATTGGCAATATGTAAGATTAAATCATGTGACCTAGAAAGCATGCTCCCATATGTAGCTAAAACAGAATTTAAAATTGAGATAGCAAATTGTTGAAGAAGCTTTATTTTTTGAAGTTGAAAACAGCTGGAGGATATAGTATTTGACCTTTAACAAACTTTCCAATCAACTTGAAACAAGATACTAGTTTTGAAGCTACTTAAAGTGGTATTTACTGTATATATACAGTGTATTTTTAGTTGAGAAGCATAATTGTTTCTACATGTTAGCTGTTAAAACTAATCTGGAAGCGTTGTAGTTGAGGCAATTTAATTAGTATCATTAAAATAATATTTTTTTTCTTTTTAAAATTTATTTAATTAGAGGCTAATCACTTCATGGGAAATAGACGGAAAAACAGTGGAAATAGTGTCAGACTATTTTTTTGGCCTCCAAAATCACTGCAGATGCTGATTGCAGCCATGGAATTAAAAGACGCTTACTCTTTGGAAGGAAAGTTATGACCAACCTTGATAATGTATTAAAAAGCAGAGACATTACTTTGCCAACCAAGGTCCGTCTAGTCAAGGCTATGGTTTTTCCCGTGGTCATGTATGGATGTGAGAATAGGACTATGAAGAAAGCTGATCGCGGTAGAATTGATGCTTTTGAACTGTGGTGTTGGAGAAGACTCTTGCGAGTCCCTTGGACTGCAAGGAGGTCTAACCAGTCCATTCTAAGTGAGATCGATCCTGGGTGTTCATTGGAAGGACTGATGTTAAAGCTGAAACTGCAATACTTTGGCCACCTCATGCGACGAGTTGACTCACTGGAAAAGACTCTGATGCTGGGAAAGGTTGGGGGCCGGAGGAGAAGGGGACTACCGAGAATGAGATGGCTGGATGGCATCACCGACTCTGTGGACAAGAGTTTGAGTGAACTCCAGGAGTTGGTGATGGACAGGGAAGCCTGGCGTGCTGTGATTCATGGGGTCACGGAGTGTCGGACACGACTGAATGACTGAACTCAACTGAACTGAACTTTACATTATTGTATTTGTTTTGCCATATATTGACATGAATCTGCCCCAGGTGTACATGTGTTCCCCATCTTGACCCCCCTCCCACTTCCCTCCCCATCCCATCCCTCTGGTTCATCCCAGTACAACATCCTGAGCATTGTATCATGCATCGAACCTGGACTGTTGATTCGTTGCACATATGATATGATTCATGTTTCAAGGCCATTCTCCTAAATCATCCCACCCTCGCCCTCTCCCACAGAGACCAAAAGACTATTCTATACATCTGTGTCTCTTTTGCTGTCTCGTATACAGGGTTATCATTATCACCATTCTAAAGTCCATATATATGCCTTAGTATAGTGTATTGATGTTTTTCTTTCTGAATTACTTAATTCTGTATAAGTCTCCAGTTTCATCCACCTCATTAGAACTGATTCAAAGGTATTCTTTTTGATACCTGAGTAATACTCCATTGTGTATATGTACCAAAGCTTTTTTATCCATTCGTCTGCAGATGCACATCTAGGTTGCTTCCATGTCCTCGCTCTTATAAACAGTGCTGCAATGAATATTGTGGTACATGTTTCTCTTTCGATTCTGGTTTCCTCGGTGTGTATGCCCAGAAGTGTGATTCCTGGATCATATGGTTGTTCTAACTCCAGGTTTTTAAGGAATCTCCACATTGTCCTCCATAGTGGCTGTACTACTTTGCATTCCCACCAACAGTGTAAGAGGGTTCCCTTTTCGTCACACCCTTTCCAGCATTTATCGCATGTCGACTTTTGAATAGCATCCATTCTGACTGGTGCGAAATGGTATCTCATTTTGCTTTTGATTTGCATTTCTCTGATTATAAGGGATATTAAACAGTTTTTCACGTGCTTTGTTGACCATCCGTATGTCGTCTTTGCAGAAATATCCCTTTAGTTCTTTGGCCCATTTTTTGATTGGGTCATTTATTTTTCTGAAATTGAGCTGCAGGAGCTGCTTGTATATTTTGGAGATTAATTCTTTGTCAGTTTCTTCATTTGCTATTATTTTCTCCCATTCTGAAAGCTGTCTTTTCACCTTGCTTATTGTTTCCTTTGCTGTGCAGAATTTCATTTGAATTAGGTCACATTTGTTTATTTTGCTTTTATTTCCAATATTCTGGGTGGTGGGTCATGGAGGATCCTGCTGTGATTTATGCCAGAGAGTGCTTTGCCTATGTTCTCCTCTAGGTGTTTTATAGTTTCTGGACTTACATTTAGATCTTTAATCCATTTTGAGTTTATATTTGTGTATGGTGTTACGGAGTGTTCTAATTTCATTCTTTTACCAGTTTTTCCAACACCACTTGTTAAAGAGACTATCTTTTTTCCATTTTATATTCTTGCCTCCTTTGTAAAAGATAAGGTGTCCATAGGTGCATGGATTTATCTCTGGGCTTTCTACTTTGTTCCATTGATCTATATTTCTGAGTTAATGCCAGTACCATACTGTCTTGATGATTGTGGCTTTGTAGTAGAGCCTGAAGTCTGGCAGGTTGAGTCTTTCAGCTCCATTCTTCTCCAAGATCACTTTGGCTATTCGAGGTTTTTTGAATTTCCATACAAATTGTGAGATTATTTGTTCTAACACTGTGAAAAATACCCTTGGTAGCTTGGTAGGGATTGCATGTAATGTATGGATTACTTTTGGAATTATACACATTTTCACAATATTTTTTCTTCTAATCCACGAACACAGTATATATCTCCATCTATTAGTGTCCTATTTGATTTCTTTCACCAGTGTCTTATAGTTTTCTATATAGAAGTCTTTTGTTTCTTTAGGTAGATATATCTCTATGTATTTTATTATTTTTGTTGCAACAGTGAATGGAATAGTTTCCTTAATTTATTTTTCTATTTTTTCATTATTAGTGTATAGGAATGCAAGGGATTACTCTGTGTTGATTTTAGATCCTACAACTTTACTGCATTCATTGATTAATTTTCTGGTTGAGTCTGTAGAGTTTTCTGTGTAGAGGATCATGTCATTGGCGAACACTGAGAGTTTTATTTCTTTTTCTCCAGGTTGAATTCCTTTAATGTCTTTTTCTGCTCTGATTGCTGTGGCCAAAACTTCCAGAACTATGTTGAACAGTAGTGGTGAGGGTGGGCACCCTTGTGTGTGCTTTAGAAAAAGGAGAAATTCATTGTTTTGGGGTGAAATATCCTATAGATATCTATTAGGTCTAACTGTTCTATTGTATCTTAAAGTTTGTGTTTCCTTGATAATTTTCTGTTTAGATGATTTATTCATAGGTGTGAGTGGGGTATTTAAGTCTTCCACTATTATTATGTTTTTGTTAATTTCCCCTTTTATACTTGTTAGTAACTGTCTTACATATTGCGGTGCTCTATGTTGGGTGCGTATATTTATAATTGTATCTTCTTTGATTGATCCTTTGATCATTATGTAGTGTCCTTCTTTGTCTCTTTTCACAGCCTTTATTTTAAAGTCTATTTTATCTGATATGAATATTGCTACTCCTGCTTTCTTTTGGTCTCTATTTGTGTGGAATAACTTTTTCCAGCACTTCAATTTCAGTCTCTATGTGTCCCTTATTTTGAGGTGTGTCTCTTGCAGACAACATATATAGGGGTCTTGCTTTTGTATCCATTCAGCCAGTATTTGTCTTTTGTTTGGGGCATTTAACCCAATTACATTTAAGGTAATTATTGGTAAGTATGATACCGTTGCCATTTTCTTTATTGTTTTGGGTTCAAGTTTATACACCCTTTCTAAGCTTCTTATCTAGAGAAGATCCTTCAGCATTTGTTGGAGAGCTGGTTTGGTGATGCTGAATTCTCTCAGCCTTTGATTGTCTGTAAAGCTTTTGGTTTCTCCTTCATATTTGAATGAGATATGGGTATAGTAATCTTGGCTGTAGATTTTTTTTTTTCATCCCTTTCAGTATGTCTTGCCATGGCCTCCTGGCCTTAAGAGTTTCTGCTGAAAGATCAGCTGTTATTCTTATGGGAATCGCCTTGTGTGTTTTTTGTCGGTGTTCCCTTACTCCTTTTAATATTAGTCCTTGTGTTTGATCTTTGTTAATTTGATTAATGTTTGTATTGGAGTATTTCCCCTTGGATTTATCCTGTTAGGGACGCTCTGTGTTTCTTGGACTTGGTTGATTGATTTCTTCCCCATTTTAAGGAAGTTTTCAACTATTATCTCCTCAAGTATTCGCTCATGGTCTTTATTTGTGTCTTCCTATTCTGGGGCTTCTATGATTCGTATGTTGGGGCATTTGACATTGTCCCAGAGGTCTCTGAGATTGTCCTCAATTGTTTTAATTCGTTTTTCTTTTTTCCGCTGTTTGATTTATTTCTACGATTCTATCTTCTAGCTCGCTTAACAACTGTCTTCTGCCTCCGTTAATCTACTGTTGGTTCCCTCCAGAGTGTTTCTGATCTCAACTATTGCACTATTCATTGTATATTGACTCTTTTTCCTTTCCTCTAGATCCTTATTAAACCTTTCTTGCATCTTATCGATCCTTGTCTCCAGGTTGTTTATCTGCAACTGCAGTTTGTTTTCAAGATTTTGAATCATTTCCACTCTCAGTATTCGAAATTCTATGTCAGATAGATTCCCTATATCTTATTCTTTTGTTTTCTTTTTTGGTGGGCATTTATCCTGTTCCTTTACTTGCTGGATATTTCTTTGCCTCTTCATCTTGCCTATATTGCTGTGTTTGGGGTGGCCTTTCCACCTTCTGGCAGTCTGTGGAGTTTTCCTTATTGTGTAGTTTAATTGCTGTGTGTGGCTTTGGATGGGTGGTTGTCAAGGTTTCCTGGTTAGGGAAGCTTGTGCCGGTGTTCAGGTGGATGGAGCTGATTTCTTCTTTCTGGAATGGAATGAAGGGTCCAGTAATGAGTTATGAGATGTCAGTGGATTTGGAGTGGCTTTGGGCAGCCCTTATATTGAAGCTCAGGTCTATTCTCCTGCGTTGCTGGATAATGTGCATTGTATGTCTTTCTCTGGAACTTGTTGACCCTTGGGTGTTGCCTGGTTTCAGTGTAGGTATGGAGGCATTACTTTGCCAACCAAGGTCTGTTTAATCAAGGCAATGGTTTTTCCCGTGATCAGGTATGGATGTGAGAGTTGGACTGTGAAGAAAGCTGATCACCGAAGAATAGATGTTTTTGAACTGTGGTCTTGGAGAAGACTCTTGAGAGTCCCTTATACTGCAAGGAGATCCAACCAGCCCATTCTAAAGGAGCTCAATCTTGGGTGTTCATTGGAAGGACTGATGCTAGAGCTGAACTGCAATACTTTGGCCACCTCATGCGACGAGTTGACTCACTGGAAAAGACTCTGATGCTGGGAAAGGTTAGGGATGGAAGGAGAAGGGGACGACAGAGAATGAGACGGCTGGATGGCATCACCGACTCTGTGGACACGAGTTTGAGTGAACTCTGGGAGTTGGTGATGGACAGGGAGGCCTGGAGTGCGGTGATTCATGGGGTCGCGGAGAGTCGGACACGACTGAGCGACTGAACTGAACTGAAATGATGGAGGCATTTCATGAGCCCCTATCAATTAATGTTCCCTGGAATAAGAGTTCTTTGGTGTTCTCAGGATTTGGACTTAAGCCTCTGGCTCTGGTATTCTTGCAGTAAGCTCAAGACTTCTCCATCTGTCTCTTCCAACTCAGTTCCTTCTGTTCAAGCGTCTTCTGTTTGCTGGTCTCTTCAGTGTCTAATTCCCGTGTTGACACAAGGGGACTGTGCTAGACACTTTTTTAGGCTCACCCATCAGTCGTGCTGTGGGGTGGGGGGTAAGCTGCAGACAAATATCAACGGCATCTGTGGGGAGTGCTTGCAGTTTCTCAGCCACACTGGGTTTGCCCCCACTCATGGCATGTGTGTGTCCCAGTCTACACTGCACAGGCCCTAGGTTGCTCTGCTGCAAACCGTCCAAGGCCTGCGCTGGGTTGGATGTACATCTCTGGTCCAAACCGCTCAGGTTCTGGTACTCGGGTACTACACAAAGGCACAGACTTGGTTGGGCCTGCGTTTTGTGCCCTTCCCCAGTCTGAGCAGCTCAGGTGAGCAGGTGTTTGGCCAGCGGGGTCACTGCAACTTATTGCCTCCCCAGTCCCTGCTGTTCGGTTTTCTGGGTGTACAACCAGCGCACCTTTTCAACGGATATCAACCGGCCAGAACCCAAGAAGTCTTGGTTAACAATGAAGCCTGCATGCAGCTTGGTATTGGATGCCTCACTGGGACCGTGATTGTCCGCTTCTGTCTCTGGCTGTACTTCCCTGCCTATCTCAGCGGGGGATGGTGGATGGGCTGACCGCATCTATCTAGTTCTGTTTAGTCCTTTGTTCTGTGAGTGGGTCTGGTGGTGTCTTATCTTGGGGCTTTTCGCCTTTTTGTGGGCTAGCTATCCCACTGTCTGCTTAGCTATCTTAAGTTAGCAACCTCAGATTGCACTCGGGGCATTCAGGCCCTGTCCTTACTCTAAGGGATGCAGCCTGCCCCTCCCTGCCCAGTCCCTGCTTGCGAGTGGGGGGTGCGGGCGGCTGCACTTCTTCTCTGCTGGGAGTTAACACTGGGCACGTAGTCTGTAGGTTTTAATTATTTATTTATTGTTCCTCCCAGTTATGTTGCCCTCTGAGGTTCCAAGAGTTGTCACAGATTCGCCAGTGAGTGTTTCCAAGTGCTTGGAAACTTCTAGCCTCCCTTCCCGGGATAGACCTCCATCCCACCCTGTTTTGCCTCTCTTTTTATCTTTTATATTATTTCTTACTTCTTTTCAAAGACAATGGCCTGATTTTCTGGTTGCCTGATGTCCTCTGCCAGCATTCAGAAGTTGTTTTGTTGGATTTACTCAGCGTTCAATTTTTCTTTTGATGAATTTCTGAGGGAGACAGTTGTCACCCCGTCCTATTTCGCCTCCATCTTCCCGTCTTCCTATCTCCTCCCTCACAGTAATATTTAAAATTCATTCAATCCTAAGATTTATTTCTTTCCGACCCTACAGTTCCCATATTTGTTTACAAAAAATGCATTGCACCATCTGCTATTATACCACCTTAGTTGTTATTTATAACTACTTTCATTAAGTATTTAATCATAGAGTGATTTGAAGAAGTAACGCTAGAGACATTGAGTGTCATTTTTCAGTCAACATGTTGTCTTCAACTCTTTTGTGACGCCATGGACTGCTGCACAACAGGCCTCTCTATATTTCAGTATCTCCCAGAGTTTGTGCCAATGCATGTCCATTGTTTTTCTGATACCGTCCAACCATCTTATCCTCCATTACTCTCTTCTTCTCCTGTCATCAAATTTTAAAAGCATCATGAATTTTCCAGTGAATTGACACTTTGCATCAGCTGGCCCAAACTGAACTTTCAACTTCATCATTAGTCCTTCGAATGAATACTTATGGTTGATTTCATTTAGGATGAATTGGCTTAATCTCCTTGCAGTTCAAGGGCCCCCTAAGAGTTTTTAACTTTTCGGGATTCAAAATCACTGCAGATGGTGACGGCAGTGATGAAATTAAAAGACGCTTTCTCTTTGGAAGGAAAGTTATGACAAACCTAGATAGCATATTAAAAAGCAGGGACATTCCTTTGCCATCAGAGGTCCATCTAGTCAAGGCTATGATTTATTCAGTGGTCATATATGAATGTGAGAGTTGGACTGTAAGGAAAGCTTAGTGCTGAAAAATTGATACTTTTGAACTGTGGTGATAGAAAAGACTCTTGAGAGACCGTTGGACTGCAAGGAGATCGAACCAGTCCATCCTAAAGGAGATCAGCCCTGGGTATTTGTTGGAATATGTCATGTTGAGGTTGAAACTCCAATAGTTTGACATCTGATGTGAAGAGATGACTCATTTGAAAATACCCTAATGTTGGGTAAGATTGAGGGCAGGAGGAGAAGGGGATGACAGAGGATGGCATGTTTGGATGGCATTGCCGATCAGTGGACATGAGTTCGGGTGGTCTCTGGGAGTTGGCATAGTCAATGAAGCAGAAATAGATGTTTTTCTGGAACTCTCTTGCTTTCTCCATGATCCAGCGGATGTTGTCAATTCGATCTCTGGTGCCTCTGCCTTTTCTAAAACCTGCTTGTACATCTGGGAATTCATGGTTCACATAATGCTGAAGCCTGGCTTGGAGAATTCTGAACGTGACATTACTCGCGTGTGAGATGAGTGCATTGTGCGATAGTTTGAGCATTCTTTGGCATTGCTCTTCTTTGGGATTGGAATGAAGACTGACCTTTTCCAGTCCTGTGGCCACTGCTGAGTTTTCCAAATTTGCTGGAATACGGAGTGCAGCACTTTCACAGCATCATCTTTCAAGACTTGAAATAGCTCAACTGGAATTCCATCACATCCACTAGCTTTGTTGGAGTGATGCTTTCTACAGTCCACTTGACTTCGCATTCCAAGATGTCTGGCTCTAGGTCAGTGATCACGTTATCGTGATTATCTTGGTGGTGAAGATCTTTTTTATACAGTTCTTCTGTGTACTCTTGCTATCTCTTCTTAATATCTTCTGCTTCTGTTAGGTCCATACCATTTCTGTCCTTTATCGAGCCCATCTTTGCATGAAATATTCCCTTGGAATCTCTAATTTTCTTGAAGAGATCTCTTGTTTTTCGTATTCTGTTTATTTCCTCTATTTCTTTGCATTGATTACAGAGGAAGGTTTTCTTATCTCTCCTTGTACTTCTTTGTAATTCTGCATTCAAATGCTTATATCTTTCATTTTCTCCTTTGCTTTTCGCTTCACTTCTTTTCACACCTATTTGTAATGCCTCTTCAGACAGCCATTTTGCTTTATTACATTTCTTTTCTTGGGGATGATCTTGGTCCCTGTCTCCTGTACAATGTCACGAACCTCTGTCCAGAGTTCATCAGGCACTCGATCTATCAGATCGAGTCCCTTATATCTATTTTTCACGTACACTGTATAATCATAAGGGATTTGATTTAGGTCATATGTGAATGGTCTAGTGCTTTTCCCTACTTTCTTCAATTTCAGCCTGAATTTGGCAATAAGGAGTTTAGGATCTGAGACACAGTCAGATCCTGGTCTTGTTTTTGCTAACTGTATAGAGCTTCTCCATATTTGGCTGCAAAGAATATAATCAATCTGATTTCGGTGTTTACCATCTGGTGTTTTCCATGTGTAGCCTCTTCTCTTGTGTTTTCGGAAGAGGGTGTTTGCTATGACCAGTGCGTTCTCTTGACAAAACTGTATTAGCCTTTGCCCTGCTTCATTCCGTGCTCCAAGGCCAAATTTGCCTGTTACTCCAGGTGTTTCTTGACTTCCTCCTTTTGCATTCCAGTCCCCTCTAATGGAAAGGGCATCTTTTTTGGACGTTAGTTCTACAAGGTCTTGTAGGTCTTCATAGAACCGTTCAACTTCGGCTTCTTCAGCGTTACTGGTTGGGGCATATGCCTGGATTACCGTAATATTGAATGATTTGCCTTAGAAACGAACAGAAATCATTCTGTCGTTTTTAAGATTGCATCCAAGTACTGCATTTCGGACTCTTTTGTTGACCATGATGGCTACTCCATTTCTTCTAAGGGATTCCTGCCCACAGTAGTAGATATGATGGTCATCTAAGTTAAATTCACCCCTTCCAGTCCACTTTAGTTCACTGATTCCTAGAATGTCTATGTTCACTCTTGCCATCTCCTGTTTGACCACTTCCAATTTGCCTTGATTCATGGTCCTAACATTCCAGGTTCCTATGCAATATTGCTCTTTACAGCACCGGAACTTGCTTCTATCACCGTTCACATCCACAAATGGGTATTGTTTTTGCTTTTTCTCCATCCCTTTATTCCTGCTAGAGTTATTTCTCCACTGATATCCAGGAGCATACTGGGCACCTACCGACCTGGGGAATTCCTCATTCAGTATCATATCAATTTGCTCTTCGATACTTTTCTTTGGGCTCTCAAGGCAAGCATACTGACCTGATTTGCCATTCCCTTTACCAGTGGACGACAGTTGGCTGTGTGGATCACAATAAATTGTGGAAAGTTATAAGAGACGGGAATACCAGACCACCTTACCTGCCTCTTGAGAAACCTGTATGCAGGTCAAGAAGCAACAGTCAGAATTGTACATGGAACAACAGACTGATTCCAAAAAGGAAAAGGAGTACGTCAAGGCTGTATATTGTCACCTTACTCATTTAACTTATATGCAGAGTACATCATGAGGAACACTGGGCTAGAAGAAGGACAAGCTGGAATCAAAATTGCTGGGAGAAATATCAATAACCTCAGATATGCAGATGACACTACCCTTAGGGCAGAAAGTGAAGAGGAACTCAAAAGCCTCTTGATGAAAATGAAGGAGGAGAGTGAAAATGTTGGCTTGAATCTCGACATTAAGAAAACAAAGATCATGGCATCTGGTCCCATCACTTCATAGGAAATAGATGGAAAAACAGTGGAAACAGTGTCAGACTTTATTTTTTGGGCTCCCAAATCAGTGCAGATGCTGATTGCAGCCATGGAGTCAAAAGAGGCTTACTCCTTGGAAGGAAAGTTATGACCAACCTTGATGGTATATTAAAAAGTAGAGACATTACTTTGCCAAACAAGGTCCGTCTAGTCAAGGCTATGGTTTTTCCCGTCGTCATGTATGGATGTGAGAGTTGGACTGTGAAGAAAGCTGATCACGGAAGAATTGTTGCTTTTGAACTGTGGTGCTGGAGAAGACTCTTGAGACTCCCTTGGACTGCAAGGAGATCCAACCAGTCCATTCTAAAGGAGATCAATCCTGGGTGTTCATTGGAAGGACTGATGCTAAAGCTGAAAGTGCAATACTTTGGCCACCTCATGCGACGAGTCGACTCACTGGAAAAGACTATGATGCTGGAAAAGTTTGGGGGCGGGAGGAGAAGGGGAAGACAGAGAATGAGATGGCTGGATAGCATCACCGACTCTGTGGACATGAGTTTGAGTGAACTCCGGGAGTTGGTGATGAACAGGGAGGCCTGGTGTGCTGTGATTCATGGGGTCACAAGGAGTCAGACCAGACTAAGTGACTGAACTGAACTGAAGAGTCTTCGGCAGCAGCACAGTTGAAAGCCATCATTTCTCCTTTTCTCAGTTTTCTTTATATACCAGCTCTCACATCTGCACATGACTACTGGGTGAAAAACAGGGGCGTGTGAAGTGGAGGCCTGGTGAATGTCTCTGCTAAATACAATGTCTAGATTTGAAATAGAGTTTTCTCCAAGAAGAAATTTTCTTTTACCTGATGACAACTCTTCACCAGATTGGAAGAATATGGTCCACTGTCATAGGCAATGGCAAAGCACTTCAGTATTCCGCCTTGATTACCCCATGACAACAGTGAAAACAGAAAGATTGGACACTGAAAGATTTCAGTAGGTGCCCAATATGCTTCTAGAGATCAGTGGAGAAATAACTCCAGAAATAATGAAGCAATTGTCCCACAGCAGAATCAGTAACCAGTTGTGAATGGGACTGGTGATCGAAGCAGGGTTTGATGCTATTAAGAACAATACTGCATAGAAACTTGGAATTTTAGGTCCATGAATCAAGGCAAATTGGAAGTGTCAAACAGGAAATGACAAGAGTGAACACTGACATTCTAGGAATCAGTGAACTAAGATGGAATGGGAGAATTTAATTCACATGACCATTATATCTGTTACTGTGGGCAGGAATCCCTTTGTAGAAATGAAGTAGCCATCATAGTCAGCAAAAGAGTCCAAAATGCAGTACTTGGGTGCAATCTCAAAAATGACAGAATGATCTCTGTTCTTTTCCAAGGCAAAGGATTTACTGTCATAATAATCCAAATCTCTGCTCTGATCAGTAACACTGAAGACGCTGAAGTTTAAAATTCTATGAAGACCTACAAGACCTTCTAAAACTAACACCCAAAAACGATGCCCTCTTCATTATAGGGGACTGGAAAGCAGAAGTAGGAATTCAAGAAACACATGGAGTACCAGGCAAATTGGCCTGGAAATACAGAATGAAGTAGGGCAACGGCTAATTGAGTTCTGCCAAGATAACGCACGGGTCAAGCAAACACCCTCTTCCAACAACACAAGAGAAGACTCTACACATGGACGTCACCAGATGGTCGACACTGAAATCAGATTGATTATGTTCTTGGCAGCCAAAATAGAGAAGCTCTATACATTTAGCAAAAAGAAGACAGGAAGATGACTGTGGTTCAGATCCTGAACTCCATATTGCCAAATTCACACAGAAGTTGAAGAAAATGGAGAAAACCACTATATCATTCAGGTATGACCTAAATCTAATCCCTTATGACTATACACTGGAAGTGCAAAATACATTTAAGGGACTAGATTTGATTGAAAGAGTGCCTGATGAGCTATGGAGGGAGGTACCTGACATTGTACAGTAGACAGGGATCATGACCATCCCCAGGTGAAGAAATGCAAAAAAAATGAATGGCTCTCTGAGGAGGCCGTGCAAATAGCTTTGAAAACAAGGGAAATAAAAAGCGAAAGAGAAAAGGAAAGATATATCCATTTGAATGCAGATTTCTAAAGAAAAGCAAGGAGAGAAAAAAAAGCCTTCCTCAGGGATCAGTGCAAAAAAAGAAGGGAAACAATAGAATGCGAAAGACGAGAGATCTCTTCAAGAATACTGGAGATCCCACCAGAACATTTCATGCAAAGATGGACTTTAAAAAGCACAGAAACGGTAGGGATCTAACCGAAACAGAAAATATAAAGAAGAAGTGGTAAGAATACACAGAAGAACTGTAGAAAAAAGATCTTCACGACCCAGATAATCACGATGGTGTGATCACTCACCTAGAGCCAGACATCTTGGAATGTGAAGTCAAGTGGGCCTTAGGAAGCATCACTACGAACTAAGCTAGTGTAGGTGTTTGGATGTCAGTTGAGCTTTTTCAAATCCTGAAAGATGATGCTTTAAAAGTGCTGCATTCAATAGGCCAGTTAATTTGGAAAATTCAGCAGTGACCACAGGAGTGGAAAAGAGCGATATTCATTTCAATCCCAAAGAAAGGCAATGCCATAGAATGTGCAAATTACCGCACAATTGCACTCATCTCAAATGCTAGTAAAATAATGCTCTATATTCTCGAAGCTAAGATTCAGCAATACGTGAACTGTGAACTTCCAGATGTTCAAGCTGGTTTTAAAAATGGCAGAGGAACCGGAGATCAAATTGCCAACATCCAAAAGAGAACTCCAGAAAAGCATCTCTGTCTTCTTTACTGACTATGCCAAAGCCTTTGACTGGGTGGATCAGTATAAATGGCGGAAAATTTGAAAGAGATGGGAATACCGGACCACCTGACCTGCCTCTTGAGAAACCCATATGCAGGTCATGAAACAACAGTTAGAACTGGTCATGGAACAACAGACTGGTTCAAAATAGGAAAAGGAGTAAGTTAAGGCTGTATATTATCACCTTGCTTATTTAACTTATATGCAGAGTACATCATGAGAAGTGCTGTGCTGGAGGAAGCACAAGCTGGAATCAAGGTTTCTGGGAGAAATATCAATAAAGTCAGATATGCCAACGACACCGCCCTTTCGGCAAAAAGTGAAAAATAACTAAAGAACCTCTTGATGACAGTGAAAGAGGATAGTGAAAAAGTTCGCTTAAAGCTCAACATTCAGAAAACTAAGATCATGGTATCTGGTCCCATCGCTCTATGGCAAATAGGTGGGGAAACAGTGAAAACCATCGCTGACTATTTCTTAGGCTCCAAGATTGCTGCAGATGGTGATTGAAGTCATGAACTTAAAAGACACTTACTACTTCAAAGGAAAGTTATGACCAGCCTAGTCAGCACATTAAAAAGCAGAGGCATTACTTTGCCAACAAAGGTCCGTCTAGTAAAGGCTATGGTTTCTCCAGTGGGCATGTATGGATGTGAGAGTTGGACTTTAAAGAAATCTGAGCGCTGAAGAATTGATGCTTTTGAACTGTAGGGGAGGCGAAGACTCTTGAGAGTCCCTTGGACTGCAGGGAGCTCCAACCAGTCCATCCTAATGGAGATCAGTCCTGGGTGTTCATTGGAGTGATTGATGTTGAAGATGAAATTGCAATACTTTGGCCACTTGATGTGATTAAGCGATTCACTGGGGAATTTCCTGTTGTTACGAAATATTGAGGGCAGGAAGAGAAAGGGATGACAGAGGATGAGATGATTGGCTAGCATCACCAACTCAATGGACATGAGTTTGTGTAAACCCAAGGAGTTGGTAAATGGACATGGAGGCCTGGCGTGCTGCGGTTAATGGGTCGCAAAGAGTCGGATATGACTGAGCGACTGAAGTGAACAATACATGGAATTTAAATAAGCAGCCTTGTCATAATCCTTTCTCTAATTGGAAGCAGTCTGTTGTTTTTCATCCGGTCCTAACTGGTGCTTCTTGGTCTGCATACAGATATTTTAGGAGGCAGGTCAGGTGATCTGGTGTTCCTATCACTTTAAGAATTTTCCAGCATTTGTTGTGATCCACACAGTCAAAACCTTTGTTATAAACAACGAAGTAGAAGAATATGTTTATTTATTTGTTTGTTCCTGGAGCTCTCTTGTTATTTTCATGATCCCACAGATTTCGGATATTTGATTTGTGGCTTCTCTTACGGAGAACTTAAGCCCTGGACATACTGATTTATACCTAGAGCCCTGAGGGAAAACCAGTGCCACTTGCTCGTGGTCATGGTTCCCGCCAACACCAAGGTGACACAAGATCTTCAGTTTCTATGAAGTTCTGGGAAATGAGTTCTTTAAAATCAAACAAGTACACAGGCAAGCAAATAAAGGTGAAACGCTTGAAAACGGTCTGGGTCATATACAGAGATTTCTGTCCCACTTCTCTGAGCTCTACTGCATCTATCTACTTATTTCTCCATCTTTAGCTGTTAAAAGGACATAAAGAAGGGAACTTTTGTTGGTATATGTTTAACAAAAATTGAGCTTCACTAAATTCTAAGGTAGGTCAGGTTTCGAGGTTTACCTTTTCCTTTACTTTGTATTAGCCTTGCTGTGATCATGAGTGTCCACAATATTTTAACCATTTCTCATTCCCAACTGCATCTTTGGAATTCAGAAAGATTCACTGGAGCAAATAGCCTGTATAATTTATTTTGTCTTGAAAGAGATGCAAGAAAATTCATGGGTAATATTTTTATTCATTCCATACATCTAACAGTGGAGTAGGAAATGGCCACAGGAAGCAACTATCTTGCCTGGTAAATCCCATGAGCAGAGGAGCCTGGTGTTCTCCATTTCATTTGTTTGCAAAGAGTTGGACAAGACTGAACATATATACACAAACATGTATCTTAGTGTGAGATGCAATTGTGTTTATTTATTATCTCATAGGACTTTGTGTCGCTCACACTGAAGGGCTTAACATTTTTCTAAATTATCTCTGTGACTGTATTAAAGTTCACTGGCTGTCTTTTACCTTCAAAGAAAGAAAAAAGAAGACCAAGAAGGAAACAAAAACATATCCTATGAGGAGAGTCTTATGCTTCTTCTTTACCATCCAAGATTTGAAACTTCTTTCCTAGTATACGAAATAAAGACACTGTTTTGACTTTAGAGAATCTGGTCCACTGGGATGTTTCATTTCCTATTTTGGAATGATAAACTCTAATTTAAGTTTTACTTGTCTGGACTAGTAAGTATCACAAAGGAAAGATATGGAACTGAGAGGAAATGATAATCTTGACACCAACATATACCTCTTCCTTTCTAGAAGCAGCCTGCTTTATGCATTTAACAGGTCTGTCGTAGAGCAAAAAAACCCAAGAACTTTCACCCCACATATATGTGGCTTTGTGTCTGTCTTTCCCATGCTGTCTCATCATTTTTTATGTCACATGTGAAAGGACTTTTTAATTCCATCGTATTACCCACTTCTTTCCATAGCAAGAGTGAGCATATTCTTTATATTCTTTCCCACAAGTTACATGACCTTTACCAAGAATTTATCAGGAAGACTGGGACTCCCTTTTCTGAAGGCGTTCTCAGTATTAGGGAAGTTTTCCAGGTCTTTTTAGCATATTTGTCTATTTCACACTTTAATGAGATTGATAAGAGGTCATGAGGGTTGTTCAGTTGCCTTCATGAGCAACAGCTAAGAAATACTTATGGAGGTACCTGATGCTCAGGGGAACATGGAGATGATGTTAGGAAGAAGAAAGGATGGGCTCCACAGTGACATACTTGAAGGCCTCAGTCACAGTGGGTTAGACTCTTCATTGCTGGAATGTCCGGTTTAGATTTGAGATCAAACTGGTTCATCCCCGCTGGCTGGGTATCGACGAGTGGATAGAGTTAATGAGAGCTAACCGGGAGAAAAACAGACTTTTTCTTTTCCTATAAGACAAGCGAACTACTTTCATGGTTACTGAATTCTCTTCAGAGCTTCCTCCACACTATTATGTCAGTCACCTATCTCATGGACTCATCCTTCTCAGTTGTCCCGCAGCACCAGTTTTGCATGCCTTGCTTCATTCAACGGCCTTCAACTGGTTGTCTGTTCTCCATATGATAATATACATGTTTCAATGTTTCATGTTTCAATGCTATTCTTTCCTAGCATCCCACCCTTGCCTTCTCCCACAGAGTACCAAATTCTTTTCTTTATATATGTATCACTTTCATTGTCTCGCTTATAACAACGTTGTTACCTCTTTCTAAATTTCATATATAAGGTTTCATATACTGCGTTGGTGTTTCTCATTCCGGCTTGCTTCTCTCTGTATAATAGGTTCCAGTTTCATCCACCTCATAACACTGACTCAAACGTGTTCCTTTTTTAATAGCTGAATATTCCATTGTGTATATAGACAGCATCATCCTTAACCATTCATCTTCGAACCGGACATCAAGGTTGTTTCAAAAGTCCAAGCTATTGTCAATAGTGCTCCAATGAACATTGGAGTACATATGTCTCATTGAATTCTAGTTTTCTTGGTGTGTATGCTCAGAAGTGGGATCACTGGGTCTCATGGCAATTCTATTTCCTTTTTTTAATTTTATTGTAAGAAACCTCCACACTGTCCTCCATAGTGCCTTCCCACCAACAATGTAAGAAGGTTCCCTTTCTCTGCTCCCTCTCCAGCATTGCTGGCTTGTAGAGTTTTTTGATGGTAGTTTTTGATGGTAGCTTTAGACCCGTGTGAAACGGTACCTCACTGGAGAATTGATTTGCGTTTCTCTGATAATGAGTGATGTTGAGCAGATTTTCCTGTGTTTGTTAGACATCTGTATGTCTCCTTTGGAGAAATCTCTTTAGTTCTTTGTGCCACTTTTTGATGGATTGCTTATTTTTCTGGTATTGAACTGCATGAGCTGCTTGTATATTTTGGAGATTACTTTGTTTTCAGTTACTTTCTTTACTCTCATTTTCTCCCATTGGTAAGGCTGCCTTTTCACCTTGCGTATTGTTTCCTTCATTGTGTAAAACTTTCAAGTTTAATGAGGTCCCATGTTTGTTTTAGTTTTTATTTCCATCACTCAGGTGGGCCACAGAGAATCATGCTGTGATTTGTGCTACAGTCTGTTCTACCTACGTTTTCCTCTGAGAGTTATATAGTCTCTAGACTTATGTTTATATCTTTAATCCATTTTAAGTGTATTGTTGTATAGGGTGGTAGAATGTGTTTTAGCACATTCTTTTACAGTTGTTGACCATTTTCTCCAGCACTGCTTTTTAAAGTGGTTTCTCTCCTCCATTATATATTTCTGCCTCCTTTGTCAAAGATAAAGTGTCCATATATGTGTGGGTATAACTCTGAGCTTTCTATATTGTTCCATTAATCTATATTTTTGTCTTGTGCCAGTACCTTACTTTCTTGATGACTGTAGCTTTGTAGTATGACCTGAAGTCAGGCAGGTTGATCCCACTATTTCCATTCTTCTTTTTCAAGATTGCTTTGGCTATTAGAGGTTGAAATTGTTTGTCCTTGTTCTGTGGAAACAACAACAACAACAGCAAGAACACTGGTAGATAGCAGTGAACCTATTGTGTTTTGGCTAGTGTATTCATTTTCACATATTGATTCTTCTGATCTAAGAAGCTGACATATTTCTCAGTCTGTTTCTATTATCTTTATTTTTGCAGTGTTTTAGTTTTCTATATATAAATGCAGGTCTTTTGTTTCTTTAGGTAAATTTATTCCTAAGTACTTTGTACTTCTCTTTGCAATGGAGAATGGGATTTTTCCCATTAAAATTCTGAAACATTATCAGGTTATGGGTCAGAGAGTTCTTTAACAGTTTCCTTTCCGTGAGAACCTGGGTATGAACCGTAGGCTTCTTTTGAACTTTAAAGTTTATTTTCAAGAGGTAGTGGTGTATGTCTTTTCAAGGTTTGCTGTAACAGCATGCCATATAGCAGGTAGCTTCAATAAAGATTTTCTCATACTTCCAGGGATTTAGCCAGTAATCAAAGGGTTACAAGATTTTCTTTCTTCTGAGGCCTCTTTTGGATGGTAAAACATCTTCACATGGCTTTGTCTCCACATGTTAATGTCTCTGTGTTTTCTGTGTCTGCTCTCCTTTCCTTGTAAAAACCCAGTCCTGTATATCAAAATATCTACCTAAAAACCCTATTGCCAAAAAGGTTCAGGAAGAAATTATACATTGCTCACAATTTTGACTCTGTACAAGGTACAGTGAGTTCAGTTCAGTCGTTCAGTCATGTCTGACTACCTGTGACCCCATGAATCACAGCACGCCAGGCCTCCCTGTCCTTCACCAACTCCCAGAGTTCACTCAAACTCATGTCCATCGAGTCAGTGAGGCCATCGTCTTCAAAGTACACATTTTGAGAGGACAAAATTATTCTACAATATTGATTTTCTTCTTTTCACTTGTTACTCTTGTATATTAATCTGTCTCTGAGTTTCACCCCACTAATCAGATCTACCCAATTCAGAAAGCAGATTGTCAAGAAAAATGGGTTTTGTGGGACTAATTCAACTGTGAACAAGATTCAGAGTTACTTGCCAACCTCCATATCCTCAACATAAAGACATTCAGTTCAGTTCAGTTCAGTCGCTCAGTCGTGTCCGACTCTCCGCGACCCCATGAATCAAAGCACGCCAGGCCTCCCTGTCCATCACCAACTCCCGGAGTACACTCAAACTCATGTTCACAGAGTCGGTGATGCCATCCAGCCATCTCATTCTCCGTCGTCCCCTTCTCCTCCCGCCCCCAACCTTTCCCAGCATCAGAGTCTTTTCCAGTGAGTCAACTCGTCTCATGAGGTGGCCAAAGTATTGGAGTTTCAGCTTTAGCATCAGTCCCTCCAATGAACATCCAGGATTGATCTCCTTTAGAATGGACTGGTTGGATCTCCTTGCAGTATAAGGGACTCTCAAGAGTCTTCTCCAACACCACAGTTCAAAAGCATCGATTCTTCGGCGATCAGCTTTCTTCACAGTCCAACTCTCACATCCATACATGACCACGGGAAAAACCATTGCCTTGACTAGACGGACCTTGGTCGGCAAAGTAATGTCTCTGCTTTTTAATATACTATCAAGGTTGGTCATAACTTTCCTTCCAAGGAGCAAGCGTCTTTTAATTTCATGGCTGCAATCAGCATCTGCAGTGATTTTGGAGCCCAAAAAAACAAAGTCTGACACTGTTTCCATTGTTTTTCCATCTATTTCCCATGAAGTGATGGGACCAGATGCCATGATCTTTGTTTTCTGAATGTTGAGCTTCAAGCCAACCTTTTCACTCTCCTCTTTCACTTTCATCAAGAGGCTTTTGATTTCCTCTTCACTTTCTGCCATAAGGGTAGTGTCATCTGCATATCTGAGGTTATTGATATTTCTCCCAGCAATCTTGATTCCAGCTTGTGCTTCTTCCAGCCCAGCGTTCCTCATGATGTACTCTGCATAGAAGTTAAATAAGCAAGGTGACAATATACAACCTTGACGTACACCTTTTCATTAGGGAAAGAAAAATATTTATTTTGTATAAGTATTAAACCAAACCGTGATGCACATATATGAACTACAGAATTGTTGTAAAGTCAAAATACATATATATTATATATGTCTACTTGGATATCAGTTCATTACAATATTTTCAAAGTTATAAGTATTCTTCAAATAGACCTGGTAACATCTGTCACAGCAATTTGGTCCTTAATTAACTTGATCATTGGGGTATCCATCAGTCAGTGCTTGCTAATTTGTTTTTATTACTATTATTATTTTAAATGTATTTATTTTAATTGGAGGCTGATTACTTTCCAAAGTATTGGTTTTGCTATACAGTAACATGAATCCACCCCAGGTGTACATATGTTCCCCATCTAGACCACCCTCCACCTCCCTCCGCATCCCATAGCTCTAGTTCATCCCAGTGCACCAGTTAATTTGTTTTATACTGGAAAAGGATAAACTTCTCATGTACACATGATAGAATGTGGTTTTGAAATGAGGCACTCTCCCATCCACAGAAGTGAGACATAAGATGTTACTGCTAAAAATACCCAATATTATTAGGCTAAGTTATTTTCAAAGATTGACGTTTAAATACTAGAGGTTTTCATTGCACAACAATGCAAGATATATGGCTTATTCCTTTAATTACACCAAATTCCTCAAAGCTTCCAACCCAACTCACTTAGAGGAAAGGTAAGTGAGGGTTGTGATAAGGTGTTGCAAATACCTTGCTGTCAGGGTCTCTTACTTCTGTTATTGAGGTAAGATCACAGTCAAGTAATGCTGTCTCTGTAAACCTGTACTGAAGAAAATATCAATCTGTATTCTGAAAGGAAATATCCTAAAAGGACTTTCATCATCCAACATCCTGGTTAGAAGGAGGGTTTCCCTCTGAAGGGTGGTTATCCTGTCTGGGCTTAAGCTAGGTCGTGGTTCTCCCATCAGTGCCCAGTCCCAGCTGAAGGGGAAGCTGTCTGTTCTCTGTGTCCTTCTATATCCAAGGTTCTCATATTTTGTCCAGTCACTTTAATGAGGGAGTCAGGTGCCCGAAACACAGTTGGTCCTTGGTCTCCTCATACTATCCAAAAGGGGGCTGGGTGTCATAGACTGTTACCCCTACAGTTTGCCACAGCCATTAGGTCATGGAGGTGAGTATCGGACGTGTGGCTACTTCTTCGAACCCTGGTGGAGGCCAGTGAATGGCTCCATCAAGGGAACTGTGCCTCTGCAATGCATAGTCTTTTGCCTGTCCAGAAACTCTGCCTTTCACTACCCAGCCCTAGGGTAGCAGGTCTAGAGGGCCCTGAGAATGGGAACAATATATATTCTACTGCACTCCATTGAACGTGTGACTGTGGTTGCAGTTGTATTTCCAACTTCACTAATAATCTTGAGCTAAGATCTGCAGATTTATGTCCATCCTGTCTCTATTAGACATCTTTCTTGAAGAAATATTTGACCTACGATACAAGTTGGTAACTCGAACAATCATGGTCCATTTTGAATAGGCTCTGATAACCACTTTTAACTCACTTTTTCTAAATTCACATATATTTACAACACCATCACGTGATTAAAGTTTCTGTCACATTGTAACTGAAATATTTTGTTTACCATCATGTTCTCAAGGACCAAAATATTGAAAATGGTGGAACCATTTATTTGTTCACTGCTTGAGGTACAGTTGACTTGTAATATTGCATTAACCAATCTTGTTTTATAAAAATTATAGTCTTAGTTTTTTTTGCACTATGTCAAAATGAAGGACACTTATGTGTACATAAATCCCTGAATTCTTAGACTTCCTTCACATTTAGGTCATCAGAGAACACCAAGCAGAATTCTTTTTTATTCTTTACTCCTTTTTCATAATTTAGTTTGAAAAATAAGTGGACAATAAACATAATCAATATTGGGATTTTTTTAATATACACATATTAATGACCCATTATTATACAAAGAGGTCAGTTTTCATTTCAATCTTAAAGAAAGCCAGTGCCAAAGAATTTTCACACTACCACACAAATGCAATCGTCTTACACACTAGCACAATAATGATTAAAATTCTCCAAACCAGGCTTCAACAGTACATAAACCATGAACTTCCAGGTGTTCAAGCTTGATTTTTAAAAGGCAGAGGATCCAGATATCAAATTGTCAATAGCCTTTGGATCAACAACACATGAAGAGAGTTCCAGAAGAAAAAAGTCTACTTCTGCATCGTTGACTACATCAAAGCCTTTCACTATGGGTCACAACAAACTATGGAAAACTTATCGAGAGATGATAATACCAGACAACCTGCCCTGCCTCCTGAAAAATCTGTATGCAGTCAAGTCGCAACAGTTAGAACTGGAAATGGAACAGCAATCTGAATCCAATGGGAAAGGAGTACGTCAAGGCTGTATGCTGACATGCTGCTTATTTAAATTATGTGCAGATTACATTATGTGAAAGGCCTGGTTGCATAAGCACACGCTGGAATCAAGATAGACAGGTGAAATATCAATAATCTCTTATCTGGTGATGGCACCATATTTATGGCAGAAAGTGAACACGAACTAAAGAGCCCCTTGATGAAAGTGAAAGTGGAGATTGAAATAGATGACATTAAAAATCAAAATTCAGAAAACAATGATGATGTCAACCGGTCCCATCACTTCATGGCAAATAGAAGGGGAAACAATGGAAAGCATGAGAGACTTTTTTTTTTTTTTTTTGCCACGGGTGCGGTTTGGGGAATGGAACTGTAATCAAAATCACAGCAGATTGAGAATGCAGCTATAAAAATAGAAGATGCTTTCTCTTTGTAAGAAAAATATGACCAAACTAGACAGCATATCAAACATCAGAGAGATTACTTTCCAAAATATTTCTGTTCAGTCAAAGTTATGGTTTTACCAGTAGTCATGTATGGATGGGAAATTTGGACTATACAGAAAGCTGAGCACCAAAGAATTGATACTTTTGAACTATGATGTTGGAGAAAAGGCTTGAGAGTCTTTTGGAGGGCAAGGAGATCAAAGCAGTACATCCTAAAGAAAATCAGTCCGGAATATTCATTGGAAGGACTGGTGCTGAAGCTGAAACTCCAATACTTTGGTCACGGGGTGTAAAGAACTGACTCATTGGAAAAGACCCTGATGCTCGGAAAAATTCAAGGCGGGAGGATAACAGTAGACAGAAGATGGGATGATTGGAGAGCATCACCGACTTAATGAACATGAGTTTGTGTAAACTCTATGAGTTAGTGATGGACAGGGCAGACTGGCATGCTGCAGTGCATAGGGCCACAAAGATTTGTCAATGACTGAGCCACTGAACTGAGCGTGGCCCTACCCATCAGAACAAGAACCAGTTTCCCTTAGTCAGTCTTCCCCATCAGGAAGCTTCCACAACCTCTTGACCTTATCTATCAGAAGGCAGATCGAATGAAAACCATAATCTCAGAAAGCTAACCAAACTGATCACATGGGACACAGCTTTGTCTAACTCAGTCAATGAAACTATGTGTCATGCTTGTAGGGACACCCATGATGGACGGGTGATGGTAATGGGCTCTGACGAATCGTGGTCCTTGGAGAAGGGAATGGAAAACCTCATCAGTATTCCTGCCTGAAGAACTCCATGAGCAGCATGTAAAGGCAAAATATATCGTACTGAAATACAAATTCCAAGGTTGATAGCTGCCCAATATGATATAGGAGATCAGTGCAGAAGAAACTCCAAAAAGAATGAAGCGATGGAGCCAAAGCAAAAACAAATTCCCACTTGCAGATGTGACTAGTGATGGAAGAACACCCCGATGCTGTAAAGAGCAAGATTGCGTAGGAACTTTACATGTTAGGTCCATGAATCAAGGTAAATAGGAAGGGGTCAAAACGGCAGTGTCAAGAGTGAATGAACATTGACATTTTAGGAATCAGTGAACTAAAATGGACGGGAATGGATGAATTTAACTCAGATGACCATTATGTCTACTACAGTGGGAAAGAATCCCTCAGAAGAAATGGAGTAACCATCATAGTCAAAAAAAGAGTCTGGAATGTAGTATTTGATGACAATCTGAAAAATGACAGAATGATCTCTGTTTCTTTCTAAGGGAACCCATTCAATAGCACAGTAATCCAAGTCTGTGCCCTGACCAGTAATGCTGAAGTAGCTATAATGGAACAATTCTATGAAGACCTATAAGAATTCATAGAATAACAGACAAGAAAGATGACCTTTCCATCACAGGGGAATGGAATGCAAAAGTAGGAAGTCAAGAGATACCTGGGAGTAACAGCAAATTTGGACTTGGAGTACAAAATGAAGTCATCCAAAGGCTAACAGAGATTTGCGAAGAGAACACACTGCTCATAGCAACACCCTCTTCGGGGAACACGAGAGGATACTACAAATGTTCGTCATCATATGGTTAAAAGTGAAATCAGATTGATTTTTTCTTCACAGCCAAAGATGTAGGAGATGTGTAGAATCAGCAAAGCAAAACTGGGAGTGTACAGTGGCTCAGATCATGAACTCCTTATTGCCAAAGCAAGAGTTAAATTGAAGAAAGTAGGGAAAACCACTAGACCATTCACGTATGGCCTACATCAAATCCCTTATGATGACACGGTGAAAGTGACAAATAGATTCAGGGGATTAGATCTGATACAAAGAATGCCTGATGAGCTACTGACAGAGCATTGTGACATTGTACAATAGGCAGTGATCGACACCCTCCTCAAAAAAAAAAAAAAAAAAAGGCAAAATGGTTTGCTGTAGGTGCCTTACAAATAGATGAGAAAAGAAAAGAAGCTAAATCAAAGGAGAAAATTAAAGATATAACAATCTGAATGCAAAGGTTCAAGGAATAGGAAGGAGTGATAAGAAAGCCTTCTTCAGTGATCAGTGGAAAGAAATAGAGGAAAATAATGGAATGGGAAACACTAGAGACCTCGTCAAGAAAATTAGAGATACCAAGGAATCATTTCATGAAGAGACGTTCAAAATAAAGGACAGAAATTGCATGGACCTCAATGAAGCAGAAGATATTAAGAAGATGTGGCAAGGTTACACAGAAGAACTATTTTAACAGGATCTTCATGAGTCAGATAACCTGGATGTTGTGATCACTCACCTAGAGCCAGTCCTCTTGTAATGTGAAGTCAAGCCATCCTTATGAAACTTCACTATGAACAAAACTGGTAGAACTGAGGGAATTCCAGTTCAGCTATGTCGTAGCCTGAAAAATGATTGTCTCAAAGTGCTGCACTCAGTATGCAAGGAATTTGGAAAACGAAGCAGTGGCCACAGGACTGGAAACTTTCAGTTTTTATTCCATTCCAAAGTAAGGCAATGCCATAAACTGTTCACCCTAACACACAATGGCCTTAACTCAAACAGTAGCAAAGTAATATTAAAAATTCCCCAGGATAGGCTTGAACAGTACGTGAGCCATGAACTTCAAAGAGGATTTAGAACAGGCAAAGGAAACAGAGATCAGACTGCCAACATCCGAGGTCCCATCAAAAGATCAAGAGATCCCCAGGAAAAAAAAACAACAACAACATGTATGTCTGCTTCATTGTTTATACCAAAGCCTTTGGTATAAAGGCATTGTCAGTTCAGTTCAGTTCAGTTCAGCCTCTCAGTCGTGTTCGACTCCCATGAATCACAGCACGCCAGGCCTCCCTGTCCATCACCAACTCCAGGAGTTCACTCAAACTCATTTCCACAGAGTATGCCATCCAGCCTTCTCATTCTCTGTCGTCCCCTACTCCGTCCGCCCCCAACCTTTCCCAGCATCAGAGTCTTTTCCAGTGAGTCAACTCGTCGCATGTGGTGGCCAAAGTATTGGAGTTTCAGCTTTAGCATCATTCCTTTCAATGAACACCGAGGATTGATCTCCTTTAGAATGCACTGGTTGGATCTCCTTGCAGTACAAGGACTCTCAAGAGTCTTCTCCAGCACCACAGTTCAAAAGCATCAATTCTTCAGCTATCAGCTTTCTTCACAGTCCAACTCTCACATCCATACATGACCACGGGAAAAACCATAGCCTTGACTAGACGGACCTTTGTTGTCAAAGTAATGTCTCTGCTTTTTAATATACTATCCAGGTTGGTCCTAACTTTCCTTCCAAGGAGTTAGCGTCTTTTAATTTCCTGGCTGTAATCAGCATCTGCAGTGATTTTGGAGCCAGAAAAATAAAAAGTCTGACACTGTTTCCACTGTTTTTCCATCTGTTTCCCATAAAGTGATGGGACCAGATGCCATGATCTTTGCTTTGTGAATATTCAGCTTCAAGCCAACCTTTTCACTCTCCTCTTTCAATTTCATCAAGAGGCTTTTGAATTCCTTTTCACTTTCTGCCATAAGTGGATCACAGTAAATTGTGGAAAATTCTTAAAGGGATGATAGTACCAGACTACTTGACCTGCCTCCTGAGAAATCTGTATCCAGGTCAAGAAACAACAGTTAGAACTGGACGTGGACAACAGGGTGCTTTCAAATCAGGAAAGAATTATGCCAAGGCGGCATATTTTCACCCTGCTTAGTTACCTTCTATTTGGTGTGCAACATGTTAAATTCCAGGCTGCATGAAGCAAAGTTTGAATCAAAGTTTCTGGGAGAAATATCAATAACCTCAGAAAGGTAGATGACACCACATTTGCGGCAAAAGTGAAGAACAACTAAAGAGCCTCTTGGTGAAAGAGAAGGAGGAGTTCAGTGTTCACTTAAAACTCAACATTCAGAAAACGAAGATAACTACAACTGGTTCCATCTCTGTTTGGGAAACTGATGGAGTAACAGTGGAAACACAGAGATACTTTATTTTGTTATGGGGCTCCAAAATGACTGCAGATGGTGACTGCAGCCATGAAATTAAAAGATACTTGCTCCTTGGAAGGAACAGTATGACCTGCCAAGTCAACATATTGAAAAGCAGAGACATTGCTTTGTGAGCAAATATCCTCTTAATCAAAGCTATGATTTTTTTTTTTTTTTTGGTAGTCATGTGAGATTTGGACTCTAAAGATAACTGAGTGCAGTAGAATTGATGCCTTAAAACTGTGCTGTTGGTGAAGACTCTTTAGTGTCTCTTGGACAGCAAGGAGGTTAAAGGAAATCAGTACTGAATATTCATTGGAAGGACTTATTCTGATGCTTAAACTCCAATTTTGTTCACTTAATGCAAATAATTATCTCATCGGAAAGACCCTGGGAAACACTGAATCCAGGAGGAGAAGAGGATGACAGAGGATAAGATGGTTGAATGGCATCACCGACTCGATGGACATGACTTTGAATTGCTGTTGGACAGTGAAGTGTCGTAATTTGCAGTCCATGGGATCACAAAGTGTTGGACATGACTGAGAGACTGAACTTAAATTAACTCAAATATAGCATCACCTATACTTTTACATGCAAATATAGTGATAATAGTATTACTCCATGATAATTGTATTTTTTATTTCACTCTATGAAAATCTGGATTCTATCTTTCTTACGTGAAATGTGGAATTCTCAATTACTCATGTATGAAAATCTACATGTGGTTTTCTGGCATTTAATTTGGAATTCTGTATATTTTCCATATGAAAATCTTGGCACTTGTTTCTGAAGATATCGAGAACCAGTATGGATTTGGAATGATCTCTCTTGCACAAATGAAAATCAGGGCCCACTGTTTCTTCATCAAGTTTAGAGTTTGTCATATTTCTCAAATTATATTGAAACAGAATTTCTTCCATGAAATGTTAAATGCTCTGTATTGACTGCATTCAATCATAGGTGTTAATTCTCCACTTTGGAAGTTGGACTCCTCTGTATTTCATATTGGAGATCAGAATGGAAACTTTCCTTGGAGAAATACGGAGTTCTCTAAATTTGATATGAAGCACTGGTTCTTCAGCTACAGAAACACCTATGGTCCCTGTTTGTTATGTTTCCCTGTGCCTTTGAACATTTGTGTGTACATGCGTGGGTAGACTGGCGGTGTTTGTGTGTGTTTCTGTATGTGGATGTGTGTCCAACCACATCCGACGTAGAGATGAAGGTGAGAGATCACAAGGCATGCAGCAAGCAGAAGGAGGCAGGAGGCGTCCACAGACTGGGGAAGACTGGCCCATGCATCTCTGAGGTGCTCCTGTTCAGCACAGGGATGAGGAAAGGATGGCCAGTGACAATTCAGGAAAGTGGGTCAATAAATCTGGGTTTACCTCAAGAGACATAAAGAAGCTCACAGTTTGTGCCACGTTGATGTGTGTATTTCTACCAGGAAGCAGATGGGGAAGTTTTGAGAACTCAGCCAGTGTAAATTCTATGGTGTGGGTATTTTAAAGCATAGCCTTTGAACCCTTTAGTCTGTGGGAAGTGGGGTATCCTGTGGAAATGGTGGGCATGGCTATAACAGGATCCATGACAGTGAAGAGGTCACGGTCCTTCCGAAACGAACAGAGACTGGAAGGAGGAGGAACAGAAAGATAGCCTACTGCACTGGAGAATTTTTACACGTTAGAGGAAGGCCCTGGCCTACTGGTGCCTCAGACCAGTCCACCAGGCAGCAAACTCCCTCTCTGATGCGGCCAATAATAGTATCGTGTGAGACAAATGACATGATCAGGTAGGCTCCTTCATTGTGAAACCACAGGCATCCTAGCATACCGTGTGCGAGCATGCAATCCATCCAGGTGCACATGCATAACTGGCGGTGTAGAAAGGTGAAGAAAGTGCAGCCGTGGGGTATATGATCTCTCCCCTTTGCCAGTGTGTGCCTGTGAGGGAGCAAAGATAGCCAAGTAGAAGGGTGTTCACTTATCTTTTCCTGAGAGAGCTCCAAAATTGCAGCTTGCTACTGAATGATGAAGGACAAGAGAAGGTCAGGCCCCACCAAAAAGATGTACACCATGTCCAGTGGGGAAGGAGACATCCCAAGAAGACTGCAAGAGGGGTGACTTTGTGTTTAGAATCAATACCTTCCAGCCACACTCAGAGGGCTCATAGAAAACATTTTGTGCACAAATACGCAGAGACTTCCAGACACAGAGTCAGACCTGTCTTTCAGTGATTGAGTGTCTCCTGCAGAGGCATGGGTCAGCAGTAGCCTCACAGGGGAGAGGGGTCTCTGGCTGCTACAGACCTGGGTCATGCAGTTTATGGCATACGCCCTCTTGGAGGAGTTTGCCATTCAATCCACAATAAAGCCAGCTAGAAGACATCCACAATTTGAAAAATAAATATGCCGAAGAAATCCTCGTACTGTTAAGGAAGTTCTAGGAACACTGCACAATTCCTCACCTGGGGGTCTGGCAAAGGGATTGAGAACCCCACAGGAAATTTGACTTTGGAGGACTTGATTACAGAACTTCCACAGAACTGAAGCAGTTGGAGGGCACAAACAAAATCTTGTGTGCACCAGGAGCCAAGCATAAGGAGCAGTGTCCCCACAACAGCCTGAGCCAGATTTTCCTGTAAGTGTGGGTCGAGAGTGGGCTGCAGGAGGATGAGGGGCACTGAATACAACAGTGCTTGCACAAGTCCTTTTGAAGATCACAAGTACATTTCTCATACCAAAGTTTGTCCTCAGTTCAAACAACAGGGCTGGAACACAGCCCTCCCCACCCCTCCCCACAACAGAAAATCGGATTAAAGGTTTACTGAACATGGCCCCACCTATCTAAACAAGACTCAGGTTCACTCACAGTCTGGCCCTCCCATCAGAAAGCTTCTATAAGCCTTTTATGCTTATCCATTAGAGGGCAGACGTAATGGAAACCACAATCACAGAAAACTAATCAAACTGATGCAGTGGACCACAGTCTTGTCTAATGCAATGAAACTATGAGTCAGGCTCTGTAGGGCCATCCGGGATGGATGAGTCACGATGGAGGGTTCTGAGAAAACGTGGGTCAATGGAGAAGTGAATGGCACAGCTTCAGTATTTTGCCTTGAAACACCATGAATAGTATGAAAAGGCAAACAGAATGGACACAGAAAGATGAACTCCCCGGGTTGGTAGGTGTCCTAATATGCTTCTGGAAATCAGTGGAGAAGTAACTCCAAAAGTAATGAAGAGATGAAGCCAGAGCAAAAAACAAACAAACAAAATAAACAAACAAAAAAACACCCAGCTGTGGTAGTGACTGGTGATGGAATTAAAGTCTCATTCTGTAAAGAACAATAGTGCATAAGAACTTAGAAAGTTAGGCCCAAGATTCAAGTTAACTTGGAATTCGTCAAACAGGAAATGTCAAAGGTGAACATCAACCTTTCAGGAATCAGTGAATTAAAATTGACTGGAATGGGCAAATTTAATTGACATGACCATTTTATCTACCACGGTGGGCAAGAATCCCTACAGAAGAAATGGTGTATCACTCACAGTCAACAAAAGTGTGTGAAATGCAGTTCTTGGGTGCATTCTCAAGAATGGCAGAAAGATCTCTGCTGATTCTCAAGACAAACTATGCAATAGCACAATAATCCAAATCTATGTCCTGACCAGCAATGTTGAAGTAGAAATTGAGCTGAAGGTCGGTGAGAAGCTGAAGTTGAGTGGTTCTATGTTTACCAATAGGATCTTCTAGAACTAACACACACACACACACACATAAAGATATCATTTGCATCATTGGGGACTGGAATGTAAAAGTAGGACATCAAGAGATAGCTAGAGTCATAGACAAGTTTGGCCTTTGGCTACAAAATGAACCAGGGCAATGTCTAACACTGTTCTGCCAAGACAAGGGACCGTCATAGGAAACTGTTTTCCAAAAACACATGAGACGACTCTACACATGCACACAAGAAGATGGTTAATACCAAAATCAAACTGATTATATGCTTTACAGCTGAAGATGGAGAAGCTTAATGTAACCACCCAAAACAAACTGGGAGCTGACTATGGCTCAGATCATCAGCTCATACTGAAACATTCAGACTGATTTCAACAAAAGTAGGGAAAATCCATAGATCATTCTGGTGTGATCTAAATAAAAACCCTTTTGATTATAATTGGAAATCTAATAGAGTTCTTGTAGAACTAAGGGCAGAGGTTCGTGACATTGTACAGGAGCAGCAATGAAGACTATCCCCAGGACAAAAAAATGCACAAGGGCAAAATGGTTTTCGAAGACACCTTACACTAGCTGAGAATAAGAAAAAAAGAAAAAGGAGAGAGAGAAGTGGAAGTGAAATGAGAATGGGAAAGATATACCTTTTTGAATGCAGAATATTGAATAATAAGTAGGGCAGATAAGAAAACGTTCCTCATTGATCAATGCCAAGAAATAGAGGTTAACAATAGAATCAGATAGACTAGAGATCACTTCAAGAAAATTAAAGATACCATGGGAAGATTTCATATAAAGAAGTGCACCACAAAGGTCAGAAATATTGGGGACCTAACAGAAACAGCAACAATTAAAAGGTGTCAAGAATGCACAGAAGAAATCAACAAAGATACTCTTCATGACCAGATAATCATGATGGTGTCATCACTCAACTAGATCCATGTCACGGTCTTCGTAAACCCGGATCTGGTGACTGGAGTTAACAAGAAGAAGGATGCAGGGGACAGAAGACTCGAGTGAAACAAGCGTGCTTTTTTTTCTTTTTTTGCAGAAATGCATGCTTATATATCTATAATAAAATTATTATTCTGCCATTAGAAATAATGAAATTCCACCAGTTGCAACAAAATGCATAATCCTTTACGTTCAAGGTCACTGAAGGGAGACACTGAAGGGAATCCAAGCAGGTGTCTTCTCCCATGATCCCAGTACTGAGGACTGCGTGCAGCTCTGCTCGTCCCTGTTTTGCAGTAACTGAGAATGAACAGAGTCCTTGAGAAACGCTACACAAAGGAAGAAAACCTATTGGATCCCTTAAAGTTGAACGTCCCCTGGCTATTCTCCCTGTTTTAATTTTTCATAATTGGGGGTGACTGCATATACTTCTGTGAAAAAGGCATTGACCAACTGAGTCTGTTTAGTTGGAACATTTTAATTGAAAGGCATCTGTATACTACACATACTAATCCCCATGATAATTATCAGCTTTATAGCTCCAGATCCAATACGAAGTGTAATGCTTTGAAATCATCCTCAAGTGACTAGCCCAGATAATTGATCAGCTATCTGATAAGCTAAGTTGTCTAAATTTTTGGAAGAGGATAGACTCTTAGAGAAGATTTCAAAGAGTTTCTCTTGCAACAATTATATATTTAAGGAGCATTATTATGTATATCTTGGAAATAAAACTTGATTTGTTCCCAGTTGTAAGCACTATTGTTGAACCAAACAGGAGTAATGCAAAACTGTCCAATCACATTTTAATAATACTTGCTTTTTAAAATGTATTAATTGTTCTCTGACCCACTGGATGCCTGTTTTTAATTCTTGTATTATATCCTGAACGTCCTCATCCATCTGAGCCTGGGTGGACCACATAGTATCAGCATCTTTAGTCCAAATTTGAATAAAGTTTTGGGTTTGAATTGAGGTTTGTAAAGCAATGCCTTCAACTGCAGCAGTGATGCAAATGGCTATTAATCCCAAAATGCCAAGAATTAGCCATCCAATGAACCGCTTAGATCATTGGAGTAATTTAGAGAGTAACCGGGAGGCAAATCCTACCATGGGACCTTCTTCCCAGGGTATTTGGAGATCTACTTGGTAACCACAGACTACACCAAGATTGAAGAATCAAAAGGGATTCATTTTTTTTAAGGGAATTTAGACAAGTATACAATTTGCAATCTATACAAATGACAGAACATAAAGTCTTATTAAATTGTGAGTTCCCTATGGCTATAACAAAAGGAAGGGGGATGGAAGTTTGTATAAAATATGAATGATTATAACGGAAGGAAGAGTTACTATGACAACGACTGGTCCCTGTGGCATATCCAGTCCAAGTTCCAAGTTTTTAAGTACGTGCATCATGTTTCCAAATGTCCTGTTGTTCAGGTCCAATTCATATATTGAGGATGATTCGAGGGCGAGGAGTTGCCCTTTCACTGTCAATCCAGCCAAAGAGTGCTTTGTCATGGGAGTTTTCCATTGAACAATTGGTAATCTTCCATTCTTCTTGAGTAACATATCACACATTGTATTATTAAGATCATCTGAGCAGTTAGATGATTGGGTTCCCCAATCAACAATGGTGTACTTGGCCAAAAACATTAATTTCCCTGATTTAGCTTGACATCTATCCCAGTAAACAGGAATATATGTAAAGTCCTTATACGTAAACCCCTTACATTTCAACTTTTGTTCTTTTCCGAAAGATTTGGTAGTATTGACATAGTTTTCATAAAGGGACAGGGTAGTAAACAGTCCAAGCAACGTACCGAAATTCTTTTTCGGAGGCAGGATGAAAGTCCACTTTTGTTGACTAACATTAATACATAATTCTGCTGGGCCCATGCACAAAGGAAGGATTTCATAGCCTAGAGAAATGTTTATTAGTCTTCCATCTTCCTCAGGAAGAGGGGAGCCGGCCCCTCCAATCTCCAAGGAGGAGGCGTATGTACTGTGTCATTAGTGGATATGACTGGTCCTATATCTGTCCATTCTACAAATTGCAATAACTGGGGCTTAGGTATATAAGCCCTATAAGTGTGATTATTCAAGCCAGCCTGAGCGGGAAAAGCAAAAGCAAGGAAAGCAAGTGTAGCCACAAAAATATTCTCAGAATCCCAGGTCATTTCCTGTTGAGAACCCAGATTTTCAGGTTGATTAATAAGAGTTTCTATCTGTCTCCAAGTAGGGAGATGATGAGGTCGATGATGTCGAGTGTGGCATTTCTTAGAAAGTTTAAAAGCCGGCATGGCTTGTACTGAAATCTCCTCCTCCCAGGGATTTCACCTTTTTCTCTCTATCTTAGCTTCCTTGGGTGAATCTTCTGAAGAGGGAACCAAATGATTTCGTTGGATCCATCTGGAGAAATACAAGTGTGTCCCTTTCCAGGTAATATTAATTTTCCACATCCGTTGTTTAGTCAACCCATCTTGATACAAAATAGGTAGAGGAAGAGAAGTGTCCTTCAGTTCCAGGAAACGGTTTTCTGCTTTTGTTAAAATATCTCCTTGTGATAAGTTTAGAAAATTTAAAACAAACAAAGCTGCATTAACGATAATTTTAAGATTAGAGAATATATTGCATTGGAATCTAGATAGCGTATTAAAAAACATGGACATTACTTTGCCAACCAAGGTCCCTCAAATCAAGGCTATGGTTTTCCCAGTGGTCATGTATGGATATGAGAGTTGGACTGTGAAGAAAGCTTGTAGCCGTAGAATTTATGCTTTTGAACTGTGGTGGTGAAGACCCTTGAGAGTCCCTTGAATGCAAGGAGATTCAACCAGTCCATTCTAAAGGTGATCAGTCCTGGGTGTTCATTGGAAGGACTGATGCTGAAGCAGAAATTCCAATACTTTGACCACCTCATGTGAAGAGTTGACTCACCTGAAAAGACACTGATGCTGGGAGGGATTGTGGGCAGGAGAAGAAGGGGACAGCAGAGAATGAGATGGCTGGATGACATCACCGACTTGATGGACATGGGTGGAGTGAACTCAGGGAGTTGGAGATAGACAGGGAGGCCTGACGTGCTGTGATTCATGGAGTCGCAAAGAATCGGAAACAACTGAGCCAGCGACTGAACTGAAATGAACTGAACTGAACTGAACTGAAAGTCTGCTCTGGATAAGGAACACAAAAATTATCCTGTGTATTCCCCCTCTTTATTTACTTTTTTAATTTGTGCATGTGGAGAGTTTAGGGAGCACAGAAAGATGGCAAAGGAATAGGACAGGGCGACAACTTTCTCCCCCACAAAATCAGCAAAAGAACATTTGAACGCTGAGTAAATCCCATAAAACAACTTCTGAATACCGGCAGAGGACATCAGGCACCCAGAAAAGTAGCCCATAATTTTTGAAAGGAGGTAGGAAATAGTATAAAAGATAAAAAGAGAGTCAAAAGAGGGAGGGATGGAGCTCCATCCTAGGAAGGGAGGCTTAAAGAAAGAAAAGAAAGAAAAAAAAAGAAGGTTCCAGAAGAACACCTGGAAACACTGGTGTGTCTCTGGCGAGACTTGGAACTACAGAGGGCCACATAACTGGGAGAAAAACGCATACATACATAAATATTTAATTAATAATTAAATAAATAATTAAAACCCACAGACTAAGTGCCCAGAGGAAACTCTCAGCAGAGAAGCGGCACAGATGCCCTCACCACCCTCTAGAAGGCGGGGTATGGGTAGGGAGGCAGGGCAGCCTGCCTACCCATCACAAGCATGGAATTAGAGGCTGTAATCAGAAATCTTCCAGCAAACAAAAGCCCAGGGCCAGACGGCTCCACAGCTGAATTCTTCCAAAAATTTAGAAAAGAGCTAACACTTATTCTACTCAAACTCTTCCAGAAAATTGCTGAGGAAGGGAAATTTCCAAACTCATTCTATGAGGCCACCATCACCCTAATCCCAACCCTGGTATAGATCCCACTAAAAAGAAAACTACAGGCCAATATCACTGATGAACATAGATGCAAAAATCCTTAACAAATTTCTAACAATCAGAATCCAACAGCACATTAAGAAGATTACACATTATGATCAAGTGGTTTTATCCCAGGCATGCAAGCATTCTTCAATATCCGCAAATCAATCAACGTAATACACCACATTAACAAACTGAAAAATAAAAATCATATGATTATCTCAGTAGATGCAGAGAAAGCCTTCGACAAAATTCAACATCCATTTATGATAAAAACCCTCCAGAAAGTGGGAATAGAACGGACATAGCCCAACATAATAAAAGCTATCTGTAACATACGCACTGAAAACATTATCCTCAATGGTGAGAAACTGAAAGCATTTCCCCTAAAGTCAGGGACAAGACAACACTACCATTCAACATAATTCTGGAAGTTTTGGCTACAGCAATCAGAGCAGAAAAAGACATAAAAGGAATACAAATTGGAGAAAAAGAAGTAAAATTTCACTGTTCTCTGATGACATGATCCCCTACACAGAAAACCCTAAAGACTCTACCAGACAACTACCAGAGCTAATCAGTGAATACAGTAAAGTTGCAGGATATAAAATCAACACACAGAAATCCCTTGCATTCCTATACACTTAATGAGAAAATAGAAAGAGAAATTATGGAAACTATTCCATTCTTTGTTGCAACGAAAAGAATTACATACTTAGGAATATATCTACCTAAGGAAACAAAAGACTTGTACATAGAAAACTATAAAAAACTAGTGAAAGTAATCGAAAGGGACATTAATAGATGGAGAAATATGCCGTGTTCGTGGATTGGAATAATAAATATAGTAAAAATGAGTATACTAACCAAAGTAATTTATACATTCATTGCAATCCTTATCAAGCTTCCAACGATATTTTTCACAGAACTAGCACAAATAATTTCACAATTTGCATAGAAATACAAAAAACCTCGAAGAGCCAAAGCAATCTTGAGGAAGAAGAATGGAACTTTGGGAATTAACCTGCTGGACTTCAGGCTCTACTACAAAGCCACATTCATCAAGATAATATGGTACTCTCATAAAGACAGAAATATAGATCAATGGAACAAAATAGAAAGCCCAGAGATAAATCCACGCACCTTGGGACACCTTATCTTTGACAACGAAGGCAAAAAAATAAAATGGAGTAAAGACAGTCTATTTAACAAGTGGTGCTGGTTAAACTTGTAACCAAGTCAGCCACTTGTAAAAGAATGAAACTAGAACACTTCCTAACACCATACACCAAAATAAACTCAAAATGGATTAGAGAACTAAATGTAAGACCAGAAACTCTAAAACTCCTAGAGGAGAACGTAGGAAAACACTCTCTGACATAAATCACAGCAGGATCCTCCAAGACCCACCTCCCAGAATATTGGAAATAAAAGCAAAAATAAACAAATGGAACCTAATTAAAATGAAAAGATTCTGCACAGCAAAGGAAGCTATAAGCAAGATACAAACACAGACTTCAGATTGGGAGAAATTCATAGCCACTGAATCAACTGACAAAGAATTAATCTCCAAAATGTACAAGCAGCTCATACAGCTCAATTCCAGAAAAATAAACGACCCAATTAAAAAACAGGCCAAAGAATTAAACAGACATTTCTCCAAAGAAGACAAACAGATGGTTAACAAACACATGAAAAAATGCTCAATATCCCTCATAATCAGAGAAATGAAAATCAAAACCACAATGAGATATCATTTCACATCAGTCAGAATGGCTGCTATCCAAAAGTCTACATGCAATAAATGCTGGAGGGGGTGTGGAGAAAAGGGAACCCTCTTACACTGTTGGAGGGAATGCAAACTAGTACAGCCACTATGGAGAACAGTGTGGAGATTCCTCAAAAAACTGGAAATAGAACTGATATATGATCCAGCAAATCCACTCATGGTCTTACACACTGAGGAAACCAGAAATGAAAGAAGCACATGTACTCCAATGTTCATGGCAGCACTGCTTATAATAGGGAGAACATGGAAGCAACCGAGATGTCCATCTGCAGATGCATGGATCAGAAAGCTCTGGTACATCTACATAATGGAGTATTTTTCAGCCATCAAAAAAATGCATTTTTGTCAGTTCCAATGAGGTGGATGAAATTGGAGCCTATTATACAGAGTGAAGTAAGCCAGAAAGAAAAACATCAATACAGTATACTAATGCATATATAGGAAATTTAGAAAGATGGTAGCCTAAACCCTGTATAGGAAACAGCAAAAGAGACATAAGTGTATAGAACAGTCTTTGGGACTCTGTGGGAGAGGGTGATGGTGAGATGATTTGGGAAAATGGCATTGTAACATGTATATTATTTGAACTGAATCGCCAGTCCAGGTTCGAGGCATGATACAGGATGCTTGGGGCTGGTGCACGGGGATGACCTGGAGGGAGGATATGGGGAAGAGGGAGATGGGCTGGGGGTTCAAGAAAGGGAACACATGTACACCCGGGGCAGATTCGTGTCAATGTATGGCAACACCAACCAATATATTAATGTAAAGTAATTCGCCTCCAATAAAAAAAATAAAATAAAATGTTACAGTTTCCAGTTTTAAAAAAATTGTTTGTGGATCATAAGAGATGCTTGTAATATATTTAATAGAAAATGATTGTAGGACTTGTTTGAATTGCCTAGAAATATAGGCAGGGCTTTTTTTCTGTTTTTATAGAACTAGGTGTTCCCATTATAGGAAAACAAGTTAACAGGTGGGTTACACCATGTCGTGTAGCCTCACCTTGAAGACGTGTGACCCATATTAAAAAGGAATTTGTGTCGATTGAGACGTATAAGAAGGAAGAGTGAGAAATTTCAGCACAATGCATTACACCCATTGGCCATAGTTCGTTAGGATGTAATCTTTGAGCATTAATGCCTTGTGCAATAGATTGAAGATGTAAGGGCCTTCAAGTAGGGAAACTATTAATAATTTCTTTAGCATGGCAGTATGGAATTTTCCAAATATGGTGGAATGAACCTGCATTATTGCAAAATAGGGCATGTGGCTCTTCAGGTGTAACAAAACGACAAGCTTATCGGCTTGTTCATTGCCATGAGCCATAGGGCCAGAAAACAAGAATGCGCTCGGATATGGGTAATACGAGTAGAGGAAGTGCAGTTCTTAATAAGAGATTTTAGTTCGACAAAATGTTGAATAATAGACTGATTAGAATTTATGATTGAAGTTTCGATAGATTGTAATACAAATATTGAATATAAAAAATCATAAACTATATTAATATGGTAAGGATGTAGGTGAATAACCTGGATGAGAGCATATAATTCATTTTTTTGAGAAGAGTGAGATTTAGCATAAAGAACGTTATACTCTTCGAGAGACCAGAATGAGGCTTTAACATTTTTAGTCCCGTCTACATAAAATACTGTATAATCATAAGGGATTTGATTTAGGTCATATGTGAATGGTCTAGAGGTTTTCCCTACTTTCTTCAACTTAAGTCTGAATTTGCCAATAAGGAATTCATAATCTGAGCCACAGGCAGCTCCTGGTCTTGTTTTTGCTAACTGTATACAGCTTCTCCATCTTTGGCTGCAAAAAATATAATCAATCTGATTTCGGTGTTGACCATCTGGTGTTGTCCATGTGTAGAGTCTTCCCTTGTGTTGGAATTGTAAGAGGGTGTTTGCTATGACCAGTGCGTTCTCTTGACAAAACTCTATAGCCTTTGCCCTGTTTCATTCCGTGCTCCAAGGCCAAATTTGCCTGTTACTCCACGTGTTTCTTGACTTCCTCCTTTTGCATTCCAGTCCCTTATAATGAAAAGGACATCTTTTTTGGATGTTAGTTCTACAAGGTCTTGTAGGTCTTCATAGAACCGTTCAACTTCGGCTTCTTCAGCGTTACTGGTTGGGGCATAGGCCTGGATTACTGTAATATTGAATGGTTTGCCTTGGAAACGAACAGAAATCATTCTGTCGTTTTTAAGATTGCATTCAAGTACTGTGTTTCGGACTCTTTTGTTGACCATGATGGCTCCTCCATTTCTTCTAAGGGATTCCTGCCCACAGGAGTAGATATGATGGTCATCTGAGTTAAGTTCACCCATTCCAGTCCATTTTAATTCAATGATTCCTAGAATGTCTATGTTCACTCTTGCCATCTCCTGTTGACCACTTCCAATTTGCCTTGATTCATGGACCTAACATTGCAGGTTCCTATGCAATATTGCTCTTTACAGCACCAGACCTTGCTTCTATCACCGTTCACATCCACAAATTGGTATTGGTTTTGCTTCTGCTCCATCCCTTCATTCTTCTAGAGTTATTTCTCCACTGATATCCAGTAGCATACTGGGCACCTACCGACCTGGGGAATTCCTCATTCAGTATCCTATCAATTTGCCCTTTGATACCGTTCATGGGGTTCTCAAGGCAAGTACACTGAAGTGGTTTGCCATTCCCTTCTCCAGTGGGCCACATTTAGCTGTGGTCCATGTGATCAGAATGACTAGTTTCCCATGATTATGACTTCAGTGTTTCTGCCCTCTGATGCCCCCTCGAAATACCTACCGTCTTATTTGAATTTCTCTTACCTCGGGTGTGGGATATCTCTTCACAGCTGCTCCAAGAAAGTGCAGCCGCTGCAGCTTGACTTGGATGAGAGGTATTTCCTCAAGGACGCCCCTCCTGACCTTGAAGGTGGAGTAGCTCCTCTCGGCCCTCCTGCGCCCGCGCAGCCATGGCCTATTGGAGGTGGGGTAGCTCCTCTCGGCCACTGGCCCTGGCCTCAGTCTTGGGGTACCTTCTCACGGCCGCGCCTCTTTCGTGGTTGGTTGCGCCAGGGATGGCATCTCTCGTGTCTGCGTTGCCGCAGACGCCGATTATACAGTGGAAGTGAGAAATAGATTTAAGGGACTAGATCTGATAGAGAGAGTGCCTGATGAACTCTGGACGGAGGTTCGTGACACTGTACAGGAGACAGGGACTAAGACCATCCCCTTGGAAAAGAAATGCAAAAAAGCAAAATGGCTGTCTGAGGAGGCATTACAAATAGCTGTGAAAAGAAGAGAAGTGAAAAGCAAAGGAGTAAAGGAAAGATATAAACATCTGAATGCAGAGTTCCAAAGAATAGGAAGGAGAGATAAGAAGGCCTTCCTCAGTGATCAATGCAACGAAATAGAATAAAACAACAGAATGCGAAAGACAAGAGATCTCTTCAAGAAAATTAGACATACCAAGGGAACATTTCATGCAAAGATGGGCTCGATAAAGGACAGAAATGGTATGGACATAACAGAAGCAGACGATATTAAGAAGAGGTGGCAAAAATACAAAGAAGAAATGTACAAAAAAGATCTTCACGACCAAGAGAGTCACGATAACGTGATCACTGACCTAGAGCCAGACATCTTGGAATGTGAAGTCAAGTGGGCCTTAGAAAGCATCACCACGAACAAAGCTAGTGGAGGTGATGGAATTCCAGTTGAGCTACTTCAAATCTTGAAAGATGATGCTGAGAAAGTGCTGCACTCAATATGCAAGCATATTTGGAAAAATCAGCAGTGGCCACAGGACTGGAAAAAGTCACTCTTTATTCCAGTCCCAAAGAAAGGCAATGCCAAAGAGTGCTCAAACGACCGCACCATTTGCACTTATCTCACAAGCTAGTAAAGTCATGCTCAATATTCTCCAAGCCAGGCTTCAGCATTGTGTGAACCGTGAACTCCCAGATGTTCAAGCAGGTTTCAGAAAACGTAGAAGCACCAGAGAACAAGTTGTCAACATCCCTGGATCATGGAGAAAGCAAGAGAGTTCCAGAAGAGCATCTATTTCTGCTTCATTGACTATGCCAAAGCCTTTGACTCTGTGGATCACAATAAACTGTGGAACATTCTGAAAGAGATGTGAATACCCAACCACCTGACCTGCCTCTTGAAAAACCTGTATGCAGGTCAGGAAGCAACAGTCGGAACTGTACATGGAACAACAGACTGGTTCCAAGTAGGAAAAGGAGCACGTCAAGGCTGTATATTGTCACCTTGCTTATTTAACTTTTATGCAATGTACATCATGAGGAACGCTGGGCTGGAAGAAGCACAAGCTGGAATCAAGATTGCCGGCAGAAATATCAATAACCTCAGATATGCAGATGACACTTCCCTTATGGCAGAAAGTAAAGAGGAGCGAAAAAGCCACTTGATGAAAGTGAAAGAGGAAAGTGAAAAGTTTGACTTGAAGCTCAACATTCAGAAAACAAATATCATGTCATCTGGTCCCATCACTTCATGGGAGATAGATGGAAAAACGGTGGAAACAGTGTCAGACTTTATTTTTGGGGGGGCTCCAAAATCACTGCAGATGCTGATTGCAGCCATGAAATTAAAAGACGCTTACTCCTTGGAAGGGAAGTTATGACCAACTTTGATAGCATATTAAAATGCAGAGACATTACTTTGCCAACCAAGGTCCGTCTAGTCAAGGCTATAGTTTTTCCCGTGGTCACGTATCGATGGAGAGTTGGACTGTGAAGAAAGCGGATCGCCAAAGAATTGATGCTTTTGAACAGTGGTGCTAGAGAAGTCTCTTGAGAATCCCTTGTACTGCAAGGAGACCCAACCATTCCATTCTGGATCAATCCTGGGTGTTCATTGGAAGGACTGATGCTAAAGCTGGAACTCCAATACTTTGGCCACCTCATGCGACCAGCTGACTCACTGGAAAAGACTCTGATGATAGGAAATGTTGGCGGCGGGAGGAGAAGGGGACGACAGAGAATGAGATGGTTGGACGACATTACCGACTCTGTGGACATGAGTTTGAGGGAACTCCTGGAGTTGGTGATGGACAGGGAGGCCTGGCCTGCTGTGATTCATGGGGTCGCGGAGAGTTGGACACGACTGAGCAACTGAACTGAACTGATATAAAAAAAACCTCAGCTTGAGGTATATTTTGTGATGTGACAATGAGACAGATAATATATTCAGTACCTTTGAAGAAATTGCAAAGTGTGTTAAAGGATAATGAAATGAAAATTTCCAGAATATTTTCAAAGGCTATTTGGAAGATAGTACAAGTTTGCAAACCACTCTCAAATTGAGATTTACTAATAGGTACTACATTGGAAGCACTGATGCTAAAGCTGAAACTGCAACACTTTGGCCACCTCAAGCGACGAGTTGACTCATTGGAAAAGACTCTGATGCTGGGAAAGGTTGGGGGCGGGAGGAGAAGGGGACGACAGAGCATGAGACACCTGGATGGCATCGCCGACTCTGTGGACATGAGTTTGAGTGAACTCCGGGAGTTGGTGATGGACAGGGAGTCCTGGCGTGCTGTGATTCATGGGGTCGTGGAGAGTCGGACACGACTGAGCGACTAAACTGAACTGAATTGAACTACAATTTTTTATCACAGCCAACTTGAGCTATAGTTCTATTTTTCCCATTGATAATTATTAGAGCAATCAAATCAAGAGAGAGTGTAAGTGATCTTGTCCCTGTAAAAAAAGGGTATATATCCATTCTATCAGGCGTTCTTGCTGGGCAAGAAGTCCTGTAGGGGACTGGAGAGAGGGAAGGGTAAATAACTCTAAAGGTATCTCAAGTCTGATGGGAGAAAGAATTTGCTTTTGCAGTTTATTTTGCATTATGCAGAGTTCTTCTCGTGCCTCTTGGGAGAGTGAAAGAGGGCTATTTTGATCAGAAACTCCTTTTAAAGTGTTAAATAAGTCAGTTGATACTCTGCAACACCCGAAGTAGGTCTACTCCAGGTTATATGCCTAAAATTTTTGAAAATCAGTCAAGGTTGATAATTTTTCAACACGAATCTGTGCAAGAAAAGGAGTAATATGTTGTCTAATAGCATTAAATCCCAAGTAATTGTAAGGTGCAGAGGATTGAATCTATTCAGGGGCAATGATTAATCGAGACTCTTTTAAGTGTTGTTGAGCTACATCATACATCTGCTGAGTTTTTAAAATAGAAGGAGCTGAAAACAATATATCATCCGTATAGTGAACAATAGCATAGTTATGAAATTGCTTTCACACAGTTTCCAGAGCTTTGGCTACACAACATTGAAACGTGGCGCAAGAATTTATCATTCCTTGAGGCAATGCAGTCCATTGATACTGTTTGTGAGGCCTGATATGATTAGGATAAGGGAGAAAGTAAATATTTCTCGGTCTAGCGGGTGTAAAGGTATAGTAAAAAATCAATCCTGCAAGCCTATGATAATAATATGCCAGTTTTGAGGAATAGTGGCAAGTGATGGAATTCATGGTTGCACTGCACAGATAGGTTTCATGGATGCATTAATCTTTCAAAAGTCAGTTAAAAGACGCCATTTGTTAGATTTCTTCTTTATCACAAAAATGGGAGCATTCCAAGGAGAATATGATTCCTCAATATGTTTTAATTTCAATTGTGTATCCTCCATTGTAGTTCCTTCAGTTCAGTTCAGTTAAGTTGCTCAGTCGTGTCTGACTATTTGCCACCCTATGTATCACAGCGTGCCAGGCATCCCTGTCCAACACTAACTCCCGGAGTTCACTCAAACTCGTGTCCACAGAGTCGGTGATGAGATCCAGCCACCTCATTCTCTGTCCTCCCCTTCTCCTCCAGCCCCCAATCCCTCCCAACATTAGAGTCTTTTACAGTGAGTCAATTCTTCTCATGAGGTGTCCAAAGTATTGGAGTTTCAGCTTTAGCATCAGTCCTTCCAATGAACACTCAGCACTGATCTCCTTCAGATTGGACTGTTTGGATCTCTTTTCAGGCCAAGGGACTCTCAAGAGTCTTTTCCAACACCACAGTTCAAAAACATAAATTCTTTGGCGCTCAGCTTTCTTCACAGTCCAACTTTTGTAAGGGGCCACTGCTCTGTCCAAATAGGCTCGTCATATTTCAAAGTTATTTTAATAATTATATTGTTTATTAAATGAGCAGTGGCCCGTAGGAAAAATATGGAATATATATTTGATTTTGTCATTGCATAAGTAAATCTCTTCTTATTAAATTAAGGGGAGCATCGATCACATAAGGTTTTAAAGTTGCAGGTTGGCTTTCTGGTCACTCACGTGGATATATTTGGACATTTTAGTAAACCTCCTGTACTTTAGTTTGAGATACTCCTGCAATTTAACAAGAATTTATTTGTAAATGCCCAGGTTTGGGCAATAAATGTTTTGTAATAATAGTAATATCGGATTCAGTATCAAGAACAGCAGAAAATTTTTGCAATTAATTTTATTACTTATATTTGGTCGTGCATGTTCAGATACTATTGATGTTCATAAGAGTTGTTTTTAATCTGATTTACCTAAATCACCTGTCTGTATATCATTCAGTTCAGTTCAATTCAGTCGCTCAGTCATGTCCAACTCTTTGCGACCCCATGAACTGCAGCACGCCAGGCCTCCCTGTCCGTCACCAACTCCCGTAGTCCACCCACCATTTCCATTGAGTCAGTGATGTCATCCAACTGTCTCATCCTCTGTCGTCCCCGTCTCCTCCTGCCCTCAATCTTTCCCATCATCAGGATCTTTTCAAATGAGTCAGCCCTTCGCATCAGGTAGCTGAAATACTTGAGTTTCAGCTTAAACATCATTCCTTCCAATCAATAACCAGGACTGATCTCCTTTAGGATTGACTGGTTGGATCTCCTTGCAGTCCAAGGGACGCTCAAGTCTTCACCAACACCACAGTTCAAAAGCATAAATTCTTCGACGCTCAGCTTTGTTTATAGTCCAACTCATCATCCATCCATGGCCAGTGGAAAAACCATAGCCTTGACTAGACGGACTTTGTTGGCAATGTAATGTCTCTGCTTTTTACTATGCCTTCTAGCTTGGTCATGATTTCCTTCCAAGGAGGAAGTGTCTTTTAATTTTATGGCTTCAATCACCATCTTCATTGATTATGAAGCCCAGAAAAACAAAGTCAGCCACTGTTTCCACTCGTTCCCTATCTATTTGCCATTCAGTTCAGTTCAGTTGATTCATTAAAGGAGTTAATAGAAATGTAAGGTAAAAGAAGTAATTGGGCAATTTGTCGCCCTTTTTGAATTATGATAGTTTCTGAGATGATATCATAATTTTACTTTCTCCCTTATAATCTGAATCAATGATTCCAGAATGAATAGAAATTGCCTTAGAATTCAGAGTATATTGGCCAAATATAAGGTCAAAGGTTTGTGGGAGTTAAGTGTCCATAAAGTCCGGTAGGTATTCTAGAAGAGACTGTTTGAGGAAAAACAGAAAATCTTTCAGGGCTTGTAGATCGACAGTAGCCCTGCCAAATGTTGAAGGTTTGAAAGACAAGATGGAGTTTGCCCCTGATTTTTGTTAATGGGGACCCGGGGAGTCCCCATCTTTGAGTTTCACAAAATAGGGTTCCCTTCAAATGATATTTAAATCAAGGTTGTACCCATCTACAACATCGAGGGCAGATTCCTGGAGGCTTTTTAGTAGTTTTACTTTATTCTGCATGTTTTTTAGGGCAATCAGTATTTTTTTTTTATGGTTCTTATCCCCACAACAAAACGCCCTCCATTCCCCTTTTTAAAGGAAGTTGTCATTGCTTCAGCTAATATTTGCATTTTCTGAGTTTCTAACCCTAAGTTGCAACAAGCCTTCAAATAATCAAGAACATTCCTGGTCTCACAAATCGGAGTGATGGCTCTCTGACAATCCTGATTTTCATTCTCCATACACAAGCAGTTTTTCAAATAGCATTTTGGCCTCCTTTCTGACAACAATAAAGGAGATAGCAACTCCCAGTGTAGCTAAAGAATAAAATAAAATTCAAATAGAAGAAGCCATAGTGTTTAGAAGTTACAGCCTTTTTCATTTGTCGTATATGAGAAAAATCAGCGCCTTTGTATTGAGGCATTAGTTACCTTTGAGAATTATCATTTCTTAACAAAGGATAGAGAAACAGATCATTGGCCTCCGAGACTCGAGATTACAAATCCAGTAAATCAGAAAGCCTTCTTCGTGAAGGAGAATGAGTGCATCGTCTGTTTTCATAAATTTGAGTGCGTGTTAGGGGCTTTTCATTGTCATATATATATATATATATATATATATATATATATATATATATATATATATCCATATGTCATTGTGAAAGTAAAGTCGCTCCGTCGTGTCCGACCCTTAGCGACCCCATAGATGGCAGCCAACCAGAGTACTGGACTGAGGTGCCATCGCCTTCTCCCCATATGTCATATATATATGATGAGGAGGTTGAAAAGCTGAAATCTGAGTCATATAGTTAATTCTATAGCTTTAGGATCTATGCTAATATCTGTGCATAAAATTTGTGTGTCATTTAGAAAATCCATTTTTTTTCTTTTTTTGCAGGGGGGTGGGGAGTCTGAGCCTTCGTTAAAGGTACTGGTAAATTTTCAACTAATCGTTCTCTGTTTCCTGAGTTAGCTTATGTAGATTCCTCTTAATGATATCGTTACAATTTTTCTACCTTTCCTGAAGATGGGAGTTGGGTTAGTGATATTCTATTCATATAACTTTTGACACTCCTTCAGTTACAAAAGTTTCGAAAATGGAACCACTATTGCTCTGAATTGTAGATTTTAAGATCCCACTTACATCATGAGACGTCAGTACAGTAAGATTTTGTCCATTCCTTAAACTCAGGCTGTAATGGATACTGCTTTTGACATGAAAAGAGGTCTTTGAGCATGGTATTCACAGGGTCTTTGAGGTTGGTAACAACAGGAACAGCATTTGCACTCGACCCATACTTTTTCCCATGAGCCCACACCCTAACATTTACATTATTGTTCATAGTAAAAGAAAGGGTTCCATATTATGAAAACAGAGACCTGGACCTTGTTTAGCATATTCCTCCCCCAAAGGGATAAGAGAGGCTCTGGCATCATTAGAAACCCATGAGGAAATAAAAGAGAATCCGACTTGCAGCTTAATGGATGAATGAAATAACAGCGTTTGGCTCATCCTGACAGCTCCATTATAACAGTGGATGGGAGGAAATTGGACCAGAGGCTTCAGTGAGCACAGAGAAACTTGCCGTGGTTTCCAAAAGGAATCAACAGATTAGCCCCCACACAGTGCTTAATACATGGTGTTCTTAAGATATTATTAAGATGAGGGCTTTTGTGTGCTCCCAATCCTCTTGAGAGTCTGATGACTGGGGCCTATACCTCAGATGTCAGTCTCTTTCTAGTGTGGTCTTTTGCAGAAAAGACAGGGAGCCAGAGGTGTCTTAGATGCCTGAAAGGAACCACTCTGGAGATGCCCCTCCTACCCACAGTAATAGCAAGCCCATCCCTTTTCACCTGTGTCCCTCTGATTATTTTTCTCAGGCTGTTTCAGAGCATTCTAACAGACATTTTCGGGGTTTCAGTCTTTTGTTCAATTTTTTACCCCTATTTTCCTCATCATATGCTTTACAATAATATAGCATCTGAAACGTTTGCAACAGTTGTTCAAGGTTTCAGTTCAGTTCAGTTCAGTAGTTCCGTCGTAACTCTTTTCGACCCCATATATCACAGCACACCAGGACTCTCTGTCCATCACCAAACCCTGGAGTTCACTCAAACTCATGCCCATCGAGTCGGTGATCACATCCAGCCATCTCATTCTCTGTGGCCCCTTCTCCTCCTGTCCCCAATCCCTCCCAGCCCCAGAGTCTTTTACAGTAATTCAACTCTTCACATGAGGTGGCCAAAGTATTGGAGTTTCAGCTTTAGCATCAGTCCTTGCAATGATCACCCAGGACTGATCTCCTTTAGAATGCACTGGTTGGATCACCTTGCAGTCCAAGGGACTCTCAAGAGTCTTCTCCAATAGCACAGTTCAAAAGCATCAATTCTTTGGCTATCAGCTTTCTTCACAGTCCAAATCTCACATCCATACCTGACCACTGGAAACACCATAGCATTGACTAGACGGACCTTGTTTGGCATAGTAATATCTCTGTTTTTTAATATGCCTTCTAGTTTTGTCATAATTTTCTAAGGTTTAATTTTATCCAATTATCTGTTTTCGTAAATTATGGCAGACATCTGGAGCCAAATGAGTGAGAAATCTATTTTTAGAATAATTTCTCCTTCTGTAATATTAAGGTGAATGTCAGTTAAATTATGGAGAGATTCCCGTAGTCTATATAGAAATGTACCAGAATTTCCTTGTCTTCCTATTCTATGTCAGCCAACTTAGCATAGTTTAAAATCAGTGGGGGGTGAGGGGTGCGATCCTAAGATGGCAGAGGAATAGGACGGGGAGAACACCTTCTCTCCCACAACTCCATTGAAAGAACATTTGAACACTGAGCAAATTGCACAAAACAATTTCTTTACACTGGCAGAGGAAAAAAGACACCCAGAAATGGGGCCAATATTCTTCAAAGGAGGTAGAACAGAATATAAAAGATAAAAGCAGAGAAAAGGGAGTTAGTGATGGAGATCCATCCCAGAAAGGGAGTCTTAAAGTGGAGCAGTATCCAAACACCGGGAAACCCTCTCTCCGGCAGATCTGTGTGGAGTTTTGGAATCTCAGAAGGCAACGAACCTGGGAGGAAAAACACATACATACATATGTACCTAAACAAACCCCACAGATTATGTGCCTAATGACACCTCCCAGCAGAGAAGTACCCCCAGACACTCGCATCTACCACCAGGGAAAAGGAGGCTGAACAACGAAGAGCGGGCTACACTGCTTAGGTTAAGGACCAGGCCTGAATTCCCTGAGGGCAATCTGATGGAGCTATCATGAGAAAACAAATTTAACCTTCTGATAGCCAGGGAAGGGGGTGAGAGGTGGGAAGAGAGGGAGACCTATCCCGCAAAAAGACCTAACATACTTCAGTGGACTGGAATGGGTGAATTTAATTCAGATGACCATTATATCTAATACTGTGGGCAGGAATCCCTTAGAAGAAATGGAGGAGCCAACATGGTCAACAAGAAAGTCCGAAATTCATGACTTGGATGCAATCTTAATAACGACAGAATGATTTCTGTTCATTTCCAAGTCAAACCATTCAATATTACAGTAATCCAAGCCTATGCCTCAACCAGTAACGCTGAAGAGGCCGAAGTTGAATGATTCTATGAAGACCTTCAAGACCTTTTAGAAATAACATCCAAAAAAGATGTCTTTTTCATTATAGGGGACTGAAATGCAAAAGGAGGAAGTCAAGAAACACCTGGAGTAACAGGCAAATTTTGCCTTGGAGCATGGAATGAAGCAGGGCAAAGGCAAATAGAGTTTTGCCAAGAGGAGGCACTGGTCATAGCAAACACCCTCTTCCAACTACACAAGAGAATACTCTACACATGGACATCACCAGATGGTCAACACCGAAATCAGATTGATTATATTCTTTGCAGCCAAAAATGGAGAAGCTCTATACAGTTAGTATAAAGAAGATCAGGAGCTGCCTGTGGCTCTGATCATGAACTCCTTATTGCCAAATTCAGAAGGAAATTGAATAAAGTAGGGAAAACCACTAGACCATTCAGATATGACTGAAATCAAATCCCTTATGATTATACAGTGGAAGTGAGAAATATATTTAACGGACTAGATCTGATAGATAGATTGCCTGATGAACTATGGATGAAGGTTCGTGACATTGTACAGGAGAAAGGGACCAAGACCATCCCCAAGGGAAAGAAATGCAAAGAGCAAAATGGCTGTCTGAGGAGGCCTTACATATACCTGTGAGAAGAAGAGAAGCAAAAAGCAAAGGAGAGAAAAAAAGATATAAGCATCTGAATGCAGAGTTCCAAAGAATAGCAAGGAGAGATAAGAAAGATTTCATCACTGGTCAATGCAAAGAAATAGAGGAAACAACAGAAGAGGAAAAACAAGAGATCTCTTCAAGAAAATTAGAGATATCAAGAGAATATTTCATGCTAAGATGGGCTCGATAAAGGACAGAAATGTTATGTATCTAAGAAAAGCAGAAGATATTAAGAAGAGGTGGCAAGGATACACAGAAGTACTGTACCAAAAAGATCTTCAAGACCAAGATAATCACGATGGCATAATCACTCACCTGGAGCCAGACATCATGGAATGTGAAGTCAAGTCGGCCTTAGAGAGCATCACTACAAACAAAGCTAGTGGAGGTGATGGAATTCCAGTTGAGCTATTTCAAATCCTGGAAGATGACGCTGGGAAAGTGCTGCACTCAGTATGCAAGCAAATTTGGAAAACTCAGCAGTGGCCACAGGACTGGAAAAGGTCAGTCTTCATTCCAATCCCAAAGAAAGGCAATGCCATAGAGTGCTCAAACGACCGCACAATTGCACTAATCTCACATGCTAGTTAAGTCATGCTCAAAACTCTCCAAGCCAGGCTTCATCAATATGTGAACCGTGAACTCCCAGATGTTCAAGTAGGTTTTAGAAAAGGCTGAGGCACCAAAGTTCAAATTGCCACATCTGCTGGATCATGGAGAAAGCAAGAGAGTTCCAGAAAAACATCTCTTTCTGCTTCATTGACTATGCCAAAGCCTTTGACTCTGTGAATCACAATAAACTGTAGAACATTCTGAAAGAGATGGGAATACCAGACCACCTGACCTGCTTCTTGAGAAACCTGTACACAGGTCAGGAAGAAACAATTAGAACTGTACATGAAACAACAGACTGGTTAAAAAATAGGAAAAGGAGTACGTCAATGTTGTATATTGTCACCATGCTAATTTAACTTATTTGCAGAGTACATCATGAGGAACGCGGCGCCAGAAGAAGCTCAAGCTGGAATCAAGATTGCCGGGAGAAATATCAATAACCTCAGATATGCAGATGACACCACCCTTATGGCAGAAAGTGAAGAGGAACTAAAATGCCTCGGTGAAAGTGAAAGAGGAGAGTGAAAAGGTTGGCTTGAAGCTCAACATTCAGAACACAAAGATCATGGCATCTAGTCCCATCACTTCATGGGAAATAAATGGGGAAACAGTGGAAACAGTGGCATACTTTAGTTTCGTGGGCTGCAAAATCACTGCGGATGCTGATTGCAGCCATGAAATTAAAAGACGCTTACTCCTTGGAAAGAAATTTATGAACAACCTAGATAATATATTAAAAAGCAGAGACATTACTTTGCCAAACAAGTTCCAGATTTGTAGTCATAATGAAGTCTATGGTTTTTCCGATGGTCATGTATGGATGTGAGAGTTGGATTGTGAAGAAAGCTGATCGCTGAAGAATTGATGGTTTTGAACTGTGGTGCTGGAGAAGACAATTGAGAGTCCCTTGGACTGAAAGGAGATCTAACCAGTCCATTCTAAAGAAGATCAAGCCTTGGTGTTCATTGGAAGGACTGATGCCTAAGCTGAAACTCCAATACTTTGACCTCCACATGAGATGAGTTGACTCACTGGAAAAGACTCTGATGCTGGGAGAGATTGGGGGCGGAAGGAGACTGGGAGGACAGAGAATGAGGTGTCTGGATTGCATCACCAACTCAATGGGCATAAGTTTGAATGAAGTCCGGGAGTTGATAATGGACAGGGAGGCCTCGGGTGTTTTGATTCATGGGGTTGCAAGAGTCGGACTTAACTGAGCGACTGAACTGAACTGAAGTGAAAGTACTGCCGGGCCAGCTCAGAGAACAAAGGACTGAGAGAATACCAGTGGAAAGTTAACTGGATGTGGAAAACCCATCAACTGCAAGAGGAAGACAGGTGGAAGCCAGAGCAAGGAAGGGGCAAACTCGGTCCCAGAGAAAGTATTTCCTCTCAAACGGCGAACAGGCTTTCAGTTGCTAACCAAGACTTCCTGGGATTCTAGACAGTTGACATCAATTGGGAGGGTGCCAGCTAGAGATCAGCTCCCCAGTGGAGACACATGGCACACGAGAAATGGTTCAGTCTATCACCCAGTAAACCAAGCAGTTGGGACACAGGAAGTGATAAGACACACTCACTGCCCAGGGAAGCACCTGCTTGCCTGACCTGTTCAGAAATGGGAAGGGTACAAAGGAAAACCCAACTGACTCTGCGTCTTTGGGGAGTAACAGAGAACCTGAACATGAGTGACCTAGTTCAGGAATGTGCACACAACTCGAGGCCTGCTCCCTACAGGGTTATCTGGAGCCTGAGCAGTGTAGACTGGGAAACCTCACACACCAAAAGTAGGGGCAAATACAGGGTGTCCAAGACACTGCGAGAACTCCCCACACATGCCAGTGATACTTGATTGCGCTGTTCCTCCCTCCACACAGCATGGTTGAAAAAGTGAGACTAAATAAGAGCCCATGTCTCGCCCTTATGTTAAGGTGGAAATTAGACACTAAGAGACCAGCGAACAGAAGAAACCAACCTAACAAAAGGAACCACGTTTGAAGTGACAGGTGAAACAGAATAAACGCTGTAGATAACAGCAACTACACTGGAGGGGCCTTATATCGTCTAAGCTGGAAAAATGAACTATCTGAAACTGAACTGAGCCCACACTGTCTGCAACAGCTCCAGAGGAATTCCTAGATGTATTTTTTACTACAATCATTTTTTTTTTAATTTTTATTTTTTAAGATCTCTATTCTGCCTATAATTTTCATTTTTATAACATGTTATTACATTACCCAAACCAGAAAAATAGAGGTTAGACCATCAAAACTACAACATTAAACAAAAACAAAAGCAAAATCCCCAAAAGTATATTTTTTTGTTTTGTTTTGCTTTAATATTGTATTTTTGAGAGTCCAACTTCTAATTTAGAATTTTAATCTTTGCTTTTTGGTAGTTGTTATCAATTTTTTACCTTTATGAATCTAATCTTAAGTACCCATTTTTATCTAGGAGTGTGGTTACTGACTTGATTATTCTCTCTCCTTTGGACTCTCCTTTTTCTACACCAGGTCGCCTCTATTTCTTCCCTACACCTTCTCTTCTCTACCCAACTCTGTGAAATTCTCTGTGTGTTCTGGGTTCTGGAGAAGATAGTACTACCTTGATCTATCTCTCTCCTTTTGATTCCCCTTTTTCTCCTCCATTTCACCTCTATCTCTTTCCTCCATCTTCTCTTCTCCATATAACTCTGTGAGCCTGTCTGAGGGTTCCAGACTGTGGAGAGCACATAAGGAATCGTTTACTGGCTCGATTGCTCATTCCCCTTGTGATTCCCCCTCCCCGCATTTTGGTCACCTCGATCTCCCTCCTCCCTCCTCTCTTCTCCATGTCATTCTGCAAACTTCTCTGGGTGTCCCTCACTGTAGAGAGTCTTTTCATTGTTAACCTAGAAGTTTTATTATTAATGCTGGATGGAGGTAGAAGTCTTGATGTTACTGTGAGAATAAGACTCTAAACCAGAAGCAGGAGGATTAAGCCCCAAACCTGATAACACCATAGAACTCCTGACATGAGGAAACATTAACCAATAAGAGATCATCTGAAGCCTCCATACCTACACTAAGAGCAAGGGTCACCCATGAGCCAACAAGTTCCAAAGAACGACATACCACACAAATTCTCCAGCAACACAGGAACATAGTGCTGAGCTTCAGTATACTAGGAAAGGATGATGGCTACCTTAATTACCAGGTGAATCTAGACAAACTGAAAAATTGTTGTCATTAAATCTTATTTAAAGTCTATCTGTTAGTTTGAAAATTCTGTAATGAACTGATTTGCTAGCATAAACATATAGAGTATATCTTTTTGTCTTTACAATTCTTTAGAAGTTTCCTTATCATGAGCATCATCTTATGGTTTAGTATTCATTCACAAACAGATTTTTTTTCCTTCCCTTATGTGTTTGTGGTGAAGATTTCTAGATGGGTTAACAACAAACAAGCAATCAAATACTGAAATCTGGTTTCATCTATATTACACCTGCACAATCCATTTTTCTTAACCAACTGCTTTCTGGATTCGGGAGTCCTGTCTACTGATGTGAACATGGTAAACAGATGCATATACAGCAGTACCAAATGGAAAGAAGAGACTCAGTATTATACAATGAGTTGTTTTCTCTCGAAATTTGTATGTTGAAGCTCTAACTCTCTGTACTTTATATTTAGTGAAACTGTGAGGATATTATAGTTCTTTCTGCCCCTATTTGGAAATAGGACCTCTAGATTGGTAGTTGAGTTAATATGTTTGGCATTTTATAAGAAAAGCAGATCAGTCAGAGAAAAAAAACAGAAACATTACTATGTGAAGACAAAGCCAGAAAATGGCCAGGAAAAATCCAAAAGAGGTCTCAGACAAAAACAAATCAGCTGAATATAATTACTGCCTTGAACCTCAGAAGTTTGGAGCACATTTATTGAAGCTCCCTGGTATAGGACACTTTGTTATGGCAACTTTAGCAAACCAATATATGCGCTTCTCTTGAAAAACATCTGTCAATACCTAAAGAATTCTCCTTTTCTTACATAAGTTTTCAGGGAATGGAAACTGGCAAAGAACTCACTTATCCATTGATTGATTACCCCCACAAAGTCATAGTGCTCTCTAAGAGCTTTCATTCTTTCTTTAGAGATTCAGCTGTGTTAAAATTTATTCCTACTTCATGGTTAAAGATGACATAGGAAATATTAGAAAGATCATAGTTTACAGGAACTGGTAGAAGAAAATAAACACAAGGGAAAACAGGCTGACATTGAAAATACACAACCCTCTCCACTTATCTTTTCCATACATCATGTTTAATTCCCTAGGAGAAAAGTGGTAGTGGCCTAGGTTTTGCTTCCTATTGCTTTGGGGAAATCACAAAGTTGTGAAGTTGTGGTAACCAAGCCAACCTAAACATTCCCAAAACAAGACACTAGGCTGCAGTAGCCATGGGGCAGCCTAGAGGATAACAAATCCTCCCAAACCGTTGGAGCCACCTTGCCCTTTACACCAGACAATTGGCCAGGTATATTGGCATCAACATCTCTATGGCAGGATTTGTGGTTTATGACTGCCACTCTTATCACCAACCCTCTAGATGCCTGAGAAGCCAAAGAGACCACCGTTCTATTTAGACTAGATATCTTAAATAAACAGGAATAAAATTCAATCCAAACTGAAGGGCTCCAACCAAAGGAGATGCATAGATGGTCCTCAGCCACACAAAGGGCTGTTATGAGCAGCATTACCACAGATCCAGGCAAGTTCACCATTAACACCTGCAGCCCATGCCAGACACATATCCCCAGTATTGATGGAGAGTTTAGATTTGAAGTCCACTATCAACTAGAGGCCACATCCCTGATGGTTCAGATGGTAAAACATCTGCCTATAATGCGGGAGATCTGGGTTCAATCCCTAGGTAGGGAAGATCTCCTGGAGAAGGAAATGGTAACCCACTCCAGTACTCTTCCCTGGCAAATCCCAATGATGGAGAAGCCTGGTAGGCTACAGTCCGTGGGGTCGCAAAGAGTCATACACGACTGAGCAACTTCACTTTCACCAACTAGAGGGGGGAAAAAACAAACAAAACCCTCTTGACCTTCTATCTTAGTCAAATTTAAAAGACAGAGTCTGCGCTCCAGCACATCATGCCCAAGACATACATGATTGATAATATTTGTAGGTAACAGTACCAGCTAGAGGACAACTTGGATCTGTCGTACAACGAAAGTGAAGTAATATAGAAGACTTTAGGGACTGCTCTAGGTGAGACAGAAGGCAAACAGGAGGAGGAAGTGGAGGGAGCCCCAGGTAGACGCGAGACGCCCGGCTCCGGCGGCGCAGACGCGAGAGACACCTGGCTCCGGCGGCGCAAACGCGAGAGATGCCCATCTCTGGCGGCGCAGACGCGAGAGATGCCCAGCTCTGGAGCAACCGACCACGTGCAGAATCGTGGCTGAGAGGAGCTACCCCGCACCCAGGGTTAGGGCGGTGGCCGAGAGGAGCTGTACCACGTCCAGGAGGCAGTGGCTTCTTGGGCACCGGAGGGCCGAGAGGAGCTGATCCACATTCAAAGCAGGAGGGGCTGCCTTGAGGAGATACCCCTCGTCCAAGGTAAGGTACAGCGGCTGCACCTTGCTGGAGCAGCTGGGAAGTGATACTCCACGACCAAGTGGAATATAAGAATCCAATGTTCTGGGGAGGAACAAGATGGCGGAGTGATAAGACAGCAAGACCACTTTCTCCCCCACAAATTCATCAAAAGAACATTTGAACGCAGAGTAAAGTCCACAAAACAACTTCTGAATACTGGCAGAGGACATCAGGCTCCCAGAAAAGCAGCCTATTGTCTTCTAAAGGAGAGAGAAGAAATCCAGCTCCACCCACCAGAACACTGACACATGCTTCCCTAACCAGGGAACCCGGACAAGTCACCCGTCCAACCCCACACACAGCGAAGAAACGACATAATAAAGAGAACTCCACAAACTGCAAGAAGAGGGAAAGGCCACCCCAAGCAAAGCAATATAAGCAAGATGAAGAGGCAGAGAAATACCCAGCAAGTAAAGGAACAAGATAATTGCCCACCAACACAAACAAAAGAAGAAGATATAGGGAATTTACCTGATAAAGAATTTCAAATTTTGATGCTGAAAATGATTCAAAATCTTGAAAGCAAAATGGAGTTACAGATAAATACCCTGGAGAAAAGGATTGAGAAGATGGAAGAAAGATTTAATAAGGACTTAGAAGAAATAAAAAAGAGTCAATATACAATGAATAATGCAATAGATGAGATCAGAAACACTCTGGAGGGAACAAACAGTAGAATAACAGGGGCAGAAGACAGGATAAGCGAACTAGAAGATAGAATTGTAGAAATAAATGAAACAGAGAGGAAAAAAGATAAACGAATTAAAAGAAATGAGGACAATATTAGAGTCCTCTGGGACAATGTTAAACGCTCCAACATTCGAATCATAGGAGTCCCAGAAGAAGAAGACAAAAAGAAAGACCATGAGAGAATACTTGAGGAGATAATAGTTGAAAACTTTCCTAAAATAGGGAAAGAAATAATCACCCAAGTCCAAGAAACCCAGAGAGTCCCCAACAGGATAAACCCAAGGCGAAATACTCCAAGACACATATTAATCAAATTAACAAAGATCAAACACAAAGAACAACTATTAAAAGCAGCAAGGAAAAAACAGCAAATAACACATAAGGGGATTCCCATAAGGATAACAGCTGATCTTTCAACAGAAACTCTTCAGGCCAGAAGGGAGTGGCAAGACATACTTAAAGTGATGAAAGAAAATACCCTACAGCCCAGATTACTATACCCAGCAAGGATCTCATTCAAATATGAAGGAGAAATCAAAAGCTTTACAGACAAGCAAAAGCTGAGGGAATTCAGCATCACCAAACCAGCTCTCCAACAAATGCTAAAGGATCTTCTATAGACAGGAAACACAGAAAGAGTGTATAAACTTGAACCCAAAGCAATAAAGAAGGCTACGGGATCGTACTTGTCAATAATTACCTTAAACGTAAATGGGTTGAAATTTTCAAAAAGGCTAGGAAACAATTCTCATAGCCATCAATAGTTCAGTGTTGAGTTCATGAATAGTTTTAAAGTTTGGGACAAACTGTAGTATTTGCTATTTGAAGTACTATTTGTAATTGGCATATTACGATGTAACATTGGTTCTTCATTTCCAACTTAAAATGCCTAAAAATGTCTAACAGGTTTTTAGATTTGTGAATTTTAGTTGAAATGTATTTTATGATGTTACTAAACCTGCAGAAATATTGAAATATTTCAGAGAACTTATTCACTGTACATTTAATTTATTTTATTTATAAAAGTTATGAACTGTAGAAAATTTTACTTGTTGGGTCAATTGCTTGTTGCTTCAAATGCTTGTTGCATTTGAAGTGCTAGTTACAAGAAAATCAAATACCTTCAATGTATAAATGCTATTAAGTTTTTAAAGGACTCTGGAGTATAAGTAAGTTTGTTTAAAGAAATTTAGTCTGTTAAACTTGAATCAGCTCTGTCAAACATTAATTAAAAGCCTCATTTAAAAATAAATAAATAAATGTGAAAGAAAAAATGAAATACAGGAGCCCCAAAGATCTGCTCATAAGTGAAAGTCGCTCAGTCGCGTCAAAAAAAATAAAATAAAATATAATAAAATAAATGGTTTCCGTTGGAGGCTGGGAAAGAAAAAAAAAAGAAGACTTCAGTGCCAGTTTCAGAGAGAAAATGGTCATCTCCAAGATGACCATAGAACTCAAATCACTAATAAGGCAGTGCATGTTCCCTCTATGGAACTTAATCAATATTGACAGTTCAAAATATGGATAATATACATGCACTCTTGGAAGATGATTAAGACTGCAAGAACACAGAACATTTCCAGGGTAATTGACAGAGAGTGCTACAAGTCGTTGATTAGACGGAAGACGATGGAGAGCAGAATCAAACAGAGATTTCAGAGCTTGGATCTGACTGTTTGATTTGGTGGGAAAAATGCCAAACCTGCCTGCAGACCTAGAGGATGCTTTTCAAATATTTAACAAACTAATGTGATCTTTGGCCTCAGCCAAGTCTAACAATCTTCAGACCTCAGAATATTATAGTAGACCAAGTTCAGTGCCACCATTTAGAAATTCAGGGGATAGTATTTTTTGGGTGGGGCACTTGTAGGAGACTTCTCTATCAGATTTGTTCCAACACACAGCATACTTAATAGAGCTGGAGCCATGATTCATCCATAGATGACACGTCTCAGAAATATTTTAATTGAGTTATCTTCAGTGGATCATTCATATCTTTGTGACTCCCATGGACTGCAACATGACAGGTTTCCCTTTTCATCACCAACTCATGCAGTTTCTCAAACTCATGTTTCTTGAGTCGGTGATGCCATCCAACCTTCTCCTCTAGCCTGCAATATATTCCGGGTATCAAGGTTTTTTCCAATATATTTGAACTTTGCGTCAGCTTTAGTATCAGTCCATCCAATGAATATTTATGGCTTATTTCCGTTAGGATTGACTGGCTTGATCTTCTTACAATCAAAGTGACTCTCAAGAGACTTTTCCAACACCACTGTTCAAAAGCATCAGTTCTGCACTCAGTTTTCTTTGTGGTCCAACACTCACATACATTCATACATGACTACAGGAACAAACATAGCTTAGACTCCATAGACATTTGTTGGTAAAGTACTGTGTCTGTTTTCTAATGCATTTTCTAACCTTTTCACAGTTTTTCTTCAAAGGAACAGGCTCTTTGAAATCATGACTACAGTCACCAACTGCAGTAATTTTGGAGCCCAAGGAAATTAAGTCTCTCACTGTTTCCATTGTTTCCACATCTATTTGTAATGAAGTAGTGGGACTGCGTGCCACAATCTTCATTTATTGAATGTTGGATTTTAAGACAGATTTTTCAATCTCGCCAAGAAGTTCTTTAGCTACATTTCATTTTCTGCCTGAAGGGTGGTGTTATCTGTATATTTGAGGTTATTGCTGTTTCTACCAGCAGTCCTGATACCATATTGTGCTTCATCCAGTTCAGCATTATGCATGATGTACTCTGCATATAATTTAAATAACCAGGGTGACAATATACAGCCTCGTTAACTGCTTTCTTGCAAATTGGAACCGGTGTATTGCTCCTTGTCTCATTCTAACTGTTGCTGCTTGACCTGTATACAGATTTCTCACAAGGCAGATAAAGTAGTCTGGTATTTCTGTCTCCTTAAGAATTATCAAGTTTGTTCTGATGTACACTATCAAAGTCCCTGGCATAATAAATGAAGTAGAAGTAAATTTGTGTTTTCTGGAATTCTTTTGTATTTTCTATGGTCCAATGACTATTGCCAATTTGTTTTCTTGTTCTTCTGTCTCTTCTAAATTCAACTTGAACATCTGGAAATTATCAGTGTACTTACTCTTGTAGACTAGCTTGGAGAATTTGAGCATTACTTTGATAGCGTGTGAGGTGAGTGTAACTGTGGGAAAATTTCAAAATGTTTTCTGTGACATTTATTTGAAATAGGAATGAAACTGATGTTTGCTTGTCCTGTGGTCACTGCTAATTTTTCCTAACTGGCTAGCATATCATGTACATCTCATTATTTGGGATTTGAAATAGTTTAGCTGGAATTCCATCATCTCCAATAGCTTTGTTTGTAGTGATGCTTTGTAAGGCCCTCTTGACTTCACATTCCATGATAGCTAGCTCAAGGTGATGATCACACCACTGTGGTTATCATAAGACCTTTTTTCTAAAGTTCTTCTGTGAATCCTTGCCACCTCTTCTTAACACCTTCTGCTTCCTTTAGGTCCATACCCTTTTGTCTTGTCCTGCCCATCTTTACATGGTATATTCCCTTGTTATGTCTACTTTATTGGAAGAGATCTGTAGCTCTTCTCAGTCTGTTGTTTTCATGTGTCTCTTTATATTTATCACTTAGGAAGACTTTCTTAGCTCTCCTTGCTATTCTTTGTAACTCTGCATTCAGATGGACATATCTTTTCATTTTGCCTATCGTCTTTCCCTCTCTTCTTTGGTAGAAAGAAATAAATTTGAAAGTCCTCCTCAGACAACGATTTTGCCTTTTTGCATATCTTCTTCTTGAGGATGATTTTGATCACCACTTCCTGTACAGTGTTATGAACCTCCATCCATCAATCGTTCATATTGGGCACCTAGCAGCCTTGGGAATTCACCGTTCAGTGACCTTTCTTTTTACCTTTTCATTCTGTTCATGGGGTTCTCAAGACAAGAATACCAAAGCGGTTTGACGTTATTGTATCCAGTAGACCATGTTTCATGAGAATTCCCATCATGACCTGACCATCTTGGGTGGCCCTACATAGGATGATTCAGAGCTTCATTGAGTTAGACAAAACTCTGTCCAAGTGATCACTTTGGTAAGTTTTCTGCAATTGTGGCTTCCATTTTTTCTGTCCCCTGATTGGTAAGGATGAGAGGCTTATGGGAGAGTCCTCATAATATTTCAATTACAAAATCATAAACAACAGTCCTGGATTTTTTTTTCTCTTTGACTACTTCTCTACTGATACAAAACGAAGAAAGTACACACTTGTAAGTCCCATTTTTGTATCAGATATTTTTTTTCTGATTTTCCCAACTGTTCCAATGTTGCTGAATGACTTCCTGATACTTAATATAGCCAATTTTATAGTAACTCCCCCTGCCATACCAGACACACTCAAATAAATGAAAGGAAGATGAAATGCAAAGAAAGAACAGACAAGCCAACTTCTGAAGAGTGTTGTAAATAAAGAAAAGTCATGGGAAAGTGAGCCATAAGTCGGCAGACTGACACAGTAGTGTGGGGAAAACTCTGGAGAGAAATCAGCAAAACTTGTAAACAGATCATTTGTCATCAGTCCGGCTATCAGTCGTGTGTGACTTTTTGTGACCCCATAGATTGCAATATGCCCAGTTTCCCTGCCTATCAGCAACTCCCAGAGATTTCAGAAACTCATGTCCATTGAGTCCATGATTCCTTCCAAACATCTCATACTGTGTTGTCCTCTTCCCCTTCTGCCTTCAATCTTTCCCAATATCAGGGTCTTCTCCAGTGAGTCAGTTCTTCACATTAGGTGGCCAAAGGATTGGAATTTCAGCTTCAGCATCAGTCCTTCCAAAGAATATTCAGGACTGATTTCTTTTAGCAAGCACAGTTAGAGTCTTCGGCAACCCCACAATTCAATTCTTCAGCGCTCAGCTTTTCTTATAGTCCAACTCTCACACCCATACAAGACTACTGTCACTTGTCATAGGTATCAGTAACTTCCTATTTCTCCCTTCTAATTCTCATTAAGTTTCTTCCTTCATAATTATCCTGCCTACATATTAAGATCCTGCTGGATTCCAAATCTAAATGACACATTTCAACTTCTTCCTTAGTCTCATGACAGGATTACTTATGGCCTTATTGGTCATCTCCATTTGTTTTAGTCTAGCAATCAGTTAATCCCATTACTTCTGACACTAGGAAATATAGGAATGTGAGGGGCATCGTTTCATCTCCTTCATGTCATATTCATCTTCTCCGGAGCCTCCAGATACCTCCATCAGTACTTCTTATATGTTACTCATTGAGACAATTGTGACCACACTTGATGTATCTTATAAAACTCATTATAGTATGAAAACGGGAAATATACTAAAATCCTGGGGAAACTTCCCTAATGCTTGAGAACTCCCTCAGAAACGGGACTCTCAGTCTTCCTGATACATTCTCTGGCAAGGTTTAGAGGCTCAGAGTGAAAGAATATTATAGAGATTCACCTTCCTGTATGGATGAATTGTGGAATACAGTTGAATCTAAAACCTCTTTAACTTGTGACATAAAAGTAGGCATGACATCATGCCAAAGACAAAAAACAGAGCCACACACACTTAGAAAATAGTTCTAGTGTCTCTCTAGTGATATGACAGACCCGATCATGTCTATCATTAAGGAGCCTGGTCCTAGATAAGGAAGGGATATATATGGGTCTCAATGTTGTCGTTTCCTCTCAATTCCAGAGATTTCCATTGCTCTAGAAAAGGGAAAATTTGTTCGAGGTTATTATTCCCAAATCAACGAAGCAATATCCCAGTTTATCAGATCCCATATAGCCAAAGCAATATAGAAATCCATATTTCTGCTAATAGGAAAGAAATTCCAAAACATCAGTGGAGAAAAGGAAACAAACCTCTTGCCAAAAGGGAGGTAATTTGTTTGTTTTGTTTTAGAAAAAGAAACAGTTCAGTTCAGTTCAGTCACTTAGTCGTGTCCGACTCTTTGCGACCCCATGAATCACAGCACGCCAGGCCTCCCTGTCCAACACCAACTCCCAGAGTTCACTCAGACTCATGTCCACAGAGTCGGTGATGCCATCCAGCCATGGGCCAGCATATCTCACATCTGCATCGCCAGGGCTGGCATCTCTAAAAGAAACAGTACTGTATAAAAATACACAAAGATAATTTAGAGAAAAATGCTTACTAACTTCAGGGTACACCACATGGAGACCTATTAAAAAGAAAGACAATTTGTATCTGAATACAAGTAAATGTGTAAGTGTGTGTGTTCTGTCCTGTGTGACTCTGAAAAGCAATGAGTGTAACCCTCCTGCCCCTTCTGTCAATGGGATTTTCCAGGCACGAAACCTTGAGTGGGTTGCCATTCTCTACTCCATTAAGTTAGGCATGTAAAGCTGAAGAAAAACATTAGCCAAGCATTTTATTGCATCTTTTTCAAGGTAAAGCAAACTGTATAAGCTCTTGGCTCCAGACAGTGTCTCTGCATTTCCAAAGTTGCACTTGTGAAAGAGGCAAGTTTACACACTTATGGACTGGGATGAGTCAAAATATAGAAGAGACCAACTAAGCATAACAGGGAAATGTTTAACAATCTGGATTACTTCACAATGTTTTGAGTCCCATTTTTTAGCTCTAAGCCCCCAAACAGAATACATTCCATCCTTTACTGTTTCAACATTTCAAGCAGGAGACAAAGGTAAAATGACGGAGTAGAGTGCCAAGAAGTGGGTCATAAATCTGTGTATCTGACTCAGTAACTTTACTGCATTTTCATTTATATTTCCAGAATTCACCTCCAAGAACTTCCTTCTAACTCTAATAATGCTGCAGACCTTGTGTAGCCCTGGTGATTACAGTAAAGGGGCCAATGAGATAGTGACACTGATTATCCCTCAGGGCTCTAGGAATAGGACAATATATCCAGTGTTGATCTTTGTTGTAGGAGATGCTAGAGATCAGGCATTGGCAAGTTCCAAATGGGCACAGAAACCATAGGAATGCAGAACCAGTTGCAGATTAATAAGTTTAATCACTTATTCCTCCTGGACATGGTTTACAACAAGATCAATAAGTATTAGACATGTTATTAGTCTTCGTATCTTTCACTAAAGTATGAAGTACAGGTTGGTGCTGGTTTAGAGAGGATCTGGGTGTACACAGAAGCATCACTGACCATGAGGTAGTGATGCAAGGGCCGGTTGGTGTCAAATTCAATTAATATATAGCTGAGAAAAATAAATCCATATTGTAGCATGCTGCTAGAACTATGCAGAACTATGGCTGCTGGTGCTATACTTCAAGGATGGCTTCAACATATCCCCCACTAGGTCCTACCACCTATTCCATATTTTATACTATCCCTACAAGAAACGTTCAGGGAGAAGAAAATACAACTAGTGTGCTGCCATGAAGCTAGAGCTACTGTATGTGCTGAAGTACGGACTCACCAAGAAACACCTTTTCCATTGGTACTACAAATTCCAGGTAAGCTGAAAATAGAGTGCTCCAAGACTAAAACAGATAGGGTCATCAAATCTGTGTTTATTAAGATGTTTATTAACATCTTAACTGCACAGAAGGGGCATCAGAACCTAACACTACTCCACTTAAGCATTTCTCATGAATTTCACTACCTATATGATAAGACATTTCTAATCATTTCTGTCATTCCTGCTCCCTGCTCATGTCCACACAGGACCAGTCATTCAGATACCTTTAAGCTCCATATTTTGTTCTTCTCATATTCTGTGCCTTGTCAATGTCCTTCATTTTGCCTGAATTGTCCTTCCCTTCTTTTGATATTTTTCCTACCAAATCTTGATTTTTTTAAAGTGGAGAGTTAAAAAGAGATAAAGAGGATATAAAGATGAAGAGGAACATGAAAAGGCTATGTTAAAATTCATCTTTCAAGAAATGAAGGTATATTATCTCGTCCCATCATTTCATGGCAAATAGATGGGATTCAATGGATACAGTGGCAGACTTTATATCCTTAGTCTCCAAATCGCTGCAGATGTTGACTGCATCAGTGAAATTAAAACACTTGCCCCTTGGAAGAAAAGCTATGACCATCCTAAATAGCATATTAAAAAGCAGAGAGATTAATTCCCGACAAAATCCATCTGGCTAGAGCTATGTTTTTCCCAGTAGTCATGTATGAATGTGAGGGTTGACTATAATAAAACCTGAGCACAGAAGAACTGATGTTTTCAAACTGTCCTGTTGGAGAAGACTCTTGAGAGTCCCTTGGACTGCAAGGAGATCCAACCAGTCCATTCTAAAGGAGATAAGTCCTGTGTATTCACTGGAAGGACTGATGCTAAACGTGAAACTCCAATACTTTGGCCACCACATGCGAAGAGCTAACTCAGTGTAAAAGACCCTGATGCTGGGAGGGATTGGGGACAGGAAGAGAATGGGATGACAGAGAATGAGATGCCTGGATGGCATCACAGACGGGATGGGCATGATTTTGAGTGAACTCTGGGAGTAGGTGATAGATAACGAGGCCTGGCGTGATGTGATTCATGGGGTCACAAAAAGTAGGACATTTTTGAGGCACTAACACTTTACCTTTCTGATATTTGTTTGGTATTGGTGGCTTCCTGTAAAATGCTATGGTCCAGAGGTAAAAGGTAGATTCTGACTCAGGCATGCAATAAACAGGAAAACCAATGAGGAAAAAAAAAAAGAAAAGAAAAAAAGAAAGAAAGAAGGAAAAAGAGAACTCACCCAGTGTGGCTTTCTGGCAAAACGACAAGGTTATTTCTCTTTAATATTGTACCACGAAGTTTCCTTTAAAAATTAGGTATCCTTCAACTTTACAAATCCTGGCCACCTAAACCTGTAAAAGACTCTCTATTCTGGAAAACTGCTTTAGTCAAAAGAAAGCCTACTCATCTGAGAGGTAAGAATGCATTTCTATTGGTAAAATTTTGACAGGAATAACATGGAAGCAAATGACTGAATAAAAAGTGAGAAAAAGTGTAGTACAATTTGATTTCCAGTTGAAATTATACTTGCTTTTTCACTGCGTTATCTTGTTTCTGTCATTCCATGTCTCCTGAAAATCCTCATCATTAAGTCCCATGAACAGCAATCATGGACACTGATTTAAGGGATTGTTATGGAAAACGTCGCAGAGAGTAGGACACGACCAAGTGACTGAACTGAACTGATGGAAAACGTTCCCACCACAGAATAGAAAACACATATCATTCACCAAAATAGGAAAGCAAAAAACTTTCATACACAAGCATCAATTTCTGTTAATGAAAAATGTTCTTTGTGACATTTACTATCCCTGATACACACCTCTGAAATACATAAGTCATTGTAAAAAATGCTTTCCTTAGAAGATGATGACAATTTTTTTTAGCTCTTCTTGGGAATGAAACCCAATGTTGGTGATTTTAATTTGTAAACTATATACTACTTTTTCAGAGGGTTAGGATCTTAAGAATCTTGCTTCCATACAGATTTTCTGAAGATGAACTTGTTTAATATATGTGTTTCTTGTCGATTCCGTAAGTCCTTATTCAGACATTTTTTTACTCCCTAAATAGAGACTTCTACTCCTGAAGCAAGGAGAGTAAACTCAGAAGGAAAAATAGATATGGGATATGATAGTTAATTCCAATCGGAGAACACAATCTATCAAAGAAAATTGAACAGCTCAACTAAAATGGTAATCTTATAACAATCTGTAAAGTCAGAAGAAAAATTCATGAGTGATTTAAAATCATATCTCTAAGACCATTAACAAAAAGATAAAAATCAAGGGAAGCAGAAGAATGGCAGATGCACAGGCAGTGAGACCAAGAAGAACAGAACATAGAATGGAAGCTCAGTGTGACTGAATAAAACAGAGTTAATTGAACAATGGGAAGACTGAGAATTACTAGCTTAATGTGAACAGTGTCAGAGTCCTGATCTCTGAAGAAACAGGATTTTGCCTCAGTAACAGTTACCACACTTTATCACTCATGAGCTTTTGCATAGCAGAATTTTATCCAAGAATGAAACAGGGCAGAGAAAGCTTCTGACATAGACATCAGAATCGGGACATAGAGTGCCCCTGACTAGTCTAAGCAAGAGAGCTATATACTATTTAATTTTGTTATAACAATAAATCCAAAGAATGTCTCAAGGTTGTAAAAAAGTTTACCAGACCAATTCTACAATTTACATTTTAAAGTAACAGGATTAGAACTTACCAGACCCACTCCTGTAATATACATTCTAATATCAAGTTTAGTCAGAATGTTTTCAAGAAGGAGAAACTGTTCCCAAGCAGGATACAATGTTGTTATATAATACTTACTAAGAAATATAGGAGAAAAATTAAAATATAAAAGCTTGTCCTTTCTTACTCCTTGAGAATTCCAAGCCTCTATCTCCTCTTCGAGAACCTCAAATTCTTTCTCCTCCTCAGGGTCTCTGGACTTATCATTCCACCTAGGAATTAACTCTCTCATTATCCCCTTTTCTTTTAAGGAGAATTATGTTGCCAAGGGAAAAGGGTGTCATTTTCATTCCATAGCTACTTCCTGATGTGATGGGGCTTCATCCCTAAATTCATCAGCATCTCTTCTAACTGTCATATTGAGAGTCTCTAGACCAGAGGCCCCAAATAATAGTTTGGAGAGGCTGTGGCAATTGTAGGAGCCTGTTCACTTGTAACTTAAAAACTTTCACACAGTTAGAAACAAATCAGCTTTAAAGTTAGAGATGAAAGATAAAATAGTCATTAAACCAAATTAAAACACAATCAAAATTAAGAGTTACATTATGTCCATAGTTACATGACTCCATTTTAGGATTTCTGGATGTCCTCAGGTCAAGAAAAATGACATATATTATTGTTGTTGTTGAAGGTATTCACAGAGTTGAAGTCCTTTCTTTGAAGTGATGAATCCCACCATGGGGAACCCCCTTCACTTGATGAGGAGTTTGAAAAGCTGAAAGCTGAATCACAGAGTTAATTCTAAAGCTTTAGGATCTATGTCAATAGTTGTGCATAAAAATGTCTGTCATTGACATAATCCCCTTTTTTGGGCGGGGGCAGAATGAGCCTTCCCTAAAGGTGTGGGTACATTTAAACCAACAGTTTTGTGTTTCCTGAGTTAATTTATGTAGATTCCTCTTAATGATGCCATTACCCTTTATCTACCTTTCCTGAAGATCGGAGTTGGGTAAGTGATATTGTATTCCTAAAACTTTTGACACTCCTTGAGTTACAACAGCTTTAAAAATAGGGTTGCTCTGAATTGTAGAGTTCAAGATCCCACTTACATCATGAGAAGTCAGTACACTAAGATTTTGTTCATTCCTTTAACTCAGGCTGTAATGGATACAACGTTTGACGTGAGAATAGGTCTTTGAGTGTGGTCTATGAGGTTGGTAATAACAGGAACAGCATTTGTGCTCGACCCATACATTTCCCATCAGCCCACTCCCTAATATTCACATTATTGTTCATTTTAAAAGAAAAGGTTCCATATTCATGAAAACAGTGGCCTGTAACTTGCGCAGCATATTTACCCCCCAAAGGGATAAAGGAGACTCTGGCATCATTAGGAACCCATGAGGAAATAACACAGAGTTCTAGTTTCATCTTAATGTCAGGAAGCAACAGTTAGAACTGGACATGGAACAACAGACTGGTTCCAAATAGGAAAAGGAATACATCAAGGTTGTATATTAGCACCCTGCTTATTTAAATCCTATGCAGAATACATCATGAGGAACTCAGGGCTGGAAGAAGCACAGCTGGAATCAAGATTACCAGGAGAAATATCAATAACCTCAGATAGGCAGATGACACTACCCTTATGGCAGAAAGTGAAGAGGAACGAAAAAGCCTCTTGATGAAAGTAAAAGAGGAAAGTGAAAAGGTGGGATTGAAGCTCAACATTCAGAAAACTAAGATCATAACATCTGGTCCCATCACTTCATGGGAAATAGATGGGGAAACAGTGTCAGACTTAATTTTGGGGGGCTCCAAAATCACTGTGGATGCTGATTGCAGCCATGAAATTAAAAGACACTTACTCCTTGGGATGAAAGTTATGACCAACCTATGTAGCATAATAAAAAAACAGACATTCCTTTGCCAACCAAGTTCCATCTAGTCAAAGCTATGGCTTTTCCAGTGGTCATTATGAATGTGAGAGTTGGACTGTGAAGAAAGCTGATTGCCAAAAATTGATGCTTTTGCACTGTGGTGTTGGAGAAGACTCTTGAGAGTCCCTTGGACTGCAAGGTGATTCAACCAGTGCATTCTAAAGAAGATCAGTCCTGGGTGTTCATTGGAAGGACTGGTGCTAAAGTTGAAACTCCAGTCCTTTGACCACCTGATGTGAAGAGGTGGCTCACTGGAAAAGACTCTGATGATGCTGGGAGGGATTGGAGGCAGGAGGAGAAGGGACGACAGAGAATGAGATGGCTGGAAGGTATCACTGACTTGATGGACATCAGTTTGAGTGAACTCCAGGTGCTGGTGATGGACAGGGATGCCTGGCATGCTGTGATTCATGGGGTCACAAATATTCGGACATGACTGAGCTACTGTACTGAACTGAACAGAACATAATAGCTCTTGGCTCATCCTGATAGCTTTAGTATAATAGAGGATAGGAGGAAAGTGGACCATGGGGCTTCAGTGAGCACAGAGAAACTTGCCCTGTTTTCCAAAAGGTATCAACTGATTAGCCCCCACAGAGTGCTTAATACCTAGTGTTCCTCAGATGTTATTAAGATGGGGGCATGTGTGTGGTCTCAATTCTCTTGAGAGTCTGATGACTGGGGCCTATATCTCAGAGGTAAGTCTCTTCTCTTGTGTGGTTCTTTGCAGATGATACAGGGAGCCAGAGGTGCCTTGGATGCCTGAGGGGAAAACTTGTTGAAATATCCCTCCTTTCCTCAGTAATAGCAAGCCCATCCCTTTTCACCTCTGTCCCTCTGGTTATTTTTCTCAGGTTGTTTCAGAGCCGTTCTAATAGACATTGTTGGGGCTTCAGGCTTTTCCTGGATTCCCCCCCACCTCTATTTTCCTCCTCATATTCTCTACTATAATATACCATCTGAAATATCTGTAACAGTTTTCCTAAGGTTTAATTTGGCCCAAATACCTGTTTGCATAACTAATGGCAGACATCTGATGTAAAATGAGTGAGAAATCTATGTTGAAAATTATTTCTCCCTCTGTAATATTAAGGTGAATGTCAGTAAAATTATGGGGAGCTTCCCGTAGTCTATTTAGGAATGTACCAGAATTTCCTTCTCTCCCTATTCTATGTCAACCAATTTGGCATAATTTAAAGTCAGTGGGTGGGGCTGGGGTGTCATCCTAAGATGGCAGAGGAATAGGACTGGGAGACCAATTTCTCCCCCAAAAATCCAGCAAAAGAACATTTGAACGCTGAACAAAGTCCACAAAATAATTTCTGAACACTGGCTTGAAGACATCAGGCACCCAGAAATGCTGCCAATTTTCTTCAAAATGAGGTAGGGCAGAATATAAAATAAAAGGAGTGTTAGCGATGGAGAGCCGTTCTGGCAAGGGAATCTTAAAGAGGAAAAAGTTTCCAAACACCAGGAAACCCTCTCTCCAGCGTGTCTGTCGGGAGTTTTGGAATCTCAGAGGGCAACGCACCTAAGAAAACAATACATACAGACATATATACATACATAAAACCCACAGGTTATATGCCTACCCCAGACACTTGCATCCATCACCAGGAAGAGGGGGGTGAATAGGGAGGAGTGGGCTGCATTGCTTAGGATAAGGACCAGTCTCAAATGTCCTGAGGGCAATCTGAGGGGTGCGAAGAGAAAGGGAAAGAGAACTATCCCACAAAAGCCCTTACTTGAGATACTGCCGGGCCCACTCACAGAACAAAGGACGGAGCAAATACCAGAGGAGAATGTGCAGGATGTGGACCAGCCCATCCACCGCAGGAGGAGGGGGCAGGAGGGTGGTAGCCAGAGCAAGAAAGGGGCAAATTCAGTCCCAGAGACAGCATTCCCTATCAAACTGTGAACAGTCTTCCAGTTGCTAACCAAGACTTCCTGGAATTCTAGACAGTTGACATCCACCAGGAGTGCCACAGCGACAGATCAGTACCCCAGTAAAGACACAGCAGAGATGGTGCACACTGTTACCCAGTAAACCAAGAGGCTGGGACCGGGGAAGAGATAAGGCGATATCACTGCCAGGGAGAGGACACTAGCCAAACACCTTGTTGTCTGAGCTATTCAGGACTGGGAAGTGTAACAACAACAACAAAAAAGCCCAACTCATTCTGTAACTTTGGGGAGTACCAGAGAACCTGGCCCTGAGTGGCCTAGATCAGGAAAGTGCACGCAACTTGGGGCCCGCTCCCTGAAGAGTAATCTGGAGGCTGAGTAGTGTAGGCTAGGAAAGCAAACAACCAAGAGCAGGGGCAAACCCAGGGTGTCCAAGGCACTGCGAGCACTCCCCACACACGCCATTGATATTTGTTTGCAGTGTTCCTCCCTCCTCACAGCATGATTGAAAAAGTGAGCTTGAATAAGAGAACACTTCTCACCCTTATGTTAGAGTGGAAATTGGACACTGAAGAGAGCAGAGAACAGAAGAAACCAAACAAACAGAAGGAACCACGTTGGCAGGGACAGATGAAACAGAATACCCCCTGTAGATAACAACAACTACACTGGGGGTGTACTTTAGATCTTGAGAACAAGATCTAAGCTGGAACAATGAGCTATCTGAAACTGAACTGAGCCCACACTCTCTGAAACAGCTCCAGAGAGATGTATTTTTACTACTTTCATTTTTTTAAAATTATTTTTTAAGTCCTCTGTACTGCCTTTAATTTTCAATTTTATAACATATTATTACCTTACCCATGCCAAAAAAGTAGAGGTTAGACCGTCAAAACTACAATATTAAACAAAAACAAAAACCCCAAAATATACTTTTTTTCTTTTGTTTTTTAATACTGAATTTTTGTGAGTCCAACTTCTACTTTAGATTTTTGATCTTTGCTTTTTGGTAGTTATCAATATTTTACCTTTACGAATCTAATCTTAAGTACCCATTTTTATCTAGGAGTGTGATTAATGGCTTGATTACTCTCTCCCCCTTTTGATTCTCCTTTTTCTTCACCAGGTAGCCTCTATTTCCTCCCTCCACCTTCTCTTCTCTACCTAACTCTGCGAATTTCGCTGTGTGTTCTGGGCTGTGGAGAAGATAGTAATACTTTGATCTATCCCTGTCTTTTTTATTTCCCTTTTTCTCAGCCATTTCACCTCTATCTCCTTCCTCCTTCTTCTCTTCTCCATATAACTCTGTGAGCCTCTCTGAGGGTTCCAGACTGTGAAGAGCACATAGAAAATAGGTTACTGGTTCGATTGCTTTCTCCCCTTGTGATTCCCCCTCTCCACCTTCTGGTCACTTCTATCTCCCTCCACCCTCTTCTCTTCTCCATGTAATTCTGCAAACCTCTCTGGATGTCCCTCAATGTGGAGAGTCTTTTCATCAATAACCTAGAAGTTTTATCATTGGTGCTGTATGGATGTAGAAGTCTTGAGGCTACTGTAAGTATAAGACTCTAAACCAGAGCAGGAGGCTTAAGCCCAAAACTTGAGAACAGCAAAGAACTCTTGACTTCAGGGAATATTAAATGATAAGAGATGATCCGAAAACCTCCATTCCTACACTGAAAGCAAAGATGACCCAAGAGTCACCAAGTTCCAGAGAAAGACATACCACACAAATTATCCAGCAACACAGGAACATAGTGCTGAGCTTCAATATACAGGCTTCCCAAAGTCATTCCAATCGCATAGACATCTCAAATCTCACTACTGGATAATTCATTGCAATCCAGAGAGAAGAAACCCAGTTCCACCCATAAGAACACCGACACAAGCTCCACGAATCAGTAAATTAGAAACAATCAAACACAAAGAACAGATATTAAAATCTCCATGGGAAAAACAACAAATAACACACAAGGGGATTCCCATAAGAATACTAACTGATCTTTCAATAGAAACTCTTCAGGTCAGGAGGAATGACAGGACATATTTAAAGTGATGAAAGAGAAAACCTACAACACATATTACTGTACCCAGGTAGGATCACATTCAAATATGAAGGAGAAATCAAAACCTTTACAGACAAGTAAAAGCTGAGAGAATTCAGCACCTCCAAACAAGCTCTTCAACAAATGCTAAAGAATCTTAGATGGGAAACACAGAAATCGTATATACACTCGAACCACAAACAACAAAGTAATTGGCAATAGGATACTAATATCAATAATTACCTTAAATGTAAATAGGTTGAATATCCCAAACAAAAGACAATCGCTGGAAGAATGAATACAAAAGCAATACCACGGTATGTGCTCTCTACAAGAGACCCACTTCAAAATACGGGACATAAAATAGTGATCGAAAATGAAGGGATGGAAAAACATATTACATGCAAATGGAGACCAAAAATATAAAAAAGCTGGAGTAGCAATACTCATATTAGATGAAATAGACTTTAAAATAAAGGCTATGAACAGAGACTAAGAAGAACACTCTATCATGATCAAAGGATCACCCCAAGAAGAAGATCTAACAATGACAATCATATACGGACCCAACATAGGGCACTGGACTATGTAAGGCAAATGCTAACAAGTATGAAAGGGGAAATTAGCAATAACACATTAATAGTGGGAGACTTTAATATCCCACTCAAAACTATGGATAGATCAACTAAACAGAAATTAACAAGGAAACACAAACTTTAAATGCCACCGTGGACCAGTAGACCTAGTTGATACCTATAGGACATTTCACTCAAAAACAATCAATTTCACCTTTCTCTCAAGTGCACATGGAATCTTCTCCAGGATAGATCATATCTTGGGCCATAAATCTAGCCTTGGTAAATTCAAAAACAATTAAAACCATTCCAATCATCCTTTCTGACCACAATGCAGTAATATTAGATCTCGATTACAGGGAAAAAAAATTAAAAATGCCAACATATGGAGGCTTTTGAATAACCAAAAAATCACAGAGGAAAAAAAAAAAGAAAAATATGCATAGAAAGGAGTGAAAAATGAAGACCCAACAACCCAAAACCTATGACACTGTAAAAGCTGTGCTAAGGGAAGGTTCATAACACTACAGACTTACCTCAAGAAACAGAAAACTCAACTGAATAACCGCACTTCAAACTTAGTTCAATTTAGTAGAGTTCAGTCGCTCAGTCATGTCCGACTCTTTGCGACCCCATGAATCACAGCACGCCAGGCCTCCCTGTCCATGACCAACTCCCAGACTTCACTCAAACTCATGTCCATCAAGTCGGTGATGCCACCCAGGCATCTTATTCTCTGTCGTCCCCGTCTCTTCCCACCCCCAATCCCTCCCAGCATCAGACTCTTCCAGTGAGTCAACTTTTCGCATGAGGTGGCCAAAGTATTGGAATTTCAGCTTTAGCATCAGTCCTTCCAATGCACACCCAGGATTGATCTCCTTTACAATGGACTGGTTGAATCTCTTTTCAGTCCAAGTGACTCTCAAGAGTGTTCTCCAGCAACGCAGTTCAAAAGCATCAATTCTTCAGCGATCAGCTTTCTTCACAGTCCAACTCTCACATCCATACATGAAAACGGGAAAATATCATAGCCTTGACTAGACGGACATTGATTGGCCAACTAATGTCTCTGCTTTTTAATATGCTATCTACGTTGGTCATAACTTTCCTTCCAAGCAGTAAGCGTCTTTTAATTTCATGGCTGCAGTCAGCATCTGCAGTGATTTTGGAGCCCAAAAAATAAAATCAGACACTGTTTCTACTGTTTCCCCATCTATTTCCCATAAAGTGATGGGACCAGATGTCATGATATTTGTTTTAGGAATGTTGAGCTTCAAGCCAACCTTTTCACTCTCCTCTTTCACTTTCATCAAGAGGCTTTTGAGTTCCTCTTCACTTTCTGCCAAAAGTGTAGTGTCATCTGCATAACTGAGGTTATTGATATTTCTCCCAGCAATGTTGATTCCAGCTTGTGCTTCTTCCAACCCAGCGTTCCTCATGATGTACTCTGCATATAAATTAAATAAGCAAGGTGACAATATACAGCCTTGACGTATTCCTTTTCCTATTTGAAACCAGTCTTTTGTTCCGTGTACAGTTCTCACTGTTGCTTCCAGACCTGCATACAGGTTTCTCAAGAAGCAGGTCAGGTGGTCTGGTATTCCCATCACTTTCAGAATGTTCCAGAGTTTATTGTGATCGACACAGTTAAAGGCTTTGGCATAGTCAATGAAGCAGAAATAGATAATTTCCTGGAACTCTCTTGCTTTCTCCATGATCCAGGGGATGTTGGCAATTTGATCTCTGGTTCCTCTGCCTTTTCTAAAATGTGCTTGAACATCTGGGAGTTCACGGTTCACATATTGGTGAAACCTGGCTGGGAGAATTTGGAGAATGACTTTACTAGTGTGTGAGATGAGTACAATTGTCCTGTAGTCTGAGCATTCTTTGGCATTCCTTTTCTTTGGGATTGGAATGAAGACTGACATTTTCCAGTCCTGTGAACAGTGCTGAGTTTTCCAAATTTGCTGGCATATTGAATGCAGCATTTTCACAGCATCATCTTTCAGGATTTGAAATAACACCATTGGAATTCCATCACCTCCACTAGCTTTGTTCTTAGTGATGCTCTCTAAGGCCCGCTTCACTTCACATTCCATGATGTCTGGTTTCACATGAGTGATCATGTCATTGTGATTATCTTGGTCGTGAAGATCTTTTTTGTACAGTTCTTCTGTGTATTCATGCCACCTCTTCTTAATATCTTCTACTTTTAGGTCCAAACAATTTCTGTCCTTTATCGAGCCCATCTTTGCATAAAATGTTCCCTTGATATCTCTAATTTTCTTGTAAAGATCTCCTGTTTTTCCTATTCTGTTGTTTTCTTCTATTTCTTTGCATTGATTGCTGAGCAAGGCTTTCTTACTAGCTATTCTTTGGAACTCTGCATTTAGATGCTTACATCTTTCCTTTTCTCCTTTTCTTTTCGCTTCTCTTCTTTTCACAGCTATTTGTAATGCCTCCTCAGACAGCCATTTTGCTTCTTTGCAATTTTTTTTTCCATGGGGATGGTCTTTTCCCTGTCTCCCGTACAATGTCACTAACCTCCGTCCAGAGTTCATCAGGCACTCGATCTATCAGATCTCTTCCAGAATGTTCCACAGTTTATTGTGATCCACACAGTCAAAGGCTTTGGCGTAGTCAATGAAGCAGAAATTGATGTTTTTCTGGAACTCTCTTGCTTTCTCCATGATGCAGCGCATGTTGGCTATTTGATCTCTGTTTCCTCTACCTTTTCTAAAACCTACTTGAACATCTGGGATTTCACGGTTCACATATTGCTGAAGCCTGGCTTGCAGAATTCTGGGCATGACTTTACTATCAGATCGAGTCCCTTAAATCCATTTCTTACCTACACTGTATACTCATAAGGGATTTGAATAAACTTCACCTCTAAAACAACTAGAAAAGGAATAAATTAACAACCCCAGGGTTAATAGAAGGAAAGAAACCTTAAAAATTGGGGCAGAAATTAAAAAAGAAAGAAAAGAGGACATAGGAAAAAAAAGAAGAAGGAAAAGTTGGTTCTTGAGAAGATAAATAAAAGTGACAAACCATTAGCCAAGCTCATCAAGAAACAAAAGGGAAGAATGAAATCAACAAAATTAGAAACAAAAATGGAGAAATCACAAATGACAACACTGAAATACAAAGGTTCATAAGAGACTATCAGCAACTATATACCAATAAAATGGACAACTTGGAAGAAATGAAAAATTCGTAGAAAAGTCTAATTTTCCAAACATGAACCATGAATGAATAGAAAATCTTAATAGATCCACCACAAGCAAGGAAATTGAAACTGTAATCAGAAATCTTCTAGCAAACAAAAACCAAGGATCAGTCGAATTCGCAGATGAATTCTCCCCAAAATGTAGATAACAGCTAACACCTATCTTACTCAAATTCTTGCAGAAAATTGAAGAGAAAGATAAATTTCCAAACTCATTCTATAAGACCACAATCATCCTAATGATAAAACAAGACAAAATGAATAGTGAAGTCGCCTAGTCGTGTCTGACTCTTTACAATCCCATTGATTGTAGACCACCAGACTCCTCCTCCTCAACAAGTAAGGGAACAGGATAAATGCCCACCAACCCAAATAAAAGAGGAAGAGATAGGGAAACTACACGATAAAGAATTCCAAAAAATGATACTGAAAATGATCCAAAATCTTGAAAACAATTGGAGCTTCAGTTCAGTTTAGTTCAGTTTAGTCGCTCAGTCCTGTCCGACTCTCCGCGACCTCATGAATCACAGAAGATACAACCTTGACTAGAGAGTAAAATCTGATAACACCATAGTAGGCCTAAAAGCAGCCACCAATTCTCCAGGCCTCCCTGTCCATCACCAACTCCCGGAGTTCACTCAAACTCATGTCCGCAGAGTTGGTGATGCCATCCAGCCATCTCATTCTCTGTCATCCCCTTCCCCTCCCACCCCCAACCTTTCCCAGCATCAGAGTCTTTTCCAGTGAGTCAACTCTTCGCATGAGGTGACCAAAGTATTGGAGTTTCAGTATTAGCATCAGTCCTTCCAATGAACAACCTGAACTGATCTCCTTTAGAATGGACTGGTTGAATCTCCTTGAAGTACAAGGGACTTTCAAGAGTTTTCTCCAACACCACACATCAAAAACATCAATTCTTTGGCGATCAGCTATCTTAACATTCCAACTCTCACATCCATACATGATCATGGGAAAACCATAGCCTTGATTAGACAGATCTTTGTTGGCAAAGTAATGTCTCTGCTTTTTAATATACTATCAAGTTTGGTCATAACTTTCCTTCCAAGCAGTAAGCATCTTTTAATTTCATGGCTGCAATCAGCATCTGCAGTGATTTGGGAGCCCAAAAAAATAAAGTCTGACATTTTTTCCACTGCTTTTCCTTTATTTCCCATGAAGTGATGGGACCAGGTGCCATGATATTTGTTTTCTGAATATTGAGCTTCAAGCCAACCTTTTCACTCTCCTCTTTCACTTTCATCAAGAGGTTTTTGAGTTCCTCTTCACTTTCTGCCAAAAGTGTAGTGTCATCTGCATATCTGAGGTTATTGATATTTCTCCCAGCAATTTTGATTCCAGCTTGTGCTTCTTCCAACCCAGCGTTCCTCATGATGTACTCTGCATATAAGTTAAATAAGCAAGGTGACAATATACAGCCTTGACGTAGTCCTTTTCCTACTTGAAACCAGTCTGTTGTTCCATGTACAGTTCTGACTGTTGCTTCCTGACCTGCATACAGGTTTCTCAAGAGGCAGGTCATGTGGTCTATTATTCCCATCTCTTCCAGAATGTTCCACAGTTTATTGTGATCCACACAGTCAAAGGCTTTGGCGTAGTCAATGAAGCAGAAATTGATGTTTTTCTGGAACTCTCTTGCTTTCTCCATGATGCAGCGCATGTTGGCTATTTGATCTCTGTTTCCTCTACCTTTTCTAAAACCTACTTGAACATCTGGGATTTCACGGTTCACATATTGCTGAAGCCTGGCTTGCAGAATTCTGGGCATGACTTTACTAGCGTGTGAAATGAGTGCAATTGTGCGGTAGTTTGAGCATTCTTTGACATTGCCTTTCTATGGGATTGGAATGAAGACTAACCTCTTCAAGTCCTGTGAACACTGTTGAATTTTCCAAATTTGCTGGCATATTGAGTGCAGCACTTTCACAGCATCATTATTCAAGACTTGAAATAGCTCTACTGGAATTACATCACCTCCACTAGCTATATTCGTAGTGATGCTTTCTAAGGCCTACTTGACTTCACATTCCAAGATGTCTGGTTCTAGGTCAGTGATCACGTTATCCTGACTATCTTGGTCGTGAAGATCTTTTTTTGTACAGTTCTTCTGTGTATTCTTGCCACCTCTTCTTAATATCTTCTGCTTTTCTCATATCCACACCATTTCTGTCCTTTATCGAGCCCATCTTAGCATGAAATATTCTCTTGATATTTCTAATTTTCTTTAAGAGATCTCTTGTTTTTCTTAATCTGTTGTTTCCCTCTATTTCTTTGCATTGACCACTGATGAAATCTTTCTTATCTCTCCTTGCTATTCTTTGGAGCTCTGCATTCAGATGCTTATATCTTTTTTTTCTCTCCTTTGCTTTTTGCTTCTCTTCTTCTCCTAGCTATATGTAAGGCCTCCTCAGACAGCCATGTTGCTCTTTGCATTTCTTTCCCTTGGGGTTGGTCTTGGTCCCTTTCTCCTGTACAATGTCACGAACCTTCATCCATAGTTCATCAGGCAATCTATCTATCAGATCTAGTCCCGTATATTTCTCACTTCCACTTTATAATCATAAGGGATTTGATTTCGGTCATATCTGAATGGCCTAGTGGTTTTCTCTACTTTCTTCAATTTCTGAATTCTTGTCTGAATTTGGCAATAAGGAGTTCATGATCGGAGCCACAGGCAGCTTCTGGCCTTTATACTAACTGTATAGAGCTTCTCCATCTTTGGCTGCAAAGAATATAATCAATCAGATTTCGGTTCTGACAATCTGGTGATGTCCATGTGCAGAGTCTTCTTCTCTTGTGTAGTTGGAAGAGGGTTTTTGTTATGTCCAGTGCCTCCTCTTGGCAAAACTCTATTAGTCTTTGTTTGCCCTGCTTCATTCTGTGCTCCAAGGCCAAATTTGCCAGGTGTTTCTTGACTTCCTACTTTTGCATTCCAGTCCCCTATAATGAAAAGGACATCTTTTTTGGGTGTTAGTTCTAAAAGGTCTCATAGGTCTTCATAGAATCATTCAACTTCGGACTCTTCAGCGTTACTGACTGAAGCATAAGCTTGGATTACTGTAATATTGAATGGTTTGACTTGGAAATGAACAGAAATCATTCTGTCGTTTTTATGATTGCATCCAAGTCATGAATATCGGACTTTCTTGTTGACCATCATGGCTCCTCCATTTCTTCTAAGGGATTCCTGGCCACAGTAGTAGATATAATGGTCATCTGAGTTAAATTCACCCATTCCAGTCCATTGTAGTATGTTAGGTCTTTTTGCGGGATAGATCTCCCTCTCTTTCCACCCCTCACCCCCTTACCTAGCTATCACAGAGTTAAAGTTGTTTTCTCATGGTAGCTCCGTCAGATTGCCCTCAGGGCATTTAGGCCTGGTCCTTACACTAAACAATATAGCCTGCTCTTCACTGTTTAGCCTCCTTTACCCTGGTAGTAGATGCGAGTGTCTAGGGGTACTTCTCTGCTGAATGTTGTTGTTAGCCACATAATCTGTGGGTTTTTTGTATGTATATACGTAGGTATGTGTTTTTCCTCCGAGGTTCGTTGCCCTCTGAGATTCCAAATCTCCACACAGATCTGCCGGAGAGAGGGTTTCTGGTATTTGGATACTGCTCCACTTTAAGACTCCCTTTCTGGGATGGATCTCCATCACTAACTCTTTTTTCTCTCCTTTTATCTTTTATATTCTGTTCTACCACCTTTGCAGAAAATTGACTCCGTTTCTGGGTGTCTTTTGTCCTCTGCCAGAGTAAAGAAATTGTTTTGTGCAATTTGCTCAGTGTTCAAATGTTCTTTGAATGGATTTGTGGGAGAGAAGGTGTTCTCCCCGTCCTATTCCTCTGCCATCTTAGGATCGCACCCCTCACCCCCCCCACACACACTGATTTTAAACTACGCTAAGTTGGCTGACATAGAATAGGGAGACAAGGAAATTCTAGTACATTCCTATATAGACTACGGGAATCTCTCCATAATTTTACTGACATTCACCTTAATAATACAGAAAGATAAATTAATCTAAAAATAGATTTCTCTCTCATTTCGCTCCAGATGTCTTCCATAATTTACGAAAACAAGTAATTGTACAAAATTAATCCTTAGAAAGTTATGACCAACCTAGAAGGCATATTAAAAAGCAGAGACATTACTATGCCAAACAAGGTCTGTCTAGTCAATGCTATGGTGTTTCCAGTGGTCAGGAATGGATGTGAGAGTTGGACTGTGAAGAAAGCTGATAGCCAAAGAATTGATGCTTTTGAACTGTGCGGTTGGAAAAGACTCTTGAGAGTCCCTTGGACTACAAGGTGATCCAACCAGTGCATTCTAAAGGAGATCAGTCCTGGGTGATCATTGCAAGGACTGATGCTAAAGCTGAAACTCCAATACTTTGCCCAACTCATGTGAAGAATTGACTCACTGTAAAAGACTCTGGTTCTGGGAGGGATTGGGAACAGGAAGAGAAGGGGTCACAGAGAATGAGATGGCTGGATGTGATCACCGACTCGATGGGCATGAGTTTGAGTGAACTCCAGGAGTTGGTGATGGACAGGGAGGCCTGGTATGATGTGATACATGGGGTGGCAAAGAGTTACAATGGAGCTACTGAACTGGACTGAAACCTTGAACAACTGTTGCAAACATTTCAGATGCTATATCATTGTAAAGAATATAGGGAGGAAAACAGAGATAAAAAATTCAGCAAAAGACTGAAGCCCCAACAATGTCTGTTAGAACTGCTCTGAAACAGCCTGAGAAAAATAATCAGAGGGACACAGGTGAAAAGGGATGGGCATCTCCAGAGGGATTCCCTTCAGGCATCCAAGACACCTCTGGCTCCCTGTCTTGTGTGCAAAAGACCACACTAGAGAGAGACTGACCTCTGAGATATAGGCCCCAGTCATCAAACTCTCAAGAGGATTGGGAGCACACAAAAGCCCTCATCTTAATAATATCTTAAGAACACCATGTATTAAGCACTGTGCGGGAGCTAATCTGTTGATTCCTTTTGGAAACCACGGCAAGTTTCTCTGTACTTACTGAAGCCTCTGGTCCAATTTCCTCCCATCCACTGTTATAATGGAGCTGTCAGGATGAGCCAAACGCTGTTATTTCATTCATCCATTAAGCTGCAACTCGGATTGTCTTTTATTTCCTCATGGGTTCCTAATAATGCCAGAGCCTCTCTTATCCCTTTAGGGAGGAATATGCTGAAAAAGGTCCAGGCCTCTGTTTTCATAATACGGAACCCTTTTTTTAATATGGACAATAATGTAAATGCTAGGATGTGGGCTGATGGGAAAAGTATGGGTCGAGCGCAAATGCTGTTCCTGTTGTGACCAACCTCAAAGACCCTGTGTATACCATGCTCAAAAACCTCTTTTCATGTCAAAAGCAGTATCCATTACAGCCTGAGTTTAAGGAATGGACAAAATCTTACTGTACTGACTTCTCATGATGTAAGTGGAATCTAAAACTCTACAATTCAGAGCAACAGTGGCTCCATTTTCAAAACTTTTGTAACTGCAGGAGTGTGAAAAGTTATATGAATAGAATATCACTAACCCAACTCCCATCTTCAGGAAAGGTAGAAAAAGTGTAACGATATCATTAAGAGGCATCTACATAAGCTAACTCAGGAAACAGAGAACCATAAGTTGAAAATTTACCCTTACCTTTAACGAAGGCTCAGACTCCCCATCCCCCTGCAAAAAAAAAAAAAAATGGATTTTCTCAATGACACACCAATTTTATGCACAGATATTAGCATAGATCCTCAAGCTATAGAATTAACTATGTGACTCAGGTTTCAGCTTTTCAACCTCCTCATCAGTTGAAGGCTGCCTCCCATGTTGGGATTCTCCAATTCAAGGAAAGGCCTTTTTTCAACTCTGTGAATGACTTCAACACAAAAATCCTATGTGATAATTCTTGATCTGAAGATACCTATAAAGCCTAAAATAGACTCATGTAACTAAGGACATAATGTAACTCTTGATTTTGATTGGGCTTTAATTTGGTTTAATGACTATTTTATATTTCATCTCTAACTTTATAACAGGGTTTGTTTCTAACTGTGTGAAAGTTTTTAAGTCACAAATGTACAGTCTGCTACAATTGCCGCAGCCTCTCCCAAATATTACTTGGCACCTCTGGACCACAGACTCAATATGAGGGTTAGAAGAAATGCTGATAAATTTAGGGATGAAGCCCCATCACTTCAGGAAGTAGTTATGGAATGAAAAGGACACCACTTTTCCTTGACAAAGTAATTCTCCTAAAAAAGAAAAGAGGATAAAAAGAGAATCAATTCATCAATTCATTTCGTTTCAGTTCAGTCGCTCAGTAGTGTCCGACTCTTTGCGACCCCATGAATCACAGCATGCCAGGCCTGCCTGTCCATCACGAACTTCCAGAATTCAGTCAAATTCAAGTCCATCTAGTTGGTGATTCCATCCAGCCATCTCATTCTTTTTCGTCCCCTTCTCCTCCCACCCCCAATTCTTCCCAACGTCAGAGTCTTTTCCAGTGAGTCAACTTATCACATGAGGTGGCCAAAGTATTGGAGTTTCAGCTTCAGCATCAGTCTTTCCAATGAAACCCAGGATTGACCTCCTTTAAAATGGACTGGTTGGTTCTTCTTGCAAACCAAGGGACTCTCAAGAGTCTTCTCCAGCACCACAATTCAAAAGCATTAATTTTTCAGCGATCAGCCGTCTTCACAGACCAACTTTAACATGCATACGTGACCACCGGAAAAACCTTAGCCTTGACTAGACGGACCTTTGTAGGCAAAGCAATGTCTCTGCTTGTTAATATACTATCTAGGTTGGTCATAACTTTCCTTCTAAGGAGTAGGCGTTTTTTAATTTCATGGCTGCAATTAGCATCCTCAGTGATTTTTGAGCCCCCAAAACTAAAGTCTAACACTCTTTCCACTGTTTCCCTGTCTATTTCCCATGAAGTGATTTAACCAGATGCCATGATCTTTGTTTTCTGAACGTTGAGCTTCAAGCCAACTTTTCACTCTCTTCTTTCACTTTCTTCAAGAGGCTTTTGAGTTCCTCTTAACTTTCTGCCATAAGGGTGGTGCCATTTGCACATCTGAGGTTATTGATATTTCTCCCGGAAATCTTGATTCCAGCTTGTGCTTCTTCCAGCCCAGCGTTCCTCATGATGTACTCAGCATATACGTTAAATAAGCAGCGTGACTATAGAACCTTGACATACTCCTTTTCCAATTTTGAACCAGTCTGTTGTGTCATGTACAGTTCTGTTTCTTCCTGACCTGCATATAGGTTTCTGAAGAGGCAGGTCAGGTGGTCTGGTATTCCCATCTTTTTCAGAGTTTTCCACAGTTTATTGTGATCCACACGGTAAAAAGTTATGGCATAGTCAATGAAGCAGAAATAGATGCTTTTCTGGAACTCTCTTGCTTTCTCCATGATCCAACTGATGTGGCAATTTGAACTCTGGTGCCTCTGCCTTTTCTAAAATCTGCTTGAACATCTGTGAGTTCACGGTTCACATATTGCTGAAGCCTGGCTTGTAGAATTTTGAGCATGACTTTACTAGCGTGTGAGATGAGTGCAACTGTGCGGTCGTTTGAGCATTCTTTGGCATTCCCATTCTTTGTGATTGGAATGAAGACTGACCTTTGCCATCTGGTGGCCAGTGCTTAGTTTTCCAAATTTGCTGGCATATTGAGTGCAGCACTTTCTCAGCATCATCTTCCAGAATTTGAAATAGCTCAACTGGAATTCCATCACCTTCACTAGCTTTGTTCGTAGTGATGCTTTCTAAGACCGAATTGACTTCACATTCCAAGATGTCTGGCTCTAGGTGAGTGATCACGCCATCGTGATTATCTTGGTCATGAAGATCTTTTTTGTAGAGTTCTTCCGTGTATTCTTGCCACCTCTTCTTAGTATCTTCTGTTTCTGTTAGGTCCATACAATTTCTGTCTTTTATCGAGCCCATCTTTGCATGAAATATTCCCTTGGAAACTATAATTTTCTTGAAGAGATCTCTTGTTTTTCCTAGTCTGTTGTTTACCTCTATTTTTTTGCATTGATTGCTGAGAAATGTTTTCATATCTCTCCTTGCTATTCTTTGGAACTCTGCATTCAAATGTTGATATCTTTCCTTTTCTCCTTTGTTTTCACTTCTCTTGTTTTCACAGCTATACGTAAGGCCTCCTCAGACAGCCATTTTGCCTTTTGCATTTCTTTTCCATGGGGATGGTCTTGGTCCCTCTCTCCTGTACAATGTCACGAATTTTCATCCATAATTTATGAGGCAATCTATCTATAAGATCTAGTCCCTTAAATCTATTTCTCACTTCCACTGTATAATCATAAGGAATTTGATTTCGGTCATATCTGAATGATCTAGTGGTTTTCCCTACTTTATTCAATTTCAGTCTGAATTTGGTAATAAGGAGTTCATAATCTGAGCCACAGGCATCTCCTGCTCTTGTTTTTGCTAACTGTATACAGCTTCTCCATCTTTCTCTGCAAAGAATATAATCAATCTGATTTCAGTGTTGACCATCTGGTGATGTGCATGTGTAGAGTCTTCTCTTGTGTTGTTGGAAGAGGGTGTTTGTTATGACCAGTGCCCTCTCTTGGCAAAATTCTATTAACCTTTGCCCTGCTTCATTCCGTGCTCCAAGGCCAAATTTGCCTGTTACTCCAGGTGTTGCTTGACTTCCTAATTTTGCATTCCAGTCCCCTATAATGAAAAGGACATCTTTTTTTTGCGTGTTAGTTCCAAAAAATCTTGTATGTCTTCATAGAATTTTTCAACTTCGGCTTCTTCAGTGTTACTGGTTGGGGCATTGGTCTGGATTACTGTAATATTCATTGGTTTGACTTGGAAATGAACAGAAATCATTCTGTCATTTTTAAGATTTTATCCAAGTCCTGCATTTCAGACTGTCTTGTTGACCATGATGACTCCTCCATTTCTTCTAAGGGATTCCTGCCCACAGTAGTAGATATAATGGTCAGCTGAATTAAATTCACCCATTACAGTCTATTTTTGTTCACTGATTCCTAGAATGTCTACGTTCACTCTTGCCATCTCCTGTTTGACCACTTCCAGTTTGCCTTGTTTCATGGACCTAACATTCCAGGTTCCTATGCAATATTGCTCTTTACAGCATCAGACCTTGCTTTTATCTCTAGTCACATCCACATTTGGGTATTGGTTTTGCTTTGGCTCCATCCCTTCATTTCTTTTGGAGTTATTTCTCCACTGATCTCCAGTAGCTTACTGGGCACCTACCGACCTGGGGAATTCCGCATCCAGTATCCTATCATTGTGCCTTTCAAACTGTTCATGGTGTTCTCAAGGCAGGAACTGAAGTTGTTTGCCATTCCCTTCTCCAGTGGACCAAATTCGGCCGTGGTCCATGTGATCAGATCGAATAGGAGTATAATAAGTCCAGAGGCCCTGAGGAGGGGAAAGAGTTTGAAGTTCTTGAAGAGGAAATAGACGCCTGGCATTCTCAAGGAGTAGGAAAGGACAATCTCTTTATTTTTATTATCATTATTCCTTAAACAACACTGTATCCTGCTTGAGAACAGAAAACATTCTGACTAAACGATATTAAAATGTATACTATGATAGTGGGTCTGGTAGATTCTAATCCTGTTACCTTAAAATGTAAATTATGGATTGCCAAGGGTCAACAAGTTTCAGTGAAAGACATACCACGCAAATTCTCAAACAACACAAGAGAACAGCCCTGAGCTTCAATATACAGGCTGCCCAAAGCCACTCCAAACACACTGACATCTCAAACTCATTACTGCTGCAGCTGCTAAGTTACTTCATTCATGTCCTACTCTGTGCAACCCCATAGATTGCCTCCAACCAGGCTCCGCCATCCCTGGGATTCTCCAGGCAAGACCACTGGAGTGGGTTGCCATTTCCTTCTCCAATGTGTGAAAGTGAAAAGTGAAAATGCAGTCGCTCTGTCGTGTCCGACTAGTAGCCACCCCATGGACTGCAGACCACCAGGCTCCTCTGTCCATGCGATTTTCTAGGCAAGAGTACTGGAGTGGCTTGCCATTTCCTTCTCCGCTCAAACTCATTACTGCACACTTTATTGCACTCCAGAGAGAAATCCAGCTCCACTGACCAGAACACCGACACAAGATTCCCAAACCAGGGAACCTTGACAAGTCACCCATCCAACCCCACACAAAATGAGGTAACTATATAATAAAGGGAACTCCACAAACTGACAGAGGACGGAAAGGCCACCCCAGGCACAGCAATATAAGCAAGATGAAGAGGCATAGAAATACCCAGCAAGTAAAGGAACAGGATAAATATCCACCAATACAAACAAAAGAGGAAGATATAGGGAACCTACATAATAAAGAATTTCGAATTTTAATTGTGAAAATGATTCAAAATCTGGAAAGCAAAATGGAGTTACAGATAAATAACCTGGAGAAAAGGATTGAGAAGATGCAAGAAATGTTTAAATAAAAAGGAGTCAATATACAATGAATAATGCAATAGACGAGGTCAGAAACACTCTCCAGGGAACAAACAGTAGAATAACGAAGGCAGATGACAGGATAAGCGAGCTAGAAGATATAATTGTAGAAATGAATTGACAGAAAATGAAAAACGAATTAAAAGAAATGAGGACAATATTAGATACCCCTGGGACAATGTGAAACGCCCCATCATTCGAATCATAGGAGTCCCAGCAGAAGAAGACAAAATGAAAGACCATGAGAGAATACTTGAGGAGATAATAGTTGAAAATTTCCCTTAAATGGGGAAGGAAAGAATCACCCAAGTCCAAGAAACCCAAAGAGTCCCTAACAGCATAAGCCCAAGGCGAAATACTCCAAGACATATATTAATCAAATTAACAAAGATCAGACACAAAGAACAAATATTAAACGTAGCAAGGGAAAAGCAACAAATAACACACAAGGGGATTCCCATAAGGATAACAGCAGAACTTTTAACAGAATCTCTTCAGGCAAGGAGGGAATGGCAAAACATACTTAAAGTGATGAAAGAAAATAACCTACAGCCCAGATTACTGCACCCAGCAAGGATCTCATTCAAATATGAAGGAAAAATCAAAAGCTTTACAGAGAAGCAAAAGATGAGAGAATTCAGCATCACAAAAACAGCTCTCCATCAAATGTTAAAGGATCTTCTCTAGATAGTAAACACAGAAATGGTGTATAAACTGGAACCCATAACCATAAAGAAAATGGCAATGGGATCATACTTATCAATAATTACTTTAAACGTAAATGGGTTGAGTGCCCCAACCAAAAGACAAAGGCTGTTTAAATGGATACAAAAGCAAGACCCCCATATATGTTGTCTGTAAGAGACCCACCTCAAAACGAGGGACACATACAAACTGAAAGTGAGGGCTGGAAAAAGATATTCCACACAAATAGAAACCAAAAGAAAGCAGGAGTAGCAATACTCATATCAGATAAAATAGACTAAAACAAAGGCTGTGAAAAGAGACAAAGAAGGAAACTACATAGTGATCAAAGGATCAATCCAAGAAGATATAAAAATTATAAATATTTATGCACCCAACTTAGGGGCACCACAATATGTAAGACAATTACTAACAAGTATGCAAGGGGAAATTAACAACAATGCAATAATAGTGAGATACTTTAATGCCCTACTCACACCTATGGATAGATCAACTAAACAGAAAATTAACAAGGAAACACAAACTTTAAATGATACAATAGACCAGTTAGTCCTAATAGATTTCTATAGGACATTTCACCCCAAAACAATGAATTTCACCTTTTTCTCAAGCGCACATGGAACCTTTTCCAGGATAGATCACATCGTGGGCCATAAATCTAGCCTGGGTAAATTCAAAAAAATTGAAGTCATACCAAGCATCTTTTCTGACCAAAATGCAGTAAGATTAGATCTCAATTACAGGAGAAAAAGTATTAAAAATGCCAACTTATGGAGACTGAACAACGCACTGCTGGATAATGAACAAATCATAGAAGACATACAGATGGCTAACAAACACATGAAAAAATGCTCAAGCTCCCTCATAATCACAGAAATGCAAATCAAAACCACAATGAGATATCACTTCACACCAGTCAGAATGGCTGCTATCCAAAAGTTTACATGCAATAAATGCTGTAGGGTGTGTGGCGAGAACGGATCCCTCTTACACTGTTGGAGGGAATGCAAACTAGTACAGCCACTATGGAGAACAGTGTGGAGATTCCTCAAAAAACTGTAAATATGCCATATGATCCAGCAATCGCACTCCTGGGCATGCACAGTGATGAAACCAGAATTGAAAGAGATACATGTACTCCAATGTTCATTGCAATAGTGTTTATAATAGCCAGGACATGGAAACAACCTTGATGTCAATCTGCAGATGAATGGATAAGAAAGCTGTGGATAAGCTGTACATATACACAATGGAGTATTACTCAGCCATTAAAAAGAATGCATTTGAATCAGTTCTAATGAGGTGGATGAAACTGGAGCCCATTATACAGAGTGAAGTAAGCCAGAAAGAAAAACACCAATACAGTGTACTAACAATCTAGATGTCCATCTGCAGACGAATGGATAAGAAAGCTGTGGATAAGCTGTACATATACACAATAGAGTATTACTCAGCCATTAAAAAGAATGCATTTGAATCAGTTCTAATGAGGTGGATGAAACTGGAGACTATTATACAGAGTAAAGTAAGCCAGAAAGAAAAACACCAATACAGTATACGAATGCATATATATGGAATTTAGAAAGATGCAAATGATAACCCTGTATACGAGACAGCAATAGAGACACAGATGTGTAGAAGAGTCTTTGGGACTCTGTGGGAGAGGGTGAGAGTGGGGTGATTTGGGAGAATCACATTGAAATATGTATGTTGTCATATGTGAAACGAATCACCAGTTCAGGGTCAATGCATGTTACAGGATGCTCAGGGCTGGTGTGCGGGGATGACCAAGAGGGAGGATAAAGGGTGGAGGGAGGTGGGAGGGGGGTTCAGCAGGGGGAACTCATGTACACCCAGGTCGGATTCATGTCAATGTATGACAAAACCAACCAATATAATATTGTAAAATAATTAGCCTCCCATTAAAAACAATAAAAAATAAATAAGTTAAGTTTGAGACTCCATAAAAGTCTCAGCAAAAAAAAGAAAAAAAAAAAGGTCTATGGTTATATTAAAAAATCAGGTCTTGTTTATTGAGAACAGATCTATTTTTTTAAACAAGTCTTAATTTGGTTATAGTTGGTAAAATGAGGGTGATTTTAGGGAGAATAGGATTTTTCAATAAATCTTAAATCCCAGTTTGTTAATGGCGGTCTACCAATGGAGGTAGTAAGACTCATTTCTTGGACAGTTCCTTGCTGTTATATGATATTAATGTAAAATTTAATTGAATTCTTAAAGAACACCCTAAGTTTGTTTGTGAAGCTTATCTCAGTGATCTGTCTTTGGATGAAGATCAGATGCCTCGTGACCTGCAACCATGACTTAAAAAAAAAAAAAAAGGACATAATTTAAAGGACTGTCTCCAACCTGGATGGAAAAACTCTTTTCAGAAGAAACTACACTACACCAGGATGCAAAGACGACGACATCAGGGGTAGACAGCTTGCCCAAGATACTGGACCTGATTCTCATTATTATTTATAATGTTTTCTTGACTTCTTAGCCCTCTGCATATAAATCAAATGCTTTTCTACCATAAGTCTGATCCTATGTTAGTTTTAGAAATTAAATGAAATGTCGGGTTTGTAGACATGTAAAAGCTCATTCTGCTTATACAAAAACTCTGTTATACTTATGCCATCCTAATGTTCTTAAACCATTGCAACAGTCTGCTTCGAAATTGGAAAATTAAAAATAATAGCTGGAAATCAGAGTCAGGGCTATGGGAAAACCAAGATGGCTGCTTGGCTTTTCCCAGCTCCCTGACAAACCTCATTTTTTATTTGATGGGTTAAAGCCTCCCTGGCTACAGGGCCTCCATAATGAAAGATCATGGAATAATAATTTTGTAAATTGTTAAATTAAGTTTCTAGTTTTGTTAATGTCTAGTGTTTACTAAGAGTCAATGCTGGGACAGTTCTTTGTTACATGATACTGCTAAAATATTTAATTAAGTTATTAAAAGGACACTCTAGGGTAGTTTCCAAGGCTTATCTCAGTAACCAATCTTCAGATAAAGGTTGGATGCTCCATAATGTACAACCATGAGATTAACACCAGACTCACCTGCCTCTTGAGAAACCTGTATGCAGGTCAGGAAGCAACTGTTAGAACTGGACATGGAACAACAGACTGGTTCCAAATAGGAAAAGGTGTACGTCAAGGTTGTATATTATCACCTTGCTTATTTAACTTATATGCAGAATACATCATGAGGAATGCTGGGCTGGAAGAAGAACAAGCTGGAATCAAGATTGCTGGGAGAAATATCAATAACCTCAGATATGCAGATGACACCAACCTTATGGCAGAAAGTGAAGAGGAACTCAAAACCGCTTGATGAAAGTGAAAGAGGAGAGTGAAAAGGTTGGCTTGAAGCTCAACATTCAGAAAACAAAGATCATGGCATCTGGTCCCATCACTTCATGGGAAATAGATGGAAAAACAGTGGAAACAGTGTCAGACTTTATTTTTTTGGGCTCCAAAATCACTGCAGATGTTGATTGCAGCCATGAAATTAAAAGACGCTTACTCCTTGGAAGGAAAGTTATGACAAACCTTGATAGTATAAAGCAGAGACATTACTTTGCCAAGCAAGGTCCGTCTAGTCAAGGCAATGATTTTTCCCGTGGTCATGTATGGATGTTAGAGTTGGACTATGAAGAAGGCTGATCGCCGAAGAATAGTTGCTTTTGACCTGTGATGTTGGAGAAGACTCTTGAGAGTCCCTTATACTGCAAGGAGATCCATCCAGTCCATTCTAAAGGAGATCAGTCCTGGATGTTCTTTGGAGGGACTGATGCTAAAGCTGAAACTGCAATATTTTGGCCACCTCATGCGACGGGTTGACTCACTGGAAAAGACTCTGATGCTGGGAAATGTTGGGGGCGGGAGGAGAAGGGGACGACGGAGAATGAGATGGCTGGATGGCATCACCGACTCTGTGGACATGAGTTTGAGTGAACCCCGGGTGTTGGTGATGGACAGAGAGGCCTGGCGTGCTGTGATTCATGGGGTCTCAGAGAGTCGGACACGACTGAGCGACTGAACTGAACTGAACTGATGGCTGTATTATTTTCTATATCACTTGTTTCACTGAGCCTGTGATATAATGCTGAACTGACAGTTCCATATGAGATCAATAATTGTAATAATGTGACTCTGGGTATGGGAAATAGCAAAAAGAGGAAATATTTTCCTGGACCAGGAGGCTAGTAAGACAGTGGTCCAAAGGCTTTTGCTACTTGCAAGGCCTGATCCAATTTTAGCACACTGAGTGGCCCATCACTTCCCTAGACCTGGAAATGAGCCTTCCCAGCACCGTGGGACACAATGGCCATGAAATGGTGTCACATGGTCAGATATGTGGTTATGAAGGGACCCTGCTGACTGGAAGTTGGTCCTTGCCAGCTGCTTCTACAAAGATTACATCCTGACCATTGCAAGCTTATGACCTTCAACACCTCCTGAAAGATGTTCAGGGTGAAAATCAGGAATGAGGCACTCTGTGCTCTGAAAAACAAAAACAACAATAGCAACAACAAGAAAAAAACTGGCAGAACAGGCCTTCAGAGAGTTAGACCTTTTCAGAAAAAGGTTTTATGAGTTCTAATTCTTTCATCTTCTCATACCTAGAAAAAAACGTGATTAATGGTGAAATCTGCTTTGGCTATTATTTTTTATTTATTTATTTTTTACAATTGAAAGTAAAAATAGAGTACCTATGGTTCAGACATCCTGGGAAATAACTATTTCCCTGATATCCTGAAAAATGATGTTATGGGTGTGATTTCAGATTAGACTCTGTGACCTAATGTAGAAATTAATGCTCCTGTAATGCACTTTTGGTTCTATACTTTGCTTGCTGTTCGTAAAACCAAAGTTACTTCATTTTAAGGTAAGGTTGTTTTTAAGTACAGTTTCTTAAAATTGTTTTTGAAAATAATAAAATAAATAAGTAAATAAAAATTTTTAAAAAATTTAAAAATCATATTACTATCTCAATAGACGGAGACAAAGCCTTTGACAAAATTCAACATCCATTTATGATAAAAACCCTCCAGGAAGTGGGAATAGAAGGGACATACATCAACATAATAAAAGCTATATGTGACAAACCCACAGCAAACCTTATCCTCAATAGTGAAAAACTGAAAGCATTTCTCATAAAGTCAGGAACAAGACAAGGGTGTCCACTCTCACCACTACTATTCAGCTTAGTTCTGGAAGTTTTGGCCACAGCAATCCCAGCAGAAAATGACATCAAAGGAATACAAATTGGAAAAGAAGAAGTAAAGCTTTCACTGTTCACTGATGACATGATTCTCTACACAGAATACCCTAAAGACTCTACCACAAAACTACTAGAGATAATCAATGAATACAGAAAATTTTCAGGACATAAAATCAACACACAGAAATCTCTTGCATTCCTATACACTAATAATGAGAAAATAGAAAGAGAAATTAAGGAAACTATTCCATTCACTGTTGCAGTGAAAAGAATTAAATACGTAGGAATATATCTACCTAAATAAACAAAAGACTTGTAGGTAGAAAACTGTAAAACACTTTGAAAGTAATCAAAGATACTGTGAATATACAGTGTTCGTGGATTGGAAGATTAAATATTGTGAAAATGAGTATACTACCCAAAGTAATTTATACATTCAATGCAATCCCTATCAAGCTACCAACAATATTTTTCACAGAACTAGAACAAATAATCTCACAATTTGTATGGAAATAAAAAAAAAAAAACCCTCAAATAGCCAAAATATCTTGAGGAAGAAGAATGGAACTGGGGGAATTAACCTGCTGGACTTCAGGCTCTACTGCAAAGCCACAGTCATCAAGACAGTATGGTACTGGCATAAAGACAGAAATATAGATCAATGGAACAAAATAGAAAGCCCAGATATAAATCCACACACCTATGGATACCTTATCTTTGACAAAGCAGGCAAGAATATAAAATGGAGAAAAGACAGTCTCTTTAATAAGTGGTGCTGGGAAAACTGGTCAGCCACTTGTAAAAGAATGAAACTAGAATACTTCCTCACACCATACACCGAAATAAACTCAAAATGGATTAGAGATCTAAATGTAAGAACAAAAACTATAAATCTCCTAGAGGAGAACATAGGCAAAACACACTCCGACATAAATCACAGCAGGATCCTCCAAGACGCATCTCCCAGAATATTGGAAATAAAAACAAAAATAAATAAATTGGACCTAATTAAAATCAAAAGATTCTGCAGAGCAAAGGAAACTATAAGAAAGGTGAAAAAACAGCCTTCAGAATGGGAGAAAATAATAGCAAATGAAACAACTGACAAAGAATTAATCTCTAAAATATACAAGCAGCTCCTGCAGCTCAATTCCAGAAAAATAAATGACCCAATAAAAAAATGGGCCAACAAACTAAACAGACATTTCTCCAAAGAAGACATACAGATGGCTAACAAACACGTAAAAAAATGCTAAACATCACTCGTAATCAGAGAAATGCAAATCAAAACCACAATGAGATACCATTTCACACCAGTCAGAATAGCTGCTATCCAAAAGTCTACAAGCAATAAATGCTGGAGAGGGTTTGGAGAAAAGGGAATCGTCTTACACTGTTGGTGGGAATGCAAACCAGTACAGACACTATGGAGAACAGTGTGGAGATTCCATTAAAAACTGGAAATAGAACTGCCATATGATCCAGCAATTGCACTCCTGGGCGTACACACTGAGGAGACCAGAATTGAAAAAAACACATGTACTCCAATGTTCAATGAAGCACTGTTTATAATAGCGAGGACATGGAAGCCACCTAGATGTCCATCTGCAGAAGAACGGATAAGAAAGCTTTGGTATATGTACACAATGGAGTATTCTTCAGCCATCAAAAAGAATGCATTTGAATCATTTATAATAAGGTGGATGAAACTGGAGCCTATTATGCAGAGTGAAATAAGTCAGAAAGAAAAATATCAATACAGTGTACTAACTCATATATATGGAATTTAGAAAGATGGTAACCTTAACCATGTACACAAGAGAGCAACAGAGACATAGGTGTATAGAACAGTCTATGGGACTCTGTGGGAGAGGGTGAAGGTGGGATGATTTGGGAGAATGGTATTGAAGCACGTATATTTTCATGTGTTAAACGAATCACCAGTCCAGGTTCAACGCATGAAACAGGATGCTCGGGGCTGGTGCATCGGGATGACCGGGAGGGAGCATATGGGCAGGAAGGAGATGGGAGGGTGGTTCAAGAAGGGGAACACATGTACACCCAGGGGGGATTCATGTTAATGTATGGCAAAACCAACCAATGTATTAATGTAAAAGAATTAGCCTCTGATAAAAAAATTGAAAAAAGTTGCAATATCCCCAAAAATAAATAGAAAATATATAATTAATATAATCATTGGAATGACTGATCCTGAAGCTGTGACTCCAATATTTGGCCACCTGATGTGAAGAACTGACTCATTTGGAAAAACTGGTTGTTGGGAAAGTTTGAAAGCAAGAGGAGAAATGGGCAACAGAGGATGTATGGTCGGATGGCATTGCCAACTTAATGGACAGGAGTTTGAGAAAACACCGTGTGTTGGTTTTGGACAGGGAGGCCTCAGATCAGATCAGATCAGATCATTCGCTCAGTCGTGTCCGACTCTCCGCGACCCCATGAATCACAGCACGCCAGGCCTCCCTGTCCATCACCAACTCCCGGAGGTCACTCAAACTCATGTCCACAGAGTCGGTGATGCCATCCAGCCACCTTATTCTCCGTTGTCCCCTTCTCCTCCCGCCCCCAACCTTTCCCAGCATCAGAGTCTTTTCCAGTGAGTCAACTCGTCGCATGAGGTGGCCAAAGTATTGCAGTTTCAGCTTTAGCATCAGTCCCTTCAATGAACATCCAGGATTGATCTCCTTTAGAACGGACTGGTTGGATCTCCTTGCAGTATATGGGACTCTCAAGAGTCTTCTCCAACACCACAGTTCAAAAGCATCGATTCTTCGGCGATCAGTCTTCTCTCACATCCATACATGACCACGGGAAAAACCATGGCCTTGACTAGACGGACCTTGGTTGGCAAAGTAATGTCTCTGCTTTTTAATATACTATCAAGGTTGGTCATAACTTTTCTTCCAAGGAGCAAGCGTCTTTTAATTTCATGGCTGCAATCAGCATCTGCAGTGATTTTGGAGCCCAAAAAAATAAAGTCTGACACTGTTTCCACTGTTTTTCCATCTATTTCCCATGAAGTGATGGAACCAAATGCCATGATCTTTGTTTTCTGAATGTTGAGCTTCAAGTCAACCTTTTCATTCTCCTCTTTCACTTTCATCAAGCGGTTTTGAGTTCCTCTTCACTCTCTGCCATAAGGGTAGTGTCATCTGCATATCTGAGGTTATTGATATTTCTCCCAGCAATCTTGATTCCAGCTTGTGCTTCTTACAGCCCAGCGTTCGTCATGATGTACTCTACATATAAGTTAAATAAGCAAGGTGACAATATACAACCTTGACGTACACCTTTTCCTATTTGGAACCAGTCTGTTGTTCCACAAATTGCCAACATCCGCTGGATCTTGGAGAAAGCAAGAGAGTTTCAGAAAAACATCTATTTCTGCTTCATTGACTATGCCAAAACCTTTGACTGTGTCTATCACAATAAACTGTGGAACATTCTGAAAGAGATGGGAATCCCAGACCTCCTGACCTGCCTCTTGAGAAACCTGTATGCAGGTCAGGAAGCAACAGTTAGAACAGGGAGGCCTAGGATGCTGCAATCCATGGAGCGGCAGAATCAGATACGACTGTATGACTAAACTGAATATACTTAATGCCTTTTGTTTCATACCATTTTTTATTTAAAGTCAGTTTTGTCTACTATTAGTACAGTAACTATGACACTCTATTACTTATTGTTTGCATAAAATGTTCCTTACAAAATAATGTTGGGAATCTATTCAATTGTAAGATTTGTCTCTTTGATAGTCTATCTTTGCCATATTAAGAAAAAAAAAATCCATTTTCCCATCTTCTAGTTTACCACCTTAAAGTGTGGGTTTTGTTGTTGTTATTTATTTTACTAAATAACATTTAGAGTGATTTTAAGAAATATTTTGAGATATTTTGATTGATATTGTTCAGTCATTCATTCATGTCCAACTCTTTTGACACTCCCTGGACTTCAGCACACCAGGCCTCCCTCTCTTTCACTGTTTCCCATAGTTTGCTCTCACACATGTCCATTGAACTGGTGATGCCATCCAACGTTCTCACCTTATGTCACCCCCTTCTCCTCCTGTCCTCAATCTTTCCCAGTATCTTGTTATTTTCCAAGGTTGGCTCTTTTCATCAGATTGGCAAAATCCTCGAGTTTCAGCTTCAGCATTAGTGCCTCAAAAGTATATTCAGGTTTGGTTTCCTTAAGGATTGATTGATTTGAACTCCTTGCAGTCCAAGGGACCCCTAAGAGTTTTCTTCAGCATCTCATTTTGAAGGCATCAGTTCTTCAGCTCTCAGCCTTCTTTAGATTACAATTCTCACATCTATGCAGAGGTTTGTGACTGAGGAGGTTTTTTTTAATAAGCTCATGTCAATTCTTTTTAACACAAGATCTAGGTTTGTCATAGTTTTTCCTCCAGGAAGCAAATGTCTGTTAATTTAATGCCTGCAGTCACCATTCACCGTGATTTTGGAGCCCAAGAAAATTAAGTCTGCCACTGATTCCATGGTTCCACCTTCTTTCTTCCAAGTAGTGATGGAACCAGGCACCCTGTGTTGGTCTTTTGAATGCTGAGTTCTCAGCAAGGTTTCTACTCTCCACACTCATCCTCATCAAGACACTCTTTAGTTCCTTTTCACTTTCTCTTTTTACAGTGTTCCCATCCGCATATCTAAGAGAGTTGAAGTTTATCCCAGAAACCTTGATTCCAGTTTATTATTCATCCATCCTGACATTTTGAATAGTATAGTCTGCATATATCTCACATAAGCAGAGTGATAATGCGCAGTCTTCTTCCTCACCTTTCCCAGGTTTAAAATGGTCAATTGTTCCATGCCTTGTTCCAACACTTGCATCTTGTGCTGCATACACATTTCTCAAGTGACAGTAAGAAGGTTTGTGACTCCAGTCTCTTTCAAACTATTCACAGTTTGCTTTGATACACACAGTCAATGTCTTTAGTGGAGTCAGTGAAACAGAAGTAAACAATTTTCTGAAATTATCTTGTTTCCTCTAGGATCCAGTGAATATTTCCTAATTGTTCTCTGGTTCGTCGATTGTTTCAAAGTCTAGCTTTCACATCTGGAAGTTCTTGGTTTATGTTCTTTTGAAGAATTTTGAGTTTTACACAGCTAGCATGTGAAAGAAGCAACAGTGCATGCTTATTTGAACATTCTTTGGCATTACCATTCTTTGTTGTTGGAATGAAAACTGACCTTTTCCACCCTCATGGCCACTGATGAGTTTTCTAAATCTGATGACATATGAACTCAGTGTCCCAGTTTAACAGCATCATTAAGAGTTTGGCGGTTTCATGTTAATGAATACTCAACGTTTTGCTTAAACCATTTGGTTTCTCCTTCATATCTGAATGAGATCCTTGTTGGTGTTAGGTTTGGCTCATTCATCATTTTGAGAATGTTCTACCATCCTCTACTGGCCTGAAGAGTTTCTATTGAAAGAGCAGCTGCTATCTTTATGGGGATCCACTTGTATGATATTTATATCTTTCCTCTTGCTGCTTTTAATATTTGTTTTTTGTATTTAAATTTGCAGTGTTTTCATTTTTTTTTTCCTCTTACACACCCCAATGTGTTTTATTTCCTCCTTTCTGCTGCTACTGCTGCTAAGTCGCTTCAGTCGTTTCCAACTCTGTGCGACCCCATAGACTGCAGTCTACCAGGCTCCTCCGTCCCTGGGATTCTCCAGGCAAGAAAACTGGAGTGGGTTGCCATTTCCTCCTCCAATGCATGAAAGTGAAAAGTGAAAGTGAATTCGTTCAGTCGTGTCCGACTCTTCGTGACCCCATGGACTGTAACATACCAGGCTCCTCTGTCCATGGGATTTTCCTGGCAAGAGTACTGGAGTGGGGTGCGATTGCCTTCTCCTTTCTTCCTCCACCTAATTAGTTGTTTCTCTGTCTCAGTTATTCTACTGTTGGTTCATTCCAGATTAACAAGTGTTGTTAATCTCAGTAATTGCATTGATTACTATCAATTGATTCTTCTTTACTTCTTCTAGATCCATGGTAAACATGCTTATTTCTTCTCAATAGAGCCTCCAGGTATTTACTAGCAACTCTATTTAGCTTTCAAGATGTTAGACATCTTTACTCTCATCATTCTGAATTATTTTTCAGGAAGACTTCCTATTCCCTCTTCTTTTGCTTGTTTTGGTGTGTTTTTATCATGTACCTTTAGCAGTTCCATAATTCTCTCCCTTTTCATTTTGTTTAGATTGTTGCAGTTTGAGTCCCCTTTCTTCAGGCTGGAGGGTTATGGATCCAATTTACTGTGGAAGCTGATTTTGTGTGTTAGATTGGACCAGTAAGTTTCCAAGGTTTAATATTTGGCGGATCTTCTGCCTGTGGTCTGTCAGGAAGCGCTAAGTCACTTCTCTATGAAGTGCAATGAATTATCCTGCAAGGTGCTTTGCAGGGTCTGTGGCTTTGGTATGCCTTCAGGTAGCACTTTTATATTATTTATTTTTGTGTTTCTGCTTTGCTGGAGAATAGGTGCGGATTGACTTGCACTGAAATTGCTGACTTCAACTCAGGGCTTGATTTACATGTAGGCATGGAAACTTTTAAATGTGCTTCTCTTTTAGTGTTCCTTGGTGTCAGGAGTTCAACAATGATCTAAAGATTGGGAATTGACCTCGTGGTCTCTGGGTTTTGGTCCCTGAGTTACAGAAGCATCAAGAATTCTGCATCCTCAGACAGGAGATAATCCAAGGTTTATGGTGAAGTAATTTTCTATAGCCAAAAACAATCAAAAGGATTCACAGAGTTCTTTGGAGCAGAGCAAAGTGAGGTGGGAGATAGAGGTTTCTAGGAGAAGAAAAGGGAGAGTAAAAAGGCCAGCATGCAATCAACTCAGGAAATAAATCCATAAGTGAAAATAGATTCTAAAGATAGAATTCCTTAAGGTATAAACATTGATTAATAAAAAGTTTCAAAAGTCAAAGATTAAGAACCTAGAATAGAATTCAAACTACTGTCAGTTCAGTTCAGTCGCTCAGTACTATCCTACTGTCTGTGACCCCATGGATCACAGCATGCCAGGCCTCCCTGTCCAACACCAATTCCCGGAGTTCACACAAACTCATGTCTATCGAGTCGGTGATGCAATCCAGCCATCTCATTCTCTGTCGTCCCCTTTTCATCCTGCCCCCAATCCCTCCCAAAATCAGAGTCTTTTCCAGTGAGTCATATCTTCTCATGAGGTGGCCAAAGTATTGGACTTTCAGCTTTAGCATCAGTCCTTCCAGTGAACACCCAGGACTGATCTCCTTTAGAATGGACTGGTTGGATCTCCTTGCAGTCCAAAAGACTCTCAAGAGTCTTCTCCAGCACCACAGTTCAAAAGAATCATTTATTTGGCGATCAGCTTTCATCACAGTCTAACTCTCACATCCATACATGACCCCTGGAAAAACCATAGCCTTGACTAGACAGACATTGTTTGGCAAAGTAATGTCTCTGATTTTTAATATGTTATCTCTATCTATATAAACTACTATAAATACTGGAAAAATGGTAGAAGTCAAAATAATTCTCAAACTTGTAATGTAGTATATAGAAATGAATGTAAGGGAATGATAAGGAACCAAAAAAAGTTTCCTTAACAAACATGAATAAAATAAGTTGTTCATAGACTATCCTGCTGTGATTTATGTCAGAAAGTATTTTGCCTTTGATTTCCTCTAGGAGTTTTGGAGTTTCTCAACTTATATTTAGATCCCTAATCCATTCTGAGTTTATTTTTTAGTGTGGTGTTATAAAGTGTTCAAATTTCACTTTTTTACAAGTGGTTGACCAGTTTTCCCAGCACCATTTGGTAAAGAGATTGTCGTTTCTTGATTGTATATTCTTGCTACCTTTATCAAAGCGTCCATAGTTGTCTCAATTTATGTCTTGGCTTTCTGCTTTATTCTATTGATCTATATTTTTGTCTTTGTCCAGTAGCATACTGTCATGATGACTGTAGCTTTGTGGTATAGTCTGAAGTCAGACAGGTAGATTTCTCCAGGTCCATTCTTCTTTCTCAAGTTTGCTTTGGCTAGTCAAGGTTTACTGTTTGTTTGTTTCCCCATACAAATTGTGAAGCTATTTTTCCAATTATTTAAAAAAAATACCATTGGTAACTTGATAGGGATTGCGTGAATCCATAGATTGCTTTGGGTATTATACTCATTTTTATTATACTGGTGCTTTGAATCCATGAAAATGGTATAATTCTCCATCTACTTGTGTTATCTTTTATTTTTTTCAGTGTTTTATAGTTCTCTATGTAGAGATCTTTGTTTCTTTAGGTAGATATATTCCTGAGTATATTAATCTATTCTCTGCAATGGTGAATGGAATTGCTACCTTCATTTCTTTCTGTTTTCTCATTGTTAATGTATAGGAATGCAAGTGATTTCTGTATGCTATTATTATATCCTGCCATGATACTATATTCATTGATTAGCTCTAGTAATTTTCTGCTGGTGTCTTTATTTATTTATTTTATATAAAGGATCATGTTCTTTATAAACAGGGAGAGGCTTATTTGCTCTTTCTCAATCATTCTTTTTATATATTTTTCTTCTCTGATTGCTGTGGCTAAAACTTAAACAATTATGTTGAATAGTAGTGGTGAGAGTGGGCACACGTCTTATTCCTGACTTTGAGAAATGCCTTCAATTATTCACCATTGAGGATACTGTTTGCTGTGATTTTATCATATATGGCTTTTATTATATTCAGGTATGTGCGTTCTATGCATGCTTTCTGGAGGATTTCATCATAAATTGATGTTGAATTTGGTCAAAGGCTTTCTCTGGATTTATTGAGAAAATCGTATGCTTTTTTGTTTTGTTTTGTTTTCACATCTCAATGTATTAACCTGGTGTAATCCATTGGTTGATATGTAAATACTGAAAAATCCTTGCATCAATGCTTTAAAGCCCCCTTGGTCATGATATGTAATCTTTTAAAATGCAGTTGGATTCTGTTTGCTAGAAATTTGTTGAAGACTTTTGCATCTGTGTTCATCACTGATATTGGCCTGTAGATTTCTTTCTTTGTGGGATCCTTGTCTGGTTTTGGTATTAAGGTGTACCATTACATCTTGGCTGATGTTGGCGTCTTCTCTCAATTTCCACTCACCATGTGGCCTTTCACCACCACTGCACAGGCAAAGGTTGTAATGGCTTAAGGCTGGTTCAGGTCAATACTGAAGGGTTTTGGGAAGAAATGGTAAAGGATACCAAAAGGGCAGGATACAGTGCCTAGAGACATTTTCATTACTGGAACACCTGTACCTCTGTGTGTGTGTGTGTATGTGTGTATCCAGCCCACTGAAGATGCCGACAAGAAGACAGCAGTAGATGAGATTTGGGCCAACCCAAAGAGGAGGCACAAGGCATCCACAGACAGCAGGAGACTGGTTAATATATTTCCACAGTGCCCCAGTTCAGGACTTGAAATTGGAAAGAATGGCTGATGATAACTCAGGACAGTGGTTCCACAAATCTGGAATGACCTTAAGAGACATAAACACACTCAGAATGTTTGCTATGTGTTGTGTGTGCTTGTACTGGGAGGAAGGTGTTGAGATTTTGAGGAGTCACCCACTGGTGTGGGGCTTTTAAACCACAATCCTTGCACCCCCTAAATGGCCTACTGTGAGCTGAAACACACGGTCTTTCACAAGCGAAAGCTCTATTGGGGCAAAAAAGATCCTGACTTAGAATTGTATTCCTTTTGTGGAGCTTGTGGAATTCACGACAAAAATCACTGCAAATGGTGGCTACAGCCAGGAAGTTCAAAGATGCTGGCTTCTTGTCGGAAAAGTTATGAACAACTTAGACACGTGTTAAAAACAGGGACATTACTTTGCAGCAAATGTCCATCTAGTAAAAATTATGGTTTCCCCGGTAGTCATGTAGGGATGTGAATGTTGTTCTTGAAAGAAAGCTGAACGTGGAAGATTGGATGCTTTTGAACTGTTCTGTTGGAGAAGATTCTTGAGAGTCCCTGGGAAAGCAAGCAGATCCAAGTGGCACATTCTAAAGGAAATCAATTCTGAATATACATTGGAAGGACTCAGGCTGAAGCGGAAACTAAATAATTTGGCCATCTGATGCAAAAAACTGACTAACTAGAAAGGTCCCTGAGGCTAGGAATGATTGAAGGCGGGAGGAAAAGGGAATGACAGAAGATGAGATGGTTGCACAGCATCACAGACTCAATGCATATGAGTTTGCATGAACTATGGAAATTGGTGACGGACATGGAGGTCTGGCCTGCTGCAGCCCATGGGTTCTCAAACAGTCAGACAGGACTGAGTGAATGAACTGAAAAGAACTGATAGATAATTTAATATTGAATGGAGGACGAATGCATGTCCATATTTTCAGAGGTGACAAACAGGGGATTCCATATATCGTGTAGGAAAGTGTGCACAGAGAAATTCCTTTATGTAATATAAAGAACTCAAAATTCCATTCCCTGTACACTGATTTCCATATTGGCTGCAGGGAAATCTGTGCCAAGCTTTTCAAATGACACATATAGGGTACTCCATCTCATGACATATAAAATGTAGAAATTACAGCACTCATATTTTCAAATTAGAATATAAAACATTCCCTATGTCAGAAATTAAACCTGGGCTCATATTTTAATAAGGAAAATACAGAGAATTCCACAGAGCACTCAAGAGAAGAAAGTCTACACCTAGCTATACATATGTTACACATCGCATCTGTCCTATCATAGGGAGAAAAATCAGTATTCAGATTTCTTATATGGGATGTAAGGATTCTGAATTTCCTACAAGAATATCTGAGGTAAGATTTCCATATTAGAAATATGGGAAATTCACATATCACGGTGAATATCTGTAACCAAATTTTCATATCCGAAATATGTACACTTCATATGTACTCTTACATAATCTATAGCCTTGTTTCCATATGAGAAATGAAGAAAACCTCAATTTTCCATATCACAAATTCCTCATCAGGTGAATTAAAAAGAATATATATGCAATAGAGAGAATTCCATATTGCATGTAGGAAACTCTTCTTGCAGATTTAAGTATGTGAGATACGCAGCCTTCCATATTTCCTTTAGAAACTTCGACACCTAGATGGAGAAATATGGCCCATAAAACATACAGTATTTCATGCAAGAAAACAAGTGCCTTGATTTTTATATGTGAAATTTAGATAATGGCAAAAATCAGGGGAGATGATCTGCACTTAGCTTCATGAATGAATTACAGAGGTTTCACATTTCATCATCGGAAAATCTGAACACAGATTTTTATCAGCGAAATAAAGATAATGACATTATGTGTGATAAAATCTGGGCTCAGCATTAGATCTTGGAAGGACTGAGAGTTTCATATTTAATGTAGGAAAATGGATGACCTGATTTTCAACTGAATTTCAAAACTTCATGCAGTAAAACCTGCACACAGAGGCAGATGAATGGGAAAAGAATTTATCGTGCCTATAAGAGAGTCTGATGTTAGGAAGGATTGGGGGTGGGAGGAGATGGGGATGACAGAGAAAGAGATGGCTGGGTTGCATCATCGATTCGATGGACATGAGTTTGAGTGAACTCCAGAGTTGGTGATGGACAGGGAGGCCTGGTATGCTGTGATTCATGGGGTCGTAAAGATTCGGACACGACTGAGTGCCTGAACTGACCTGAACTGAACTGAACTGATGCACAACAAAGCAGTATTACTCAGCTGTATAAGGGAATGCATTTTACTCCTTTGAACGAGGTTTATGGACATGGAAACTCTTATATAAATTCAGAAAGAGAAAAATCAATACTGAATATCAATCCATGTATTTGAAATTTATTTTTTTTCAAGGTTTTCCATCTTTTTTTTCTTTTTTCAAAAACAATTTTAGGAAAATTTACTTAAAAACAACCTTGTCTTAAAATGGAGTAACTTTGGTTTTACAAGCAGCAAGCAAAGTACAGAACCAAAAAATCATTACAGGAGCATTAAGTTCCACATTAGGTCACAGAGTCTAATCTGAAATCACACCCATAATATCATTTTTCAGGATATCTTGGAATTAGTTATTTCCCAAGATGTCTGAAACATAGCTACTCTATTTTGATTTTTAATTGTAAAAAAAAAAAATTAATAGCCAAAGCAGATTTCACCATTAATGACGTCAGTGTTTTTCTAGATATGAGAAGATGCAAGAATTGAAACTCATAAAACCTTTTCCTGAAAAGATCTAACTATATGAAGGCCTGTTCTGCCAGTTTTTTTTTTCTTTTTTTCAGAGCACAGAGTGCCCCATTCCTGATTTTCACCCTGAACTTCTTTCAGGGAGTGTTGAAGGTCAGCAGCTTGCAATGGTCATGATGTAATCTTTGTAGTGGCAGCTGGGCAAGGGCCAACTTCCAGTCAGCAGAGTCACTTCATAGCCACATATCTGACCATGTGACACCATTTCATGGCCATTGTGTCCCGCAGTGCTGGGAAGGCTCATTTCCAGGTCTAGGGAAGTGATGGGCCACTGAGTGTGCAAAAATTGGACCAGGTCTTGCAAGTAGCAAAAGTCTCTGGACCACTGTTTTACTAGCCTCCTTGTCCAGGAAAATATTTCCCCTTGATGCTTTTTCCCATACCCAGAGTCACATTATTACAATTATTGATTTCATGTGGAATAGTCAGTTCAGAATTATGATCCAGCCATCGCACTCCTGGGCATACACACCGAGGAAACAAGAATTGAAAGAGACACATGTACTCCAATGTTCATTGCAGCACTGTTTATAACAGCCAGGACATGGAAACAACCTAGATGTCCATCTGCAGATGAATGGATAAGAAAGCTGTGGTATATATACACAATGTAATATTACTGAGCCATTAAAAAGAATGCATTTGAATCAGTTCTAATGAGGTGGATGAAACTGGAGACTATTATACAGAGTGAAGTAAGCCAGAAAGGAAAACAACAATCCAGTATACTAACGCATATATATGGAATTCAGAAAGATGCAAATGATAACCCTGTATAAGAGACACAGATGTATAGAACAGTCTTTGGGACTCTGTGGGAGAGGGTGAGGGTGGGATGATTTGGGAGAATGGCATTAAAACATGTTTGTTGCCATATGTGAAAAGAATCACCAGTTCATGGTCGATGCGTGTATTTGAAATTTTATGGGAACTGACAATCCTACATAGTGAACATCGAATAAGACACGGACATAAAAAACAGACTTGTGGACTGAGTGGGATAAGGTGAGGGTAGGATGATTTGAGAGAATAGCACTGAAACTTATATATTGCCATGTATATGTAAAATAAATGATCAGTGGGAAATTGGTAGAGGAAGCAGGACACACAAATTCGTGCTCTGGGACAACCAAGAGGGAGTGAATGGGGAGGAAGGTGGGAGGGGATTAAGGAAGGGGTGTGTGTGAGGAACACATATATAGCTTGGGCTGATTCATCTTATTAATGCAAAAACCCTCACAATATTTTAACGTAGCTACCATTCATTACAATGAATAAATGAATGAAAATATTATTCACCATACTATTGCACAATGGCCAGGAACCTCGGAACGATTGTGGGAGGAGAGAGAGATGCCAAAGCACATCCAAAGTAAGTGCGATGATGAAAAGAGAAACGAATGATGGATAGTGAGGCACAGCTCTGTACAAAGGAGACTCACTGATTTCTTCGGAAGAGTGATAGTATTTGAGCCCAAAATGAGGAAGCACCTGTAGTTGGGGTCTTGGTTATGGAATGAGAGTTCAGAGGCACAGTGCAGCTGAGTCATCTGTAAATCTGAGAAGTGACTTTTGTAGGTCAGGCTGCTTCATCTACCCCAAGATTCCCTAGTGGGAACCTGTTATTCAGTAGGTGTATGCACATGCTATCTCATCCAGCTGCCCTCATGCACTGGTGTCACGCTGTGTTACACAGATGCCCAGTTTCTCCACAAGGGAAATACATGACCCAGATTCCTGGGAACATGCCTGTCAGTGCCCATCCCACAGTCTCCTCACTTGGCCTCCTGTCAGTTATCTTTCACGGTGTTGCCTTCTCCCTAGTATTAGTCCTAGTAGTCAGAACTAGCACTGAGAGTTTTGGGCTCGAGAACCTCAATGATGATATGCCAGGGAAACCAGTAAAGTCAACAGAAGGTTGGTCAGACCCTGAGCTCACCGAGCACTCCTACGTGAACTGCCAATTCTGTGCAGGCACAGAGAGAGCCCACGTCTACAATCCTGCTTGATCCTGCTAAATTTTGGTCACAGAAAAACCTGAAAAAGTTCATGCTGTTGCTATAATTGTGGTGCCTGTAGGACTGTGTTTTATGTTCAAGTCTCTCGTGCCACTGAATTGGAGGGGAATGACTTGCTGATTCAGGATGCTCCAGGACAGAAAGGGTATGGGGGAAGGACTTAAATCATCTACCAAGGTTAACCTATCCCTTTCTGTCCCCACTCTCCATATCCAGGGTGCTGCCTTATACCAGTGATGCTGGCTACTCCTTAACAATCAGTTCACTGCCATGGCTGCTTGCGAAAGAACAGTGTCCTGTTACATCAATCCGTGGGTTGCCTGAGTTCCTCCACTTGCCAGGACAAACTCAAGGTAGGCGGGGTGTGAAACCTCATTACATGAAAGCTGTCCTTTCCTCTTTTCAGGGGCAAAATGTGTACCCACCCCTTCACACTCACCATCCTTTCGCATGACATTGTCTCCAGTCTGATATTCAAGTTCATCATGTAGCAGTAAAGCATGTCTTCTTCACGGTATCTAATCAAGGCTGTCATCTGGGAATGGTTTACAAACTACTTGGGTCAAGGAGCCTCTAGATGATAGAGGTGACAGGGCTGGAAGACAAAACCCAGTCTAGCATCATCCGACATCATCTGAATTTAATTTACGACTTGTAACGAGTCACGTTCTGCTCACCCAGAATGTATGAAGGCCAAAACCCCTAGTCTGTGCATATCAAACTCTTCCCCAAAGGAGGTGCTGTTCTATCTGAAGGCCCTGAGATCCATCTTCAGGTCAGTTCAGTCACTCAGTCATGTCCGACTCTTTGCGACCCCATGTATCACAGAACTCCAGGCCTCCCTGTCCGTCACCAACTCGGGAGTTCACTCAAACTCATGTCTATCGAGTCGGGGATGCCATCCAGCCATCTTATTCTCTGTCGTCCCCTTCTCCTCCTGCCGCCAATCCCTCCCAACATCAGAGTCTTTTCCGTTGAGTCAACACTTCACATGAGGTGGCCGACGTTTTGGAGTTTCAGCTTCAGTATCAGTCCTTCCAATGAACACCCAGGACTGATCTCTTTTAGAATGGACATTCATCTTGGACTCCTGAAAATTAGGTTATTCCTGGAAAACACAGCCTGCTCGCTAGGACTAGCATGAGCACTTAGACATCCCAAAAACCTCACCCCAAAATTCACTCAGTGTTTTGGATGGGAAGTGTGTAGCACACAACCCATTTTTCTGAAGAGTCTGTCCGTGGTGCTAATAACAATTCTGATTAAGACAGCTGCAAGGACAGGCCAAGCATCAGTCTGTGCTCATCAGAACAACAGGGCCATCACCCGTAAATCAGGAACTGATTTGTAGGACTGCAGCCAACACTCATTATCCAGTAAGTATATTTTGTACCCATGCCTCCAGATCTGCAACTCTTTTTCTCAAAGCCCAGATAAAATGGATGCGACAGCACCCAATGGGCCCACAGATTTGAACCAGAAGTGGCAGATTCCCCGTGCATGGAATTTTTCTGTTCTAGGCAGGTCTTCCGCTTCTGACCAATCCTGGGTTTCATCAGAGATTAGGTCCCTTGGCATCCACAGGGAGGACTTTGAGAGCCTCATATCACTTGATTAACTGTTAGTGACTCCTCAAAACCTTCACATCTGCTTCCCAGTATAAACACACAAAATAACACAACAGAAATTGTGAACTTCTTTATTTTTCTTGATGTAATTCCCGATTTGTGGACCCACTGTCCTGAGTTTACACTGGCCATCCGGGAAAGAGCACACAAAGAAATTCATAAATGCAATATAAAAAATTCAGTATTTCCTTCCACTGTATTGAATCCCATATTTCATGCAGGAAAATCCATGCCTAAAATTTCAACTGTTATATATAAAGTATTGTTTTACATTACATATTTATGAATAACAGCACACATATTTTCAAATGTAGACTATGAACCATTCCCAATTCAGAAATTACACCTGGGCTCATATTTTAATAAGGGAAGTACAGATAATTCCACATTTCAGGAAGGAATATCAACACCCATCTATTTATATGGGAAATAGAGCATCTGGCACTGCAAGAGGTGAAAAGTTGGTGTCCAGATTTCTTTTCTCGAATACAAGGTTTCTCTACTTCATATAAGTATATCTGATGTAAGATTTCCATATTGAAACATAGAATGTTCCGTATTTCATGGACAAATCTGCACTCAAAGTGTATGTCTTATTACACACTCTGTAGTTTGGTTTTCATATTGGAAAGGAACAAAATTCCAAAATTTCCACGTCAAAAATCTCCTTGTCAGGTTAATTAAAGTGAATATATGAAATATAGAGAATTCCATATTGCATGTAGGAAACTCTGCTTGCAGAATGAAGTATATGACATACAGAGAACCCCATATTTCAGTTAAATACATCAACACCTAGATGGAAATATATGACATATAAAGCATACCTTATTTCATGAAGGAGGTGGATGAAACTGGAGCCTATTATACAGAGTGAAATAAGCCAGAATGGAAATAACCAATACAGTATACCGACACATATATATGGAATTTACAAAGATGATAATGATAACCCTGTATACAAGACAGCAAAAAATACACAGATATATAGAAGTCTTTGGACTCTGTGGGAGTGGGCGAGGGTGGGATGATTTCGGAGAATGACATTAAACCATGTATATTATCATATGGAAATGAATTGCCAGTCCAGGATCGATGCATGATACAGGATGCTCTGGGCTGGTGTACTGGGATGAACCAGAGGGATGGGATGGGGAGGCAGTTGTGAGGGGGGTTCAGATGGGGAACACAGGTACACCAAGGGCAGATTCATGCAATGTATGGTAAAACCAGTGCAATAATATAAAGAAATTAGCCTCCAATTAAAATAAATAAATTTGGAAAAGCAAATAAAATAAAATATCTTATTAAAAAAAAAGAAAAGTTGTGTCTTAAATTTATATGTGAAATTTAGATGATTCCAAAATTCTGATAAGATTATCTGCACCCATTTTCACGAATGAACCTCAGAGGTTCCATATTTCATGTGGGAAAAACTGCACCCAGTTTCTCAGTAGTGACTTAGAAATGATTTTCTATTATATATGAGTATGTGATAAAGTCTGTACTCAGAGTTAGATCTTGGAAATACTGAGTATATCGTATTTAATATAGGAGAAAGGACACACTGATTTTCTACAGAATTTCAAATCTTCATGTAGCAAAATGTAGAGATAATAGTAGATAAATGGATAAGGAAAATGTGGTCTAATACTCAGCTCATCTATTGCACTCAGCTATAATAGTGAATGCATTTGATTCACTTCTAACTAGGTGGATGAACATGGAGCCTCATTTACAGAGTAAAGTTAGAAAGAGAAAGAAGAATACTGAACATCAATGTACGTATTTGGAATTTAAAAAGATGTTACTGACAATCCTATATACAAGGCATCCTATAAGAGTCGGACCTAAAGGATAGACTTCTGAACTGAGACGGATAAAGCGAAAGTGGGAAAAGATTTGCGACACTAGCGCAGAAATAAAGACATTACCATATAAATGTGAAATAAATGACCAGTGTGAGTCTGACACAGGAAGTTGGAGACCCAACATTGTGCTCTGGGATAACCCAGAGAGAGAGAGTGGGCAAGAAGTTAGGAAGGGATTCAGGAATTGTGTGTATGCGGAACACCAGTATGCCTAGGGCTGATAAATCTTGATAGATGGCAATAAACCATTACAATATTGTAAAGTAATTACCCTCCAATTGCACAAAATAAATTAATAAAAAGTTTATTCACCGTAGTATTGCACAAAGGACAGTAATCTCAGAAGGACTGGGGATGTCAGAGAGATGCAAAGGAAATTACAGTTTAAATGCGATCAAAAAAGAGAAACCAACGGTGGAATGTGGGTCATGTGTTTGTAAAAATTGATACACTAACTTTTGTGAAAAGGGACTTTTAAGAGGAATAGTAGGTGAACCCAAATTTAAGTCGAGACTCTGGGTGGGGTTATTGGCAATTGAATGACAGCAGAGAGGCTCAGTGAAACCGAGTCGTTTTGCAATCTGAGTAGTGAGTTTGGTCGGTTAAGTTGCTTCGTCTATCTCAGTCTTCCCTAGTGCATAGTTCTTCACACTTCTGACTCATCCTGATTCCCTTTTGTCCTGTGTCACTCTGTGGTCCATGGAGGATCAGTTTCTCCATAAGGTTAATAAATGACCCACATTCCTGTAAACAAAAAAGTCATGGCCAAGCCTCCAGTCTCCTCACTTGGCTTCCTCACAGCCTTCTCCTACAATTAGTACTGAAATGGTTTTGGACATAGATTCTTAATGGTGATCTTCCAGGAAACAAGCAAAGTCCACACAGGGCTCGTGAGATGCTGAGTCGCCCTGTTCGCTGGCAATTTCTCCATATCAATTGCCAATTTTTGGAGTCTCAGGTTGATACCACAACTGCACTCCTGCTAGATCCTTCAATTTTTGCCTGAGAACCATTCTAAGAGATTTCAGGTGCTCTAGCAATGACAGTGGCTGTTTGCATTATCATCAATCCTTAGAGGGTAACTGGCAAGAAGACCAGTGGTCTTCAAATGGGAGAAATAGGCCACAAGTATCAGACATTTTTTTATCTCTCTTAAGTGGCAGGAGGTAGCAAACTATAAATTTTAGATTGTTTCCCCTTCTGTATACAGATTTAAAAGTAGGTTTCATTTAAAATTCTGTGCTGCCTTGAGGACACTTGATTAGAACTGAATTTAAATTTCTCAGGTCTTAATCCAACCAATGCCTTTTTCATAAGGAAATGATTTCCTTAAGCTATGTTAATGAACTATACACTTTCCCTTTGCTCTGTCTTTTTCAATACCGTTCTGCCTAAGATTCATAACCTACTTGACAAAGCAGAATGTTTGTCTAACATAAATTTTTGCTTCAGTTCAGTTCAGTTCAGTTCAGTCGCTCAGTCGTGTCCGACTCTCCGCGACCCCATGATTCACAGCACGCCAGGCCTCCCTGTCCATCACCAACTCCCGGAGTTCACTCAAACTCATGTCCGCAGAGTCGGTGATGCCATCCAGCCATCTCATCCTAGGTCGTCCCCTTCTCCTCCTGCCCCCAACCCTTCCCAAGTTATGGTAATTAGATGATGTGCTTGCTGGGAAAGCTAAACCATTTTATGGCGCAGAACAAAACAGATTGCGTCAGTGTTATCTCAAAATGTATGTTATGGGTGAGGATCTCTGATTTTTGAGACATTTTCTTTCTCTAATTAGCGTCCTGCTAGTACCTATGTAAACTTTGACTAAAGAGAGGCAAAGGGTCACTCTTCCCCCTTCTAATGTCTATGTCTAACTCTTTTTTAATCTTATTACACAAAATAAAACCTTATTACACAAATGATCTGCATGATGAAGAATCCTAAGTGGCCACAGATTGAATTCCTGTCTTCCCCAGGACACGAATCAAAGTACCTTTCACTGTAGCTCATAAGCAACTTTTCAAATCCTGGGTACCGCTGAGTTGTAATGGAATGAATTCCGCGGTATCCTGTAGGAAAAGGAGTATGAAAGATGGACCAAAATCACTTGCCAAATTAAACCCACGCCTCTCTGCTCCTACCCTTGACATCCAGGGAACTGTCTCTTACAACTGATGCTAATGAGATGCTCCTTAACAGTCACCTCATTCTGGAATTGCCAGGTATTTTAACAGAACAAACTGACCTTGCAACACCTTGCTACTTTCTGGATAACCCAGAATTTCAAAAATAACTCTCTGAAAACACTACTCTGGTACACAGTCTCTGGTCACTGATGACATACATTTCCTGCCAAATTGTATGGCTTCTATTCAAACGTGAGTCAAAAGCAGTCTTCTATAGTCATTCGCTCAGACATACAGGTATAGTGATTCCCAGGCTGTTCTGGCACTGTGCCTTTGGTGATCGTAATTCCCGGAGCCCCAAATTCACTTGGCCCCTGTCTCCTAGCCTGTGCCATCACCCCTGGCCCTCTCCTGCTCCTGTTCTTTCTCCTTCTCCTGAGCAACTCACCCCCAAGAAGTGGCAGGAAATATACGACATTGGCTCAGAAGCCAGCGATGCCCTGGATGATGGCACTTCTCTGATTAAATGGATGCCTTCTCTTATCGCCCTTCCTCTGGAGCCATAGATGGGCTTTGGGGTCTTTCTCATTCTCCGAGCTCAGCTCCACTTGCAGAGACACCAACACCTTCTGTAAATTCCAGTGGGGGCTGGTCACTCTAGACGTTTCTCCTTGGATGTTCCTGGCCCTACTCCTCCAGGTCCTGCTCATACTCCTGGAAGGACTCCTGCTCCTGCTCCTCCTCTGCCATCACTCGAACTTCCTCAAAGCAAGGTCTTCAACCAGCAGCTGGAACTCTTACCCAATTTCTGACACCTCTCCCTCGTTCAGGAACATGGTTTCCTCCACTGACTCGCCACTGATAAGAGTGGCCTCCTCACCCGGTGTGCCACCTTGTCCGTGAAACATTCCCAGATGGATCCACCATACCAGCGGGTCCAGAGTCCCATGTACCTTGCAGACTCACACTCACAACTAAGCAGATTCAGGTTGGTCCAGGGGTGCTCCCACCTTCCTCTGGTCTCACTCTCTATGTGGCACTGGTATTGTCCCAGAACTGCAAAGGAACTGGACACCAAAGCACAGCAGGTTCCCCTAAGCTCAGCCACTCCCCACTAATTGGTTTCTTGTCTACAACCTATGAGCAGGGAATGTGAAACATGCTTGTCCCAGGGTCTTGTGACATCACACATGCATAATTTGTTGGTGAGAGGGGACTCACTTCTACACCCTGACCTCCACACCCTATCATGAACCAATGAAACGGAATCGACAGGCCTTTTCTCACAGGAACAATGCCCTTGTAATAATGGGCAATCTGGCAACAGTGACCCCGTTGCCAAAACTGGCTCAAGACAAAGTTGTGGTGAGTCCTCAGAAACTGTTTCAGTGGGCAACAATGGAGAAGAGACTGAGCAGTGAGTGGGACAACAGGGCCAGTAACAATCAAATCAAGGATTAGGAACCTGATGCTGTAACCCTCCTCAAGCCTGAAATTGCCTCTGGGGCAGTGTGTGACTGCCTGTACCGAGGAGTACACTCTGGTGAGAGAAGGTAGCCCTGAGGGTCAGAGGTCCTCACCTTGGATTCAAACTGCAAGTCCTGGGCAGAGAGTGGGGTTGGGTGGCGCACACAATGACCTCGCCTTCTGTCAGCTGTTGCAGAGTCCATCCAAAAACTTGTGCCTTGGGCTACAATAGTGTCAGGAATGCAGTCAATCTCTGAGGAAGGAGAATAGCACTTCCCTTGGCTCTCTGTCTGGTCCCCACACGTACCCCCTAACCAAACCATCCTGGAAAACCTGGCCCAAAATCTGTCAGCTCCAGGCATAGGGACACTGATGTAAAGAGGGAACACAGGTGTTTCATTAGTTGAAATACCAGTGGGTCATATAAATTGAGAGATTTCCTTATTTTCTTGGAAAGTCTTCTCCATTCTGATCTTCAGATGTAAATGTAGAGAATTCCAACTTCCATGAAGAATGATTAGTTCCTAGATTTTTATATGGGACATATAGAGAATTTGATAGGGGGAAATTGTCCAGACTTCTATGAGAAATACAAATATGTTCGTATTTCATGGGGAAAAAATTGTTGTTTTGGGATAAATGAATACTACGAAGAAGAATTTCATATTTCATGAAGAAACATTGGTGGCCAGAATTTCATTTTTGAAATAGAGCTAATTCCAAACCCATTTGGCCTTCCCATATCTTTATTACACTTTTTTGTCAGTAAAACTTGATTGCCATGTTGATATTGGATGTATACAATTTCACAATTCAACCAGTAAAATGTAGGCACCATTTTCACATATGAAATATCTAGAATTCCATATTGAGGAAGGAAAAATTTGTGTGTACTTATCCACATGTGAAACATACAAGATTCAATGTATGATTAAAGACATATGTAAGTAGATTTTCAAACATGAAACAGATTTCTTATTTCACATAGAAAATGCTACACCCATATTTTCTCATGTGAAACATAGAATATTACATACATAATGCAGGAAAATCATCATTTAGATTTTCTGATGCTTGAAGTAGATCATCCAAAGTTAGTGCTCTGGAACAACCCAGAAGAATAAGGTAGAGAAGGATGTGGGATGGGCTTGATGATGGAAAGGACACATTGATACCTGTGATAAATTAATGTTGATAAATGACAGAAATCATCACAATATTATATAACATTTATACTTCTGATATAATTAGAAAATATAGTTTAAAAAATGCCAAAGAAGAAAGGACTGTATTCATTGATTTATCATGACCTAAATGGAAAATCGGAGAAGGCAATGGCATCCCACTCCAGTTCTCTTGCTTGGAAAACCCCATGGATGGAGGAACCTGGTATGCTGCAGTCCATAGGGTGGATAAGAGTCGGACACCACTGAGGGACTTAACTTTCACTTTTCACTTTTATGCACTAGAGATGGAAATGGCACTTCACTCCAGTGTTCTTGCCTGGAGAAACCCAGGGATGGGGGAGCCTGTTGGGCTGCCATCTATGGGGTCGCACAGAGTCGCACACGACTGAAGTGACTTAGCAGCAGCAGCAGCAAATGGAAAAATATTAAAAAGTGAATATGTACAGATGAAACTGATTCACTTTCACTTACAGCAAACAAAATTTTAATGTGACTATAGTTCAATAAAAATTGGTGAAAAATACTGCATCAACTATACCTCCAACAAAGAGTAAATAAACGGTTGCCTTTCTGCACTATATATGTCATTGAGGACATTATGCTAGGTAAAGTACTTAAGTTAGCAGAAGCAAATTTTTGATAATCCCACTACGTTGTTAAAGTACCTGAGTTATAGAAACAGAGAGTGGAATGTGGTTTCTGAGCTAGTGGAAATGAACCATGTTGATCCAGGTTACAAACTTTTAGTCACAGGTTGAATAATCTCAACACAGAAGACTGTAATAGAGGCAGGATGGACATGGAATGGCAGCCCTTAGGACAGGAACATAAGTGAAGTTTGAAGTCCAACTCCACCAACAGAAAACTTCTCAGCAGAGTGTAGTGAAAGATGTATTGCAACCCTCCATGTTCTCTGGCCTTAGGCTGAGTAGCGAGCAGCAGAGTTTCAAAACAAACTGTGTCTTGCAGAGGCTCAGAGCACTTGCTAGAGCCACTCATGGATGTGTCCTGAGTTTCAAAGTAATAGCCAATGTGTCCTATCCCCACATTCATGACCTATGGTCGTGGCAATTTGCGTGGGTCACTGTCTGTGGGATCCGGTGCCCCATTTGGATAAACTGAGAAGACTGAAGGCCAACTGCATACTGGGCACATGTTTTCCTTATTGAAGATGCGTGGGTATAGTATGAGGATCTTGGTAAAAGGAAGGCAGAGAAAACTGAGAGATATCTCCTCAGCTGGGAGTGGGCACTTGTGGCAGGACCAAGAATGGGTGCTGGATGCATTTTTCCCAGACAGGAGAGCCAGCATGCACAGGGACACCCTCCTCCTTACCAGGACCTTGGAAGGTGAAAATCAAACGCGGGCCCCTTTCCTTTCAGGGTAGGAAATTATATTTATTTCTGTGGAAGTTTACAGGAACACTGTTACCTGACACTGACCTTACCTCAAGAACAGAGGGTCTACAGGAAGATGGTTGCAACAGCTAATCACACCCTTCCCTCAACTTCCCTATAAGTGGGCTTTGCTGAAAGCTGTGGGGACAGGTTCAGTTCATTTCAGTTCAGTCGCTCAGTCGTGTCCGAATCTTTGCGACCCCATGAATCACGGGGGGCCTGTGATTCACGCCAAGCCTGTTAGCGTTTTTCAAAGGTATAACCCACCCAATTTCTCAAAACAAAAAAAGCCCTGCAATAAAAACACCTTGGTTTTAAACACCTATGTTCTGATATTGCTTAGCCTAACTATGTTGGGCACATGGCTATTTGGTAACAGTAGCACCTAATCTCTCAAGTCTTTAGAAGGTTGCTGACTATCTGAAACCACATCCAAAACCACATTCTCTCATGAAAGTATGAGAATGTGTATTCTTCTATAGAAAACGAGCTTGGAAAGGCTGATGGTAACCCCAATTACCAGGTGAATTTAAACAAACTGAAAAAATGTTGTCATTAAATCTTACTTCAGTTCAGTTCAGTTCAGTCGCTCAGTCGTGTCCGACTCTTTGCGACCCCATGAATCACAGCACACCAGGCCTTCCTGTCCATCACCAACTCCCAGAGTTTACTCAAACTCATGTCCATTGAGTCGGTGATGCCATCCAGCCATCTCATTCTCTGTCGTCCCCTTCTCTTACCACCCGCAATCCCTTCTAGCATCAGAGACTTTTCAACTGAGTCAACTCGTCGCATGAGTTGGCCAAAGTATTGGAGTTTCAGCTTTAACATCAGTCTTTCCAAAGAATACCCAGGATTGAATATTTAGAATGGACTGGTTGGATCTCCTTGCAGTCCAAGGGACTCTCACGAGTCTACTCCAGCACCACAGTTCAAACGCATCAATTCTTCGGTGTCAACTTTCTTCACAGTCTAACTCTCATATCCATACATAACCACTGGAAAAACCATAGCCTTGACTAGACAGACGTTGTTTGGCAAAGTAATGTCTCTGCTTTTTAATATGCTATCTAGGTTGGCCATCACTTCCCTTCCTAGGAGTAAGAGTCTTTTAATTTTCTGGCTGCAATCTATTAGTTTTTAAAATTCTGTAATGAACTGATTTGCTAGCATAAACATATAGAGTATATCTTTTTGTCTTTACAGTTTTTTAGTAGTTTACTTATCATGAGCATCATCTTATGGCTTAGTATTCATTCACAAACAGAAAAGTTTTCCTTCCCATATGTCTTTGTGGTGAGGACTTCTAGATTGGTTAACAACAAACAAGCAAACAAACAAAAACTGAAATTTGCTTTCATCTGTATAATCCATGCACAACCCATTTCTCTTAACCAGTTACTCTTGGGTTCAGGAGTCTTGTCTACTTTTGTGAACATGGTAAACAGATGCATATACAGCAGTACAAAATGGAAAGAAGAAACTCAGTATTATACAATACGTTGTTTTCTCTCGAAATTTGTATGTTGAAGCTCTAACTCTCTGTACTTTATAGTTAGTGAAATTGTGAGTAAATTATAGTTCTTTCTGACCCTATTTGTAAATAGGACCTCTAGATTGCTAGTTGAGTTTATACGATCGGCACTTTATAAGAAAAGCAGATCAGTCAGAGGCAAACAGAAACATTACTATGTGAAGACAAAACCAGAAAATGGCCGGTAAAAATCCAAAAGAGGTCTCAGATGAAAACAAATCAGCTGACTTTAATTACTGCCTTGAACCTCAGAAGTTTGAAATAGATTTATTGACGCTCCCTGGTATAGGACACTTTGTTATGGCAGATTTCAGTTCAGTTCAGTTCAGTCGCTCAGTCGTGTCCGACTCTCCGCGACCCCATGAATAACAGCACGCCAGGCCTCCTTGTCCATCGCCAACTCCTGGAGTTCACTCAAACTCATGTCCACAGAGTCGGTGATGCCATCCAACCATCTCATTCTCTGTCGTCCCCTTCTCCTCCCGCCCCCAACCTTTCCCAGCATCAGAGTCTTTTCCAGTGAGTCATCTCGTCGCATGAGGTGGCCAAAGTATTGCAGTTTCAGCTTTAGCATCAGTCCCTCCAATGAACATCCAGGATTGATCTCCTTTAGAATGGACTGGTTGGATCTCCTTGCAGTATAAGGGACTCTCAAGAGTCTTCTAGCAAACCAATATATGTGCTTCTCTTGAAAAGCATCTGTCAATTCCCAAAGAATCCTCCATTTCTTACACAAGTTTTCAGGGATTGGAAACTGGCAAAAAAACTCTCTTATCCATCAATTGATTACCCTCACAACGTCCTAGTGCTCCCTAAGAGTTATCATTCTTTCTTAGAGATTCAGCTGGGTTAGAACTTATTCCTACTTCATGGTTAAAAATGACCTAGCACATATTAGCATGATTATAATTTACAGGGAGTGGTAGAAAATAAGCACAGGGAAAGCAGGCTGACATTGAAAATATACAACCCTCTCCACTTATCTTTCCCATACATCATGTTTAATTCCCTAGGAGAAAAGTGGTAGTCACCAAGGCATTGCTTCCTAATGCCTTGGGAAAATCACAAAGATGTGATGTTGTGATAATCATACAGACCTAAACATTCCCAAACCAAGATACTAAGCTGCAGTAGCCATGGGGCAGCCTAGAGGACAACAAATCTTCCCAAACTGTTGGGGTCACCTGGGCCTTTCCACCAGACAGTTAGCCAGGAATGTTTGTGTCAACATCTCTATGGCAGAATTTGTGGTTTATGCCTGCCATTTTTATCACCAACCCTCTCGATTCCTGAGACACCCAAGAGACCATCATTTTAGCCTGTAGACTACATATCTTAAAAATACAGGAATACAACCCAATCCAAAGTGAAGGGTTCCAACCCATGGAGATGTTAAATGGTCCTCAGACACACGAAGGGCTCTTATGAGCAGCAATACCACAGCTCCAGGCAAGCTCGCCATTAACACTTGCAGCCAATGCCAGACACATATCCTCAGTATCAATAGAGAGGGTAGATTTGAAGTCCACTATCAACTAGAGGCCACATCCCTAGTGGCTCAGATGGTTAAGCATCTGCCTACAATGTGGGAGACCCGGGTTCAGTCCCTGGATAGGAAAGATCTCTTGGAGAAGTAGATGGCAACCCACTCCAGTATTCTTGCCTGGCAAATCACATGGACGGAGGAGCCTGGTAGGCTACAGTCCATGGGGTCGCAAAGAGTCATACACGACTCAGTGACTTCACTTTCACTTTCACCAACTAGAGGGAAATAAAGTTATATATATATTACCTTCTGTCTTAGTCAAGTCCAAAAGACAGAGTCTGTACTCCAGCACATCATGCCCAATGCATACATAAGTAATAATTTTTGCAGGGAACAGTACCAGGTACAGGACACCTTTTAGCTGATGTGCAACCAAAGTGTAGTAATATAGAAACCTTTAATGCTAGTTTCAGAGAGAAAATGGTCATCTCCCAACTGATACAGTCAATAGGACTCAAATTACTAATAACATTCAACTTGGCCATAAGGTATTGCAGCTTCCCTCTATGGAACCTAGTCAAGAAGTTTCAGTTCAGGCCTGTCTGCAAGCTCAAATTTCCATTTCTCAAATATTTTCATTCAATCCTCAGACAGTTAATATATAGACAATCTACATGCCCTCTCGGAAAATGATTAAGACTGTAAGAACAAAGAACATTTCCAAGGCAAGCGACAGATGGTGCTACAGGTTGGTGATTAGATGGAGGAAGATGGAGAGGAGAATGAAACGGAGATTTCAGAGCTTGGATCTGACTGTTTGAGTTGGTGGGAGCAACACCAAACCTGCCTGCAGACCTCAGAATGCTATTCTAGACCAAGTGCAGTGTTAGCACTTAGAAATTCAGGAGATAGTATTTGGGCAGGGGGGTGGTGGTCTTGTGGGAGAATTCTCTATTGGAGTTCTTCCAACATATAGCATAGTTAATAGATCTGGAGCCATGGTTCACGTTTTGATAGCATGCTCTTTCACAAATATTTCAATTGAGTTGTCTTCAGTGGATCTATCATATCAAATCTTTGTGAACCCCATGGACTGCAACAGGCCAGGCTTCCCTGGTCGTCACCAAGCCCTGGAGTTCTTCAAACTCGTTTATTGAGTCGGTGCCACCATCCAACCTTCTCCTAATCTGCCATCCCCTTTTCCTCCGGTCTTCAATACATTCCAAGCATCAAGGTCTTTTTCAATGAATTCGAACTTTGAGTCAGCTAGAGCTTCAGTATCAGTCCGTCCAATGAATATTCATGGTTGGTCTCCATTCGGATTCACTGGCTTGATCTTCTTGCAGTCCAAGGGACTCTCAAGAGATTTCTCCAACACTGAAGTTCAAAAGCATCAGTTCGGCACTCAGCTTTCTTTATGGTCCAACACTCACATACATTGATACATGACTACAGGAAAAACTATAGCTTAGACTAGATAGACATTTGTTGGTAAAGTACTGTATCTGTTTTCTAATATGATTTCTAGCCTTATCAAAACTCTTATTCAAAGGAACAAGGATATTTTAAATCATGACTACAGTCCCCATCTGCAGTGGTTTTGGAGCCCAAGAAAACTAAGTCTCTCACTGTTTCCATTGTTCCCCCATCTATTTGCAGTGATGGACAGGGAGACCTGGTGTGCTGTAATTCATGGGGTCGCGGAGAGTCGGACACGACTGAGCGACTGAACTGAACTGAACTGAATGGGACTGCATTCCATGATCTTCATTTATTGAATGTTGGATTTTAAGACAGGATTTTTAGCTCCAAAATAAGTTCTTTTGTTACTTTTCATTTTCTGCCTGAAGGGTAGTGCTATCTGAGTATTCGAGATTATTGTTATTTCTCCTAGCACTCTTGATTCCATATTGTGCTTCATCCAGTTCAGCATTCCGTATGATGTACTCTGCATATAATTTAAATAATTAGGGTGACTACATATAGCCTCGGTCATCTGTTTTCTTGCAATTTGTAAATGATGTAATGCACCTTGTCTCGTTCTAACTGTTACTGTTTGACCTGTATACAGATTTCTCACAAGGCAGGTAAAGTAGTCTGGTATTTCTGTTTCCTTAAGAGTTTTCCAGTTAGTCGTGATGTGCATTATCAAAGGCCCTAGCATAGTCAGTGAAGTAGATTTGTTTTTTGGGAATTCTCTTTTCTATGATCCAGTGGGGGTTGCCAATTTGTTTTCGGGTTCTTCTGCTTTTCCTAAATTTAGCTTGAACATCTGGAATTTATCAATGCACTTACTCTTGAAGACTAGCTGGAGAATTTGATCATTACTTTGATAGAGTGTGAGATGAGTGCTACTGTGTGACAATTTCAATATTTTTTTACTATGACCTTTCTTTGAAACAGGAATGAAACTGACGTTTTCTTGTCCTGTGGCCAATGCTAATTTTTTTTTTTTCCTAATTTGCTAGCATATCATGTACAGCACTTTCACAGTCTCATTATTTGGGATTTGAAATAGTTTAGCTGGAATTTCATCATCTCCAATAGCTTTGTATGCAGTGATGCTTCGTAAGGCCTTCTTGACTTCGCATTCCAGGATTGCTAGTTTTAGGTGAGTGATCACACCACTGTGGTTACTGTAAGATCTTTTTTCTGAAATTCTTCTGTGAATCATTGTCACCTCTTCTTAATATCTTCTGCTTCCTTTAGCTCCATACACTTTTGTCTTATTCTGCCTATCTTTGCATGGGATATTCCCTTGGTATGTCTAATTTTGAGGGAGAAATCTATAGCCCTTCTCGGCCATTGTTTTCATATGCCTTTTTACATTTATCACTTAGGAAGGTTTTCTCAGCTCTCCCTGCTATTCTTTGTAACTGTGCATTCAGACGGACATATCTTTTCATTTTGTCTATCACCTTTCCCTTCTATTCTTCTGTAGAAAGTAAGAAAATTGAAAGTCCTCCTCAGACAACCATCTTGCCTCTTTGCGTATCTTCTCCTGGGGGTGATTTTGATCACCACTTCCTGTGCAGTGTTATGAACCTCCATCCATCAGTCCATCATATTGGGCACCTGGCAGTCTTGGGTGTCTTTCTTTTCACCTTTTCATTCTGTTCATGAGATTCTTCTCAAGACAAGAATACTGAAGTGGTTTGACATTCTTTTCTCCAGTAGACTATGTTTCATGAGAATTCCCACCATGACCTGAATATCTTGGGTGGTTATACACAGTATGATTCATAGCTTCATTGAGTTAGACAGGACTCTGTCCAAGTGATCACTTTTGTAAGTTTTCTGCAATTGTGGCTTCTGTTTTGTCTGTCACCTGATGGATAAGGATGAGAGGCTTATGGGGGTTTCCTCATAATATTTCAGTTATGAAATCATATAACAACATACCTTGGATTTGCTTTTTTTTTTTTCTCTTTGAATACTTCTCTACTGATACAAAATGAAGAGAGTACACACTTGGAAGTCCCATATTTTTATTAGATTTTTTACTAATTTTTTAAACTGTACCAATGTTGCTGAATGACTTCCTGCCACTAAATATAACCTATTTTTTAGTAACTCCTCCTGCCATACGAGACACACACAAATAAATGGAAAGGAAGATAAAATGCAAAAGAATAGACAAACCAACTTCTGAAGAGTGTTGCAAATAAAGAAAAGCCATGGGAAAATCAGCCATCAGTTGGTTGACTGACATAGTAGTGTGAGGGAAACTCTGGAGAGAAATCAGCAAAACTTGTAAACAAATCATTTGTCATCAATCTAGTACAGTTCAGTCTCCAAGTCGTGTGTGACTCTTTGTAACCCCATGGATTACAACATGCCAGGCTTTGCTGCCTGCCCACCAGCAACTCCCAGAGATTTCTAAAACTAATGTCCATTGAGTCCATGTTGCCATCTAACCATCTCATCCTATGTTGTCCTCATCCCCTTCTGCCTTCCATCTTTCCCAGTAGCCGGGTCTTCTCCGGTGAGTAATTTCTTCACATTACGTGCCCAAAGGATTGGAATTTCAGCTTCAACATCAGTCCTTCCAATGAATATTCAGGAATGATTTCCTTTGGGATGCACAATTTGGATATCCTTGATGTCCAAGTGACTCTCAAGTCTTCTGTAACCCCACAATTCAAAAGCATCAATTCTTCAGTGATTAGGTTTTCTTGTAGTCCAGCTCTCACACCCATACAAGACCACTGTCACTTGCCATAGATATCAGTAAGTTCCTATTGATAACATCTGATTCTCATTATCCCTCCCTTCCTAATATATCTTGCCTACATATTAAGAACCTGCTGGATTTCAAATCTAAATGACACATTTCAACTTCTTCCTTAGTCTCATGACAGGATTACTTATGACCTTTTTAGCCACCTCCATTTGTTTTAGCCTAGTAATCAGTCTATCCCTATGCTTCTGACACCAGGAAATATAGGAATGGAAGGACCATCCTTTCATTTTTTCATGTCATATCCATCTTGTCCTGAGCCTCCAGATACCTCCATCAGTACTTCTTATATGCTACTGATTAAGACAATTGTGACCACGCTTAATGTATCTTATAGAACTTATTAATGTATGAAGAAGGGAATTATGCTAAAACTAATGCTAAAAGCATTAGTTCTCACTAATACTTGAGAACTCCTTCAGAAACGGGACTCTCAGCCTTCCTGATACATTCTCTGGCAAGGTCTAGAGGCTCAGAGGAAAAGAATATTATAGAGATTCACCTTTTTGTATGGAATGAATTGTGGAATATAGTTGAGTCTAAAACCTCTTTAAATTGTGACATAAAAGTAGGCATGACAGCATGCTAAAGACAAAAAACAGCCACATACACTTGGGAAAATAGTTCTAGTGGCTCTCTAGTGATATGACAGACCTGTTCATGTCTGCAGCTAAGAAGCCTGGTCCTAGATAAGGAAGAGGTATATGTGGGTTTCCATGTTGACATTTCCTCTCAGTTCCAGAGATTTCCATTGCTCTAGAAAAGGGAAAATTTGTTAGAGGTTATTATTCCCAAATCAACAAAGCCATATCCCAGTTTACCAGATCCCATATAGCCAAAGAAAGATAGAAATCCATATTTCTGGTAATAAGAAAGAAATTCCAAAACATCAGTGGAGAAAAGGAAGCAAACTTCTTGCCACATGGGAGGAAGTTTTTCTTTGTTTTGTTTTTAAGAAGCAGCCAATAGTCTATAGAACATTCACAGAAATAATATAGAGAAAAATGCTTGGTCCTTCAGTGTGAAACATATGAAGACCTGTGAAAAAGAAAGAAAATTTGTATCTGAACATCAGTTAGATGTGTAAGTGTGTGTCTCTCTCCTATCCAACTCCTTGAAAACCAATGAGTGTAGCCCACCTGGGATACAATTCTGTCAATGGGATCTTACAAGCACGAAACCTGGAGTGGGTTGTCATTCTCTACTACATTAAGTTAGATGTATAAAGCTGAAGAAAAACATTACCCAAGTATTTTAAAGCATCTTTTTCAAGGTAAAGCAAGCTGTATAAGCTCTCTGCTCCAGAGAGTCTCTCTGTAATTCCAAAGTTGCACTTGTGAAAAGGGCAGGTTTACAAACTTGTGCACTGGGATTAAACAAGGCATAGAAGAGACAAATTAAACAAAAAAGGGAAATGTTTAACAATCTGGATTACTTAAAAATTCCTTGACTCCTTTATTTTTTCTCTAAGCCCCAAAACAGAATAAATTCCATCCTTTACTGCTTCTACACGTCAAGCAGGAGAAAAAGGTAAAAAGAAGGAGTAGAGTGCTGAGAAGTGGGTCATAAATCTGTGCATCTGAATCAGTAACTTTGCTACATTTTCTTTTTTTTTTTTCTAGAACTCATCTCCAAGAACTTCCTGCTAACTCTAATAATGCTGCAGATCTTGTGTTGCCTTGGTGATGGCAGTAGAGGGCCAATGAGATAGTGTACCTGACTATCCCTCAGGGCTCCAGGTATAAGGCAATGTATCCAGTGTTAATCTTTGTTGTAGCAGAGTCTAGAGATCAGGTAATGACATGTTCCAAATGGGCAAAGAAACCATAGGCATGCAGAACCAGTTGCAGATTAAGAACTTTAATCACTTATTCCTCCTGGACATGGTGTTCAAGAAGATAATAAGATCTAGGCACAGTTTTAGTCTCTGTTTCTATCACTCAAGTATGAAGTACAAGTTTGTGCTGGTTTAAAGCGGGGATGGGTATACATAGAAGCATAAGTGATCATGAGGTAGTCATGAAGGGGCTTGTTGGTGTCACATTCAATGAATGTAAAGCTGAGGACAATAAATCCATATTGTAGCATGCTGTTAGAACTATGCAGAACTATGGCTGCTGGTGCTAGATTTCAAAGATGTCTTCAACATGTCCCCCACTAGGTCCTATCACCTATTCCATGTTTTATGCTATCCCTCCAACAAATGTTCAGGGAGGAGAAAATACCACTCGTTTGGTGCCATGAAGCTAGAGCTAATGTATGTGCTGGAATATGGACTTGGTCAAGCAGCAGTCTCCTCTATTCGTACTACTAATTCCAGGTAAGCTGAAAATACAACGTTCCACGACTAAAGCAGATAGGGTCCTGGAAAATGTGCTTCTTAACATCTTAACTGCACAGAAGAGACATCAGAAAATAATCCTCCTCCACTTAAGCATTTCGGATGAGTTTAACACCTAAATGATAAGATGTTTCTAATCATGTCTGACATCGCTGCTCACTGCACATGTCCACACATGACCAATCATTCAGGTTCCCTTAAGCTCCATGTTTTATTCTTCCCCTCTTCTGTGCCTTATCAGGTCCTTCATTTTGCCTGAATTGCCCTTCACTTCTTTCACAATTTCTCCTACCAAATGCTGATGTTTTTAATGCCTTCTTCAGGTGTAATTTCATCTTCAAATGCTTCCTGAAACATTTATAAGCTTCCCCAAATATATCACCACCTATAGTGTGTCTACACTCCACGTATTAATATATATTACACATATTCATTACAATCATTTTTCACTATCTCTTCTATTAAGACAAAGACTTAAAATAATGTGAATAGCACTTTTATGCACTCATTCATAGCACTTATATATTCCTGACATATATAGATTGTTTCTTTCTGATGAATAGCCACAGGTAGGGTGAGAAGCCTGAAAAATATATTCGATACTGCTCATCTATGACATATTCATCAAAGAAATATACACTAGACATTTAGTGCCTTAAAATAATGTAAACTTTCAGATGTTCAATCTGAATTTAGAAAAGGCAGAGGAACCAGGGATAAATTGCCAGCATCTTCTGGGTCATAGCAAAAGCAAGATAATTCCAGAAAAAAATAAAAAATCTACTTCTGCTTTCCTGATGACATCAAAGCCATTGACTGTGTAGATGAAAAAAAAAAAAAAAAAACTGTGGAAAATTCTTCAAGAAATGGTAATGCCAGATCCCCTTACTTGCCTCCTGAGAAGTCTGTATGTAGGTCAAGAAATAATACTTAGAACCAGACGTGGAACAACAGACTGATCAAAACCTGGAAAAGGGATATGTCAAAGAATAGTGTCACTTTGCTTATTTAACATACATGCACAGTACATCATGCAAAATGCCAGGCTAAATAAAGCACAAGATGGAATAAAGATTATCTGAAGAATTATCAGTCCTCAGATACTCAGATGATACCTAAGTTATGGCAGAAACTGAGGAGGATCTATAGAGCCTCTTGATGAAAGTGAAAGAGCAGAGTGAAAAAGCCGGTTTAAAACTCCACTTGCAAGAAGTGAAGATCATAGCATCCAGTACCATCACTTCATGGCAAATAGATGGGGAAAAAATGGAAACAGTGACAGACTTTACTTCCTTGGGCTACAAAATCACGACAGACACTTACTGTAGCTATGAAATTAAGACACTTCCTCCTTGGAAGAAAAGTTATGAACAACCTAAATAGCATATTAAAAAGCAGAGACATTTTTTTGCTGATAAAAATCCATCTGCTTAAAGATATGGCTTTTCCAGTAGTCACGTATGGATATAAGAGTCGGAGTATAACAAAAACTGAGCACAGAACAATTGATATTTTTGAACTGTTCTGTTACAAAATACTCTTGAGAGTCCCTTGAACAAAAGGAGATCCTACTAGTCAATCATTAAAAAAAAAAATAAGTCCTGAATATTCATTGGAAGGACTTGAAGCTGAAGTTGAAACTTCATATTTGGCCACTTGATGTGAAGAAATGACTCTTTACAAAATACTATGATGCTGGAAATAAACTGAAGGCAGGAGGATATGACAAAACGGTATGACAAAAGATGAGATGGTTGGATGAGATCACTGACTCTGTGGCTATCAACCTGAACAGGATCCGACCATTGTTGGTGTGGTAGGGAAGTTTGGCATGCTGCAGTCCATGGGGTCACAAAGAGTCAGACATGGCTCAGTGACTTAACCGAATGAAAAAGTAAACAAAAACAAAAACCAATCTGAATGTCATGCCTAATCTGAATGTGATTCCTAATCTGAATGTGATTCGTTACAGATATACTACAGCTACTGATACTGATGCTGAGGAGAATACAGAAGAATTAGGGATAATGATGTCAATGATAACAATTGTTTAGAAATAATGTCAGTTTGCTTCTTGTACTTCGTTATCCATTCTTATGGAAATGTAATCCTAACAATAGCTTCAGAATTTGCTGCAATTTATTCAGCTGATCACCGAAGAATAGATGCTTTTGAACTGTGGTGTTGGAGAAGACTCTTGAGAGTCCCTTATACTGCAAGGAGATCCAACCAGTCCATTCTAGAGGAGATCAATCCTGGATGTTCATTGGAGGGACTGATGCTAAAGCTGAAGCTGCAATAATTTGGCCACCTCATGCAACGAGTTGACTCACTGGAAAAGACTCTGATGATGGGCAAGGTTGGGGGCGGGATGAGAAGGGGACGACAGAGAATGAGATGGCTGGATGGCATCACCGACTCTGTGGACATGAGTTTGAGTGTACTCCGGGAGTTGGTGATGGACAGGGAGGCCTGGCGTGCTGATATTCATGGGGTCGCAGAGAGTAGGACACGACTGAGCGACTGAACTGAACTGAACTGGACTGATTCAGGTCAACATTGTCTGAGGAAACCTCATACTAAAAGCTTGCTGGACTTTGACATGCAACATCTTTATATTGCTGTTTCCTCATCTATATACATAAGATAGTGGATCAGTTTAGCAGTTGTTCACCTCTGAGCTTTAAACTTTTCTTCCTCAGATGACATTGTATACAACAGACAAAATTTAAACTATTCGAGTTAATTTATGGAATGAATGTGGGCCTGCAAAATTCTGATTTCTAATTTATGTTTTTCCTGCCATCTTCTTAATCAAGACATCTCACTTTAACTTCTAAACTCTTTCATGTTTGGATATTTTCAATGACAAACATTTGACTCTTTTGCTCCTTAGAAGCCTTCCAGCTCATAAATATCTAGCTTTGTGCACCTCCCATTGTAACAGGGTATGCAGTTTAGAGAAGGTTGATCTTACAGCCTGGATTAGTAGAAGCCGTCATCAAAGAACCATTCAACAGAATTGCGCCAAGGATCTTGAACTTTGAGTATGGTGGTTAGTCAGTGGAGTCCTCATTGTCATTGACCTGTACAGTTCAGACACAAAAAAATATCTGCTTGCAATGTTGGAGACCCTGGTTCAATTCCTGGTCAGGAAGATCACCTGAAGAAGGAAATAGCTACACACAACAGTGTTCCTGCCTGGAAATTTCCGGGGACAGAGGAACCTGGGGTGGGGGGCGGTGAGGGGTGGTACAGTCCTTGGGGTCGCAAAAATCAGACATGTCTAAGCCTCTAACACTTTCCCACTCTGTTAGTACTTTGGTATGGTGGTTTACTGGAAAAGCCTAATGGTCCAGAAGTCAGAGGTAGACTCTGACTCAGGCATGCAATAAACAGGAAGACCAATGGCAAAAAAGAAAAAGAAAGAAAAAGAGAACTCACCCAATGTGGCTTGCTGGGAAAACTGTACCAGATTATTCCTCCTTAATATTATACCACAAAGGTTTATTTAAAAATTAGGCAACCTTCAACTTTACAAATCCTAGCCACTAATACCTGTAAAAGACTCCCTATTCCGGAAAACTGCCTTTGGTTAAATGAAAGTCTCCTCATCTAAGAGGTGAAAATCCCATTTCCATTGGTAAAATTTTGACAGGGATAACATGGAAACAAATCACTGAATAGAAAGTGAGATAAAGTGTAGTATAATTTGGTTTCCAGTTGGGATTATACTTGCTTTTCCACTGCTCTATCTTGCTTCTCTCATTCCATGTCTCCTGAAAATCCTCACCACTAAGTCCCATGAACAGCTATCATGGGCACTGATTTAAGGGATTCTTATGGAAAATGTTCCAACCACATTATAGAAAATACATACCATTCACCAAAATAGTAAAGGGAAAAACATTCATAGTCTAGCGTCAGTTTCTCTTAATGAGAAATTTTGCTCTTTCTGCCATTTACTATCCCTGATACAGACCTCTGAAATCTCTCTATTTTCCTCTTTTAGGTTCCTTGCCCACATAAGTCATTGTAAAATATGCTTTCCTTAGAAGATGATGACATTTTTTTAGCTGATCTTGGGAAGGACACCCAATGTTGGTGATTTTAATTTGTAAATTATATACTATTTTTTCAGAGGGTTAGGATCTTAACAATCTTGCTTCCATCCAGAATTTCTTAAGATGAGCATGTTTAATAAGTGTTTCTTATTGATCCCATAAGTCCTTATTCAGATGTTTTTTATTTATTTTTTCTAATTAGAGACCTCTACTCCTGAAGCAGGTGAGTAAAAGCAAAAGGAAAAACATACATGGAATATGACTGTTTATTCCAATCGGAGACCACAGTCTATCAAAGAAAATTGAACAGCTCAACTAAAATAGTAATCTTTTAACAATTCAGATTAGAAAACTTCATGAGTAATTTAAAATCATATCTCAAAGGTCATTAACACAAAGATAAAAATTAAGGGAAGCAGAAGAATGGCAGATGCACAGGCAGTGACACCAAGAAGAACAGAACACAGACTCAAAGTTCAGTGTGACTGAATAAAAAAAAGTTAATGGAACAACAGGAAGATTGATAATTACTAGTTTACTGTGAACAATGTCAGATTCCTGATCTCTGAAGAAACAGGTTTTATTTTGGGTACAGGGACCACACTTGATCACTCATGAACTTTTGTGTAGCAGAATTTTATCCAAGAATGAAATGGGACAGAGAAAGCTTCTGACATAGACATCAGAAAGGGGACAGAGAATGCCCCCTGACTAGTCTAAGCAAGATAGCTATATACTATTTCATTTCGTCATAAAAATAAATCCACAGAATGACGCAAGGTTGTAAAAAAGTTTACCAGACCACTTCCATAATTTACATTTTAAGGTAACAGGATTAGATTTTACCAGACCCACTCCCATAGTATGCGTTCTAGTATTAAGTTTAGTCAGAATGTTTTCAAGAAGGAGAAACTGTTCTCAAGCAGGATACACTGTTGTTATATAATCGTTTCTAAGGAATAATAATAATAAAAAGCTTGTGTTTTCCAACTCCTAGAGAATTCCAGGCCTCTATTTCTTCTTCAAGAACCTCAAACTCTTTATCCTCCTCAAGGCCTCTGGACTTATCATACTGCCTATGAACTCTCTTATTATCCTCTTTTCTTTTTAGGAGAATTAATTTGCCAAGGAAAAGCGGTGTCATTTTAATTCCATAACTACTTCCTGATGTGATGGAGCTTCATCCTTAAATTTATAAGCATCTCTTCTAACCATCATATTGACAGTCTCTGGTTCAAGTAATAGATGGGAGAGGCTGTGGCAATTGTAGGAGCCTGTACATTTGTAACTTAAAAACTATCACACAGTTAGAAACAAACCCTGTTTTAAAGTTAGAGATGAAAGATAAATAGTCATTAAACCAAATTAAAACCCATTCAAAGTTAAGAGTTACATTATGTCCATAGTTACATGAGTCCATTGTAGGATTTTTAGATATCATCAGATCAAGAAGTGTCACATATGATTGTTGTTATTGAAGGCATTCACAGAGTTGAAAAAAAGGCCTTTCCTTGAAGTGGAGAATCCCACCATGGGAAGCCCCCTTCAACTGATGGGGAGTTTGAAAAGTTGAAACCTGAACCACATAGTTAATTCTAAACCTTTAAGATATATGCAAATATATGTGCTTAAAAATAGTCTGTCATTGAGATAATCCTTTTTTTTTTTGGCGGAGGGGGCTGTCTGAACCTTCGTTAAACGTATAGATAAATTTTCAACTAATGGTTTTGTGTTTCCTGAGTTAGATGCAGATGCCTCTTAATGACATCATTTCTCTTTTTCTACTTTTCCTGAAGACTGGAGTTGGTTAAGTGATATTCCATTCATATAACTTTTGACACTCCTTCAGTTACAATAGTTTTAAAAATGGAGCGACTGTTGCTCTGAATTGTAGAGGTTAAGATACCACTTGAATCATGAGAAGTCAGTACAGTAAGATTTTGTCCATTCCTTAAACTCAGGCTGTAATGGATACTGCTCTTGACATGAAAATAGGTCTTTGAGCACGGTATACACAGTGTCTTTGAGGTTGATAACAAGAGGAACAACATTTGCTCTCGACCCATACTTTTCCCATCAGCCCACACCCTAACATTTACATTATTGTTCATATTAAAAGAAAGGGTTCTGTATTCATGAAAACAGAGGCCTGGACTTGTTCAGCATATTCCTCCCCCAAAGGGATAAGAGAGGCTCTGGCATCATTAGGAACCCATGCTGAATTAACACAGAATCCTAGCTGCAGCTTAATAAGATCCAACCAGTCCATTCTAAAGGAGATCAATCCTGGATGTTCATTGGAGGGACTGATGCTAAAGCTGAAACTGCAATACTTTGGCCACCTCATGCGATGAATTGATTCACTGGAAAAGACTCTGATGCTGGGAAAGGTTGGGGACGAGAGGAGAAGGGGATGACGGAGAATGAGATGGTTGGATGGCATCACCGATTCTGTGGACATGAGTTTGAGTGTACTCCGGGAGTTTGTGATGGACAGGGAGGCCTGGCGTGCTGTGATTCATGGGGTCGTGGAGAGTCGGACACGACTGAGCGACTGAACTGAACTGATAGTGTTTGGCTCATCCTGACAGCTCCAATATAATAGTGCATAGGAGGAAAGTGGACCAGAGGCTTCAGTGAGCACAGAGAAATTTGCCACGGTTTGCAAAGAGAATCAACAGATTAGCCCCCGCACAGTGCTTAATAACTGGTGTCCTCAGATATTATTAAGATGTGGGCTAGTGTGTGGTCCCAATTCTCTGGAGAATCTGATAACTGGGGCCTATACCTCAGAGGTTAGTCTCTCTCTAGTGTGGTCTTTTGCAGACAAGACAGGGAGCCAGAGGTGTCTTAGACGCCTGAGGGGAACCCATATGGAGATGCCCCTCCTTTCCACAGTAATAGCAAGCCCATTCCTTTTCAACTGTGTTCTTCTGCTTATTTTTCTCAGGCTGTTTCAGAGCAGTTGTAACAGACATTGTTGGGTTTCAGTCTTTTGCTGGATTTCCACCCCTATTTTCCACCTCATATTCTTTACAATAATATAGCATCTGAAACATTTGCAACACTTTTTCAAGTTTTCAGTTCAGTTCAGTCGCTCAGTTGTTTCTAACTCTTTGTGACCCCATGAATCACAGCACGCAAGGCCTCCCTGTCCATCACCAACCCCTGGAGTCCACTCAATCTCATGTCCATCGAATTGGTGATGCCATCCAGCCATCTCATTCTCTGTCGTCCCCTTCTCCTCCTGTCCCCAATCCCTCACAGCACCAGAGTCTTTACCAGTGAGTCAACACTCCACAAGACTTGGCCAAAGTGTTGGAGTTTCAGCTTTAGCATCAGTCCTTCCAATGAACACCCAGGATCGATCTCCTTTAGATTGGACTGATTGGCTCTCCTTGCAGTCAAAGGGACTCTCAAGAGTCTTCTCCAGAACCACAGTTCAAAAGTATCAGTTCTTCGGTGATCAGCTTTCTTCACAGTCCAACTCTCACATCCATACATGACCACTGGAAAAACCATAGCCTTGACTGGATGTACCTTGTTTGGCATAGTAATGTCTCCACTTTTTAATATGCTATCTAGATTGGTCATAACTTTCTAAGGTTAAATTTGGTCCAAATACCTGTTTTCGTAAATTATGGCAGAAATCTGGAGCCAAATGAATGAGAAATCTTTTTTTTAGAATTATTTCCCCCTCTGTAATATTAATGTGGAAGTCAGTAAAATTATGGAGAGACTCCGTAGTCTATCTAGGCATGTACCAGAATTTCCTTGTCTCCCTATTCTATGTCAGCCAACTTAGCATAGTTTAAAATCAGTAGGGGGTTGGGGGGTGCAGTCCTAAGATGGCAGAGGAATAGGACGGGGAGACCACTTTCTCCCCCAGAAATCCATTGAAAGAACATTTGCAAGCTCAACAAATTCCACAAAACGAATTCTTTACACTGGCAGAGGAAAAAAGACACCCAGAAATGTGGCCAGTTTTCTTCAAAGGAGGTAGGATAGAATATAAAAGATAAAAGGAGAGAAAAAAGAGTTAGTGATGGAGATCCATCCCAGGAAGGGAGTCTTAAAGAGGAGAAGTTTCCAAACACCAGGACACCCTCTCTGCGGCAGGTCTGTGTGGAGTTTTGGATTCTCAGAGCACAACGTACCTGGGAGGAAAAACACATACATACATACATAAATACACAAAACCCACAGATTATGTGCCTAACGACGACTCCCAGTAGAGAAGTACCCAAGTCACTCGCATCTACCACCAGGAAGAGGAGGCTGAACAGGGAGAAGCGGGATACATTGCTTAGGGTAAGGACCAGGTTTGAATGTCCTGAGGGCAATCTGAGGGAGCTATCATGAGAAAACAACCTCAACTGTGTGATAGCCAGGGCCGGGGTGGGGGTGGGGGGTCGTGTGTGAAGAGAGGGAGAACTATCCTGCAAAAAACCCTAACCTAAGGTATGGCCGGGCCAGCTCACAGAACAAAGGACTGAGCGAATACCAATAGAGAGTTAGCCGGAAGTGGACAGCCCATCAACTTCAGGAGTCAGGCGGGTGGAAGCCAGAGCAAGAAAGGGGCAAACTCGGCCCAGAGACAGCATCCCCTATCAAACCATGAACAGGATTCCAGTTGCTAACCAAGACTTCCTGGGATTCTGGACAGTTGACATCCATCAGGAGGGTGGCATCTAGAGTTCAGCTCCCCAGTGGAAATGCATGGTACACCAGAGATGGTGCACGCTATCACCCAGTAAACCAAGGTGCTGGGACACGGAAAGTGATAGGACGAACTGACTGCCCAGGGAATGCACAGTCGCCAAGCACCTGGTTGCCTGAGCTGTTCTGACCTGGGAAGGGTACAAAAAAAAAAAGCCCAACTGAGTCTAAGTCTTTGTGGAGTACCTGAGAACGTGAACCTAGATCAGGAACGTGCACACAACTAGGGGCCTGCTCCATGCAGAGTAATCTGGAGCCTGAACAGTGTAGACTGGGAAAGCACACACACCAAAAGCAGGAGCAAACCCAGGGTGTGCAAGACACTGTGAGAACTCCCCACACACCAGTGATATTTGTTTGCAATGTTCCTCCCTCTTCACAACATGATTGAAAAAGTGAGCCTAAATAAGAGATCAATTCTCGCCCTTATTTTAGGGTGGAAATTAGACACTGAAGAGACCAGCGAACAGAAGAAACCAAACAAACAGAAGGAACCACTTTGAAGTGACAGGTGAAACAGAATAAACGCTGTAGAAAACAGCAACTACACTGGAGGGGCCTTAGATCACCTAAGCTGGAACCAAGAATTATCTGAAACTGAACTGAGCCCATACTGTCTGCAACATCTCCAGAAAAATTCCAGGATTTATTTTTACTACAATATTTTTTTAACTTTTATTTTTTAAGACCTCTAAACTGCCTTTAATTTTCATTTTTATAACATACTATTACATTCAGTTCAGTTCAGTCACTCAGTCATGTCCGACTCTCCACGACCCCATGAATCACAGCACGCCAGGCCTCCCTATCCATCACCAACTCCCGGAGTTCACTCAAACTCATGTCCACAGAGTCGGTGATGCCATCCAACCATCTCATTCTCGGTCGTCCCCTTCTCCTCCTGACCCAAAACTTTCCCAGCATCAGAGTCTGTTCCAGTTAGTCAACTCGTTGCATGAGGTGGCCAAAGTAATGCAATTATAGCTTTAGCATCAGTCCTTCCAATGAACACCCAAGATTGATCTCCTTTAGAATGGAATGGTTGGATCTCCTTGCGGTATAAGGGACTCTCAAAAGTCTTCTCCAACACCACAATTCAAAAGCATCAATTCTTCGGCCATCAGCTTTCTTCACAGTCCAACTCTCACATCCATACATGACCACAGGAAAAACCATAGCCTTGACTAGATGGACCTTGGTTGGCAAAGTAATGTCTCTGCTTTTTAATATATTATCAAGGTTGGTCAAAACTTTCCTTCCAAGGAGTAAGCGTCTTTTAATTTCATGGCTGCAATCAGCATCTGCAGTGATTTTGGAGCCCCAAAAAATAAAGTCTGACACTGTTTCCACTGTTTTTTCATCTATCTCCCATGAAGTGATGGGACCAGATGCCATGATCTTTGTTTTCTGAATGTTGAGCTTCAAGCCAACCTTTTCACTCTCCTCTTTCACTTTCATCAAGAGGCTTTTGAGTTCCTCTTAACTTTCTGCCATAAGGGTAGTGTCATCTGCATACCTGAGATTATTGATATTTCTCCCAGCAATCTTGATTCCAGTTTGTGCTTCTTCCAACCCTGCGTTCCTCATGATGTACTCTGCATATAAGTTAAATAAGCAAGGTGACAATATACAGCCTTGACGTACTCCTTTTCCTATTTGGAACCAATCGGTTGTTCCATGACCAGTTCTGACTGTTGCTTCCTGACCTGCATACAGGTTTCTCAAGAAGCAGTTCAGGTGGTCTGGTATTCCCATTTCTTTAAGAATTTTCCACAGTTGATTGTGATCCACACAGTCAAAGGTTTTGGCATAGTCAATGAAGCAGAAATAGATGTTTTTCTGAAACTCTTTTGCTTTATCCATGATCCAGCGGATGTTGGCAATTTGATCTCTGGTGCCTCTGCCTTTTTTAAAACCTGCTTGAACATCTGGGAGTTCACGGTTCACATATTGCTGAAGCCTGGCTTGGAGAATTTAGAGCATGACTTTACTAGCGTGTGCTGCTGCTAAGTCACTTCAGTCATTTCTGACTCTGTGTGACCCCACAGACGGAAGCCCACCAGGCTCCCCCGTCCCTGGGATTCTCCAGGCAAGAACACTGGAGTGGGTTGCCATTTCCTTCTCCAATGTGTGAAAGTGAAAAATGAAAGTGAAGTCGCTTAGTCGTGTCCGACCCTTAGCGGTGTGAGATGAGTGCAATTGTGCGGTAGTTTGAGCATTCTTTGGCATTGCCTTTCTTTGGGATCGGAATGAAGACTGACCTTTTCCAGTCCTGTGGCCACTGCTGAGTTTTCCAAATTTGCTGGCATATTGAGTGTGGCAGCACCAAAAAAGTAGAGGTTAGACCATCAAAACTACAATATTTAAACAAAAACATGATCCCCAAAATTATATATATATATATAGTTTTATTTTAATGTTGTATTTTTGAAAGTCCAACTTCTACTTTAGATTTTTAATCTTTGATTTTTGGTATTTGTTATCAATTTTTACCTTTACAAATCTACTCTTAAGTACCCATTTTTATCTTGGAGTGTGAATACTAGCTTTATTACTCTCTCACGTTGGACGCTTCTTTTTCTACACCAGGTCGCCTCTATTTCCTCCCTCAACCTTCATTTCTCTACCCACATCTGAGAATTTCTCTGTGTGTTCTGGGCTGTGCAGAAGATAGTACTACCTTGATCTATCTCTCTCCTTTTGATTCCTCTTTTTCTCCTCCATTTCACGTTATCTCCTTCCTCCCTCTTCTCTGTATAACTCGGTGAGCCTCTCTGAGGGTTCCAGACTGTGGAGAGCACATAGAGAATGGTTTACTGGCTCGATTTCTCTCTCCCCTTGTGATTCCCCCTCTCCGCCTTCTGGTCACCTTTTATCTCCCTCCTCCCTCTTCTCTTCTCCATGTAATTCTGCAAACCGCTCTGGGTGTCCTTCACTGTGGAGAGTCTTTTCATCATTAACCTAGAAGTTTTATCATTTGTGCTGTATGGATGTAGAAGTCTTGAGGCTACTGTGAGAATAAGACTCTAAACCAGAAGCAAGAGGCTTAAGCCCAAATCCTGAGAACACCACAGAACTCCTGACTTCAGGGAACATTAACTGAAAAGATATCATCCAAAGCCTCCATCAATTCAGTAGCTCAGTCGTGTCCGACTCTCTCCGACCCCATGAATCACAGCATACAAGGCTTCCCTCTGTATAACCAAATCCCGGAGTCCACTCAAACTCATGTCCATCCAGTCGGTGATGCCATCCAGCCATCTCATTCTCTGTCGTCCCCTTCTTCTCCTGCCCCCAAGCGTCAGAGTATTTTCCAGTGAGTCAACACGTTGCATGAGGTGGTCAAAGTATTGCAGTTTCAGCTTTAGCATAAGTTCTTCCAATGAAAACCCACGATTCATCTCCGTTAGAATGGACTGGTTGGATCTCCATGCAGTAAAAGGGAATCTCAAAAGCATTAATTCTTCGGCGATCAGCTTTCTTCACAGACCAAATGTCACATTCATACATGACCACGGGAAAACCAAAGCCTTGACTAGACAGACATTGGTTGGCAAAGTAATATCTCTGCTTTTAAATATATTATCTAGGTTGGTCATAACTTTCCTACCAAGGAGTAAGCGTCTTTTAATTTCATGGCTGTATTCACCATTTGCAGTGATTTTGGAGCACCCCAAAATAAACTCTGACACTGTTTCCACTGTTTTTCCATCTATTTCTCATGAACTGATGGGACCAGATGCCATGATCATTGTTTACCGAATGTTGAGCTCCAACCAACAGTTTCACTCTCCTCTTTCACTTTGATCAAGAGGCTTTTGAGTTCCTCTTCACTTTCTGCCATAAGGTTGGTGTCATCTGCATATCGGAGGTTATTGATATTTCTCCCAGCAATCTTGATTCAAGCTTGTGCTTCTTCCAGCCCAGAGTTCCTCAGGATGTACTCTGCATATAAGTTAAATAAGCAAGGTGACAATATACAGCCTTGACATACTACTTTTCCTATTTGGAACCAGTCTGTTGTTCCATGTCCAGGTCTGACTTTTGCTTCCTGACCTGCATACAGGTTTCTCAAGAGTCAGGTCAGGTGGTCTGGTATTCCCATCTCTTTCAGAAATTTCCACAGTTTATTGTGATCCACACAGTCCCAGGCTTTGGCACAATCAATGAAGCAGAAATAGATGTTTTTCTGGAACTCTCTTGCTTTCTCCATGACTCAGCAGATGGTGGCCATTTGATCTCTGATGCCTCTGCCTTTTCTGAAACCTGATTGAACATCTGGGAGTTCACGGTTCACATATTGCTGATGCCTGGCTTGGAGAATTTTGACCATCACTTTACTAGCGTGTAAGATGAGTGCAATTGTGTAGTAGTTTGAGCATTCTTTGGCATTGCCTGTCTTTGGGATTGGAATGAAGAGTGACCTCTTCCAGTCCTGTGGCCACTGCTAAGTTTTCCAAATTTGTTGGCTTATTGAGTGCAGCACTTTCACAGCATCATCTTTCAAGATTAGAAATAGGTCAACTGGAATTCCATCACCTCCACTAGCTTTATTCATAGTGATGCTTTCTACAGTCCCCTTGACTTCACATTCCAAGATGTCTGGCTCTAGGTCAGTTATCACGTTTTCGTGACTATCTTGGTCGTGAAGATATTTTCTGTACAGTTCTTCTGTGTATTCTTGCCACCTCTTCTTAATATCGTCTGTTTCTGTTAAGTCTAAACCATTTCTGTCCTTTATCGAACCCATCTTTGTATGAAATGTTCCCCTGGAATTTCTAATTTTCTTGAAGAGATCTCTTGTTTTTCCTATTCTGTTGTTTTCCTCTATTTCTTTGCACTGATCACTGAGGAAGGTTTTCTTATCTCTCCTTGTTATTCTTTGGAACTCTGCATTCAGATGCTTATATCTTTCCTTTTCTCCTTTGCTTTCGCTTCTCTTCTTTTCACAGCTATTTGTAAGGCCTCCTGCGACAGGCATTTTGCTTTTATGAATTTCTTTTCCATGGGGATTATCTTGGTCCCAACATCATGTATAATGTCACGAACCTCCGTCCAGAGTTCATCAGGCACTCTATCAGATCTAGTCCCTTAAATCTCTTTCTCATTTCCACTGTATAATCATAAGGGATTTGATTTAGGTCATATCTGAATGGTCTAGTGTTTTTCCCTGCTTTCTCCAATGTAAGTCTGAATTTGGCAATGAATATTTCATGATCTGAGCCACAGTCAGCTTCTACCTGCACTGAATGCAAGGATCACCCAAGAGCCAACAAGTTCCAGAGAAAGACATACCACACAAATTCTCCAGCAACACAGGAACATAGTGCTGAGCTTCAATACACAGGCTTCCCAAAGTCATACCAATCCCATAGACATCTCAAAACTCACTACTGGACACTTCATTGCAATCCAGAGAGAAGAAACCCAGTTCCACCCATAAGAACACCGACAAAAGCTCCACGACTCAGTAAATTAACAAAGATCAAATGCAACGAACAGATTTTAAAAGCTCCAAGGGAAAAACAACAAATAACACACAAGGGGATTCCCGTAAGAACAACAGCTGATCTTTCAATAGAATCTGTTAACGTCAGAAGGGAATGGCAGGACACATTTAAAGAGATGAAAGAGAAAATATATAACCCAGATTCCTGTATCCAGGAAGGATCACATTCAAATATGAAGGAGAAATCAAAAGCTTTTCAGACAAGTAAAAGCTAAGAGAATTCAGCACCACCAAACAAGCTCTTCAACAAGTGCTAAAGTATCTTCCTTAGACAGGAAACACAGAAAGAGTATATAAATTCAAATCCTAAAGAACAATGTAATTGGCAATGGGATACTACTTATCAATAATTAACTTAAATGTAAATGGTTTGAATATCCCAAACAAAAGACAATGACTGGCTGAATGGATACAAAACAATACCACGATATATGCTGTCTACAAGAGAGCCATCTCAAAATGAGGGGCGCATAAAAGTGACCAAAAGTGAAGGTCTGGAAAAATCATCTTACACAAATGGAGATTAAAAAAAAAAAAACACTAATAGAGATACTTTTATCAGAAGAAATAGACTTTTAAATAAAGTCTGTGAAGAGAGACAAAGAAGGGCAGTACGTAATGATCAAAGGATCACTCCAAGAAGAAGATATAAAAATTATAAATATAGATGGACCCAACATAGGACATGGAGAAGGAAATGGCAACCCACTCCAGTGTTCTTGCCTGGAGAATATCAGGGACAGTGGAGCCTGGTGGGCTGCGGTCCATGGAGTCGCACAGAGTTGGACACGACTGAAGCGACTTAGCAGCAGAAACCTAAGAAATTGCAATATGTAAGGCAAATGCTAACAAGTATGAAAGGGGAAATTGACAATATCACAATAATAGTGGGAGACTTTAATAACCCACTTAAGCCTATGGATAGATCAAATAAACAGAAAATTAACAAGGAAACACAAATTTTAAATGACACAATGGACCAGTAGACCTAGTTGATATCTATAGGACATTTCACTCTAAAACAATCAATTTCACTTTTTTTTCAATTGCACATGGATACTTCTCCAGGATAGATCATATCCTGGGCCATAAAACTAGCCTTGGTAAATTAAAAAATAATAATAATAATTGAAATCATTCCAATCATCGTTTTTGACCACAGTGCCGTAGATTAGATCTCAATTACAGGAAGGAAAAAAAAAAAAAAGATTAAAATGCCAACATATGGAGGCTTTTCAATAACCAAAAATCATAGAGGATATAAAAAGAGAAAAATATACATAGAAAAGAGTGAATAATGAAAACACAACAACCCAAAACCTATAGGACACTTTAAAAGCTGTGCTAAGGGAAGGTTTATAACACTACAGGCTTACCTATGGAAAATCCCCAGAAGAGGGCATGGCAATCCACTCTAGCATTCTTGCCTGTAGAGTTCCATGGACAGAGGAACCTGGTGGTCCATGAAGTTGCAAAGAGTCAGACATGAGTGAGTGACTATCAATTTAATTTGCAGGTATGTTCATTAAGGGTCTTGGGCTGTGGCAGACTCCAAGCTTCAGCTGACTGAAATCTTGAGAATCAGAACGAGATGCTATCAACATCCCTTACATTCCAGCTGGTCTGGTGCAGATATAGATATCTATTCCTCTTCATATTGAGAGAGTAACAGGCAGGAAGGCCAGGGGTCTCCAAACGGAGGAAATAACCAAGTGTCAGACATTTTTATCTCTCTCAAGCAGCAGGAGGAAACAAACTAGATTTTTTTCTTCTCTATACAAATTTAAAGAAAAGTTTCTCTTAAAATACTCTGTTGCCATAATGACACCTGGTTTCACCTGAAGTTAACTATTCTCAAATCTTGAGTTAACCAATGTATTCTTCTTATGGAAATGTTGGTCTTAAAAAATGTTAATGTACTAAGCATTTACCCCAGACTCTATCTTCAAGTCGGTTCCGCCAAATGGCTCAGGACCTACTTGATAAACCTCTATGTTATACTCAGATATTGTTCCCTTAATCTATGCAAAATGAAACTCTTTGTATGGTAATCTGCCCTTCTACAAGATTCAAGCTAATCATTTTATGGCCCAGGATGAATCATCTGGTGTCAAAATTATCCCAAATGCATCTTATATTTGAGGGGCGTGGTGCCATTCTAAGCCTTACGGCATTCCTTTCTTTCATTAACAGACAGCTGCTGCTGCTGCTGCTGAGTCAATTCAGTCGTGTCTGACTCTATGTGACCCCATAAACGGAAGCCCACCAGGCTCCTCCATCCCTGGGATTCTCCAGGCAAGAACACTGGAGTGGGTTCCCATTTCCTTCTCCAATGTGTGAAAGTGAAAACTGAAAGTAAGTCTCTCAGTCCTGTCCAACACTTAGCGACCCCACGGACTGCACCCTTCCAGGCTCCTCCATTCATGGGATTTTCTAGGCAAGAGTACTGGAGTGGCTTGTCATTGCCTTCTCCGCTAGTGACTATATAACATCCAGCTGAAGACTAGCAGAGGGGAACTCTTTCTGCCCACTTCTGATTTCTATGTCAGAAAGCTTTCTCTATCTCCTTTATCCTTTAATAAAACTTTATTACACAAAAACTCTGAGCGATCAAGCCTCGTCTCTGGCCCCGGATTGAATTCTTCTCCTCCGGAGGCCAAGATCCCGGTGTCTTGTGTCATTCCGCAACAACCTTTCAATATTCTTTCCCCTTATCAGTTCAGTTTAGTTGCTCAGTCCTGTAAAACTCTTTGTGATCCCATAGACTGCAGTACTCCAGGCTACCCTGTCCATCAGTAACTTCCAGAGCTTGCTCAACTCATGTCCATCGAGTCGGTGATGCTATCCGCCCAAATCATCCTCTGTCATCCCCTTCTCCCACCTTCAATATTTCCCAGCATCAGGGTCTTTCCCAATGAGTCAATTCTTCACATCATTAGCCAAATTATTTGAGCTTCAGCATCAGTCCTTCCAATGAATATTCAGGACTGATTTCCTTTAGAATGGACTGGTTAGATCTCCTTACAGTACAAGGGACTCTCAAGACACTTCCCCAGCACCACAGTTAAAGGCATCAATTCTTCAACACTCAATATTCTTTGTGAGATTATTTTATGAGAGTTCAATTCTCTTATCCATACATGACTCCTGGAAAATACCACAGCTTTGACTAGACGGCCTTTTGTTGACAAAATGATGGCTCTGCTTTTGAATATGTCTAGGTTCCTCAGAGCTTTTCTTCCGAGGAGCAAGCATCTTTGAATTTCATGGCTGCAGTCACCATCTGTGGTGATTTTGGAGACTACAAAAATAAAGTCTCTCGGATTTCCATTGTTCCCCAATCAATTTGCCTTGAAGGAAGGAAAACAAATGGCATGATCTTCGATATCTGAATGTTGAGTTAAACCAGCTTTTTAACTCTCCCTTTTCACTTCCATCAAGAGGCTCTTTCTTTCTGCTTCACTTTCTGCCCTAAGGATAGCTAAGGTTATTGATATTTCTTCCAGAAATCTTGGCTCTAGCTTGTGTTCTGGCATTTTGCATGATGTACTCTGAACTAAGTAAACATGGTGACAATATATAGCTTTGACATATGTCTGTCCAATTTAAAACCAGCCCATTGTTCCATGTCTGGTTCTACTGTTGCTTCTTGACCTGCATACAGCCTTCTCATGAGTCAGGGAAGGTGGTCTGGTGTTCGCATCTTTGGAGAATTTTCCAGCATTTTCTTGTGACCTACATTGTCAATGGCTTCAGTTCAGTTCAGTTCAGTGGCTCGGTCGTATCCAACTCTTTGTAACCCCATGAATTGCAGCACGCCCGGCACCCCTGTCCATCACAAACCCTCAGAGTACGCTCAAACTCATGTCCATTGAGTCAATGATGCCATCCAGCCATCTCATCCTCTGTCGTCCCCTTCTCCCTCTGACCCCAATCCCTGCCAACATCAGGGTCATTTACAATGAGTAAAAACTTCACATGAGATGGCCAAAGTATTGGAGTTGCAGCTTTAGTCCATCAGTCCACCTAATGAACACCCATGACTGATCTCCTTTTATGATGGACTGGTTGGACCTCCTTGCAGTCCAAGGCACTCTCAAGAGTCTTCTCCAACACCACAGTTCAAAAGCATGAATCATTCGGCACTCAGATTTCTTCACAGTCCAACTCTCACATCCATATATGACCATGGGAAAAACCATAGCCTTGACTTAATGGACCTTTGTTGCAAAGTAATATTTCTGCTTTTTAATATGCTATCTAGATTGTTCATAAATTTCCTTCCAAGGAGTAAATGTCTTTTAATTTCATGGCTGCAATCAACTTATGCAGTGATTTGGAGCCCAAAAAATAAATCCTGTCATTGTTTCCACTATTTCACCATCTATTTCCCATGAAGTGATGGGTCCATATGTCATGATCTCAACTTTCTGAATGTTGAGCTTAAACCCTTGTTTTTCACTCTCCTCTTTCACGTTCACCAAGGGGGTCTTTAGTTCTTATTCACTTTCTGTCATAAAGGTGTTGTCATGTGCATATCTGAGGTTGTTGATATCCAGGCAAACTTGATTCCAGTTTGTGCTTCTTCCAGCCCAGAATTTCTCATGATGTACTCTGCATATAAGTTAAATAATCAGGGTGACAATATGCAGCCTTGACATACTCCTGGGCATAGTCAATAAAGCATAAATAGATATTATTCTGCACTCTCTTGCTTTTTCTATGATTCAGTGTATGTTGGCAACTCGATCTCTGGTTCCTCTTCCTTTTTCTATATTCAGCATGAATATCTGGAAATTCTTGGTTCAGTTTTGTTGAAACCTCACTTGGAGAATTTTGTGCATGATTTTACTAGCATGCGAGATGAGCACAATTGTGCAATAGTTTGAATATTCTTTGGCAGTAACTTTCTTGGGGATTGGAATGACAACTGATCTTGTCTAGTCCTGTGGCCACTGCCGAGTTTTCCACATTTGCCGGCATATTGAGTGCAGCACTTTCACAGCATCATCTTTTAGGACTTGAAAGAGCTCAGTTAGAATTCCATCACCTCCACTAGCTTTGTTCATAGTGATGCTTCCTAAAGCCGATTTGACATCACATTCCAGGATGTCTGGCTCTAGGTGAGTGATAACACCATCGTGTTTATCTGGGTCATTAGAGAGACGCCGGCCCCAGTGGCACAGACACGAGAGACGCCGGCCCTGGTGCAAATGACCACTCAAAGAGGTGCGGCTGTGAGGAGGTACCCCAGGTCTGAGGCCAGGGCCAGTGGTCGAGAGGAGTTACCACACGTCCAATAGGCCATGGCTGTGCAGGCGCAGGAGGGCCGAGAGGAGCTACTTCACCTTCAAGGTCAGGAGGGGCGGCCATGAGGAGATAACCCTCATCCAAGATAAGGTGCAGTGGATGCGCTTATTTGGAGCAGCTGTGAAGAGACATCCCATGCCCAAGGTAAGAGAAACCCAAATAAGATGGTAGGTATTGAGAGGGGTATCAGAGGGCAAACACACTGAAATGATGATCATAGGAAACTAGTCGATCTGATCACATGGACCACAGCCAAATGTGCTCCACTGGAGAAGGGAATAGCAAACCATTTCAGTATACTTGCCTTGACAACCCCATGAACAGTATCAAAGGGCAAAATGATAGGATACCAAATGAGAAATTCCCCAGGTCGGTAGGTGTACAGGATGCTACTGGAGATCAGTGGAGGAATAACTCTAGAAGGAATGAAGGGATAGAGCAAAAGCAAAACCAATACCCAGTTGTGGATGTGACCAGTGATAGAAGAAAGGTCCATTGCTCTATAGAGCAATATTGCATAAGAACCTGGAATGTTAGGTCCATGACTCAAGGCAAATTGGAAGTGGTCAAACAGGAGATGGCAAGAGTGAACACAGACATTCTAGGAATCAGTGAATTAAAATGGACTGGAATGGGTGAATTTAACTCAGATGACCATTATATTTACTACTGTGGGCAGGAATCCCTTAGATGAAATGTAGGAGCCATCATGGTCAACAAAAGAGTCCTAAAATGCAGTACTTGGACGCAATCTTAAAAACGACAGAATGACTTCTGTTCATTTCCAAGGCAAACCATTCAATATTACAGTAATCCAGGCCTATGCCCCAACCAGTAACACTGAAGAAGCCGAAGTTGCACGGTTTTGTGGAGACCTACAAGGCCTTTTAGAACTAACACCCAAAAAAGGTGTCCATTTCATCATAGGGGACTGGAATGCCAAAGGAGGAAGTCAAGAAACACCTGGAGTAACAGGCAAATTTGGCCTTGGAGCACGGAATGAAGCAAGGCAAAGGCTAATAGAGTTTTCTCAAGAGAACGCACTGGTCATAGCCAACACCCTCTTCCAACAACACAAGAGAAGACTCTACACATGGACATCACCAGATGGTCAACACTGAAATCAGATTGATTATATTCTTTGCAGCCAAAGATGGAGAGGCGGTATACAGTTAGCAAAAACAAGACTAGGAGCAGACTGTGGCTCAGATCATGAACTCCTTATTGCCAAATTCAGACTTAAATTGAAGAAAGTAGGGAAAACCACTACACCATTCAGATATGACCTAAATCAAATCACTTATGATTATACAGTGGAAGTGAGAAATATATTTAAGGGACTAGATCTGATAGACAGAGTGCGTGATGAACTCTGGATGGAGGTTCGTGGCATTGTACAGGAGATTGGGACCAAGACCATCCCCATGGAAAATAAACGCAAAAAGCAAAATGGCAGTCGGAGGAGGCCTTACAAATAGCTGTGAAAAGAAGTGAAGAGCAAAGGAGAAAAGGAAAGATATAAGCATCTGAATGCAGAGTTCCAAAGGTTAGCAAGGAGAGATAAGAAAGCCTTCCTCAGTGATCAATGCAAACAAATAGAGGAAAACAACAGAATAGGAAAAACAAGAGATATCTTCAAGAAAATTAGAAATTCCAAGGGAACATTTCATGCAAAGATGGGCTCGATAAAGGACAAATATGGTATGGACCAATGAGAAACAGACACTATTAAGAAGAGGTGGCAAGAATACATAGAAGAACTGTACAAAAAAGATATTCACGACCAAGATAGTCACGATAATGTGATCACTGACCTACAGCCATACATCTTGGAATGTGAAGGCAAGTGGGCTTTAGAAAGCATCACTAGCAACAAAGCTAGTGGAGGTGATGGAATTCCAGTTGAGCTATTTCAAATCTTGAAAGATGATTCTGTGAAATTGCTGCACTTAACATGCCAGCAATTTGGGAAAACTCAACAGTGGCCACAGGACTGGAAAAGGTCAGTCTTCATTTCAATCCCAAAGAAAGGCAATGCCAAAAATGCTCAAACTACCACACAATTGCACTCATCTCATACGATAGTAAAGTCATGCTCAATATTCTCCAAGCCAGGCGTCAGCAATATGTGAACCTTGAACTCCCCGATGTTCAAGAAGGTTTTAGTAAAGGCAGAGGCACCAGAGATCAAATGGCCAACATCTGCTGAGTCATGGAGAAAGCAAGAGAGTTCCAGAAAATCATCTATTTCTGCTTCATTGACTATGCTAAAGCCTTTGACTGTGTGGATCATAATAAACTGGAACATTCTGAAAGAGACGGGAATACCAGACCACTTGACCTGCCTCTTGAGAAACCTGTATGCAGATAAGGAAGCAACAGTCAGAATTGTACATGGAAAAACAGACTGGGTTCAAATGGGAAAAGGAGTACGTCAAGGCTGTATATTGTCACCTTGCTCATTTAACTTATATGCAGAGTACATCATGAGGAACTCTGGGCTGGAAGAAGCACAAGGTGGAATCAAGATTTCTGGGAGAAATATCAATAACCTCTCATATGTAGATGACACAACCCTTATGGCAGAAATTGAAGAGGAACTCAAAAGCCTCTTGATGAAATTGAAAGAGGAGATTGAAAATGTTGGCTTGAAGCTCAACATTCAGAAAACAAAAATCATGGCATCTGGTCCATCACTTCATGGGAAATAGATGGAAAAACAGTGGAAACAGTGTCAGACTTTATTTTGGGGGGGCTCCAAAATCACTGTAGATGCTGATTGCAACCATGAATTTAAAAGACGTTTACTCCTTGGAAGGAAAGTTATAACCAAACTTGATAGTATATTAAAAGCAGAGACATTACTTTGCCAACCAAGGTCCGTCTAGTCAACGCTATGGTTTTTCCCGTGGTCATGTATGGATGTGAGAGTTGGACTGTGAAGAAAGCTGATAGCCGAAGAATTGATGCTTTTGAACTGTGGTGTTGGAGAAGACTCTTGAGAGTCCCTTGTACCGCAAGGAGATCCAACCAGTCCATTCTAAGGGAGATCGATCCTGGGTGTTCATTGGAAGGACTGATGCTAAAGCTGAAACTGCAATACTTTGGCCACCTCATGCAACGAGTTGACTCACTGGAAAAGACTGATGCTTTGAAGGGTTGGGGGCGGGAGGAGAAGGGGACGACGGAGAAGGAGATGGCTGGATGGCATTGCCAACACTGAAGATATGAGTTTGAATGAACTCCTGGAGTTGGTGATGGACGGGGAGGCATGGCGTGCTGTGATTCATGGGGTCGCGGAGAGTCGTACACGACTGAGCGACTGAACTTTACTGATGCCTTGTCACTAAAAAAATTAATAATTATTGACTCTGATGTGAGTAGATGGACGACAGGAGACGGGGACGACAAAGGATGAGATGGCTGGATGGCATCACCAACTGTGTGAGCATGAGTTTCAGTGAACCCCGGGAGTTTGTGATGGACAGGGAGGCCTGGCCTGCTGTGGTTCATGGAGTCACAAAGAGTCGGACAGGACTGAGTGACTGAACTGAAGTAAACTGAACATCTCTTTTATGTAGTTCTTCTGTTCTATAATTCTTCGGTTTTATATAGTTCTTCTGTTTTTACCACTTCTTTTTAATAGCTAATGCTTCAGAAAAGTCCATACTACTTCAGTCCTTTATTGTGCCCATCTTTGCATGAAATATTCCCTTGTATATCTAATTTTTTTCAAGAGATCTCTAGTCTTTACCTTTCTATCTTTTCCCTCTTTTTTTTTTTTTTTTTGTGTGTGTGGGGGGTTGCGAGCATTGTTCATTTAATGTTATTTTCTTATATCTCCTTGCTATTTTTTGGAACTCTGCATGCAGATGGGTGCATCTTATTCCTTTACTCCTTTGCCTTTAGCTTCTCTTCTTTTATCAACTATTTGTAAGGTCTCCTCAGACAACCCTTTTGCCTTTCAGTACTTCATTTTGGTGGGTGGTTTTGATCATGGCCTCCTGGACAAGTTTAGGTACCCCCAACCATTGTTTTTCAGCATTGTGCTTGTCAGAGCTGATCCGTTGAATCTAATTTCTCTTCTACTGTATAATCATGAGGGATTTGACTTAAGTCATAACTGAATGGCCTATGGGTTTCCCCTACTTTCTTTAATTGAAATTGAAACTTTGCAATATGGAGGTCATGATAGAGCCACAGTAAGCTCTTGGTCTTTTTTCAGCTTACTCTATAGAGCTTCTCCATCTTTGGCTGCAAAGAACATAACCAGAATGATTTTGGTGCTGACCATCTTCTGATGTCCATGTGTCGTGTCTTCTCTTGGGTTGTTGGAAGATGGTGTTTTCTATGACCAGTGCATTTTCCTTGCACTTTTCGATGGCAGCTATTCTAACTGGCATGAGATGGTAGCTCTTTGTGGTTTTGATTCACATTTCTCCAATAATGAGTGACATGGAGCATCTTTTCATGTGTTTGTTACCCATGTGTATATCTCCTTTGGAGAAATGTCTGTTTAGATCTTTGGCCCATTTTTTGGATTGGGTCATTTACTTTTCTGGCAATGAGCTGCATGAACTGCTTGTATATTTTGGAGATTGATTCTTTGTCAGCTGTTTATTATTTTCTCCCATTCTGAAGGCTGCCTTTTCAACTTGCTTATAGCTTCCATTGTTGTACAAAGGCTTTAAAGTTTAATTAGGTACTGATTGTTTATTATTGCTTTTATTTCCATTACTGTTGGAGGTGGGTCATAGAGGATCTTGCTGTGATTTATGTAAGAGAGTGTTCTGCCAATGTTTTCCTCAGGCGATTTAGTTTCTGGTCTTAAATTTAGATATTTAATCTATTTTGAGTTTATTTTTGTGTGTGGTCTTAGAAAGTTTCCTAGTTTCATCCTTATACACATAGTTGCCCAGTTTTGACAGCACCACTTGCTCAAGAGAATGTCTGTTCTCCTTGCATATTTTGGCCTCATTTGTCCAAGATCAGTTGTCGATAGGTGTGTGGATTCATCTCTGGGTTTTCTATTTTGTTCTGTTGATCTATATTTCTGCCTTTGGGCCAGTACCATACTGTCTTGATGACTGTAGCTTTGTAGTATTGTCGGCTTGACATCCTATTTTTGCATCCCAGTCCCCTATGATAAAAAGGACAAGTGTTTTGGGGGTAATAGTTCTAGAAGGTCTTGTGGGTCCTCATAGAACCGTTCAACTTCAACTTCTTTGGAATTAGTGGTTGGTGCTTAGATTTGGCTTACTGTGATATTGAATGGTTTGCCTTGGAGATGAACCAAGATCATTGTCGTTTTTGAGACTGAACCCAAAAACTGCATTTTGGACTCTTTAGTTGGCTATAAGGGATGCTCCATTTCTTCTAAGGGATTCTTGCCCACAGTAGTAGATGTAACGATCATCTGAATTAAATTCACCCATTATATTCCACTTTAGTTCACTAATTCCTAAAATGTCAATGTTCACTCTTGCCATCTCCTATTTGATCACATCCAATTTACCTTGATCATGGACATAACATTCCAGTTCCTATGCAATACTGTTATTTATGATATCGGACATTGCGTCCATAATCAGTCACATCCACAACTGGGCACTGTTTTCACTTTTGCCCTGACTCTTCATTATTTCTGGAGTTACTTCTCCACTCTTCTGCAGTAGCATATTGGGCACGTACTGACGTGGGGAGTTCATCTCTCAGTGTCATGTCTGTTTGCCTTTTCATACTGTTCATGGGGTTCCCAAGGTAAGAATACTGAAGTGGTTTGCCATTGCCTTCTTCAGTGGACCACGTTTTGTCTGAACTCTCCACCATGACCCGTCCATCTTGGGCAGCCCTACACAGCATGGCTCATAGTTTCATTGAGTTAGACAAGGCTGTAGTCCATGTGATCAGTTTGTTTAGTTTTCTCTGTTTGTGGTTTTCATTCTGTCTGCCCTCTTATGGATAGGGAAAAGAGAGTTCTGGAAGCTTCCTGATGGGAGACAATGACTGGGGGAATCTGGGTCTTATTCTGATTGGTGGAGCCACACTCAGTAATATTTAATCCAATTTTCTGTTGATGGGGGAGGCTGTGTTCCCTACAGGTGGTTGGGTCTGAGGCCAAAGTGTTGACACATGCTTCCATTAGACTCCTGGACTCTCCCAGGGAAGTTCAACTCAGTCATTTGTGGAAACACTGCTCCTTTCTTCTGGCTCCTGGTGCACACAAGGTTTTGTTTGTGCCCTCCAAGAGTCTGTTTCCCCAGTCCTGTGGAAGTTCTGCCAATAAATCCCACTGGCCTGCAGAGTCAAATTCCCTGGAGGTTTTCTGTCCATTTTATAGATACCCAGGTTTGTAAATCTTTTGTGGGTCTTAGAACTTTAGTAACAGTGCGAGAATTTCTTTGGTATAATCGTTTTGAAGCTTGTGGGTCATCTGCTCGGTGGCTTTGTGATGGGTCAGATGGCAGCTTCCTCCAAGAGGCAAATGCTCTTTATTATTCCGTGTATGAAAATCTGGACAAAAAATTTATTGCATGAATATGGCATACTCTTTATTTTACATTTGGAAACTTGAGTACAGATTTTCCCATAAAAAATATGGACTGCTCAGTACTTAACATTTGAAAGCCTAGACATACATTTTTATAAAGGAAACATGAATCTCTCCATATTTCACAGTGAAAACCTGGGCATATTTTTTCATTTAAATATTAATTACCCTTATTTGCCTATGAAAATCTGAATGAGTAGTTTGAATCATGAAACACAGAACGATGTTCATTTTACTTATGATATTCTGAAGTGAGATATTCATACATGAAAAATGTGATCTCTATATTTTGCATATGAATATATGAATGAAGATTTAAGTACGTGGATTATATTTTTTGTGTGTCCTATATTGAATTCTAGGCATACATATTCTGATATGAAATATGGAATTCTACATTTCACATATGAATATCTGGGCTTAAATTTTCCTATGAATTTCCTATGAGAATTATGCAATCTCTATAAAAATTTTGGCATGCAATATGAAATATTGTACATCGCAAACATGAAAGTCTGAGAGAAAATTTTCTTCTAGGAGATATCAATTATCAATATCTCACATATGATTATGGTGCAATATGGAAATTTCTATATTTCATGTATTGAAATATGACACCAGATATTCCCACTTGAAATATGAGATTCTCAGTTTTACGTATGAAAATGTATGTGCAGACTTTAAGACATGGAATATGAAATTCTCTGTCATTCACTTATGAATATCTGGGGACAGATTTTCCCAGTGAAAATACAGAAATATAAAATATATATTTCATATCTATATAAATCTATATTTCACATATTAAATATGGATACAGGTCTTTCTGTATGAAATGTGGAATTCTTTATATTTCACTTTTGAAATTCTGGATGCAAATTTTCTACCATGACAGAGAAAAATTTCTCTATTTCACATATCAAAATACGGTCTACATTTTCTAACATGAAATGTGTAATTTTTCGTATTTCTCATTTGAAAATCTCTGTTGATTTTTCTTCATGAAGTGTGGAATTCCCTACATGTAACATTTGAACAAATTGGCATTAATTTTCCTTAAGAAATAATGGAATTTTATATTTTACATATGAAAATCTGTCCTGCTTGAGACATAAAATTTTTATTTTAGTGAAGAAAATTTGAATGGATGCTTTCCAACATGCAATATAAAAATCTGTCTCTTTCACAATTGGGAACAGATTTTCTTATGTGAAATATGAATGTCAATATATCACATAGGAAAATTTGTGGACAGATTTTTCACACATAAAGTATGAATTTTCTATGATTCAGAAAGTATAATCTGGCCTAAATTCCCAAATATAGAATCTACTATTTTTCGTATATGAACATTTGGTCACAGATTGTTCTAAAGTTATTTGGAATTCTCTATGCTTCAATAATGAAAATCTGGTTGAAGACTTCCCTACATGAGATATGGAATAATATATATTTCATATCTGAAACATGGACTGTCAATATTTCTATATGATTTTTAATTCTCTCTTAATATTTGAATTTCGTGATTTTGATTTTTCCACAGAAAAAATGGAAATCTTTATATTTCACGTATGGGAATCTGGATGCCAGTTTTCATGCATGTAATATGGAACTCTCCATATGACTATTTCGGTGCAGGTTTTCCTATATAAAATGTGAGACTCTATAATTAATACGAGAAAATATGGGCATTGATTTTCCTCCATGAAAGATGAAATTCTCATCATTTTCGATGTCTAAATCTGGGCATATATTTTATGACTTAAACTTGTCATTATTTATATTCCACATTTGAATGTCTGGGTGCAGATTTTCCTGCGTTAGTTATGCAGTTATCTCTCTTTCACGTTTGAATATCAAGGCATCAATTTTCTCCATATGTGGCATGCTGAAGAAGAAAATCTGCTTGCAGATTAAAATATGTGAAATGTAGGGAATTCCAAATATTAGGTAGAGGCATCTACTCCTGGATGTCAATCACAACTATTTGTGAGACCATGGATTGAGATCTCCAGGCTTCCCTGTCCTTCACTGTGACCCACAGTGTGCTGAAACTCATTCACTGAGTCAGTTGTGCCATCCAACCATCTTATCCTCCATCACCCTCTTCTTCCGTCCTCAATCTTTCCAAGCATCAGTGGCTTTTCCAATGAGTCAGCTCTTCACATCAGGTGCCCAAAATATTGGAGCTTCAACATCATCCATTCGAATGAATATTCAGGTTAGTATCTTGGATTGATCTCCATTCTGTCCAGTGGACACTGAAGAGTCATCTTCAGCACCACAGTTCCAAAGACTCATTTCTTTGGCATTCACCCTTCTTTATAGCTGAAATGTCATAGCCACACGCAACTCCTGTAACACCATAGCTTTCACTATGTGGACAAAGGTCAGCTAGTGATATATCTGCTTTTCAATCCATTGCCCCCAGGTCTGTCATAATTTTTCTTCCCAGGATCAAGGGTCTTTTATTTTCATGATTGTAGTCACTGTCCCCAGTGATTTTGGAGCCCAAGAAAATTGTCTGTCACTGTTTCCACTTTTACCATTTCTATTTGCCAAAACTGTTAGCTTCGTCCTGCCTCATTTTGTACTCCAGTGCCAAACTTGCCTGTTACTCCAGGTGTCACTTGACTTCCTGCTTTTTCATTCTGCTCCCCTGTGATGAAAAGGATATCTTTTCTTGGTGATAATGCCAGCAGGTCTCGTAGGTCTTCACAGAACTCTTTAATTTTCCTAGTCGCTTAGATGGGAAAGAATTGAAATACAGAGACTTCCTTTTTTTCATGTAGGAAAATCTACATTCAGATGTACATGTGAAAAATAGTGACTTCCACATTCCCTCTAGGAAAACTGTCGGTTCAGATTTTCAAATATGAAATACAGAGAATTCCAACTTTCACATAAAATTGGCAACTAGATGTTCATATGTGAAATGTGGAGAATTCTTTATTTCGTGTAGGATAATCTACACCAAAATCTTCATATATGAAATCTAGAGAATATATATTCCATGTGGGAAAATCGACCATATTTTTCATATGTACAATATGGCTAATCTAATTTTCAAGGGGTTAATTCTACATCCAGATATTCATTGTGAAATATTTTAAAAAATCATATTTCAGGGGAAAAAGCTCAGTGCCTAGATTTTCACATGTCAATAACGGAGAATTCCATATTTCATGAAGGAGTATCTTTGCCCAGATTTTCATTGTGAAATAGAGATTTCAATATCTGCATGGAAATCCTAACCCAGATTTACCTATATGAAATACAGGTAATTACATATTTCACTGAGTTAAATCAGTGCCAAGATTTTCATATATGATATATAGAGAATTCCATATAAATGTAGAAATGTGAGTGTTCTGGTTTGCATACATGAAATAGAATACGGTATTTGGTGTAATGAAATCTATGGTCAGATGTTCATATGTCAAATATGCAAAATTACAAATTTCATGTAGAAAAGCCCACATTATATTTTATATGAAATACATACAATTCCATATTTCATATAGGAAAATAGGTACACAGATTTTCTTGTGAAATATACAGAAATTTCGTTTTGAAAAGTATGTGCCAAAATTTTCATCTGTGAAATACAGAGAATTCCACATTCCTTCAGGGAAACTACATACATATTTTCATATGTGAAGTATACAGTCCCATTATTTCATATAGGAAATTTTTGGCCACATATCTAATTATGACATAGAGAGAATTACAATTTATGTAGAGAATTTGCACTTGGAATTTCTTCTATGAAATTCAGAAGATCCATATATTTGGTAAGTGATGTCATACAATCATCTCATCCTCTGACATTTCATTCTCCTCCTGCTATCCATCTTTCCCAGCATCAGGGTCTTCTCAAATGAGTCAGTTCTTCACATCAGGTGCCAAAGTATTGGAATTTCAGCTTCAACATCAGTCCTTTCAATGAACATTCAAGACTGATCTCCTTTAGGATAGACTGGTTGGATCTTCTTGAAGTCCAAGGGACTCTCAAGAGTCTTCTCCAACAAAAACAGTTCAAAAGCATTGACTCATTGGCACTCAGCATTCTTTACAGTCCAAATTAAAAAAACTAATTTTCAAGAACCTGTAGCAATCATGACAACATAATTCAACATTATATATATATATATAACTGTTTAAACATTGTGGAAATATACTTTTCTTGTCAATGAAAAACTCATATTTTTTAAATGAATGGGGAAAAGACGTTTAATATTCATCCATAACAGGTTAGTAAAAGACTGTGTGTGACAAATAAAACATACATTTTAAGGAATCAATTGAATAACTAAATCAAGGTGACTGATAATAGTTCTGTTGCCACCTATTTAAAAGGTATTTTTTCTTTTCGGAAAATCTTTCAACATTTTGACATACACATATACAGTAATTTCTGTACTTCACATTTATTTTTATTCATACTATTTTCATGATAAGTGCATTATCAAATAAAATTCAGTTTTCAGGGCTTTATAGTCAATTTGTCATTCAGGTATATATGTTTCGAGTTCTTCTTTTGAATTCGTAAGTAACATGAGAAGCAGTAAGAGATATGCCTTTTTTTAGTTGAATATACTTTGAAATTTAAATTTTTATTGGAGCGTAATTGCTTAAGACTCTTTTCTTAGTTTCCACTCTAGAGCAAAATTATAGCATGCTGCAATCCAATGGTTCCAAAGACTCGGACACCATTAAGTGATTGAACAATTATACATCTATCCTCTCATTTTGAGACTTCTTTCTGATTCACATCACCACAGTGATGTTCCCTGTGCTGTATATATATATGCATCAATAGTGTACAGCTGTCCGTTGCAATCTCCCACTTTCTTCCACCAGCATTCAGTTTATCCTTGATATGCATAAGTTTCTTCTCTATAAATGTGTTCCTACTTTTGCTTCTCTTATAAGATCATCTATACAGTCTGTTTACTTTATATGCAGAGTACATCATGAGAAACCGTGGGCTGGAGGAAGTACAAGCTAGAATCAAGATTGAAGGAGAAATATCAGTAACCTCACATATGCAGATGACACCAGTCTTATGGCAGAAATTGAAGAAGTAAAGAGCCTCTTAATGAAAGTGAAAAAGTCATAACAGCTCTTTATGCCAACTTAAAGCTTAAAGCTCAACATTCTGAAAACTAAGATCACGGAATCCAGTTCCATCACTTCAAGGCAAATAGATGGGAAAACAGTGGAAATAGTGGCTGATTTTAATTTTCTAGGCTCCAAAATCACTGCGGATTGTGATTGCAGCCGTGAAATTAAAAGACACTTACTCCTCGGAAGGATGATATGACTAACCTAGACAGCATATTAAAAAGCAGAGACATTACTTTGCTAAAAAAAAGTCCGTTAGTCAAGGCTATGGTTTTTCCAGTGATCATGTATGGATGTGAGAGTTGGACTATAAAGAAAGTTGAGTGCAGAAGAACTGATGCTTTTGAACTGCGGTGTTGGAGAAAACACTTGAGAGTCCCTTGGACTGCAAGGAGATCCAACCAGCCTTTCCTAAAGGAGATCAGTCCTGGGTGTTCACTGGAAGGACTGATGTTGAAGCTGAAACTCCAATACTTTGGCCACCTGATGAGAAGAACCGACTCATTTGAAAAGACTCTGATGCTAGGAAAGATTGAGGGCAGGAGGAGAAGGGGATGACAGAGTATAAGATGGTTGGATGGTATCACTAACTCAATGCACATGGGTTTGGTTGAACTCCGGGAGCTGGTGATGGACAAGGAGGCCTGGTGTGCTGTGGTTCACGGTGTCGCAAAGAGTCGGACATGACTGAGTGCCTGAAGTGAACTGATACAGTATATATATATAAAGTTTATAAATATATAAAGTTATGTTACATATAATATATAGGCTATAAAATATAAATATATATATTTGTATATATTATAAAATATATTAAAATTTTATGTTAGATAAACAGTCTATATTATATAAAGTTATGTTATTTATAATATATGTGATAAAATATGTTATATATAATGTATTAACAGTTTGTATATATGTTAATAAGAGATATTTGTTTTCCTTTTTCTATTTTATTTTATTATATAGGACTCTTTTTCAATCCGTCCACCTCTCTACAAATGACCAGATTTCATTTCTTTTTTGATTGTGTAATGTTCTATTTTATATATATACCAAATTATCTTTATTCATTCCTTTGTAAATGGACATTTCTGTTGCCTCAGAGTTCTGCTGTTGTAAATCCTGGAGCCATCAATACTGTTATTATGCATCTTTTGTAATTATGATGTTCTTTAGGTAAATTCCAATAATCCCAGCACTGGAATTGCTAGATCATATAGTTTCTTCATTCCTAGATTTTTAAAGGCTCTTCATGCTGATCTGCATACATAGTGGCTGTATCAATGTATATTCCTTCCAGCAGGACTGGAAAGAAAATGAAAGTGAATGTCACGATGCCATGTACAAATCTTTGTGACAGACTGGAATTCTCTAGTCCAGAATGCTTCTTCTGAGGAATCTGAGTTCCTGAATTCAGAATCTGAATTAAAATATTCAGGGCAATTCCCTTCTCCAGGGGAATTTTCCTAACTACGGGATTGAATCCAAGTCTCCTGCATTACTGCTGGATTCTTTCCGTTCAAGCCACTTGGGACGGTTACCTTTCCTCCACACCCTCTGCAGAATTTATTTATTTGTAGATTTTAGTTGCTGTTGTTGTTGTTGATAAGGGTCACTCAGGCCAGTGTTAGGTGTGACCTCATTGAAGGTTTTGTTTCCCTTTTTCTAATAGTGATGTTGAGCATCTTCTCTTATGATATTGAAAACCTGTTAGTCTTCTTGGGAGTAACGTCTATTTCCTCTCAGTCCATTTTTTTCCAATGAGATTGTTAGTTTCTCTGCTATTCAGCCATGTGTTCTATTTGCTTATTTTGGAGTTTAATCTGTTTTCATTTCCTTCATTTGCAAATGTTTTCTCCCACAATGAAAATTGTTTTCTGTCTTGCTTATGGTGCTGCTGTGTGAAAGTTATTAAGTTTAATTAAGTCCTACTTGGTTATTCTTAACTTTATCTTCATTGCTTTAGGAGCTAGATTTAAAAAGAAAAAAAAATATCATTCTCCATTTTATGTCAAAATGTGTTCTACCTATAATTTCCTCTAATAATATAGATTTAGAACGACTGAACTTATATTTAGGTATTTAATCCAGTTTGAGTTTATCTTCTTGTATGATGTTAAGGAGTGACTAAAGGTGATCCACTGAAGAAGTGAATGGCAAAACACCCCAATACACCGATGAATTAACTCTATAAAAAGGCAAAAACATATTACCCTAAAAAGTGTCTCTCCCGGTGCAGAAGCTGTCCAAAATGCTACTGGGGAAGAGTAGAGGGCGATTTCTAATGGCTGTAGGAAACATAAAGTGGTGAGATGAAAGAGGAAATGAAGCTCAGTTATGGATATGTCTGATGATGAAAGTAAAATCTGATGTGCAAGGAACAATAATGCATAAGAACACGGAATGATAGGCCCATGAATCAAGGTAAATTGGATGGGGTCAAATGGGAGAAAGCAAGAGTAAACATCAGCTAGGATTCATGGAACTAAAATGGAGAGGAATGGGTGAATTTAATTCAGATGACTATTTTTTCTATTACAGTGGGCAAGAGTCTCATAGGAGTAAAGGAGTAGTAATCATAATCAACCAAAGAGTCTTAAATGCAGTATTTGGGAGCAGCCTCAAAAGCGACAGAATGATCTCAGTTCGTTTCCAAGGCAAAATATTCAACATCACTGTAATCCAAGTCTAGGTCCCAAAAGCTGACCCAAAGAAATTGAAATTGATCAGTTCTATGAAGACTGCAAGAACTCCTAGAACTAAGACTGAATGAAAGATGTCCCCATCACCATAGGGGAATACAATGCAAACGAATGAAGTCAATAAATACCTGGACCAAACTGGAGCAACTTTGACCTTGGAGTACAAAATGAAGTAGGGCAAAGAAAATAGAATTACACCCAGAGAATGTACTGGTCAGAGCAAACATTCTTTAACTACGTCACAAGAACCGACTTTACACATGAATCTCACCAAAAGGTCTGTAAGGATTATCAGTTTGGTTATTCTAGGCAGCAATCAAGATGGAGAAGCTGTATAGAGTTAGCATAAACAAGACCTGGAGTTGATTGTGGCTCAGATCATCAGCTTCTCATGAAAAAGTTCAGGTTTAAAATAAAGAAAGAGTTGATTGGGTTGGAACCGCTAGGCTAGCCAGGTACAACAAAAATCAAATTGCCTCTAGAAAATGCAGCGGAAATCACAGCCAGTTTTAAGGGCTTAAATCCAGTAAACAGTTCCCCAAGAACTACAGAAGGAGCTTCAAAATGTTGTACAGGGAGCAGTGAACAAAACCATCCTAAAAAAAAAAAGAAAAGCTCGAAGACAAAGTGATTTTCTGAGGAGGGTTTATATGTAGCTGTGGAAAGATGAGAAGCAGAAAACAACTGAAAAATATAAAGATAGCCCAATTAAATGCAGAATTCCAGAGAAATTCAAGAGACAAGAAGTATCTTCAATAAATAATGGAGATAAATAGAAGAAAGCAAGCAGATAGGGAAATACCAGTGATGTATTCAAGAAAATTGAAAAGATCAAAAGATCATTTCCTCCAAAGATGGACACAATAAAGGACAGAAACAGTAAAGGACTAAAGAAGCAGAAGAGATCAAGGCAGGATAGAAAGAATACAGAGAAAAACTTTAGAAAAAAAAAAAAAAACAAAAACCGTAATAACCCAGATAACCACAAGGTGTGAGCATTCACCCACAGACACTCATTCTGGAATGTAAAGTCAAGTGTTATGAAGCATTTCTGACCATAGAACTAGTGGAGGTGATGGATTTCCAGCAGAACTGTTGAAATCTTAAATGCTCTCAAAGTGCTGCAATCAAAATGGTGCAAATGTGGAAAACATAGCAGTGATCAGGCGACTGGAAAAGGTTAATCCTTATCCAAATTTCCAAGAAGGACAGTACTAAATAAAGTTCAAACCACCACTCAATTTCACATATCTCCCATGCTAGTTAAGTTATGCACAAATTCCTTCAAGCTAGTCTTCAGCATTACATGAACTGAGAACTTCCAGAAGTTTGAGCTGGGATTAGAAACATCAGAGGAACCACAGATCAAATGATCACCGATTACTGGATCACAGAAATACCAAATGAATTCCAGAAAATCTCTGCCTGTTTTTCATTGACCACTGTAAAATCATAGTCTGGGCAACATATAAGTTGCGGAAAACCCTTAAAGAGATGGGAATAGCAGAACATTTTATCTGTCTCCTTCATACTTGACCTGTAGGCAGGTCCAGAAGCAATAGGGTCAAGTATGCAATGACTGACTAGCTCGGGGTTGAGAAAGGAGTATGATAAGGCTGTTGATTGTCACCTGATTCATTTAACTTATATGCATAGCAAAGCATGAGAAATGCCAGGCTGGATGACTTACAAGCTGAATCAAGATTGCTGGGGACAATGTCACCAACCTCAAATATGTGTGTGACTATCACTCTGCTGTTATTGCTACTACTGCTAAGTCACTTCAGTCGTGTCCGACTTTGTGTGACACCATAGATGGAAGCCCACCAGGCTCCCCCATCCCTGGGATTCTCCAGGCAAGAACATTGGAGTGGGTTGCCATTTTCTTCTCCAATGTGTGAAAGTGAAAAGTGAAAGTGAAGTCGCTCAGTCGTATCCGACCCTTAGGGACCCTGTGGACTGCACACCGCCAGGGTCCTCCATCCATGGGATTCTCCAAGCAAGAGTACTGGAGTGGCTTGCCATTACCTTCTCTGAATGATAGAAAAAGATGATGAACTAAAGAACCTTTTAATGAAGGTGAAGGAGTACAACAGCTTTTTTTTTTTTTTTTGGCGGTGGTGACAGGATAGTTTACTTTATTACTCATTTCATTATTTTCTTTGTTTAAATTTATTTATTTTAATTGGAGGCTAATTATTTATATTATTGTATTTGTTTTGCAAATTGACATGAATCTGCCCCAGGTGTACATGTGTTCCCCATCTTAAAACCCCCTATTGTACAGATTGAATTAAGCAAAAGCTTTTGAAGAGTGCAAAATGAAAGTGAAGTAATTTAGTCGTCTCTCACTCTTTGAGATTATAGCCTAACAGGCCCATGGATTATAGCCTAACAGGCTCTTCTTTCCATGGAATTTGCAAGGCAAGAGTATTGGAGTGGGTTGTCATTTTCTTCTTCAGGGAATTTTCCTAACCCATGGTCTAACTCTGCTCCCCCGCCTTGTAAGCAGACACTTTACCATTTGTCCCGCCAGAGCAGGCCTAAAACTCAATGGTATAAAAACTCAGATCACAACCTCTGGTCCCGTCACTTCATTGCAAAGAGAAGGGGTAAAAGGAAAAAAAAATGGCAGATTTCCCCTTCGTGGGCTCTGACATCAAGGCAGATTGTGTCTGCAGCCATGAAATTAGAAAATAAATGCTTCTTTACAGAAAATGTAAGACAGAATTAGATACAGTGTTACAATGAAAGAAATCACCTTGCTGGCAAAGCTATGGTCTTTCCCGTAGTCGTATACTGTTGTGTGAGGGACCATAAAGGAGGCAGAACAACTGAAGAACTGATGCTTTTCAACCAGGGTTCTGGAGAAGACTCTTGAGAGTCTCTTGGACAGCAAAGAGAAGAAATCAGTCAATCTTAAAAAATCACCCTGAAATACCCATTGGAAGGATTACTACTGAAGTTGATGCTCTAATAATTTGCCCACCTTATGTGAAGAGACAACTCATTGGAAAAGACCCTGATGCTGGGAAAGACTGAAGGCAAAAGGAGAAGACAGCATGAAGGATGAGATGATTGGGTTGCATCAGTGATGCAATGGACATGAACTTGGGTAACCTTCAGGAGATGGTGTGGGACAGGGAAGCCTGGCATGCCACACTCCATGGTGTCACAACAAGCCAGTGTCCTAATTTCATTCTTTTACTTTTAGCTGTCCAGATTTTCCAACATCACTTATAAAAGAGATTATGTATTCTCCATTGTATATTGTTGTCTCATTTGTCAGAGATTAGATGACCACTTGGGCAAGCGATTATCAGGGTTTCTATCCATCCCAATGGCTTATATTTCTGTTTTGAGCCCATTCCATGATGTACTGATTACTGTAGCTTTGTAGTATTGACTTATGTCAGGAAACTTGATTCCTTAAGCTCTGTTTTCTTTCTCAAGCTTGCATGGCTATTCAAGGTCTTTCGCATTTCCATACTAGTTGCAAAAATATTTTGTATTAGTTCTGTTAAAAATGCCATTGGTATCTTGATAGCAACTGCATTGAAACTGTAAACTGCTTTTTATAGTGTAGCCATTTTCACAATATTGTTTCTTCCAGTGCATGTTAATGGTATATCTCTCCTTCTCTTTGTGTCAGCTTTGCTTTGTTTCTTCCATGCTTTATTATTTTCTGCACACCAGTCTTTCCCCTGCCTCGGTAGGTTTATTACCAGGAATTTTACTCTACTTGTTTCCATGGTGAATGGGATTGTTTCCTTCATTTCTATTTTTGATATTTTGTTGTGAGTGTGTAGGAATACAAGGGATTTCTGCATAATAATTTTATATCTAGCAACTCCCCTAAACTTATTGATCAGCTCTAGTAATTTTCAGGTGGCATCTTTGGATCTCCAGGCATAATAGCATAGCACGTGTAAACAGTGGCAGTTTTACTCCTTTTCCCGTTTGTTTGAAATTGTATTTCTTCTAATCTGATTGATATAATGAGGAGTCCAAAGTCTATGCTGAATACCAGTAGTGATAGTGGGTATTTTTGTCTTATTCATGAATTAGAGGTCACATTTACAGGTTTTCACCATTGAGAATCATGTTTTCAGTGAGTTTATCCATATGTGGCCTTTATTAGCTTGCAGATGGTTCCGTCTGTTCCCACAAGTTATATACAGGGTTTATTTTGAATAGGTCTTCCATTTCGTCAAAAACTTTTACTACATCTCTATCCTAAACTGTTTCAAGATCTTTCCTCTTAAAAGTTAGTTGTCTTTTAGTGTTCTTTCTTCCTTTGTCCACCTAATGCAAAGAACTGACTCATTAGAAAAAGCTCAGATAGTGGAAAATATTGAAGGTCAAAGGAGAGGTGGGCAGCAGATGTTGAGACAGTTAGATAACTTCACCACTCTATAGACATGAATCTGAACAAATTCTGGGAGATAGTGAAAGGAAGCCTGACGGGCTTTAGTCCATGGGGTCACAAAGTTGGACATGATTTCCTGGAAGAGCAACAAATTCTCTCCTCTGTGATTGAGACCATTACTTATTCTCAACTGCTTCATTTTCTATCCACCTCACCCTCTCCATATCTCAGGTATCTTAATTTTACTCGTTATCATGTTTAGAATCAGTTATGTTTGTTTGACTTTATTGTCACCCACCTGGCCCCAAATTTGTGTGATATCTCAAATGCACATGACTTATATGTGATGAGAGCATGGCGTTGACAAATAAAGATATTGAGAGGTGCAGGCAGAGATGGGTTTTTTCCAAGTCCGCTGAGCACAATGCCCTATGCTATTTGTCTGTGGTTTCTGGAAAAAAAGGACAGAGGATAGAATCATGCCAACGTGAATAGCACTGTGAATCTGTCCAAAGTGATGTGAGAATACAGAACACTGTTGTTCACTTCTCAGCTCTCCATAGTGAGCACTTCCAAACCTGCCCACCTCTTTGCAAGGCTGTCCTCCTCAGGAGCAAATCCCCAGGTTAGGAATCTTCCAGGATAATTAGCAGAAGTGGAAGAGGTGCTTGACTTGATTGAAGAGGGAGTGAAAAAAAGAAATAAAAAAGAACTGGGACAAAATAAAAAGTGGGGATGTTGCTTGCATGAAATATTGAATTTTGTATGCTTCACATTTGAAAACTGGGGGAAGATATTCTTACAATTAACGTGAAATCTCTGTATTTCACATGTGAAAATGTAGGTGTAGCTTTTCACACATGAGATATAGGATTTTATATGTTACCAAGATAAAATCAAGTCCTAATATTTTTTTCTTAAAATATGGAATTTTCTACATGAAAAATAAAATCTCTGAATTTCCCATATGAAAATATATTGGTCTTGATTTTTGTGAATACATTTTGGAAGTTTTTGTGTTTCACATAAAATGGAAATCAACCCCAGGATATTTCTATATGAAACATAGATTTCTCTTTCTTGCTGACATGAAGACCTGCACGCATGTTTTCCTAAATGAAAATAAAGAATTCCTCGTAGTCCCTGTGTAAAAATATTGATGGTGATTTGAAACATTAAAACTTGAAGTGAAACATGGAATTTTCCAATTTTATATTTTAAAATCTGGGTGGGTATATTTCACAAGATAATCGGAAATTTTTAAATGTTTAATGAACTCTGCACTGATTTTCCTACATGAAGATGGAAAAATCATGTATGAAAACTTTAGATTTTCCCCCTGAAATAGGTTTTGACATCTATTTTGCACATGAAAAGCTGAACACACCTTTTCCTAAGTGATAATTAGAACTCTCTCTATTAGTTCATGTATGATTCTGTGTGTGCATGTTTATACATGAGTCATTTATTTTTCCAAATTTTTGTATGTTAATCAATGTGCTGGTTCTCTTCTATGAAATACGGAGTTCTTTATGAACACATATCTAATACTTGCGCTGATTATTCTACAGCATTATACGATTCTCCACATTTCACATATGAAATTTTGGGCATAGATGTTCCAACAGGGAACCTTGTGTCCTCTGTAATTAACATATGAGAACTGACTTGATTTTCTGACATGAAAAATGACATTACATATAATTAATATAGTCATCCTACGTGTGGTGAAATATGGATTAATCTATAATATATATATGAAATTCTGCAGATAGAATTTACTACATAAAATATATAATTGTGTATAATTTACATATGAGCAATTGAGTATAATTTTTCAATTTAATATATGGAATTATCTGTGTTTCATATATGGACATCTGAATAAAGCTTGTTTGACATGACTTTTGAAAGTTGTATATTACACATAAGATTTTCTTACATGAAATATGAGGTGTATATTTCACATATGAAAATTAGGATACAGTTTTGATAGATGAAATATGGATTGCGTTATAATTCATAGGAAAACGTGGGTACATTCTCATAAATATATTTGGAAAGTAAAAAATTTACATGCAGTCCTAAACCCAAATTGTCATGTGTAAAATAGGAGTATTTGATATTTTAAATATAAAGAAATCACTTAGTCTTTCAAGCATGAAATATAGAATTTCCTATATTGTTAATATGGAAAACTGAGTGCATATTTTCTCATATGAAACAGAATAAACTCTATTTCACATTTGAAACTCTGGACACAAATTTCTTACATGAAATTTCAGATTTTCTGTATATCATATATGAATATATGTGCTCCAGTTTTTACAGGAAAAATGGAATTTTCTCCTTTTCTTTTATGAAAATCCAGATGGCAACCATCTACCTGAAATATAGGATGCTGTGTATTTCACATAAAAAATTTGGGCTTATCTTCTCTAACATGAAACATGAAAAGTTTTTTACTCTTCATATGAAAGCCTGGACTCTGATTTCCCTGTAAGAAATATGGAATTCTCTGTGCTTAACACAGGAATCCTATAAACAAATTATCTTACAATAGGGTTCTCTATGTTTTACCTACGAAAATCTGCACACACCTTCTCCTGTATGAAACATGAAATTCCCTACATTCAATATATGTAAACCTGGGCACAGGTTTTTTAGCATGATATATAGAGTAAAATATGCAAATTTCCCTATTTTTTATATACAAACTGGGATTCCATATAAAATATAAAAGATTTCCATATAAAGTATTTGTCATTTTACTGAATTTATATGAAATATACTTACAGTTTTTAGTATATGAAATATAAAAATTCTAACATTATATATGTTAAAATAGCTTCAGACTTCCAAACATGAACCAAGGAGTTTGTACATTTTGTATATGAAAATCTGGGCAAAGTATTTCTTATGTGAAGACATGAAAGCCTCTTTATGTTACATTTGGAGTTTGACATGCAGATGTTCCAAAATGAAATTTGAGATTTGCATATTTCATTTCTGAACAGCTGGGTGCTGTTTTCTACATGAAACATACCCAGATTTTCTGTATAACATATGGAATGATCTGTTTTACATATGAAATCTGGACTTATTTTCATTTTAATTATATCCTATCTATATTTCATGCATGAAAATATGGGTCCAGGTTTTCCTCTTGAATTTACTATGCAATTAACTTTGCTTCACATATCAATTCTACACACCAAAATTTCTCCGTGAGTTATGGGATCCTCCTTATTTTACATAGGTTTATCAGATGGTAGATTTTTCTACATGAAGTATGGAATTCTCAATATGATATAAGTATGAAAACCAGAGATTTTCTTACATGAAAAATGTCACTTTCCAGATTTTGTATATGAAAACGTGTGTGGAGGTTTTTTAAATGAATTACTGAATTTAAAATATTTCATGTGTGAATGTATGGATAGAATTTAATGCATAAAATATGGAATTTCCTGTATTTAGTATATAAAACTCTAGACAAAACTCTAGGCAAAAGTTCTATGATTGCAAAGAAATTTTCTCTTTCACATGTGAAAATCTGTGCCCAGGTAATCATCCAAAAAATATGGGATTGTCTATATTTCATATCTAAACCTCTAAGGACATATTTCCACTATTAAGTGTATATTTTATGCAATATATCACAATAAATAACTTTAGGAAACATGAAAATCTAATCATCAATATCCTTCATGAAATATGGAATTTTGTATGCTTCACATATTAAACCTTGGGCACTGATTTTCCATGAGGAATTTTGGAATTTTCTATTCTTACATAGAAAAATCAAAGCACTGATTACTCCACATGAAGAATGGAATTTTCTTTCTTTCCCATATGGGTGTCTATTTTCCCACATATAAACAGAATACTCTATATTTCAAATGTAAGCTATGATCACTGATTTTCCTACATGAAATAGAGAATTCTCTGTATTGCCCATAGGAAAATCTGGGCCCAGGTATTCTTCCATAACCCGTGAAATTCTGCATACTTCAGGGTCAATTTCACCTGAATGAGTGCATTGCCTGCATATGTGAATCTTCTAAAAGATTCTAAATATAGTACTGAAGTCACCATTTTACATATGAAAATCTGCATGTCAATTCTCTCCCATGAAATATGGAATTCTGAAATTTATCGTACAAAAATCTGGACTCTGGAATATACATTTAGAGAAAATTTCATATTCTATTTCACATGAGCAAATATGGATGTAAATTCTCCAACAAGAAATGTGCAAGTGGCTAAATCCAGGTGTGTATTTTATAAGGTGTGTATCACTTATAAGCTATAGGTTTTCCTATATCATGGACTGAATTGGATATATTTCATGCATGAATATCTGGACACAGATTTTCCTAATTAAATATGGAATTCTCTGAATTTAATATACTAATCTAGTCTCTTTACCTACATGAATTATTCCTGCTCAGTTGCTGCATTCGTGTTAGACTCTTTGTGACCTTGGATTGTAATTTTCAGGATTCTCCGTCCATAAGATTCCCATAAAACATGGAATTTTCTATTTTCAATTATGAAATCGTAGAGATGATCCTATATAAAAAAGTAATTTCTCTATACTTAAACATCTGAACATTTTCCCACCTTTTTTCATATATGAAATTTGGAATTTTCCTTATTACATAGATGATTGTATGGGAGCCAGTTAACCTATATATGAAATGTTAAATTCCCTACATTTCACTTGTGCGCATCTCGACAGAATTTTCTCAGAAGAAATGTTGAATAGGATATTTAGCTGCAATATAAAATACTGTATATTTTCCACATGGAAGTTTGTGCAGAGTTTCCACATGCAGTACAGAATTATTTGTGTTTAACTTATGATAATCCAAGAACTTATTATCGAACATGACATATGGAATCTCTATGTCTCCTTTAAAATTCTCTGTGCAGAATTTTGTACATTCAAAATTGAATTCTCTATATTTCACATATGAAAATCTTATCAAAGATTTTCTTCCATGACTTACTGAATTCTTTAGTTTACCTATGAAAATCTGGATGTTGATTCTCCTACATGAAATTGGGAAATTTCATTATTTCACATAGGAAAATCTGGGATAGATATTTTTTCTTAAGTGAATATGGGTTTCTCTATATTACTCAAATAAAATCCAAACATGGATTTTTAAGATTAACTTGAAATACACACTCATATTTGAAAATATTCTTATATCCAATATGGAATCATATTTTTTCACATATGAAATTCTTGACACAGATTATTTTCATGCAGTATTCTCTAGGCTTCATGTATCAATTTAGGATGAAGATATTCCGAAGTGAAGTACGCCTTTCTTTCTATTTCACATATGAGCATCAGAGGGGTGGTTTTTCTATATGATACTTATGGTACTCTTTATTTCACATATCAACACTTGGAGTAGATATCCTACATAAAATATAGATTTGGTATATTTCTCATATGAACATCTTATCACAGATTTTCCTACATGAAATATGGAATTCTCTATGGTTTGCATATCAAATTGTGGGTGGTAATTTTTCCATATGGAATTCTCTAGATATAATTTATGCATGTAATCTGAGTGGCAATTACCCTTATGTATTTCTCTAGATAGTACTTATGAATATTAAGATCTACAGGTGCTTACATGAAAAATGGAATTCTCTACTGTGTTTCACCTATCAAAAATCTGGTTCAGAAACATAAAATTCCCTTCACATCACATAGGAAATTTTGGGCTCATTTTTCTGATATAGGGCATGGAATTATGATATGATACATGCATATATGGTCGTATGGGTCCCTATTAATCTACATATCACATATGAAAACCTAATCACACATTTTCTCAAATGAAAGTGTGAATCCACTGTATTTAACATTGAAAATGTAGCCCCATAATTTCCATATTAAAGTATGGAATTCTCTGTATTTCACATATGAATATCTAGCTGCAGATTTTCCAACAGAAAATGTGGAATTATCTATAGTTCATACATGAATGGCCAGGTGATATTTTCCATGTGAAATATGGATTTCTCAATATTACACATGTATAAGTGTGAGAATACAAAATTATCTGCATTTCATATTTGAAAATTTGAATGCAGACTTTCTCAGAGAAACTTGGGTTTCTCTATATTTCATAGAGGGATGTATGGGTGCAAATATTCCTACTTATAATACATTTCAAGTGATCATACATGTGAAAATCCGCTAACACTTTACTGAGACGTATTACGAAAATTTCTATTTGTCTTATTGAGAATTTGTGTTCAGTTCTTAAAAGACTAAATATGGATATTTCGGGTTTGTGTATTCAAATCTGGCTGGCTATTTACATATACAATATTTGTAACTTTCCTGAATGTATATGAAAATCTACAGAAAGCTTTTCATATGTGAAATATGAAAATTCTAGAATTTTATATGTGATAAATTTTTGGATTTCCAAACATGAAATATGAAATCCTTTATATATTGTATAAGAAAATCTGAACAATGGTGTTTCTATGTGAAGTACATGAAAGCCTCTGTATGTTGTATTTGGAAATGGATGCGGATGTTCCAAAATGAAACAGTAGAATTTGCTGTATTTCATATCTGAACATTTGAGTGCAGATTTTCTACATGAAATGTGGAATCCGCTATATTTCACATAGGAAAAATATTGCTGTCTATTTTTCTGTCTAAAATATGGAGCAATCTATACTTAACATTAGCAGGTTAGAGTGCAGATGATCCTAAATGAAATATGGAATTCTCTATATATGACACATAAAAATATAAATCCTGGTTTTCCTGGATGAAATACGGGATTCTCTATATCTCAATGAATATTTGTACTGAGGAGAATTTTCTGTCTGAAATCTCTATATTTCACATAAGAATGTAGGTACAGATTTTCCCACATAAACTTGGAATTTTATATATTTCACAATATGAAATATTGACTTTCCTGTATTTCACATGTGAACATCTGGGCATAAATACTCTCAGATGAAATGTTGAATTTTATATTTTAAATGGCAATGTGACAGTGTATATTTTTAATAAAATATGAAATACTATATTTTCAATAGGGAAAATATGTGCACAGATTTCTAGAAACAAAATGCCATTTTCTGTATTTAGCTATGAATTTAGCATATGAAACTCCAAGAGCTTATTATTTTACACATAACATATGGAAATGAATATATACACATACATAATATATGGAAATCTGTATTTCTCCTGTAAAATTCTGTTTGCAGAATTTGTACACACAATATTAATTTCTCTTGATTTCACATGTGTAAGTTTGTCAAAGATTTTCCTACCCATAATACTGAATTCTTTACTTTACATATCAAAATCTGGATTTGGATTTTCCCTTATGAAATCGGGAAATCTCTGAATTTCCCATATAAAAATCTCGGGACAGATTTCTCTCCATCAAATTTGATTATTTTCATTTGATAAATGAATATACGATACTTATTTTTCTACATTACATGCATATATTTTGAGCACAGGTTTTCAACATGATATATGGAATTAAAGATGAAACACACATTTCAGAATAGGTAGGACCAGAATTCAATATATGGCACTAGAGAATTCTATATATCATGTATTTAAATCAACATTCTAGTATCCATATATGAAATATAGAAACTTCATATTTCATGTTTGAATTTCTTTTTTCAGGTTACCACATATAAAATGTATAAAATTTCATATTATATTTCAGAAAATGTTCATTCTGATTTTCAATGTGAGTATATAGAGAAACAAAGGTTTCAATAGAAAATTATGCAATCCTTTTTTCTCTGTGAAATATACAAAGGTCCCTATTTCTCGTAGGAAAATCTATGCGTAGAGTTTAAAAGGTCTAATATTGAGCTTTCCATATTTCATTTGGGAATATCTGTGCCACGTTCTCAAATGTAAATTAGAGAGAATACTATATTATTGCACAAAAGTTTGTGTCCAGATTTTCAGAAGTATCCAGTAACATATTTTGTGAGATATAGAATACGCGTTTGAAAGATTTTGAATAGAATTAAGTACATAAAAAATTAAAACATAACAAATAGACCCGAAGGTAACCTGTTTCGATTATATCCAGGTTACTGATAGTAGTTCTGTTGCCACCACTTTTAAAGCAGATTTTCTTTGGGGGAAAAAAAAAAAACAACTTTTAGTCTTTTAACATGCACATATACACTAATATATGTACAACACATTCAGCTTTATTTTACTATTTTCTTAATAAGTGTATTATATATTTGGATGACAATTGAAATTTTCAATAAGATACTGACATTTAGATTTCTTATTTTGACTTCCAAATTGACGTGAGATCCACCAAGACTTATACTATTTTAGTAAAATCATTAATATACATTGAACAGTTAATTTTATTGGAGTATAACTGATTAAGAATACTTTACTAATTTCTACTCTAAACCACAATGCTTGTATATTGCATTCTGTGGGGTAGAAAAGACTCAGAAATGCCTTAGTGATGGAACAATAACCATATATCTAAACCTTCAATTTTAGACTTCCTCCCAATTTAGGTCACCACAGTGCATTAGGTAGAGTTCCCTGTGTTGCATATAGGCATCATAAGCACATGTGTGTCTGTTACGGTTTCCCAGTAGCTTCCACCACAGACCGTTTCCTCCCTGCATCCTTATATTTCTTCTCTATATATGTGTCCCTATCACTGCTTCTCAAATAAGATCATCTCTATCAGTTTCTTAGAGTCCATATATGTGTTAATCTGTAATATTTGTTTTCCTTTTTGCAATTTAGTTCTTTATGATTATACAGTAGAAATGAGAAATAGATTTAAGGGGCTAGATCTAACAGATAGACTGCAGGATGAAATATGGACAGAGGTTAGTGACGTTGTATAGGAGACAGGGATCAAGACCATCCCCATGGAAAAAAAAATGAAAAAAAACAAAATGGTTGTCTGAGGAAGCTTCACAAATAGCTGTGAAAAGAAGAGAAGTGAGAAGAAAAGGAGAAAAGGAAAGACATTCCCGTTTGAATGCAGAGTTTCAAAGAATAGCAAGGAGAGATGAGAAAGCTTTCCTCAGCCATCAATGTGAGGAAAACAACAGAATGGGAAAGACAAACGATCTCTTCAAGAAAATTAGAGATACCAAGGGAACATTTCATGCAAGATGGGCGCAATAAAGTACAGAAATGGTATGGACCTAAGAGAAGCAGAAGATATTAAGAAGAGGTGGCAAGAATACACAGAAAACTGCACAAAAAATATCTTCACAACCAAGATAATCACGATGGTGTGATCACTGACCTGGAGTCAGACATCCTGGAATGTGAAGTCAAGTGGGCCTTAGAAAGCATCACGACGAACAAAGCTAGTGGAAGTGATGGAATTCCAATTGAGCTATTTCTAATCCTGAAAGATGATGCTGTGAAAGTGCTGCACTCAACCTGTCACAAAATATGGACAACTTTGCAATGGATACAGGACTGGAAAAAGTCAGTTTTCATTCCAATGCCAAAGAATTTTCAAGCTACCACACATTTGCACTCATCTCCCATGCTAGTAATGAAATTCTCCAAGCCAGACTTCAGCCATATGCGAACCGTGACCCTCCAGATGTCCAAGTTAGTTTTAGAATAGACAGAGGAAGCAGAGATCAAATTACCAACGTCTGATGGATCATTGAAAAAGCAAGAGAGTTCCAGAAAAACGTCTATTTCTGCTTTATTGACTCTGCATAAGCCTTTGGCTATGTGGATCACTATGAACTGTGGAAAATTCTGAAAGTAATGGGAATACCAGGCTGCCTGACCTGCCTTTTGAGAAACCTATATGCAGGTCAGGAAGCAACAGTTAGAACAGGACATGGAACAGACTAGTACCCAATAAGAAAAGGAGTACATCAAGGCTGTATATTCTCACCCTGATTATTTAACTTATATGCAGAGTGCATCATGAGAAACGCTGGCCAGAAGAAGCCCAACCTGGTATCAAAATTGCTGAGAGAAATATAAATAACCTCAGGTATGCAGATGACACCAGCCTTATGGCAGAAATTGAAGAGCAACTCAAAAGCCTCTTGGTGAAAATGAAAGAGAGTGAAAATGTTGGCTTAAAGCTCAACATTCAGAAAACTAAGATCATGACACCTGGTCCCATCACTTCATAGCAAATAGATGGGGGAAATGTGGAAACAGTGTTAGACTTTATTTTGGGGGGGCTCCAAAATCACTGCAGATGGTGACTGTAGCCATGAAATTAAAAGACACTTACTCCTTGGAAGGAAATCCATCACCAACTTAGATAACACATTAAAAAACCAGAGACAATACTTTGCCAACAAATGTCCATCTAGTCAAGACAATGGTTTTTCCAGTAGTCATGTATGCATGTGAGAGTTGGACTGTGAAGAAAGCTGAGCACAGAAGAACTGATACTTTTGAACTATGGTGTTTGAGAAGACTCTTGAGAGTGCCTTGGACTGCCAGGAGATCCAGCCTGTCCATCGTAAATGAGATCAGTCTGGGTATTCATTGGAAGGACTGATGTTGAAGCTGAAACTCCAGTACTTTGGCTACCTCATGTGAAGAGTTGAATCACTGGAAAAGATCCTGATTCTAGGAAGGTTGGAGGCAGGAGGAGAAGGGGATGACAGATGATGAGATGGCTGGATGGCATCACCGACTCGATGGAGATGAGTTTTCATAAATTCCGGGAGTTGATGATGGACAGGGAGGCCTGGTGTGCTGTGGTTCTTGGGGTCGCAAAGAGTCAGACACAACTGAGAGACTAAACTGAACTGAACTGATATGACCTTTTCTGAATCCAGACACATTTCTGCAATTGACATGATTTCTTTCCTCTTTAAGACTGAACTCTGTGGTAGAGGGTGAGGGTGGGATGTTTTGGGAGAAAGGCATTGAAACATATATATTATCATATGTGAAACGAATCACAGTCCAGGTTCGACACATGATACAGGATGCTCAGGACTGGTGCATGGGGATGATCCAGAGGGAGGATAAGAAGAAGAAGGAGGGGGGGTTCAAAAAAGGGAACACATGTACACCAGGGACCGATTCATGTCAATGTATGGCAAAACCAATATTGTAAAGTAATTCAGTTCAGTTCAGTCGCTCAGTCGTGTCCGACTCTTCGCGACCCCATGAATCACAGCATGCCAGGCCTCCCTATCCATCACCAATTCCCGAAGTTCACTCAAACTCATGTCCACAGAGTCGGTGATGCCATCCATCCATCTCATTCTCGGTCATCCCCTTCTCCTCCCGCCCCCAACCTTTCCCAGCATCAGAGTCTTTTCCAGTGATTTGCCTCCAATAAAAATAAATGAATAAAATAAAAAATAAAAGACTGAGTGATAGTCTAATATATGAGTTCAATTCAGTTCAGTCACTCAGTCGTGTCCTAGTCTTTCCGACTCCATGAATCACAGAACGCCAGGCCTCCCTGTCCATCACCAACTCCCAGAGATCACTCAAACTCATGTCCATCGAGTCGGTGATGAAATCCATCCATCTCATTCTCTGTCGTTCCCATCTCCTCCCACTCCCCAATACCTCCTAGCATCAGACTCTTTTCCAGTGAGTCAACTCGTCGCATGAGGTGGCCAAAGTATCAGAGTTTCAGCTTTAGCATCAGTCCTTTCAATGAACACCCAGGATTGATCATATTCAGAATGGACTGGTTGGATCTCCTTGCAGTCTAAGGGACTCTCAAGAGTCTTCTCTAGCACCACAGTTCAAAAGCATCAATTCTTCGGTGATTATGTGCCAGATTGTCTTTATATATTTCTCCGTAGGTGGACACTTGTTTTTTCCAGGTGCTAGCTATTGTAATTATTGCCACCATCAATTTGGGGATATGTATCTTTTGGAATTTAGATTTTTTTCAGGTATATGACCAGTAGTGGGATTGTGAATCATAAGGTAGTTGCATTTTTATTTTTTAAAGGACCCTCCATATTGTTCTCCGTAGTGACTCCTTCAATGTATATACCAAGCAGGAGGAGAGAAGGATACTCTTTTCTTCACACCCTGTGTAGGATTTATTTTTTTTGGTAGATATTTAGATACTTGCCATTAGGGCCAATGAGAGTTGATATCTCATTGAAGTTTTTATTTTCTTGTCTCTAACAGTGATTTTGAGCATCTCCTCATCCATATTTGCCATCTCTATATCTTCTTGACAGAAATGTGTATTTCGTCTTCTGTCCAATTTTTTTTTTCAATTTGGTTGTTTGTTTTTCTGTTATTGGGCAACATCAGCTTCTTCATATTTTGGAATTTAACCTCTTGTAATTTCCTTCATTGCAAAATATTTTCTCCCATAGTGTGAATCATTTTCTGTCATATTTGTCGTTTTGCTGTGCAAGCCATTTAAGTTTAATTAGGTTGCACTTGTTTGGTTGATTTTTGTTTTATTTTCATTAAAATAGGAGGTAGGTCAAAGATAAAAAATAAAGATATTTTGATATAATTTATGTCAAAGAGGTTACTTATACTTTCTTCTAATGTTATAGATTTAAACTGGCTGGGATTATATTTGTGTCTTTCATCCATCTTGAGGTTATCTTTTACTGCAATAATTTGGCCACCTCATGCAACGAGTTGACTCACTGGAAAAGACTCTGATGTTGGGAAAGGTTGGGGGTGGGAGGAGAAGGGGACGACTGAGAATGAGATGGCTGGATGGCATCACAGACTCTGTGGACATGAGTTTGAGTGAACTCCGGGAGTTGGTGATGCTCAGGAGGCCTGGCGTGCTGTGATTCATGGGGTCGCTGAGAGTCGGACACGACTGAGTGACTGAACTGAACTGAACTGAACTGAACTGAAAGAGTGATTCCAGTTATCCGCTGATGAATGGCATGGCAAACCACTCCAGTCACTTGCCCTGATTCCCTCATGGATGTGTAAAAAGGCAAAAAAAAAAAAAAAAAAACCCACACAAATGACACTGAAAGTTGAGTCCTTCAGTTCAGAATGTGTTCAGTATGCTACTAGGGAAGAGCAGAGGAAAATTACGAATGGCTGTAGAAAACATGACGTGTTTTGACCAAAGCTGAAATCAAACTCATTTATGAATTTGTCTGCTGAGGAGTGTAAACTGTTTTTTTCCCTACTTTTGTGAAAGGTTCTATTAGTAATTGCATAGGAATTACATTGAACCTTCAATCTCTTTTTGTAGTGTAGGCATTCCCCAATATTGATTATTCCACTGCAAGAGAACAGTATATCTCTACATTTCTTTGTGTTATTTTGATTCATTTTATTTCTGCCTTATTCTTTGCTGCACACCAGTATTATCCCTACCTAGGTAGACATATTCCCAGGAATTTCATTCCACTTGTTGCTGTAGTGAGTGGGACTGCTTCCTCAATTTAAATTTTTGTCCTTTTGCTGTTAGTGTGTAAGAAGGAAAGATATTTCTTTAGGTTAATTTTGTATCCAGTAACTTCCCTAAGTTACTGTAATTTTGTATCCAGTAACTTCCCTAACGGAGAAGGCAATGGCAAGCCACTCCAGTACTCTTGCCTAGAAAATCCCATGGATGGAGGAGCCTGGCAGGCTGCAGTCCATGGGGTCACTAAAGGTCTGACACGACTAAGCGACTTCACTTTCACTTTTCACTTTCACACATTGGAGAAGGAAATGGCAACCCACTCCAGTGTTCTTGCCTGGAGAATCCCAGGGATGGGGGACCCTGGTGGGCTTCTGTCTATGGGGTCACACAGAGTCGGACACGACTGAAGTGACGCAGCAGCAGCAGCAGCACCAACAACTTCCCTAAACTCAACCCTTAATTCTAGGCATTTTTAGGTGGCTTATCTTTCACCATAATCTATCATCTCAGACTGGATCTTCAGGATAAGGTAATAACATTCCAGAGCTCTAGCCTCTCTGCTTTCACAATATACATGTTTTCTGCTTTACTAACTCTTCAGTGTGATTGTGTGAATGAATGACAACTTGCAGAAATGAACCTTGAGCCCTGCTCTATGGTTTCTCAGTGCCTCATAATGACTGAAAGTAGTCCCAAAACGGGGTGCCTTCTCAGGGGTTTATACCAAACTGCCAATACCAAGAGGCATACAACATCCCTGTGAAGGGAGTGGCTAGAAATTGGTGAAGTGTGTAGACTGAACTTTCCTTTCTAGGTCACCTTTTCATGATCTCTTTGACTATTTCATAATCTCATCAGGATGTATAACTACTAACCTAATCTGTCAGATTATCCACTTTCAAGGGACTTGAGAGCCATGTTGTTGCTGTGTACTTTTACTTAGCCTCCATGTTTGTAAACATCTAGCCTTGTTAGGGGCCAAAAGTTACAGGAACACGTTTGGAAATGATTTGGAACTCTATCTTCAGCACCAACCCACTTTGCTGCCTGCCTCAGGGGCTAGGGACCTGGAAATGACGCTTTATCATGCTGTGCCTCTGATTGATAGATCTATGTGAATTGGAAGAGCAATGGACTTCTTCCTTTGGTAGTGCTAGCTCTTAACAAACCAGACAAAGCTCCTCAGTGGCTTCAGTTTCTATTATATAGATAGTTGTTTTGTAGAATCTGTGGAAATGAACTGAAAGTGTTGGCCCTAGTAACTGGAGGAGAAAATTCACTTTTTCCTTGCTGGCCAACCCTCTAACACCTCTTTTGATTTCAAACATACTAGCATGGTGAAACTCAGATGGGACATCTTGGTTCTTGATCATTCCTTTATGACTCACTGTTTCTACTGTGGTCACGACTACTCAGGAATGTGTACAGGTACACATTAGATGGATGCCTCCCCAAGTAGTCCTAGTTTGAGAAACATTCTGAGAAAGCTACTCTGTTACACTCTGGGTGGTATCTGACTAAAGTGAAAATCAAACAAAGGTCTTGGTGATAAGTAACTAGAAAATAGTCTGGGATGCCATCAGGTCTACCACTGGTGCATCTCCACCGTGCCTCAGTGGTATAACCGGGAGGGACCAGTAACACGCCTTTGTTGGTGAGGAACAGACTAAATCCGAACAGGGAAGGAAAGCTTTGTTGGAAAATCCTGTCTCCACCCACTTCTAGAGTAGGAAGGGACACCTCCTGGTGAAAGGAGCCATGACCGTGGATGCTGCTTTTTTCTCTTTTACAGATGGGAGATTGACATTCCGGAACCACTCCTTTAAAATGTGTTAAAACAGCAGAGGGAGGAAGATGGCAGAGGAATAGGATGGGGAGACCACTCCCCCCCTCCCCCGCAATTCATCAAAAGAACATTTGGACGCTGAGTAAATTCCACAAAACAACTTATGAATGCTGGCAGAGACATCAGGCACCCAGAAAAGCAGCTCATTGTCTTCAAAAGGAAGTAGGAAGTAAAATAAAATATAAAAAGAGAGTCAAAAGAGGTAGGGATGGAGATCTGTCCGGGGAAGGTAGGCTTAAAAAAAAAAAAGAGAGAGAAGTTTCCATACACCAGGAAACACTCACTGGCAAGTCTGTGGCAAGTCTTGGAACATAACTGAGGGCAACATAACTGAGAGAAAAAATAAATAAATAATTTAAACCCACAGATTATGTTTCCAATTGTAACTCCCAGTGGAGAAGCAGCGCAGACGCCTGCATCCCCACTAGAAAAGAGGGGCTGGGCAGGGTGGAACAGGCTGCATTGCTTAGAGTAAAGATTGGGCCTGAATGTCCCGAAGGCAATCTCAGGGAACTAACTTGAAATACCAAAGCAGACTGTGGGATACCTACCCCGTGAAAAGGCGAAAAGCCCTAACTTAAGACACTGCTAGACATGCTCACTGAACAAAGGACTGAGCAGAGCTAGCCAGCTGTGGATGGTCTATCCCTGCCAAGACAGGCAGGGTAGGGCAGCCAAAGCCAGAAGGGGGCAATCGGGCCCTCAGAGAAACATCTGATACCAAACTGCAGGCAGGCTTCATTGCTAACCAAGACTTCCTGGGATTCAGGCCAGTCGACATCCACCTGAGAAGGTACGCTGGTTTTACACTCAGAAAACACAGGGGCAGGACTGGGGAGGAGATAAGTCACAGTGACAACGCTCGCCAAATATCTGGTCACCTGAGCTGCTCAGAGAAGGGCACAAAACGCAGGCCCAACCAAGTCTGAGCCTTTGAGGAGTGCCCGAGTACCTGACCCTGAGGGGCTTAGACCTGGGAAATGCATACAACCCAGGGAAGTCTTCAGACTCTTCCTGGCAGAGCAACCTAGAGCCTAAGCAGTATAAACAGGGAAAGCACATACACTGTGAGCGGGGACAAACACAGTGTGGCTGAGACACTGCAAGCACTCCCCACAGACGTCAGTGATATTTGTTTGCAGTGTTCCTCCCTCCCCACAGCGTGACTGAACAAGTGAGCCAAAAAGGTGTCCACCACCGCCCCCTTGTGTCATGTCGGAAATTAGACATTAAAGAGACCAGCAAACTGAAGAAGCTAAAACAGAGCGAACTGCCTTGGAAGTGATGGATGGAGAAGTCTTGAGGCTACTGCAAGAATAAGACTGAAAACTAGAGGCAGGAGGCTTAAGTCCAAATCCTGAGAACAGCAGAGAACTCCTGACTTCAGGGAATATTAATCCATAGGAGCTCATCGAACGCCTTCATACCTACACTGAAACCAATCACTACCCAAGGGTCAACAAGTACCAGAGCAAGAGATACCACAAAAAGTCTCCAGCAACACAGGAAAATAGCCCTGAGTTCAATATACAGGTTGCTCAAAGTGACTCCAAACCCATCAACATCTAATAAAACATTACTGGACACTTCATTGCACTCCAGAGAGAAGAAATAGAGCTTCACCCACCAGAACACCAACGTAAGCGTTGCTAACCAGGGAATCTTGACAAGCCACCTGTCCAATGCCACCCACAGCAAGGAAACTCCACAATAAAGAGAAATCCACAAACTACCAGAAGACGGAAAAGCTACCTCAAACACAGCAATATAAGCACCATGAAAGGCAGAGAAATGCCCAGCAAGTAAAGGAACAATATAAATGCTCATCAACCCAAATAAAAGAGGGAGAGATAGGGAATCTACCTGATAAATAATTGCCAATAATGATAGTGAAAATGATCCAAAATCTTGAAAACAAATTGGAGTTACAGATAAAAAAAACCTGGAGACAAGAATCGAGAAGATGGAAGAAAGGTTTAACAAGGATCTAGAAAAAATAAGAAGAGTCAATACACAATGAATAGTGCAATAGATGAGATAAAAAAAAAAAAAAAAAAAACCTCTGGAGGGAACCACAATAGAATAACGAAGGCAGAAGATAGGAAAAGTGAGATAGAAGATAGAGTGGTAGAAATAAATGAAACAGAGGAATAAAGAAAAGCGAATTAAAAGAAATGAGGACAATCTCACAGACCTCTGGGACAATGCTAAATGCCCGAAAATTCGAATCATATGACTCTCAGAAGAAGAAGACAAAAAGAAAGACCATGAGGAGATACTTGAGGAGATAATAGTTGAAAACTTCCCTAAAATGGGGAAGGAAATAATCACCCAAGTTCAAGAAACCCAGAGAGGACCAAACTGGATAAACCCAAGGCGAAAAATGCCAAGACATACATTAATCTAATTAACAAAGATCAACGCAGAGAACAAATATTAAAAGCAGCAAGGGAAAGGCAACAAATAACACTCAAGGGATTTCCCATAAGGATAACAGCTGATCTTTCCATAGAAACTCTTCAGGCCAGGAGGGAATGGCAGGACGCACTTGAAGTGTTGAAAGAAAATAACCTACAGCCCAGATGACTGAACCCAGCAAGGATCTCATTCAAATATGAAGGAGAAATCAAAAGCTTTACAGACAAGCAAACCTGAGAGAATTCAGCATCACCACATCAACTCTCAAGCTAAAGGACCTTCTCTAGATACGAAACACAGGAAGGGTGTATAAACTCTAACCCAAAACAAAAAAGTAAATGGCAATGGGATCATACTTATCAATAATTACCTTAAATGTAAATGGACTGAATACCGCAACCAAAAGACAAATCCTGGTTGAATGGATACAAAAAAAAAGACCCCTATATATGTTGTCTACAAGGGACCCACCTCGAAACGAGGGACACATACCGACTGAAAATGAAGTGCTGGGAAAAGATACTTTACGCAAATAGAGACAAAAAGAAAGGAGGAGTACCAATATTCATATCAGATAAAACAGACTTTAAAACACAGGCTGTGAAAAGAGACAAAGAAGGCACTACATGATGAGCAAAGGATCAATCCAAGAAGAAGATATAATAATTATAAATAAATATGCACCCAACATAGGAGCACCACAATACGTAAGGCAAATACTAACAAATATGAAAGGGGAAGTTAAAAAAAACATAATAATAGTGGGAGACTTGAATACCCCACTCACACTTATGGATAGATCAATTAATAGAAAATTAACAAGGAAACACAAACGTTAAATGATACAATAGATCAGTTAGACCTAGTTGATATCTATAGGATATTTCACACCAAAACAATGAATTTCACCCATTTCTCAAGTGCACATGGAACCTTACCAGGGTAAATTAAAAATAAAAATAATAATAATTCCCAGCATCTTTTCTGACCACAATGCAGAAAGATTAGATCTGAATTACAGGAGAAAAACTATTAAAATTCCAACATATGGAGGCTGCACAACACAGTGCTGAATAGCCAACAAATCATAGAAGAAATAAAAAAAAAGAAATCAAAAAATGCTTAGAAAGGAATACAAATGAAAACACAAAAACCCCAAACCTGTGGAACACTGTAAAGGCAGTGCTAAGGGGAAGTTTCATAGCAATACAGGAATACCGCAGGAAACAAAAGAAATGTGAGGTGTATAACCTAACTCTACACCTAAAGCAACTATTAAAAGAAGAAATAAAGAAACCCAGGGTTCATAGAAGGAAATAAATCTTTAAAATTAGACCAGAAGTAAATACGAAAGAAACAAGAGTCCATAGCAAAACTCAACAAAGCCAAAATCTGATTCTTTGAGAGGGTAAATAAAATTGATAAGCCACTAGCCAGACTCATCATGAAGTAAAGGGAGAGACACCAAATCAATAAAATTAGAAATGAAAATGGAGAGATCATAACAGACAACACAGAAAGACAAAGGATCACAAGAGACTACTACCAGCAATTATATGCCAATAATATGGACAACCTGGAAGAAATGAATAAATTTTTAGAAAAGTACAACTTTCCAAAACTGAAACAGGAAGAAATAGAAAATCTTAACAGACCCATCACAGGCACGGAAATTGAAACAGGAATCAGAAATCTTCCAGCAAACAAAAGCCCAGATCCAGATGGCTTCACAGCTGAATTCTCCAAATTTTAGAGAAGAGCTAACAACTATCCTACTCAAACTCTTCCAGAAAATTGCAGAAGGTAAATTTTCAACTCATTCTATGAGGCCAACATCACCCTATTAACAAAACCTGACAAAGATACCACAAAAACAGAAAACTACAGGCCAATATCACTGTTGAACATAGATGCAAAAATCCTAAATATATTTCTAGCAATCAGAATCCAAAAACACATTAAAGAGAGCATACATCATGACCAACTGGGCTTAATCCCAGGGATGCAAGGATTCTTCAATATTCAACAATCAATCAATATAATACACCACATTAACAAAATGAAAAATAAAAACTATATGATTATCTCAAGAGATGCAGAGAAAGCCTTTGAGTAAATTCAATCAATTTATGATAAAAACCCTCCAGAAGGCGGGAATAGCAGGAACATACTTCAACATAATAAAAGCTATATATGACAAACACATAGTAAACATTATCCTCAATAATGAATAATTGAAAGCATTTCCCCTAAAGTCAGGAATAAGACATTGGTGCCCACTATCACCACTAATATTCACCATCGTTTTGCAAGTTTTGACCATAGCAATCAGAGCAGAATAAGGTATAAAACGAATCCAAACTGGAAAAAGAGAAGTAAAACTCTCATTGTTTGCAGATGACGTGATCCTCTATACAGAAAACCCTAAAGATTCTACCAGAAAATTATTAGAGCTAATCAATGAATAGAGTAAAGTTGCAGGATATAAAATCAACAAACAGAAATCCCTTGCATTCCTATACATCAATAAAGGGAAAATAAAGAAATTAAGGTAACATTTCCATTCACTGTTGCAAATAAAAGAATAAAATACTTAGGAATATATCTACCTAAAGAAACAAAAGCCCTATATATAGAAGACTTTAAAACACTGGTGAAAGAAATCAAATAGAACACTGATAGATGGAAAAATATATCGTGTTCATGGACCGGAAGAATAAATATTGTGAAAATGAGTATACTACCCAAAATCATTTATAGATTCAATGCAATCCCTATCAAGCTACCGATGGTATTTTCACAGAGCTAGTGCAAATAATTTCACAATTTTAATGGAAATACAAAAAACCTCAAATAGTTAAAGCAATCTTGAGAAAGAAGAATGAAACTTGGGGAATCAACCTGACGGACTTCAGGGTCTACTACAAAGCCACAGTCATCAAGAGAGTATGGTACTGACATATCTCATGAATAGCAAACTACGAAGTAAGAAGTCCTCAATTTCACTGTGTCATTTTGCTCAAAGCCAAAGAAATATCTTCAACCACTATTTTTGTCCATAAATTCCAGATGACAAAGAATTGAAGAGAATACTGTAAATCAACTATATATCAATAAAAAATCAAATTGGTGAAATATACCAAGCATGTTTGATTTGTTGATATCCTGTTTTATAGTGACTAGTGAAAATTTAGCTACTGACAGATTAGTACGAATAAAATATTTTTCTCTCTCTTAAAAAAAAAAGAAATATAGATCAATAGAACAAAATAGAAAGCTCAGAGATAAAGCCCTGCATCAATGGACACCTTATCTGTGACACAGAAGGCAAGAATATTAAATGGAGAAGACAATCCCTTTAACAAGTGGTGCAGGGAAAACTGATCAACACCTTGTCAAAGAATGAAACTAGCACACTCCCTACTACCATACAAAAAATATAAACTTCAAATGGATTAAAGATCTAAATGTAAGACCAGAAACTATAAAACTCCTAGAGGAAAACATAGGCAAAACACTCTCTGACATAAATCACAGCAGGATCCTCAATGACCGACCTCCCAGAATAATGGAAATAAAAGCAGAAATAAACAAATGGGACCTAATTAAAAACAAAAGCTTCTGCACAGCAGAGATTCACAGACAGCCTTCACAATAGGAGGAAATTATAGCAAATGAAGCAAGTGACAATTAATCTCAAAAATATACAAGCAGCTCCTGCAGCTCAATTCCAGAAATATAAAAAACCTAATCAAAAAATGGGTCAAAGAACTAAACAGACATTTCTCAAAAAAAAAAAAAAATACAGATGGCTAACAAACACATGAAAATATGCTCAACATCACTCTTAATCAAAGAAATGTAAATCAAATCAACAATGAGGTACCATTTCACACCAGTTAGAATTGTTGCTATCCAAAAGTCTACAAGCATTAAATGCTGGAGAAGGTTTGGACAAAGGGGAACTCTCTTACACGGTTGGTGGGAATGCAAACTAGTACAGTCACTGTGGAGATTCTTTAAAAACCTGGAAATAGAACTGCCATACCACCCAGCAATCCCAGGGCTCTGCATACAGACGAAGGAATCCAGAATTGAAAGAGACATATGTACCACAATGTTCATTGCAGAACTGTTTATAATAGCCAGGACAAGGAAGCAACCTAGATTTCCAACAGCAGATCGATGGATAAGGAAGCTGTGGTACACAATGGAGCATTACTCAACCATTAAAAAGAATACATGTGAATCAGTCATAATGAAGTGGAAGAAACTGGAGCCTATTATACAGAGTAAAGTAAGCCAGAAAGAAAAACACAAATACAGTGTACTAACACATATATAAGGAATTTAGAAAGATAGTAACAATAACCCGGTATGCAAGACAGCAAAAGAGACATGGTAGTATAGAACAGTCTTTTGGACTCTGTGGGAGAGGGAGAGGGTGGCATGATTTGGGAGAATGGCACTGAAACATGTACATTGTCATATGTGAAATCAATCGCCAGTCCAGGTTTGATGCATGATCCAGGCTGCTTGGGCCTGGTGCACTGGGATGACCCAGAGGAATGATATGGGGAGGGAGGTGGAAGCGGGGTTCAAGATAGGGAACACATGAACACCCAGAGTGGATTCATGTCAAACTATGGCAAAACCAAAACAATACTGTTATTAGCCTCCAATTAAAATAAATAAAATAAATAAATAAAATGTGTTAAAAAAAAAAAAAAAAGCCTACAGCAGGTTTGAACCTCATGCCTGATCTTCTTTGGTGAAACTGAATTGACAAAGTACTGTTTGGAAGATGGGGAACTAAAAAACACTTTATCAGTGTTTTATAGTTTTCTATATATAGTTGTTTTGTTGCTTTCAGTTCAGTTCATTTCAGTCACTCAGTCGTGTCAACTCTTTCCGACCCCATGAATCACAGCAGACCAGGCCTCCTTGTCCATCACCAACTCCCGGAGTTAACTCAAACTCATGTCTGTCGAGTCAGAGATGCCATCTAGCCATCTCATGCTCTGTCATCCGCTTCTCCACCCGCCCCCAATCCATCCCAGCATTAGAGTCTTTTTCCAATAAATCAACTCATCAAATGAGGTGGCCAAAGTATTGGAGTTTCAGCTTTAGCATCAGTCGTTCCAATGAACACCCAGGATCAATCTTCTTTAGAATAGACTGCTTGGATGTCCTTGAAGTCCAAGGTACTCTCAAGAGTCTTCTCCAGCACCACAGTTCTAAAGCATCAATCCTTCGGCTATCAGCTTTCTTCACAGTCCAACTCTCACATCCATACATGATAACTGGGGAAACCATAGCCTTGATTAGACGGACCTTCGTTGGCAAAGTAATGTCACTGCTTTTTAATATACTACCTTGGTTGGTCATAACTTTTCTTCCAAGGAGTAAGTGTCTTTTAATTTCATGGCTACAATCAGCATCCTCAGTGACTTTGGACCCCCAAAAAATAAAGTGTGACACTGTTTCCACTGTTTTCCCATCTATTTCACATGAAGTAATGGGACTTTGTTTCTTTAGGTAGGTGTATTCCTAAGTTGATTTTTTTTTCTTTTTGTTGCAATGGTGAATGGAATTGTTTCCTTAATTTTTCTTTGTGTTTTCTAATTATTAGTGTATAGGAATGAAAGGGATTCAGTTCAGTTCAGTTCAGTTCAGTCGCTCAGTCGTGTCCGACTCTCCGCGACCCCATGAATCACAGCTCGCCAGGCCTCCCTGTCCATCACCAACTCCCGGAGTTCACTCAAACTCATGTCCACAGAGTCGCTGATACCATCCAGCCATCTCATTCTCTGTCGTCCCCTTCTCCTCCAGACCCCAACATTTCCCATCGTCAGAGTCTTTTCCAGTGAGTCAACTCATCGCATGAGGTGTCCAAAGTATTGCAATTTAAGCTTTAGCATCTGTATGTTAATTTGATATCCTACAATTTTACTATATTCATTGATTAACAATTGTAATTTTCTGGGAAAGTCTTTAGGGTTTTCTATATAAAGGTTCATGTCATCTGCAAAGAGTGAGTGTTTTACTTCTTGTTTCCCAATCTGCATTCCTTGTATTTCTTTTTCTACTCTGATTGTTGTGGCCAAATCTTTAAAAACAAACAATGTTGAATAGTAGTGGTGAGTCACCTTTGCCTTGTTCCTGACTTCAGGAAAAAGCTTTCAATTTTTCACCATTGATGTTTACCGTGGGTTTGCCATATATAGCTTTTATTATGGTGAGATATGTTCCTTCTATCCCTGCTTTCTGGAGGGTTTTTATCATAAATGGATGTTGAATTTTGCCAAAGGCTTTTTCTGCATCTATGGAGATAATCATATGGTTTTTATCTTTCAATGTGTTCATGTGTTGTGTTACATTGACTGATTTGCAAATATTAAAGAATCCTTGCATTCCTGGAATAAATCCCACTTGGTCATGATGTATGAACTTCTTAATATGTTGTTTGATTCTTCTTGCGAGAATTTTGTTAAGGATAGATGCATCAATGTTCATCAGTTATATTGGCCTGTAGTTTTCTTTTTTGTGTGTGGCATCTTTGTCTGGTTTTGGAGAAGGAAATGGTTAAGCCACGCCTGTACTCTTGCTTGGACATTCCCACGGATGGAGGAGTCTGGTGGTCTACAGTCAATGGGATTGTAAAGAGTCAGATACGAATAAGTGACTTCACTATTCATTTTGTCTGGTTTTGTTATTAGGATGATTGTGGCCTTATAGAATGAGTTTGGAAATTTACCTTCCTCTTCAATTTTCTGGAAGAGTGTGAGTAAGATAGCTGTGAGAATTCATCTGTGAATCCGCCTGTCCTTGGCTTTTGTTTGCTGGAAGATTTTTTATTACAGTTTCAATTTCCTTGCTTGTGGTGGATCTGGTAAGATTTTCTATTTATTCCTGGTTCATGTTTGGAAAGTTAGACTTTTCTAAGAATTTATCCATTTCTTACAAGTTGTCCATTTTATTGGTATATATTTGCTCATAGTCTCTGTGTATTTCTGTGTTGTCTTTTGTGATTTTTCCATTTTCGTTTCTAATTTTGTTGATTTTATTCTTCCCCTCTGTTTCTTGATGAGCTTGGCTAATGGTTTATCAGTTTTATTTATCTTCTCAAACAAACAACTTTTCGTTCTTTTTCATTTCTATGTTCTCTTTTCTTTCTTTTGTATTTATTTCTGCCCTAACTTTTAAGGTTTCTTTCCATCTATTAACCCTGGGGTTGTTCATTTATTCCTTTTCTAGTTGTTTTAGGAGTGGAGTTAGATTATTCAGTTGACTTTTCTATTGTTTCTTGAGGTAAGCCTGCAGTGTTACGAACCATCCCTTAGCACAGCTTTTACAGTGTCCTATAGGTTTTGGGTTGTTGTGCTTTCATTTTTCACTCCTTTCTATGCATATTTTTCTTTTTTTTATTTCCTCTGTGAATTTTGGTTATTCAAAAGCCTCCATATGTTGGCAATTTTAATAGCTTTTTATCCCCTGTAATTGAGATCTAATCTTACTGCATTGAGGTCAGAAATGATGACTGGAATGGTTTTAATTGTTTTTGAATTTACCAAGGCTAGATTTATGGCCCAGGACATGATCTGTCCTGGAGAAGATGCCATGTGCACTTGAGAGAAAGGTGAAATTGATTGTTTTGGAGTGAAATGTCCTATAGATATCAACTAGGTCTAACTGGTCTATTGTGTCATTTAAAGTTTGTGTTTCCTTGTTAATTTCTGTTTAGTTGATCAATTGTTTTATTGTTAATTTCCCCTTTCATACTTGTTAGCATTTGCCTTACATTATTGCAGTGCCCCATGTTGGGTCCATATATATTTATCATTGTTATATCTTCTTCTTGGGATGATCCTTTGATCATCATGTAGTGTCCTTCTTTGTCTCTGTTAACAGCCTTTATTTTAAAGTCTATTTCATCTGATATGAGTATTGCTACTCCTGCTTTTTTTATATTTTTGGTCTCTATTTTCGTGTAATATGTTTTTCCAGCCCTTCACTTTTGATCACTTTTTTGTGTCCCTTGTTTTGAAGTGGGTCTCTTGTAGAGAGCATATAACGTGGTATTGCTTTTGTATCCATTCTTCCAGCCATTGTCTTTTGTTTGTGAAATTCAACCCATTTACATTTAAGGTAATTATTGATATTAGTATCCCATTTTCATTTGCTTTGTAGTTTGGGGTTCGAATGTATATACTCTTTCTGTGTTTCCTGTCTAAGGAAGATCCTCTAGCATTTGTTGAAGAGCTTGTTTGGTGGTGCTGAATTCTCTTAGCTTTTACTTGTCCATAATGCTTTTGATTTCTCCTTCATATTTGAATGTGATCCTACCTGAGTACAGTAGTTTGGGTTTTAGGTTTTCTCTTTCATCACTTTAAATATGTCCTGTCATTCCCTTCTCACCTAAAGAGTTTCTACTGAAAGATCAGTTGTTATTCTTATGGGAGTCCCCTCATATGCTATTTGTTGTTTTTCCCATGGAGGTTTTAATATCTGTTCTTTGCGTTTGATCGTTGTTAACTTACTGATTCGTGGAGCTTGTCTCTGGGTTCTTATGAGTAGAACTGTGTTTCTTCTCTCTGGATTGCAATGAAGTGTCCAGTAGTGAGATTTGAGATATCTATGGGGTTGGTGTGACTTTGGGAAGCCTGTCTATTGAAGCTCAGCACTATGTTCCTGTGTTGCTGGATAATTTGTGTGGTATGTCTTTGTCTGGAACTTGTTGACTCTTGAGTGATCCTTGCTTTCAGTGTAGGTATGGAGGCTTTCGGATGATGTCTTACCAGTTAATATTCCCTGAAGTCAGGAGTTCTCTGGTGTTCTCAGGTTTTGGGCTTAAGCCTCCTGCTTCTGGTTTAGAGTCTTATTCTCACAGTAGCCTCAGCACTTCTACATCCATACAGCACCAATGATAAAACTTCTAGGTTAATGATGAAAAGACTCTCCACATTGAGTGACACCCAGAGAGGTTTGCAGAATTACATGGAGAAGAGAAGAGGGAGGATGGAGATAGAAGTGACCAGAAGGCGGAGAGGGGGAGTCAAAAGGGGAGAGAACAATCGAGCCAATAAACCATTCCCTATGTGCTCTCCAGAGTCTGGAACCCTCAGAGAGGCTCACAGAGTTATATGGAGAAGAGAAGCAGGAAGGAGATAGAGGTGAAATGGTGGAGGCAAAAGAGGGAGGGATGGAGCTCCGTCCTGGGAAGGAAGGCTTAAAAAAAAAAAAGAGAGAGAAGTTTCCAAACATCCGGAAATACTGGCGAGTGGAACCTCAGAGGGCCGCATAACTGGGAGACAAAAGACATAAATAATTAAAACTCACAGACTAAGTGCCCAGAGGAAACTCTCAGTGGAGAAGCGGCGCAGACACCCGCGCCCCCTACTAGCAGGGGGGTGCTGGGCAGGGAGGTGCAGGCGGCGGTGCTTAGAGGGAGAACCCGGCTTGAACAACCTAGGGCAAACTGAGGGCGCGAACTTAAGATACCAAAGCAGAAGCTGCAGCTAAAAGGTGAAAAGGCTAGGAAAAGCCTTCGAAAAGCCCCAACCCAGGACTCTGCCAGCCCTGCCCACAGAACGGGGAGCTGAGCAAAGCAAGCTGGCAGCGGGCGGCCCAGCCCCCAGCCCCCGCTGACACAGTCGGGGAGGGCAACCAGCACTGGGGCGGGGGCAGCCGCAGCCCCAGAGAGGCTTCCCGTACCAAGCTGCAGGCAGGCTTCCTTGCTGGCCAGGACTTCTTGGGTTCGGGCCGGTCGTTATCCGCCTGAGAAACTGCGCCGGTGGTACTCCCAGAAAACCAAGTGGCAGGGACCAGGAAGGTGATAAGTCGCAGCAACCGTGCTTGCCAAACGCCAGTTCACCTGAGCTGCTCAGACCGGGGAAGACACAAAAGGCAGGCCCAGCCAAGTCTGTGCCTTTGTCAAGTGCCCGAGGACCTGAACCTGAGGCGCTCAGACCTGGGAAGTGCATGCAACCCAGCGCCAGCGGCAGAGAGCTCCCAGCAGAGCAACCTAGAACCTAAGCAGCATAAACAGGGAAAGCACACAAGCCTCGAGCAGAAGCATTCCCAGTGTAGCCGAGACACTGCAAGCACTCCCAACAGACGCCAGGGATATTTGTTAGCTGCGTTCCTCCCTCCCAAAGCAGGATTGAACAGGTGAGCCAGAAAAAACAAAAGGGTCCACCACTGCATCCTGGTGTCAGGATGGGAATTAGACACGGTGGAGACCATAAAGGAGAGCTTTTTCAACAGAAGGAACTGCGTTGGAAGTAACAGAGGGAGAAGCCTTGAGCCTACTACAAAAATAAGACTGAAAACCAGAGGCAGAGGCTTAAGTACAAATCCTGAGAACACCAGAGATCTCCTGTTCCAGAGAACATTAATTGATAGGTACTCATCAAATGCCTCCATACATACACTGAAACCAGGCACCACCCAAGGGTCAACAAGTTTCAGTGAAAGACATACTACACAAACTATCCAGCAACACAGGAGAATAGCACTGAGCTTCAATATAAAGGCTGCCTAAAGCCACTCCAAACCCACTGACATCTCAGAATCATTACTGGACACTTCATTGCACTCCAGAGAGAAGAAATCCAGCTCCACCCACCAGAATATCGACACAAGCTTCCTTAACCAGGGACCTTAACAAGTCATCCATCCAACCCAACACACAACGAGGTAAATACATAATAAAGAGAACACCACAAACTGCCAAAAGACGGAAAGGCCACCCCGAACACAGCAGTATAAGTAAGATGAAGAGGCAGAGAAATACCCAACAAGTAAAGGAAGAGGATAAATGACCACCATCACAAACAAAAGAGGAAGATATAGGGCACCTACCCGATACAGAAATTCTAATTTTAATTTTGAAAATGATTCAAAATCTGGAAAGCAAAACGAAGTTACAGATAAATAAAGTGGAGAAAAGGATTAATAAGATGCAAGAAATGCTTAATAAGGAATTAGAGGAAATAAAAAGAGTCAGTACACAATGAATAATGCAATAGATGAGATCAGAAACACTCTGGACGGAACAAACAGTAGCATGACGGAGGCAGAAGACAGGATAAGCGAGCTAGAATATAGAATTGTAGAAATACATGAAACAGAGACGGAAAAAGAAAAAAAAATGAATGAGGAAATATTAGAGACATATGGGACAATATTAAACGCCCCAACATTCGTATCATAGGAGTCCCAGAAGAAGAATACAAAAAGAAAGACCATGAGAGAATACTTGAGGAGAAAATAGTGGAAATTTTCTCTAAAATGGGGAAGGAAATAATCACCCAAGTTCAAGAAACACACAGAGTCCCTAATAGGATAAACCCAAGGCGAAATACTCCAAGGCACATATTAATTAAATTAACAAAGATCAAACACAAAGAACAAATATTAAAACCAGAAAGGGAAAAAAAAAACAAATAACACACAAGGGTAGCCCTATAAGGATAACATCTGATCTTTTAGCAGAAACTCTTCAGGCCAGGAAGGAATGGCAAGACATACTTAAAGTGATGAAAGAAACTAACCTACAGCCCAGATTACTATACCCAGCAAGAATCTCATTCAAATGTGAAGGATAAATAAAAAACTTTACAGAGAAGCAAAAGCTGAGAGAATTCAGCATCACCAAACCAGCTCTCATACAAATACTAAAGGATCTTCTCTAGACAGGAAACACAGAAAGGGTATATAAAATTGAACCCAAAACAATAAAGAAAATGGCAACGGGATCATACTTATCAATAATCACCTTAAACGTAAATCGGTTGAATGCCCCAACCAAAAGACAAAGGCTGGCTGAATGGATACAAAAACAAGACCCCCATATATGTTGTCTACAAGAGACCCACCTCAAAACAAGGGACACATACAGACTGAAAATGAAGGGCTGAAAAAAGACATTCCACGCAAATAGAGACCAAAAGAAAGCAGGAGTAGTAATACTCATATCAGATAAAATAGATTTTAAAACAAAGGCTGTGAAAAGAGACAAAGAAGGAAACTACATATGGATCAAAGGATCAATCCAAGAAGAAGATAGAACAATTAAAAATACTTATGCACCCAACATAGGAGCACCACAATATGTAAGACAATTACTAACAAGTATGAAAGGGGAAATTAACAATAACACAATAATAGTGGGACACTTTAATACCCCACTTACATCTATGAATAGATCAACTAAACAGAAAATTAACAAGAAAACACAAACTTTAAATGATACAATAGACCAGTTAGTCCTAATAGATCTCTATAGGACATTTCACCCCAAAACAATGAATTTCACCTTTTTCTCAAGCACACATGGAACCGTTTCCAAGATAGATCTCATCCCTGGCCATAATTCTAGCCTGGGTAAATTCAAAAAAAAAAAAAATTGAAATCATTCCAAGCATCTTTTCTGACCACAATGCAGTAAGATTAGATCTCAAATACAGTAGAAAAACTATTAAAAATGCTAACATATGGATGCTGAACAACATACTGCTGAATAATGAACAAATCAAAGAAGAAATCAAAAGAGAAATCAAAATATGCATAGAAATGAATGAAAATGAAAACACAGCAACCCAAAACCTCTGAGACACTTTAAAAGCAGTGTTCAGGGGGAAGTTCATAGAAATACAGGCACACCTCAAGAAACAAGAAGATAGCCAACTAAATAATCTAACTCTACATCTAAAGAAACTAGAAAAGGAAGAATTTAAGAACCCCAGCGTTAATAGAAGGAAAGAAATAGTAAAAATTAGGGCAGAGATAAATGCAAAAGAAAGAAAAGAGACCATAGCAAAAGTCAACAAAGCCAAAAGCTGGTTCTTTGAGAAGGTAATTAAAATTGACAAACCACTAGCCAGACTCATCAAGAAACGAAGGGAGAAGAACCAAATCAATAAAATTAGAAATGAAAATGAAGAGATCACAACCGACAACACAGAAATACAAAAGATTATTAGAGAATACTATCAGCAATTATATGGCAATAAAATGAATAACTTGGAAGAAATGGAAAAATTCCTAGAAATGTATACCTTGCCAAAACTGAACCAGGAAGAAATAGAAAATCTGAATAGAATCATCACAAGCACGGAACTAGAGGAAGTAATCAGAAAACTTTCAGCAAATAAAAGCCCAGGTCCAGACGTCTTCACAGCTGAATTCTACCAAAAAATTAGAGAAGAGCTAACACCCATTCTTCTCAAACTCTTCCAGAATATTGTTGAGGAAGGGAAACTTCCAAACTCATTCTATGAGGCCACCATCACCCTAATTCTAAAAACTGGTAAAGATCCCACAAAAAAGGAAACTACTGGCCAATATCACTGATGAACATAGATGCAAACATCCTTAACAAAATTCTAGCAATCAGAATACAACAACATATTAAGAAGATCATACATCATGACTAAGTGGGCTTTATCCCAGGAATGCAAGGATTCTTCAATATCCGAAAATCAATCAACGTAATACACCACATTAACAAACTGAAAAAATAAAAAAAACATATGATTATTTCAATAGATGCATAGAAAGCCTTTGACAAAATACAATATTCATTTATGATAAAAACCCTCCAGAAAGTGGGAATAGAAGGGACATATCTCAACATAATAAAAGCTATATATGACAAACCCACAGCAAGCATTATTCTCAAAGGTGAAAAACTGAAAGCATTTCTCCTAAAGTCAGGAACAAGACAGGGTTCCCACTCTCACCATTACTGCTCAACATAATTCTGGAAGTTTTGGCCACAGCAATCAGAGCAGAAAAAGACATAAAAAGAATACAAATTGGAAAAGAAGAAGAAAATTTTCACTATTCGTTGACGACATGATTCACTACACAGAAAACCCTAAAGACTCTACCAGAAAACTACTAGAGCTAATCAATGAATACAGTAAAGGTGCATGGTATAAAATCAACACACAGAAATCTCTTGCATTCCTATACACTAAAAATGAGAAAATAGAAAGAGAAATTAAGGAAACTTTTACATTCACTGTTGCAACGAAAACAATTAAATACTTAGGAATATATCTACCTAAGGAAACAAAAGACTGGTACATAGAAAACTATAAAACACCACTGAAAGTAATCAAAGAGGACATTAATAGAGAAATATACCCGTGTTCGTGGATTGGAAAAATAAATATTTTGAAAATGAGTATACTAACCAAAGGAATTTATACATTCAATGCAATCCCTATCAAGCTACCAATGATATTTTTCATATAACTAGAACAAATAATCTCACAATTTGTATGGAAATACAAAAAAACTCGAATAGCCAAAGCAATCTTGAAGAAGATTGGAACTGGAGGAATTAACCTTCTGGATTTCAGGCTCTACTAAAAAGCCACAGTCATCAAGACAGGATGGTACTGGCATAAAGACAGAAATATAGATCAATGGAACAAAATAGAAAGCCCAGAGATAAATCCACGCACCTATGGACACCTTATCTTTGACAAAGGAAGCAAGAATATAAAACGGAGAAAAGACAGTCTTTTAACAAGTGGTGCTGGGAAAACTGGTCAGCCACTTGTAAAAGAATGAAACTAGAACACTTCCTAACACCATAAACTGAAATAAACTCAAAATGGATTAGAGAGCTAAATGTAAGACCAAAAACTATAAAACTCCTAGAGGAGAACGTAGGCAAAACACTCTCCGACATAAATCACAGCAGGATCCTCCATGACCCACCTCCCAGAATATTGGAAATAAAAGCAAAAATAAACAAATAGGACCTAATTAAATTCAAAAGCTTCTGCACAGCAAAGGAAACTATAAGCAAGGTGAAAAGACAGCCTTCAGAATGGGAGAAAATAATCAAAATGAAGCAAGTGATAAAGGATTAATCTCCAAAATATACAAGCAGCTCCTGCAGCTCAATTCCAGAAAAATAAATGACCCAATCAAGAAATGGGCCAGAGAACTAAACAGACATTTCTCCAAAGAAGACATAAAGATTGCTAACAAACACATGAAGAAATGCTCAAAATCCCTTATAATCAGAGAAATGTACATCAAAACCATAATGAGATACCATTTCACACCAGTTAGATTGGTTGCTATGCAAAAGTCTACAATCAATATTTGCTGGAGAGGGTGTGGAGAAAAGGGAACCCTCTTACACTGTTGGTGGGGATGCAAACTAGTACAGCCACTATGGAGAAAGGTGGCGAGATTCATCAAAAGACTGTAAATAGAACTGCCATATGATCCAGCAATCTCACTCCTGGGCATACACACCGAGGAAACAAGAATTGAAAGAGACACATGTACTCCAATGTTCATTGCAGCACTGTTTATAATAGCCAGGACATGGAAGCAACCTAGATGTCCATCTGCAGATGAATGGATAAGAAAGCTTTGGTACATATACACAATGGAGTATTTTTCAGCCATTCAAAAGAATGCGTTTGAATCAGTTTTAATAAGGTGGATGAAACTGGAGCCTATTATACAGAGTGAAGTAAGCCAGAAAGAAAAATATCAATACAGTATACTAACGCATATATATGGAATTTAGAAAGATGCAAATGATAACCCTGTATACGAGACAGCAAAAGAGACACAGATGTATAGAACTGTCTTTGGGACTCTGTGGGAGAGGGTGAAGATGGGATGATTGGGGAGAACGGCATTGTAGTATGTGTATTATCATATGTGAAATGAGTCACCAGTCCAGGTTTGAAGCATGATACAGTATGCTTGGGGCTGGTGCACGGGGATGACCTGGAGGGAGGATATGGGGAAGAGGGAGGTGGGAGGGGGGTTCCAGAAAGGGAACACATGTACATAGGGGCGGATTCGTGTCAAGGTATGGTGAAATCAACCAATATATTAATGTAAGGTAATTTGCCTCCAATAAAATAAATTAAAAAATAAATAAATAAACTCAGAATGTATTAAGGATCTACATGTAAGACGAGAAACTCCAAAACTTCTAGAGGAACACAAAGGCAAAACACTTTCTGATATTAATCACAGCAGGATAGTCTATCAACAACCTCCCAAATAATGTAAATAAAAGAAAAATAAATAGGAATGAAGTAAATTTAAAAGCTTTTGCACAATGAAGAAACCTATAAGCAACGTGAAAAGACAGGCTTCAGAATGGGAGAAAATATAGGAAACTGAACCACTGACAAAGAATTAACTTTAAAAATATACATGCAGAAGATGGCAGAGGAATAAGATGGTGAGACCACTCTCTCCCCTACAAATTCATCAAAAGAACATTTGAACGTGGAGTAAAGTCCACAAAACAACCTCTTAATACTGGCAGAGGACCTCAGGCACCCAGAAAAGCAGCCCATTGTCTTCGAAAGGAGGTAGGGAAAAACATAAAAGATAAAAAGCGAGACAAAAGAAGTAAGGATGGAGCTTCATCCCGGGAAGGGAGGCTTTAAAAAGAGAGAAGTTTCCAAACACCAGGAAACACTCTCACTGGCTAAACTGTGACGAGTCTTAGAAGCTCAGAGGGACACATAACCCTCTTTTTTCTTTTAAGATTTTTTTAAAACCCACAGATTACCCGCCAAACGGTAACTCCCAACAGAGAAGCAGCACAGACACCTGCATACGCCATTAGCAAGCGGGGGCTGGGCAGGGAGGAGCCGGCTGAACTGCTTAGAGGGAGGACTGGGCTTGAATGCCGCGAGAACAATTTGAGAGAACTGGGGAGAGCAAAGCAGACTGTGGGATAGCTTCCCCACGAAAAGGTGGAAAGCTCTAACCTAAGACTCGGCCAGCTGCGCTCACAGAATAAAGGACTGAGCAGAGTGAGCCGGTTGCGGCTGGCCCAGGGAGCGCAGCCAGAGCCGGAGCGCGCAACCGCGGCCCCAGAAAGGCATCTGATACAAACTGCAGACAGGCTTGTTGCTAATCAGGACTTCTTGGTTTCGGGCCGGTCGATATCCTCCGAGAAGGTGCGCCAGTTGTACACCCAGAAAACTGAGTGGTGGGGACAGGGGAGGCGATAAGTCGCAGAGACTGAGCTCGCCAAACACCTGGTCCCTGAGCTGCTCGGACCAGGGAAGGCACAAAACACAGGCCCAACCAAGTCTGTGCCTTTGTGGAGTACCTGAGAACCTAAACTTGAGCCGCTCAGACCTGGGAAGTGCATACAACACGGCACCAGCCTCGGACAGTTCCTGCCAGAGCAACCTAGAGACTGTGCAGTGTAGACTGGGACAGCATATGTGCTGTGAGTGGGGGCAAACCCAGTGTGGCCGAGACGCTGAAAGCACTCCCGACAGACACCAGAGATATTCGTCTGCAGTGATCCTCCCTTCACAGAACAGGACTGAACAACTGAGCCTTCAAAAGTATCCACCCGCTCCCTAGTATCAGGGTGGAAATTAGACACTGAAGAGACAAGCAAACAGAAACTAAAACAGAGGGAACCACCTTGGAAATGACAGACAGAGACGTGTAGAGAGTACTCCAAGAATAAGACCAAAAACCAGAGGCAAGAGGCTTAATCCCGAATCCTGAGAACACCAGAGAACTCCTGACTCCAGGGAACATCAATCGATAGGAGCTGATCAAACGTCCCCATACCTACACTAAAACCAAGCACCACCCAAGATCAACAAGTTCCAGAGCAAGGCATACCATGAAAAATCTCCAGTAACACAGGAAACTAGCCCTGAGCTTCAATATACAGGCTGCCCAAACTCACTCCAAACCCACTGACATCTCCTAACTCATTACTGGACACTTAATTGCACTCCAGAGAGAACAAATCCAGCTCCACCCACCAGAACACTGACACAAGCTTCCATAACCAGGGAACCTTTACAAGTCACCTGTCCAACCCCACACACAGCGAGGAAGCTACATAATAAAGAGAACTCCACAAATGGCCAGAAGAGGAAAAGGCCACACAAAGCATTATAAGCAAGATGAAGAGGCAGAGAAATACCCAGCAAGTAAAGGAATAAGATAAATGCCCACCAACACAAACAAAAGAGGAACACATAGGGAATCTACCTGATAAAGAATTTCGAATTTTGGTGGTGAAAATGATTCAAAATCTTGAAAGAAAAATGGAGTTACAGATACATAACCTGGAGAAAAGGATTGAGAAGATGCAAGAAAGGTTTAATAAGGACTTAGAGGAAATAAAAAAGAGTCAATATACAATGAATAATGCAATAGATGAGATCAGAAACACTTTGGAGGGAACAAACAGTAGAATAACAAAGGCAGAAGACAGGGTAAGCGAGCAAGAAGATAGAATTGTAGAAATAAATGAAACAGAGAGGAAAAAAGAAAAACAAATTAAAAGAAATGAGAACAATATTAGAGACCTCTGGGACAATGTTAAATGCTCCAACATTCGAATCTTAGGAATCCCAGAAGAAGAAGACAAAAAGAAAGACAATGAAAGAATACTTGAGGAGATAATAGTTGAAAAATTCCCTAAAATAGATAAAGAAATAATCACCCAAGTCCAAGAAACCCAGAGAGTCCCCAACAGGATAAATCCAAGGCGAAATGTTCCAAGGCACATATTAATCAAAGTAACAAATATCAAACACAAAGAACAAATATTAAAAGCAGCAAGGGAAAAACAGCAAATAATACACAAGGGGATTCCCATAAGGAAAACAGCCGATCTTTCAACAGAAACTCTTCAGGCCAGGAGGGAATGGCAAGACATACTTAAAGTGATGAAAGAAAATAACCTACAGCCCAGACTACTGTACCCAGCAAGGATCTCATTCAAATATGAAGGAGAAATCAAAAGCTTTACAGACAAGCAAAAGCTGAGAGAATTCAGCATCACCAAACCAGCTCTCCAACAAATGCTAAAGGATCTTTTCTAGACAGGAAACACAGAAAGGGTGTATAAACTCGAATCCAAAGCAATAAAGAAAATGGCTACGCGATCGTACTTATCAATAAATACCTTCAACGTAAATGGGTTGAATGCCCCAGCCAAAAGACAAAGGCTGGCTGAATGGATACAAAAACAAAACCCCCTTATATGTTGTCTTTAAGAGACCCACCTCAAAACGAGGGACACATACAGACTGAAAGTGAAGGGCAGGAAAAAGATATTCCATGCAAACAGAGACCAAAAGAAAGCAGGAGTAGCAATACTCATATCAGGTAAAATAGACTTTAAAACAAAGGCTGTTGAAAGAGACAAAAAAGGAAACTACATAATGATCAAAGGATCAATCCAAGATGAAGATATAACAATTATAAATATTTATGCACCCAACATAGGAGCACCGCAATATGTAAGACAATTACTAACAAGTATGCAAGGGGAAATTAACAACAATGCAATAATAGTGGGACACTTTAATACCCCACTTACATCTATGGATAGATCAACTAAACAGAAAATCAACAAGGAAACACAAACTTTAAATGATACAATAGACCAGTTAGACCTAATAGATATCTATAGAACATTTCATCCCAAAACAATGAATTTCACCTTTTTCTCAAGCGCACATGGAACCTTTTCCAGGGTAGATAACATCCTGGGCCATAAATCTAGCCTTGGTAAATTCAAAAAAATTGAAGTCATTCCAAGCATCTTTTCTGACCACATGCAGTAAGATTAGATCTCAATTACAGGAGAAAAACTATTAAAAATGACAACATATGGAGGCTGAACAACACGCTGCTGAATAAATGAATAAATCAAAGAAGAAATCAAAAGAAAAATCAAAATATGCATAGAAATGAATTAAAATGAAAACACAACAACCCAAAACCTCTGGGACACTTTAAAAGCAGTGCTAAGGGGGAAGTTCATAGCAATATAGGCACACCTCAAGAAACAAGAAAAAATTCAACTAAATAACCTAATTCTACTTCTAAAGCAACTAAAAAAGGAAGAAATGAAGAACCCCAGGCTCAGTAGAAGGAAAGAAATCGTAAAAATTAGGGCAGATATAAATGCAAAAGAAAGAAAAGAGACCATAGCAAAAATCAACAAAGCCAAAAGCTGGTTCTTTGAGAAGGTAAATAATATTGACAAACCATTAGCCAGACTAATCAAGAAAAAAAGGGAGAAGAACCAAATCAATAAAATTAGAAATGAAAATGGAGAGATCACAACTGACAACACAGAAATACAAAAGATTATTAGAGAATACTATCAGCAATTATATGGCAATAAAATGAATAACCTGGAATAAATGGACAAATTCTTAGAAAAGTACAACTTTCCAAAACTGAACCAGGAAGAAATAGAAAATCTGAACAGACCCATCCCCAGCACAGAACTAGAGGCTGTAATCAGGAATCTTCCAGAAAACAAAAGCCCAGGTCCAGATGGCTTCACAGCTGAATTCTACCAAAAATTTAGAGAAGAGCTAACACCTATTCTACTCAAACTCTTCCAGAATATTGCTGAGGAAGGGAAACTTAAAAACTCATTCTATGAGGCCACCATCACCCTAATCCCAAAACATGGTAAAGACCCCCCACACACACAAAAAAAAAAACTACAGGCCAATATCACTGATGAACATAGAAGCAAAAATCCTTAACAAAATTCTAGCAATCAGAATCCAACAACACATTAAGAAGATCATACATCATGACCAAGTGGGCTTTATCCCAGGAATGCAAGGATTCTTCAAAATACGCAAATCAATCAACATAATACACCACATTAACAAACTGAAAAATAAAAATCATATAATTATCTCAATAGATGCAGAGAAAGCCTTCGACAAAATTCAACATCCATTTATGATAAAAACCCTCCAGAAAGTGGGAATAGAAGGGACATACCTCAACATAATAAAAGCTATATATGAAAAACCCACACAAAGCATTATCCTCAATGGTGAGAAACTGAAAGCATTTCCCCTAAAGTCAGGAACAAGACAAGGGTGCCCACTCTCACCACTACTATTCAACATTGTTCTGGAATTTTTGGCCAAAGCAATCAGAGCAGAAAAAGACATAAAAGGAATACAAATTGGAAAAGAAGAAGTAAAACCTTCACTGTTCGCTGATGACATGATCCTCTACACAGAAAACCCTAGAGACTCTACCAGAAAACTACTAGAGCTAATCAATGATTACAGTAACGTTGCAGGATATAAAATCAACACACAGAAATCCCTTGAATACCTATTCACTAATAATGAGAAAATAGAAAGAGAAATTAAGGAAACTATTCCATTTACTGTTGTAACGAAAATAATTAAATACTTAGGAATATATCTATCTAAGGAAACAAAAGACTTGTACATTAAAACAAACTATAAAACACTACTGAAAGTAATCAAAGAGGACACGAATAGATGGAGAAATATACCATGTTCATGGATTGGAAGAATAAATATTGTAAAAATGAGTATACTACCCAAAGTAATTTATACATTCAATGCAATCCCTATCAAGCTACCAACGACATTTTTCACAGAACTAGAACAAATAATCTCACAATTTGTATGGAAATACAAGAAACCTCAAATAGCCAAAGCAATCTTGAGGAAGAAAAATGGCACTGGGGGAATCAACCTGCCGGACTTCAGGCTCTACTAAAAAGCCACAGTCATCAAGACAGGATGGTACTGCAATAAAGACAGAAATATAGATCAATGGAACAAAATAGAAAGCCGAGAGATAAATCCACGCACCTATGGACACCTTATCTTTGACAAAGGAAGCAAGAATATAAAATGGAGAAAAGACAGTCTCTTTAACAAGTGGTGCTGGGAAAACTGGTCAGCCACTTGTAAAAGAATGAAACTAGAACACTTCCTAACACCATAAACTGAAATAAACTCAAAATGGATTAGAGAGATAAATGTAAGACCAGAAACTATAAAACTCCTAGAGGAGAACATAGGCAAAACACTCTCCGACATAAATCACAGCAGGATCCTCCATGACCCACCTCCAGAATATTGGAAATTAAAGCAAAAATAAACAAATGGGACCTAATTAAAATCAAAAGCTTCTGCACATCAAAGGAAACTATAAGTAAGGTGAAAAGATAGCCTTCAGAATGGGAGAAAATAAAAGCAAATGAAGCAACTGATAAAGGGTTAATCTCCAAAATACACAAGCGGCTCCTGCAGCTCAATTCCAGAAAAATAAATGACCCAATCAAAAAATGGGCCAAAGAACTAAACAGACATTTCTCCAAGAAGACTTAAGATGGCAAACAAACACATGAAAAAATCCTCAACATCCCTCATAATCAGAGAAATGCACATCAAAACCACAATGAGATACCATTTCACACCAGTCAGAATGGCTGCTATCCAAAAGTCCACATGCAATAAATGCTGGAGAGGATGTGGAGAGAAAGGAACCCTCTTACACTGTTGGTGGGAATGCAAACTAGTACAGCCACTATGGAGAACAGTGTGGAGATTCCTCGAAAAACTGGAAATAGAACTGCCATATGATCCAGCAATGTAACTCCTGGGCATACACACCGAGGAAACAAGAATTGAAAGAGACACATGTACTGCAATGTTCATTGCAGCACTGTTTATAATAGCCAGGACATGGAAGCAACCTAGATATCCATCTGCAGACGAATGGATAAGAAAGCTTTGGTACATATACACAATGGAGTATTATTCAGCCATTAAAAAGAATACATTTGAATCAGTTCTAATGAGGTGGATGAAACTGGAGCCTATTATACAGAGTGAAGTAAGCCAGAAAGAAAAACACCAATACAGTATACTAACACATGTATATGGAATTTAGAAAGATGCAAATGATAACCCTGTATACGAGACAGCAAAAGAGACACAGATGTATAGAATTGTCTTTGGGACTCTGTGGGAGAGGGTGAGGGTGGGATGATTTGGGAGAAAGGCATTGAAACTCGTATGTTGTCATATGTGAAACGAATCACTAGTTCAGGGTCAATGCATGGTATAGGATGCTCGGGGCTGGCGTGCGGGGATGACCCAGAGGGAGGATAAAGGGAGGAGGGAGGTGGGAGGGGGGTTCATGAGGGGGAACTTATATAAACCCTGGGTGAATTCATGTCAATATATGGCAAAACCAACCAATATAATATTGTAAAATAAAAAAAGCAAAGAAAAAAAAAAAGCATATACTGTGAAGCATGGTGAATTATACCCATTATCTTGCAACAATCTATAATGAAATATAATCTACCAAAATACTGAATCTCTTTGCTGTATACCTGAAGCTAATAAAACACTGTAAATCAAATAAACTTCATTAAAAACTAAAAAAAAAAATAAAAAAATATATACATGCAACACATTCGGCTCAATTCTCGAAAAATAAACGACACATTCAAAAAGTGGGCCAAAGACCTAAACAGATTCTTCTCCAAAGAAGACATTACAGACAGCTAAAAAACACATGAAAATTTACTCAGTATACCTCCTTACCAGAGAAATGCAAATCTAAACCACAATGAGGTACCATCTCACACCAGTCACAATGCCTGCTATCAAAAAGTCTACAAACGATAAATGCTGGAGAGGGTACGGAGAAAGGGGAACCCTCTTACACTGTTGGAGGGAATGCAAACTAGTACAACCAGTATGGAGAATGGTGTTGTGATTCCTTAAAACCCTGGAAATAAACCTGCCATACGACTCAGCAATCCCACCTCTGGGCATAATACACACCGAGGAAATCAGAATTGAAAGAGACATGTTCAAACCAATGTTCAATGCAGCACTGTTTACAATAGTTAGGATATGGAACCAACCTAGATGTCCATCGGTACATGAATGGGTAAGGAAACATGGTACATATACACAATGGAATATTATTCAGCAGTTAAAAACATTTGAATCAGGTCTAATGAGGTGGATGAAACAAGAACCTATTATACAGTGAAGTAAGTCAGAATGAAAAACACCACTACAGTATCAGTTCAGTTCAGTTCAGTTCAATCCAGTCCCTTAGTCGTGTCCGACTCTTTGCGACCCCATGAACCACAGCACGCCAGGCCTCCCTGTCCATCACCAACTCCCGGAGTTCACTCAGACCCATGTCCATCGAGTCGGTGATGCCATCCAGCCATCTCATTCTCTGTTGTCCCCGTCTCTTCCTACCCCCAATCCCTCCCAGCATCAGACTCTTTTCCAGTGAGTCAACTTGTCACATGAGGTAGCCAAAGTATTGGAGTTTCAGCTTTAGCATAAGTCCTTCCAATGAACACCCAGGATTGATCTCTTTTAGAATGGACTGGGTGGATTTCCTTGCAGTCCAAGGGAGTCTCAAGAGGCTTCTCCAGCAGCACAGTTCAAAAGCATCAATTCTTAGGCGATCAGCTTTCTTCATAGTCCAACTCTCACATCCATACATGACCACAGGAAAAACCATAGCCTTGACTAGACGGATCTTGGTTGGCAAAGTAATGTCTCTACTTTTCGTGACAGTATAGTAATGCCTATAAATGGAATTTAGAAAGGTGATAACAATGACCCTATGTGTGAGACAGCAAAAGGAACTCAAAGTTAAAGACAGACTTTTGGGTTCTGAGGGACAGGATCACACTGAAACATGTATATTACCATATATGAAACAGCTTTCCAGTCTGTTTGATTCATGAGACAGAGTTCCCTGCACCGGTGCACTGGGACAACGCTTCTGGGTGGATTGGGGAGGAAGGTGGGAGGGGATTCAGGATGTGGGACACATGTGCACCCACGGCAGATTTACGTGAATGTGTGGCAATAAGCACTACAATATTGTAAACAATTAGCCTCCACTTAAGTCAAATGATTAAAACAGAACAAAACAAAATTTAATGATACACCAGAGAGGAACCGCTTCTGACAGCTAGGCTTTCCCAGGAGAAGGGGCAGGAGAGAAGAGCCAACGTAATCTCAAACTCAATGAGCGGCAGGAGGCAATAGGTTGACAGGACCTGGGGAATACTGATTCTGACAAAGGTGCTTAATTCACCCTGCCTGCATCAGGATCACCTAGGATTCACATATTATACCTACAGATGCTTTGAGTGAGATTTGGACACAGGAAGTCCCCAAGACCCCCAACTCAGACTGTCATTATCTAACTTCATGATCCGAATCCAGGCTCAGCAGCCAACCTGCATGAGCCTAGCTTCCCCATTTGGGAAAGGAGAGTGTCCCAGACTCTACAAGTCTGGGACTTCAGGGACCACCTCCTGTTTCCCTCAAAACCTGTTTTCCTATCAGGTACCATTATGGTAGGGCTTTCTTCCCAGGGGTAGTACTGCAGGGGATCGACCAACAGTCATCGGAGATACACTGCTGGCAAGATAAAAAAGGTCAGAACACGTCTGAAGAGGTCCCAAACCCTCTCATGTATAGACAAGAACTCCAATATCCATCTCCAATTCTGTGGAAGGCCCAGAGGTATATCACCTCTGCAATCCTGATCAATCCTGGTCAGTTGTGGTTTGACAACCAGTTTAGGAAGGAAAGGCTGATGGTGTCCAGACTGAGGCTAGGAGCTCCCCATCCATAATCCCAGAAAAAGTGGACTGGAGTGAAATGATATACCCTATACCCTGGGAGTGGACAAGTGGGACAGGGAAGGATCACACAGGAGGAGCATCCACTCTTTCCACCACCCACCCACAATGATTGGGAGCCACATCATACCAGTGATGTCATGGTAGTACTCCTTCATGATGACTGCATTCCAGAAGTAAGGGCTGTAACAAAAGGAAAATATCTGGTTACAGTTGGACTGGGGATGGACTAGTTCCTGCATATGCCAGGAACAGGAGGAGGGAAAAGGTGCAAGCTTCTACGGTCCTCGGCTTGCATGCCAGGAAGGCATCAAAGCATTCTGCTTCTCTTCTCCAAACACTCACACTGCACATGCACAGATAATATGATACTTCCCCTCCCCCACCTTCTCTGCCCAGCACCCTCATCCACCTGTCTTCAGCCTTCCTCATTCACCTTCAAATTAATCATGTCCATAAGGAAGTCTTTATCTTGGTCACTGATCATGATATACATCTAGGGGTGGTTCATAAACTGCCTTAGGTCAAGGAGCAAGTACAAGTACAAAAGCAAGTACAGTGGAACAGGCATCGTCAAAGGATGTGGGCATTCCTGCTTGCTAGACCGCGCCACTGACATCTCCATCCCCAGGCATACCATCAAATATGCTCATAGTTCTATGTTCCCCATGGTCTTCCAGGTCCCTTCTCTACATCCACTGAGGGAGGGTCTGTGTCTTACGGTTTCTGATCTGCCTGGTCTGTGTGTGCTGGGTAGTGGCATGTCACTGCTTAAACATCAGTATCTGAAGTCCCTGTAGCATGCCTTGTCTGCAGGCAAGTGTATCTTCTGTGTTTGTGCACACGTGTGTGTGTGAGAGAGAGTTAGTGTGTTTGGCAAGAGATCCCTAGGACTCTCAGCTTCTCCCTGTCTTCACCATACGGCATTCGGATATGTCTGGAGTGGTGTGGCCTTAACTAGGGAGGAAAAGAGTGGCTCCTTTCTGCTACACCTTAGGTGAGTGGACAATGTCCTACTTTTACACTGCACTAGCTGGAACAAATACAGGGGCTCTAAATGACCAGGATGGGTTATCGGACTCCAAATGTCTCTGCTGCTTTCCAAGATAATCTACAATTACAATAATAAGGCTTTGAGAATGATGTTATGGCATACTGTCTCTGGTCACACAGAGTTCCACCTCCAGGGGACAACTTCCATTCAGATGCAGGCCAAAAGGAGTCACCCAGAGTCATGGATCAGACACACACAAGTGGAGATCTGGCCTGGCTTTTCTGGCACTTGACTTTGGAGCACACCATTCCTCCCAGCCCCCACTTCCCTCCACCCCTTATGTTTGCCTGTGCCCTCACACACATTCCTGCTCCTGCTGCTGCTCCTTCTCTCCTCCTGAACAACCGACCCTAAGAAGCGGTAGTAAGGATATGACTTTGCCAAAGGAGCCAGGAATGCCCTGGATGATGCCACTTCTCCGAGACAAGCGACCCTTTTCCTCTGAAGGTTCTTAGACCTGAGTGGAAAGTAGGCCCTGGGGTAATTTTCACCCCCACAGCTCAGCTCTACCTGTGGGAAAGCCAATGCTTCCAGCACGCGAAGTGAGGGCAGAGTGGGCTAATTCCTCGGGGCTCCATGTCTTGGGTGTTCCTGGTCCTGTTCCTCTGGGTTCTCCTCACACTCTTGAAAGGACAGCAGCTCCTGTTCCTCCACAACAGACACCAGCTTCACCTCCTCCATGATGTCTTCCACCAGCGGTTGGAGGTCTTGCCGGAACCTTGCCATCTCTCCTTCCTGCAAAGTTTTGCCTTCCTCCACCATCTCCAACCTGAAGAGGGTGCCCTCCTTGCCTGGTGTCCCCTGCCCCCGCTCCCTGTAACGTCCCTGATGGCCCCACCGAGCCAGCAGTTCGCATGGCCCATGCAGCCTGAAAACCATTCTCATAAGTAAGAAGATTAAAGCTCCCAGGGACACTCCAGCCTTCTTCTGGTCTTCCTCTCCTTGTGGCCCTGGCCATGTTTCAGGTTTGTGAGAGAGGTGGGCCTGGAATCAAAGCAACTGGCTGGCACAGCGGACCCACTGGCTTCAGTCACTCCCCACCAATTGATTACTTGCCAACACTTCCAGAAGGGAAGGTGAGGCACACAGGCAGATCCTGTATCATCACCCATGCATAGTATGTTGGTGGGAAGGGTCTGGCTTCTACACGCTGACCTTCCAAACATTTCAAGAACCAATCAAATGGAGTCTAAAGGCATTTCCTCAGGGGCACTCTGGCTGCAGTGAGCCAGATGCCATCTCTGATCAACACAAGCATACCCTACATGGAAGCTGTTTTCATGAGAAACAGTGTCAAAGTGCAAATAGGGGAGGCAGGTGTTTCAGTAGCTGAAGACCCAGTGGTTCTTATGAAATATAGAGATTTCCATATTTCTTACAGGAAAATCTAATTTCTGATCTTCAACTGTGAAATATAGAGAAGCCCTACTTCCGTGAAGGAGGATTAACCAAGATTTTGACACAGGAAATTCAGAGAATTCCGTATTTCAGGGTGAAAATTGGTTCTCTTGATATATGTTTGAGAAATACCAAGAATTCCATATCTCTTGAAGAAAGAGTGATGGCCAGACTTTCTCTGTAAAATAGAGATGATTTCAATTCCATAACGATTCTCTGTATCTTAAGAAAACCAATGCCAAGGTTTTCATATGTGAAATATAGATAATTCCATATTTCATTTAAGAAAATCACCACCCAGATTTTCGTATATGATATATAGGGAACTCTACACTTTGGGTAAGAAAAATAGCATGATACAGGATGCTCGGGCGTGGTGCACTGAGATGACAGAGAGGGATGACTTGGGGAGGGATGTAGGAGAGGGTTCAAGATGGGGAACACATGTAGACCCAGGACAGATTCATGCCATTGTATGGCAAAATCAATACAGTACTATAAAAGGAACTAGTGGTCATATATGAATGTGAGAGTTGGACTGTGAAGAAAGCTGATAGTCGAAGAATTGATGCTTTTGAACTGTGGTGCTGGAGAAGACTCTCGAGAGTCCCTTGGACTGCAAGGCGATCCAAAAAGTCCATTCTAAAGAAAATCAATCCTGGGTGTTCATTGGAAGGACTGAAGCTAAAGCTGAAACTGCAATACTTTGGCCACCTCATGCGACGAGTTGACTCACTGGGAAAGACTCTGATACTGGGAGGCACTGGGGGAAGGAGGAGACAGGGACGACAGAGAATGAGATGGCTGGATAGCATCACCGACTCGATGGACGTGAGTTTGTGTGAATTCCGGGAATTGCAGATGGACGGGGAGGCCTGGTGTGCTGTGATTCATGGAGTCGCAGGGTGGGACATGATTGAACGACTGAACTGAACTGACTAAAATTAAAAATGAAAATTAAAAATAAAGAATATGATAAAACATGTATAAAAAAGAGAGAAAAAGAAAGCCAAGTTTTTCATATGTAAAATATAATTAATGGCATGTTTCATCTAAGAAAATTACCACCCAGATTTTCATATATGATATATAGAGAAATCCACGTTTCGGGTAAGAAAAGTAGCATCCGAATGCTTATAATGTGAAATGCCAGAAAATTCACTGTATTGTATACTAAAATCAGCAGCAAGTTTTTCATATGTAACATATACAGTTTCAGATTTAATTAAGTAAAATTGTCACCATAATTTTTTAAGATGTGAAATATAAAGAATTCCATATTTTATGCAGGACTATGCCTGCACTGATTTTGGTGTCTGAAATGTACAGAATCCTACATTTCATGCGGAAATGGTTTTTCATATGTGATGTACATAAATGTCAGTCTTTATCTAGGAAAATTTAAGCAGATATTTTTGTATGTGATATAGAAAGTATGTTATATATCATGTAGATAATGTGTGGACAGTTTTCAAATGTGAAATATAGAGTATTCCATATTGCACCCAGGTAAATCTGCTTGCAGATCTAAATTGTGGGATATAGAGAATTCCATATATCAGCTAGAGATAGCTACACCTAAATGGTGAAATATGAAATATAAAGAATACCATATTTCATGTAGGAAAATATGTGCCTTGATTTTATACGTGAGATTTAGAGGATTCCAAAATGCACATGAGACTATCTGCACCCATATTTTCCTGAATGAATTACAGAGATTCCTTATTCCATGTGAGAAATCTTTCGCTCAAATTTTTAAATGAGAAATAGGGATGATTCCATATTTCATGCAGGGAAAATGACATCCACTTTTTCGTATGTGAAATATACAGATTTCCATAGTGAATGTGGGAAATCCAACAGCTAGAAATCCAACTGTTACTATAGCTATGTACATATTTTCATGTACAAATATGGCACCCAGATTTTCTGGTGTGAAACATAGTTGATTACATATTACTTTTTTTTTAATGCTTTATGTATTTTTTTAAATATAAAGTAATCAGGCTCTAATTAAATTAAGTGAAATAAAATTAAATAAATATTACTTATTTCATGTTTGAAATCTTCATATGGACTTTTATAAGAGCAATCCAGAGAAATGTAAATTTCAATAGGGAAATCAGGGATACAAGAAATAAGTTGATCCTATATTTGATTGCTTGTTCCAGATCTTAATTTCTGAATCACAGACAATTAAAGTTTCATGTGGGAAAATTCTGACACACGTTTTCAAACATTAATAACAGAGGCTCTGAATTCATATGAGCAAATCTATCCTCATATTTTCAAAGATGAAATATAGTGAATTCCATATTTCATGTTGGAAGAACTTACAGTGGAATATAGAAAATTTTATAGCTCAGCATGAAAATCATATTTTCTCAAATCAGATGGAAGATTCTGTATTTCTTGTAGCAAAATGAATGTCGTTTTTCAAATATGAAATCTGCAGCATTCTGTATTCATAAATGAAAGCCACACATAGATTTTCAAATGAGAAATATGAAAATTACATTATAATTACATTTTGTGATTGAACTCTGGGAGGTGGTGATGGACAGGGAAGCCTGGCCTGCTGTGATTCATTTGTCGCAAAGACTCGGACATGACTGAGCGACTGAACTGAACCTAACTGAACTGAAATACATTAAGATAAATCCATGTCAATATTTTCATATTTCACGCCAAAAGTTCTGTGTGCATACTTTCATATGATATACAGATATCCCCAGATTTTTGTGAAATATGGAATTTCATATTTCATGTAATAAAATCTGCATGTAGAGTTTCATATGTGAAACTGAGAATTTCGTCTTTCATGTAATACTAGATTTCAATATATGAAACATAAAATCGATAGTGCATCCATCAGTTCAGTTCAATTGCTCAGTCGTGTCTGACTCTTTGTGACCCCATGAATCACAGCACACCAGGCCTCCCTGTCCATCACCAACTCCCGGCGTTCACAAAAACTCCTGTCCATCGAGTGGATGATACCATCCAACCATCTCACACTCTGTCGTCCCTTTCTCCTCCTGCCCCCAATATTTCCCAGCATTAGAGTCTTTTCCAGTGAGTCAACACTTCGCATGAGGTGGCCAAAGTATTGGAGTTTCAGCTTTGAACACCCAGGATTGATCTCCTTTAGAATGGACTGGTTGGATCTCCTTGCAATCCAAGGGACTCTCAAGAGTCTTCTCCAGCACCACAGTTCAAAAGCATCAATTCTTCAGCGATCAGCTTTCTTCATAGTCCAACTCTCACATCCATACATGACCACTGGAAAAACCATAGCCTTGACTAGATGGACTTTGGTTGGCAAAGTAATGTCTCTGCTTTTTAATATGCTATCGAGGTTGGTCATAAATTTCCTTCCAAGAAGTAAGTGTCTTTTAATTTCATGGCTGCAATAATCATCTACAGCGATTCTGGAGCCCCCAAAAATAAAGTCTGACACTGATTCCACAGTTTCCCCATCTATTTCCCACGAAGTGTTGGGACCAGATGCCATGATCTTCGTTTTTTGAATGTTGAGCTTCAAGCCAACATTTTCACTCTCCTCTTTCACTTTCATCAAGAGGCTTTTGAGTTCCTCTTCAATCTCTGCCATAAGGGTGGTGTCATCTGCATATCTGAGGTTATTGATATTTCTCCCAGCAATCTTAATTCCAGCTTGTGCTTCTTCCAACCCAGCGTTCCTCACGATGTACTCTGCATATAAGTTAAATAAGAAGGGTGACAATATAGAATGTTGACATACTCCTTTTCCTATTTGGAACCAGTGTGTTGTTCCATGTCCAGTTCTAACAATTGCTTCCTGACCTGCATACAGGTTTCTCAAGAGGCAGGTCAGGTGTTCTGGTATTAGAAAATGTACCCCTAGATTTTCACATTTGAAATGTAAAATATTTCATGTCATTTTTTCTATCCATATTTTTTGTCAGTGTATTTTTGTTCTGATTTTGATGCATGAAATATTCAAACACTTATAGTTTCAGAGGGAAGTTCTGCATGCAGATTTCATTAATGAAACAGAGAAAATTCCTTATTTCATGTAGAAATATCTAATTTTTCTATGGACATATAGGAAATTCCACGTTCCAGGTTCAAAAATATCATCTTGATTGATATATGTGAAATAAAGTTGTTGACATTCAGTCACTCAGTCATGTCCAACCATTTGCAACACTGTGGACTGTATCACTCCAGGCCTCCCTATCCTTTACTGCCTCCAACACTTTGCTGAGACTCATGTTCATTGAGTCAAGTGATGCTGTCCAACCATCTCACCCTCTGTAGCCCCAATCTTCTCCTGCCCTCCATCTACCCACATCGAGCTAATGATTTTCTCTTTCTTTTTTTAAAGACAAGGCAGAACCTCATGTTTTTTTTTCCCAATGAATCACTTCTTCACACCAGGTAGCCAAAGGATTAGAACTTCAGCATGAGCATCAGCCCTTCCAATGAATATTTAGGGTAAGTTTCTTTTAGAATTGAGGGGGTTGGTCTCCTTCCTGTCCAAGGGTCTCTCAAGAGCCATGTTCAGCACCACAGTTGCAAAGCCTCAATTCCTTGGCACTCAGCCTTCTTTCTAGTGATACTAGCACATCCGTACATGTGTACTGGTAAAACCATCGTCCTGACTATGTAGACCTTTGTTGGCAAAGAGATGTCTCTTCTTTTCAGTACCTGTGTCTAGGTTTCTCTGAACATTTCTTCCCAGGAGAAGGTGTCTTTTATATTCATGGCTGTAATCACTGTTCCCAGTCATATTAGAGCCCTAGAAAACTGTCACTCTTTCTATTTTTACCCTTTCTATTTGCCAAAGCATTGCTATTGTTTGCTCTACCTCTTTCTGAACACCACAGTCAAATACGCCTGTTACTCCATGTATCTTTTACCTTCTGCTTTTACGCTCCAGAACCGTATGATGAAATGGACATCTTTTTTTTTTTTTTTCATTATTAATTCTAGAAAGCCCTGAAGGTCTTCCTACAACTGGTTAAGTTCCCTGGTAGCTTTTGGTAAAGAAGTGAAACGCAGAGACTGCCATTGTTCATGTAGGAAAATCCGCAACCAGATGGTCATGTTCAAGAGAGAGAACTCCACATTCCTTGTAGGAAAAAAAAAAAATCCTGAATATCAGCTGTGAAATACAGATAATTCTATATGTCATGAAGGAAAATCTTCAGCAATATTCATACGTGAAGTGTAGAGCATTAATATTTCAGATATGAATATTGACACTGATTTGCCTATGTGAAAAATAGGAATTCCATATTTCTAGTAGTCAATTTGGCAACTGGATAGGTGATGTGAAATACAGAGAACTCCATTTTTAGATATGAAATTCTCTCGATATAAAGAGATTTACAGATAAAGCATCTCTAAATAAGAGATGCTATGGTCAGGATCCGCCTAAGGGACCTAACTCATCATTGTCAGAGGAATTGAAGTCTGTTCATTTCCTGTACAGAGGCCATTTCAAAGTAGTTCTGTTCTCATCCTGCCTACTGGTGAGAACACATGCCACCCTACCCCGTCACCCCAGGGCTGCGGGGCTGCGAGTAGCTAGAGGAACATCCTAAGCCATGCTTTGCAGAGTCCTGATAACTCAGGCGTTCTGCCAAGACCTTAAAGAAGGGTATTTCAAACCGGCATACTGTGCAGGTAGCAGCTGCTTATGCTATAGTGCCGTCAGTCTCTAAAACCTTACAAAAACGGCAAGATGTGCTCATGTGCCTGGTCCTGTGGGAGAAAGAATACTGCTGTACTGGAGAAGGACAGAAAACTGTTTGTAAGGACTGTGCATACCCCATCTCTGAGCATGGTAATCTTACCCATTCTGTTTCTTGCTCCTTTTCATCTCCCTGTATGGCCCTGAATGTTTTCTGCCTGCTGCTCCTTTCTGCTTAGTGATCCAGGGTCCAGCAGCATGTCTACCCTTAGAGCATCCTTTCTCGATCATATCCCTGGGCTTGATTCCCTGTCGTCAGTGCTTTGGCTGCCCCACGGTTAATGTAGTTTACACAAGTTTGTTCATTTTCTCGGTATTCCTTATCCTTCCCTCAGTCAGGCCAGTTCTGACACCTCATATGCACATTTCTGCTGGTGGGCATGCACACATATATACATACAACTTTAAAAGGAAATTTTCACATTTGCATAAGATAATATGCAAATTGTCATAGCTTTGTTTTCCAGGGTAATGGACTTTGGTTCAGTTCAGTTCAGTTCAGTCGCTCAGTCGTGTCCGACTCTCCGCGACCCCATGAATCACAGCACGCCAGGCCTCCCTGTCCATTACCATCTCCCGGAGTATACTCAAACTCATGTCCACAGAGTCAGTGATGCCATCCAGCCATTTCATTCTCCGTCGTCCCCTTCTCCTCCCACCCCCTACCTTTCCCAGCATCAGAGTCTTTTCCAGTGAGTCAACTCGTCGCATGAGGTGGCAAAGTATTGCAGTTTCAGCTTTAGCATCAGTCCCTTCAATGAACACCCAGGATTGATCTCCTTTAGAATGGACTGGTTGGATCTCCTTGCAGTATAAGGGACTCTCAAGAGTCTTCTCCAACATCACAGTTCAAAAGCATCGGTTCTTTGGCGATCAGCATTCTTCACAGTCCAGCTCTCACATTCATACATGACCACTGGAAAAACCATAGCCTTAACTAAACGGACCTTGGTTGGCAAAGTAATGTCTCTGCTTTTTAATATACTATCTAGGTTGGTCATAACTTTCCTTCCAAGGAGCAAGCGTCTTTTAATTTCATGGCTGCAATCAGCATCTGCAGTGATTTTGGAGCCCCCCCAAAATAAAGTCTGACACTGTTTCCACTGTTTTTCCATCTATTTCCCATCAAGTGATGGGACCAGATGCCATGATCTTTGTTTTCTGAATGTTGAGCTTCAAGCCAACCTTTTCACTCTCCTCTTTCACTTTCATCAAGAGGGTTTTGAGTTCCTCTTCACTTTCTGCCATAAGGGTGGTGTCATCTGCATATCTGAGTTTATTGATATTTCTCCCGGCAACCTTTATTCCAGCTTGTGCTTCTTCCAGCCCAGCGTTCCTCATGATGTACTCTGCATATAAGTTAAATAGGCAAGGTGACAATATACAACCTTGATGTACTCCTTTTCCTATTTGCAATCAGTCTGTTGTTCCATGCACAGTTCTGACTGTTGCTTCCTGACCTGCATACAGGTTTCTCAAGAGGCAGGTCAGGTGGTCTGGGATTCCCATCTCTTTCAGAATGTTCCACAGTTTATTGTGGTCCACACAGTCAAAGGCTTTTGCATAGTCAATGAAGCAGAAATAGATGTTTTTCTGAAACTCTTTTGCTTTATCCATGATCCAGCGGATGTTGGCAATTTGATCTTTGGTGCCTCTGCCTTTTCTAAACCCTGCTTGAACATCTGGGATTTCTCGGTTCACATATTGCTGAAGCCTGGCTTGGAGAATTTTGAGCCTGTCTTTACTAGCGTGTGAGATGAGTGCAATTGCGCGGTAGTTTGAGCACTTTGGCATTGCCTTTCTTTGGGATTGGAATGAAGACTGACTTCTTCCAGTCCTGTGGCCACTGCTGAGTTTTCCAAATGTGCTGCCATATTGAGTGCAGCACTTTCACAGCATCATCTTTCAAGACTTGAAGTAGCTCAACTGGAATTCCATCACCTCCACTAGCTTTGTTTGTAGTGATCCTTTCTAAGGCCCACTTGACTTCACATTCCAAGATGTCTGGCTCTAGGTCAGTGATCACGTTATCATGACTATCTTGGTCATGAAGATCTTTTTTGTACATTTCTTCTGTGTATCCTTGTCACCTCTTCTTAATATCTTCTGCTTCTGTTCGGTCCATACCATTTCTGTCCTTTATCGAGCCCATCTTTGCAAGCAATATTCCCTTGGAATCTCTAATTTTCTTGAAGTGGTCTCTTGTTTTTCCTATTCTGTTGTTTTCCTCTATTTCTTTGCATTGGTCACTGAGGAAGTCTTTCTTATCTCTCATTGCTATTCTTTGGAACTCTGCATTCAGATGCTTATATCTTTCCTTTTCTCCTTTGCTTTTCACCTCTCGTCTTTTCTCAGCTATTTGTAATGCCTCCTCAGACAGCCATTCAGCTCTTTTGCATTTCTTTTCCATGGGGATGGTCTTGTTCCCTGTCTCCTCTACAATGTCACGAACCTCCGTCCAGAGTTCATCAGGCACTCTATCAATCAGATCTAGTCCCTTAAATCTATTTCTCACATCCACTGTATAATCATAAGGGATTTGATTGAGGTCATATCTGAATTGTCTAGCGGTTTTCCCTACTTTCTTCAATTTAAGTCTGAATTTCGCAATAAGGAGTTCATGATCTGAGCCACAGTCAGCTCCTGGTCTTGTTTTCGCTAACTGTATACAGCTTCTCCATCTTTGGTTGCAAAGAATATAATCAATCTGATTTAGGTATTGACCATCTGGTGATGTCCATGTGTAGAGTCTTCTCTTGTGTTGTTGGAATATATTCTGGTTGTTTTCTTTTACTAACTTGTCATTCAAGTTAGTGTCCTGTTCTATCTCTACACTTTATTCTGGAAGATTACAAATTTGGGGATTTACTCGTGAAAAGGACTGACTTGGAAAGACATTCGGTGGGCTTGAAGTGCTCGTGGTGAATAGCTGATTGATGGGTGCTCATGTCATGTATTCTCTCATCACATTGACTGTTTCACAGTGCCAATCATTTTGGCATGATTCCATTTCATGTGCTTTCCTTCAAGGAATGACACAATAAATATCAAGTGGATTGAGACTGCACTGACTTGGAACTACCAATCTCAGCCTACACCTCTCAAAACCATTCCTAGTCGATGCTGGGCTCTTGAGGCAGGTCCATTGTCCAATCAGGCCCAAGACCTTCTGATCAAGGTGATCCTGCTCCTCCCAACTGTGTAATAGGCTGTTTGCAACTGTTTCCATTTTTCCCCTAAAGGTTGTCTCCCTGTAGCTGGGAAAGACCAATCTGATGTCTCGACCTCCAAAAGGGCAAAAAAAATGTGACATGCCTGTGTCTGAAACAATATCATGAAGAATGTGCACGCAGATCCAAAGGACCTCTGCTGAAACAAGGCACTGAATGTGAGATCAAAAATGTCCAGTGGCCTCCCTTTTTGTCACCAATACACTTTATTTCTGCCCACTCATACCCATAGCTCCCACACGGATTACACCCTGAGGAGCTTGCCTTCCCTGGACCCACAGCTCATGCCTCTATTGTGCAAAGAGCAACATTCCTCTCCCAAATGCTCCAAGAGGGCTTGATTCCAGGCCAGGCCTCACTAACTTGCTAAATGTCAACACTCTCTTTCTGCTTCCCTCATCAGACTGTGGTAGATCTGCCTATAGTTCAGGATCCTTGCTAGCCTGAAAAGTTGGCATACCACAAATGCAGCTAAAGGTTGGATTTGGGAACGTCCAAGGTTGCCCACTTCAAATCAAGGGTACCTGTGAATGTCTCATAGTGCATATCTCCTTAAAGATTACCATGACAATATCAGATATTCTACTCCAAGGAGATTGTGAGAACCATCACTCATGTGCAGACAGACCCACATTGTTCCTTTGCTATCGACAACCAAGGATAATACAAAAAGAAAGGAAAGAATTCATGTCAGGATTTTGGGCATGAGCAATGGGACGTCTTCATCAGGACGGCTATTCCCTAGTCCCTAAGCCTGAACTGCTGCCATGGGCATCAATATTCCCGCTGGCCCAGGGTCACTTCATGCAAACAGCCCTACACAAATCAGTTCACTTCACTTCCGTCCCTCATTTATCTGACACTTTGTGACCCTATGAACTACAGCATGCCAGTCTTCACTGGTCATCTAAAACTCCCAGAGCTTGCTCAAACACATGTCCATCAAGTGATGATTCAATATCACTCTTGCTATTCTTTGGAAAATTATGATACCGTCCAACCATCTGATTCTCTGTCATCCAGATCTCCTATCTTCAATCTTGTCCAGGATCAGGGTCTTTTACAGTGTCAGTTGTTCACAAAAATGTACAAAATATTGAGTTTTCAGTTTCAGCATCCATCCTTGCATTGAATACACGTGACCAATTTCCTTTAGGATTGACTGGTTTAATCTCCATGCAGTGCAGGACTCTAATGAGTCTTCTTCAATACTATAGTTCAAAAATATCAGTTCTTCCAGTGTTCAGCTTTATGGTCCAAAATTCAGTCATACACGACTCCTGGAAACACCATAGCTTTGACTAGATGGCCATTTGTCAGCAAAATATTTTCTGTGGATTTTCAATAATGTCTATATTTGTCACAGATTTCCTTCCAAGGAGCAAGCGTCTTTTAATTTCAGTGCTGCAGTCATCATCTACAGTGATTTTGGAGCCCAAGAAAGCAAAGCCTTTCACTGTTTCCACAGTTTCCCCATCTATTTGCAATAAAGTGGTGGGACCAGATGCCATGATCTTCATTTATTGAATGGTCAGTTTTAAACCACCTATTCAAATCTTCTCTTTCATCAAGAGGCTTTTTACTTTCTCTTCACTTTCTGCCATGAGAGTGGTATCATCTGCATATCTGGGATTATTGACAATTCTCCCAGCAAACTTGATTCCAGTTTGTGCTTCATCCTGCCTGGCATTTCACATGATGTAGTCTGCGTTTGAATAAACTGGTGACAATATAGAGCCTTGAGGTACCACTTTCCCCAACTCTGGAACCAGTTTATTTTTCCAAGTCCATGGTACTGTTGCTCCTTGACCTGCATACAAATTTCTCAGGAAGCAGGTCAGATGGCCTAGGATTCCCATCTCTTGAAGAATGTTCCAGTTTTTCATGTTTGTTCCACAAGTCAAAGACTTTGCCATAGTCATTAAAGCCAAAATAGATGTTTTTCTGGAACTGTCTTGCTTTTTCAATCAAACAATGGGTGTTGACAATTTAGTCTCCGGTTGCTCTGCCTTTTCTAATCCAACCTGAACCTCTGGAAATTCTTCATTCTCCTTCCTTGGAGAATTCATGCATTATTTTTTGACTGTGTGAGATGAGTGCTATTGTGCATTAGTTCAAACAGTCTTGGCATTGGCTTTTTTGGGAGTGGAATGAACTGATCTTTTCCAGTTCTTTGACCACTGCTGAATTTTCCAAATTTGCCTGCAAATTGCAGCATTTTCACAGCATCATCTGTTAGAATTATACATAACTCAACTGGATATTCACTGCTTCCAACAGCTTTTTCTTGCTGATGTTTCCTAAGGCCTACTTGATTTTGCATTCCAGGATGTCTGGGTCTGTCAGGATGCATTCAATTTTATGGGATCCAATATGTTGTCTTCTTTGTGTGCTGTTTCTCAAGGACTCTCTCTTCCTAATCAGTTCCTGCAAAACAGGAACGATCAGAGCTGCACACAATTCTCAGGACTGAGATCATGGGAAAGGACACCTACTTAGATTCCCTTCAGTGACTCCCTTCGGTGACTCTCTTCAGTGACTTTGTATGGAAAGGACTATCCATTTTGTTTCAACAGGTGGAATTTCATTGTTTTTAATGGCTGAGTAATCATTTTACTGAAGATATATATGCACGTGTTTCTTCAAATAAAGTACCCTTGTTTCACTCAACACTTGGGTCCCTGCTTCCTTCTCACCAAGTCCAGTCCCCAGATCCCAGTCTATGCTGACCGTGACAACTGGTGCCTGAACAGGGACATGGTGAACATTCTTGGTAAGCAGACGGAGTGACTGTTAGGTCCTGGGGAGATCGGTAAGTGCGGGATTATGAGAGAAATGGCTGGAAATCCCCACCACCTTTCTAGTTTACTTCATCATTTATTTAAGGTTCAACGACATTTGGTTTCACGTCAGCAGATAAAGGCTCATCTCCACACAGTGACTGAATAGAATCTGTGGTTCCCTGGTGAAGGCAGTTTGGATTTAGAAATTTGAAACTGGGTTAAAGGAAATGTTGAACGAGCCACAAGATGGGGAGTAAATAGTCCAACAAATTTCTGACCCTTGTGGAACATCATTAAAGCCGTGACAGTTTCATTTCAAGGCAATTCTAACTGCAACCTCCATATTCGTCAACAAGCTAGTGCTCATTATACGAATATAAATTAGATGATGAGACTTTACATAAAGCCCAATTAGAGCAACATACAATCTTTCAAAACTTTCCCAACATCCCTGTTCTGGCTGTCCCAAGCGCTCCTCCTCCTCTTGTAATGGACACGAAACCTAAGCTCCCCCGATTCGAGGACAAGATGAATCTAATGTTTATACTTCTGATGCTCTCTTTGACACTAAAGCCAACTATAGATATAGATATATAGATGTAGATGATATAGATATAGATATATAGATAGGTGTATGAAAATGATAAGCTCCTAAAACGCACTCATATTTATGAAAACAGAATCTCCACTCATTCTCTTTTACGACAAAGGCTTTCTGATTTACTGGATTTGCAAACTCGAGTCTCTGAGGCTGATGATCTTTTTCTCTATTCTGTGATAAGAAATGGTAATGCTCAAGGGTAACTAATGCCTCAATACAAAGGTGTTGACTTTTCTCACATACAACAAATGAAAAAGGCTGTAACTATGTACAGCCCTTCTTCTCCGTTTGCTAAAGAACTTCTATACATTATGGCATCTTTTATTGGAAATTTTATTTTATTCTTTAGATACACTGGGAGTTGCTCTCTCCTGTGGTGCTGTCAGAAAGAAGGCCAAAATGCAATGTTAAAAACTGTTTGTATATGGAGAATGAAAATCAGGAATGTCAGAGAACCATCACACTCATTCGTGAGACTAAGAATGCTCTTGTTGTAACTTAGGGTCAGAAACTCAGAAAATGCAAACATTACCTGACCCATTGGCTACTTCCTTTAAAAAGGGGAATGAAGGGTGTTTTGTTTGTGGGGATAAGAGCTATTGGAAAAAAAAAATTGATTGTCCTAAAAAACACACAGAAAAAAATAAAACTACTAAAAAGCCTCCAGGAATCTGCCTTCGATGTTGTAAAGGGGTACACTGGTTCACTCAAACCCATGTCCATTGAGTTGATGATGCTATCCAGCCATCTCATTCTCTGTCATCCCCTTCTCCTCCTGCCTACAATCCCTCCCAGCACCAGAGTCTTTTCCAGTGAATCAACTCTTCTCATGAGGTGGCCAAATATTGTAGTTTCAGCTTCAGCATCAGTCCTTCCAATGAACACCCAGGACTGGTCTCCTTTAGGATGGACTGCTTGGATCTCCTTGCCATCCAAAAGACTCTCAAGCCTTTTCTCCAACATCACAGTTCAAAAGCATCAATTCTTCAGGTATCAGCTTTCTTCACAGTCCAACTCTCACATCCATACATGACCACTGAAAAAAACACAGCCTTGATTTGACGGACCTTGGTTGGCAAAGTAATGTCTATGCTTTTTAATATGCTATCTAGAATCCAATGCAATGTATTCTCTAATAGTATAACTATCACTAATACAGCTGTTTGTTTTAAATTTTTTAAACTTACCACAAGGAGATATTGTGACAAAAGCAGAAAACCATTTCTAGGAACTGAAGGACACTTTTGTTCCTCTGCCTGTTTTGTATCAAGACGGATGCCTAAACAACGGATGTGGAAAATTAATATTAGCGGGAAAGGGGCATGATTGTATTTCCCAGAGGGACTAACGAAGTCATTTGGCTCCCGCTTCAGAAGATCCACTCCAAAGGAGCTAAGATAGAGAGGAAAAGGTGAAATCCCCGGAGGAGGACATTCCAGTATAAGCCATGGCTCCCTTAAAAATTTCCAAGAAATGCCAAACTTGACGTCATTGACCTAATGATCTCCCTACTCAGATACAGATAAAAACTCTTAATAATCAGGCTGAAAACCTGGCTTTTGAAAAGGAAATGTCCTGGAATTCTGAGATTATTTCTGTCGCTACACTTGCTTTGCTTGCTTTGGCTTTGCCCGCTGAGGCTGACTTGATTAATCACATTTATTAGGCCCCATGAACAGTATCAAATGGCAAAATGAATGAGGAATTCCCTGGTCGGTAGGTGCCCAGTATGCTACTAGAGATCAGTGGAGAAATAACTCTAGAAGGAAGGAAGGGGTGGAGCAAAAGCAAAACCAATACCCAGTTGTGAATGTGACTGGTGATAGAAGCAAGGTCCAGTGCTGTAAAGAGCAGTATTGCATAGGAACCTGGAATGTTAGGCCCATGAACCAAGGCAAACTGGAAGTGGTCAAACAGGAGATGGCAAGAGTGAACATAAACAATCTAGGAATCAGTGAACTAAAAAGGACTGGAATGGATGAATTTAACTCAGATGACCATTTTATTTACCACTGCGGGCAGCAATACCTTAGAAGAAATGGAGTAGCCATCATAGTGAACAAAAGAATCTGAAATGCAGTTCTTGAATGTAATCTTAAAAATGACAGAATGATTTCTGTTCGTTTCCAAGGCAAACCATTCAATATTACAGTAGTCCAAGCCTATGCCCCAACCAGTAACGCTGAAGAACCCGAAGTTCAACAGTTCTATGAAGACCTACAAGACCTTTTAGAACTAACACCCAAAAAAGTTGTCCTTTTCATCATAGGGGACTGGAATGCAAAACGAGGAAGTCAGGAAACACCTGGAATAACAGGCAAATTTGGCCTTGGAGCACGGAATGAAGCAGGGCAAAGGCTAATAGAGTTTTGTCAAGAGAATGCACTGGTCATTGCAAACACCCTCTTCCGACAACACAAGAGAAGACTCTACACATGGACATCACCAGATGGTCAACACCGAAATCAGATTGATTAAATTCTCTGAAGCGAAATATGGAGAAGGTCTATAAGGTTAGCAAAAACAAGACCAGGAGCTGACTGTGGCTTAGATCATGAACTCCTTATTGCAAAATTCAGACTTAAAATGAGGAAAATAGGGAAAACCACTAGACCATTCAGATATAACCTAAATCAAATCCCTTATGATTATACAGTGGAAGTGAGAAATAGATTTAAGGGACTAGATCAGATTGATAGAGTGCCTGATGAACTCTGGACTGAGGTTTGTGACATTGTACAGGAGATAGGGACCAAAAACATCCTCATGGAAAAGAAATGCAAAAAAGCGAAATGGCTGTGTGAGGAAGCCTTACAAAAGCTGTAAAAAGAAGAGAAGCAAAAAGCAAAGGAGAAAAGCAAAGATATAAGCATCTGAATGCAGAGTTCCAAAGAATAGCAAGGAGAGATAAGAAAGACTTCCTCAGCGATCAATGTAAAGAAATAGAGGAAAACAACAGGATAGGAAAAACAAGAGACCTCTTCTAGAAAATTAGAGATTCCAAGGGAACATTTCATGCAAAGATGGGCTCGATAAAGGACAGAAATGGTATGGACCGAACAGAAGCAGAAGATATTAAGAAGAGGTGGCAAGAATACACAGAAGAACTGTACAAAAAAGATCTTCACGACCAAGATAGTCACGAAAACATGATCACTGACCTAGAGCCATACATCTTGGAATGTGAAGTCAAGTGGGCCTTAGGAAGCATCACTACAAACAAAGCTAGTGGAGGTGATGGAAATCCACTTGAGCTACTTCATAACTTGAAAGACGATTCTGTGAAAGAGCTGCACTCAATATGCCAGCAATTTTGGAAAACTCAGCAGTGGCCACAGGACTGGAAAAGGTTAGTCTTCATTCCAATCCCAAAGAAAGGCAATGCCAAGGAATGCTCAAACAACCGCGCAGTTGCACTCATCTCACACGCTAGTAAAGTCATGCTCAAAATTCTCCAAGCCAGGCTTCAGCAATATGTGAACCATGAACTCCAAGATGTTCAAGCAGGGTTTAGAAAAGGCAGAGGCACCAGAGATCAAATTGCCAACATCCGTTGGATCGTGGAGAAAGCATGAGAGTTCCAGAAAAATATCTATCTCTGCTTCATTGACTATGCCAAAGCCTTTGACTGTGTGGACCACAATAAACTGTGGAACATTCTGAAAGAGATGGGAATATCAGACCACCTGACCTGCCTCTTGAGAAACCTGTATGCAGGTCAGGAAGCAACAGTCAGAACTGGACATGGAACAACAGACTGGTTCCAAATAGGAAAAGGAGTACGTCAAGGTTGTATATTGTCACCTTGCTTATTTAACTTATATTCAGAGTACATCATGAGGAACGCTGGCCTGAAGAAGCACAAGCTGGAATCAAGATTGCTTGGAGAAATATCAATAACCTCTAATATGCAGATGACACTACGCTTATGGCAGAATGTGAAGAGGAATTCAAAACCTTCTTGATGAAAGTGAAAGAGGAGAGTGAAAATGTTGGCTTGAAGCTCAACATTCAGAAAACAAAGATCATGGCATCTGGTCCCATCACTTCATGGGAAATAGATGGAAAAACAGTGGAAACAGTGTCAGACTTTATTTTTTTGGGGCTCCAAAATCACTGCAGATGCTGACTTCAGCCATGAAATTAAAAGACGCTTACTCCTTGGAAGGAAAGTTATTACCAACCTAGATAGTATATTGAAAAGCAGAGACATTACTTTGTCAACCAAGGTCCGTCTAGTCAAGGCTATGGTTTTTCCCGTGGTAATGTATGGATGTGAGAGCTGGACTGTGAAGAAAGCTGATGGCAAAAGAATCGATGTTTTTTAACTGTGGTGTTGGAGAATACTCTTGTGATTCCCTTGGACTACAAGGAGATCCAACCAGTCCATTCTAAAGGAGATCAATCCTGGGTGTTCAATGGAAGGACTGATGCTAAAGCTGAAGCTGCAATACTTTGGCCACCTCATGCGACGAGTTGACTCACTGGAAAAGACTCTGATGCTGGGAAAGGTTGGGGGCGGGAGGAGAAGGGGACGACAGAGAATGAGATGGCTGGATGGCATCACCGACTCTGTGGACATGAGTTTGAGTGAACTCAGGGAGTTGGTGATGGACAGGGAGACCTGGCGTACTGTGGTTTACGGTGTCACAGAGAGTCGGCCACAACTGAGCGACTGAACTGAACTGAACTGATTAGACTTATATACCTAGGCCTCCTTTATTGCAAGTTGTAGAATGGACAGATATAGAACGAATCATATCCACTAATGACACAGTACATATGCATTCTCCTTGGAGATTGGAGGTGCCCTCTCTTCCTGAGGAAGATGGAAAACTAATAAGCATTTCGCTAGGCTATGAAATCCTTCCTTTATTCATGGTCCCAGCAGAATTCTGTATTAATGTTAGTCAACAAAAGTGGGCTTTCATCCTGCCTCCAAAAAAGAATTTCTGTTCATTGCTTGGACTGTTTCCTGCCCTGTCCTTTTATGAAAACCATGTGAATACTATCCAAACTTTCGGAAAAGGACAAAAGTTGAAATGTAAGGGGTTTACGTATAAGGACTCTACATATATTCCTCTTTACTGGGGTAGATGTCAAGCTCAATCATGGAAATTAATATTTCTGGCCATTTACACCATTGTTGATTGGTGAACCCATGGAATGTGGCTATCTAATTGCTCAGATGATCTTAATAATACACTGTGTGATTATGTTACTCAAGTAGAATGGAATATTACCAACAGTTCAATGGAAAACTTCCATGTCATAGGACTCTTTGCCTGGCTTGACAGCAAAATGGCAACTCCTCGCTCTCGAATCATCCTCAATAAATGAATTGGACCTGAACAATGGGACATCTGGAAACTTGATGTACGTACTGAAATACTTGGAACATGGACTTGATATCTCACAGGGACCAGTCGTTGTCATAGTAACTCTTCCTTCCGTTATAATCATTCATATTTTATACAAGCTTGCATCCCCCTTCCTTTTGTTATAGCCATAGGGAACACATAATTTAATGAGACTGTATGTTCTGTGACTTGTATAGATTGCAAGTTGCATACTTGTCTAAATTCCTCTATTTCTCTCTAAAAAAATGAATCCCTTTTGATTCTTCATTCTCGGAACAGTCTGTGGTTGCCAAGTAGATCTCCGACGGCCCTGGGAAGAAAGTCCCATGGTAGGACTTGCCTCCCGGTTACTCTCTAAATTACTCCAACGATCTAAGCGATTCATTGAGTGGCTAATTCTTGGCATTTGGGGACTAATAGCCATTTGCATCACTGCCAGAGTTGCAGGCATTGCTTTACAAACCTCAGTTCAAACCCAAAACTTTATTCAAATTTGTACTAAAGATGCTGATACTGTGTGGGCCACCCAGCCTCAGCCGGATGAGGACGTTCAGGATAAAATACAAGAATTAAAAATGGGCATCCAATTGGTCAGAGAACAATTAATAGATTTAAAAATGCAAAGATTATTAAAATGTGATTGGATTTCTACACAGTTTTGCGTTACTCCTGTTTGGTTCAACAATAATGCTTACAATTGCGAACAAACTAAATTTCATTTACAAGATATCCATAAAAATGCTTCCTTAAATGTACAATTGTTCCAAAAGAAAATCTTTGAAATCTCCTCTAAGAGTCTATCCTCTTCCAAAAATTTGGAAACCTTAGCTGAACAGCTAGCTGATCAATTATCTGGGCTACTCACTTGAGGATGACATCAAAGCATTACATGTCGTATTGGATCTGGAGCCATAATGCTGATAATTATCACGGTGATTATATTTGTAGTATACAGATGCCTTTCAACTAAAATGTTCAGACTAAACAGGCAAACTCAATTGGTCAGTGACTTTTTCACAGAAGCATATGCAGTCACCCCCAATTATGAAAAAATAAAACAGAGAGAATAGTCAGGGGACATTCAACTAAAGGGTTCCAATATGTTTTCTTCCCTTGTGTACCATTTCTCAAGGACTCTCTGTTCATTCTCAGTTCCTGCAAAACAGGGATGAGCAGATCTGCACGCAGTTCTCACGACTGGGATCATGGGAGAGGACACCTGCTTGGATTCCCTTCAGTGTCTCAAAGGATTAACCATTTTGTTGCAACTGGCGGAATTTCATTATTTTTGGTGGCAGAATAATGATTTTATTGATGATATATAAGCATGTATTTCTGCAAAAAAAAAAGTACCCTTGTTTCACTTGAGACTTCTGTCCCCTGCATCCTTTTCTGTTAACTCCATTTACCAGGTCCGGGTCTACGAAGATCGTGACATGGATCTAGTTCAGTGATGACACCATCTTGGTTATCTGGTCATGAAGAGTTTCTTTGTAGAGTTCTCTGTATTCTTGACACATTTTAATAGTTCCTGCTTCTGTTAGGTCTCTAATATTTCTGATCTTTATTGAGCACTTCTTTGCATGAAATCTTCCCATGGTATCTTTAATTTTCTTGAAGCGACCTCTAGTCTAACTGATTATATTTTTAACCTCTATTTCTTGGCATTGATCAATGACGAAGGTTTTCTTATCTGCCCTAGCTATTCTTCAAAATTCTATATTCAAATAGGTATATCTTTGCCACTTTCGTTTCACTTCCACTTCTCTCTCTCTTTTTTCTTTTTTTCTTCTTCTCAGCTAGTGTAAGGTGTCTTCAGAAAACGATTTTGCCTTTGTGCATTTCTTTGTCTTGGGGATAGTCTTCATTGCTGCCCGTGTACAATATCACGAACCTCTGCCCTTAGTTCTCCAGGAACTCTATTAGATTTCCAATGATAATCAAAGGGGCTTTTACTTAGGTCATACCTGAATGATCTAGGGATTTTCCTACTTTTGTTGAAATAAGTCTGAATGTTTCAATATGAGCTGATGATCTGAGCCACAGTCAGCTCCAAGTGTTGTTTTGGATGGCTCCATCGAGCTTCTCCGTCTTCAGCTGTAAAGAGTATAATCAGTTTGATTTCGGTATTAACCATCTTCTTAAAAGACTCTGATGCTGGGAAAGGTTGGGGGCGGGAGGAGAAGGGGACGACCAAGAATGAGATGGCTGGATGACATCACTGACTCTGTGGACATAAGTTTGAGTGAACTCCGGGAGTTGGTGATGGACAGGGAGGCCTGGCAAGCTGTGATTCATGGGGTCGTGGAGAGTCGGACACGACTGAGCGACTGAACTGAACTGAACTGTGTGCATGTGTAGAGTCGTCTCATTTGTTGTTGGAAAAAGTTTCCTATGACAGTGCTTTGTCTTGGCAAAACTATGTTAGACATTGTCCTGGTTCATTTTGTACCTAAAAGCCAAAATTGTCTGTGAATCTAGGTATCTCTTGATGTCCTCCTTTTGCATTCCAGTCCCCTATGATGCAAATTATATCTTTATGTGTGTGAGTCTGTTAATTCTAGCAGATCCTGATGATAAACATAGAATCACTCAACTTCAGCTTCTCACTGACCTTCAGCTCAATTTCTACTTGAACATTGCTGATCAGGTCATATATTTGTATTATTGTGCTGTTGCATAGTTTGCCTTGAGAATCAGCAGAGATCTTTCTGCTATTCTTAAGAATGCACCCAGGAACTGCATTTCACACACTTTTGTTGACTATGAGTGCTACACCATTTCTTCTCTAGGAATTCTTGCTCACCATAGTAGATAAAAGGGTCATCTCAATTAAATTTGCCCATTCCAGTCAATTTTAATTCACTGATTCCTGAAAGGTTGATGTTCATCATTGATATATCTTGTTTGACGAATTCCAAGTTTACTTGAGCCATGGACCTAACTTTCTAAGTTCCTGTGCACTATTGTTCTTTACAGAGTGAGGCTTTTTCCATCACCAGTCACTATCACAGCTGGGTGTTATTTTTGCTCTGATTTCATCTCTTCTTTTTTTTTGGAGTTACTTCTCCACTGATTTCCAGAAGCACATTAGCACCTCCCAACCTGGGGAGTACATCTTTCAGTGTCCCATCTATTTGTCTTTTCATACTGTTCGTGGTGTTTCAAGGCAAAATACTGAAGCTATTTGCAGTTCACTTCTCCACTGGCCCACGTTTTGTCAGAACCCTCCATCATGACACATCCATCCTGGATGGTCCTACATAGTGTGACTCATAGTTTCATTACATTAGACAAAACTGATCCACTTCATCAGTTTGGTTAGTTTTCTGTGATTGTGGTTTCCATTCTGTCTGCCCTCTAATGTATTTGCATAAAAGCCTTATAGAAGCTTTCTGATGGGAGGGACAGACTGTGATTGAACCTGAGTCATTTTTATATAGGTGGGGCCATGTTCAGTAAATCTTTAATCCGATTTTCTGTTTGCAGTGGCAGAGGGGTGGGGTGCGGGTTGTTGTGTTCCAGCCCTGTTGTTTAAACTGAGGATAAACTCATATATGAGTAATGAAAGTAACTGTGATCTTCAAAAGGGATTGTGCAAGCACTGTTGTATTCAGTGCCCCTCATCCTGCTGCAGCCCACTCTCTGCCCACGGCTCTGCCAGAGACTCCTCGACACTCACAGGCAAATCTGGCTCAGTCTATTGTGGGGACACTACTCCTTATTCTTGTCTCCTGGTTCACACAAAATTTTGTTTGTGCCTTCCATCAGTCTGCTTCAGTTCTGTGGAAGTTCTGTAATAAAATCCCACTGACTTCCAAAGTCAAATTTCCTCTGGGGTTCTCAAATCCTTTGCCAGACCCCCAGGTGAGGAAGTGTGCAGTGCTCCTAGAACTTCCTTAACAGTACGAGACTTCATTCAGAATAATTGTTTTTCAATTTGTCGATGTCTGCTAGCTGGCTTTATTGTGAATTAAATGGCAAACTTCTCCAAGAGGGCATATGCCATAAACTGCATGACCCAGGTCTGTAGCAGCCAGAGACCCTCTCCCCTGTCAGGCCACTGCTGACCCATGCCTCTGCTGGAGACACGCAATCACTGAAAGACAGGTCTGACTCCGGGTCTGTCAGTCTCTGTTTATCGGTGCACCAAATGTTTTCTGTGCGTTCTCTGAGTGTGGCTGGAAGGTATTACTTCTAAACACAATTTCATCCCTCCTACAGTCTTCTTGGGACTTCTTCGTCCTCCCTGGACATGGTGTACATCTTTTTGGTGGGACTTGACATTCTTTTGTCCATCAACATTCAGTAGCAAGCTGCAATTTTGGAGCTCTCTGAGGAAAAGATAAGTGAAAACCCTTCTGCTTGGCCATCTTTTCTCCCTCACAGGCACACACTAACAAAGGGGAAAAATCATATACCCCACAGCTGCACTTTCTTCACCTTTCTACACCGCCAGTTATGCAAGGAGCATCTGGATGGATTGTATGCTCACACACTGTATCCGAGGATGCCTGTGGTTTCACAATGAAGGAATCTACATGACATGTCATTTGTCTCACATGATGATATCATTGGCCACATCAGAGAGGGAGTATGCTGCCTGATGGATGGGTCTGAAACAGCAGTAGGCCAGGGCCTTCCTCTAATGTGTAAAAATTCTCCAGGACAGTAGGCTATCTTTCTGTTCCTCCTCCTTCCAGTCTCTGTTCGTTTCGGAAGGACCTTGACCTCTTTAAAGTCTTGGATCCTGTTATAGCCATGCCCACCATTTCCACAGGATACCCCACTTCCCATAGACTAAAGGGTCCAAAAGTTTTGCTTTAAAATACCCACACCATTGAATTTACACTGGGTGAGTTCTCAAAGCTTCCCATCTGCTTCTTGGTAGAAGTACAGACATCAACGTGGCACAAACTGTGAGCTTCTTTATGTCTCTTGAGGTAAACCCAGATTTGTGGACCCACTTTCCTGAATTGTCACTGACTGTCCTTTCCTCATTCCTGTGCTGAACAGGAGCACCTCAGAGATGCATGGGCCAGTCTTCCCCACTCTGTGGCCACCTCATGCCTCCTTCTGCTTGCTGCATGTCTCGTGATCTCTCACCTTCATTTCTACTTCGGCTGTAGTTGGACACACAGCCACATACAGAAACACACACAAACACAGCCATGTCTACCCCCGCATGTACACACAAATATTCAGAGGCACAGGGAAGCATAGCAAGCAGGGAATGAAAGTGTTTCTGTAGCTGAAAAACCAGTTCTTCGTATCAAATTTAGAGATTTCCCTATTTCTCCAAGGGAAGTCTCCATTCTGATCTCCAATATGAAATATAGAGGTGTGTAACTTCCAAAGTGGAGAATTGTCACCTAAGATTGAATAGAGTCAATAAGGAGCATTTCACATTTCATGGACAAAATTCTGTTTTGATATATATTTGAGAAATACAACAAACTCTAAACTTGATGAAGAAACAGTGGGGCCCTAATTTCATTTGTGAAAGAGAAAGCATTCCAAATCCATACTGGTTCTCCATATCTTCAGAGAACCAGTGCCAAGATTTCCATATGGGAACTACACAGAATTCCACACTAAATACCAGAAAACCACCATGCAGATTTTCATACATGACTAATAGAGAATTCCACATTTCACATAAGAAAAATAGAACCCAGATTTTCACAGAGTGAAATAAAAAATACAAGTATCATGGAGTAATACTGGTATCACTATATTTGCATGTAAAAGTATGCTGCTGCTGCTATGTCGTTTCAGTCGTGTCCTATTCTGTGCGACCCCATAGAAGGCAGTCCACCAGGCTCCGCCATCCCTGGGATTCTCCAGGCAAGAATATTGGAGTGGGCTGCCATTTCCTTCTCCAATGTAAAAGTATCAGTTCAGTTCAGTCGCTCAGTCGTGTCCGACATTTGCGACCCCAGGAATCACACGACGCCAATACTCTCTGTCCATCACCCACTCCCGGAGTTCATGCAAACTCATGTCCATCGAGTCGGTGATGTCATTCAGCCATCTCATTCTCTGTCGTCCCCGTCTCCTCCTACCCCAATCCCTCCCATCATCCGTGTCTTTTCCAGTGAGTCAAGTCGTCGCATGAGGTGGCCAAAGTATTGCAGTTTCAGCTTTAGCATCAGTCCTTCCAGTAAACACCCAGTATTGTTCTCCCTTAGAGTGGACTGGTTGGATCACCTTGCAGTCCACGGGACTCACAAGAGTGTTCTCCAACACCACAGTTCAAAAGCATCAATTCTTTGGAGATCAGCTTTCTTCACAGTCCAATTCTCACATCCATACATGACCACTGGAAAAACCATAGCCTTGACTAGACGAACCTTTGTTGGCAAAGTAATATCTGTGCTTTTTAATACACTATAAATGTTGGTCATAACTTTCCTTCCGAGGAGTAAGCGTCTTTTAATTTCATGGCTGCAATCAGCATCCACTGTGATTTTGGAGCCCAAAAAATAAAGTCTGACACTGTTTCCACTCTTTCCCCATCTATTTACCAGTGGGAACAGTTTGTGGAATTGCCTTTCTTTCGAATGGAATAAAAACTGAATGTTTCCTGTCCTGTGGCCACTGCTTAGTTTTCCAAACTCCTTGCATACTGAGTACAGCACTTAGAGACGATCATTTTTCAGGCTATAAAATAGCTGAACTGGAATTTCATCAGTTCCAGTAGTTTTGTTCATAATGAAGTTTCATAAGGATGGCTTGACTTCACATTCCAAGAGGACTGGCTCTAGGTGAGTGATCACATCATCGAGGTTATCTGGGTCATGAAGATTCTGTTAATATAGTTTTTCTGTGTAACCTTGACACCTCTTCTTAATATCTTCCGCTTCATTGAGGTCCATGCAATTTCTATCCCTTATGTTGAATATCTCTGCATGAAATGCTTCCTTGGTAGCTCTAAGTTTCTTGAAGAGGTCTCTAGTCTTTCCCATTCCATTATTTTCCTCTATTTCTTACCATTAATCACTGAAGAAGGCTTTCTTATCACTCCTCCCGATTCCTTGGATCTTTACATTCAGATTGTTTTATCTTTAATTTTTTCCTTTGATTTAGCTTATTTTCTCATCTATTTATAAGGCATCTTCAGCAAACCATTTTGCCTTTATGTATTTTTCTTGAGGAGGGTCTTGATCACTGCCTATTGTACAAGGTCACAATCCTCTGTCAATAGTTCATCAGGCATTCTTTGTATCAGATCTAATCCCTTGAGTTTATTTGTCACTTTCACCGTGTAATCATAAGAGCTTTCATGTAGGACATAGCTGAATGATCTAGTGGATTTCCCTACTTTCTTCAATTTAACTCTTGCTTTGGCAATAAGGAATTCATGTCCTGAGCCACTGTCCACTCCCAGTCTTGCTTTGCTGACTCTACAGATCTTCTGCATCTTTGGCTGTGAAGAAAAAGTCAATCTGACTTCAGTATTAACCATATGATGAGGTACATTTGTAGTATTCTCTCATGTTCCCAGAAGAGGGTGCTTACCATGAGCAGTGTGTTCTCTTGGTAAATCTCTGTTAACATTTAGAAGACTTCATTTTGTAATCTAAGGCCAAATTTGCCTGTTACCCCTGGTATCTCTTGACTTCCTACTTTTGCGTTCCATTCCCTGTGATGGAAAAGTCATTTTTCTTGTCTGTTACTTCTAGAAAGTCTTGTAGGTCTTCATAGAATCGTTCTAATTCAGCCACTTCAACATGACTGGTCAGGGCAGACTTGGATTACTGTGCTATTGAATGAATTCCCTTGGAAAGAAACAGAGATCATTCTGTCGTTTTTCAGATTGCCACCAAATACTACATTCCAGACTCTATTGCTTCTATAATGGCTACTCCGTTTCTCCTGAGGGATTCTTTCCCACTGTAGTAGACATAATGGTCATCTGAGTTGAATTCATCCATTCCCGTCCATTTTAGTTCACTGATCCCTAAAATGTCAATGTTCACTCCTGACATCACCGTTTTGACCCCTTCCTATTTTCCTTGATTCATGGACCTAACCTTTAAAGTTCCTATGCAATCTTGCTCTTTACAGCATCAGGTGTTCTTCCATCACTAGTAACATCTGCAACTGGGTACTGTTGTGTCTTTGGCTCCATCGCGTCATTCTTTTTGGAGTTTCTTCTGCACTGATCTCCCATATCATATTGGGCAGCTACCAACCTTGGAGTTTGTCTTTCAGCATGCTATATTTTGCCTTTACATGCTGCTCATGGAGTTCTTCAGGCAGGAATACTGATGAGGTTTTCCATTCCCTTCTCCAAGGACCACAATTTGTCAGAAACCATAACCATGACCCGTCCATCTTGGGTGGCCCTACAAGCATGGCACATAGTTTCATTGAGTGAGTTAAACAAGGCTGTATCCCATGTGATCAGTTTGGCTAGCTTTCTGAGATTATGGTTTTCATTCGCTCTTACTTCTGATGGATAAGGTCAAGAGTTTGTGGAAGCTTCCTGATGGGAACGACTGACTAAGGGAAACTGGTTCTTGTTCTGATGGGTAGAGCCATTCTCAGTTCAGTGCAGTTCAGTGGCTCAGTCATTGACAAATCTTTGTGACCCTATGCACTGCAGCATGCCAGTCCTCCCTGTCCATCACCAACTCATCAAGTTTACTCGAAATCATATTCATTAAATCAGTGATGCTCTCCGATCTTCTCATCTTCTGTCTACTGTTATCCTCCCACCTTGAACTTTTCCCATCATCAAGGTCTTTTAAAAATGAATCAGTTCTTCACACCATGTGGCCAAAATATCGGGTCTCAGCTTCAACATCAGGCCTTCAAATGATTGTTCTGGACTGATTTCTTTTAGGATGAACTCCTTGGACCTCCTTGCCATCCAAAAGACTCTCAAGCCACTTCTCCGTCATCACAATTCAAAAGCATCAATTCCTTGGCTTTCTTTATAGTCCAAATCTCCCATCCATACATGACTACTTTCAAAACCATAACTTCGACTAGACAGAAATATTTTGGAAAGTAATCTCTCTGATGTTTGATATGCTGTCTAGTTTGGTCATATTTTTCTTCCAAAGAGAAAGCATCTTTTAATGTTACAGCTGCATTCCCAATCTGCTGTGATTTTGAATACACTCCACTCCCCAAACCCCACCCCTGGCCAAAAACAAAAAAACTCTCATTCTTTCCATTGTTTCCCCTTCTATTTGCCGTGAAGTGATGGGACCGGTTGCCATGATGATTGTTGTCTGAATTTTGAGTTTTATGTCATCTATTTCACTCTCCACTTTCACTTTCATCAAGGGGCTCTTTAGTTCATCTTCCCTTTCTGTCATAAACTTGGTTCCATCTCCAGGTAAGAAATTACTGATATTTAACCTGACTATCTTGATTCCAGGGTGTGTTTATGCAACCTGGCATTTCTCATGATGTAATATGCATATAATTTACATAAGCAGCATATCCGTATACAGCCTTGACCTAATCCTTTCCCTTTGGATTCAGATTGTCTTTCCATTTCCAGTTCTAACTTGCATCTTGACCTGCATACAGATTTTTCAGGAAGCAGGTCAGGTGGTCTGGTATTATCATCTCTTGAGGAATTTTCCATAGTTTGTTGTGACCTGTAGTCAAAGGTTTGGTGTAGTCAACGATGCAGAAGTAGAATTTTTTCTTCTGGAACTCTCTTCCTATGTTGCTGATCCAAAAGCTGTTGATAATTTGATTTCTGGTTCCTCTGCCTTTCAGAAATCAAACTTGAACACCTGGAAATTCATGGTTTATGTACTGCTGAAGCCTGGTCAGGAGAATTTTGATCATTATTTTGCTAGTGTGTAAGATGATTGCAATTGTGTGGTAGTGTGAACATTCTTTGGCACTGTCTTTCTTTAATGCTAATTGACCTTCTCCTTGTATAAAATTATGGATCATTAGTATGTGTATATTACAAAAACCATCCCAATATTAGATTATGATTATCGTCCACTTAATTTTTTAAACTAAATTATGAAAAAGGAGTAAAGAAAATAAAAGAATTCTACTTGGTGCTCTTTGATGACCTAAATGTGAAGGAAGTCTAAAAATTCAGGGATTTATGTACACAGAAGTGTCATTCATTTTGATATATTACAAAAAATAAGAGAAGATTGTATAATTTTTATAAGATAAAATTTCTTAAAACAATATTACAAGTCAACTGTACCTCAAGCAGTGAACAAATAAATTGTTCCACCATTTGCAATATTTTGGTGCTTGAGAACATGATGATAAGTGAAATATTTCAGTTACAAGATAACAGAAACTTCAATCACCTGATGGTTTTAGTTAAAACATGTGAATTCAGGAAAAGTGAGTTGAAAATTGTTATCTGAGCTTATTCAAAATCGAGCACGATTGTTCAAGTTACCAACTTGTATCATAGGTCAAATATTTCTTCAAGGAAGATGTTCTAATAGAGACAGGACGGACATAGATCTGCAGATCTTAGCTCAAGATTATTAGTGAAGTTGGAAATACAACTCCAACCACAGTCACACTCTCAATGGTGTGTAGTAGAATATATATTGCTCCCATTGCTCAGGACCTTCTAGGTCTTCTACCCTAGGGCCGGGTAGTGAAAGACAGAACTTCAGGACAGGCAAAAGGCTATGTATTTCAGAGGCCCAGATCCCTTGATGGAGCCATTCACTGGCCTTCACCAGGGTTCGAAGAAGTAGCCAACATGGCTGATGCTCACCTCCATGACCTAATGGTTGTGGCAAACCGTAGGGGTAACAGTCTATAATACCCAGCCCCCTTTCGGATAGTATGAGAATACCGAGGGCCAACTGTGTTTCGGGCACTTGACTCCCTCATTAAAATGACTGGACAATGTATGAGAACCTTGGAAAGAGAAGGACACGGAGAACAGACAGCTTCCCCTTCAGCTGTGCCTGGGCACTGATGGGAGACCCAAGACCAGATGTTGAGATCTAGCCTGGGCCCAGACAGGATAACCAGACTTCAGAGGGAAACCCTCCTCGTAAGCAGGATGTTGGATGATGAAAGTCATTTTAAGATATTTCCTTTCAGCAAATTGATACTTGCTTCAGTACAGGTTTATAGAAAGAGTATTACCTAACCGTGACCTTACCTCAATAAAAGGATCTGACAGCAAGATATTTGCAACACCTATTCACAACCCTCATTTACCTTTCCTCTAACTGAACTGTGTTGAAAGCTGAGGAGTTTGCTGTAATTAAAGGCATAAGCCACACATCTTGCATTGCTCTGCAATGAAAACCTCTACTATTTAAACCCCAATCTTTGGAAATAATTTAGTCTAATAATAGGTATTTATTAGCAGTAGCATCTTATGTCTCAGTTCGGTGGATGAGAGAGTGCCTCATTTCAAAACCACTTTCTCTCATGTGTACATGAGAAGTTTATCATTTTCCAGTATAAAACAAATTAGCTGGTGCACTGAGATGAACCAGAGGAATGGCATGGGGAGCGAGGTGGGTGTGGGTTCAAGATGGGGAACATGTACACCCGAGGCGCATTCATGTCAGTGTGTGGCAAAACCAATACAATATTGTAAACTAATCAGCCTCCAATTAAAATAAATGAATTTAAAATAATGATAATAATAAAAACAAATTAGCAAAACCTGATGGCTATCCCGATTATCAAGCTAATTAAGGACCAAATTACTGTGACAGATGTAATCAGGTCTATTTGAAGAATACTTATAACTTTGAAAATATTGTAATGACCTGATTTGCTATTATACATATATTACATTTTGCTAGTATACATATATAATATATAGTATTTTGACTTTACATCAATTTTGTAGTTTGTATATATGCATCACAGTTTGGTTCAATACTTATACAAAATTAATTTTTTTCTTTATCTAATGCCTTTATGGAGAGGATATGGAGATTGGCAAGAAACTCTGAGTCTTGTTTCCAATTGCATTAGTCCCAAAGAACCCCTTTTTCTTAAGAATCTGCATTCTCAATTGGGTAGATCTGATTAGTGGGGTGAACATTCAGAGACAGATTAGTATAGAGCAGTAACAAGTGAAAAGAAGAAAATCAATATTGTAGAATAATGTTGTCCTCTCAAAATGTGTATTTTGAAGCTGATGGCATCACCGACTCAATGGACATGAGTTTGAGTGAATTCCAGGAGTTGGTGATGGACAGGGAAGCCTGGCATGTTGTGATTCACGGGGTCAAAGAAAGTCAGACATTACTGAGTGACTGAACTGAACTTACTGTACTTTGTACAGAGTCAAAATTATGAGCAATGTGTAATTTTTTTTCTTAACATTTTTGCCAACAGGGTTTTTAGGTAGATATTTTGATATACAGGACAAGGTTTTTATCAGGAAAGGAGAGCAGACACAAAAAACACAGAGACATTTATATGTGAAGACAAAGCCATGTGATGATGTATCACCATCCAAAAGAGGCCTCAGAAGAAAGCAAATCTGGTAACCCTTTGATTACTGGCTAGATCCTGGAAGTATGAGAAAACATTTACTGAAGCTACCTGCTTTATGTCATGCTGTTACAGCAAACCTTGAAAAGACATACACCACTACCACTTGAAAATAAGCTTTCAAGTTCAAAAGAAGCCTACTGTTCATACCCAGTTTCTCAGGGCAAGGAAACTGTTAAAGAACTCTCTGACCCATTAATTGATAATGCTTCAGAATTTTAATGGGAAAAAATCCCGTTCTCCATTGAAAAGAGAAGTATAAAGTACTTAGGAATAAATTTACCTAAAGAAACAAAAGACCTGTATTTATATAGCGAAACCTAAAACACTGCAGAAATAAAGATAATAGAAACAGACAGAGAAATATGTCAGATTCTTAGATCAGAAGAATCAATATGTGAAAATGAGTACACTAGCCAAACACAATAAGTTCACCGCTATCTACCAGTGTTATTGCTGTTGTTGTTGTTGTTTCCACAGAACAAGAACAAACAATTTCAACCTCTAATAGCCAAAGTAATCTTGAAAAAGAAGAATGGATATAGTGGGATCAACCTGCCTGACTTGAGGTTATATTACAGAGCTACAGTCAACAAGAAAGAAAGGTACCTGCACAAGACAAAAATACAGATCAATGGAACAATATAGAAAGCCCAGAGATATATTCACACACATATGGACACTTTATCTTTGACAAAGGAAGCAAAAATATATAATGGAGGAGAGACAACCACTTTAAAAAGCGCTGCTTGGGAAAATGGTTAACAACTGTAAAAGATTGGTGCTAAAAAACATTCTACCACCCTATACCACAATACACTTAAAATGGATTAAACATATAAACATAAGTCTAGAAACTATACAACTCTCAGAGGAAAACATAGGCAGAACAGACTCTAATACGAATCACAGTATGATTCTCTGTGACCCTCCTGAGTGACAGAAATAAAAACAAAAACAAACATGGGACATCATTAAACTTGAAAGTTTTACACAATGAAGGAAACAATAAGCAAGGTGAAATGGCAGCCTTCCAAATGGGAGAAAATAATAGTAAAAAAAGTAACTGAAATCCAATTAGTCTCCAAAATATACAAGCTGCTCATTCAGTTCAATACCAGAAAAATAAGCAATCCAATCAAAAAGTGGGACAAAGATCTAAAGAGATTTCTGAGAAGGAGACATACAGATGTCTAACAAACACCTGAAAATATGTTCCACATCACTCATTATCAGAGAAACTCAAATCAATACTACAGTGAGGTACCATTTCACACTGGTCAAAAAACTACCATCAAAAATTACCATCAAAAAACTCTACAATCCAGCAATGCTGAAAAGGGAGCGGAGAAAGGGAACATTCTTACGTTGTTGGTGGGAAGGCACACTAGTATGGGCACTATGGAGGATAGTGTGGAGATTCCTTACAAAAAAAAAATAAAATAAACTGAAATAGAATTACCATACGACCCAGTGATCCCACTTCTGGGCATACAGACCAAGACAACTAGAATTCAATGAAACATATGTACTCCAATGTTCATTGCAGCACTATTTACTATAGCTTGGAAATTGAAACAACCTTGATGTCCAGTTCGAAGATCAATGGTTAAGGATGATGCTGTCATATACACAATTGAATATTCAGCTATTAAAAAAGGGACATGTTTGAGTCAGTGCTATGAGATGGATGAAACTGCAGCCTATTATACAGAGGGAAGCAAGCCAGAAAGAGAAACACCAAAACAGTATATGAAACCTTATATATGAAATTTAGAAAGAGGTAACAACAATGCTATAAGCGAGACAATAAAAGTGACACTTATATAAAGAAAAAAATTTGGGACTATGTGGGATATGGCGAGGGTGGGATACTAGGAAAGAATAGCATTGAAGCATGAAACACTGAAATATGTATATTATCATATGGAGAACAGATAACCAGTTGAAGCTCATTACATGAAGCAAGGCATGGAAAACTGCTGCTGTGGGACAACCCAGAAGGATGAGTCCATGAGATGGTTGACTGATATAGTAGTGTGGAGGAAACTCTGATGAGAATTCAGTAACCACGAAAGTAGTTCACTTGTATTACAGTAAAATATAATGACCTCATGACCTCTTATCAATCTCATTAAAGTGTGAAACAGGTAAATGTGTTAAAAAGGCCTGGAAAACTTCACTAATACTGAGAACGCCATCAGAAAAGGGAGTCTCAGCCTTCCTGATTAATGCTTGGTAATGTCATGTAACTCGTGGGAAAGAATATGAGGAATATGCTCACTCTTGCTATGGAAAGAAGTGGGTAATACGATGGAACTAATAAGCCCTTTCACATATGACTTTAAAAATGATGAGACAGCATGAGAAAGACAGCACAGAAAGCCACACATATGTGGGGTGCAAAGTTCTTGGGGTTCTTTTGTTCTAAGACAGACTTGTTCAATGCCTAAAGCAGCCTGTTTCTAGAAAGGAAGAGATATTTATGGGTATCAAGATTATCATTTCCTCTCAGTGCCAGATCTTTCCGTGTGCTCCTTACTGATCTAGACAAGGGAAAACTTAAATTAGAGTTTATCATTCCCAAATTGGAAAGAAATGTCCCAGTGGACCAATTTCTATCAAGTCAAAACAGTGTCTTTATTTCATATACTAGGAAAGAAGTTTCAAATCTTGGAAGGAGAAAAAGAAGCATAAGACTCTCTACATAGGATACATTTTCATTTCTTTCTTATTCTTTTTCTCTTTTTTTGAAGGTAAAGAAACAGCCAGTGGACTTGAATAAAGTCACAGAGATAATTTAGAAAAATATTAAGCACTTCAGTGTGAGTGACACAAAGTCCTATGAGATAATATATAGAACACAATTGCATCTGACTCTAAGTTACATGTTTGTTTCTATGTTCAGTCTTGTCCAACTCTGCAACGAAATGGAATGTAGACACACCAGGCTCCTCTGCTCATGGGATGTACCAGACAAGATAGTTGCTTTCTGTGGCCATTTCCTACTCCACTGTTAGATGTATACAATGAATAAAAATATTATCCATGATTTTCTTGCATCTCTTTCAACACAAAATAAATTATACAGGCACTTTGCTCCAGCGAATCTTTTTGAAATTCCAAAGAGACCATTGTGAATGAGAAACGGTTAAAATATTTTGGACTCTCATGATCACAGCAAGGCAGACACAAATTAAAGGAAAACATAAACCTCGAAACCTGGCTTACCTTATAATTAAGTGAAGCTCATTTTTTGTTAAACAAATAAGAGAATTTCCCTTCTTTATCTCCTTTTAACAGCTAAAGATGGAGAAATAGGTAGATAGACAAAGTAGAGCTCAGAGAAGTGGGACAGAAATCTCTGTATATGTCCCAGTCAGTTTTCAAGGGTTTCACCTTTGTTTTCTTGCCTGTTTGCTTGTTTGATTTTAAAGAACTCATTTCCCAGAACTTCATAGAAACGTTAATGATGCTGAAGATCTTATGTCACCTTCCTGTTGGTGGGAAATATGACCATGAGCAAGTGGCACTGATTTTCCCTCAGGGCTCCTTGTATAAATCAGTATATCCAGTATTTATGTTCTCGGTAAGAGGAACCACAAATCAAATATCCGAAATCTGTGGGATCATGAAAATAACAAGACAGTTCCAGGAACAAACAAAAAAATAAACGTATTCTTCTACTTCATTGTTTATAACAAAGGTTTTGACTATGTGGATCACAACAAACGGTGGAAAATTCTGAAAGCGATAGCAACAGCAGATCGCCCGACCTGCCTCTTAGGAAATCTGTATGCAGATCAAGAAGCACCAGTGAGAACCGGATGGAAATCAACAGACTGTTTCCAATTAAGGAAAGGATTATGATAAGGCTGCATATTGTCACTCTGCTTATTTAAATTATATGTAATGCTCACTTCAATCACTCAGTCATATCCGACTCTTTGCGATCCATTAACCACAGCACACCAGGCCTCCTTGTCCATTACCAACTCCTTGAGTTTATGCAAACTCATGTCCATTGAGTTGGTGATGCTATTCAATTATCTCATCCTCTGTCATCACTTTCTCTTCCTGCCCTCAATATTTCACAATCTCAGGAAATTTCCCAATGAGTCACTTAATCGCATCAGGTGGCCAAAGTATTGCAATTTCATCTTCAACATCAATCACTCCAATGAACACCCAGGACTGATCTCCATTAGGATGGACATTTTGTATCTCCCTGCAGTCCAAGGGACTCTCAAGAGTCTTCACCTACACCACAGTCTTCAGCACTCAGATTCTTTATAGTAAACTCTCATATGCATACATGCCCACTGGAGAAACCATAGCCTTTACTAGATGGACCTTTGTTGGCAAAGTAATGCCTCTGCTTTTTGATATGCTGACTAGGCTGGTCATAACTTCTCTTCCAGGGAGTAAGGGTCTTTCAATTTTATGGCGGCAATCACCATCTGCAGCAATCTTGGAGCCTAAGAAACAGTGAGCAACGGTTTCCACTGTTTCCCCACCTATTTGCCATGAAGCAATGGGACTGGATACCATGATCTTAGTTTTCTGAATGTTGAGATTTAAGCGAATTTTTCCCTATCCTCTTTCAGTGTCATCATGCGGTTCTTTAGTTATTTTTCACTTTCTGCTGAAAGGGAGGTATCATCGGCATATCTGAGGTTATTGATATTTCACCCAGAAAACTTGATTCCAGCTTGTGCTTACTCCAGCCCAATACTTCTCATGATGTCCTCTGCATATAAGTTAAATTAGGAGAGTGATACTATACATCCTTGCCGTACTCCTTTCCCTATTTGGAACCAGTCTGTTGTTCCATGTCCAGTTCTGTTGCTTCGTGACCTGCATATAGGTTTCTCAAGAGGCAGGTCAGGTGGTCCGGTATTCCCATCTCTTTCCAATTTTCCACATTTTATAGTGATCCATGCAGTCAGGGGCTTGGCATAGTCAGTAAAGAAGACATAGATGCTTTTCTGGAGCTCTCTTCCTTTTTCGATGATCCATCAGATGTTGGCAATTTGATCTCTGGTTCCTCTGTTGTTTTTACAACCAGGTTGAAAATCTGGAAGTTCACAGTTCACGTACTGCTGAAGCTTGGCTTGGAGAATATAGAGCATTATTTTGCTATTACTAGTGTGTGAGATGAGCAAAATTGTGTGGTAGTTTGCACATTCTACGGCATTGCCTTTCTTTGGGATTGAAAACATATTGCCCTTTTCCAGTTTTGTGGCCACTGCTGAATTTTCCAAATTAGCTGTCATACTGAGTGCAGCACTTTTAAAGCACCATCTTTCAGGATTTGAAGAAGCTCAACTGAAATTCCAACACCTACACTAGCTTAGTCCGTAGTGATGCTTCCTAAGACCCACTTGACTTCACATTCAAAGATGTATGGCTCTAGATGAGTGATCACTCCATTGTGATTATCTGGGTTGTGAAGATCTTTTTTGTGCAGATCTGTGTATTCTTACTACCACTTCTTAATAGTTTCTGCTTCAGTTATTTCCCTACCATTTCTGTGCTTTATCTAGCCCTTCTTTGCATGAGATGTTCTCTTGGGATCTCCAATGTTCCTGAAGAGATCTCCCGTCTTTCCCATTCTATTGTTTCCCTTCTTTTTTTGCACTGATCACTGAGGAAGGCTTTCTTTTCTCTCCTTGCTTTTCTTTAGAAATTTGAATTCAAATGAATATATCTTTCCTTTTCTCTTTTGCTTTTTGTTTCCCTTGTTTTCAAAGTTATTTATAAATAAATAACTCTCTCCTCAGAGAGCCATTTGTTTATTTATTTATTTGCATTTCTTTACCTGGGGATGGTCATGATCCCTGTCTCCTGTACACTGTCAGGTACCTTCATCCATAGCTCATCAGGCACTCTGTCAATCAAATCTAGTCCCTTAAATCGAATTTGCACTTCCAGTGTAGTGTCATAAGGGATTTGATTTAGGTCATACTTGAATGGTCTAGTGGTTTCCTCCAGTTTCTTCAACTTCTGTCTGAATTTGGCAATAAGGAGTTCAGGATCTGAGCCACAGTCAGCTTCCTGTCTTATTTTTGCTGACTGTATAGAGCTTCTTTATTTTGGCTCAAAGAATATAATCAATCTGATTTCAGTGTCGACCATCTGGTGATGTCCATGTGTAGAGTCTTCTCTTGTGTTGTTGGAAGAGGGTGTTTGCTTGACCCATGCGTTCTCTTGGCAGAACTCTATTAGCCTTTGCCCTGTTTCATTCTGTAGTCCACAGCCAATTTGCCTGGTACTCTAGGTGTTTCTTGTCTTCCTAGTTCTGCTTTCCCGTATACTGAAAAGGACGTCTTCTTTTTTGTTAGTTTTAGAAGGTCTTGAAGGTCTTCACAGAACTTTCAACTTCCGCTTCTTCAGTGTTACTGATCAGAGCATAGATTTTGATTACCATGATATTGAATCGTTTGCCTTGGAAAAGAACAGAGTTCATTCTGTCGTTTTTGAGATTGCTCACAAGTACTGCATTTTGGACTCTTTTGTTGACTATGATGGCTACTCCATTTCTTCAAAAGAATTCCTGCCCACAGTAACAGATATAATGGTCATGTGAGTTAAATTCTCCCATTCCAGTCCTTCTTAGTTCACTGATTCCTGGGATGTCAGTGTTCACTCTTGCCATCTCCTGTTTGACCACTTCCAATTTGCCTTGATTCATGGACCTAACATTCCAGGTTCTTTTGCAATATTGCTCTTTACAGCATCAAACCCTGCTTCCATCACCAGTCCCTTTCACAACTGATTGTTGATTTTGCTTTGACTCGATTGCTTCATTATTTCTGGAGTTATTTATCCACTGACCTCTAGAAGCATATTGGGGAGCTACCGATGGTACATCTTTCAGTGTCCTTTCTGTTTATTTTCATTTTTTTCATGGGGTTCTCAAAGCAAGAATACTGAAGTGGTTTGCCATTCCCTTCTCCAGTGGACCACATTCTTTCCACTTTGGTGAAGGGCTGTCATCTAAGTAAAAGACAATTTCTTCTTGGAGAAAACTCTATGCAAACCTAAACATTGTATTTAGAAGAGACATTCACCTTGGTTACAAAGGCCTCCACTTCACAAACCCCTGTCGTTTATCCAGTAGTCATGTGCAGGTATGGTAGCTGGGATATAAAGAAGACTGAGAGAAGGACATTCTATGGCTTTGAACTGTGCTGCTGCAGAAGATACTTCAGTTCAGTTCAGTCGCTCAGTCGTGTCCAACTCTTTTCGACCCCACTAACCGAAGCACGCCAGGCCTCTCTGTCCAACACTAACTCCCAGAGACCACCTCAACTCATGTCCATTGAAAGGCAATGCCATCCACACATCTCATCCTCTACCATCGCCTTCTCCTCCTGCCCTCAACCTTACCCAGCATCAGGGTCTTTTTCAATGAGTCAGCTCTTAGCATCAGCAGTCTAAACTATTGGAGTTACAGCTTCACCTTGAGGCATTCCAATGCACACCCAGGCCTCATCTCCTTTAGGATGGATTGGTTGGATCTTCTTGCTGTCCAAGGCACGCTCAAGAGTCTTCTCCAACACCACAGTTCAAAAGCATAAATTTTTAGGCTCTCAGTCTTTCTTAGAGTCCAACTCTCACATTCATACATGACCACTGAGTAAACAACAGCCTTGCCTAGATGGACCTTTGTTGGCGAAGGAATGCCCCTACTTTTTAATATTATATCTCGGTTGGTTGTAACTTTCCTTCCAAGGAGAAAGCATCTTTTAATTTCATGGCTGCAACCACCATCTGCAATGATATTGAATCCCCAAGGAATAGACTCTTAGGGGTCCCTTGGACTGCAAGGAGATTAAACCAATTCATCCTAAAAGAAATCAACCCTAAGTATTCATTCGAAGGCCTAATGATGAAGTTGAAACTTCAGTTTTGGCCAGCTGATGCAAAGTGTCCCTTCACTGGAAAAGTCTATGATGCTTTTTAAGATTGATGACATTTGAAGAAGGGAGTAATAGAGGATGAGATGGTTGGACCATATTAGAAATACAATGGGTATGCATTTGAACAAACTCTGGAAGATAATGAAAGATAGAGAGGCCTGTTGTGCAACAGTCCATGGTGTCAAAAAAGAGTTGAAGACAACCTGTTGACTGAACAATGGCACTCAATATCTCTAGAATTATTTCTACAAATCACTCTAAATATACTTAAAGAAAGTAGTAACAAATAACAACTAAGGTGGTATAATAGAAGATGGTTTAATGATTTTTTTTTAAAATATGGGAACTGTAGATTCTGAAAGAAACAAAGCTTAGAATTTAATAAATTTTAAGTATTAGTGTGAGGGAGGAAACAGGAAGATGAAGGAGGAATATGATAGGGAGACAACTTTCTCCACCACAAATTCATCCAAAGCACATTTGAACGCTGAGTAAATCCCACAAAGCAACTTCTGAATGCCGGTAGAGGACATCAGGCACCCAGAAAAACAGTCCATTGTCTTGGAAAGGAGGTAAGAAATAACATAAAAGATAAAAAGGGAGGCAAAAGAGGGAGGGATGGAGGTACATCAAGGGAAGGGAGGCTTAAGAAACAGAGAAGTTTCCAAACACCTGGAAATATTCACTGGTGAATCTGTGCAATCCTTGGAACCTCAGAGGTCAACATAACGTGAAAGAAAAATAAATAAATAATTAAAATCTACAGACTATATGCTCAGCAGTAACTCCAGGGGAGAAGCAGCACAGCTGCCCACAGCCCCAACTAGCAAGCAGGGGCTGGGAAGGTAGGGGCGGGCTGCATCCCTTAGAGTAAGGACCTTTCCTGAAAGCACTGAGGGAAATATGAAGGAGCTAACTTAAGATAGCTAAGCAGACAATGGGATAGCTACCCCGTGAAAGGCGAAAAGCCCCAAGCTAAGACAATGCCAGACCTACACATAGAAAAAAGGACTGAACAGAGCTAGCCAGCTGAGGTCAGCCCATCCACCATCCCACCCTGAGACAGGCCGGAAAGGGCAGCCAGAGCTGAAAGCGGGCAATCTCGGCCCCAGAGAGGCATCCAATATCAAGCTGTAAGCAGTCTTCTTTGCTAACCAAGACTTCTTGGGTTCTGGCCGGTTGATATCCACCTGAGAAGGTGCACTGATTGTACGCACAGAAAACCAAGCAACAGTGACGGGGGACCCAATAAGTCACAGCGACTGTGCTGGCCAAACACCTGGTCACCTGAGCTGCTAGGACTGGGCAAGGGCAAAAAACGTAGGCCCAACCAAATCTGCACCTTTGTGGAGTATCTAAGAACCAGAACCTGAGCGGCTTAGACCAGGGATGTACATCCAACCCAGTGCCGGCCTCGGACGCTTCCCAGCAGAGCAACCTAAAGCCTGTGCAGAGTAAACTGGGACAGCACACATGCTGTGAGCGGGGGCAAACCCAGTGTATCCAAGATACTGCAAGCACTCCCCACTGATGCCACTGATATTTGTCTGCAGCTTACCTCCCTCCCCACAGTACTACCGAACAGGTGAGCTTAAAAAAGTGTCTACCACTGCCCTTGTGTCAGGACAGGAAATAGACACCGAAGAAACCATCAAACAGAAGAAGATTAAACAGAAGGAACTGAATTGGAAGAGACAGATGGAGAAGTCTTGAGCCTAGTGCAAGAATAAGACTGAAAACCAGAGGCAGAGGCTTAAGTCCAAATCCTGAGAACACCAGAGAACTGCTGTTCTAGGTAACATTACTTGACAAAAGCTCATTAAATGCCTCCATACTTTCACTGAAACCAGGCACCACCCAAGGGTCAACAAGTTCCGGAGAAAGACATACCAAGCTAATTCTCCAGCAACACAGGAGAATAGACATGATCTTCAATATAAAGGTGGCCCAAAGCTACTCCAACCCCAATGACATCTCATAATTCATTACTGGACAGTTCATTGCACTAAAGAGAGAAGAAATCCAGCTCCACCCCGCAGAACACAGACACAAGTTTCCCGAACCAGGCAAACTTGAAATGCTACACTTCCAAGGCCACACACAGAGATGAAACTACACAGTAAAGAAAAATCCACACACTGCCAGAAGAAGGTAATGGCACCACTAACAGAGCAATATAAGCCAGACGAAGAGGCAGATAAATATCCAAAAAGTAAAGGAACAGGGTAAATGCGCACCAAAAAAAAAAAAAAAAAAAAAAGAGTAAGATATAGGGAATCTACTTGATAAAGAATTTCGAATATTGATAGTGAAAATGATTTAAAATCTTTAAAACAAACTGGAGTTACAGATAAATAACCTGGAGACAAGGATCGAGAAGATGCAAGAAAGGTTTAATAAGGATCTTGAAGAAATAGAAAATAGTCAATATACAATGAATAATGCAATAGATGAGATCAGATACACTCTGGAGAGAACCAACAGTAGAATAATGGAGGCAGAAACCAATTGATAAGTGACCTAGATGATAGAATTGTGGAAATAAATGATTCAGAGAAGAAAAAAAAAATGATTGAAAATAAATGAGGACCATCTCTGAGACCTCTGGGACAATGTTAAATGCCCCAATATTGGAATTGTAGAAGTCCCAGAAGAAAAGACAAAAAGAAAGGCCATGAGAGAATACTTGAGGAGATAATAGTTGAAAACTTCCTTAAATGGGGAAGGAAATAATCACACAATTCCAAGAAACACAGAGAGTCCCTAACACGGTAAACCCAAGGCGAAATACTCCAAGACAAACAGTAAACTAACAAAGATCAAACACAAAGAACAAATATAAAAAGCACAAGGGAAAACCAACAAATAACACACAAGGGTTTCCCATAAAATTAACAGCTTATCTTTCCACAGAAACTTTTCAGGCCAGGAGGGAATGGCAAGACATACTTAAAGTGATGATATAAAATATCCTACAGCCAAGGTTGCTATACCCATCAAGGATTTCATTCAAATACGAAGGAGAAATCAAAAGCTTTACAGACAAGGAAAAACTGAGATAATTCATCATCACCAAGCCAGCTCTCCAACAAATGCTAAAGGATCATCTCTAGACAGGAAACACAGAAACGGTATATAAACTCCAACCCCAAACATAAAGAAAATGGCAACGGGATCACACTTATCAATAATTATCTTAAATGTAAATGGGTTGAATGTCCCAACCAAAAGACAAAGGCTGGCTGAATGGATACAAAAGCAAGACCTCTATATATGTTGTCTGCAAGAGACCCACCTCAAATCAAGGGACACATACAGACTGAAAGTGAAATGCTATAAAAGATATTCCACGCAAATAGAGACCTAAAGAAAGCAGGAGTAACAATACTCATATCAGATAAAAATAGACTTTAAAACAAAGGTTGTGCAAAGAGACAAACAAGGATATTACATAGTGATGAAAGGATCAATCCAAGAAGAAGATATAGCAATTATAAATATATGCACCCAACATAGGAGCACCACAATATGTAAGACAATTACTAGCAAATATGAAATGGGAAATTAACAACAATGCAATAATAGTAGAAGACTTTAATAGCCCACTCACACTTATGGATAGATCAACTAAACAGAAAATTAACAAGGAAAGACAAACTTTAAATGATACAATAGACCAGTTAGAACTAATTGATATCTATAGGACATTTCACCCCAAAACAATGAATTTCACCTTTTTCTCAAACACACACGGAACATTTTCCAGGATAGATCACATCCTGCTCCATATTTCTAGGCTTGGTTAATTAAAAAAAAACAAACAAACAAACAACTGAAATCATCCCAAGCATCTTTTCTGACCACAATGCAGTAAGATTTGATCTCAATTACAGGGGAAAAACTATTAAAAATGCCAACATATGGAGGCTGAAAAACACACTGCTAAATAACCAACAAATCATAGAAGAAATCAAAATGTGCATAGAAATGAATGAAAATGAAAACACAGCAACGCAAAACTTAAGGAACATTGTAAAAGCGGTGCTAGGCAGAGGTTCATAGCACTATGGGCATACCTCAATAAATAAGAAAAAAGTCAACTAAATAACCTAACTCTACACCTAAAGCAAATAGAAATGGAAGAAATGAAGAACCCCAGGCTTAGTACAAGGAAACAAACATTAAAATTAGGGCAGAAATAAATGCAAAAGAAACTAAAGAGACCATAGTAAAAATCAACAAGGCCAAAAGTTGGCTCTTTGAGATGGTAAATAAAATTGACAAACCACTAGCCAGAGTCATCAGAAAACAATGGGAAAATAAAACCAAATCATTTAAATTAGAAAGGAAATGGGAGAGATCACAACAGAGAACACTGAAATACAAAGGATCATAAGACACTACTATCACCAATTATATGGCAATAAAATGGACAACTTGGAAGAAATGGACAAATTCTTAAAAAAGTACAACCTTCCGAAACTGAACCAGGAAGACATAGAAAATCTTAATAGACCCATCACAAGCATGGAAATAGAAGCTGTAATTAGAAATCTTCCAGCAAAAAAAAGCCCAGGGCCAGACGGCTTCACAACTGAATTCTACCAAAAATTTAGAGAAGAGTTAACACATTTTCTACTCAAACTCTCCCAGAAAATTGCTGATGAAGGTAAACTTCCAAAATCATCTAGAGCCCACCATCACCATAATCACAAAACCTGGCAAAGATCCCACAGAAACAGAAAACTATAGGCCAATATCACTGATGAACATAGATGAAAAATTCCTTAACAAAATTCTAGCAATCTGAATCGAACAACACATTAAGAAGATCATACATCATGACCAAGTGGGCTTTATACCAGCAATGCAAGAATTCTTCAATATTCGCAAATCAACCAATGTAATACAGCACATTAACAAGAAGGAAAAAAAATGATTATCTCAAAAGATTCAGAGAAACCCTTGGACAAAATTCAACACCCCTTTATGATAAAATCCCTCCAGAAGGTGGGAATAGAAGGGACATATCTTAAGATAATTAAAGCTATGTATGACAAACACACAAGAAACATTATCCTCAATGGTGAAAAACTGAAAGCATTTCCCCTAAAGTCAGGAACAAGAAAAGGGTGCCCACTCTCACCACTACTATTCAACATAGTTCTGGAAGTTTTGGCCACAGCAGTCAGAGCAGAGAAAGAAAAAAAAAAAAAAAGAAATCCAAACTGGAAAAGATGTAAATCCCTCACAGTTCACCAATGACATGACCCTTCACACAGAAATCCCTAAAGACTCTACCAGAAAACTACTAGGGCTAATCAATGAATAAAGTAAAGTTGCAGATTTTAAAATCAACACACAGAGATCCCTTGCATTCCTATACACTAATAATGAGATAATAGAAAGATAAATTAAGGAAACTATTCCATACATTGTTGCAATGAAAAGAATAAAATACTTTGGGATCACTTCAGTTCAGTCGCTCAGTCGTGTCTGACTCTTTGCAACCCCATGAACCACAGCACGCCAGGCCTCCCTGTCCATTACCAACTCCCAGAGTTCACTCAAACTCATGTCCATTGAGCCGGTGATGCCATCCAGCCATCTCATTCTCTGTCGTCCCCATGTCCTCCTACCCCCAATCCCTCCCAGCATCAGAATGTTTTCCAGTGAGTCAACTCGTCGCGTGTGGTGGCCAAAGTATTGCAGTGAAAAGTCCTTCCAATGAACACCCAGGATTGATCTCCTTTAGGGTGGGCTGGTTGGATCTCCTTGCAGTCCAAGGGGCTCTCAAGAATCTTCTCCAACACCACAGTTCAAAAGCATTAATTCTTCGACGATCAGCTTTATCACAGTCCAAATCTCACATCCATACATGACAATGGGAAAACCCATAGCCTTGACTGGACAGACCTTGGTTGGCAAAGTAATGTCTCTGTTTTTTAATATGCTATCTAGGCTGGTCATAACTTTTCTTGCAAGGAGTAAGCGTCTTTTAATTTCCTGGCTGCACTCAGCATCTGCAGGGATTTTGGAGCCCCCCAAAAAATGAAGTCTGACACTGTTCCCACTGTTTCCCTCTCTATTTCCCATGAAGTGATGGGACCACATGCTATGATATTCGTTTTCTGAATGTTTAGATTGAAGCCAACCTTTTCACTCTCCTCTTTCACTTTCATCAAGAGGCCTTTGAGTTCCTCTTCAATTTCTGCCATAAGGGTGGTGTCATCTGCATATCTGAGGTTATTGATATTTCTCCCAGCAATCTTGATTCCAGCTTGTGCTTCTTCCAGCCTAGCATTCCTCATGATGTACTCTGCGTATAAGTTAAATAAGCAGGGTGACAATATACAGCATTGACTTACTCATTTTCCTATTTGGAACCAGTCTGTTGTTCCATGTACAGGTCTAAATGTTGCTTCCTGACCTGCATATCCACCTAAAGATACAGAAGACTTATATAGAAAACTGTAAGACACTGGTGAAAGAAACAAAATAGGACACTAATAGATGGAGAAATATACTGCGTTCGTGAATTAGAAGTTAAATATTGTGAAAATGTGCATACTGTTTAAAGTAATTTATACATTCAATGCAATCCCTATCAAGCTACTAACTGTATTTTTCACAGAACTAGAACAAATAATCTCACAATTTGTATGGAAATACAAAAAAACCTTCAAAAGCCAAAGCAATCCTGAAATAGAACGGAACTGAGGGAATCAACCTGCTGGACTTCAGGTTCTACTACAAAGCCACAGTCATCAAGACAGTATGGTACTGGCATAAAGACAGAAATATAGATCAATGGAACAAAATAGAAAGCCCAGAGATTAACCCATGCACCTATGGGCACCTTATCTTTGATAAAGGAGGCAAGAATATAAAATGGAGAAAAGACAGTCTCTTTAACAAGTGGTGCTGGAAAAACTGGTCAGGCACTTGTAAAAGAATGAATCTGGAACACTTCCTAACACCATACACAAAAATAAACACAAAATGGTTTAGAGAACTAAATGTAAGACCAGAAACTATAAAACCCTAGAGGAGAACTTAGGCAAAACACTCTCCGACATAAATCACAGCAGGATCCTCCATGACTCACCTCCCAGAATTTTGGAACTAAAAGCAAAATAAACAAATGGGACCTAATTAAAATTAAAAGCTTCTGCACAACAAAGGAAACCATTAACAAGATGTAAAGACAGCCTTCAGAATGAGAGAAAATAATAGCCACTGAAACAACTGAAAAAGAATTAATCTCCAAAATATACAAGCAGCTCCTGTAGCTCAATTCCAGAAAATAAAATAAAATAAAATAAAGACACAATCAAAAAATGGGCCAAGGAATTAAACTGACATTTATCCAAAGAAGACATACAGATGGCTAAGAAGCAAGTGAAAAAATGCTCAACATCCCTCATAATCAAAGAAATACAAATCAAAATCACAGCGAAGTACCATTGCACACCAGTCAGAATGGCTGCTATCCAAACGTCTACAAGCAATAAATGCTGGAAAGGGTTTGGAGAAAAGGGAACCCTGTTACACTGTTGGTAGGAAAGCAAACTAGTATAGCCACTATAGAGAACATTGTGGAGATTCCTTTAAAAACTGGAATTAGAACTGCCATACGATCCAGCAGTCGCACTCCTGGGAACACACACTGAGAAACCAGAACTGAAAGAGACACATGTATTCCAATGTTCATTGCAGCACAGTTTATAATAGCCAAGTCATGGAATTAACCTAGATGTCCATCTGCAGACCAATAGATAAGACAGCTTTGGTACATATACACAACGGAGTATTACGCAACCATTAAAAAGAATACAATTGAATCAGTTCTAATGAGGTGGATGAAAATGGAGCCTATTATACAGAGTGAAGTAAGCCAGAAAGAAAAACACCAATACAGTTTATTCATGCATATATATGGAATTTTGAAATATGGTAACGATAAGCCTGTATCAGTTCACTTTAGTTCAGTTCAGTCGCTCAGTCATGTCCAACTCTTTGTGACCCCATGAATCACAACACGTCAGACCTCCCTGTCCATCACCAACTCCCGGAACTCACTCAAACTCATGTCCATCGAGTCGGTGAATCCATCCAGCCATCTCATTCTCTGTCGTCCCATTCACAAGACAGCAAAAGAGACACAGGTATAAAACAGTCCTTTGGACTCTGTGGGAGAGGGATGATTTGGGAGAATGACATTGAATCATGTATATTATCATATGTGAAGTGAATCACCAGTTCAGGTTCGAAGCATGATGTAGGGCGTTTTTGGCTGGTGCACGGTGTTGAGCTGGAGGAAGTATAATGGCAGGAGAGATGAGGGAGGGGGAGTTCAAGAAGGGGAACTCATGCACAGCGGGGGTGGATTCATGTCAATGTACTGCAAAACCAATACAATATTGTAATTAGTGACCAATAAAAATAATAATAATAAGTAAAAATAAGTAAAAGAATTAGTGTGCAAGTAAAATTACATCCAGGCAATAAACAATGAAGGAACCCTCGTGGCTATACTAATAGTAGACAAATAAGTCTTTTAAGCAAAAATGTTTTGAGACAAATGGCATTCAATATTATTATACAACAGTTTTTAAATTTGTTTTAGTTGTAGTGTAATTAAAGTATTGTAGTGGATTTTGCCCTTCATTGATATGAATATGTCATGAGATTAAATATGTTCCCAATCCTGAGCCCCCTCAGGATTAAGTCTGGCTGAAGAAAACACAATTCTCAAGTTTTTGGCTGTGCATTTTTCCCAATCAGTAGAACAAATTCCAGGAATTTAAAATAAGTGATCCTTGTAGAGCACCTCAACTTTCAAACTACATGTCTAATTTCTTACTTAGGATAGTCCTGAATATCAGAGGCTTACTATTAGGTACTATAATTTGAAGGAATTCATGTTTCTATAAATTGGTGACATCAACTGATAATCCTTCTTTACTTTTAGAAAAAATAACCAGTGCACCTTCTCAGGCGTATATCAACCAGCCAGAAACCCAAGAAGTCCTGGCCAGCAATGAAACCTGCCTGCGGTTTGGAATCAGACGCTTTTCTGGGGACACGATTGCCCCCTTATGGCTCTGACTGCCCTCCCCTGCCTGTCTCGGTGGGGGATAGGTTTTCGCAGCTAGCGAAATGGAGGGAGGGAAGAAGATGGTTGAAGAATAGGGTGGGGAGACCGCTTTCTCCTGAATACATTCATCAAAAGAACATTTGAACACTGAGCAAATTCCACAAAACAACTGAATGCTGGCAGAGGACATCAGGCACCCAGAAAAGCAGCCCATTTTCTTCTAAAGAGTTGGGAAAAAACAAAAGATAAAAAGAGAGACAAAAGAGGTAGTTTTGGGAGCTCCATCCTGGGAAGGGAGGCATAAAATAGAGAGACGTTTCTGAACACCAGGAAGCACTCTCACTTGTAAGTCTGTGGTGAGCCTTGGAAACTCAGAGGGCAACATAACCGGGAGGAAAAAGAAAGAAATAATCAAAACCCACAGATTACTCTCCCAATGGTAACTCCTAGCAGAGAAGCAACACAGAAGCCTGCATCCACCAATAGCAAGTCGGGGCTGGGCAAGGATGTGCAGGCTGCATTGAGGACCCGGCCTGAATGCCTCAGGGCAATCTGAGAGCTAACTGGAGATAGAAAAGCAGACTGTGGGATAGCTACCCCAGGAAAAGGCGAAAAGCCCAAACCTAAGACTCCGCCAGACCCACTCACAGAACAAAGGACCGAGCAGAACTAACTAGCTGCGAAAACCTATCCCCCACTGAGACAGGCAGGGGAGGGCAGTCAGAGCCAGAAGGGGGCGATCGTGTCCCCAGAAAAGCGTCCGATTCCAAACTGCAGGCAGGTTTCTTTACTGGCCAGGACTTCTTGGTTTTCTGGCTGGTTGACATATGCCTGAGAAGGTGCACTGGTTGTACACCCAGAAGACCCAGCAGCAGGGACCACAGAGGTCATAAGTCTCAGCGACTGTGATAGCCAAACACCTGGTCACCTGAACTGCTCAGATCAGGGAAGGGCACAAAACTCAGGCCCAATCAAGTGTGCACCTTTGTGCAATACCCAAGTACCTGAACCTGAGTGCCTCAGGCCAGAGATGTGCATCAAACCCAGAACCTCTGTGGGAGAGGGTGAGGGTGGGAAGATTTCGGAGAATGGCATTGAAACATGTATATTATAATATGTGAAACAAATCGCCAGTCCACGTTCGATGCATGATGCAGGATACTCGGGGCTGGTGTACTGTGTTGAACCAGAGGAATGTCATGGGAAGAGAGGTGAGGGGGGGGTTTCAAGATGGGGAACACATGTGCACCTGGGGCAGATTCATGTCAATATATGGCGAAATCAATACAATAATGTAAAGTAATTAGCCTCCAATTAAATAAATTTTTAAAATATTAAAAAACATAAAAGAAAAAAATGGCAATCAAATGAAGTGAGGAATATTTATGTCTAGAGTCTGAATTTATTCTATTTTAGCTCAGAATTTTAAGTTTTTACTTTATGGTTTGTCTGCACATACTAAAGCAGTCCTTGGTGCAGATTTTACTTGACAAATGCCCTGGTACATATTTTACGTGACATGTTCACTGTGATGCATTTCTTGCCACTTGCCCAAGTTAGCCAAGAACTGACTCATTTTTCAATTTAATAAACAATTTGAAATTGGAGAATAATAGCTTTACAATGTTTGTTACTTTCTGCTGTACCACAATGTAAATCGGCTATCAGTATATATACATGAGCCTCCCTTTTGAGCAGCCCTCCCACCTGTTCTTGAGCCTGCCCTGCTACCCCACAATCCACTCCTTTAGGGCACCCCAGAGCCATGAGGAGGAGCTTCTCACCAGCTAACTACTTCATACTTGGTATTGTACATATGTCAGGGCATCCTGCTCAAATTGTGCCACACTCTATTTACACTTCTGTGTCCAAGTCTGTTCTTAAACTATGCATTTCTTTTCCCACTCTTCAGATAGATTCTTCAGAACCAGATTTCTAGATTCCACATATATGCGTTAATCTACAATATTGGACTTTCTGTTTCTAAATTACTTCACTCTATATGATAGGCTCTAGATACATCCATATCTCTAGAATTAATCCACGATTTTCCTCTATATGGATGAGAAATGTTCCACCTTAAAGATGTGCCATAACTTCTTTATCCATTCATCCGTAGATGGACACCTAGATTGTTACATAACTTGTTTAATGTAAATGGTATTGCAGTGGATACTGGGATACACATTTTTTTTTCTTTTTCCAATGGTGGCTTCTTCTGTGTGTATGTCAAACAGTGGGATTTTGGACACATGGTAGTTTTATTAATAGTTTTCTAAAGAATATTCATACTCTGCTCTATCTTGGTGGGAGTTGGTGATGGACAGGGAGGAGTGGTGTGCTGTGATTCATGGGGTCACAAAGAGTCGGACACAACTGAGCGACTGAACTGAAATGAACTGACCTGAAAAACACTGTAGAGTGTTGCCTTTCCTTTACATCATCTCCTATATTCATTGTTTTAAGGTTTATGTGTGTGTGTGTGTGTGTTTATATACATATATATATATTATATATATATATAATGTTTCTTAATTTATAATATAAATATTTGCATATTTATAAATTTGTATATTATTTTAATTTTATTTTATTCTTGGGGTTCTCAAGGCAAGTATACTGAAGTGGTTTGCCATTCCCTTCTCCAGTGTATATATATAAAATGTTTGTTAATTTATAATATAAATATTTTCATATTATATTTATATTATACATTTGTATATTATTTTAATTTTATTTATATATTTTAATTATATTTGTATTATATTTTTAAATTGTTATTTATATGTATATATAAATATACACATCACACACACACACACACACACACATTTGCTTCATTATTTGGTTACACCAGGCCTTAAATGCTGCATAAGGAGTCTAGTTCCATGACCAGGGATCAAACATGGAACCCCTGATTTGGAATCATGGTGTCTTAGCCACTGGACCATCAAGGAAGGACCCTACTGTAGATTTTTTATGATGATCACCATGCAGAATAGTGTATGATACCTCACAGTTGTCTGGATTTGTATGCCTTTACTATGTTGAGGTAATGTTTGCTACGCTCAGTTTCTGAAAAATTTTTTATCACACATGCTTGTTGGATTTTATTAAAGTTTCATTTTTTTTCTATTGAGGTGATCATTAAAAAAAAGGTGGCAAAAATACACAGAAGATCTGTACAAAAAAGATCAAGTTAATCACAATGGTGTGATCAATCACCTAGAGCCAGATTTCTTGGAAGGTGAAGTCAAGTGGGACTTGGAAAGCATCACTATGAACAAAGCTAGTGGAGGTGATGGAATTACAGTTAAGCTAATTCAAATCCTGAAAGATGATTCTGTGAAAGTGCTGCACTCAATAGGCCAGCAAACTTGGAAAACTCAGAAGTGGACACAGGACTGGAAAAGATCAGTTTTCATTCCAAACCCAAACAAAGCCAATGCCAAGGAATGTTCAAAAAAGCGCACAATTGCACTCATCTCATACGCGAACAATATCATGCTCAAAATTCACAAGCCAGGCTTCAGCATGCATGAATGGTGAACTTCCAGATGTTCAAGCTGGTTTTAGAAAATGCAGGGAAACCAGAGATCAAAATGCCAACATCCGCTGGATCATGGAAAAAGTAAGAGAGTTCTAGAAAAACATCGATTTCTGCTTTATTGACTATGTCAATGTCTTTGACTATGTGGATCACAGTAAACGCTAGAAAATTCTGAAAGAGATGGGAATAACAGACCACCTGACCTGACTCTTGAGAAACCTATATGCAGGTAAGGAAGCAACAGAACTGGATATGGGACAGACTGACTCCAAATAGGAAAAGGAGTACGTCAAGGCTGAATATTGTCACGCTGATTATTTAAATTATATGCAGAGTACATCATGAGGAATGCTGGGATGAAGAATCAGAAGCGGGAATCAGGATTGCTGGGAGAAATACCAATAACCGCAAATATGCAGATGACACCACCCTTATGGCAGAAAGTGAAGAGGAACTAAAACACCTCTTGAGGAAAGTGTAAGAGGAGAGGGAAAAAGTTGACTTAAAGCTCAACATTCAGAAAACTAAAATCATGGCATCTGGTCCCATCACTTCATAGCAAATAGATGGGGAAACAGTGGAAACAGTGTGAGAGCTTTTTGGGGCTCCAGAATCACTGAAGATGCTGATCGCAGCCATGAAATTTGAAGATGTTTACTCCTTGGAAGGAAAGTTACCACCAGAGTAGATAGCATTTTAAAAGAGTAGAGACTACTTTACCAACAAAGGTCCTTCTAGTTAAGGGTATGGTTTTTCCAGTTGTCATGTACAGATGTGAGAGGTAGACTGTGAAGAAAGCTGATCGCCAAAGAATCGATGCTTTTGAATTGTAGTGTTGGAGAAGACTCTTGAGAGTCCCTTGGACTGCAAGGTGATGCAACCAGTAAGGAGATCAGTCATGGGTGTTCATTGGAAGGACTCATGGTAAAGTTGGAACTCCGGTATTTTGACGACCTCATACAAAGCGTTGACTCACTGGAAAATACTTTGATGCTGGGAGGGATTGGGAGCAGTAGGCGAAGGGGACGACAGAGAATAAGATGGCTGGATGGCATCACTGACTCAATGGACATGAGTGGAGTGTACTCCGGGAATTGGTGATGGACAGGGAGGCCTGGCGTGCTGTGATTCATGGGATCACAAAGAGTCAGACAGACTGAGAAACTGAACTGAACTGAGGTGATCATATGGTTTTAATCCTGAAATCTGTTATAATGCATCTCATGGATTAATACACAGCTACCGGAGAATGTCTGCATATCTGGGGAAAAACCTCAATGTTAAAGCTGTTCGATAATTTTAAAGTGTTGATGGAATCTTCTTGGGATGATTTTGTTGAGGATGTTTGCCTCTATGTTTGTTTATGTGATACTGGTCTATAATTTTCCTTTTCCGTGTTAACTTTGTCTTTGCTATCAGGTGATGCTGTACTCGTAGGATGAGTTTGTGGGGTTTCCTACCGTTGTAGTATTTTGGAAATGTTTAAGAAGCCCGTATGTTAACATTTAACTTAAAGGTTTATAAAACACCATCTGACATCATCTGGACCTTGAATGTTGTTAGCTGGCAAATTTTTCATAGCAGTGTCAATATTAGTGGTTGTAATGTTGTGTTCAAATTTACTGGTTCCTCTTAGCTGCGTTCATAAGAAGTAGTCTGCGGTTTCCAGATTCTACATTTTAATGGTTTAAAGTTCTTTGTAGTAATCTATCATGATCTTTTGGTATTTCTGTGCTGTTGGTTATAATGTGCCCTTTCTCATGTATGACTTTATTGATTTGAGTGTTCTCCCTTTTTTGTTGATGGCTCTGGCTCATGTTTTATGTATTTTCTTTATTCTCTCCAAGAGCCCCCTTTTTGTATTATTGATCTTTGCTACTATTTTCATCTTTTTTCCCCCCGCACTTCTCTGTTTTTTTTTTTTTTTCCCAAAACCAATTTTTGGTTTTGTATTTATTCTTCTGTCTAATTGCTTTAGTTGTAAGTTTAATTAGTGTTTTATCCTGTTTCATGTGTTTTATGCAATCACAATTTCATTGTCATTAGTTTGTATGAATATGTACTTCATGGAAAATAGACGGGGAAACAGTGGAAACAGTGTCAGACTTTGTTTTGGGGGGCTCCAAAATCGCTGTGAATGCTGACTGCAGCTATGAAATTAAAAGATGTTTACTCCTTGGAAGGAAAGTTATGACCAACCTAGATAGCATAATAGAAGGAGAGACATTTCTTTGCCAACAGAGGTCCGTCTAGTCAAGGTTATGGTTTTTCCAGTGGTCATGTACAGATGTGAGAGTTGGACTGTGAAGAAAGTTGATTGCCAAAGAATTGATGCTTTTGAATTGTGGTGTTGGAGAAGACTCTTGAGAATCCCTTGGACTGCATGTAGTTCCAACCAGTCCATTCTAAAGGAGATCAGTCCTGGTTGTTCATTGGAAGGACTGATGCTGAAGCTAAAACTCCAATAATTTGGCCAACTCATGCAAAGAGTTGACTCACTGAAAAAGACTCTGATGCTGGGAATTGGGGACAGGAGGAGAAGGGGAAGGAAGAGAATGAGATGTCTTGATAACGTCACTGACTCAATGGAGGTGAGTTTGAGTGAACTCAGTGAGTTGGTGATGGACAGGGAGGCCTGGCATGCTCTGATTCATGAGGTCTCAATGAGTTGTGTACGACTCAGCGACTGAGCTGAACTGATACACACACACACACACACACACACACACACACACACACACACACATATATATATATATATATATATATATATATATATATATATATATATATATATTTTCTCTCTGACTCTTCAATGATTTCTTGGCCATGAAGAGGTGCATACATGAACCTCAATGTATTCATGCTTTTCAGTTTTTTCTTTTCTTTGTTATTTATGCTTTGTTTGTTTTTTCTCTCCCACCCATGAATGACATATAAATCATAACGCTGTGGTTAAAAAAAAAAATCTGATACAATTTTGATTATTTTAAATTTACCAAGTCCTGATTAGTGATCCAGCTTTTTATTTATTCAGAAATATTTCTTTTGACCTTGCGAAGAAACTGCACTCTGCGGGTTTTCGGTAAAATCTACTTCAGTATCAACTGAATTGTCAGGTCTGCTTGTTCTTTAAATTTGTACTACTTCATTTAAAAATTGAGAGATAATTGTTTCCCAATGTTGTTCTGGCTTCTGCTGTACAAAGGCATGGAACAACCTAGAATACACATATGGCAGTTATTGTGCTATCATCCATTTCTTGTTATTTAGCTGTTCCATGACCTTCGTAAGTGTTTCTTGTATGATCTCCATTTGTTTTCGGAGAGGTTTGATCATCTTTCCTATCGTTACTCTCAATTCTTTTTCAGTGACAATTTCTATTTCCTCTTTAATTATGACATAAGTATTTTTACCTTGTTTCTTTGCCTGCAAAATGCTTTATTGTCTTCATATTTGCTTAGATAATTATGTAACTAGTCTTTCCTACCCGGGGTATAGGATGGTAGTACTTGCTTCCAGTCTGTATCCTGAACGTATAAGTTTGGTCCAGTGGTTTGTGTGTCCATGGAGGGGGAGGGACTGGCAACTACATTCTTGTAGCCACAGCTGATGCTTCTCTCTCTCATTGTGGGACCGTGTCAGAGGAGTCTTTTTCAGGTGTGTATAGGTTTAGTGTACTTTAGACAGTCCATCTGGGAATGATTTGGCTTGTGTTTCTGTCTTACATTGTGTGTGGTGTGAGGCAGCATCTCTGGGTAGTATAGGCTTTTGGATGGAATGGTTCTTCGTTTCAGATGGAGGCCTTCATAGAGACTCTCACCAATTAATATTCATTAGAACTGGGAATTATCTGTTGGTCTATGATACATTGTTGAAGCCCTAGGTGATCAGGCCCAACTTCCAGTCAGAGAACAAAGATCACATAGTAAAAGATTAGACAGGGGAACAAAGGAAGACAGACAAATGGTAAGAAATCAAAATCAAACCACAAGTAAAATAATAGAAGCAGTAATGACCATAGGGAAGAACACAGAATCAAGAGAACTAAGCAAATATATTGTAAGACATAAAACAACACCAGAGCAGAGTGCCATCTGAAGAATATAGGAAAAAACTCTGACAAAATGATAAGAGCTTTCCCACAGAACAAGAGAAAATCACAGTTAATAAGGATATATATGTTTATTAAAAAAAAATGACAAGAAACAACAAACAACATCAACAAAAGGCACAGAAATCAGGAAAAGAAAATGCACAATAGATACATACCAATATAAAAAATCTTAAAACACCAAATAAGCAAGAATAATTAGAAAGCTTTTAAGTGAGACAGAGAGTGAACCACCACGCATCATAGCAAAACATCGGAAGTACAATGAATGTTACCTAGGGTCCCTGGGTTTTGGTCCTGAACATGTGCCACAGCACAAATTCACCTCTCTAGAAAACTCACCAAATGTGGGCAGAACTTAACTCTGGATCTTCAGTAAGGACAGGTCAGACTCTAAACTGGGATTACTCCTTTGTTCTGAGAGCTGCAACAACCTGCGTATTTTCATTCGTTGGAAATCTATTGTCCTTTTTTATCCCATAGAGAAAACATCTGCAGAGTTGATTGCATGTATTTAATCTGCGGCTTGCTCAGCTGGTGGGAAAGTTTTCAATCCTTTTCCTTCATTTCCCTGATCCTGAGTCTCAGATGTAGTTTGATAACAACCTCTCCGTGTGGTCACCAGAGAATGCTGTCCCCAAGACCCTTGTGGAACACTTGGGCTTGCCTTGGTGAGCACAGGATAAAGAGGTAAAGCTGCTGGGACTGTAGGAACCCTGGTGGTGTCAGTTTTGCAGAGGAGCCAGTGACCATGGGCAGAAAAATTATGGCCCTCATGGGATAGTTTTCTAGCCTGTGGTGGCAGAAGCATGTGTGATAGTTCCAGTTGGTCTTTTTCTATTGCCTGTAGTAGGTCTCAGCATGTGGCACGAGGGGGAAATTCAATGCTTTCACCACATCCTCTGTGTGACTGAGTACTAAGGTCCCAATTTGTCAGTTTGGGATTTTTCAAAGGCATTCCTTTCTGCACAATTTGTCATCCCAGTTGCATAATTCCATCTCCACATAGTCAATCAGTTCCCTCACAAGTTGCCTTTCTAACCCCATGCTTGATCTTCTACGCCCTTGTACACTGGTTGACCTGGCCTGCCATTTAGGGCATGCAGGACCACACCACACATTCTCTGTTTGATTTTCACTAGAGGAAAATTATATTTCATCAGCTACTTCACCTTGCTTCCTTTCAGTCAAAATTAATTTAAGTTTAGTGAGGTCGCTTGCTTGAATCCTCAATCTATTCCCTGATTCTCCATCTCCCACCACAAGAAACAGGCTTGGTTCTATTCCTCTCGTCCTCCTCCCATCTTCCCTCCATTCTTCTCAGTTATGTCTACTTTCCATATATACCTCACTGTTGAGCAAGATCTTCTGCTAATATCCATTTGATGCTCTGGAGGAAGTGTTGTCTTGATAGAAGTATTATTTGTCATGCCTCCGTAAAGAGAGTTGCACTCAATGTCCTCTTATTTTCTGCGAAATCAGAAATTCTGATCTTATTTCTAGGCAAGCTCTGTAATTCCTTTATGCATGCCAGTGAAACAACAAACTTTAGCTGACATGAATTAATCAGTTTGATGGGCGGTTACATACATAGTTATGTAATCGTTACATCATTGATTTTGAACACGCAAATAAATACATTTATTTTTGTTGAAATTTCTGCTAATGAGGAATTGTCATCTGATTAATGGCTCAGAGGTGAAAGCATCTGCCTGAAATGAGGGAGACCTGGATTCTATCCCTGGGTTGGGAAGATCCCCTGGAGAAGGAAATGGCAACCCACTCCAGTATTCTTGCCTGGAAAATCCCACGGACAGAGGAGCCTGGTGGGCTATACTCCACGGGGTAGCAAAGAGTCAGACATGACTGAGTGACTTCACTTCACCAAGAAACTATAGATCTTTTCAGGATGAGAAGTGGTACAGGAATTGGGCTCAAAAAGTCAGTCCCTGAAAATATCTAGCTATTTGTCAAGCTGTCCTGACATTTTCCCAGAGCACAGATTCCTTATTTCAGCTCTGGAAACTTAACTGTTTTAAGTGGGTGTCAAAGGTCAGAGAGTGGCATGGGCATAATTTAATTCTTGTATAGGAAGATGGCAAGGGCCCAGGAATGTGACAATTGGTAGATAATAGCTTAAAAGAGAGAAACAGAGAAAAAAAGTGCAGAACAAAACAAAGCAAAACAGGGAGGTGTAGTTAGTCATTTAATCTTAAGGAAAACCTTAATTGGAGTTTGGATCATAGTGAAAACAAGGGGATTTCATAAAGTTATCTACATTTTCTTTATTGTCTCTGTTACTGGCATAGACTGGGTGTGAAAATGAGGTCATTTTGGTGTGTTTGACTCTTTGTGACCCAATGTACAGTAGCCTACCATCTCCTTTTGCTGGGCATCTTCTAGACGCAGTGATCAAAACTGTGTCTGCCCCATTGCAGGCAGATGCTTTAGCATCTGAGCCACCAGGGAAGCCCTTTGACTGCGTGGGTCACAACAAATTGTGGAACATTCTTAAAGGGATAAGAATACGTGACCACCTTACCTGTTTCCTGGGAAACATGCATGCAGGTGAAGACACAACAGTTGGAACTGGACAAGGAACAATGAACTGGTACATAATAGGGAAGGAAATACATCAAGGCTATATATGGTCACCCAGCTCATTTGACTTCTGTGCAGAGTGCATCATGGATAGTAACTTGCTGAAAGAATCTGAAGTTGGAAACAAAATTACTGTGAGAAGAATGAATAACCTGAGTTATAAGATGACAACACAGAAATGGATGAAAAATACCAGGAAGTAAAGAGCCTTCTGATGAAGGTGAAATGGGAGAGTGGAAAAGCTGGATTAAAACTCAATATAAAAACAAACACTCAAAAAATAAGCTCATGGAATTTGGTCCCATCATTTTGAGATATATTGATGGGATACAATTGAATTAGTGACAGGTTTCCCTTTCTTGACCCCTGATATCACTGCCGAATTGACTGCAGCCATGAAATTTAAAGGAACTTGCACTTTGATGAAAAGCTGTGACCGATCTAGACACCATGTTAAAAAGCTGAGAGATTACTGAAAAAGACCTGACTAGTCAAAGTTGATTTTCGGGAGGAACGTGTGGAGGAATGAGCAGAACCACAAAAACTGAGTGCCGTAATATTGATGTTTTGCAACAGAGCCTGGAGAAGATGTGTGAGAGTTCCGTGGTGAGTTTGGAGTTCAAACTGGAAAAGCTTGAAGGAAACCATCTCTGACTGTCTCAGAAGGACTGATGCTGAACATGAAGAGCCAATATATTGGCCACATGAGGCCTAGAGCAAAATCACTGGGAAGAAACCGATGCTGGGAAAGATTGGGCACAGGAGAAGTAGGGAAGGGCAGAGGCCAAGATGGCCGCAAAGCATCACTGACTCAAAGGTCAAGGATTTGAGAAAGCTCTGGGAGATTTGAAGGGCAGGCAATCCCCGGGTTCTTTCTGTACATGTAGTCACAAAGAATTAGACAAGAGTGAGTGACTGAACTACATCAAAAAATTAGTCTTGGCAGTGCTGGGAGATAGTTCAGATAGAATGGTAAGCCTGTCATTGTACCTGGGATGATAAGTGATATTCAGGACAATTAGAAAGAACAAAGCTCTTGTCAGTTTACTTCCTTTCCTCCCTCACATTGTACTTCTCACAATGTTTTTGGAGAGCTTCCCAGAAAAGGAGAACTCCTGCGGAGTCATGTGGTATCCTGAGACAGAAACCTTACCTCATCAGCCACTTGGATCTACAAGCTTGGTCTGAGGCAGAAGCATGTATTGTCTGTAAATATCTGCTAGAACTGACCATCTTCTGATGTGTTAACAGGCATGATATTTGATCTTAAGGATGAGTTGAGAGTTAAGCAAACTTATATCTTCTCAATCAAACTCTGTAATCGTGGGAGAAGCATCTTAGACTTGTGTATTCTAGTTACCCTTAGGAAAGCTTACAAGGGGTTACATTACTAAGCAAGGATGTAGGTAGGAGACTGGATCCATTTAAACTTTGCTACTTGCCTTCTCTGTACATAGACCATTCCTCTTTTAGTGTCACAGTTTTTGTCTTCAGATGAGGGTTGAGAATTGTGGAACTGTGTGAATGTATCTGAAGTCCCATGAAACAGAAGACAGGGAGTACACAGTTTTCCTCTTTGAATCAGATCTCAAGATTTTTGCCTTAATCGATTTTCACTATCAGTGCATCTTAAATATTCATACATTCTTTTTATTTATTTATTTATTTTAATTGGAGGCTAATTACTTTGCATTATTGTATTGGTTTTGGCATACATTGACATGAATTTGCACATGTGTTCCCCATCTTGAAACCCACTCCCACCTCCCTCCCCAACCAATTCCTCTGGTTTATCCCAGTATACCAGCCCTGAGCATCCTGTATCATGCATCAAATATGGACTGGAGATTCGTTGCACATATGATCATATACGTGTTTCAGTGCCATTATATGATGATTGCCACACAGAGCTGAAACCAGAATTCATGTATAGTCACTATCTTATCAGTGTGGTAGGGCTTGGATATTGAAGATTTTATCTATGAAGTATGTGGGCCATGTTATCACTTCCTTCTATTTAATTGTCTATTTTAACTGATACCCTTGTGAAGGAGGAAGGCCACTTCTACCATGTGGGAACAGAATTACAGATTTCATCATTAGTTTCTTTGATCCCTAAGAATGTTATTAATAATGGAGAGTGTGCCACCTCCTATAGGAACGTAGTATCCTATTACAGGAAGGCTTGGTTGAAACTCCACTCACCTACTTAGCTTCTCTGGTATTGCCAAATTAGTAGGTGGGTGTTTTTGCTATTGTCAGACATCACAGACTTCTAAGGCCCCTCTCAAATTTGGAGGGCTGATTGTGACAGTGCCATAGATTTTAAGTATGTTAGGGTGGAGTAGCTTGGTTATTATCGAAATGCTTTCAATCTCTGAGACTCATCCATTTGTCTTGTACTTTGAAATACTAAAACAGACCTTTGAATGGACATTTTGATTTGTACCTCTTTATACTATTGAATTAGCCGTTTCTTCAGCCAAAATCTCTAACATGAAAGTGCAAAAGAGAACCCAGACGTACACTCACAATCACATTCTTAATCTGATACACACACATACACACACACACACAAGGAGAGTCACAATCTTACATGCCCAAAACACAATTATGAAAGGAAAAGAAAACCAAAGTACTCACTGAGGGACACTTATGAAATTCACAGAGTTCTCTGATATCTGTTTCTAGGCCTAATGTTGGAAGTTATTTTGTAGTCAAATGATTTCACTCTAGTGACATTTTAAATCAGAATGTTTCAAAAGATAGAACATTGATCTACATCCCATGGGATCTTAGAATATTTGCATGGAAAACTATTCTGTGATTTGATGAAAATAAAGTTGTAGTGTAACAATATTGAAGTCATATTGACCTCTTTAGGCCCTTCATTGACACATTTGCTTGTTATATTTTAAGTATCCAATTTCATCCCCTGATCTTGTCCCATCAAATTTTTCTACTTTTTGCCCCAATCTTCTGTATTTACCTCACTTAATTTTTGTTTTCAGTTTTGCAATTTTAGGCACCAATTATAAAGTAAATACATAAAGGAAAGAAAATTGAATTCATGTACAATGCTTCCCTAAGGTATTGAGCTATTTTCTCTATAAGCTCTGGAGAATGACAGGTACTGATATTTCAAAGCCAAATGGGAATTGATAACAAAGGGAATGGACCATCTTACCAGGTTTCCCTTGGTATGACAATTGAAGTACAGGCTAATGCTGTTAGTACAGGTTAGTATTGTAGCTTTTCAACATGATATATTGAATGTCCTTGTCCATGTCTTTTCTAAGTTATCACAGAGTACTAAGTGGATTATTCCTGTTCTTTATGAGAAGGACCTGACACTCAAAGCAGAACATGAAAAGAAGCAAAAGGGACTGAGAACGAATAATCAGTACATGGCAATGAAATAGCAAATGGAATCACCTTTAAGGTGATATTGCTCAAAGGATGCAAATTGGACTACATCGTCAGTCAGTATGTCAATTCAGTTGCTCACTCCTGTCTGCCCCTTGGCGACCCCATAAATCACAGCATACCAGGCCTCCCTGTCCATCACCAACACCTGAAGTTCACTCAAACTTATCTCCATCAAGTCGGTGATGCCATGCAGCCATCTCATTCTCTGTCTTCCCCTTCTCCTCCTGCCCCAAATCCCTCCCAGCATCAGAGTCTTTTCCAGTGAGTCAACTCTTCACATGAGGTGGCCAAAGTATTGGAGTTTCAACTTCAGCACCAGTCATTCCAATGAACACTCAGAACTGATCTCCCTTAGAATGCACTGGTTGGATCTCCTTGCAGTCCACGGGACTCTCAAGAGTCTTCTCCAACACCACAGTTCAAAAGCTTCAAGTCTTCGGCTATCAGCTTTCTTCACAGTCCAACTCTCACATCCATACATGACCACTGGAAAAACCATAGCCTTGACTAGCCAGACCTTGGTTGGCAAAGTAATGTCTCTGCTTTGCATATGCTATCTAGGTTCACCATAACTTTCCTTCCAAGGAGTAAGTGTCTTTTAGTTTCATAAAAAAACTGAAATCTAAAACAAGAGCATTGAACTTTTGGCTTGAAATCATAACTAAGAACACCAATTTCAATAACACTTACCATTGCTTCAAAATGCTTACCTCTTAAATGTAATTTTTCAGTGAAAGAAAAAGTGTGTTTGTTGACCATTCCTTTATCTACACAGATATTCCACAGATTTCACTGTTCATTAGCTGCAAGAATGAAAGTGGTCAACTTAACTTGATGTTGTCCTATGTGGGTAACTATCCCAAAACAGGGATCTGACTTGATGTTTCCACCAACATCTAAAGGAATGAACCCAAATTTGAGATTACAAAGATTTCTAGGTAGTGTTCATGATATCTGGATAGTCCAACAAGCAGACACTTTGTTCAGAGTATTTCGTTGTGAAATATATTAGGGGTCAACCATTGATATTGATCCCTGCTTACTCCATGACTTTTCTAGATTATTAAAATTAATGATTCTTTTTTTTTTTATTCATGTCTCCACAACTACTATTGAATTTTAAGGTACTGGGTCCTGAAACTACATGCTTAGAATGGGTTCTTATAGACTGTAAACTTCATGATAGCAGCAGTCATTTTATAGTTTGAATTCCCACATTTAACATTCGTGTAAATATAATAAATATTTATCAACTTGGAAAAAGTTATCAGTAAAGAGGAAAGGCCAATTATGATAAAACTGACGGTTATAGGAATATGTTGAGTAATGTATATAGCATTTGATTGGTTATGACATTTCTTTATTGATAACATAGTAAGTACTTAAAATGTATCATTTGCAGGCTCTAATTTTAGCTGATGTGAAAGATACCTAAAGAGAGTAGACCCAAAACACATGGAAGATCTGAATGACAGTTTCTTCCAACCCCAAGAAAGAGCTGAGACAAAATTGTGAGAAGCGGCTTAGTATGACTGAAATTAGGTTGAGAGATTGTAGCTCCGGAAGCACAGTATAAGAGAAAGATAATGAAATTGTTAAGGAAAAAAGATACCATGTCTTCACAGAACTTGTTCATCACACTGATGTGCTGCAGTCACCACCAGGAATGTATTATGTCTCTGTGTGAACCGATAACCAACATCTAAACATGCATTAGGAAATATAGGGTGGAATCTTGGTTTCAGGAAACAAAGGTGTGCCTCAAGGACAGCATCTTCCCTGGTGGCTCAGACAGTAAAGCGTCTCCCTGCAATGTGGGAGACCCGGGTTTAATCCCTGGGTCAGTAAGATCCCTGAAGAAGGAAATGGCAACCCACTCCATTATCTTTACCTGGAGAATCCCATGGATGGATGAGCATGGTAGGCTACAGTCCACAGGGGTCGCAAAGCGTCGGACACGACTGAGCTACTTCACTTTGGCTTTCACTTAAGGACAGCAGAACAAAAATGTCCCTATACATTATCACTTGTAAAATACATACCTTGTGCTGACCATGGGCCAGTCACTGGTTATGTCATGTTTTCTTTGGTATCATAGTGTCAGTACAGTGGTGATCATGATTTTGATGATCATGATTTTATATTTTCAAGTACATAATGAATTTCTATACTGAAGATAACCTTCCTTCTACCCTTTTAATACTCTACCAGTATCTAATAGAATATAATGTAACTGTGACTGCACTAAGATGCATACTGTGCATTTCCATTTCCTTGATTTTATTTGTATTTCTTCCTTCACCCATACACTCCTCATGTAGACACCCGTTCATTTCAGCAGGGATGATTTCAGAAATCACCTTACATCCATTACCTCTTTTCCCTTTGTTCTCATTTTCTTGCTTACAAATATTAGATCAGGTGTCATTGACCTAGGATGCATAATGAATGTTTTCTTGTCCTGAAGAGTTTATAAAACAGTACAGTAAAATAGCCAGACATTAAACTAAGCCTCATTTTTCTCTTCATTGTTTGAAAAAATAAAATGAAACTATGAAGATGAACATGCAACTTTATTGTTCAAATGCAAGAATTGTAGGTATTTGTTGAAATCTCCCAACAACAATTTCAATCTTCATTAGGCTCCATAATCTGACATTTATTTGATAGGTCCGTTTTAATTAGCATGGTTTTCACAAAACGATGATTCTTGATGAGTTGACTTGAAAGAGAGGAGGCAGATGTATAAGTGATCTTTGGCACTGAGGGCCATGAGTTGCCTCTCTTTTGAAGGTCACGGAAAGGACTGTCATGGGCTGACATATCACTATATCTATCCGGAAACTTAGAAGGCTCCACCATCAGTCTAGAATAACTGCTCTGTAATGGAGATAGCATGTGGTTCTGAGAATTCGATGTAGTTGTCATAGGCAAGTCCTCAACGTGGCCATTTACCTGAGTGTAGCTGCTATGTGAGTGCCACTGAAAAATGCTCAACTGATTCAAAACAGCAGGTTGATGTCCCACAATCTGTTCTGTTTGGCTAACTGATATTGATGATGGGGAAGGTAAGTCACACAGAGCTAGAGCTCTTGTATTAGCTACTGTCTGGCTGATGTGAGGCTTTTGTATGAAAGGCACACTTAAACTGGTGGAGGCTGAAAATGTACTCTCTCTACTAGTTTTAGGAAGAAAATCAGAGTTACGATCATCTATGTTGACACTTGTTTTAACACGCTTCTTCTTGCAATCTCGAACTAATGAAGATATTGCAGACACATTGTTAATCCCAATTCTTCTTTTTATTCTTACTAAAAGTTAAGGATAGCTTCTTTTGAAATTTGGATTATAGTAGATCTGTAACTAAAGTCAAAGGATGCAATTATTTAGTTTCTTTATAAACCAAGGTAAAACTGCCATAAAAGCTAAACTATAAAAGTTTATTCCTTCATACAGATGGCTAACAAACACAAGAAAAGATGCTCAGCATCACTCATAATCAGAGAAATGCAAATCATAACCACAATAAGGTATCCTTTTGTGCCAGTCCCAAAGTCTACAAGCAATAAATACTGGAGGGGGTGTGGAAAAAAGGGAACCTTCTTATACTGTTGGTGGGAATGCAAACAGCACAACCACTATGAAGAACAGTGTGGAGATTCCTTCAAAAACTGGAAATAAAGCTGCCATAGGACCCAGCAATCACACTCCAGGGCATACACACCAAGGTGTTTATCGTAGCACAGTTTATAATAGCCAGGACATGGAGGTAACCTACATGTCCGTCTGCAGAGGAATGGATAAGAAAGCTGTGGTACACATGCAAAATGGAGTATTACTCAGCCATTAAAAATACATCTGAATCAGTTCCAATGAGGTGGATGAAACGGGAGCCTATTATACAGAGTGAATTAAGGCAGAAAGAAAAACACCAATACAGTATACTAACGCATATATATGGAATTTAGAAAGGTGATAACAATAACCCTATAAATGAGACAGCAAGAGAGACACAGATGTATAGAACAGTCTTTTGGACTCTGTAGGAGAGGGATGGGATGATTTGGGAGAATGGCATTGAAACGTACATTATCTTATGTGCAACGAATTACAATTCCAGGTTCAATGCATGATACAGGATGCCTGGGGATGGTGTACTGGGTTGAACCAGAGGGATGAGATGGGGAGGCAGGAGGGAGGGAAGTGGGAGTGGGTTCAAGATGGGGAACACATGTATACCTGGGGCAGATTCATGTAAATGTATGGCAAAACCAATACAATAATGTAAAGTAATTAGCCTCCAATTAAAATAAAATTAGAAAAGAAAAAATAATTCCTTGAATGATACCAATTAAATTCCATCAAATTAAACGCCTCCATAGTAGTTTTAACAGCTAACATGTTAGAAACAAATGTGCTCCTCAACTAAAAATATGTTGTATATATATAGCAAATACCATAAGTAGCTTGAAGACTCGTATCTTGTTTCAAGTTGATTGGAAAGTTTGTTAAATATCAAATATTGTATCCTCCAGCTGTCTCAACTTCAAACAATAAAGCTTTTTCAACAAATTGGTATGTCAATTTTGAATTCTGTTTTAGCTACATATGGTAACATGCTTTCTTGGTCACATGATTTAATCTTACATATTGCTAATAAGTGAAAATTTTGGGATACCTTGCTCAAAAGAGAGATGTTGTTTTCTTCTTCCAGAAAGTCAGATAGTGAAGCAGATCTTTGAATAGGTTGTCGCTTTTTACTAAACCCATAAAGGTTCAGCTGTCGAACTAGACTTTTCATATTATTGGTTTCAAATATTCTGAAAGGCGCCTTTCTTTCCAAGACTTCTTTCTTGAAGAGTTCTTCATTGATCACTATACAAGTGCCACTCTCATCCCACCAAATAGATTGAAATTGATCACTTTCCACTATATTCCACAATTTTTGTGGAAAAGTGAGTGGAAGAAAATCATTCAGCTCACCTGTTTCAGAGACAGAAAATGTGTAACATGGCCTTTTCATCAGAACTTCCTCAGTCAAAGCCTGAAAAGCATATTCTTCAATAAGAGATCGCAAAACCAAGTCCCCAGCAAGTGTATAATCAAACAAAGGTCTGATGGAGGTTTCTGAACCAGTGGATTCATCGTTAGGAGGCACATCAAGAATTTCTGAAGAAATATGTGCCATCTCAGAAAAATCTTTCTTCAGATACTTTTCTCATTTTTCTGATATTACAAACAACAAATTCAAATGCTGCTTGACTGGCCTAAGGGGGAAACTCCCTAGACCATCACAGTTGTTCCAAAAGGCACTGGTCTCCTAGCAATGGAAGAGTAGCTGTGACATCACAAAGTCACTGGTCTCCTAGCAGGTGAAGGGTAGCTGTGACATCACAATGTCACTGGTCTCCTAGAAATTGATGGGCAATGTTCAACCAGTGTTTATACTTCAGCATCAACTTAAAATACAGGCTCCTTACACAAATAGCAACAAAAACCATGAGCCTGCAAATCTCATTCCTAAAGAATTTTTACATGTATAAATCAAATCAGTAAATCCATTTGCTTTCTGAAATAAAAGTGATTCTTGGCAGCGGCCAAGAGGAGCTACCCTATGCCCAAGGCCATGGGCAGCAGCCGAAAGGAGCTATCCCACATCCAAGTGGCGCTGGCTGTGCAGGCACAGGAGGGCCGTGAGGATCAACTCCACATTCAAGATCAGGTGGGGCAGCCGTGAGGAGATAACCCCCGTCCAATGTAAGGTTCAGTGGCTGTGCTTTGCTGGAACAGCCGTGAAGAGATACCCCAAAACCAAGGTAAGAGTAACCCAAATATGATGGTAGGAATTGCGAGAGGGCATCAGAAGGCAGACACACAGAAATCGTGATCATAGAAAGCTAGTCGATCTGATCACATGGACCACAGCTTTCTCTAACTGATCTCTAACTGAATGAATCTAAGCCATGCTGTGTAGGGCCACCCACGATGGGCTGGTCATGGTGGAGAGGTCTGACAGAATGTGGTCCACTGGAGAAGGGAATGGAAAGTCACTTCAGTATACTTTCATAGAGAACCACAAGAAGTGTATGAAAAGTCTTAATAATAGGATACTGAATGAGGAGCTCCCCAGGTCGGTAGGTTCCCAGTATGCTACTGGCAATCAGTGGTGAAATAACTTCAGAAAAAAATGAAGGGGTGGAGCAAAAGCAAAAGCAATGCCCAGTTGTGGATGTTACTGGTGATATAAGCAAGGTCTGATGATGCAAAGAACAATATTGCATAGGAACCTGGAACGATAGGTCCATGAATCAAGACAAATTGGAAGTGGTCAAACAAGAGATGACAAGGTTGAATGTAGACATTCTAGGAATCAGTGAACTGAAATGGACTGGAATGGGTAAATTTAACTCAGATGAAAGTTATATCTACTACTGTGGGCAAGAATCCCTTAGAAGAAATGGAGTAGTCATCATGGTCAACAGAAGATTCCGACATGTTGAATTTGGATGCAATTTCCAAATGAACAGAATGATCTCTGTTCATTTCCAACGCAAATCATTCAATATTATAGTAATTCAAGCCTATGCCCCAACCAGTAACACTTAAAAAGCCGAAGTTGAATGGTTCTGTGAAGACCTACAAGACCTTTTAGAACTAACACTTAAAAAAGATGTCCTTTTCATTTTAGGGGACTGGAATGCAAAAATAGGAATTAAGAAACACCTGGCGTAACTGGGAAATCTGGCCTGGGAGCACAGAATGAAACAGGACAAAGGCTAATAGAGTTTTGCATGAGAACACACTGGTCATAGCAAGCAAGTTCTTTCAGCAACAGAAAAGAATACTCAACACATGGACATCACCAGATGGTCAACACCAAAATCAGATTAACTGTATTCTTTCCAGCCAAAGTGGAGAAATACTATAAAGTTAGCAAATACAAGACCAGAGCTGACTGTGGCTCAGATCATAAACTCCTTATTGTCAAATTCAGACTTAAATTGAAGAAAGTAGGGAAAACCACCAAACCATTCAGATATGACTTAAATCAAATCCCTTAAGATTATACTGTGGAAAGGAGAAATAAATTTAAAGGACTAGATCTGATAGATAGAGTGGCTGATGATCTATGGACGGAGGTTCATGACATTGTACAGGAAACAGGGACCAAGACCATCCCCATTGAAAAGAAATGCTAAAAAGCAAAATGGCTGTCTGGTTAGGCCTTACAAATAGCTGTGAAAAGAAAAGAACCGAAAAGCAAAGGAGAAATAAAAAGGTATAAGTATCTGAATGCAGAGTTCCAAAGAATAACAAGGAGAAATAAGAAAGCCTTCCTCAGCAATCAATGCAAAGAAATCGATGAAAACAACAGAATGGGAAAGACAAGAGATGTCTTCAAGAATATTAGAGCTACCAAGGGAACATTTCATGCAAAGATGGGCTCGACAAAGGACAGAAATTGTAGGGACCTAAGAGAAGCAGCAGACATTAAGAAGAGGTGGCAATAATACACTGAAGAACTGTACAAAACAGATCTTCACAACCAAGACAATCATGATGGTGTGATCAATGACTTCAAGCCAGACATCTTGGAATGTGAAGTCAAGTGAATATGAAGTCAAGTGGGCCTTAGAAAGCATCAATATGAACAAAGCCAGTGGAGGTGACAGAATTCCAGATGAGCTATTTCAAACCCTGAAAGATGATGTTGTGAAAGTGCTGCACTCAATACACCAGCAAATTTGGAAAACTCAGCAGTGGCCACATGGTTGGAAAAGGTCAGTCTTCATCCCAATCCCAAGAAAGGCAATGCCAAAGAATGCTTAAATGATCGCACAACTGCACTCATCTCATAGGCTAGTAAAGTCATGCTCAAAATTCTCCAAGCCAAGCTTCAGCAATATGTGAACCGTGAACTTCCAGATGTTCAAGCTGGTTTTAGAAAAGGCAGAGGAACAAGAGGTCAAATTGCCAACATCCTCTGGATCATGGAAAAAGCAAAAGAGTTGCAGAGAAGCATGTATTTCTGCTTCATTGACTATGCCAAAGCCTTTTACTGTGTGTATCACAATAAAATCTGGGAAATTCGGAAAGAGATGGAAATACCAGAAATACCAAATGGAAATACCAAATGTCCTGCCTCTTGAGAAACCTGTATTCAGGTCAGGAAAAAAACAGTTAAAACTGGATATAGAACAACAGGCAGCTTCCAAATAGGAAAAGGATTACTTCAAGGTTGTATATTGTCACCCTGCTTATTTAACTCCTATGCAGAGTACATCATGAGGAATGCTGGGCTGGAAGAAGCACAGGTTGGAATCAAGATTACCATGAGAAATATCAATAACCTCATATATGCAGATGACATCATTCCTACTGCAGAAAGTGAAGAGTAACTAAAAAGCCTCTTGATGAAAGTGAAAGAGGACAGTGAATAAGTTGGCTTGAAGCCAACATTCAGAAAACTAAGATCATGGGATCTGGTCCCATCATTTCATGGGAAATAGATGGGGAAACAGTGTCAGACTTTATCACTGCGGATGCTGATTGTAGCTTTGAAATTAAAAGATGTTTACTTCTTGGGAGAAAACTTATGACCAACCTACATAGCATATTAAAGAACAGAGACATTACCTTGCCAAAAACAGTCCATCTAGTCAAGGGTATGGCTTTTCCAGTGGCTATATATGGATTTGAGAGTTGGACTGTGAAGAAAACTGATCGCCGAAGAACTGAGGCTTTTGAACTGTGGTGCTGGAGAAGACTCTTGAGAGTCCCTTGGACTGCAAGGAGATCCAACCAGTCCATTCTAAAGGAGATCAGTCCTGGATGTTCATTGGAAGGACTGATGCTCAATCTGAAGCTCCAGTTCTTTGGCCACCTCATGCGACGAGTTGACTCACTGAAAAGACTCTGATGCTGGGAGGGATTGAGGGCAGGAGGAGAAGGGGACGACAGAGAATGAGATGGCTGGATGGCATCACAGACTCAATGGAGGCGGGTCTGAGTGAACTTCGGGAATTACGAAGTCCATCCCTGATGGACAGGGAAGACTGGCATGCTGTGATACATGGGGTCGCAAAGAGTCGGACTCCACTGAGCGACTGAACTGAACTGAACAGAACCCAACTAAAGTTTGATTACTCACTTCTCTGCAATAGTTTATTGTAGAACCTAGCAGCTGGTCCTTCAAAGACCCACACTCCCCGAATATTTTAAGGGGAATGATTTTAATGACACAGTGAGGTTGGGCATGGGGTGTGTGATATAGTTTGGGGACATTCTACTAGTGGTCTGTTACTGAGGATATTGGGAGTCAACATCATTGCCCATCTGGTTCCAACTGCTCTGTGGTCTAGGTACTTACATTTCAGCCTGGTTGGGGCTTTCAGTTCAGTTCAGTTCAGTTCAGTCACTCAGTCGATTCCGACTCTTCACGACCCCATGAATCACAGCACGCCAGGCCTCCCTGTCCATCACCAACTCCCAGAGTTCACTCAAACTCATGTCCCAAGAGTTGGTGATGCCATCCAACCATCTCATTCTCGGTCGTCCCCTTCTCCTCCCGCCCCCAACCTTTCCCAGCATCAGAGTCTTTTCCAGTGAGTCAACTCGTCGCATGAGGTGGTCAAAATATTGCAGTTTCAGCTTTAGCATCAGTCCTTAAAATGAACAACCAGGATTGATCTCCTTTAGAATGGACTGGTTGGATCTCCTTGCAGTACAAGGGACTCTCAAGAGTCTTCTCCAACACCACAGTTCAAAAGCATCAATTCTTTGGCGATCAGCTTTCTTCACAGTCAAACTCTCACATCTGTACATTACCACGGGAAAAACCATAGCCTTGACTAAACAGATCTTTGTTGGCAAAGTAATGTCTCTGCTTTTTAATATACTATCTATGTTGGTCATAACTTTCCTTCCAAAGAGTAAGCGTCTTTTAATTTCATGGCTGCAATCAGCATCTGCAGTGATTTTTAGTATCTCTAAAACTGTTCACAGGATATTGCTCAGAATGTTAATTATGCCCCTTGAGGATGAACTAAAGATCTTTAACTTTGCTTAATGGCTAAAATAATATTATTCTATATCGCTTGATTATTTTCCTTTGTTTCTGTCTTTTCTATTTTCTCTGATTAATATGACTCTTGGAACACGAGGAAGTCTAGAATCTCCTATTTCTCTCTCTCGGTTTTCATACTTTTCAATCTTAAGAAGGGACTGATTAGAACAAGAAAGGAAATAAAGTGTTGGATTTAGAGCGTGATCATATGTGACTGAGAATCCCAGTTCCAGGTTCGATTTTTAATCAGGATCCCCAGTTCTTGGAGTGCTTGAGTGAACAACAGCTTTGGCTCTTTCATGATGAGATGGAGCATGGAGTTATAAATAATTCTGACATCTAAATTTGGTATCAATATTTTCTGTTAAGCAAACATATCTGTCTATTTTATATAGATATTTGTATATCTATGATGTATATATATATATATATATTTCCGTGTTTATTTTTGTCATTAAACCTGGACAAACATTTGAAAATTGATAGATATTTATTAAAACGAAAGAGGGGAGTGATATAAAGGAGTCCTCATATTTTAGATGCAGCCAAAGAAACATATTTGGAAGTATTTCCACTTACGTATATTCAATAACCGAGTAGACTTTTGAATCATTCTGCTTTTGGGTTTGAATTTTTTTCCATTGCTGCTTTGTCTAACAGGAATTAAAAGCCATTGTACATTTTTCTATACACACACCCATACATACAAACATGCAAGTATATGTATATACGTGTATATGTCAAAATATAATTTTAGACAACTTTATTTGTGTGGTGAAAATCTTTGCTTACTTCCAAGATCTTAAATGAACTGTTTGGGAACCCCAACAGTACTTAGTAACTTTCTGGATGAATAATATAGTTCCTATTGCTGAAAGACTATCCCTTAATCGAGCTTATCTTCCACTATTCTTTGTATAAGAGATGGGGTTCATACATAAGAGGACACCTTGAGCACATAAAACTACAACTCTCATTTACTTAGAGATACAGAATTGTTCCAAATAGGAATAGGAGTACGTCAAGGTTATATATTGTCACCTTGCTTATTTAGCTTATATGCAGATTACATCATGAGGAACGATGGGCTGGAAGAAGCACAAGCTGGAATCAAGATTACCGGGAGAAATATCAATAACCTCAGGTATGCAGATTACACGACCTTTATGGCAGAAAGTGAAGACGAACTAAAAATCCTCTTGATAAAAGCAAAAGAGGAGAGTGAAAAGGTTGGTTTGAAGCTCAACATTCAGAAAACAAAGACCATGGTTTTGGTCCCATCACTTCATGGGAAATAAAACGTGTTACAGAGGAAACAGTGTCAGATCGAAAATCATTGTGAATTCTGATTCTAGCCATGAAATTAAAAGACGCTTACTCCTTGGGAGGAAAGTTACGACCAACCTAGATAACATATTAAAGAGCAGAGACATTACTTTACCAAACAAGGTCCGTCTAGTCAAGGCTATAGTTTTTCCAATGGTCATGTATGGATGTGAGAGTTGGACTGTAAAGAAAGAATTGATGCTTTTGAACTTTGGTGCTGGAGAAGACTCTTGAGAGTCCCATGGACTGCTAGGAGATCCAACCAGTTCATTCTAAAAGAGATTGATCCTGGTTTTTCTTTGGAAGGACTAATGCTAAAGCTGAAACTCTAATTCTTTGGCCACCTCATGAGAAGAGTTGACTCACTGGAAAAGACTCTGATGCTGGGAAGGATTGGGGGTGGGAGGAAAAGGGGACGACAGAGAATGAGATGGTTGGATGGCATCACCGACTCGATGGACATGTGTTTGAGTGAACTCCGCAACTTGGTGATTGACAGGGAGGCCTGATATGCTGTGATTCATGGGGTCGCAAAGAGTCGGTGATGACTGAGTACATTAAAATCGCTTCTCCATTATTCAGTGTGTACATTTTTCTTTCATCCCTTTCAACCTCTGGTACCAAATATTTCAATAGAAATCATTGATTATCAAAGTTTATCTCCCTTCATGCCACAGGGGTTCAGTTTCATGCAGCCTTCCACATTATATCCTTATTTCTTGTCCTCCTTTGTATTTTAGCAGTTGCCACATTAGAGAAAACCTAACTAGATAACATGAACAGGCTCAATATATTATGCTAATAGAGAAATGTAATATAGGCTGTGCATTTTGTCAACATTTAACAGAGTTGTCAAAGAAGCATGACACAAATGCTCCAACAGGAAACTAAAAACCAGAAGTATTATATATAATGAGTAGCAACCATCTTAGAATACTCTTAGAAAATAATTTCTTATCCAAAACACTGAGGGGAAAACAAAGGTAAAAGAATAAAATAATTCTCAATGTTGATAGGAAAACAGGGTAAACAGTACATTTGAATTCTCAGTATTACACAAAGTAAGATCATGGTATCTGGTCCCACTGCTTAATGGGAAATAAAGGTGGGAAAAGCAGAATCAGTGACAGATTTCCTCTTTGTGGCTCTATATTCACTGTGATGGTGATGGCAGCAATAAAATTTGAAGACAGTTGCTTCCTGGGAGAAAAGTGCTCACAAATTTAGTAAGTGTGTTAAAAAGTGAAGAGTTGACTTGACCAAAGGAATCACATTGAGTAACACTAATGGTCTTTCCAGTAGACATGTATGGATGTGAGAACACCAAAGTGCTCTGCTTGGGATGACTTGTGAGTGTCCATTGGATTGCAAGGAGATCAAGCTGGTCAAATATAAAGGAAATCAACTCTGAAGATGCATTAGAATCACTGACGCGGAAGCTGAGTCTCCAAAGCTTTGACCACCTGAGCAAAGAACTGACTCACAAGAAAAGACCCTGATTCGTAGGAAACAATCAAATAAGGAGGACAAATGGGTTAGAGAGGAGGAGAAGGCTGTATCATTTCACCCATTCATGGACATGATCTCAGGCAGACCCTGAGAGATGGTGAGGGGCAGAGAGGCCCAGTGTGCTGCAGTCCAAGGGGTCACAAAGAGTCTGACATAGCTTTGTGACTGAACAACAACAAGATTTCAGTTAATAAAATGGATCTTTCAGGGTTCCGGTGGGGGTCTCATTATGTTAGAGGAATAGGAGCCTGAGTCCACTTTCTCCCACACAAATCCATTTGTGACCGATGTTGATGGGCCCTGGAAACTGATAAAAGAAAACCAGTCTCTTAAAACTAGGTAAGAAAAAATAAGTGATGAAAGGGAGGAAATGTTTTTAGGGATCGAGACTCGCCTTGGAGAAGGAGTCTTAAAGGAGGAGAAATTTGCACAAAATAGGAAACCCTCTCTGATAGGTGTCATTCGGGGAAGAAATAGAACTAGACAGAGGAAGAACAAAAACACAGATTATGCCAATAAATCCGATCACTAGCCAAGGAATGATTCAGATGCTCTCGTCCACTGTTATACATGGGGCATTGAAGGCAGGTCTGGGATGTATCAAACACATTATGGTTAAAAGCAGGCTTTAGTGCCCTGAGGACAATGTGACGAAGCTAAGATAACACACAAACCTAAACCATGGGGACACTGGAGACAGAAAATTTAGAAAGGACCTTTCCTGTGAGAAGGCTCTAAGGCCACATTGAACCATGGCATACTCACAGAACAGAAGATTGTGCACTAGAAAATACCAAAGGAGACCAAGCCAGTGTCCATTTAAGACCCATTCCTCCACGGATTGAGAGAGAAACGTGTACGACTGCCAGAGGCAGAAGGAAAGAGGCTACTAGAATCTTGGCTCCAGAGACATCCCATACCAAGCTCTAAGCTGGCTGACAGTTGCTAATGATGAATTCCTCACTTCATGGACAGTTCACATAGGCCAGGAACATGAAAACCTGGGGTCAGTTAGCTTGAGGAGACACATGGCACACTTGAGACTCTGCCCGCTGGCACAGGCAGCAAACTGAGTGGCTGAGACCAGAAAGTTGCTTAAGATGCATGGACCACCTGGGACTGTGCCTTGCCTCCAACCAGTCACCCGAGATTTTGGACTTGGGAAGAGCACAAAGCACATAGCCAATCGTGGTCATGGCCCTTGCCAAGCACCTGACTGCCTGATTGGCTGGGAAGTGCATGTAACACAGGGCCCACTTGGAACTGTGCCCTCTTGTATCAACCAGGAATCTGAGCGGTGTGGACCCAGAAAGTACATATCACATTTGTCATTCAAAAGCCCAATGTGATCAATCCACCTCAACCACCCCCAATATCCCAATGGTATTTGATTTCTGTGTCCCACCTCTCACCCCCCAAAGCACTGAACAAGTGAGCTCGAATATGAGGTTACTGCACCCTCGTTTCATGGTGAAAACGAGATATGGAGAGGTTTTCAAATAAAAGAAGAAAATATAAACAAAGAAACAAAAACCAACCCAGAAGTGACAGGTTCAATGGAATAAGTCAGCAATATATGCCCAGATTGTTCAACTGAGGAACAACAGTCACCTTTGACAATACAAGCTTCAACAAGAGACTCTCTGACACTCTATTGAAACCAAAAATCACAGAACTGCTTTGAAACTCTGCGATCTATTTCCATATGATTTCTTGAACTGTAAACTATTTTAGTCCTTTATTATACCCTAAACTTTTATTTCTATTAACTATTATTATCTTTCAAACAAAGCACATATAAATCTATTTTTAAACATATTTTTTATATATGAGAGAATAAATTTAAACTCCATTTTCTTTTTTTACACTATTTTTCTTGTTTCTTAAAGTTTATTTTCCCAAAATTGATATCAATGTTGTGACTTTAGTAACAAAATATTTACGATCTGATTTCATTCATGGATTCGTTTCCTTGATTGATTGCTGTTTTCCATTTTAACACTCCCCTATCTCCTCCTAGGCACCTCTTTCACACTCCTCCCTTTTCCCTGCTGTCTGAAATTCTGTGCATCCTGTTGACACTTTCTGGATGAGAGAGTTCTGCCACCATTAACCTGGGGTTTATCTTCTGTAATGTGTGGATGTAGACTTTTGATGTTACAGCAACCTGGAAAAAGAAACCCAGAGGCCAGGGTATCGATTCCAGAACTTTAGAGCAACATCGAACTCCTTACCTCAAGGAACGTTAAAGGACAAGCACACACCCCAGAATTTCCATGTCTACATGGAAAGCAATCTCCACACTTGAGTCAGTAAGGTCAGTACAAGAGAAACCACACCTATTCTCCAGCAAACAGAAACAAAACGGTGAATATTATAAAAGGGGGTGCACTAGGCCATACCAAACCCACAAATACCCCAAAGCACTGTCCATGGACAATTTATTGAATTTCAGAGAGAAGAGACACAGATCCGCATGCCAGTGCACAGACACAAATGATCCGAAGCATTAAACCTGGAGAAGTCACTGGTCCAATCCCACCCACAAATGACAGGATCCACAACATATTGGAGCTATAAACCTCCGGCCTGCAGAAAGGGGACACAAATCACAGTAATCAAAGGAAAATGAAAAGGGAGAGAAATATGCAGCTGCTAAAGGTAAATGATAAAAACCCACAAAGACAAAGAAAAGAAGAGTTAGGAAATTTTCCTGAAAAATAATTCAGAATAACGAGGGTAAAGATGATCAAAATCTTGAAAGATACGTAGAGTTGCCAGTAAATACACTGGAGGACTGGAATGAGAAGAAATAAACATGTTTACCATGGATCTAGAAGAAATAAAGAAGAGTCAAAGAGCAATAATCCATGCAATAACTGAGATTAACAACACCCTGGAAGGAACCAACAGTAGAATAACTGAGACAGAGAAAGAACTAATTAGGTGGAGTTAGAAAGGAGGAAATAAATGAAGCCCGGTGAGATGAGCAACGAAAACAACAACAAGTTAAACAGACAGAGTTCTGACTGAGGCAATGATAAATGTCCCACAATGAGAAACTTAGGTGTCTAGATGGAGAACACCAAAAACAAAAAGGGTGGGGTACTTGGAAAATGATTGAGGAAGTAAAAGTTGAAAGCATCCTTAAATGAGTCAAGCCGCAAGAATTGGGACCAGACATGGAACAACTGAATGTTCAAAACTGGGAAAAGAGAGTGACAAATCCCTAAATTGTCACTCTGTTTATGGGAATCTTAAGTGAGTATACTATTAAAATAACAAATGAGTAAATCACAAGCTGGCATCGAGGGTTGGGAGAAACATCAACAGCCTCAGATATATAGATGGCAACACTGAAACAAATAGAAAGTGAAGAGGAAATAAAGAGTCTTTTGATGAGGGTGAATGAGAAGCGTGTAAAACCAAGCTGACAATTCAGCATTCGTAAAAACATAGATAAGGGCATCTGGTCCCATCACTACTCTGCAAATAGAAGGAGTAAACGTGAACTTCCAGATGTTCAAATTGGTTTCAGAAAAGGCAGAGGAAAGAGAGATCAAATTGCCAAATTCCGATGGATCATGGAAAAAGCAAGAGAGTTCCAGACAAAACCTCTCTTTCTGCCTTATTGACTACGCAAAGCCTTTGACTGTGTGGATCACAATAAACTGTGAAAAATTTTGGAAGAGATGGGAATAGCAGACAACCTGACCTGTCTCTTGAGAGAATTATATGAAGGTGAGGAAAGAGCAGTTAGTGATGTATGTGGAACAACAGACCGGTTCAAAATAGGAAAAGGAGTATGTCAAGACTGTATATTGTCACCGTGTTTTTAAACTTATATGCAGAATACATCATGAGAAACACTGGGCTGGAAGAAGCACAAGCGGGAATCAAGACTGCTGGGAGAAATATGAAAACCTCAGATATGCAGATGACACCACCCTTATGGCAGAAAGTGAAGAGGAATTAAAAAACCTCTTGATGAAATTGAAAGAGGAGAGTGAAAATGTTGGCTTAAAGTGCAAAATTCAAAACATTAAGATCATGGCATCTGGTCCCTTCACTTCATGATAAATAGATGGAGAAAGAGGGGAAAGAATGTCAGATTTTAATAATTTGGGCTCCAAAATCACTGTAGATGCTTATTGCGCCATGAAATTAAAAGACACTTACTCCTTGGAAGGAAAGTTATCACCAACCTAGATAGCATATTAAAAAGCAGAGACATTACTTTGCCAACAAAGGTCCGTTTAGTCAGGGCTATGGTTTTTCCAGTGGTCATGTGTGGATGTGAGAGTTGGACTGTGAAGAAATCTGAGCGCGGAAGAATTGATGCTTTTGAACAAAATTCTGTAAAATAATTATCCCTAAGTTAAAAACAAACAAACTAAAATACTTCCTCAAAGCATGGAATTCTGTATATTTCATATTTCAACATCTAATTGCAGATGTTTCTAACTGAAGTAGGGAACACTCTATATCTCCCATATTTAAAATTGTAAGCAGAATCTTCGATTGGCAGTAATGAATTCTCTATAATTGACGTATGAAAAACTGTTGAGTAATTTTGGACATGGAAAGGTGGGATTCTTGCTCTTTCAAATGTGAAAACCAGGGAAAACATTGTCTAATAAGCCATGAACTATGCTTATTTCAGATATGAAAATGTAGTGTAGAAATTTTACATGAAATATGCATCTAGTCAAAGTTGTTGTTTATCCAGTAGTTATGTATGCATGTGAGAGGTGGACTATAAAGAAATCTGAGCAGGAAAATTAATGCTTTTGAACGGTGGTATTGGAGAAGACTCTTGAAAGTCTATTGGATGCCTATGTGAAATCCAACCAGACCATCCTAAAGGATATCAGTCCTGAATATTCCTTGTAAGGACTGGGGCTAAAGGTGAAACTCCAATACTTTGGCCACCTGATGTGAAGAATGGGCTCATTGGAAAAGACCCTGCTGCTGGGAAAGGTACAAGGTGGGAGGAGGAGGGACAGCAGCATATAGTTGGATGGCATACCGAATCAATGGACATGAGTCTGAGTAAACTCAGTGAGTTGGTGATGGATAAGAAGGCCTGACATGCTGCAGTTTATGGGCATGCAAAGATTTGAACAGGACTGAGCCACAAAACTGAACTCAACTGAACATGGACCTGTCCATCTGAATAAGAACCAGTTTTCCCCTCAGTTAGTCTCTCCCATCAGGAAGCTTCCACAAGCCTCTTATCTTTCTCCATCAGTGGGAAGACAGAATGAAAATCATAATCACAGCAAACTAACCAAACTGATCACCTGGTCCATAGCCTTGTCTAACTCAATGAAACTATGAGCCAGGCATGTAGGGCCACACAAGATGGCCGGGTCATAGTGATGGGTTCTGACAGAATGTAGTCCTTGGAGAATGGAATGGAAAACCTCTTCAGTATTCCTGCCTTGAGAAACCCATGAGCAGCATATAATGGCAAAATATAGCATGCAGAAAGAGGAACTCAAAAGGTTGGTAGTTGACAAAAATGCTACATCAGATCAGTGCAGAGGAAATGACAGAAAGGATGAAGGCATGGAGCCAGAGTAAAATCAAAACCCAGTTGCAGATGTGACTGGAGATAGAATGAATTCTGATGCTAAATAGTAATATTGCATAGAAGCCTGGAAGGTTAGGTCCGTGAATTAAGGTCGTTCAGAAGGGGTCAAACAGGTGATGGCAGGAGTGAGAATCGACATGTTAGGCATCAATGAATTAAAATGGACTGGAAAGTGTGAATTTAACTCAAATGACCATTATGTCTACTATTGTGGGCAAGAAGCCCTTACAGAAAATGGAGTAGCTGTCATAGTTAAAAAAGAGTTCAAAATGTAGTCTTGGAGGCAATCTCTAAGACGACATAGTGATCTCTGTTCGTTTCCAAAACAAACCAGTCAACATCACAGTAATCCATGCCCGTGCAACAATTAGTAATGCTGAAGAAGCTGATGTAGTGCATCTTTGTGAAGACCTACAAGAACTTCTAGAACTTACACCCATAAAAGATGTCTTTTTCATCATAGGGGAATGGAATGCAAAAGTAGCAAGTCCAGAGTTACCTGGTGTAACAGACAAATTTGGCTTTGGACGACAAAACGAAGCCAGTGAAAAGAAATAGAGCTTTGCCAAGGGAACACACTGCTCATTGAAAGCACTCACTTCCAGCAACACAAGGCAAGATTCTATACATGGACATTATCAGATGGTCAAAACTGAAACCAGATTGATTCTTTTCTTTGCCGCCAAAGATGGAGAAACTATATACAGTAAGCAAAAATAAGACTGTGATCTATTGTGACTCAGATCATGAATTTTTATTGCCAAATTCAGATTTAAATTTAAAAAAGTAGGGAAACCACTAGACTGCTGATGTAAGACCTAAATGATATCCCTTATGATTGCACAGTGAAAGTGACAAATAGATCCAAGGGATTAGATCTGATAGAGTTCCTGACTAACTACAGACAGAAGTTTGTGAAATTGTGCAAAAGGCAGTGATCAAAACCATCCTCAAGAAAAAGAAATGCAAAAAGGCAAAATGTGTGTCTGAATACACCTTAGAAATTGCTGAGAAATGAAGAGAATCTAAAACAAAGAAGAAAAGGAAAGATATATCCGTTTGTGCAGAGTTTCAAAGAAGAGGAAGGAGAGATAAGAAATTCTACCTCAGTGAACAGTCCAAAGAAACAGAGGGGAAAAAATGGCATGGAAAAGGCGAGATCTCTTCAAGATAATTAGAGATACCAAGGGAACATTTCATGCCAATATGGTCAAAATAAAGAACATAAATGGTGCGGACCTAACAGAAGTAGAATATATCAAAAAGAGGTGTCAAGAATATACAGAAGAACTATGGAAAAAGGATCTTCAATACCCAGATAACCTCGATGGTGTGATTATTCACCTAGACCCAGACATCTTGGAATATGAAGTAAAGTATTCCTTATGAAGCATCATATGGAGAAAACTAGTGGAGCTGATGGAATGTTAGTAGAGTTATTTCACAGGCTAAAAATGATTCTATGAAAGTGCTACACTCAATATCACAGCAAATTTAAAAAACTCAGCAATTGCCACAGGACTGGAAATGTTCAGTTTTCATTCCAATCCCAGAGAAAGGCCAAATCCCAAGGAATGTTCACACTACCACACATTTGCCCCCATGTCAAGCGGTAGAAAAGTAATGCTCAATATTCTCCAATCCAGATTCAAGTGTACATGAACAATGAACTTCCACATGTTCAAGCTGCATTTAGACAAGGATGGGGAATGAAAGATCAAATTGCCAACATCCATAGGATCATTAAAAAAGCAAGAGATCTCCAAAAAGGAAAAGCAAAGCCAAAACCGAAACCTCTACTTCTGCTTCACTTTTTACGCTGAAGCCTGTGACTGTGGGGATGACAACAAAGTGTGAAAATAATAATAATAAAGTGGTGGGAAAACCAGATCATCTGACCTGCTTCTTGAGAAATCTATATCCAGGTCAAGAAGCAACAGGATACGGGATAACAGGCTGCTTTCAAATCAGGAAAAGATTGTGCCAAGGCTGCATATTGTCACCCTGCTTAATTAACCACTATTTAGTGTAAAACTTGTGAAATGCCAAGCTGGATGATGCACAAGCTTGAATTAATACTGCTGGGAGAAATACAAATAAACTCTGTGAAGAAGATGACATCACCCTTATGGCAGAAAGTGAAGAGTAACTAAAGAGCCTTTTGATGAAAATGAAAGAGAGGAGTGAAAAATTTGGCTTAAAAACTCAACTTTCAGAGAACTAACATCATGACATCCAATCCAATCAATGCTCAGCAAAGGGAGAAACAATGGAAAGAGCAAAAGACTCTATTTTGGGGGCTCTAAAATTACTGCTGATGTTGACTGCACAACGAAATTAAAAGATGTACTCCTGGGAAGAAAGCTATGACCAAACTAGACAGCATCTTGGAAAGCAGAAACATTGCTTTGCCAAGTCCCACATAGTCAAAGCTATGGTTTTGACAGCAGTCATGTATCGATGTGAGATTTAGACTCTAAAGACAGCTGAGTGCAGAATTCTTGATGCGTTTCAAATAGTTTTGCTGAAAACTAAGTGTCTCTTGGCCTTAAGGAGGCTAAAAGAAATCAGTCCTGAATATTCATTGGAAGGACTGATTTTGAAGGTGAAGCGCCAATAATTTGGCCACCTTATGAGACTAACTGACTCATTTGAAAATACTTTGATGGTTGGAAACATTGACTACTGAAGCAGAAGAGGACAACAGAGTATGAGATGGTTGGGAGGAATCACTGACTCGATGGACGTGAGTTTGTGTATGCTCCGGGAGTTGATGATGGACAGGGAAGCATACGTGGCTGCAGTCCATGGTGTCGCAAAGTGCTGAACATGATCCAGAGACTGAACTGAACTAAAATCAAATGTAGAATCACCTACATTTTTACTTGTGAATATAGTGATGCTGGTTTTACTACAGGATACTTGGCATTTTTTAAATTTCATTCATGGAAACATGGAAGCTCTTTTTCTTAGGTGAAATGTGGAATTCTCTACACCTCATGTATAAAAATCCAGTTAGTGATCTCTACCATTAAATGAGGAAATATGTATATTTCACATATGAAAATCTTGTCACTGACTTTCTGAAGATAAGGAGAACCAGTATGAAATTTCAATTTTCTCTATTGCACAAATGAAAATCTGGACACCACTGTTATTTCATAAAGTGGAGAATCTTTGCATTTCTCAAACATATAGCAAAAGAAAGAGTTTCTTCCATGAAATGTGTGATGTCCTGTATTTACTGTATTAAAAGTTAGGTGCTAATTTTCCATCTTGGATGTTAGACTTCTCTATATTTCGTATTTGTGATCAGAATGGATATTTTCCTATATTAAAAAAAAAAAAAACTGGAAATCTCTATATTTCATATGATGCACCGGTTCTTCAGCTACAGAAACACCTATGTTCCCAGTTTTCCTGTTTCCCTGTGCCTTGAACATTTGTGTGTGTCTACACACGTGAGTTTGTGAGCTGTGTTTTTCTGTTTTTTTCTATGTGGATGTGTATTTCCACAGCTGATGAAGAGATGAAGGTGACAGATGTCTAGCAAGCAGAAGGATCTTTGCTCATTTCCAAGACAAACCTTTCAATAGTGTATTAATCCAAGTCTGTGTGCTGACCAAGTATGCTGAAGTAGCTTAAGTGGAACAGTTTTATGAAGACTTATAAGACGGTCTAGGACTAACACCCCCCAAAATGTGTCCTTTTCATCATAGAGGAATGGAATGCAAATGTAGAAAGTCAAGAGATACCTGAGTAACAGACAAACTTGGCATTCGAGTACCAAAGGAACCCAGTCAAAGGTTAACAGAGCTCTGCCAAGAGAGCACACAGCTTATAGCAAGCACCCTGGGGGACAACACAAGAGAAGACTCTACACATGGAATCATCAGATGTGCAATACTGAAATCAGGTTAATTATTTTCTTCTAGCCGAAGATGGAGAAGCTATGCATAGTCAACCAAAGCAGGACTGAGAGCTAACTGAGGCTCAGATCATGAAGTCCTTGTTGCCAAATTCAGACTTACATTAAAAAAGAAGGGAAAACTACTAGACTATTCAGATATTATCTAAATCAAATCCTTTAGGATTAAACATGAGGGTGACAAAGAGTTTCAAGGGATTAGATCTGATAGAACGTGTGACTGAGGAAATACAGACAGAGGTTTGTGGCTCTGTATAAGAAGTAGTGACCAAGCCGTCCTCAAGAAAAAGAAATACAAAAAGGCATAATGGCTTTCTAAAGATGACTTACAAATAGATGAGAAGAATAGAAGCAGAAAGCAAAGGAGAAAAGGAAAGATACACCCATTTTAAGGTCAGAGTTCCAAAGTACAGGAAGGAAAGAAAGAAAGGCTTCCTCAGTGATCAAAGCGAAGAAATAGAGGAAAATAGTAGGATGAGCAAGACCAAAGATTCCTTCAAGAAAGTTAGAGATACCAAAGGAATATTTCAGGCAAAGATGTTTAAAATAATGTACAGAATTTTCATGGACGTAATGGAAGCAGAAGATATTAAAAAGAGTTGGCAAAAATACACAGAAGAATTATACAAAAAAGGGTGTTCATTACCCAGATAACCAAGACGTTTTGATCACTCACCTAGAGCCAGACATCATAGAATGTGAAGTCAAGCAGTCCTTATGAACATCCATATGAACAAAGCTAGTGGAATGGATGGAATTCTAGTTGAGTTATTTAACAGTTGTGTAAGTTCTTCACTCAATATGCCAGCAAATTTGGAGAACTCAGCAATGGACACAGACCTTGAAAAGTTCATTCCTATCTCATAGAAAGATACTGCCAAAGATTGTGCATACAAACATACAGTTGCCCTCATCTCAAACACAAGGAAAGTAGTATTCAAAATTCTACAAGCCAGGCTTCAACAGTACATGAACCATGAAATTCCAGATGTTCCAAGTGGATTTCGTAAAGGCAGAGAAACCAGAAATTAAATATCCAACATCTGTGGGATCATCAAGATAACAAGAGAGCTACATGAAAAAACAAACTAACAAAAATCTACTTCTACTTCATGTTTATATCAAAGGTTTTGACTGTGTGGATCACAAGACACTATGGAAAACTCTTAATGTGATAGAAATACCAGATCAATTGACCTGCCTCCTAGGAAATCTGTATGCAACTCAAGAAGAAACTGTTACAATTGGATGTAAAGCAATGGACTGTTTTCAAATAAGGAAAGGATTATGACAAGGCTGCATATTGTCACCCTACTTATTTAAATTATATGTAATGTCCACGTCAATCGCTCAGTCATGTTCGACTCTTTGTGACCCCATGAGCCGCAGAACGCCAGACCTGCTTGTCCATTACTAACTCCTTGAGTGTACTGAAACTTATGTCCATTGAGTCGGTAATGTTATCCAGCCATCTCATCCTCTGTCATTCCTTTCTCTTCCTACCCTCAATCTTTCACAGCGTGAGGATCTCAGTTGTTCGCATTGGCTGGCCAAACTATTGGAGTTTCAAATTCAACATCAGTCATTCCAATGAACATCCAGGACTCATCTCCTTTAGGATTGGCTGGTTGCATATCCTTATAGTCCAATGGACACTCAAGAGTATTCCCCAACACCATAATTCAAAAGCATCAATTCTTGGCACTCTTTATAGTCCAAATAAGACATCCATACATGACTACTGCAAAAAATCATAGCTTGACTAAACAGAGCTTTTTTGGCAAAATCAAGTCTCTGCTTTTTAATATGCTGTCTAGCATGGTCATAACTTTCCTTCCAAGGAGTAAGCATTTTAGTTTCATGGCTACAATCAACATCTACAGTGATTTTGGAGCCCCCCCCCCCCAAAATATATATATATATAATATTGGCAGCCACTCTTTCCACTCTTTCCCCATTTGTTTGCCAGAAGTGATGGGACTGGAGGCCATAATCTGAGTTTTTAAAAGTTGAACTTTAAGCCAATGTGTTCACTCTCATTACATTACTCAAGAAACTCTTCAATTTTTCTTTACTTCCTGCCAAATAAGTGGTGTCACCTGTATATCTGAGGTTATTGATATTTCTCCCAGCAATCTTGATTCCAGTTGTGCTTCTTTCAGGCCAGCGCTTCTCATGATGTTCTCTGCAAATAAGTTAAATAAGCAGGGTGACAGTACAGCCTTGATATGTTCATTTTCCTATTTGGAACCAGGATGTTATTCAATATCCAGTACTAACTATTCATTCCTGACTTGCATACAAGTTTCTCACGAGGCAAGTCTGGTGGTCTGGTGTTTCGATCTCTTTCAGAATTGTCCATAGTTCTTTGAGATCCATACGGTCAAAGGATTTTGCATGGTGAATAAAGCAGAAATAGATGTTTCTCTGGAACTCTCTTCCTTTTTCGGTGATCCAGCAGATGTTGGCTGTTTGATCCCTGGTTCCTCTACCTTTTATAAAACCACCTTGAACTTCTGGAAGTTCACGGTTCACCCATTTTTGAATCCTGGTGTGGAAAATATTGAGCACTATTTACTAGCAAGCGTGTGAGATGACTGCAATTGTGCGGTAGGTTTGAGCAATCTTTGGCATTGACTTTATTTGGGATTGTAATGAAAGCTGACCTTTTCCAGTCCTGTGGTCTCTGCTGAGTTTTCCACATTTGCTGAAATATTGAGTGCAACCCTTTCACAGCATCATCTTTTAGGGTTTGAAATACCTCAACTGAAATTCTGTCACTTCCACGGGGTTTGTTCACAGTGATATTTCCTAAGGTTCACTTGGCTTCCCATTCCAGAATGTCTGGCCCTAGGGGATGATAAGTGATCACAGTATCGTGATTATATAGGTGGTAAAAAAATCTTTTTTGTATACTTCTTCTGAGTATTTGTTGCACCTCTTCTTAATATCTTCTGCTTCATTAGGTCCATACCATTTCTGTTCTTTATTGAGCCATTCTTTGCATGAAGTATTCCCTTGGTATCTCAAATTTTCTTGAAAGGGCTCTAGTCTTTCCCATTCTATTGTTCCCATCTATTTCTTTGCGTTGATCACTCAGGAAGGCTTTCTTAACTCTCCTTGCTATTCTTTGCAACTGTGCATTCAAATGGATAAATCTTTCCTTTTCTCCTTTGCTTTTAGCTTCACTTTTTTTCACAGATCTTTGTAAAGTCTTCTCAGACAGCCGTTTTTCTTTTTTGCTTTTCATTTTCGTGCAGATGGCCTTGGTTCCTGTCTCCTGTACAATGTCACAAATTTCAGCCCATAGTTCATATGTTGTGTACAACATGCTAAATGCCAGGCTTTAAGAAGCACAAGTATGAATAAAGATTACTTCGAGAAATATCACTCTTATGGTGGAAGATGATGTAGCTATAAAGAACCTCTTGATGACAATGAAAGAGGAGAGTGAAAATTTTGAGTTAAAACTCAACATTCAGAAAACTAATATCATGATATATGGTACCATCCATGCTTAAAATATGGTTGGAGAAACAATGGAAATACTGATAGACTTTATTTTGGGGGGCTCCAAAATAATTGCAGATTGTGACTATAGCCGTAAAATTAAAAGGCACTTGGTACTTGGATTAATAGCTATGAACTACCTAGACAGTGTAATGAAAAGCAGAGAGATTGCTTTGCCAGCGAAGGTCCACCTGGTTAAAGCGATGGTTTCTCCTGCAGTAATTTACGGATGTGAGATTTAGACTGTAAAGACAGCTGAGCATGGAAGAATTGATGCCTTTAAAATGTGCCATTGGTGAAGAACCTTGACAGTCTCTTGGACGTCAAGGAGGCTAAAGGAAATCAGTCCTGAATATACATTGGAAGCACAGATGCTGACACACATACTCGAATATTCCTGACCCCTGATGCAAAGAACTGACTCATTGGAAAAGACCCTGATGCTGGGGAACATTGAAGGCAATAAGAGAAGAGGACGACAGAGGATGAGATGGTTAGATGGCATCACCGACATGACAGACATGAGTTTGAGTAATCTCTGGGAGTTGGTGATGGACAGGGAAGCATGACAAGGTGCAGTTCATGGGGTAGCAAAAGTTGAAAACGACTGAGAGACTGGACTGAATTGAACTCAAATGGAAAATTACCTACATTTTTGAGTGCAAATATGGAGATGCTTGTTTTACTCTATGATATATTGCATTATTTTTCTTCATTTTAAGAAAATCTGGAAACAGTTTTTTTTTTTTTTTTTAATGTGAAATGTGGACTAGTCTATACCTCATACATGAATCCTTGTGGTGGTTGTCTAACATCAAGTGAAAAGTTCTGGATATTTCACAAATGAAAATCTTATCACTGCTTTTAAAGTCATGGAAAACCAGTATGTAATTGGAACTATCTCTATTGCACAAGTGAAAATATGGGCACCATTGTTTCTTCATGAAGTAAAGAGTTTGTTGTATTTCTGAAAATATATACCAAAACAAAGAATGGATTCCATGAAGTGGGAAATGACTTGTATTTACTGTATCAAAACCTGGGGGGAAGTCTCCGTCATGGAATTTGGACGTCTCTACACTTCATATTTGAGTTCAGAATGGATATTTTCCTATAAGAAATATGGAAATCTCTATATTTCACATAAGGCACTGGTTCTTCAGCTGCAGAAACACCCATGTTCCCTATTTGCCTATGTTTCCGTGTGCCTTGCACATTTGTGTGTGTAGCCACGTAGGCTTGTTTCCAATGTTTGTGTGTTTTTCTCTGTGGATGTGCGTCCAATCACAAATGACAGAGAGGTGAAAGTTACAGACCACGAGATATGGAACAAGCAGAAGGAGGCACCAGGCATCCACAGACTGGGAGAGACTGCTCCATGCATCTGTGAGACATGAAATAAGGAAAGGATGACCAGTGACAACTCAGGACTGTGAATTCACAAATCTGGGTTTACATCAAGAGACATGAAGAAGTTCACAGTTTCTGCTGTGGTGATGTGTGCTTGTACCAGCAAGAGGATGTGGAACGGTTAAAGATCCATCCAGTACAACTCCAGTGGTGTGGGGCTTTTAAAACATAGCCTGTGGACCCCTCAGTCTGTGGGAAGTAGGCTGGCCTGTGGAAACGGTGGACATGGCTATAACTGGAAATAAGAGTGTCAAGAGGAGAAGGTCCTTCAGGAAAGAGTAGAAACTGAAAGGAGGAGGAATAGAAAGAAAACCTGTTGCACTGGAGAATTTTTCCAAATTAGGGGAAGGCCCTGGGATAGTGCTGCCTCGGATCAGCCAATCAGGTAACACACTCTCTCTTTACGAGTGACCAACAATACCGTCATGTGAGACAAATGACATGAAAAGGTAGGATCCTTCATTGTGAAACCACACGCATCCTAGAAAATACAGAGTGACCTTGGCTCTGTCCAGGCACTTCAAGCCTATCTGACAGCTCAGAATGGTGAAAAAAGTTCAGATATGGGATGGAGGCATTTCCCCCTTTGGCAGTGTGTGCCTGTAAGGGAGTGAAGATGGGAAAGTAGAAGGGTGTGAACCCAACTTTTCCTGTGAGAACTCCAAAATTACAGCTTGTTTTTGAAGGACAATTGACACGAGAATGTTGGGTCCCACCAAAAAGAGCAACAACAACAACAGATGTCCAAGGGCAAAGGGAAAGACCCAAGAAGACTGTAGCAGTGGTGAATTTGCATTTAGAATCAATAAATACCAGCGATGCCTCAAATGCTCGATAAAACATTTTGTGCACCTTTACCCAGAGACCGCACAGAGACAGAGTCAGAACTGAATTTAAGTGATTGACTGTCTCCTGCAGAGGCATGGGTCAGCAATGGCCTGACAGGGAAGAGAGGCTCCAGCTGCTACAGACCTGGTTCATTCAGTTTTTGACATAAGCTCTCTTACCGAAGGTCACCTTACAACCTAATATAAAGTCACCTAGCACACAATCCACAAGTTGCAAGAAATGATTCCAAAGAATTTTTCATATATTTAAGAAAGCTCTAGGACTCCTACAGTTTTCTTAACCTTGGGATCTGGCAAAAGGACTGAGAACCCTTGGAAATTTGACTCTGGAGGCCAGTGGGATTTGATTATACAACTTCCACAGGAGTGAAACAGACTGTTGGAGGGCACACTCAAAACCTTGTGTGCATGAGGAGTCAAGAATAAGGAGCAGTGTCCCCAAAAGAGACTGAGCCAGACTTGCTTGTGAGTGTCAATGAGTCTCCGGCAGAAAGTGGGATGCAGAGGTGTCTCGGGCCCTGAATACAAGAGTGCTTGCTCAAATCATTTTGAAGGCCCTCCCAATGACTTTCGTTTCCCATATGATAGTTTGGGCTCAGCTCAGATAACAAAGCCTGAACACAGCCACACCCATCAAGAATATATTGAATTATAGATTCATTGAATATGGCCCCATAGATCAGAGATGGACCGAGGCTCACTCACAGTCAGTTTCTCCCATCAGGAAGTACATAAGCCTCTTATTTTTATCCATCACAGGGCAGAGAGAAAGAAAAGCACAATCACAGAAAACTGACCAAACTGTTCAAATGGATCACAGCCTTGTCTACCTCAATGAAGCTATGAGACCTACCGTGTAGGGCCACGCATGATAGATTGGACATAGTGGAGGATTCTGGCAAAATGTGGTCAAGTGGAGAAGGGAATGGAAAACTACTTAAGTATCCTTGCTTTGAAAATCCCATGAACGATATGAAAAGCTAAAAAGATAGGTCATTGAAAGATGAACTCTCCAGGTTGGTAAGTGTCCTGTATACTTCTGGAACTCAGTGAGGAAGTAATTCCAGAGAAAATGAAGAGATGGAACCAAAGGAGAAACAACACCAAGGTGTGGATGTGAGTGGTGTAAAAGTAAAGTTTGATGCTGTAAAGAATGATATTTCATAGGAATCTAGAATGTGAGGACCATGATGAAGGTAAATTTTACGTGGTCAAACAGGAGATGACAAGTGTGACGATCAAAGTTTCAGCAATCAGTGAACTAAAACTGAATGGAATGGACAAATTTAATTCAGATGACCATTTTATTTTCTAAAGTGGGTAAGAATCCCTAGAGAAGAAATGCAAGAAGCTGCCCTCATCAATAAAAACAGTGTGGATTTCAGTACTTGATTGCAATATAAAAATGAAACATCTCTGCTTGTTTTCAAGGCTAACCATTCAGTAGCATTGTAATCCAAGTCTGTGTCATGACCAGTAATGCTAAAGTTGAAGTTGAGCTGCAGGTCAGGGTGAAGCTGAGGTCTGGGATTACCAGTAGAACATTCTAGGACGTACACACAAAGAACAAGATGCTATTTTCATCATATGGGGCTGGAATGTAAAAGTAGGAAATTGAGAACTACCTAAAGGAACAGACATGTTTGGTCTTCGGGTACAAAATAAACCAGGGCAAAATCTATCATAGTTTTGCCAAGACAACTTACTGTCATTGGATACACCCTCTTCCAACAACACGAGATGTGACTCCAGACATGCACATCATCAGATGATCAATACCCAAATCAAACTGATAATATACTATGGAGCTGAGGATAGAGAGTCTCTTTCAGTTCAGATCAGTTCAGTTCAGTCGCTGTTTCATTTCCAAGTCTTTGTGACCCCATGAACCTCAGCACAACAGGCCTCCCTGTCAATCACCAACTCCTAGAGTTACTCAAATTCATGTCCATTGAGTGGGTGAGGACATCCAACCATCTCATCCTCTATCGTCCCCTTCTCCTCCTGCCCCCAATCTCTCCCAGCATCAGGGTTTTGTCTATTGAGTCAACTCTTCGCATGATGTGACCAAAGTATTAGATTTTCAGCTTTAGCATTAGTCCTTTCAAAGATCCCCTAACACTAATCTCCTTTAGAATCAGTCCTTTAGGACTGGTTGGATTTCCTTGCAACCCAAGGGACTCTCAAGAGTCTCTCCAAAACCACAGTTCAAAGGCATAAATTTTTTTGCACTCAACATTCTTCACCATCTAACTCTCACATCCATACATGACCACTGGAAAAACAATAGACTTGACTAGATGGACCTTTGTTGGCAAAGTGATGTCTTTCCTTTTTAATATAATATCTAGGTTAGTCATCACTTTCCTTCTGAGGAGTAAACGTCTTTTACTTACATGCCCACAATCACCATCTTCAGGGACTTTGGCGCCCCCCAAAGTAAAGGCTGACATTATTTCCACTGTTTCCTCATCTATTTCCATGAAGTGATGGGACAAGATGCCATGATCTTAGTTTTCTGAAAGTTGAGCTCTAAGCCAACTTTGTTACTCTCCTCTTTCACTTTCATCAAGAGACTTTTCAATTCCTCTTCACCCTCTGCCATTTGGGTGCTGTCATCTGCATACCTCAGGTTATTGAAATTATTTCCGGCATTCTTGATTCCAGCTTCTTCCATGCCAGCGTTTCTCATGGTGTACTCTGCATAGAAGTTAAATAAGCAGGTGACAATATACAGCCTTGAAACACTCCTTTCCCTATTTGGAATTAGTCTGTTGTTTCATGTCCGGTTTTAACTGTTGATTCCTGATCTACATATAGGTTTCTCAAGAGGTAGGTCAGGTGACCTGGTATCCCCATCTCTTTCAAAATTTTCCACAATTTATTGTGATCCAAACAGACAATGGCTTTGGTATAGTCAATAAAGCAGAAATAGATGTGTTTTCTGGAACTCTCGTGCTTTTTTGGTGATTGAGAGGATGTTGGCAATGTAATCTCTGGTTCCTCTCCCTTTTCTAAAAGCAGCTTGAACATCTGGAAGTTCACAGTTCATGTATTGCTCAAGTCTCTATACAGTCAGCCAAAACAATACTGGGAGTTGACTGTGGCTCCGATCAACCACACCTATTGAAAAAATTTGTACTTACATTGAAGAAAGTAGGGAAAACCCCTTGATCATTCAGATATAACCTAAATAAAATATCTTTTGAGTGAAATCGCAAATGTCAAATTGATTCCAGGAATTAGATCTAAAAGAGAACTTTGTACAGAAGTTTGTGATACTTTACAAAATGAAGCAATGAAGCATATCCCCAACAGAAAGAAATGCAGAAGGCAAAATGGTTACCTGAAGAAGCCTCAAAAACAGCTGAGGAAAAGGAAACAAAAAGAGAGAGAAAGAGAGAGAGAAGTGGAAGGGGAAAAAGATCAGGAAATTTACACCCATATGAATGCATAGTTCTGAAGCATAGCTCTGGCTTATAAGAAAATCATCCTCATTGATCTATGCCAAGAAATAGGGGAAAACAATAGAATAAGAAAGACTAGAGATCTCCTCAAGAAAATTAAATATACCAGGGGAACATTTTATGCAATGAAAGGCACAATAAAGGACACACATATTAGGGAACAAAGAGAAGAAGAAATATTAGAAGAGGTGGCAAAAACACAAAGAAAATGGTCAACCCTGAAGAGCACGATGGTATCGTCACTCACCTAGACCCAGATATCCTAGAATGCATAGTCAAGAAGGCTTTAGTTAACATTAGTGAGAACAAACATGGTGGGGTGATGACTATCCAGTTGAGATATTTCAACTCCTAAAATATGATGCTGTGAAAGTGCCGCACTCAATATGAAGGCAAGTTTGGAGAACTCAGCAATGGCCACAAGACTGAAAATGATCCCTTTTCATCGCATTCCCAAAGAAAGACAATGTCAGACTCTTTGAACTAACACACAATTGCATTCACCTCACATAAAGCAAAAAGTAATGCACGGAATTCCCCAGGAAGTTTTCAACAGTATGCAAAGGAAGAATTTCCAGAGGTTCAGGCTGCCTTTAGAAAAGGCAGAGGAACCAGAGATTAAATTGTCCAAACCCGTTGTATGCTCAAAAAAGCAAACAAGTTCAAGAAACACATCCACTGCTTTATTGACTATGTCAAAACCTTCAGCTTGTGGAACACAAAAAGTGTGGAAAATTCTTCAAGAGATGGGAATACCATACCACCTGACATGCCTCCTGAGAAACTTCTTTGCAGATAATGAAACAACAGTTATCATGGATGGGGAACAATGGGCTGGTTCCAAGTTGGGCAAAGTAGCAACTCCAGGCTATATATTGTCACCATATTTACTTATGTAGACTGTGTCATGTGAAATGCAAAGCTGGATGAAGCACAAGCTGGGATCCCGTTTTTCAGGAGATATAGAAACAAATACAAATATAGGACGACACCACCATAACGGCAGAAAGTGAAGAGAAACTAAGAAATCTCTTAATGAAAGTGAAATTGGAGAGTGAAAATTTTGGTTTCAACCTTAACATTTAATGACTGAAGTTTATGGCCGTCTGGTCCCAACTCTTCATGGCAAAGTGACGGGGAAACAGTGGAAATCATGACAGGCTTTGCTTTCTTGGACTTCAAAATCACTGTAGATGGTGGCTGCAGATATAAAAGCTAGACAAATATAGACAGCATTTTAAAAAGCAGAGACATCACGTCCATCTAGTCAAAGCTATGGTTTTTCCAGTAGTCACGTATGGATGTGAGATTTGGACCTTAAACCTGACTACCGAAGAACTGATATTGTGATCGATCGTATTGGAAAAGACGATTGAGATTTGCACTGCATGTAGAAGGAACGAGTGAATCCTAAAAGAACTTGGTCATGAGTATTCGGAGAAATGCTGAAGCTGAATCTTCAGTATTTTGGCCACTTGATGTGAAGAAAGACACTGTAAAACACTCTAGTACTGGGAAAGACTGACAACAGAAGGAGAATTGGACGACAGAAATTGAGAAGTTTGGATGGGATCCTCATTTTCCAAATAACAGCAAGAGAGATATTGCATCACCACTTGATCCAGATGTATTTGAGCAAGTTCTGGGAATTTTAGATGAACAGGTAAGCCTGGCATGCTTCAGTTGATGGGGTCATAAAGTGTAGGGTGAATGAGGGACAGAAATAACTTGAACTGAATGGTGGTGGGCTGTTTGCATCAAGGCATCCTAGGACAGTGATGTTCCTGAGAGCAGTTCAGAGCCTTCAGCTTTTCAGTCTTAGGGAGAACGGAATAGCTGTCATCACAAAGATGTCTCGCTTCTTGAGCCAAAAATTCTGACATAAATTCCTTTCTTTCTCTGGGATCTCATCCTTGGATGTGGATGGCAGAGAGGCAAAATGTCTCTCTGCACTTGAGGGATGGTTCTGAAACTCTGACTGGAGGACAATCTCTGATTTTTTTGTGGTAATCCTGAGTGTAATGTGCACCATGAGACTGTCTATCACAGCCTTATGAGGGCAAGAGAAAGAGAACCTTGGCATTTAGCAAGTTAGGGAGGCCTGTCCTGGAATCATGCCCTCTTGGAACATTTGGGAGAAGAATGCCACTTTCTGAACAATAGAGCCATGAGTTGTGGGCCCAGGGCAGGCAGGCTCTCCAGGGTGTGATCTGTGTGGGGGTTCGGTGCAAGTGTGTGTAGAAGTAAACTGTGGTGTTGCCAAAAAAGGAAGCCACCTGACCTTTTGGACTTCACATTCAGTGACTTGTTTCAGCAGAGGTGCTTTGAATCCATATGTACCTTCTTCATGATATTGCTTCAGACACAGTGCTGTCACATTCTCTTTGGCCTTTTGGAGGCCTCAATTTGGACTTTCCCTGCTACAGGGAGACAACCATAGGGGGAGGGGGAGTGAAAACCTCTCCTAACAGACTATTACACAATTAGGAGGCACAGGTGCACCTCTCTCAGAAAGTCATGGGCCTGAGTGGGTACTGGGCCTGCCATAAGAGCGTGGCATTGACAAACAATGATTTTGAGAGAGCTTGATGAAATGGGGTGCTCAAAGTCAGTGCTGTCCAAAGCTCCATGCTATTTCTGGTGTGGCTTCTGGAATGCAAGTGCATGGAATGGAATCATGCCAATGTGACTGGCACTGTGAACCAGTCAATGTGATGGAGGAATATAGACTAGCACCACTCATTCAGTTGTCCACCATGAATGGACACACAACAAAAGAGCCCACACAACACTTTGAATGTCAGTCCTCCTCATGAGCATATCCCAACACTTTGTAACCTTCCAGAATAAACAATATTGATAGAAGAGGACACTAACTTGATTAACAAGTAAATGGAAGAAAACCACCAGAGAAAATGAGAGGTGCTTACGCAAGTCCATTATCCTGGACAAGCAAAGGTATGGTTCTGCATCTATGAAAATTTCCTTTTAGCATTGGGTGTATCTGTGTCTCTGTGTGCACTCACTGTTCCAACACTGCATGAAGACTGTCAGAACTGGCCTGGCTGGCAGATAGAAGCCAGGCAATCAAACCCAAGGATATCAGAGTGGCAGGAAGAGAGCACTCAGGGCCATTCAAGGAGATGCAAAGCAGCCAAGAAACAGAATGGCCCAGATTACAAAGCAAAGTGATGGGGTATGCAGAACCCCTACAAAGAGCTTTCTGTCTTTCTCAAATGCAGCAGTATTCTTTCATCCACAGGACCAGGCACATCTTTTTTTATGTAAGGTTTGGGAGCCTAATGGCTCTGTAGCATAAGGTGATGCTGCCTCCTGAGTAGAATTGCCCAAGAAAGGCAATGGCAACGAAGCTCAAGCTACCACTCAGTTACACTCAACTCGCACATGAGTAAAGTAATGCTGAAAATTCTCCAACCAGACTTCAGCAATACGTGAATCATGGACTTCTAGATGTTTAAGCTGGCTTTAGAGAAGGCAGAGGAACTAGAGATATGATTGCCAACATTCTCTGGATCATCTCAAAAGCAAGAGAGTTCCAGAAAAACATCTATTTCTGCTCTATTGACTATGCCAAAAACTTTGACTGTGTGGATCACAATAAACTGAGGAAAATTCTGAAAGAGATGGGAATACCAGACCACCTGACTTACGTCCTGAAAAATCTTCATGCAGGTAGGAAGCATGAGTGAAATCTGGACGTGGAAAAACAGACTGTTTCCAAATAGGAAAAGGAGTACGTCAGACTGTATATTGTCACCCTGCTCATTTAACTTATATGCAGAATACATCATGAGAAACACTGGGCTGGATGAAGCACAAGCTGGAGACAAGATTGCCGAGAGAAATATCAATCACCTCAGATATGAAGATCATACCACCCTTATCGCTGAAAATGAAAAAGAACTAAAGAGCCTCTTGATGAAATTGAAAGAGGAGAGTGAAAATGCTGGCTTAAAGTTCATCACTCAGAAAACTAAGACCATGGCCTCTGATCTCATCGCTTCATGACAAATAAATGCGGAAAGAATCGAAAAAGTGGCTGCCTTTATTTGTTTGATCTCCAAAATCACGGCAGATGGTGACTGCAGCCATGAAATTAAGAGACACATCCTCCTCAGAAGGAAACTTATGATCAATGTAGACAGCATAGTAAAAAGCAGAGACATTATTTTATCAACAAAGGTCCATCTTATGAAGGCTATGGTTTCTCCACTAGACATGCATGAATGTGAGATTTGGACTATAAAAAAAAAAAAAAGATACTGAGCACTGAAGCACTGATGCTCTCCAACTGTGGTGTTGAAGAAGACTCTTTAGAATCCCTTGGACTTCAAGGAGTTTCAAACAGTACATCCTCAAAGAGAGCAGTCCTAAGTGTTCTTTGTAAGGACCGATGTTGAAGTTGAAACTCCAGTAATTTGGCCACCTTATGTGAAGAACTGACTCACTGGAGAAGACTCTGGTGTTGAGAAAGATTGAAGGCAAGAGGAGAATGGGATGACAGAGGATGAGATTGCTTGATGGCATTATCGACTCAATGGAGATCAGTTTGAGCACACTCCTGTAGTTGATGATATACAGGGAGGTATGGCATACTGAAGGCCATGGGCTCATGAATAGTAAGACAAGACTGAGCGCCTGAACTGAACTGAACCTGCAGAATTTGCCAGTTTCCAATATCACTCAAGTCTTCGCACAATTTTAAGCATCAGTGCTTTGTAGTGGATGGCTTAGGATGATCCTCCTGCTGCTCCCAGCCCCAAAGGGCTAAGGTGATAGGGTTAGCTGGCATGTGTTCTCACTTGGAGGCAGGAAGAAAACAGAACTACTTTGAAAGGGACCTTCTACAGTAAATGAGCTGACTGCAATGCCCCTGTCACTTATGAGTCATGTCCCTTAGCGGGATGCTGACTTTGATATCCCTTAATTAGAGCTTCATCTGTAATTCTCTTTAGATAGAGAGAATTCCATCTCTAAATAGGAAATTCTCTGTAGGTCGCATATTGGCGTAAGTACAAAATGTTTCTACGTGAAGCACAGAACTTGGTGTTTCAAATAAGAATATATGCATGTAAATTCCATGTATGAAATATGAAATTCTCTATATTGCATATGTGAATTTCTCAACCCTCAATTTCCTCAATGAAAATGGAGATCTCACTTGAACTTAGCCAAAAGGGTGCACAGTTTCATTTTCAGTTGTTTGTGAATCCATTTGGTAAAGGATAATACATTTGTTTACCAAACCTTGAAAGGAATGGCTGATGCAATTTGCAGTGGGAGAGTGAATTTCTATCTCCTTTTATAAGCTGCATATTACAGCTGTGAATCTTCCTCTCTCTGCATTGCCTACAGCTGTGCACTAACTAAGGCATCGCACAGAAAGGTAGATTTCATCCTGTCACCTGTATAGTACCTTAAACCATAGGAATGACATTACCAAGAATGTTCCCAAAGTTTCAGTTCAGTTCAGTTCAGTTCAGTCGCTCAGTCGTGTCTGACTCTCCGCGACCCCATGAATCACAGCACGCCAGGCCTCCCTGTCCATCACCAACTCCAGGAGTTCCCTCAAACTCATGTCCACAGAGTGGGTGATGCCATCCAGCCATCTCAATCTCCGTCGTCCCCTTCTCCTCCCGCCCCCAACTTTTCCCAGCATCAGAGTCTTTTCCAGTGAGTCAACTCGTCACATGAGGTGGCCAAAGTATTGTAGTTTCAGCTTTAGCATCAGTCCCTCCAATGAATATCCAGGATTGATCTCCTTTAGAATGGACTGGTTGGATCTTCTTGCAGTATAAGAGACTCTCAAAAGTCTTCTCCAACACCACAGTTCAAAAGCATCAATTCTTCGGTGATCAGCTTTCTTTACAGTCCAACTCTCACATCCATACATGACCACGGGAAAAACCATTGCCTTGACTAGACGGACCTTGGTTGGCAAAGCAATGTCTCTGCTTTTTAATATACTATCAAGGTTGGTCATAACTTTCCTTCCAAGGAGCAAGCGTCTTTTAATTTCATGGCTGCAATCAGCATCTGCAGTGATTTTGGAGCCCCCCAAAAATAAAGTCTGACACTGTTTCCACTGTTTTTCCATCTATTTCCCATGAAGTGATGGGACCAGATGCCATGATCTTTGTTTTCTGAATGTTGAGCTTCAAGCCAATCTTTTCACTCTCCTCTTTCACTTTCATCAAGAGGCTTTTGAGTTCCTGTTCACTTTCTGCCATAAGGGTAGTGTCATCTGCATATCTGAGGTTATTGATATTTTTCCCGGCAATCTTTATTCCAGCTTGTGCTTCTTCCAGCCCAGCATTCCTCATGATGTACTCTGCATATAAAATCCCAAATTTTAGAGCACATTAAACAAGACTAATGGTTCTAATGGTGGGAATCACTCTCTCTCTCTCTCTCTCACACACACACACATAATGATCTCCCAATTAATTAACAAATCTTACTGGTTGTAGTTCAGACCAGAACCCTCCCAAATCAGGCAGCACATGCTACTGCAAATTAGCATCTGCATAACTAATATAATTTTACACCTCTTCATTAAGCTAATTACTGAACAGTGCTGAATGTCACCAGAACACAATACTTAACAATGTGCATAGCTAACATTGTATATCTTCAATTGTGTCTCAATAACTAGTCAGTTAATAGACATTTTAGGAAGGACACATAAAGTTGGCTTGGAGATTTTAGGGAGGATTTCCCTCATTTGAAATAATCATTTAAATGTCAAAGTTGAAGTATAGCTCTTATTTCATCCCAGTAGTTGACAAACGTGGTACTGAGAGCCCTTGTAGCTAAATTTTAACTTCTGTGAATACATTACTCAATCTCTAGTTAATCCCTTTACCTGAAAATCGGCTCAGACATTCTAAGTAGGTTCTGATCAAGTACCTACAGGCCATTGCATACACCCAGAGGAACTCCTGTACTATCAAATTTTCTAATTCACGTCACAAATCAGTAAGTCCAGCAAGAAACCCCGAGAGCTAAGTGTGTCAAATAGGACCACTGGGAAAACAGCACTATAGGAATTACAAGGCTAAGACCCTGTGTTGCTAGGCGAAAAGGGAATTTTTATTGAGAATAGAGTTTGGATATTCATCATATCCAGTCTTTTCTTTCTTAATATGGTCCATTTCAGACTGGTACAAGTACTGCATACAATTCAGTTTAATGCAGAAGGCAATTCACTTTTTTGAACAAGAGGGAACAAAATAACACCCCAAGAGATGTTGAATCAGGGCCTCAACTTGACAAAGTAGGCTTTTTCAGTCTGGGTTTTAAGTATACTGAGCATATCTAGAAGAAGGTCAGCATTCTAGATCACACCAAGTAGTTATTCAAATGACAGAAATTGGGAAACTCTCTTATAATAATCTAAAAGAAACTTTTAAAAGATCTTTCTTCTAAAAAAGAAACTTTTATCTCCTAGATATTTCTACATAATTGACCAACAATTGTCTCCAATTTATCATATCTTGCCTTACTCCTAAACCTGCTTTAGTATTTTTCTCAAAAAAATGGGAACTCAGTTCCAATTGTTTAAATAAAAAATGGCACAGTCATCATTGACTTTCTTCCTTCACAGGCCACATTTCAGTCTTTGGCACATCTAGCTTTTGAACACTTCTCATCTTCTGCACTTATACTGAAGGTTTCAAGTCATCATTACTGCTAACCTTCTTTATTTATTGTTGTTCCGTCATTAAGTCATGTCTGACTCTTTGTGATTCCATGGACTGCAGCACACCAGGCTTCCCTGTCCATCACCAACTCCCAAAGCTTGCTCAAAATCATGTCCATCCTATCGGTGATACCATCCACCCATCTCATCCTCTGTCATCCCCTTCTCCTCCTGCCTTCAATCTTTCCCAGCATCGGGACCTTTTCCAATGAGTTGGCTCTTTGCTTCAGGTGGTCAAAGTATTGGAGCTTAAGTTACAGCATCAGTCCTTATAATGAAATTTTAGGACTGATTTCCTTTAGGATTGGCTGGTTTGATCTCCTTGCAGTCCAAGGATCTCTCAAGCATCTACTCAACCAGCAGAATTTGAAAGCCTCAGTTCTGTCACTCTATCCTGTCAATTCATTTTATTCCACTTTTAGTACCCCTCAGTGATTTTCTGTATCATTTTGAGTAAAAATAAAAGTCTTTGCAGTTAAAATAAAAAAAGAAGAGAAAAGGAAAACAATGAAAATCTCTTTATTTCATATGAAAATCTGTATGCATATTTTTCTACATGAAAATGGGAATTAAAGGTATTTCACCTATACATTCAGTTCCGTTCAGTTCAGTCGCTCAGTTGTGTCCGACTCTAAGCGACCCCATGAACCACAGCAAGCCTATACATAACTGGATGCTAAATTTCCTACATGACATCTGGAATTTTCTGTATTTCACTTATTAAATGCTAGCCATTGATTTTAGTATACAAAATAAGGAATTTTGATTCTTTCACATATGCCAATCTGGACACAGATTTTCTTCCTTTAAATATGGAATTCTCTATATTTCACACATAAAAACCCAATCGCAGTTGGACTCCATTAAAAAATGAATTAACTATATTCCATTTACCAAAATATGGGCCCAAATTCCAATTGTCTGTATTTCACAAATGAAAATCTCACTCTGATTTTCCTACATGAAATATGGATTTCTATATTTTCCGTATTTGAAACTCTAGGCATGGTGCTTTTTTCCATGAAGTATGAAATCATTTGATATCATATCACCTATACAGTTGCCAGATTTCCTACTAGAAATATGGAATTATTTATTTCATATAGGCAAAGCAATGCCTATATTCCTATTTGAAATATCGATTCTCTACAATTTACGTATGAATATTTGGTGAAGATTTTTTTTCTTACATTACATATAGAATTTTCTACACTTCACAGCTAAAAGTCAGGATAGTTATTTTTCCTGCAAGGAATGAGGAGTTCTTTTTCTTGAACAAGAACATCTGGGTGAAGATTTTCCTACATGAAAAATGGAAGTCTCTGCTTTTCAATTCTTTACCATCTATGCCACTAGGGAACTTGAATGGTTTTAGGAAGACTTGCAATCTCTTTCTAAAATTAACCCCGAGAAAGGATGTCCATTTCATTATAGGGTTCTGGAATGTGAAAACAGAGAATCAGAAGATACCTGGTGCCATGTGCATGTTTGGCCTTGGTGTATGAAATGAGGTGGGACAAAGACTAGCAATGTTTTGGCAAATAGGATGAAAATGAAAATAGTGACAGACAGTTTTCTTCAGTTCCAAAATATCTGGGGACAGTGGCTATATCCACGAAAATAAAAGACCCCTGCTCCTGGGAAGAAAAGCTATGATAAGCCTAGACATAGACAAAATGTAATGAAAAGGAGAGACATCTCTTTGGCAATAAAGGTCCATATAGTCAGAGCTATGCTTTTACCAGTAGACATGTATGGATGTGCTAGTTTCACTATAAGGAAGGCTGTTTGCCAAAGAATTGAGACTTTGCAACTGTGTGCGAAAGATGGCTCTGGAAAGATCCTTGTCCAGTAAGGAGATCAACCCCACCAATCCTAAAGGAAACTAACCCTAAATATCCATTGGAAAGACTGAGGTTGAAGCTGAAATTACAATATTTTGGCTACGCTGGTGTGAATACATAATACATGGGAAAAGATTGAGGTTCTGCCTTGTCACCGAAAAAAAATAATTATTATCGGCTCTGATATGGGTAGATGGAGTACAGGAGGAGAAGGGAACGACAGAGGGTGTGATCGTTGGACAGCATCACTTGACTCCATGAACATGAGTCTTAGAAAAGTATTGGAGATAATCAGAATAGGGATATCTGGAGTGCTGCTGTCCACAGTCTTGCAAACAGTTGGACATGACTGAGTGAGAGAATATCACCAACAACTGTATTTCACATATATCAATCGGGATGAGATTTTCGACCTTGAAACATGGAATTCTCTATATGTCCATAGAAAAATTAGATATTCCTGCTTTCTCTACTTCTTTAATGAATATCTTGGTACAGAACTTACTTCCTAAACTATGACAGTTTGAATATATCATGCACCAAATCTGAATTAAAATATTTTGACATGGAATATGGAAATGAAAAATGACATGGAACATTTGATATTTCAAATATGAAAATCTATGGATAAATTTTCATATGTGAAATAACATGTGAGACACTTGCTCCTTGGAAGAAAAGTTATGACCAACCTTGATAGTATATTAAAAAGCAGAGACATTACTTTGCCAACCAAGATTCGTCTAGTCAAGGCAATGGTTTTTCCCGTGGTCATGTATGGATGTGAGAGTTGGCCTGTAAAGAAAGCTGATCACCGAAGAATCAATGCTTTTGAACTGTGGTGTTGGAGAAGACTCTTGAGAGTCCCTTATACTGCAAGGAGATCCAACCAGTCCATTCTAAAGGAGATCGATCCTGGATGTTCATTGGAATGACTGATGCCAAAGCTGAAACTGCAATACTTTGGCCACCTCATGCGACGAGTTGACTCACTGGAAAAGACTCTGATGCTGGGAAAGTTTGGGGGCGGGAGGAGAAGGGGACGACGGAGAATGAGATGGCTGGATGGCATCACCGACTCTGTGGACATGAGTTTGAGTGTACTCCGGGAGTTGGTGATGGACAGGGAGGCCTGGCGTGCTGTGATTCATGGGGTCGCGGAGAGTCGGACACGACTGAACGACTGAACTGAACTGACTGATGGATGCATTACCAAATTTTCTGTTTCATATGTTGAAATTACACTAGATACTGCTACATGAAAGATAAAATTCTCAGTGTCACATAAGAACCACTACGTGCAGGTTTTAGGACAGAACTATCAAAGCCTCTAAAATTCACAAATGAAAATCTGGGGACAGATTTTTCAATTAAAACTAGGGAATTTTCTGTATATTATATGAAAGTATGGACACAGAATTTTCTGCATGAAATAGGAAATCTTGATGCAATTTGCAGATTTCTCATTTGAAAATCTGTGTGCGCTTTTTTTATGAAATACAGATTGCTCTGCATTTCACATTTGAAAAATGGCATCATTTTGCTACAAAAAAATATGGAATCTTCTATTTCATATAAGACAATGTGATTTTCATGTTTGAGCAATAAAATTCTGTATATTTCACCGAAACAATCTTCTGACAAGAAATACGGAATCTGGTATAATTCACATCTGAAAATCTGAGGACAAATTTGCTCATGTGAATTGCAAAGCCTCTATTATTCACATTTGAAAAGCTGTGTCAAATTTTTCGCACATAAAATACGGAATTGTCCATGATTTAGAAGAGCTGACTCATTTGCAAAGAACCTGATGGTGGGAAAGATTGAAGGCAGGAGAAGGGGGCGACAGAAAATGAGATGGTTAGATGGCATGATGGTTTAAATGGACATGAGTCTGGTTAAACTCTGAGAGTTGGTGATGGACAGAGAGGCCTGGCATGCTGTTGTCCATGGGGTCGCTAAGAGTCAGACACAACTAAGCAAATGAACTGAACTGATGATTCAAAAATTAAGATCTTGGATGAGCAAAAAAATATAGAATCAACTTATTTCTCGTCTGATTAATACCTGATTTCCCTATTTACATTTAAAATTCTCTGTATTGCATTGATGAAAGTCCATGTGAAATTTTCCCAAAATGAAATACGAAATAAACTCTATGTGTCACATGAAAGTCTGGGTGCACATATTTCTACAGGGAAATGTGTACATCTCTATAGTAACATGTGAATTTTTAGATTTTGGATTCCCCACATGGCCAGTGGAAATCTGTATATTTCACATGTAAAAATTTTGATGCCATTTTCCTGCATGAAATAAGGAATGATCCTGTTTCTTGTTGCAAAAACCTGGGCAAAAACTTTCGCACACGAAATATGGAATCTCAGCAATTAATTCATGAAAATATGGGTGTAGATAGTCTCATGTGCATTTTGGAATCCTCTAAATTTCACATATAAAACCAAGGCACTTACTTTCTGACATGAAATATGGTAGTCTTTATATTTTTTATTTCACTATTTAGGTGTAACTATTTCAAGGTGATATATGGAATTCTCTGTATATCACTATTTAGATCTGCTAGCAGATGTACCTGCAAGCAATATGGAATTCTCTATATTTCACATATTACAATGATGACGTTTAAACATGAAATAAGGATTTTTGTTCATTTCACATAAAAAACCAGGGTGCAGAATTTCTGACAAGACATATGATCCGTATATAGTTCAGATGTTGTAATTTGATCTGGGTTCCTCTGCCTTTTCTAAAACCATCTTGAAAAGACAAAGGAATGAGAGATCAAATTGCTAACATCTGCTGGATCATTGGAAGAGCAAGAGAGTTCCAGAAAGACATCTATTTCTGCTTTATTGACTATGCCAAAGCCTTTGACTGTGTTGATTACAATAAACTGTGGAAAATTCTGAAAGAAATGGGAATACTAGAGCACCTGACCTGTTTTTCAGAAACCTATATGTAGTTCAGGAAGCAACAGTTACAGCTGGACATGGAACAACAGAGTGGTTCCAAATAGAAAAAGGAATACATCAAGGTTGTATATTGTCACCCTCTTATTTAACTTATATGCAGAATACATCGTGAGAAACTCTGGTCAGGAAGAAGCACAAGCTAGATTCAAACTGCTGGGAGAAGTATCAATAACCAGATATATGTTGATGACACCACCCTTATTGCAGAGAGTGAAGAGGAACTGAAAAGCCTCTTGTTGAAAATGAAAGAAGAGAGTGAAAAAGTTGGCTTACAGCTCAACTTTCAGAAAACTAAGATCGTGGAATCTGGTCCCATCACTTCATGGAAATAAATGGAGAAACAGTGGAAACAGCATCAGACTTTACTTTGAGGGGCTCCAAAATCACTGAAGATGGTGATTGCGGACATGAAATTAAAAGACGCTTGTTCCTTGGAGGGAAAGTTGTGACCAACCTAGGTAGCATATTAAAAAGCAGAGACATTACATTGCCAACAGAGGTCCGTCTAGTTAAGGCTATGGTTTTTCCAGTGGTCCTGAATGAATGAGAGATCTGGACTGTGAAAAAGGCTGAGTGTTGAAGAATTGATGCTTTTGAACTGTGGTTTTGGAGAAGGGTCTTGAGAGTCCCTTCGACTGCAAGGAAATGCAACCAGTCTATCCTAAAGAGATCAGTGCTGGGTATTCATTGGAAGGACTAATGTTGAAGCTGAAACTCCAATATTTTGCCACTTCATGCGAAAAGCTGACTCATTGGAAAAAACCCTGATGCTGGGAGGGATTGAGGGAAGGAGGAGAAGGGGATGACAGAGGATGAGATGGCTGGATGGTATCATTGACTTAATCGACATGAGTTTGGGTAAACTCCGGGAGCTGGTGATTCACAGGAAGGCCTGAGGTGATGTGTTTCACAGGGTCACAAAGATTTGGACACGACTGAGCGACTGAACTGATAGTTGATTTGAGAACTGAATGCCTTAATAAATATCAGATTTTCTTGTACCTACAGCCATCATGGGAATGTAATTCAACATATCAATATAACCGGTTAAAGATTTTTGTAAAGCCTAAATTCCTGTGAATGAAGAACTGTTGTTTTTGAAATAAATAATAAAGGGGATTTAAAAGAGCACACAGATTGCCATTCATCCATAACAGATAGGTAAAAGACATTGTGTGACAAATACAATGAACATTTCAAAGAAGTAATGCAATAGAATTAAATACAACAAATTAAAAACACTAGAATATATAAAATGCAAAAGTACTAAACGGAGTTGATTGTTGATGGTTCTGTCCCACCTCTTTTATTGTAACTTTTCTTTGGGGGAAAAGTTTTCAATCTTTAGACATGCACATATGCAGCAAAATATAATGTACAGTCACTTTAATTTTTACTGCTGTTTTCTTAATAACTGTGTTATGAATTTAGATATAGTTTTCTGAGATTTGCATTGCATTTCTCATTAAGGTGCACACATTTTCAGCTCTACTTTTGACTTCCAAGATAATGTGAGATTCATTAAGAATAATGATGTTTAAAAAAGGTTATTATACTTTTAAAACTTAAATCTTTTTGGAGTATACTTGCTTTACATTGTTTGGTTTGTTTCCCCCCTAAAGCAAAATTAGGGAATGCTGCAGTCCTTCGTGTCATGAACACTAGTAAACGAGATACTGACTAAACAGCATCCACACATCTATCTCCATGTTTTTGACTTCTTTCTAAATCTGATCACCACAGTTCCTTAAGCAGATTTCCCTGTGCTGTACATATAGATCAAAAGTATATATACTTCTGCTGTAATCTCCCAGTTGCTACCATCACCAGGCATTACATCCTTGATAACCGTATATTTCTTCTCCATTGCTGTGTCCCTATCTATTCTTCTCATAGAGAATCATCTATTCCAGTTTTACCTAGATCCCATATATTTGTGTTAATATGTGATATTTCTTTTCCTCTTTTGTCTTAGCTTTATTGTATCTGACACTGTCTCTGTCCTTCTACATCTATGCAATTTACCTCATTTCATTCCATCTTAAGACTATGGTATGTATGTACCAACTCATTTTATCCATTCCTGTCTAGATGAATGGATATTTCTGTTGCTTCCATGTGCTGCTATTGAAAATATTGCTGCCATCAATATTGAGGTTGTGCATCTTTTGGAATTATTATTTTCCTCATGAAAATTATTGGCAATTATTGGGATTTCTTGAACATATGGTAGCTTCATTCGTATTTCTAAATGAACCCTGTTCTATTCTCAATTTTAATCGACCATTGTGCCTTCCTAGCAACTGAACAGGGTTGTTTTGTCTACTCCACACCCTCGCCAGAATTAGTTTTGTGTGGATTTTTTTTTTTATGTGAGTATTCAGACAAATGTAAGTTGATACCCTCACTGAAGACTTTATTTCACTAGTTCTTACAATTAGTGATGGTAAGCATCTTTTCCATTATTGTTGGGCATCTATATGTCTTCTTAGGAGAAATGTCTATTTTATCATCTATTCATTTGTTCCAATTCGGTTGTTTGTTTTGTTATTATTGAGCCACATTAGAGGCTTCCATATTTTGGAGATTCTTCTGTTGTCATTATCTTCAGTTGCAAATGTTTTTCCCATAATGAGACTTCATTTTTGTCTTGATTATGGGTTGGCTGTGCAAAATGTTTAAGTATAATTAGGTCTCCTTATTTAATTTTGGTTTTTTTTTCATTTCAAAGTAGGTAGGCAAAAAAAAAAAAAAAGTTGCTGCTGCATTTCATGTCACAATGTATTCTACCTATTCTTTCCTCAGATATTATTGATTTACAGTTTCTGGCCTTATATGTAGGTCTTTAATCCATCTTCAATTTGTCTTTTTCTATGGTGCTAAGGACTCACTGGAAAAGACTCTGATGCTGGGAAAGGTTGGTGGGCAGGAGGAGAAGGGGACGACAGAGAATGAGATGCTGGATGGCATCACTAACTCAATGGACATGAGTTTGAGTGAACTCTGGGAGTTGGTGATGGACAGGGAGGCCTGGCGTGCTATGATTAATGGGGTCGCAGAGAGTAGGACATGACTGAGCAACTAAACTGAACTGAACTGAAGGAGTGACTGAACTGAACTGCACTGAAAGGAGTGACTTAAGTTGATCCACTGGAGGAGTGAGTGGCTAACCACCCCCTTTATACTTGCAACGGGACTTCCACAAACTATATAAAAAGGCAGCACGGTAAGACTCCAAAACATGATCACCCAGGATGGTAGGTGCCAAATATGCTGCTTGGGAGGAGCAGAGGGTAATAACTAATGTTTCCAGAAAGCAATAAATGGTTGCCCCAAAGTGGAAATAAACCTCATTGTTTATGTGTCTGGAGATGAAAGTAAAACGGAAAGCTATAAAAACAGTACTTCAGGGCAACCTGGAATGTTAGATCCATGAACAATTTAAATTGAATGTGGTATAATAGGAGACGGCAATAGCCAACTCATTACAAAAAAACCTGATTCCGGGGAAGATCGAAGGCAATAGGAGAAGGGGAAGAGAAGGATGAAATGATTGGATGGCATCACCTATGCAATGCATATGAACTCGGGCAAACTCCAAGAGGTGGTGAGGGACAGGAAGGACTGGCACGTTGCCGTTCGTGGCATCCCAAAAAGTCAGACACAACTCGGTCACAGAAGAATAACCAGGTACTATTCTACTGTAATCTTTTACTTTTAGCTGTCCAGATTTTTCCAGCTTAACTTGTCAAATATATTATCTTCTTGAATTGCATATTGCTGTCTTCTTTGTCATAGATTAGGTGATCATTTGGGAAAGAGATTATCTTAGTGTTTACTATCTGTTCCATTGGCTTTAATCCCAGTATTGTGCCAATCGCATGCCATGTGGAAAACTATAGGTTTTTGTATAGACTGAAGTGAGGAAACCTGAGTCCTGCAGATCAGTTTTTCTTTCTTCAGTTTGCATGGTTATTCAAAGTCTTTGTGTTTCCATCAAGTTGTAAAGACTTTTTGTTGTTGTTGTTCTATTTCTTTGAAAAATATCATTGGTAATTTTATAGGGATGACATTGAATCTGTAACCTCGTTTTTATAGCGTAGCTAGTTTCACATATTGATTTTTATAGTCCAAATAATAGTATATCTCTCATTCCATTTGTGTCATCTATGATTTGTCTCATCCATACCTTACTCTTTTCTGGCCACAAGTCTTTTCTCTGGTTAGGCAGGTTCATTCTCAAGGATTTTATTTTTCTTGTTACAATGGTGAATAATATTGTTTCCTTAATTTTTGTTTTTTGTTTTCTCTTGTTATTTCTAGGAATGAAGGTGATTTTCTCCTGTTTATTTCTTTATCCAACCACTTCCGTATTAATTTTCTGGTGCAACCTTAGGAGTCTCTGAAATGTAACTTTTTTCAGCAAACAGTGACATTTTTACATCCTGTTTATCAGTTTGCAGGTAATTTTTTTTTCCCCTTCACTGATTGCTGTAGCTAGGAGTCCCAAGATTATGTTGAATAACAGTGGTGAGAATGGCAAACTTTGTCTTTTTCACAACCTTAGGCAACATGCTTTCAGATTACACCTCTGAAAAACATAGTAGTGATGGGTTTGTTCATACACGGCCTTTATTAAGTTGAAGATGATCCTCTCTGTTCCCACTTCTTGTACAGCTTTTATCACAAATGAGTCTTTAATTTTGTCAAAGGTGTTTTCTGCATTGTATCTTAGATGTGTTCAAGACCTCTACTTGGAAACGTTTACTATCTTTCATTGTTCTTTTCTTCTCTGGCCACCTGATGCAAAGTGTTGTCTCATTAGAGAATGCTCTGATACTGGGAATAATTGAAGATAAAAAGAGAAGTGTGTAACAGATGATGAGAGGGTTAGATAGCATCACAAACCCTATGGACATGAATCTGAACAAATTCTGGGAAATAGGGAAGGTCAGCCTGATGGGACACAGTCCATGGGGTGGAAAAGGGATGGGCATGAATAACTGACTGAACAACAATAGCAAAACATTCTTTCCTGTTATTGACAGTAGTAGATATCTGTGACTACTTCATTTTCTATTTCGCCATACCCTATCTATATCTCAGTTGCACTACTTTCACCACATACCATGCAAAGATTCAGCCATGTCTGTTGCTATCGCTGTCCCCCAAATGGACCAAAGTATATGTGATTTCTCAACTATACATGATCCAATGGTCTCCTAGCCATTCTCCAGCATCCATTTATGTTCCTCAGAAACTCTCTACCTTGCTATCGACAGAGAAAATTGTCACTCATTAGCGAAGCCATGCGATAGAAAGCAAGTTCTTGAGAATAAATACCCTTTCCGGATTCTGTATTCCAACTTTGTCTCAGTCTTCACATTGTTCGCTTAAGTCTCATTTCTTAAATCACACTGAAGTTTCATTATGTTCTATTCTTCTCAGTCTCACTGTGCAGACAATGTTCTTCCGTTTTCCTTGATTTTTCTTTTCAATTAATGTCTATGAGATTTTATTTTAAATTCCTCAGGAAACTATTTTTCACTGTACAAATCATTTTGAGATTTTAATTTTAGATTGACCTTTTTGATGAGCTTTGATAGACTGTCCTCTCCAAAAGGAATAAATTATGACAACCCACATCTATTTTAGCATGTGATTCTACTCGCCTCTATTCAGGATTAAAGGATTGTATTTGAGTAATACAACCTGAATGGGTGTGCATCATAGTCACTGAGTTATGCCCAAAACTCTGCAAAGTCAAGGACTGCAGCCCAACAAACTTGATTGCCCATGGACATTCCAGGCAAATATATTGGAGTGGGTCGCCATTTCCTTCTCCAGGGCAACAAGAATACTGGAACTATTAAGAAATACATTTTTTTCAGCTTATAAATCTTGCTAAATTCTGAATTTACAGAGAGAATTCACACCAAAGAAAAAGAGTATCTTGAATGCAAGTTAAAATCACCAACTTTTGCTGTCTATCCGACAATCAGGTTTAAAAAAAGCATTAGCATATCTGAAAGGCATATTTTTCGATTATTAATATGACTAAGGAATATTAAAATAAAAGCAAAAAAGAAATCTCAGAGATCTATATGATGGTTAGTAAATAGAGGCAAATAATGGCATTTCTCTTCAAGAGAAATTGAGACTAGAATATGAATCTTTCTCACTTTCTTTTTCTTGGTAAATGTTATTTGGCATTCCTGGTCATAGTTTTTCATCAGGATCCCTTCAATCAGGGTCCATACTTGTTTTTCTAGTGAATTATTGGTAAGTGCTTTCAGGAAAAATGAAATGAAGGAAGCAAGATACAGCAGAGTGAAACTAAATGCAATCTCAAGTGGAGGCGAAATCTCACTAGGTGCAGAATTTTCTACATCAAATGTGTAATTGTGTATATTTTGCATATGAACGTTCTAGTGCAGATTTTCATCTTCATATATGGAATTCTCATAATATCAGGTATGAAAATCTGAGTGAAATTCTTCTGACAACAAATGAAAATTTGCATATTTGGAATGTAAGGTTTCTTCAATATTCGCAAATAAATCAATGCAATACCCACATTAAAAAAATGAAAAATAAAAACCATATGATTATCTCAATAGATGCAGAGAAAGCCTTTGACAAAATTCAACATCCATTTATGATAAAAACCCTCCAGAAGGTGGGAATAGAAGGAACATTCCTCAACATAATAAAAGCTACATACGACAAACCCACAGCAAACATTACCCTCAATGGTGAAAAATTGAAAGTTTTCCCCCTAAAGTCAGGAATAAGACAAGGGTGCCCACTCTCACCACTACTATTCAACATACTTTTGGAAGTTTTGGTCACAGCAATCAGCGCAGAAAAAGACGTAAAAGGAATACAAATTGCAAAAGAAATAAAACTCTCACTGTCTGCAGATGACATGATCCTCTACACAGAAAACCCTAAAGACTTTACCAGAAAATCACTAAAAGTAATCAATGAATATAGTAAAGTGGAGGATATAAAATCAACACACAGAAATCTCTTGCATTCCTATACACTAATAATGAGAAAATAGAGAAGTTAAGGAGATAATTCCATTCACCATTGTAATGGAAAGAATAAAACACTTAGGAATGTATCTACCTAAAGAAACAAACAAAAAATAAACTATATATAGAAAACTATAAAACACTGGTGAAAGAAATCAGACAGGACACTAATAGATGGAGAAATATTTCCTGTTCAAAGATTGGAAGAATAAATATTGTGAAAATGAATATATTACCCAAAGTAATTTATAGGTTCAATGCAATCCTTATCAAACTACCAACAGTATTTTTCACAGAGCTAGAAAAAATAATTTCACAATTAGTATGGAAAAATAAAAAACCTCGAATAGCCAAAGTAATCTTGAGAAAGATGACTGAAACTGGGGGAATCAACAAGCTGGACTTCAGGCTCTACTACAAAGCCACAATCATCAGAACAGTTTGATACTGGTATAAAGACAGAAATATAGATCAATGGAACAAAATAGAAAGCCCAGAGATAAATCTATGCACCTGTGACACCTATCTTTGACAAAGGAGGCAAGAATATTCAAAGGAGAAAAGACAATCTCCTTAACAAGTGATGCTTGGAATACTGGTCAACTACTTGTAAAAGAATGAAACTAGAACACTCCCTAACACCATACACAAAAATAAACTCAAAATGGATTAAAGATATAAATGTAAGACCAGAAACTATAACACTCCTAGAGGAGAACATAGGCAAAACCCTCTCCGACATAAATCACAGCAGGACCCTCCATGATCCACCTCCCAGAATATTGGAAATAAAACCAAAAATAAACAAATGGGACCTAATTAAAATTAAAAGCTTCTGCACAACAAAGAAAACTATAAGCAAGGTGAAAAGACAGCCTTCAGAATGGAAGAAAATAATAGCAAATGAAGCAACTGACAAAGAATTAATCTGAAACATATACAAGCAGCTCCCGAACTCAATTTCAGAAAAATAAATGGCCCAATCAAAACATGGGCCAGAGAACTAAACAGAGATTTCTACAAAGAAGACATACAGATGGCTAACAAACACATGAAAAGATGCTCAACATCACTCAGAGAAATGCAATACAAAACCACAATGATGTACCATTTCATGCCAGTCAGAATGGCTGCTGTCCAAAATTCTACATGTAAAAAATGCTGTAGAGGGTGTGGAGAAAAGGGAACCCTGTTACACTGTTGGTGGGAATGCAAACTAGTACAATCACTATGGAGAACAGTGTGGAGATTCCTTAAAAACTGGAAATAGAACTTCCATACGACCCAGCAATCCCACTGCTGGGCATATACACCAAGGAAACCAGAATTGAAAGAGACTCATGCACTCCAATGTTGATCGCAGCACTGTTTATTAAAGCCAGAACATGGAGGCAACCTGGATGTCCATCTGCAGACGAATGGATCAGAAAGCTATGGTACATATACACTATGAAATATTACTCAGCCATTAAATAGAATGCATTTGAATGAGTTATAATGAAGTGGATGAAACTGGAGTCTATTATACAGAGCGAAGTAAGCCAGAATGTAAAACATCATTACAGTATATTAATGCATATACATGGAATTTAGAAAAATGATAATGATAACCCTGTACACGAGACAGCAAAAGAGACACAGATGTATAGAACAGTCTTCTGGACTCTGTGGGAGAGGGCAATGGTGGGATGATTTGGGGGAATGACATTGAAACATGTGTATTACCATATGTGAAACGAATCGCAAATCCAGGTTTGATGCATGATACAGAATGCTCAGGGCTGGTGCACTGGGATGAACCAGAGGGATGGGACGGGAATGGATGAGGGAGGAAGGTTCAAGATGGGGAACACAGGCACACCAGGGGCAGATTCAAGGCAATATATGGCAAAACCAATGCAATAATATAAAGTAAAAATAATAATAATAATAATAAATTTTAAAAAATGTAGTGTATTCCAGATAGTCAGATTTTCACATGTGCAATAATGAAAAATCCATATTTCTCATTAGAAACTTAGTGCCAAGATGTTGGCTTATGAAATATACAAAATTCCACATAACATGTTGGTCTATCTGCGAGCAGATGTTCATATGTGAAATACAGACTATTCTTTAATTCATTATGGAAATTATGAGATTCCATTTTCAATATGAAGTGCAGATGCTTCCCAACTTCACTTAAGAAAATCTGTGATTGCATTGCCATATGTAATATTCAGAGAAAGCCATTTTTCATAACATTCTGCACCAGGATTTTCATCTGTGTAGCAGAGAGAATATCGTATTTCATACAGGAATTATTGAACTTAGATTAACATACATGAACTTAGAAAATTCCATGATCCAGGGACCACTAGTCACTCCCAGGTTTCCAAGTGTGAAATATAAGGATTCTACCTTTCTTGTTGGAAAATCAACACCAAGATTTTCTTATGTGGACTGTAAAAAATTCTACATTTCCTGATGGAACATTTTTACACAACATTCATCATACAGGAGAACCAGTTAGTTGTTTTCCTTATGTGAATATCAACATAAAATTTTGTGTGTAAACATATAGAAAAAATGTCATGCTATATGTAAAATACACAGAGTTGCATTTGGGATGACTGATTTTAGAGTTTTGCCTATGAAATATAAACATTTCCAAATTTCATCTAAATTTTTAATTTGTGCCTAAATTTTTATTTTTTGCCTAAATTTTCATGTGTGAAATACCGAGAATGTTATAGGTCATGGAGGAAAAGAAAATCTAACCCACTTTTTAAATGTGAAAGAGTACTCCATTTTTCATGAAGGATAAGGTATGTCCAGATTCTCACATGTTAGTTACACACAAGGATGTTATATTTCTTGTTCAACAGAAATACTATGCCCAGGATTTAATATATTGAATTTATAAAATGTCATGTTTCAGTAGAGAATCTGTCCCCAGATTTTCTCATGCAAAACATAGAGAAGTCTTTATTTTTTATAAGGTAATTTGTGTCCAGGTTTTCTCATACTGAACACAGAGATTTCCATATTTCATGTAGGAAATTCAGAGTGCAGCTTTTCATGTGTCATGTTGAAGAGTCTGCATATTTCATGTAAGATAAAATGTGTTCAAAATTTCATATGTGAAATATACAGTATTCTATGTCTCAGGTAGTATGTCTGATGCCCAGTTATTCATATTTAAAATGTATAGAATTCAATATTCCGTGTTAAAATTGCAGCTCAGTTGTTCATATATCAAGCACAGAAAATTCCAAATTTCTATAATTAAACGTTGTGTGCAGTTTTTCAAATGTGAAATAGTGTTTATTCCATAATTTATTAGAATAACATGCCCTCAACACTCAGATTACCAAATTAAAAATATAGGAAAGTCACACTTCAAGCTTGAAAATATGAAGTGATATTTTCATATACAAAATATCGAAGGTCCATAATATACATACGAATATCTTTGTGCAGTCCTGCTTATAAGCATTCAGACTTTCTCATTACATGTTTGAAAATGTATCCACATTTTCTCCTATTAAAAACAAAACAAAACACAAAACTGTATTTCAGGTCTCAACAATGAACCTATAATGTTACATGTGAAATTCACAGTTCATATGTCAGATGAAAAAAATCACCAGCCTTTCTTATTCCAAATATGCAAAGTTTCATGTGTTGTCAGAAAACATTCATTCAGATTTTCATATTTGATGTATCAAGAATTTCATAATGAAGATGAAAATCTTCACTAGTATGCTCATACATAAAATATACATAATTACACATGAGTTGGTGATGGACTGGGAGGCCTGTCGAGTTGTGATTCATGGGGTCACAAAGAGTCGGACATGACTGAGCAACTGAACTGACCTGAACTGAACTGACACATTTGATGTAGAAATTCTACACACAGTGCAATTTTGCCTCCACTTGAGATTAGATTTATTTTCATTCTGCTGTGTCTTGTTTCCCTCATTCCATTTCTTCCAAAAAACCTCACCAATAATTCACTTGAAAAGCAAGTATGGACCCTGATTTAAGGGATCTTGATGAAAATTTATCACTAGGAATGCCAAGTATCATTCACCAAGAAAAAGAAAGAGAGAAAGTTTAACAATCTAGCCTCAATTTCTCCTGAAGAAAAATGCCATTATTTGCCTCTATTTACTATCTATGATATAGATCTCTGATATTTATTTTTGCTTTTTTTTAATATTCCTTAGCCATTTTAATAATTGAAAATTATGATTTTCAGAGAAGCTATTGATTTTTTCTATACCTGATTGTGGGATAGACAACAAAAATTGGTGATTTTAACTTGCAATCAAGTTACTTTTACTCTTTTTAGGGAATTAACTCTTCAAGTTCAGAATTTATTAAATTTTATATGTTAAAATTTTCATCTCTTATTTCCATTGTTCATGTTGTGCTGGAGAAGGAAATGCAACCCACTCCAATATCTTTGCTGGAAAAGCCCATGGATAGATGATCCTGTTGGGCTGCATTCCATGAGGTTGCAGAGTTGGGTATGACTCAGTGACTAAGTTGCACATCCATTCAGGTTGTATTATTCAAATACAGTCCTTTACTCCTTAATACAGGTAAGTAAATCACAAGCTGAAATAGATGTGTGTTGTCATAATTTATTCCTTTTGGAGAGGACAGTCTATCAAGGCACATCAGTTAGGTTAATTTAAAATTAAAATCTCAAAACGATCTGTAAAGTGAACAAAAGTTTCCAGAGGAATTTAAAATAACATCTCATAGACATTAATAAAAAAGGAAATCAAGGAAAACAGAAGAACAGTGTCTGCACAGACAGTGAGACGGAGAAGAAGAGAACACAGACTGAAACTTCAGTGTGACTGAAGAAATGAGACTTAAAAGAAAAATGTGAAGACTGAGACAAAGTTAGAATACAGAATCCTGAAAGGGTATTTATTCTCAAGAACTTGCTTTCTATCGCATGGCTTCGCTAGTGAGAGACAATTTTCTCTGTCTATAGCAAGGTAGAGATTTCTGAGGAACATAAATGGATGCTGGAGAATGGTTAGGACACCATTGAATCATGTGTAGTTGAGAAATCACATATACTTTGGTCCATTTGGGGGACAGCAATAGCAACAGACATGGCTGAATCTTTGCATGGTACGTGGTGAAAGTAGTGCAACTGAGATATAGATAGGGTATGGCGAGATAGAAAATGAAGTAGTCACGGATATCTACTACTGTCAATAACAGGAAAGAAATTTTTGCTATTGTTGTTCAGTCAGTTATTCACGCCCATCCCTTTGCCACCCCATGGACTGTGTCCCATCAGGCTGACCTTCCCTATCTCCCAGAATTTGTTCAGACTCATGTCCATAGCGTTTGTGATGTTATCTAATTCTCTCATCATCTGCTACCCACTTCTCTTTTTACCTTCAGTTCCATCACTTCATGGGAACTGCAGATGCTGATTGCAGCCATGAAATTGAAAGACACTTACTCCTTGGAAGGAAAGTTATGACCAAATTAGATAGTATATTACAAAGCACAGACATTACTTTGCCAAGAGAGGTCCGTCTAGTCAAGGCTATGGTTTTTCCCATGGTCATGTATGGATGTGAGATTTGGACTGTGAAGAAAGCTGATCGCCGAAGAATTGATATTTTTGAACTATGGTGCTGGAGGAGATTCTTAAGAGTCCCTTAGACTGCAAGGAGATCCAACCAGTCCATTCTAAAGGAGATCAATCCTGGGTGTTCATTGGAAGGACTGATGCTGAAGCTGAAACTGCAATACTTTGGCCACCTCATGCGACGAGTTGACTCACTGGAAAAGACTCTGATGCTGGGAAAGGTTGGGGGTGGGAGGAGAAGGGGACGATGGAGAATGAGATGGCTGGATGGCATCACCAACTCTGTGGACATGAGTTTGAGTGAACTCTGGGAGTTGATGATGGACTGGGAGGCCTGGCGTGCTGTAATTCATGGGGTCGCAGAGTGTAGGCCACCACTGAGCGACTGAACTGAACTGAACTGAACTGATTCCCAGTATCAGAACACTCATTACTGAGACAGCACTTTGCATCAAGTGGCCAGATGAGAAAAAAACAATGAATGATAATAAACGTTTCCAAGGAGATGTGTTGAACACATCTAAGACACAGATGCAGAAAGCACCTTGGACAAAATTAAACACTTATTTATGAAAAACCCTGTGCAGGAAGTGGGAACAGAGAGGATCATCTTCACCTTAATAAAGGCCATGTATGGATAAACCTACCACTAAAATGCTTCTCATAGGTCAAAACTGAAAATATTTTGCCTAAGATCATGAGAAAGTTAAAGTTTGCCGCTCTCACCACTGTTACTCAAAATAATCTTGGGTCTCTTAGCTACAGCAATCAGTGAAGAAGAAGAAGAAAAAAAAACATTACCAGTAAACTGAAAAATAAGAGGTAAAAGTGTCACTGTTTATCGACACAATTTATTATGTCACAGAATCCTAAGATGGCACCAGAAAATTAACAACAATGACTTTAGGAAAGTTGTTGGATTAAAAAAATAAACAGGAAAATATCTCCTGCATTCCTATAAATAAAAAGAGAAAATCAAAAACAAAAATTAAGGAAATAATCTGATTCACCATTGTAACAGGAAAAATGAAATATTGGGCATAATCCTGCCTAAACTGAAGAAGGACTTTTGTGACAGAAATAATAAGGTATGGATGAGACAAATAAAAGATGATAAGCCCTTTGGAGAGGGTGCAGAGAAAAGGGAACCCTTTTACATTGTTGGTGGGAATGCAAACTTGTACAGCCACTGTGGAGAACAGGGTGGAGATTCCTTAAAAAAACTGGAAAATAGGACTGCCATATGGCAGATCAATCCCACTGCTGGGGATACACACAGAGGAAACCAGAATTAAGAAAGTGATTTGTACCCCACTGTTCATTGCAGCACTGCTTACAACCACCAGGATATGGAAGCAACTGAGATAGCCATCAGCAGACAAATGAATAAGAAAATTCTGGTACATATACACAATGGAATACTCAGTTCAGTTCAGTTCAGTCACTCAGTCGTGTCCGACTCTCCGCAACCCCATGAATCACAGCACACCAGGACTCCCTGTCCATCACCAACTCCCGGAATTCACTCAAGGTCAATCTAGTCAAGGCTATGGTTTTTCCCGTGGTCATGTATGGATGTGAGAATTGGACTGTGAAGAAAACTGATTGCCGAAGAAATGATGCTTTTGACCTGTGATGTTGGAGAAGACTCTTGAGAGTCCCTTGTACTGAAAGGAGATTCAACCAGTCCATTCTAAATAAGATCAATCCTGGGTACATTGGAAGGTCTGATGCTAAAGCTGAAACTGCAATACTTTGGCCACCTCATGCGAAGAGTTGACTCACTGGAAAAAAAAAAAAAAGGAATATTACTCAGCTATTAAAAACAATGCATTTGAATCAGTTCTAATGAGGTGAATGAAACTAGAGCCTATTATACAGAGTGAATTAAGTCGGAGAGGAAAACAGCGATAGAGAATATTAACACAAATAGAATTTAGAAAAATGGTAACAATGAGCCTGTATTTGAGACTGCAAAATAGACACAGATGTAAAAAACAGACTCTGTGGGAGCAGGCAAGGGTGGGATGATTTGAGAGAATAGCATTGAAATATGTATATTACCATACATGTAATTGATCACAAGTCCAGGGTTGATGCATGAGACAGGGTGCTCAGGGCTGGTGTACTGGAATGACCCTGAGGGATGGGATGGAGAGGGAAGTGGGAGGGAGTTCAGGATGGGGAACACATGTACACCCATGGTTGATTCCTGTCAATGTATGGCAAAAACCACTACAATATTGTCAAGTAATCAGCCTTCAATTAAAATAAATACTTTTTTTTTAAAGGTGACAGAAATGAAATAAGAGATATACTATTTTGGGGGCTTTAAAAATCAATATGTGAAAATGGCTACCCTACGAAAAGGAGTTTGCAAATTCAGTATCATCCCTATTAAAATACCAATGAAATTTTTCACAGAATAGAACCAAAAAAAAAAAAATCTTTACAACTTGATGGAAACACAAAGATTTGAATAACCATGCAAACTTGGGAAAGAGAAACTGAGCTACAGGACTCAGGTTTCCTCACTTCAGTCTATACAAAAAACATATAGTTTTGAAAATGCCATGCAATTAGCACAATATTGGAATTAAAGCCAGTGGAACAGATAGAAAACCCTAAAATAATCTCTTCCAATGATCACCTAAATTTTGACAAAGGAGGCAACAATATTCAATGGCAAGAAGATAATATATTTGACAAGTTAAAGTGGAAAATCTGGACAGCTAAAAGTATTAGAATACAGTTAGAACACGACCTGGTTATTCTTCTGTGGCCAAATTGTGTCTGACGTTTTAGGATGCCATGAACTGCAGCATGCCAGTCTTTCCTGTCCACCTCTTGGAGTTTGCCAGAGTTCATATCTATTGCATAGGTGATGCCATCCAATCATCTCATTTTTGTTTCCCCCTTCTCCTGCTGCCTTCAATCTTTCCCAGAACCAGGGTCTTTTTCAACGAGTTGGCTGTTGCCATCTCCTGTTATACCACATTCAATTTAAATTGTTCATGGATCTAACATTCTAGGTTGCCCTGCAATACTGTTCTTCACAGCATTCCATTTTAATTTCATCTCCACACATATAAACAATGAGGCTTATTTCCATTTTGGGGCAACCACTTGCTGCTTTCTGGAAACGTGAGTTATTAACCTCTGCTTCTCTCAAGTATCATGTTAGGCATCTACCATCCTGGGAGACTCTTTTTTTTGGTATCACACCTTGTTGCCTTTTTATACAGCTTATAGAGGTGCCATAGCAAGTATAATGGGGGTGGTGTGCCATTACCTGCTCCAGTGGATCACATTTAGTCACTCCTTAGCACCATAGAATAAGACAAATTCAAGATGGATTAAAGACCTACTTATGAGGCCAGAAACTGTAAATCAATAATATTTGAGGAAAGCATAGGTAGAATACATTGTGACATGGAATGCAGCATCAACTTTTTTTTTTTAACTACCTCCTTGGGAAATGAAAATAAAACCAAAAATACATAAAGAGACTTAACTAAACTTAAATATGTTGCAAAGGAAACCAATAAGCAAGACAGAAATGAAGTCTCATTATGGGAAAAACATTTGCAACTGAACATAATGACAACAGAAGAATCTCCAAAATATGGAAGCAGCTCATGTGGCTCAATAACAGCCAAATGAACAACCCAACTGAAACGAATGAATAGGTGATGAAATAGACACTTCTCATAAGGAGATATACAGATGTCCAATAATATTTGTAAAAATGCTTAGCATCACTAACTGTGAGAGAAAGGGAAATAAATTCTTCAATGGTGGTATCAACTCACATATGTCTGAATAACCATTATCAAAATAAAAAAATCCACACAAAAACTGCTAAGAGAGGGTTCTAAATAAACACAGCAATCCTGTACTGTTGTTAGGAATGCACATTGTTAGATTACGATGGAGAAGAATATACGGGATCGTTTAAAACTAAGAATGAAGCTACCATATGTTCAAGAAATCCAATAATTGTCAATAATTTTCATGAGGAAAATCATAATTCCAAAAGATGCACAACCTCAATATTGATGGCAGCATTATTTGCAAAGCACGACATGGAAGCAACAGAAATATCCATTCATCTAGAGAGGAATGGATAAAATGAGTTGGTACATACATACCAAAGTCTTAAGATGGAATGAAATCAGGTAAATTTCATAGATGCAGAAGGACAGAGACAGTGTCAGATACAATAAAGCTAAGACAAAAGAGAAAAAGAAATATCAGATATTAACACAAATATATGGGATCTAGGTAAAACTGGAATAGATGATTCTCTGTGAGAAGCATAGATAGGGACACAGCAATGGAGAAGAAATATACGGTTATCAAGGATGCAGTGCCTGGTGGTAGCAGGAATTAGGAGATTACAACAGACACACATATACTTCTGATCTGTATGCACAGCACAGGGAAGTCTTAATGCACTGTGGTGACCAGATTTAGAAAGTAGTCAAAAACATGGAGATAGATGTATGGTTGCTGTTTAGTGACTATCTCGTTTACTAGACTTTATGACGTGAAGGACTGCAGCATTCTCTAATTTTGCTTTAGGGGAGAAACTAACAAAATAATGGAAAACAAGCATACTCCAAAAAAATTAAGTTTTAAAAGCATATTATCTTTTTTATAAACATCATTATTCTTAATGAATCTCACATTATCTTGGAAGTGAAAAGTAGAACTCTAAGTGTGCACACTTTAATGACAAATGCAATGCCAATATCAGAATACTACATCCAAATTCATAACACACTTATTTAGAAGACAGCAATAAAAAATAAAAGTGACTGTACATTATATTTTGCTGCACATGTGCATGTCTAAAGATTGAAAAATTTTCCCCAAAAGAAAAAAAATTTTTTTTTTTGGATCTGCAAGGAGATCCACCCAATCCAATCTAAAGGAGATCAATCCTGGGTGTTCATTGGAAGGACTGATGCTGAAGCTGAAACTGCAATACTTTGGCCACCTCATGCGACGAGTTGACTCATTGGAAAAGACTCTGATGCTGGGAAAGGTTGGGGGTGGGAGGAGAAGGGGACGATGGAGAATGAGATGGCTGGATGGCATCACCGACTCTGTGGACATGAGTTTGAGTAAACTCTGGGAGTTGATGGTGGACAGGGAGGCCTGGCGTGCTGTGATTCATGGGGTCGCAGAGTGTAGGCCACGACTGAGCGACTGAACTGAACTGATTCCCAGTATCAGGGCACTAGTTAATGAGACAGCACTTTGCATCAAGTGGCCAGATGAGAAAAGAACAATGAAAGTTAATAAACGTTTCTAAGGAGAGCTGTTGAACACATCTAAGACACAGAGGCAGAAAGCACCTTGGACAAAATTAAACACTTATTTATGAAAAACCCTGTGCAGGAAGTGGGAACAGAGAGGATCATCTTCATCTTAATAAAGGCCATGTATGGATAAACCCACCACTAAAATGCTTCTCATAGGTGAAAACTGAAAATATTTTGCCTAAGTTCATGAGAAAGTTAAAGTTTGCCGCTCTCACCACTGTTACTCAAAATAATCTTGGGTTTGTTAGCTACAGCAATCAGTGAAGAAGAAGAAGAAGAAAAAAAAATTACCAGCTAACTGAAAAATAAGAGTCACTGTTTTTCAACTCAATTTATTATGTCACAGAATCCTAAGATGGCACCAGAAAATTAACAACAGTGACTTAAGGAAAGTTGTTGGATTAAAGAAAAATAAACAGGAAACTGTCTCCTGCATTCCTATACATAACAAGAGAAAACCAAAAACAAAAATTAAGGAAATAATCTGATTCACCATTGTAATAGGAAAAATGAAATACTTGGGAATAATCCTGCCTAAACTGAAAAAGGACTTTTGTGACAGAAATAATAAGGTATGGATGAGACAAATAAAAATGATAAGCCCTTTGGAATGGGTGCAGAGAAAAGGTAACTCTCTTACATTGTTGGTGGGAATGCAAACTTGTACAGCCACTGTGGAGAACAGGGTGGAGATTCCTTAAAAAAACTGGAAAATAGGACTTCCATATGGCAGATCAATCCCACTGCTGAGTATACACACCGAGGAAACCAGAATTAAGAAAGAGATTTGTACCCCACTGTTCATTGCAGCACTGCTAACAACCACCAGGACATGGAAGCAACTGAGATAGCCATCGGCAGACAAATGAATAAGAAAGCTCTGGTACATATACACAATGGAATACTCAGTTCAGTTAAGTTCAGTCACTCAGTCGTGTCCGACACTCTGCAACCCCATGAAGCACAGCACGCCAGGACTCCCTGTCCATCACCAACTCCCGGAATTCACTCAAGGTCAATCTAGTCAAGGCTGTGGTTTTTCCTGTGGTTATGTATGGATGTGAGAGTTGGACTGTGAAGAAAACTGATTGCCGAAGAAATGATGCTTTTGAACTCTGGTTTTTTAGAAGACTCTTGAGAGTCCCTTGTACTGAAAGGAGATAACCAGCCCATTCTAAAGAAGATCAATCTTGGGTGTACATTGGAAGGACTGATGCTAAAGCTGAAACTGCAATACTTTGGCCACCTCATGCGGCGAGTTGACTCACTGAAAAAATAAAATAAAATATTACTCAGCTATTAAAAACAATGCATTTGAATCAGTTCTAATGAGGTGAATGAAACTAGAGCCTATTATACAGAGTGAATTAAGTCGGAGAGGAAAACAGCGATAGAGAATATTAACACAAATAGAATTTAGAAAAATGGTAACAATGAGCCCGTATTTGAGACTGCAAAATAGAAACAGATGTAAAAAACAGACTTTTGGACTCTGTGGGAGCAGGCAAGGGTGGGATGATTTGAGAGAATAACATTGAAATATGTATATTACCATACATGTAATTGATCACAAGTCCAGGTTTGATGTATGAGACAGGGTGCTCAGGGCTGGTGTACTGGAATGACCCTGAGGGATGGGATGGAGAGGGAAGTGGGAGGGAGTTCAGGATGGAGAACACATGTACACCCATGGTTGATTCATGTCAATGAATGGCAAAAACCACTACAATATTGTCAAGTAATCGGCCTTCAGTTAAAATAGATACTTTTTTTTTAAAGAAAGGTGACAGAAATGAAATAAGAGCTATACTATTTTGGGGGCTTTAAAATTCAATAGGTCAAAATGGCTACACTACGAAAAGGAGTTTGAAAATTCAGTGTCATCCCTATTAAAGTACCAATGACATTTTTCACAGAATAGAACCAAAAAGAAAAATATTTACAACTTGATGGAAACACAAAGATTTGAATAACCATGCAAACTTGGGAAAGAGAAACTGAGCTGCAGGACTCAGATTTCCTCAATTCAGTCTATACAAAAAACATATAGTTTTGAAAATGCCATGCAATTAGCACAATATTGGGATTAAAGCCAATGGAACAGATAGAAAACACTAAAATAATCTCTTCCAATGATCACCTAATCTTTGACAAAGGAGGCAACAATATTCAATGGCAAGAAGATAATATATTTGACAAGTTAAGCTGGAAAATCCGGACAGCTACAAGTATTAGAATACAGTTAGAACACGACCTGGTTATTCTTCTGTGGCTGAATCATGTCTGACTTTTTAGGATGCCGTGAACTGACATTGTACAGGAGACAGGGACCAAGACCATCCCCATGGAAAAGAAATGCAGAAGAGCGAAATGGCTGTCTGAGGAGGCCTTACAAATAGCTGTAAAAAGAAGAGAGGCAAAAAGCAAAGGAGAAAAGGAAAGATATAAGCATCTGAATGCAGAGTTCCAAAGAATAGCAAGGAGAGATAAGAAAGCCTTCCTCAGTGATCAATGCAAAGAAATAGAGGAAAACAACAGAATAGGAAACACAAGAGACCTCTTCAAGAAAATTGGAGATTCCAAGGGAACATTTCATGCAAAGATGGGCTCGATAAAGGACAGAAATGGTATGGACCTAACAGAAGCAGAAGATATTAAGAAGAGGTGGCAGGAATACACAGAAGAACTGTACAAAAAAGATCTTCACGACCAAGATAGTCACGATAATGTGATCACTGACCTAGAGCCAGACATCTTGGAATGTGAAGTCAAGTGGACCTTAGAAAGCATCACTACGAACAAAGCTAGTGGAGGTGATGGAATTCCAGTTGAGCTATTTCAAGTCTTGAAAGATGATGCTGTGAAAGTGCTGCACTCAATATGCCAGCAGATTTGGAAAACTCAGCAGTGGCCACAGGACTGGAAGAGGTCAGTCTTCATTCCTATCCCAAAGAAAGGCAATGCCAAAGAATGCTCAAACTACCGCACAATTGCACTCATCTCACACGCTAGTAAAGTCATGCTCAAAATTCTCCAAGCCAGGCTTCAGCAGTATGTAAACCGTGAAATTCCAGATGTTCAAGCAGGTTTTAGAAAAGGCAGAGGCACAAGAGATCAAATTGCCAACATCCGCTGGATCATGGAGAAAGCAAGAGAGTTTCAGAAAAACATCTATTTCTGCTTCATTGACTATGCCAAAGCCTTTGACTGTGTGGATCACAATAAACTGTGGAACATTCTGAAAGAGATGGGAATCCCAGACCACCTGACCTGCCTCTTGAGAAACCTGTATGCAGGTCAGGAAGCAACAGTTAGAAGTGGACATGGAACAACAGACTGGTTCCAAATAGGAAAAGGTGTACGTCAAGGTTGTATATTGTCCCCTTGCTTATTTAACTTATATGCAGAGTCCATCATGAGGAACGCTGGGCTGGAAGAAGCACAAGCTGGAATCAAGATTGCTGGGAGAAATATCAATAACCTCAGATATGCAGATGACACTACCCTTATGGCAGAAAGTGAAGAGGAACTCAAAAGCCTCTTGATGAAAGTGAAAGAGGAGAGTGAAAAGGTTGGCTTGAAGCTCAACATTCAGAAAACAAAGATCATGGCATCTGGTCCCATCACTTGATGGGAAATAGATGGAAAAACAGTGGAAACAGTGTCAGACTTTGTTTTTTTTTGGGCTCCAAAATCACTGCAGATGCTGATTACAGCCATGAAATTAAAAGACGCTTGCTCCTTGGAAGGAAAGTTATGACCAACCTTGATAGTATATTAAAAAGCAGAGACATTACTTTGCCAACCAAGGTCCGTCTAGTCAAGGCAATGGTTTTTCCCGTGGTCATGTATGGATGTGAGAGTTGGGCTGTGAAGAAAGCTGATCGCCGAAGAATCGATGCTTTTGAACTGTGGTGTTGGAGAAGACTCTTGAGAGTCCCTTATACTGCAAGGAGATCCAACCAGTCCATTCTAAGGGAGATCAATCCTGGATGTTCATTGGAGGGACTGTTGCTAAAGCTGAAACTCCAATACTTTGGCCACCTCATGAGACGAGTTGACTCACTGGAAAAGACTCTGATGCTGGGAAAGGTTGGGGGCGGGAGGAGAAGGGGACGACGGAGAATGAGATGGCTGGATGGCATCACCAACTCTGTGGACAGGAGTTTGAGTGTACTCCGGGAGTTGGTGATGGACAGGGAGGCCTGGCGTGCTGTGATTCATGGGGTCGCGGAGAGTCGGACACGACTGAGCGACTGAACTGAACTGAACTGAACTGAACTGCAGCATGCCAGTCTTTCCTGTCCCTCACCACCTCTTGGAGTTTGCCAGAGTTCATATCTATTGCATAGGTGATGCCATCCAATCATCTCATTTTTGTTTCCCCCTTCTCCTGCTGCCTTCAATCTTTCCCAGAACCAGGGTCTTTTTCAACGAGTTGGCTGTTGCCATCTCCTGTTATACCTCATTCAATTTAAATTGTTCATGGATCTAATATTCTAGGTTGCCCTGCAATACTGTTCTTTACAGCATTTCATTTTACTTCCATCTCCAGACATATATACAACGAGGCTTATTTCCATTTTGGGGCAACCACTTACTGCTTTCTGGAAACGTTAGTTATTAACCTCTGCTTCTCTCAAGTAGCATATTAGGCATCTACCATCCTGCGAGACTCATTTTTTGGTATCGCACTTTGTTGCCTTTTTATACAGTTTATAGAGGTGCCATAGCAAGAATAATGGGGTGGTGTGCCATTCCTTGCTCCATTGGATCACATTTAGTCACTTCTTAGCACCATAGAATAAGACAAATTCAAGATGGATTAAAGACCTACTTATAAGTACAGAAACTGTAAATCAATAATATTTGAGGAAAGCATAGGTAGAATACATTGTGACATGGAATGCAGCATCAACTTTTTTTTTTTAACTACCTCCTTGGGAAATGAAAATAAAACCAAAAATACATAAAGAGACTTAACTAAACTTAAATATGTTGCAGGAAACCAATAGGCAAGACAGAAATGAAGTCTCATTATGGAAAAAACATTTGCAACTGAAGATAATGACAACAGAAGAATCTCCAAAATATGGAAGCAGCTCATGTGGCTCAATAACAGCCAAATGAACAACCCAACTGAAACAAATGAATAGGTGATGAAATAGACACTTCTCATAAGAAGATATACAGATGTCCAATAATATTTGTAAAAATGCTTAGCATCACTAACTGTGAGAGAAAGGGAAATAAAATCTTCAATGGTGGTATCAACCGACATGTGTCTGAATAACCATTATAAAAAATAATCAACACAAAAAATGCTAAGAGAGGGTTCTAAGTAAACAGAACAATCCTGTACTGTTGTTAGGAATGCACATTGATAGATTAGGATGGAGAAGAATATAGGGGATCGTTTAAAAATAAGAATGAAGCTACCATATGTTCAAGAAATCCAATAATTGTCAATAATTTTCATGAGGAAAATCATAATTCCAAAAGATGTACAACCTCAATATTGATGGCAGCATTATTTGCAATAGCAGGACATGGAAGCAACAGAAATATCCATTCATCTAGAGAGGAATGGATAAAATGAGTTGGTACATACATACATACCATAGTCTTAAGATGGAATGAAATCAGGTAAATTTCATAGATGCAGAAGGACAGAGACAGTGTCAGATACAATAAAGCTAAGACAAAAGAGGAAAAGAAATATCAGATATTAACACAAATATATGGGATCTAGGTAAAACTGGAATAGATGATTCTCTATGAGAAGCATAGACACAGCAATGGAGAAGAAATATACGGTTGTCAAGGATGTAATGCCTGGTGGTAGTAGAAATTAGGAGATTACAACAGACAAACATATACTTCTGATCTGTATTCATAGCACAGGGAAGTCTTAATGCACTGTGGTGACCAGATTTAGAAAGAAGTCAAAAACACGGAGATAGATGTATAGTTGCTGTTTAGTCACTATCTCGTTTACTAGACTTTATGACGCTAAGTACTGCAGCATTCCCTAAATTTGCTTTAGGGGAGAAACTAACAAAATAATGGAAAACAAGCATACTCCAAAAAAATTAAGTTTCACAAGCATATTAGCTTTTTTATAAACATCATTATTCTTAATGTTCACATTATCCTGGAAGTGAAAAGTAGAACTGTAAATGTGTACACCTTAATGACAAATGCAATGCCAATATCGGAATACTACATCCAAATTCATAATACACTTATTAAGAAGACAGCAATAAAAATTGAAAGTGACTGTACATTATATTTTGCTGCACATGTGCATGTCTAAAGATTGAAAAATTTTCCCCAAAAGAAATATTACCTTAAAAGAGTTGGGACAGAACCATGAACAATCAACTCTGTCTAGTTGACCCATCATATGTACTTGTGCATTTTGTATATTATAGTGTTTTAATTTTTATTGTATTTAATTCTATTGTATTGTTCTTTAAAATATTCATTATATTTGTCACACAACGTCTTTTACATGTTACCATAAGTTATGAATGAATGACAATATACGTGCTCTTTTAAATCTCCTTTACTTATTTATTTTAAAAATGATAGTTCTTCATTCACAGGAATTTAAGCTTTACAAAATCTTTAAATGGTTATATTGATATGTTGAATTACATTCCCATGATGGCTGTAGATACAAGAAAATCTGAATTTTATTAAGGCATCCAGTTTAAAGGTATCTTTCTCCAATCAACTATCACTTGAGTTCAGTTCAGTTGCTTAGTGGTGTCCGACTCTTTGCGACCCCATGAATGGCAGCACGCCTGGCCTCCCTTTCAATCACCAACACCTGCAGTCCGCCGAGTCGATGATCCCCTCCAACCATCTAATCCACCATCTAATCCTCTGTCTTCCCCTTCTCTTCCTGCTCTCAATCTTCCCCAGCATCAGGGTCTTTTCAAATGAGTCAGCTCTTTGCATCTGAAGGCCAAAGTACTGCAGTTTCAGCTTTAACATTAGTCCTTAAAATGCACAACCACGACAGATCTCCTTTAGAATGGACTGGTTGGATTTCCTGAAAGTCCAAGGGACTCTCAATAATCTTCTCCAACAACACAGTTCAAAAGAATCATTCTGCACTCGGCTTTCTTTATATTCCAACTCTCAGATCCATGCACGACTACTGCAAAAACCATAGCCTTGACTAGACAGACCCTTGTTGGCAAATTCATTCTCTGTTTTTTAATATCGTGTCTAGGTTGGTCATAACTTTCCTTCCAAAGAGTAAGCGCCTTTTAATTTCATGGCTGCAATCACCTTCTGCAGTGATTTTGGAGCCCAGAAAACTAAAGTCAGCCTCTGTTTCCACTGTTTCACCATCTATTTGCCATGAAGTGATGGGACCAGTATCTGAATGTTGTTCTTTAAGCCAACTTTTTATTCTCTTCTTTCACGTTCATTAAGAGGTGATTAATTCTTCTTCACTTTCTGCCATAAGGGTGGTGTCATCTGCATATCTGAGGTTATTGATATTTCTCCCTGCAATCTTGATTCCAGCTTGTGTTTCCTACAGACCAGTGTTTCTCATGATGTAATTTGTATATAAGTTAAATAAGCAGGGTGAAATATACAGTTTTGATGTACTCCTTTTCCTGTTTGGAACCAATCTGTTGTTCCAGGTCCAGTTCTATATATTGCTTCCTGACCTTCATACAAGTTTCTCCATATGCAATTCAGGTGGTCTTGTATTCACATATTTAAAGAAAAAAAAATTTACACAGTTCATTGTGATCCACAATTCAAAGGCTTTGGCATAGTCAATAAAGCAGAAACAGATGATTTTCCTGGATTTCTCTTATTTTACCGAAAACCGAGTGGATGTTGGCCATTTGATCTCTAGTTCCTCTGCCTTTTCTAAATCCACCTTGAAAATCTGGAAATTCATGGTTCCCATGTTACTGATTCATGGCCTGGAAAATTTTAAGGAACAGTTTAGTAGAGTGTGAGATGAGTGCAATTGTATTGTAGTTCAGCATTTTCTGCCATTGCTTTTCTTTGAGATTGGAGTGAAATCTGATATTTCCCAGCCCTGTGTCCACTGCTGAGTTTTGAAAGTTTGCCAGCATATTGCATGCACCACTTTCATAGCATCATTTTTCAGGATTTTAAATAGTTCAAATGGAATTCCATCATCTCCAGTATCTTTGTTCATAATGATGCTTTCTAAGGCCCACTAGACTTCACTTTCCAGGATGTCTGACTCTAGGTGAGTAATTTCATGATTATCTGGGTCATGAAGTGTTTTTTTTTTTTTTTTTTGTACAGTCCTTCTGTGTATTCTTGCCATCTCTTCTTAATCTCTTCTGCTTCTGTTAGGTCCCTACCATTTCTGAATGTTTCTGCTGCTTTCCCAGATAACCTACAATTACAGTAATAAGTCTTAGAGAATGCTGTTCTGGCATACTGTCTCGGGTCACACAGAGTTCCAGCCCCAGGGTACCACTTCCATTCAGATGCAGGCCAAGAGGAGTCACCCAGAGTCATGGCTCAGACACACACAAGTGGAGACATGCCCTGGCTTGGCTGGCACTGTGACTTTGGAGCGCGCCACTCCTCCCAGTCCACACGTCCCTCCACCCCATGGGTTTGCCTGTGCCCTCACCCATATTCCTCCTCCTGCTCCTGCTCCTTCTATTATCCTGAACAACCAACCCTAAGAAGCGGTAGTAAGGATATGACTTTGCCCCAGGAGCTAGGAATGCCCTCGATGATTCCACAAGCGACACTTTTCCTCTGATGGTTCTTCCACCTGAGCGGAGAGTAGGCCCTGCGGTAATTTTCACTCCCACAACTCAGCTCTACCTGCGGGAAAGCCAATGCCTCCACTGCACGAAGTGGGGGCAGTGGGAGCCAATCCCTTGGGGCTCCACAGCTTGGGTGTACCTGGTCCTGCTCCTCTGGGTCCTTCTCACGCTCTTGAAAGTACAGCAGCTCCTGTTCCTCGCCAACCGACACCAGGTTCACCTTCTCGATGATGTCTTCCACCAGTGGCTGGAGGTCTTGCCGGAACCCCACTATTTCTCCTTCCTGCAAAGTTTCTCCTTCCTCCACAGCCTCCATCCTGAAGAGGGTGACCACCTTGACTGGTGCCCCCTACCCCCGCTCTCTGTAATGTCCCTGATGGCCCCACCGAGCCGGCAGGTCGCAGGGACCATGTGACATGAAAACCAGTCTCACAAGTAAGAAAATTCAGGCTCCTAAAAAACACTCCAGCCTTCCACTGGCCTTCCTTTCCTTGTTGCCCTTACCATGTTCCAGGTTTGTAAAGGATGTGGGCCTGGAAGCACAGCAACTGGCTGACACAGCGGGCCCACAGGCTTCAATCACTCCCCACCAATTGATTATTTGTGGACACTACTAGAAGGGAAGGTGAGACACACCGCAAGATCATTTTGTCATCACCCATGCATAGTATGTTGGTGGGAAGGGCCTGGCTTCTACACGCTGACCTTCCAAACACTTCAAGAGCCAATCAAATGGAATTTAAAGGCATTTCCTCAGGGGCACTCTGGCTGCAATGAGCCTGTGCCCATCTCTGATCAACAGTTCCATTCAGTTCAGTCGCTCAGTTGTATCCAACTCTCCGCGACCCCATGAATCACAGCTTGCCAGGCCTCTCTGTCCATCACCAACTACCGGAGTTCACATAAACTCATGTCCACAGAGTCGGTGATGCCATCCAACCATCTCATTCTCTGTCGTCCCCTTCTCCTCCCGCCAGCAAACTTTCCCAGCACCAGAGTCTTTTCCAGTGAGTCAACTTGTCGCATGAGGTGGCCAAAGTATTGCAGTTTCAGCTTTAGCATCAGTCCTAACAAAGAACACCCTGGTTTGATCTCCTTTAGAACGGACTGGTTGGATCTCCTTGCAGTCCAAGGGACTCTCAAGAGTCGTCTCCAAAACCACAGTTCAAAAGCATCAATTCTTCAGTGATCAGCTTTCTTCACAGTCCAACTCTCTCATCCATTCATGACCACGGGAAAAACCATAGCCTTGACTAGATGAACCTTTATTGGTAAAGAAATATCTCTGCTTTTTAATGTACTATCTAGGTTGGTCATTACTTTCCTTCCAAGGAGTAAGTGTCTTTTAATTTCCTGGTTGCAATCAGCATCAGCAGTGATTTTGGAGCCCAAAAATATAAAATCTGACACTGTTTCCATTGTTTTTCATCTATTTCCCATGAAGTGATGGGACCAGGTGCCAAGATCTTTGTTCTCTGAATGTTGAGCTTCAAGCCAACCTTTTCACTCTCCTCATTCGCTTTCATGAAGAGGCTTTTGAGTTCCTCTTCACTTTCTGCCATAAGGGTTGTGTCATCTGGATATCTTAGGTTATTGATATTTCTTCCAGCAGTCTTGATTCTGTGCTTCTTCCAGTTCAGCGTTCCTCATAATGTACTCTGCATGTAAGTTAAATAAGCAAAGTTACAATATACAGCCTTGACGTACTCCTTTTCCTATTTGGCACCAGTCCGTTGTTCCATGTCCAGTTCTAACTGTTGCTTCCTGACCTGTATACAGGTTTTTCAAGAGGCAGGTCAGTGGTCTGGTATTCCCATCTCTTTCAGAATTTTCCACAATTTATTGTGATCCACAGAGTCAAAGGCTTTGGCAAAGTCAATGAAGCAGAAAGAGATGTTTTTTCTGGAATTCTCTTGCTTTCTCCATGATCAAGCATATGTTGGCAATTTGATCTCTGGTGCGTGTGCCTTTTGTAAAACCTGATTGAACATCTGGGATTTCACGGTTCACATATTTCTGAAGCCTGGTTTCAAGGATTTTGAGCATGACGTTACTAGCGTGTGAGATGAGTGAAATTTTGCGGTAGTTTGAGCATTCTTTATTATTGCCTTTCTTTGTGATTGGAATGAAGACTGACCTTTTCCAGTCCTGTGGCCACTGCTGAGTTTTCCAAATTTGCTGGCATATTGAGTGCAGCACTTTCACAGCATCATCGGAGCAGCTGTGAAGAGATATCCCATGCCCAAAGTAAGAGAAACCCAAATAAGACGGTAGGTATTTTGAGGGGACATCAGAGGGTAGACACACTGAAATCATGATCACAGGAAACTAGTCGATGTGATCACATGGACCACAGCCGAATGTGGTCCACTGGAGAAGGGAATGGCAAACCACTTCAGTGTACTTGCCTTAAGGACCCCAGGAGCAGCATCAAAGGGCAAAATGATAGGATACTGAAAGAGGAATTCCCCAGGTCGGTAGGTGCCCAGTTTGCTACTGTATATCTGTGGAGAAATAACTCTAGAAGAAATGAAGGTATGGAGCAAAAGCAAAACCAATACCCAGTTGTGGATGTGTCTGGTGATAGAAGCAAGGTCCGGTGCTGTAAAGAGCAATATTGCATAGGAACCTGAAATGTTAGGTCCGTGAATCAAGGCAAATTGGAAGTGGTCAAACAGGAGATGGCAAGAGTGAACATAGATATTCTAGGAATCAGTGAATGAAAATGGACTGCAATGGGTGAATTTAACTCAGATGACCATTATATCTACTACTGTGGGCAGGAATCCCTTAGAATGGAGTAGCCATCATAGTCAACAAAAGAGTCCAAAATGCAGTACTTGGATGCAATCTTAAAAACGACAGAATGATTTCTGTTCGTTTCCAAGGCAGACCATTCAATATTACAGTAATCCATGCCTATGCCCCAACCAGTAACTCTGAAGAAGCCGAAGTTGAACGGTTCTATGAAGACCTACGAGACCTGATCAACACAAGCATGCCCTAAATGGAAGCTATTTTCTTGAGCAACAGTTTCAAAGTGCAAATAGGGGAGACAGGTGTTTCAGTAGCTGAAGACCCAGTGGTTCTTATGAAATATAGAGCTTTCCATATTTCTTACAGGAAAAGCTCATTTCTGATCTTCAACTGTGAAATATAGAGAAGCCCTACTTCCATGAAGGAGGATTAACTGAGATTTTTATACAGGAAATACAGAGAATTCTGTATTTCAGGGTGAAAATTGATTCTCTTGATATATGTTTGAGCAATATCAAGAATTCCATATCTCTTGAAGAAAGAGTGGTGGGCAGATTTTCATTTGCAAAATAGAGATGATTTCAATTCCATAACGATTCTCTGTATCTTAAGAAAACCAATGCCAATGTTTTCATATGTTAAATATAGAAAATTCCATATTTCATTTAAGAAAATCACCACCCAGATTTTCGTATATGATATAAGGAGAACTCCACATTTGGGGTTAGAAAATATCGTGATACAGGATGCTTGGGGCTGGTGCACTGGGGTGACACATGGGATGACATGGGGAGGGAGGTAGGAGGGGGATTCAAGATAGGGAACACATTTAGACCCGGGGCAGATTCATGCCAATGTATGGCAAAACCAATAAATAATGTAAAGTAATTAGCCTCCAATTAAAATTTAAGAAAATTTAAAAAGAATATGATAAAACAAGATTAAAAAAGGAAGAAAACCAATGCCAAGGTTTTCATATGTGAAATATAGAGGATTCCATATTTCATTTAAGAATATCACCACCCAGATTTTCTTATATGATATACAGAGAAATCCACATTTTGGGTACGAAAAATAGCATCCAGATGCTTATAAAGTGAAATGCCAGAAAATTCAATGTATTATGGACTAAAAGAAGCATCAAGATTTTCACATGTAACATATACAGAGTTTGATATTTAATTGAGTAAAATTGTCACCATGATTTTTTCAGATGTGAAATATACAGAATTCCATATTTTGTGTAGGACTATGACTGCACTGATTTTGGTGTCTGAAATGTACAGAATCCTAGATTTCTTGTGGAAATGATTTTTCATATGTGATGTTCATAAATTTCAGTCTTCATCTATGAACATTTTAGCAGATATTTTTGTATGTGATGTAGAGAGTATTTATATCTCATGTAAATACTATGTGGTCAGATTTCAAATGTGAAATATAGAGAATTCCACATTTTAGGGCATTTTCCTATAGGAAATATAGAGAATGTTTTCCATGGTTTTTGCGGTAATACCTGGGCCATGATTTCCATATGTCATACATGAAAAAATTCATATTTCTTGCCTGATAATCAGTTCACACATTTCTATAGAATACATGGAGGCTTTTCATGTTTCATTATGAAGGGCTATCTCCAGATTTCTATATGAGAATTATAGAAAATTACATATTTATGGCAGAAACTAATAATACAGATTTTTTATTATGAAATATCAGAATTTCATATGGCAAGGAAATATATATATGTATATATATATTCTGTCATCTGTAAAATAGACCTCATCGCATGTTTCTTTTAGGAAAATCTACACTTTGATTTTCACATGTGAAACATATCGAATTCCATATTTCACATTTGAAATTGAATGCCTCGAAAACGCTTGCTAATATTTAATTGTGTGAAGTATAGAGAATTCAATATTCAATGCAAGAAATATGAATACCCATATTTCCAATGGTAACACAAAGGATTACACATATCATGTAGGGAAATATGCACACTGATATTCATAAATGTATTTTAGAGAATTCAGTGTTTAATTCCTCTGTATAATATATCCACTATATACCATACCAAAACTCCATATTTTATGCAGGAAAATCTGTACCTGGATTTTCAAGAGATCTTTAGAGAATTCCATTTCATTATCTATTTTCCTTAAAGTAACATCAGCCATATTTTAGAGTGTGAACTGTAAAGAACCACATATTTCAGAAAGTAAACCTGTGCTCATATTTTGATAAGGGTCATACAGAGAATTCCTTATTTCATACAGGGAAGTCTACACCCATCTTTTCATATGTAACATGTAGCAAATTGTGGAGAAAAATCAGTGTCCAGATTTCATAAGTGAAATTATAAAGATTTTATATTTCATGTCATTGTATCTGAGATATTTCCATATTTGATAAATAGAAAATTCCATATCATGTACAAAAGCTGCACTCAAGTTTTCATATCTGTATGATACACAGCCTATGTGCCTTGTCAGAAAATCTGCACCCTGATTTTTTATGTGAAATGAACAAAAATCCATATTTCTGTGTCAAAACTTGCTCAACAGGTTTTTATATTTGAAATATAGAGAATTCCATATTGCACGCAGGTAAATCTGCTTGCAGATCTAAATAGTCAGATACAGAGAATTCCATATATCAGCTAGATAGAGTTGCACCTAAATGGTGAAATATTAAATGGAAAGACTACCATATTTCATGTAGGAAAGTATGTGCCTTGATTTTATATGTGAGATTTCAGTCAGTTCAGTTCAGTCGCTCAGTCGTGTCCGACTCTCCGCGACCCCATGAATCAGAGCTTCCAGGCCTCCGTATCCATCACCCACTCCCGGAGTTCACTCAGACTCATGTCCATCAAGGCAGTGATGTCATCCAGCCATCTCATTCTCTGTCGTCCCCTTCTCCTCCTGCGCCCAATCCTTAAATTGTAGTACCTATTAGTAAATCTCAATTTGAGAATGGTTTGCAAACTTCTACTGACTTCCAAATAGATTTTTTGAAATCAATCTTATTTCAGTATTAACCATATGATGACGTACATTTGTAGTATTCTCTCATGTTCCCAGAAGAGGGTGCTTGCTATGAGCAGTGTGTTCTCTTGGCAAACCTCTGTTAGCCTTTGGAAGACTTCATTTTGTACTCTAAGGCCAAATTTGCCTGTTACCCAGGGTATGTCTTGACTTCCTACTTTTGCATTCAATTCCCCTGTGATGGAAAGTTCATCGTTCTTGTTTGTTAGTTATAGAAAATCTTGTAGGTCTTTATAGAATTGTTCTAGTTCAGCTACTTCAGCATGACTCGTCAGGGCACAGACTTGGATTAGTGTGTTATTGAATGGGTTCCCCTGGAAAGAAACAGAGATCATTCTGTCATTTTTCAGATTGCCAACAAATACTACATTCTAGACTCTTTTGTTGACTATCATGGCTACTCCAATTCTTCTGAGGGATTCTTTCCCACTGTAGTAGACATAATGGTCATCTGAGATAAATTCATCCATTCCCGTCCATTTTAGTTCACTGATGCCTAAAATCTCAATGTTCACTCTTGACATCGCCGTTTTGACCCCTTCCTATTTAAATACCTTGATTCATGGACCTAATCTTTAAAGTTCCTATGCAATCTTGCTTTTTAGAGCATTGGGGTGTTCTTCCATCACTAGTCACATCTGCAACTGGGTACTATTTTGGCTTTGGCTCCATCACTTCATTCTTTTTGGAGTTTCTTCTACACTGATCTCCCATATGATATCGGGCAGCTACCAACCCTGGAGTTTGTCTTTCAGTATGCTATATTTTGCCTTTACATGCTGCCCATGGATTTCTTCAGGCAAGAATACTGACGAGGTTTTGCATTCCCTTCTCCAAGGACCACGATTTGTCAGAACCCATTACCATGATTCGTCCATCTTGGGTGGCCCTACAAGCATGGCACATAGTTTCATTCTGTGAGTTAGACAAGGCTCTGTCCCATGTGATCAGTTTGGTTAGTTTTCTGAGATTATGGTTTTCACTCGAGGTTGTGGAAGCTTCCTGATGGGAACGACTGACTAAGGGAAACTGATTCTTGTTCTGAAGGGTAGAGCTATGCTCAGTTCAGTGCAGTTCAGTGGCTCAGTCATTGACAAATCTTTGTGGCCCTATGCACTACAGCATGCCAGTCCTCCCCGTCCATCACCAACTCATCGAGTTTACTCAAACTCATGTGCGTTAAGTCGGTGATGCTCTCCAATCATCTCATCTTCTGTCCACTGTTATCCTCCCACTCTGAACCTTTCCCAGTGTCAGGGTCTTTTCCAATGAGTCAGTTCTTCATACCACAAGTCCAAAGTATTGGAGTTTCAGCTTCAGCATCATTCCTTCCATTGAATATGCCGGACTGATTTCCTTTAGGGTGGACTGCTTGGATCTCCTTGCCATCCAAAAGACTCTCAAGCCTCTTCTCCAACATCAGACTTCAAAAACATTAATTCTTTGGCTTTCTTTATAGTCCAAATAGCTCAGCTTTCTTTATAGTCCAAATCTCACGTCCATACATGACTACCGATAAAATTATAACTTTGACTAGACAGAAATATTTTGGAAAGTAATCTCTCTGATATTTGATATGCTATCTGGTTTGGTCATATTTTTCTACCAAAGAGAAAGCATATTTTAATTGTATGGCTGCATTTCCAATCTGCTGTGATTTTGAATACATCTCCACACACAAAACCCACTCCTGGCCAAAAAAAAAAAAAAGGTCTCTCATTCTTTCCATTGTTTCCCCTTCTATTTGCCATGAAGTGATGAGACCAGTTGACATCATCATTGTTTTCTGAGTTTTGAGTTTTATGTCATCTATTTCACTCTCCCCTTTCAGATTCAACAAGGGGCTATGTAGTCCGTCTTCCCTTTCTGCCATATACATGGTGCCATCTCCAGATAAGAGATTATTTATATTTCATCTGGCTATCTTGATTCCAGCATGTGTTTATGCAACCAGGCATTTCGCATGATGTAATCTGCATATAATTTACATCATCAGCATGTCAGTATACAGCCTTGACATACTCCTTTCCCATTGGATTCAGACTGTTTTTCCATTTCCAGTTCTAACTGTGGCGTCTTGACCTGCATACAGAATTTTTCAGGAGGCAGGTCAGGTGGTCTTGTATTATCATCTCTTGAGGAATTTTCCATAGTTTGTTGTGATTCAGAGTCAATGGTTTTGGTGCAGTCATTGATGCAGAAGTAGACTTTTTTCTTCTGGTACTCTCTTCCTGCGTTGTTGATCCAAAGTTATTGACAATTTGATCTCTGGTTCCTCTGCCTTTTAAAAATCAAACTTAAACACCTGGAAGTTCATGGTTTATGTACTGTTGAAGCCTATTTTGGAGAATTCCGATCATTATTTTGCTAGTGTGAAAGAAGGCAATGGCAACCACCCCAGTTCTCTTGCCTAGAAAATCCCATTGACAAAGGAGCCTGGTAGGCTGCAGTCCATGCTGTCGCTAAGAGTTGGACACGGCTGAGCAAATTTACTTTCACTTTTCACTTTTATGCATTGGAAAAGGAAATGGAAACCTACTCCAGTGTTCTTGCCTGGAGAATTCCGGGGACAGGGGAGCCTGGTCGGCTGCCGTCTATGGGGTCGAACAGAGTCGGACACGACTGAAGTGATGTAGTAGTAGTAGAAGTAGTAGGAGTAGTAGGATGATTGCAATTGTGTGGTAGTGTGAGCATTCTTTGGCACTGGCTTTCTTTAAGGTTGAACTAAAACTGAACTTCTCCTTGCATAATTATGGGTCACTAATATGTGTATATTACAAAACCCATCCCAATATTGGATTATGCTTATCGTCCACTTAATTTTTTTAAAACTAATTTATGAAAAAGGAGTGAAGAAGATAAAATAATTCTACTTGGTGCTCTCTGTTGACCTAAATCTGAAGGAAGTCTAAAAATGCAGGGATTTATGTACACATAAGTGTCATTCATTTTGATATATTACAAAAAAGTAATAGAAGGTTGTATAATTTTTATAAAATAAAATTGCTTAAAGCAATATTACAAGTCAGCTGTACCTCAAGCAGTGAACAAATAAATGGTTCCATCATTTGCAATATTTGGGTCCTTGAGAACGTGATGAGAAGTAAAATATTTTAGTTACAAGGTGACAGAAACTTTAATCAGGTGATGATATAAATAATAATATTTGAATTTAGAAAAAGTGAGTTGAAATAGTTTGCATTCCCACCAACAGTGTAAGGTTCCTTAAAAAACTGGAAATAGAACCACTATATGATCCAGCAATCGCACTCCTGGGCATACACACCGAGGAAACCAGAATTGAAAGAGACAGATGTACTCCAATGTTCATCGCAGCACTGTTTATAATAGCCAGGACACGGAAGCAACCTAGATGTCTATCTGCAGATGAAAGGATAAGAAAGCTTTGGTACATATACACAATGGAGTATTACTGAGCCATTAAAAAGAATGCATTGGAATCAGTTCTAATGAGGTGGATGAAACTAGAGCCTATTATACAGAGTAAAATAAGCCAGAAAGAAAGACACCAATGCAGTATAGTAACGCATATATATGAAATTTAGAAAGATGGAAATGATAAACCTATACACGAGACCACAAAAGAGACACAGATGGATAAAACAGTCTTTGGGACTCTGTGGGAGAGGGTGAGGGTGGGATGATTTGGAAGAATGGCATTGAAACATGTATATTATCATATGTGAAACGAATCGCCAGTTCAGGGTCAATGCATGCTACAGAATGCTCGAGTCTGCTGTGCGGGGATGACCCAGAGGGATCATAAGGGGCGGAGGGAGGTGTGAGGTGGGTTCAGGAAGGGGAACTCATGTACACCCGGGGTGGACTAATGTCAATGTATGGCAAAACCAACCAATATAATATTGTAAAATAATCCAGTTCAGGTCAGTACGGTTCAGTAGCTCAGTCGTGTCCGACTCTTTCCGACCCCATGAATCACAGCATGCCAGGCCTCGCTGTCCATCACCAACTCCCGGAGTTCACGCAAACTCATGAACATCCAGTCAGTGATGCCATCCAGCAATCTCATTCTCTGTCGTCCCCTTCTCCTCACACCCCCAATCCCTCCCAGTGTCAGACTCTTCTCCAGTGAGTCAACTCGTCGCATGAGGTGGCCAAAGTATTGGAGTTTCAGCTTTAGCATCAGTCCTTTCAGTGAACATCCAGGACTGATCTCCTTTAGAATGGACTGGTTGGATCTCCTTGCAGTCCAAGGGATTCTCAAGAGTCTTCTCCAGCTCCACAGTTCAAAAGCATTAATTCTTTGGCGATCAGCTTTCTTCACAGTCCAACTTTCACGTCCAAACATGACAATGGGAAAAACCATAGCCTTGACTAGATGGACCTTGGTTGGCAAAGTAATGTCTCTGCTTTTTAATATGTTATCTACGTTGGTCATAACTTTCCTTCCAAGGAGTAAGTGTCTTCTAATTTCCTGCCTGCAATCAGCATCTGCAGTGATTTTTGAGCCCTAAAAAATAAAGTCTGACACTGTTTCCACTGTTTCCCCATTTATTTCCCATGAAGTGATGGGGTCAGATGCCATGATCTTCATTTTCTGAATGTTGAGCTTCAAGCCAAACCTTTCCCTCTCCTCTTTCACTTTCATCAAGAGGCTTTTGAGTTCCTCTTCACTTTCTGCCATAAGGGTGGTGTCATCTGCATATCTGAGATTATTGACATTTCTCTCGACAATCTTGATTCCAGCTCGTGCTTCTTCCAGCCCTGCGTTCCTCATGATGTACTCTGCATAGAATTAAAATAAGCAGGCTGACAATATACCAACTTGATGTGCTCTTTTTCCTATTTGGAACCAGTCTGTTGTTCCATGACCAGTTCTAACTGTTGCTTCCTTACCTGCATACAGGTTTCTCAAGAGGCAGTTCAGGTGGTCTGGTATTCCCATCTCTTTCGGAATGTTCCACAGTCTATTGTGATCCACACAGTCAATGGCTTTGGCATAGTCAATGAAGCAGAAATAGATGTTTTTATGGAACTCTCTTGCTTTCTCCATGGTCCAGCCGATGTTTGCAATTTAATATCTCATTCCTCTGCCTTTTCTAAAACCTGTTTGAACATCTGTGAGTCCACGGTTCACATATTGCTAAAGCCTGGTTTGGAGAATTTTGAGCGTGACTTTAGTAGAGTGTGAGTAAAATAATTAGCTTCCAATAAAAATAAAAAAATAAAATAAAAAATAAAATGTGAGTTGAAAGTCGTTATCTGATCCTATTCAAAATGGACCATGATTGTTCAAGTTACCAACTTGTATCGTAGGTCAAATATTTATTCAAGGAAGGTGTTTTAATAGAGACATGACAGACATAGATCTGCAGATCTTAGCTCAAGATTATTAGTGAAGTTGGAAATACAACTCCTATCACAGGCACACATTCAACGGCATGTACTAGAATATATGTTGCTCCCATTGATTAGGGCTTTCTAGGCCTTCTACCCTAGGGCCACGTAGTGAAAGGCAGAACTTCGGGTTAGGCAAAAGTCTGTGTATTGCAGAGGCACAGTTCCCTTGATGGAGCCATTCACTGAGGCCTTTACCACGGTTCGAAAAAGTAGCCAACATGTCCGATGCTCACCTCCATGATCTAATGGTTGTGGCAAACTGTAGTGGTAACAGTCTATGACGCCCAGCCCTCTTCTGGATAGTATGAGAAGACAGAGGCCCAACTGTCCTTCGGGCACCTGATTTCCTCATTAAAATGACTGGCCAATGTATGAGAACCTTGGAAAGAGAAGGACATAGAGAAGAGACAGCTTCCCCTTCAGCTGGGACTGGTCACTGATGGGAGACCCAAGACCAGACATTGAGATCTAGCCTGAACCCAGACAGGATAAACAGCCTTCAGAAAGAAACCCTCCTCTTAACCAGGATGTTGGATGATGAAAGTCATTTTAGCATACTTCTTTTCAGGATTCGGATTGATATTTGCTTCAGTACAGGTTTACAGAAACAGTATTACCTGACCGTGACTTTACCACAATAACAGAGGATCTGACAACAAGATAGTTTCAACACCTAATCACAATTCTCACTTACGTTTCCTCTAAGAGTGCTGTGTTGAAAACTTTGAGGAGTTTGGCGTAAGTAAAGTCATAAGCCACACGTCTTGCATTGTTCTGCAATGAAAACCTCTAGTATTTAAATGCCAATCTTTGGAAAAAAACTTAGCCTAATAATATTCGGTATTTTTAGCAGTAGCATCCTAGTTTTCAGTTATGTGGATCAGAGAGTGCCTCATTTCAAAACCACATTCTCTCAGGTATACATGAAAAGATTATCCTTTTCCAGTATAAAACAAATTAGCTGGTGCACTGGGATGAACCAGAGGGATGGGATGGGGAGGGAGGTGGGAGGGCGGTCAAGATGTGGACCGGGGCGGATTCAGGTCAATGTATGGCAAAACAAATACAATATTATAAAGTAATCATCCTCCAATTAAAATAAATACATTTACAATAATAATAATAAAATCAAATTAGCAAACACTTATGGCTATCCCGATTATCAAGTTAATTAAGGACCAAATTACTGTGACAGATGTCATCAGGTCTATTTGAAGAATACTTATAACTTTGAAAACATTGTAATGAACTGATTTACTAGTATCAGTTCAGTTCAGTTCAGTTCAGTCGCTCAGTCATGTCCGATTCTCCGCGACCCCATGAATCTCAGCATGCCAGGCCTCCCTGTCCATCACCAACTCCCGGAGTACACTCAAACTCATGTCCACAGAGTCGGTGATGCCATCCAGCCATCTCATTCTCCGTCGTCCTCTTCTCCTCCCGCCACCAACCTTTCCAACCTTGATAGTATATTAAAAAGCAGAGACATTACTTTGCCAACCAAGGTTCGTCTAGTCAAGGCAATGGTTTTTCCCGTGCTCATGCATGGATGTGAGAGTTGGACTGTGAAGAAGGCTAATCATCGAAGAATCGATGCTTTTGAACTATGGTGTTGGAGAAGACTCTTGAGAGTCCCTTATACTGCAAGGAGATCCAACCAGTCCATTCTAAAGGAGATCAATCCTGGATGTTCATTGGAGGGACTGATGCTAAAGCTGAAGCTGAAATACTTTGCTAGTATACATATATAATATATATGTATTTTGACTTTACAAACATTTTGTCGTTTGTATATGTGCATCACAGTTTGGTTTAATACTTATACAAAATAAATATTCTTCTTTCCCTAATGTCTTTATGTATAGGATATCAAGGTTGGCGAGAACCTCTGAATCTTGTTTACAGTTGTATGAGTCCCAAACAACCCATTTTTCTTAACAATCTTCATTCTGAATTGGGTAGATCTGATCAGTGTGGTGAACACTCAGAGACAGATTAGTAAACAACAGTCACAAGTCAAAAGAGGAAAATCAATATTGTAGAATAATTTTGTCCTCTCAAAATGTATATTTTGAAGCCGATGGCATCACCGACTCGATGGACATGAGTTTGAGTGAACTCTGGGAGTTGGTGGTGGACAGGGAGGCCTGGCATGCTGTGATTCATGGGGTCACAGAGAGTCGAACATGACTGAGCTACTGAACTGAACTTACTTTACTTTCTACAGAGTCAAAATTGTGAGCAATGTATAATTTCTTTCTGAGCCTTTTTGCCAATAGGGTTTTTAGGTAGATATTTTGATACACAGAACTGGGCTTTTATAAGGAAAGGAGAGCAGACACACAAAAAACAGAGACATTTATATGTGAAGACAAAGCCGTGTGATGATGTGCCACCATCCAAAAGAGGCCTCAGAAGAAAGCAAATCTGATAACCCTTTTATTACTGGCTAGGTCCCTGGAAGTATTAGAAAACATTTATTGAAGCTACCTGCTTTATGGCATGCCTTTACAGCAAACCTTGAAAAGACTTACACCACTACCTCTTGAAAATAAGCTATCAAGTTCAAAAGAAGACTACAGTTCATACCCAGGTTCTCACGGAAAGGAAACTGTTAAAGAACTCTCTGACCCATTAACTGATAATGCTTCAGAATTTTAAAGGAAAAAAATCCATTCTCCATTGAAAAGAGAAGTATAAAGTATTTAGGAATAAATTTATCTAAAGAAACAAAAGACCTGAATCTATATATCGAAACCTAATACACTGCAGAAATAAAGATAATAGAAACAGAGAAATCTGTCAGGTTCTTAGATCAGAAGAATCAATATATGAAAATGAGTACACCAGCCAAAACACCATAGGTTCACCGCTATCTCCCAGTGTTGTTGCTGTTGTTGTTGTTTATTCTACAGAACAAGAACAAACAATTTCAACCTCTGATAGCCAAAGCAATCTTGAAAAAGAAGAATGGAAATAGTGGAATCAACCTGCCTGACTTCAGGTTTGCTACAGTCATCAAGAAAGAAAGGTACCGTCACAAGACAAAAATACAGATCAATGGAACAATATAGAAAGCCCAGAGACATATCCACACACATATGGCACTTTATCTTTGACAAAGGAGGCAAAAATGTATAATGGAGGAGAGACAACGACTTTAAAAAGCGCTGCTGGGGAAAATGGTCAACAACTGTAAAACAATGGCGCTAAAACACATTCTACCACCCTATACAACAATACACTTAAAATGGTTTAAAGAAATAAACATAAGTCTAGAAACTATATAACTCTCAGAGGAAAACATAGGCAGAACAGACTCTAACACGAATCACAGCATGATTCTCTGTGACACAGCTGAGTGATGGAAATAAAAACTAAAACAAACATGGGAGCTCATTAAACTTAAAAGTTTTACACAATGAAGGAAACAATACTCAAGGTGAAAAGACAGCCTTCCAAATGGGAGAAATTAATAGTAAACAAAGTAACTGACAACAAACTAATCTCCGAAATATACAAGCAGCTCATGCATTTCAATACCAGAAAAATAAGCAATCCAATCAAAACGTGGGACAAAGAACTAAAGAGATTTCTCAGAAGGAGACATAAAGCTGTCGAACAAACACACGAAAATCTGCTCAACATCACTCATTATCAGAGAAACTCAAATCAAGAGTACAGTGAGGTACCATTTCACACTGGCCAAAAAGCTACCATCAAAAACTGCCATCAAAAACCTCTACAAGCCAACAATGCTGGAAAGGGGGCGGAGAAAGGGAACCTTCTAACATTGTCGGTGGGAAGGCACACTAGTATGGGCACTATGGAGGAGAGTGTGGAGATTCCTTAAAAAAAAAAAAAAAAGAAAATAGAATTACCATATGACCCAGCGAACCCACTTCTGGGTATACACACCAAAACAACTAGAATTCAATGAAACATATGTACTCCAATGTTCATTGCATGAAACAACCTTGATGTCTGGTTCAAAGATGAATGGTTAAGGATGATGCTATCCATATACACAGTGGAATATTCAGCTATTAAAAAAGGGACACGTTTGAGTCATTGCTATGAGGTGGATGAAACTGGAGCCTATTATACAGAGGGAAGCAAGCCAGAAAGAGAAACACCAACACAATACATGAAACCTTATACATGAAATTTAGAAAGAGGTAACAACGATGATATAAGCGAGACAATGAAAGTGACACATATATAAAGAAAAGAATTTGAGACTAGGTGGGAGAAAGTGAGGATGGGATGCTAGGAAAGAAAAGCATTGAAACATGAAACACTGAAACATGTATATTATCATATGGAGAACGGATAACCAGTTGAAGCTCATTACATGAAGCAAGGCATGCAAAACTGGTTCTGTGGGACAACCCAGAAGGATGAGTCCATTAGATGTCTGACTGATATAGTAGTGTGGAGGAAGCTCTGATGAGAATTCAGTAACCACAAAAGTAGTTCACTTGTATTACAGTAAAAGATAATATATATTTATGACTTCATTGCCATCCACATTTCTTTTACTGTAGCAATGAGTAGTCTAAACCACTGTGATTGAGGCCTTCAGATATGTCACTGTGAAGCCCATCCTTCTTTCTAAGATCATCTCCATGTTCCCCTGAGTATCAGGTGTCTCCATAAGTACTTCTTATCTGTTGCTCATGAAGACAATTGAACAACTCTCATGACCTCTTATCAATCTCATTAAAGTGTGAAATAGACAAATATGCTAAAAAGGCCTGGAAATCTTCACTAATACTGAGAACTCCTTGAGAAGAGGGAGTCTCAGCCTTCCTGAAAAATTCTTGCTAAATGTTATGTAACTCGTGGGAAAGAATATGAGGAATATGCTCACTCTTGCCATGGAAAGAAGTAGGTAATACGATGGAACTAACAAGCCCTTTCATATGTGACATAAAAAATGATGAGACAGCATAGGAAAGACAGGACTCAAAGCCACACATATGTGGGGGAAAGTTCTTGGGGTTCTTTTTTTCTACAACAGACCTGTTCAATGCATAAAGCAGCCTGTTCCTGGAAAGGACGAGATATATATGGGTATCAAGATTATCATTTCCTCTCAGTGCCAGATCTTTCTGTTGTGCTCCTTACTGGTCTAGACAAGGGAAAAGTTAAATTAGAGTTTATCATTCCCAAATAGGAAAAGAAACGTCCCAGTGGACCAATCTCTATCAAGTCAAAACAGTGTCTTTATTTCATATACTAGGAAAGAAGTTTCAAATCTTGGATGGAGAAAAAGAAGCATAAGACCATCCACTTAGGATAAATTTTTGTTTATTTCTTCTTCTTCTTTTTTCTTTTTTTGAAGGTAAGGAAACAGCCAGTGAACTTTAATAAAGTCACAGAGATAATTTAGAAAAATGTTAAGCCCTTCAGTGTGAGTGACACAGTGTCCTAGGAGACAATAAATGGAACACAATTGCATCTGACACTAAGTTACGTGTATGTTTGTATGTTCAGTCTTGTCCAACTCTGCAACGACATGGAAGGTAGAACACCAGGGTCCTCTGCTCATGGGATTTACCAGGCAAAAGTGTTGCTTTCTGTGGTCATTTCCTACTCCACTGTTAGATGTGTAGAATGAATAAAAACATTATCCATGATTTTCTTGCATCTCTTTCAATACAAAATAAATTATAAAGGCTCTTTGTTCCAGCAAATCTTTCTGAAATTTCAAAGATGCCATTGTGAATGAGAAACGGTTAAAATAATGTGGACTCTCGTGATCACAGCAAGGCAGATACAAATTAAAGGAAAAGGTAAACCTCGAAACCTGGCCTACCTTATAATTCAGTGAAGCTCATTTTTTGTTAAACAAATAACAAAAGTTCCCTTCTTTATGTCCTTTTAACAGCTAAGGATGGAGAAATAGGTAGATAGACGGAGTAGAGCTCAAAGTAGTGGGACAGAAATTTCTGCATATGACCCAGTCAGTTTTCAAGGGTTTCACCTTTGTTTTCTTGCCTGTTTGCTTGTTTGTTTTTAAAGAACTCATTTCCCAGAACTTCATAGCAACGTTAGTGATGCTGATGATCTAGTGTCACCTTGGTGTTGGCGGGAACCATGACCACGAGCAAGTGGCACTGATTTCCCTTAGGGCTCCAGGTATAAATCAGTATGTCCAGTGTTTTTGTTCTCCGTAAGAGGAGCCACAAATCAAATATCCAAAATCTGTGGGATCATGAAAATAACAAAAGAGATCCAGGAACAAACAAACAAATGAACATATTCTTCTACTGCACTGTTTATAACAAAGGTTTTGACTGTGTGGATCACAACAAACGGTGGAAAATTCTTAAACTGATAGGAACACCAGGTCACCTGACCTGCCTCCTAAAATATCTGTATGCAGATGAAGAAACACCAGTTAGAACCAGATGGAAAACAACAGATTGCTTCCAATTAGGATAAGGATTATGACACGGTTGAATTTTGTCACTCTGTTTATTTAAATTATATGCAATGTTCACTTCAGTCGCTCAGTCATATCCGACTCTTTGCGACCCATTAACCACAGCACGCCAGGCCTCCTTGTCCACTACCAACTCCTTTGGTTTATGCAAACTCGTTTCCATTGAGTTGGTGATGCTATCCAATTATCTCATCCTCTGTCATCCCTTTCTCTTCGTGCCCTCAATATTTCGTAGCATCAGGAAATTTCCCAGTGAGTCACTTAATGGCCAAAGTATTGCAATTTCGTCTTCAAGATCAATCACTCCAATGAACACCCAGGACTGATCTCCATTAGGAGGGACTCGTTGGATCTCCCTGCAGTCCAAGGGACTTTCAAGAGTCTTGGTCTACACAACAGTTCAAAAGCATCAATTCTTCAACGCTCAGATTTCTTTATAGTCCAACTCTCACATCCATACATCGCCACTGGGGAAACCATAGTCTTTACTAGATGGACCTTTGTTGGCAAAGTAATGCCTCTGCTTTATAATATTCTGACCGGGCTGGTCATAACTTTCCTTCCAAAGAGTAAGCATCTTTTAATTTTAATCGCTGCAATCACCACCTGCAGCAATCTTGGCGCCTAAGAAATAGTCAGTGACGGTTACAACTGTTTTCCCACCTATTTGCCATGAAGCGATGGGACTGGATACCATAATCTTAGTTTTCTGAATGTTGAGTTTCAAGCGAACTTTTTCACTACCCTCTTTCACTGTCATCAAGTGGTTCTTTAGTTTTTTTTCACTTTCTGCCAAAAGGGAGGTGTCATTGGCACATCTGACGTTATTGATATTTCTCCCAGAAACCTTGATACCAGCTTGTGTTTCCTCCAGCCCAGCACTTCTCATGATGTACTCTGCATATAAGTTAAATAAACAGGGTGATAATATACAGCTTTGACGTACTCCTTTTCCTATTCGGAACCAGTCTGTTGTTCCATGTCCAGTTCTAACTGCTGCTTCGTGACGTGCACATAGGTTTCTCAAGAGGCAGTTCAGGTGGTCAGGTATTCCAACTTCTTTCAAATTTTCCACAATTTATAGTGATCCACACACTCAAAGGCTTTGCCATAGACAGTAAAGAAGATATAGATGCTTTTCTAGAGCTCTCTTCCTTTTTCGATGATCCATCGGATGTTGGCAATTTGATCTCCGGTTCCTCTGCCATTTTTAAAACCAGCTTGAACATCTGGAAGTTCAGTTCACGTATTGCTGAAGCTTGGTTTGGAGAATATAGAGCATTATTTTACTAGCATGTAAGATGAGATTTGGTGATGGGCAGGGAGGCGTGGCGTGCTGTGATTCATGGGGTCGTGGAGAGTCGGACACGACTGATCGACTGAACTGAACTGAACTGAAGATGAGTGCAATTGTGCGGTAGTTTACATATTCTATGGCATTGTCTTTCTTTGGGATTGAAATGAATCTTGCCCTTTTCCAGTCCTGTGGCCACTGCTGAATTTTCCAAAATAGCTGGCATATTGAGTGCAGCATTTTTGAAGCATCATCTTTCAGGGTTTAAAATAGCTCAACTGGAATTCGAAAACCTACACTAGTTTAGTTCGTAGTGATGCTTCATAAGGCCAGCTTGACTTCACATTCTAAGATGTCTGGCTCTAGGTGAGTGATCACACCATCGTGATTATCTGGGTTGTAAAGATATTTTTTTGTACAGTTCTTCTGTGTATTACCATCTCTACTCAATACTTTCTGCTTCGGCTAGATCCCTACCGTTTCTGTGCTTTATTGAGAACATCCTTGCATGAGATGTTCTCTTAGGATCACCAATGTTCTTGAGGAGATCTCTAGTCTTTCCCATTCTATTGGTTCCATTCTTTTTTCGCATTGATCCCTGAGGTAGTCTTTCTTTTCTCTCCTTGCCTTTCTTTAGAAATCTGCATTCAAATGGATATATCTTTCCTCTTCTCTTTCGCTGTTTCCCTTGTTTTCAAAGCTATTTGTAAAGCCTCCTCAGACATCATTTCATTTTTTGCATTTCTTTACCTGGGGATGGTCATGATCCCTGTCTCCTGTACAATGGCAGGTACATCCATCCATAGCTCATCAGGCACTCTGTCAATTGAATCTAGTCCCTTACATGAATTTTTCACTTCCAGTGTATAGTCATAAGGGATTTGATTTAGTTCATACCTGAATGGTCTAGTGGTTTCCTTCAATTTCTTTAACTTTTGTCTGAATTTGGCAATAAGAAATTCACGATCTGAGCCACAGTCAGCTTCCTGTTGTGGTTTTGCTGACTGTATAGAGCTTCTCTATTTTGGCTACAAAGAGTATGGTTAATCTGATTTCAGTGTCGACCATCTGGCGATGTCCATGTGTAGAGTCTTCACTTGTGTTGCTGGAAGAGGGTGTTTGCTTGACCAGTGCGTTCTCTTGGCAGAACTCTACTAGCCTTTTACCCTGCTACATTCTGTACTCCAAGGCAAATTTGCCTCATACTCTAGGTGTTTTTTGACATCCTACTTCTGTTTTCCATTCCCCTATAATGAAAAGGACATCTTTTTTGAGTGTTAGTTTTAGAAGGTCTTGGAGGTCTTCACAGAACTTTCAGTTTCAGCTTCTTCAGCATTACTGATCAGAGCATAGATTTGGATTACCATGTTATTGAATGGTTTGCCTTGGAAAAGAACAGAGATCATTCTGTCGTTTTTGAGATTGCTCTCAAGTACTGCATTTTGGACTCTTTTGTTGACTATGGTGTCTACTCAACTACTTCAAAGGGATTCCCGCCCACAGTTACAGATATAATGGTCCTGTGAGTTAAATTCTCCCATTCCAATCCAACTTAGTTCACTCATTCCTAGAATGTCAATGTTTACTCTGGCCATCTCCTGTTTGGCCACTTCCAATTTGCCTTGATTCATGGACTAACATTCCAGGTTCCTATGCAATATTGCCCTTTACAGCATCAAACCCTGATTCCATCACGAGTCCCATTCACAAGTGGTTCTTGATTCTGCTTTGGCTCAATTGCTTCATTATTTCTGGAGTTATTTCTCCACGGATCTCTAGAAGCATATTGGGAACTTACCGATGGTTCATCTTTCAATGTCCTATCTTTTTGTTTGCACGGTTTTCATGGGGTTCTCAAGGCTAGAATACTAAGTGGTTTGCCATTCCCTTCTCCAGTGGACCACATTCTTTCCACTTTGGTGAAGGGCTGTCATCAAAGTAAAAGACAATTTCTTCTTGGAGAAAGCTCTATTGCAAACCTAGACATTGAATTTAGAAGAGACATTCACCTTGGTAACAAAGGCCTCCACTTCACAAGCCCCTGTTTTTTAACCAGTAGTCATGTGAAGATGTGGGAGCTGGAATATCAACAAGACTGAGAGAAGGAGATTCGATGGCTTTCAACTGTGCTGCTGCCAAAGACACTTCATTTCAGTTCAGTCGCTCCGTCATGTTCAACTCTTTGCGACCCCATCAACCGCAGCACGCCAGGCCTCCCCCTCCAAAACCAACTCCCAGAGACCACCCCAACTCATGTCCATTGATCAGCAATGCCATCCAAGCATCTCATCCTCTACCATCCCCTTCTCCTCCTGCCCTCAATCTTGCCCAGCATCAGGGTCTTTTCCAAAGAATCAGCTCTTCGCATCACGTGTCCAAACTATTGGAGTTTCAGCTTCACCATGAGACATTCCAATGGATACCCAGGGCTCATCTCTGTTAGGATGGACTGGTTAGATCTTGCAGTGCAAGGTGCTCACAAGAGTCTTCTACAGCACCACAGTTAAAAGCATCAATTTTTCGGTGTTCAGCTTTTCTTACAGTCCAACTCTCACATTCATACATGACCACTGAATAAGCCTTAGCCTTGACTTGATGGACCTCTGTTGGCAAAGGAATATCCCTGCTTTTTAGTATGCTATCTAGGTTGGTTGTAACTTTCCTTCCAAGGAGAAAGTGTCTTTTAATTTCACGGCTGCAATCACAATCGGTAGTGATTTTGAATCCCCAAAAAATAAAGACTTGTAGGGGTCACTTTGACTGCATTGAGATTAAGCCAATTCATCCTAAAGGAAATCAACCCCCAAGAATTCATTCAAAGGACTAATGAAGTTGAAACTTCAGTTTTGGCCAGCTGATGCAAAGTGTCGATTCACTGGAAAAGTCCATGATGCTTTTAAAATTGATGACAGGAGAAGAAGGGAGAAACAGAGGACGAGACGGTTGGACCGTATGAGAAATACAATGCGCATGCATTTGAACAAACTCTGTGAGATAGTGAAAGATAGAGAGGCCTGTTGTGCAACTGTCCATGGCGTCACAAGAGTTGAAGACAACTTGTTGACTGAACAACGACACTCGATGTCTCTAGAGTTACTTTTCAAATCACTCTAAAATATACTTAATGAAAGTAGTAAAAAATAACAATTAAGGTTGTATAATAGAAGATGGCATAATGCATTTAAATATATATATATATATATATATGGGAATGGTTGGCTCTAAAAGAAACGAATCTTAGAATGGAATAAATTTTAAGTATTAGTGTGAGGGACGAGACATGAAAATGGAGGAGGAAAAGGATGCGGAGACAACTTTCTCCCCCACAAATTCATCAAAACGACATTTCAACACTGAGTAATTGCCACAAAACAACTCTGAATGCCGGTAGAGGACATCAGCCACCCAGAAAAGCAGCCCATTGTCTTGGAAAGAGGTAGAAAATAATATAAAAGATAAAAAGAGAGACAAAAGAGGGAGGGATGGAGGTCCATCCCGGGAAGGGATACTGAAAAAAAGAGAGAAGTTTCCAAACACCTATAAACACTCACTGGTGAATCCGTGGCAACCTTTGGAACCTCAGAGGGCAACAGAACCGGGAGGAACAATAGATAAATAATTAAAACCTACAGACTACGTGCCTAGCAGTAACCCCAGGGGAGAAGCAGTGCAGCTGCCCAAACTCCCCACTAGCAAGCGGTGGCTGAGCAGGGAGGCACGGGCTGCATCCCTTAGAGTAAGGACCGGGCCTGAATGACCTTAAGGAAATCTGAGAGAGCTAAATTAAGATAGCTAAGCAGACTGTGTGATAGCTAACCCGCGAAAAGGCAAAAAGCCCCAAGTTAAGAAACCGCCAGACCCACTCACAGAACAAAGGACTGAACAGAGCTAGCCAGCTATGGTCAGCGCATCCACCATCCCCCGCCGAGACAGATAAGCGAGGGCAGCCAGAGCTGGAAGTGGGCAATCGCGACTCCAGAGAGGTATCCAATACCAAGCTGAAAGCAGACTTTTTTGTTAACCAAGACTTCTTGGGTTCTGGCCGGTCGATATCTGCCTGAGAAGGTCCGCTGGTGGTACGCCCAGAAAACCGAGCAGCAGGGATGGGGGAGGCAATAATTCGCAGCGACAGTGCTGGCCAAACAACTGGTCACCTGAGCTGCTTGGACCAGGGAAGGGCACACAATGCAGGCCCAACCAAGTCTGCACCTTTGTGTAGTACCCGAGAACCAGAATCTGAGTGACTTAGGCAGGGATGTACATCCAACCCAGGGCCGGCCTCAGACGATTCCTAGCAGAGCAACCTAAAGCCTGTAGAGTGTAGACTGGGACAGCACACACGCCGTGAGCGGGGGAAATCCCAATGTGGCCGAGAGACTGCAGGCACTCTCCAGAGATTCTACTGATATTTGTCTGCAGCTTACCTCCCTCCCCACAGCACGACTGTACAGGTGAGCCTAAAAAGGGGTCTACCACAGCCCCTTGTGTCAGGATGGGAATTAGACATTGAAGAGACCAGCAAACAGAAGAAGCTTAAACAGAAGGAACTGCCTTGGAAGAGACAGATGGAGAAGTCTTGAGCCTACTGCAAGAATAAGACTGAAAACCAAAGACAGAGGCTTAAGTCCAAATCCTGAGAACACCAGAGAACTACTGTTCCAAGGAACATTAATTGAAAGGAGCTCATCAAATGCCTCCATACCTGCACTGAAACCAGGCAACACCCAAGGGTCCACAAGTTCCAGAGAAAGACATACCAAACAAATTCTACAGCAACACAGGAAAATAGACCTGAGCTTCAATATACACGCTGCCGAAAGCCACTCCAAAATAAATGACATCTCATAATTCATTACTGGACACTTCATTGCACTCCAGAGAGAAGAAATCCAGCGCCACTCACCAGAACACCGACACAAGCTTCCCTAACCAGGGAACTTTGACAAGCCACCCGTTGAAGGCCACACAGAGCAATGAAACTACACAATAAAGAAAACTCCACAAACTGCCAGAAGATGGAAAGGCCACCACAAACAGAGCAATATAAGCAAGACGAAGAGGCAGAGAAATATCCAGCAAGTAAAGGAACAGGATAAATGCCTTCCAAAAAATGAGTAAGATATAGGGAATGTACCTGATAAAGAATTTTGAATATTGATAGTGAAAATGATTCAAAATCTTGAAAACTAACTGGAGTTACAGATAAATAACCTGGAGACAAGGATCGAGAAGATGCAAGAAAGGTTCAATAAGGATCTAGAAGAAATAAAGAAGACTCGATATACAATGAATAATGCAATAGATGAGATCAGATACACTCTGGCGGGAACCAACAGTAGAATAACAGAGGCAGAAAACAGTTGATAATTGAGATAGAAGATGGAATTGTAGAAATAAATGATTCAGAGAGGAAAAAAGAAAAACTAATTAAAAGAAATGATGACCATCTCTGAGACCTCTGAGACAGTGTTAACTGCCCCAACATTGGAATCATAGAAGTCCCAGAAGAAATGACAAAAAGAAAGATCATGAGAGAATACTTGAGGAGATAATAGTTGAAAACTTCCCTAAAATGGGAAAGGAAATAATCACCCAAGTCCAATAAATACAGAGAGTCCCCAACAGGATAAACCCAGGGGAAATACTCCAACACAAAAAATAATCAAACTATCAAAGGTCAAAAAAAAAGAACAAATAGTAAAAGCAGAAGGGGAAAACCAACAAATAACACACAAGGGCATTCCCATAAGGATAACAGCTCATCATTCAACAGAAACTCTTCAGGCCAGGAGTCCATGGCAAGACATATTTAAAGGGATGCAAGAAAATTTCCTACAGCCAAGATTACTATACCCATCAAGGATCTCACTCAAGTATGAAGGAGAAATCAAAAGATTTAAAAATAAAGAAAAGCAGAGAGAATTCAGCATCAACAATCCAGCTGTCCAATGTTAAAGGATCTTCTTTTGAAAGGAAACACAGAAAGGGTGTATAAACTCGAACACAAAACAATAAAGAAAATGGCAACGGTATCACACTTATCAATAATTATTTTAAATGAAAATGGGTTGAATGTCGCAACCAAAAGACAAAGGCTGGCTGAATGAATACAAAAACAAGACCCCTATATATGTTGTCTGCAAGAGATCCACCTCAAAACAAAGGGCACATACAGACTGAAAATGAAGGGCAGGATAAAGATATTTCACGCAAAGAGAGACCAAAAGGAAGCAGGAGGAGCAATACTCGTATCAGATAAAATAGACTTTAAAACAAAGGCTGTGAAAAAAGACAAAAAAGTACATTACATAATGATCAAAGGATCAATCCAAGAAGAAGATATACAATTATAAATATATGCACTCAACATAGGAGCACCGCAATATGTAAGACAATTTCTAACAAGTATGAAAGGTGAAATTAACAATGCAATAATAGAGGAAGACTTTAACACCCCACTCAAACCTATGGACAGATCAACTAAACAGAAAATTAACAATGAAACACAAACTTTAAATGATACAATAGACCAGTTAGACCTAATAGATATCTATAGTACATTTCACGCCGAAACAATGAGCATCACCTTTTTCTAAAGCGCGCACGAAACGTTTTCCAGGATAGATCACATCCTGGGTCATAAATCTAGGCTTGGTAAGTTCAAAAAAGCTGAAATCATTCCAAGCAACTTTTCTGACCACAATGCAGTAAGATTTGATCTCAATTATAGGAGAAAAAATATTAAAAATTCCAACAGATGGAGGCTGAACAACACACTGCTGAAAAACCAACAAATCATAGAAAAAATCAATACGTGCATAGAAACGAATGAAAATGAAAACAAAACAACCCAAAACTTATGGAACACCGTAAAAGCAGTGCTGGGGGAAGTTCATAGCAATACTGGCATACCTCAAGAAACAAGAAAAAAGTCAACTAAATAGCCTAACTCTACATCTAAAGAAACTAGAAAAGGAAGAAATGAAGAACCCCAGCGTTAGTAGAAGGAAAAAAAATCTCAAAATTAGGGCAGAAATAAATGCAAAAGAAACAAAAGAGACCATAGCAAAAATCAACAAAGCCAAACGCTGGCTGTTTGAGAGGGTAAATAAAATTGACAAACCACTAGCCAGACTCATCAAGAAACAAAGGGAGAAATGCCAAATCAATAAAACTAGAAATGAAAAGTGAGAGATCAAAACTGACAACACAGAAATACAAAGGATCAGAAGAGACTACTATCAACAATTATATGGCCATAAAATGGACAACTTGGAAGAAATGGGCAAATTCTTAGAAAAGTACAACTTTCCAAAACTGAATCAGGAAGACATAGGAAATCTTAATAGACCCATCACAAGCACGGAAATCGAAGCTGTAATCAGAAATCTTCCTGTAAACAAAAGCCCAGGGCCAGAAGGCATCAGAGCTGAATTCTACCAAAAATTTAGAGAAGAGGTATCAACTATTCTACTCAAACTCTTCCAGAACATTTCTGAGGAAGGTAAACTTCCAAAATCATATCATGAGCCCAAATTCACCCTAATCACAAAACCTGGCAAAGATCCCACAAAAACAGAAAACTACAGCCCAATATCACTGATGAATATAGATGCAAAATTCCCTAACATAATTCTAACAATCGGAATCCAACAACACATTAAGAAGATCATACATCATGACCAAGTGGGCTTTATCCCAGGAATGCAAGGATTCTTCAATATCCACAAATCAATCAATGTAATACAGCACATTAACACATTGGAAAAAAGCAAACCAACATATGATTATCTCAATACATGCAGAGAAAGCCTTCGGCAAAATTCAACATCCCTTTATGATAAAAGCCCTCTAGAAGGTGGGGATAGAAGGAACATATGTCAACATAGGCTACAGCAATCAGAGCAGAAAAAGACATAAAAGGAATCCAAACTGGAAAAGAAGAGGTAAATCCCTCACTGTTTGCCGATGACATGATCCTCTACAGAGAAAACCCTACAGACTCTACCAGAAAACTACTAGGGCTAATCAAAGAATACAGTGAAGTTATAGGATATACAATCAACACACAGAAATCCCTTGCATTCCTATACACTAATAATGAGATAATAGAAAGAGAAGTTAAAGAAACTATTCCATACGCTGTTGCAATGAAAAGAATACAATATTTAGGGATATATCTACCTAAAGAAACAGAAGACTTATATATAGAAAACTGTAAGACACTGGTGAAAGAAATCAAATAGTACACTAATAGATGGAGAAATATACCGTGATCAAAGATTAGAAGAAGAAATATTGTGCAAATGTGTATACTAACTAAAGTAATTTACATTTTCAATGCAATTCCTATCAAGCTATCAAAGGTATTTTTCACAGAGCTAGAACAAACAATCTCACAGTTTGTATGGAAATACAAAAAAATCCTCGAAGACCCAAAGCAATCTTGAAATAGCATGGAACTGAGGGAATTAACCTGCTGGACTTCAGGCTCTACTACAAAGCCACAGTCATCAAGACAGTATGGTACTGGCATAAAGGAAGAAATGCAGATCAATGGAACAAAATAGAAAGCCCAGAAATAAATCCACGCACCTTTGGACACCTTATCTTTGACAAAGGAGGCAGGGATATAAAATGGAGAAAAGACAGTCTCTTTAACAAGTGGTGCTGGGAAAACTGATAAAAGAATGAGTCTAGAACACTCCCTATCACCATAAATGAAAATAAACTCAAAATGGATTAAAGATCTAAATATAAGACCAGAAACCATGAAACTTCTAGAGGAGAACATAGGCAAAACCCTCTCCGAAATAATTCACAACAGGATCCTCCATGATCCACCTCCCAGAATATTGTAAGTAAAAGGAAAATAAACAATTGGGACCTAATGAAAATTAAAAGCTTCTGCACAGCACAGGAAACTATTAAGAAGATGAAAAGGCAGACTTCAGAAAGGAAGAAAATAATAGCCACTGAAACAACTGACAAAGAATTAATCTCCAAAAGATACAAGCAGCTTCTGCAGTTAAATTCCAGAAAAATAAACGACCCAATCAAAAAATGGGCCAAAGAACTAAACAGACATTTATCCAAGAAGACATACAGATGTCTAACAATCACATGAAAAAAATGCTCAACATCCCTCATAGTCAGAGAAGCGTAAATCATAATCACAGTGAGGTAGTATTTCACTCCAGTCAGAATGGCTGCTATCCAAAAGTCTACAAGCAATTAATGCTGGAAAGGGTTTAGAGAAAAGGGAACCTTCTTACACTGTTAGGGGGAATGCAAACTAGTACAGGCACTATGGAGAACAGTATGTTGATTCCTTAAAAAAACTGGAAATAGAACTGCCATATGACCCAGCAATCCCACTCCTGGGCATACACACCGAAAAACCAGAATTGAAAGACACATATGTACTCCAATGTTCATTGCAGCACTGTTTCTAATAGCCAGAACATGGAAGCAACCTAGATGTCCATCTGCAGATGAATGGATAAGAACGATTTTGGACATATACTCAATGGAGTATTACTCAGCCATTAAAAATAATACATTTGAATCAGCTCTAACGAGGTGGATGAAACTGGAGCCTCTTATACAGAGTGAAGTAAGCCAGGGGAAAAAAAAAACAAACACCAATACAGTATACTAATGCATATAAGTGCAATTTTGAAAGCTGACAACGATAGGCCTTTATACGACACAGCAAAAGAGACACAGGTGTATAGAACATTCTTCTGGACTCTGTGGGAGAGGGATGATTTGGGAGAATGGCATTGAAACACGTATATTATCACATGTGAAGCAAATCACGAGACCAGATTCTAAGCATGATGCAGGACGTTTTCGGCTGATGCACGGGGATGATCCGAGGGAGTATAAGGGAAAGAAGGATGTGGAAGAGGGGTTCAAGAAGGGGAACACATGAACACCGGGGGCGGATTCATGTCAATGTACTGCAAAACCAGTATAATATTGTAAAGTAATTCAGTTCAGCTCAGTTCAGTCGCTCAGTCGTGTCCGACTCTCCACGACCCCATGAATCACAGCACGCCAGGACTCCCTGTCCATCACTAATACCCGGAATTCTCTCAAACTCATGTACACAGAGTCGGTGATGACATCCAGCCACCTCATTCTCTGTCGTCCTCTTCTCCTCCCGCCCCCAACCTTTCCTAGCATCAGAGTTTTTTCCAGTGAGTCAACTCGTTGCATGAGGTGGCCAAAGTATTGCAGTTTCAGCTTTAGAATCAGTCCTTCCAACGAACACCCAAGATTGATATCTTTAAGAATGGACTGACTGGATCTCCTTGCAGTCCAGGGGACTCTCAAGAGTCTTCTCCAACACCACAGTTCAAAAGCATCAATTCTTCGGCGATCAGCTTTCTTCACAGTCCAACTCTCTCATCCATACATGACCATGGGAAAAACCATAGCCTTGAATAGACAGAATTTTGTTGGCAAAGTGATGTCTCTGCTTTTTAATATACTATCAAGGTTAGTCATAAATTTCCTTCCAAGGAGTAAACATCTTAATTTCATGGGTACAATCAGCATCTGCAGTGATTTTGGAGCCCGAAAAAATAAAGTCTGACACTGTTTCCACTCTTTTTCCATCTATTTCCCATGAAGTGATGGGACCAGGTGCCATGATCTTTGTTTTCTGAATGTTGAGCTTCAAGCCAACCTTTTCACTCTCCTCTTTCACTTTCATCAAGAGGCTTTTGAGTTCCTCTTCACTTTCTGCCGTAAGGGTAGTGTCATCTGCATATCTGAGGTTATTTTTATTTCTCCCAGCAGTCCTGATTCCAGCTTGTTCTTCTTCCAGCCCAGCGTTCCTCATGATGTACTCTGAATATAAGTTAAATAAGAAAGGTAACAATATACAACATTGACGTACTCCTTTTCCTATTTGGAAACAGTCTGTTGTTCCATGTCCAGTTCTGACTGTTACTTCCTGACCTGCATACAGGTTTCTCAAGAGACAGGTCAGGTGGTCTGGTATGCCCATCTCTTTCAGACTTTTCCACAGTTTATTGTGATCCACACAGTCAAAGGCTTGGCATAGTCTATGAAGCAGAAATAGATGTTTTTCTGGAACTCTCTTGCTTTCTCCATGATCCAGCGGATGTTGGCAATTTGATCTCTGGTGTTTCTGCCTTTTCCAAAACCTGCTTGAACATCTGGCATTTCACGGTTCACATATTGCTGAAGCCTGGCTTGGAGAATTTTGAGCATGATTTTACTAGCGTGTGAGATGAGTGCAATTGTGTGGTAGTTTGAGCATTCTTTGCCATTGCCTTTCTCTGGGATTGGAATGAAGACTGATCTTTTCCAGTCCTGTGGCCACTGCTGAGTTTTCCAAATTTGCTGTCATATTGAGTGCAGCACTTTCACAGCATCATCTTTCAAGATTTGAAATAGCTCAACTTGAATTCCATCACCTCCACTAGTTTTGATCGTAGTGATGCTTTCTAAGGCCCACTTGACTTCATATTCCAAGATGTCTGGCTCTACGTCAGTGAACATGTTATCGTGACTATCTTGGTTGTGAAGATCTTTTTTGTACAGTTCTTCTGTGTATTCTTGCCACCTCTTCTTAATATCTTCTGCTTCTGTTAGGCCTATACCATTTCTGTCCTTTATCGAGCCCATCTTTGCATGAAATGTTGCCTTAGAATCTCTAATTTTCTTGAAGTGATCTCTTGTTTTTCCTATTCTGTTGTTTTCCTCTATTTGTTTGCATTGATTACTGAGGAAGGCTTTCTTGTCTCTCCTTGCTATTCTTTGGAAGTCTGCATTCAGATGCTTATATTTTTCCTTTTCTCCTTTGCTTTTCACTTCTCTTCTTTTCACAGCTATTTGTAAGGTCTCCTCAGACAGCCATTTCGTTTTTTTGCATTTCTTTTCTATGGGGATGATCTTGGGCCCTGTCTCCTGTACAATGTCACGAGCCTCCATCCAGAGTTCATCAGGCACACTATCTATCAGATCTTGTCCCTTAAATCTATTTCTCACTTCCACTGTATAATTATAAGGGATTTGATTTAGGTCATACCTGAATGGTCCAGTGGTTTTCCCTACTTTCTTCAATTTAAGTCTGAATTTGGCAATAAGGAGTTCATGATCTGAGCCACAGTCAGCTCCTGGTCTTGTTTTTGCTAATTGAATAGAGCTTCTCCATTTTTGGTTGCACAGAATATAATCAGTCTGATTTCGGTGTTGACCATCTGGTGATGTCCATGTGTAGAGTCTTCTCTTGTGTTGTTGGAAGAGGGTGTTTGCTATGACCAGTGCATTCTCTTGACAAAACTCTATTAGCCTTTGCCCTGCTTCATTCTGTTCTCCAAGGTCAAATTTGCCTGTTACTCCAGGTGTTTCTTGACTTCCTACTTTTGCATTCCCGTCCCCTATAATGAAAAGGACATCTTTTTTGGATGTTAGTTCTAAAAGGTCTTGTAGGTCTTCATAGAACCGCTCAACTTAGGCTTCTTCAGAGTTACTGGTTGGGGCATAGGCCTGGATTACTCTAATATTGAATGGTTTGCCTTGGAAACGAACAGAAATCATTCTGTCATTTTTAAGATGGCATCCAAGTACTGCATTTTGAACTCTTGTGTTGACCATGATGGCTACTCCATTTCTTCTAAGTGATTCCTGCCCACAGTAGTAGATATAATGGTCATCCGAGCTAAATTCACCCATTCCAGTCCATTTCCATTCACTTATTCCTAGAATGTCTATGTTCACTCTTGCCATCTCTTGTTTGACCACTTCCAATTTGCCTTGATTCATGGACCTAACATTCCAGGTTCCTATGCAATATTGCTCTTTACAGCACGAGACCTTGCTTCTGTCACCGCCTAATTAGTAATTAGTAATAATAAATAAAAATAAATAAAATAATTAGTGTGAAAGTAAAATTTCATCCAAGCTATAAATAATAAAGGAACCCTAATGGCTATACTAATATGAGACAAATAAGTCTTTTAATCAAAACTTTTTTTGACACAAATGACATTCAATATTATTATACAACCTTTTTTTTAATTTAATTTTTTTTTTTAATTTGGAGGATAAATAAAGTATTGTATTGGTTTTTGACATTCATTGATATGAATAAGCCATGGGTTTAAATGTGTTCCCCATCCTGATTCCCCCTCAGGATTAAAGTCTGGCTGAAGAAAACACAATTCTCAGTCTTTTGGCTGTGAAGTTTTCCCAGTCAGTAGCACAAATTCCAGGATTTTAAAATAAGTGATCCTTGTACAACACCTCCACTTTCAAAGTACATTTATAATTTCCTACTTAGCATAGTCCTGAATATCAGAGGCTTACTGTTTTGTACTAAAATATGAAGGAATTCATGTTTCTATAAATTGTTGACATCAACTGATAATCCTTCTTTACTTTTAAAAAAAAAATGGAGGGAGGGAAGAAGATGGCAGAGGAATAGGATGCTCAGTTCAGAACAGATCAGATTAGTCGCTCAGTCGTGTCCGACTCTCCGCGACCCCATGAATCACGGCATGCCAGGCCTCCCTGTCCATCACCAACTCCCGGAGTACACACAAACTCATGTCCACAGAGTCGGTGATGCCATCCAGCCATCTCATTCTCCGTCGTCCCCTTCTCCTCCCGCCCCCAAACTCTCCCAACATCAGTTTTTTCCAGTGAGTCAACTCGTCGCATGAGGTGGCCAAAGTATTCCAGTCTCAGCTTTAGCATCAGTCCCTCCAATGAACATCCAGGATTGATCTCCTTTAGAATGGACTGGTTGGATCTCCTTGCAGTATAAAGGATTGTCAAGAGTTTTCTCCAACACCACAGTTCAAAAGCATCGATTCTTCAGCGATCAGCCTTCTTCACAGTCCAACTCTCACATCTATACATGACCACGGGAAAAACCATTGCCTTGACTAGACGGACCTTGGTTGGCAAAGTAATATCTCTGCTTTTTAATATACTATCTAGGTTGGTCATAATTTTCCTTCCAAGCAGCAAGCGTCTTTTAATTTCATGGCTGCAATCAGCATCTGCAGTGATTTTGGAGCCCGAAAAAAAAAAGTCTGACACTGTTTCCACTCTTTTTCCATCTATTTCCCATGAAGCGATGGGACCAAATGCCATGATCTTTGTTTTCTGAATCTTAAGCTTCAAGCCAAACTTTTCACTCTCCTCTTTCACTTTCATCAAGAGGCTTTTGAGTTCCTCTTCACTTTCTGCAATAAGGGTAGTGTCATCTGCATATCTGAGGTTATTTTTATTTCTCCCAGCAGTCTTGATTCCAGCTTGTGCTTCTTCCAGCCCAGCGTTCCTCATGATGTGCTCTGCATATTGGTTAAATAAGCAAGGTGACAATATACAACCTTGACGTACACCTTTTCTTATTTGGAACCAGTCTGTTGTTCCACGTCCAGTTCTGACTGTTTCTTCCTGACCTGCATACAGGTTTCTCAAGAGGCAGGTCAGGTGGTCTGGTATTCCCATCTCTTTCAGAATGTTCAACAATTTATTGTGATCGAAACAGTCAACGGCTTTGGCATAGTCAATAGGATGCTGAAACCACTTTTTCCCAAGAATTCATCAAAAGAACATTGGAACAGTGAGTAAATTCCACAAAACAACTTCTGAATGCTAGCAGAGGACATCAGGCACCCAGAAAAGCAGCCGATTGTCTTCCAAAGAGGTGGGAAAAAACATAAAAGATAAAAAGAGAGACAAAAGTAGTGGCAGAGCACAGTCTCGGGAAGGGAGGCATAAAAAGAGAGAGAAGTTTCTGAACACCAGGAAACACTCTCACTTGTGAGTCTGTGATGAGCCTTGGAAACTCAGAGGGCAACATAACCAGGAGGAAAAAGAAAGAAATAATCAAAACCCACAGATTACTCGCCCAATGGTAACTCCCAGCGGAGAAGCAGCACAGATGCCCACATCTGCCATTAGCAAGTGGGGGCTGGGTAGGGAGGTGTAGGCTGCATTGATGACCCGACCTCTGGTCCTCAGGGCCTCAGGGCAATCTGAAAGATCTAACTGAAGATAGCAAAGCAAACTGTGGGCTATCTACCCTGCAAAACGGTGAAAAGCTCTAAGCTAAGACTCCGACAAGCCCGCTCACAGAACAAAGGACTGAGCAGAAATAGCCAGGTGCAGAGGCCCATCCCCCACAGAGATAGGCAGGGGAGGGCAGCCCGAGCCAAAAGGGGCAATTGCGGCCCCAGAAAGGCATCGGATACCAAACTGCAGGCAGTCCTGCTGGCCAGGACTTCTTGTGTTTCTGGTTGGTCTACATACTCCTGAGAAGGTGCACTGCTTGTATGCCCAGAACACCCAGCAGCAGGGACCACGGAAGTGATAAGTCACAGCGATCGCACTGACCAAACACCTGGTCACCTGAGTTGTTCAGACGGGGGAAGGGCACAAAACGCAGGCTCAACCAAGTCTGTGCCTTTGTGGAGTATGCAAGGACCTGAACCTGAGTGGCTCAGACCAGAGATGTGCATCCAACCCAGCACCTCTGTGGAAGAGGGTGAGGGTGGGATGATTTGGGAGAATGGCACTGAAACATGTATATGATCATATGTGAAACAAATCGCCAGTCCACGTTCGATGCATGATGTAGGATACTCGGAGCTGGTGTACTGGGATGAACCAGAGGGATGGCATGGGAAGGGAGGTGGGAGGAGGTTCAAGATGGGGAACACTTGTGCACCCGGGGCAGATTCCTGTCAATGTACGGCGAGACTAATACAATAATATAATTAGCCTCCAATTAAAATAAACAAAGTTTAAAAATATCAAAAACATAAAAGAAAAAAATGGCAGTCAAATGAAGTGAGGAATACTTAAATCTAGAGTCTGAATTTATTCTGGCTCTTTTAGCTCTGAATTTGAAGTTTTTGCTTTATGGTTTGTCTATACATACTAAAGCAGTCCTTGGTGCAGATTTTACTTGACAAACGCACCGGTACATATTTTACTTGACATGTACACTGTGATGCATTTCTTGTCACTTGCCCAAGTTGGCCAATCACTGACTTTCATTTTTCAATTTAAGAAACAATTTGAAATTGGAGAACAATAACTTTACAATGTTTGTTACTTTCTGCTGTACCACAGTGTAAATCGGCTATCAGTATATATATACAAGAGCCTCCCTTTTGAGCAGCCCTCCCATCTGCTCTTGAACCTACTCTGCTACCCGACAATCCACTCGTCTAGGGCACCTCAGAGCCCTGAGGAGGAGCTTCTCACCAGCTAACTACTTCATACTTGGTATTGTACATATGTCAGGGCATCTGGCTCAAACTGTCCCACTCTCTACTTACACTACTCTGTCTAAGTCAGTTCTTTACCTCTGCATTTACTTTTCCATGCTTCAGAGAGATTCTTCAGAGACAGGTTTCTAAATTCCATATATATGCATTAATTTACAATGTTGGACTTTCTTTTTCTGAATTACTTGACTCTATATAATAGGCTCCAAATACATCCATATCTCTAGAAATAATACAAGTTTTTCCTTTTTCTGGATGAGAAATGTTCCATCCTGTGGATGAACCATAACTTCTTTATCCATTCTTCAGTAGATGGACACCTAGATTGTTACACAACTTGTTTAATGTAAATGGTATTGCAGTGGATACTGGGATACACATGCTTATTTTTTTTCCAATGGTGGCTTCTTCTGCATACATGTCAAACACTGGGATTTTGGGCATGTGGTATTTTTATTAATTTTCTAAGGAACATTCATATTCTGCTCTATCTAAGTGGGAGCTGTTGATAGACAAAAGAGTCTGACACGACTGAACGGAACTGAACTGAAAAACAATGTAGAGTGCTCCCTTTCCTTCACATCATCTCCTTCATTCATTGTTTTCATGTTTATGTGTGTGTGTCTATATATATATATAATAGTTATTAATTCATATTATAAATATTTAAATGTTATATTTATATTATAAATATGTATATAATTTAAATTATATTTTATATATTTTATTTATATGTTTTAGTTATACTTGTATTGTATTTTAAAATTGTATTATATATATATTATACATATGTATATAATTTAAATTATATTTTTTATATTTTATTTTATTTATATATTTTAATTATATTTGTATTGTATTTTAAAATTTATATATATTTATAATATATATATATATATGCACATACACACACACATATTTCCTTCATTAGTTGGTTACACCAGGCCTTAAATGCTGCATATGGAGTCTAGTTCCAAGACCAGGGATCAAAGATGGAACCCCTGATTTGGAATCATGGTGCCTTAGCCATTGGACCACCAAGGAAGGACCCTACTGTCGATTTTTATGATGATCACCACACAGAATAGTGTGAAATGATACCTTATTGTTGTTTGGATTTGTATGCCTTTACTATGTTGAGATAATTTTTGCTGTGCTCAGTTTCTGGAAAGATTGTTTATCACACATGTTTGTTGAATTTTATCAAAGTTGTTGTTGTTGTTTTGGCAGCTATTGAGGTGATCATTAAAAAGAGGTGGCAAAAATACACGGAAGAACTGTACAAAAATATCTTCACGACCAAGTTAATCACGAAGGTGTGATCAATTACCTAGAGCCAGATTTCCTGGAATGTGTATTCAAGTTGGCCTTAGAAAGCATCACTATGAACAAAGCTAGTGGAGTTGATGGAATTCCAATTGAGCTGTTTCAAATCCTGATAGATGATGTTGTGAAAGTGCTGCACTCAATATGCCAGCAAATTTGGAAAAGTCAGCAGTGGCGACAGGACTGGAAAAGATCAGTTTTCATTCCAATCCCAAAGAAAGGCAATACCAAGGAATGCTTGAACTAGCGCACAATTGCACTCATCTCACATGCTAGTAAAGTCATGCTCAAAATTCTCCAAGCCAGGCTTCAGCAATATGTGAACCATGAACTTCCAGATGGTCAAGCTGGTTTTAGAAAAGTCAGAGGAACCAGAGATCAAATTGCCAACATCTGCTGCATCATGGAGAAAGCAAGAGAGTTCCAGAAAAATATCTATTTCTGCTTCATTGACTATGTCAAAGTCTGACTGTGTGGATCACAATAAATTGTGGGAAATTCTGAAAGAGATGGGAATACCAGACCACCTGACTTGCCTCTTGAGAAACCTATATGCAGGTAAGGAAGAAACCGTTAGAACTGGACATGGAACAACAGACTGGTTCCAAATAGGAAAAGGAGTACATTAAGACAGTATATTGTCACCCTGCTTATTTAACTTATATGCAGAGTACATCATGAAGAACGCTGGGATGTAGAACCAGAAGCGGGAATCAAGATTGCTGGGAGAAATATCAATAACCTCAGATATGCAGATGACACCACCCTCATGGCAGAAAATGAAGAGTAACTAAAAAACCTCTGGAAGAATGTGTCAGAGGAGAGTGAAAATTTTTTTCTTAAAGCTAAACATTCAGAAAACTAAGATCATGGCATCTGGTACCATCACTTCATGGCAAATTGATGGGGAAACAGTGGAAACAGTGTGAGTTTTTTGAGGGTTCCAGAGTCACTGGAGATGCTGATTGCAGCCACGAAATTAAAAGACGCTTACTCCTTTGCAGAAAAGTTACCACCAACCTAGATAGCATATTAAAAGAGTAGAGACATTACTTTGCCAACAAAGGTCCATCTAATCAAGGCTATGGTTTTTCCAGTGGTCATGTACAGATATGAGTGTTGGACTGTGAAGAAAACTGATCGCCAAAGAATTGATGCTTTTGAAACGTGATGTAGGAGAAAACTCTTGAGAGTCCCTTGGACTACAAGGTGATCCAACCAGTCTATTCTAAAGGAGATCAGTCCTGGGTGTTTATTGGAAGGACTGATGGTAAAGCTGAAACTCCGATATTTGGCCACCTCATGCAAAGGGTTGACTCACTGGGAATGACTTTGATGCTGGGAGAGATTGGGGTAGTAGGAGAAGGGGACGACAGAGGATGAGATGGCAGAATGGCATCACCGACTGGATGGACATGAGTTTGAGTGAACTCCGGGAGTTGGTGATAGACAGGGAGGCCTGGGGTGCTGTGATTCATGGGGTTGCAAAGAGTCAGACAGACTGAGAGACTGAACTGAACTGAACTGAACTGAGGTCATCATATGGTTTTAATCCTGAAATTTGTTATGCTGTATCTCATGGTTTGATACGCAGCTACTGGAGAATGTCTGCTTTTCTGAGGAAAACCTCACATATTAAAGCAGTTCGATACTTTTAATGTGTTGTTGGATTCTTCTTGGGAATATTTTATTGAGGATGTTTGCTCCTATGTTTATCTATATGATACTGGTCTATAATTTTCCTTTTCTGTGTTAACTTTGTCTTTGCTATTAGGTGATACTGTACTCGTAGGATGAGTTTGTGGGTTTTCCTACCGTTGTAGTATTTTGGAAAAGTTTAAGAAACCCATATGTTAACATTTTACTTAATGGTTCATAAAACATCTGTGACATCATCTGGTCTTTGAATGTTGTTAGCTGACAGATTTTTCATAGCAGTTTCAATATTAGGGGTTGTAATGTTGTGTTCCTATTTTCTGTTTCCTCTTAGTTGAGATTCTAAGAAGTAGTCTGTGGCTTCCATATTCTACATTTTATTGGTTTAAAGTTCTTTATTGTAATCTATCATGATCCTTTGATATTTCTGTGCTGTTGGTTATAATGTCTCCTTTCTTATGTATAACTTATTGATTTGTGTGGTCTCCCTCTTTTGTTGATGAATCTGGCTCAAGCTTTATGTATTTTCTTTATTCTCTCCAAGAGCCCCCTTTTAGTAGTATTGATCTTTGCTACTATTTTCGTCTTTTTTTTTTCTGTTCTATTCTCTATGCTTTCTTTTTTCCCAAAGCCAATTTTGAATTTTGTGTTTATTCTTCTTTCTCTAATTGCTTTACTTGTAAGTTTAGTTAGTGTTTTATCCTGTTTATTGGGTTTTATGCAATCACAAATTCATTGTCATTAGTTTTTATGAGTATATACTTCATGCGAAATAGATGGGGAAACAGTGTCAGACTTTATGATTTTGGGCTCCAAAATCACTGCAGATGCTGATTTCAGCCATGAAATTAAAAGACGATTACTCCTTGGAAGGAAAGCTATGACCAACCTAGATAGCATAAGAAAAAGCAGAGACATTACTTTGCCGACAAAGGCCCGTCTTGTCAGCCTATGGTTTTTCCAGTGGTTATGTACAGATGTGAGAGTTGGACTGGGAAGAAAGCTGATTGCCGAAGAATTGATGTTATTGAATTGTGGTTTTGGAGAAGACTCTTGAGAATCCCTTGGATGCATGGCGATCCAACCAGTCCATTCTAAAGGAGATCAGTCCTGGGTGTTCATTGGAAGGACTGATGCTAAAGCTAAAACTCCAATACTTTGGCCACCTCATGCAACTAACTGACTCACTGAAAAAGACTCTGATGCTGGGAAATGTTGGGGGCGGGAGGAGAAGGGGAAGGCAGGGAAATTCATGGCTGGATGGCATCACAGAATCTATGTATGTGAGTTTGAGTGAACTCTGTGAGTTGGTGATGGTCAGGGAGGCCTGAGGTGCTCTGATTCATGAGGTCGTAATGAGTTCTACACGACTGATGGACTGAGCTGAACTGATACACACACACACACACACACACATTTTTTTTCTCTCTGATTTTTTCATTGATGTCTTGACCATGAAGAGGTGTGTACATGAGCCTCAATATATTCATGCTTTTCAATTTTTTCTTTGTTATTTATGCTTTTATTTTTTGTTTGTTTGTTTGTTTCTCCCCCACCCGTGAATGACATGTAAATCATAACACTGTGGTAAAAAAAAAAATGATAAGGCCTGAAACATTTTTGATTATCTTAAATTTATCAAGTCCTGATTAGTGATCCAGTTTGTGATTTATTCAGAAATATTTCATTTGACCTTGCGAAGAAACTGCATTCTTCTGGTTCTGGGTGAAATCTACTTCAGTATCAATTGAATTGTCAGGTCTGCTTGTTATTTAAAGTTTGATTTCTTTTATCACTTCATTTAACACTTGGAAGATAATTGTTTTCCAATGTCATTCTGGCTATGCTGTACAAAGGCATGGAGAAGCCTACAGTACACGTATGGCAGTTATTGTGCTATCATCCATTTCTTGTTGTTGTTTCGTTGTTCCATGCCCTTTTGAAATGTTTCTTGCATGATCTCCATTTATTTTCAGAGAGGTTTGATCATCTTTACTATCGTTACTCTCAATTATTTTTCTGCGACAATTTCTATTTCCTCTTTAATTATGACTTATGTGGTTTTACCTTGTTTCTTTGCCTGCAAAATGCTTAACTGTGTTCAGATTTGCTTAGCTTACTTTGTAACTAGTCTTTTCTGCCCGGGTTTGCAGTATGGTAGTACTTGCTTCCAGTCTGTATCGTGAGTGTATAAGTTTGGTCCAGTGGTTTGTGTGTCTTCGGAGGAGGAGAGACTAACAACTACATTCTTGTAGCAACAGGTGATGCTTCGCTCTCTCGTGGTAGAACCGTGTCAGAGGGGTCTTTTGCAGGTGTGCATGGGTTTAGTGGACTTTAGACTGTCCATCTGGGGATGATTTGGCTTGTGTTTCTGTCTTGCATTTTGTGTGGTGTGAGGCAGCATCTCTGGATAGTATAGGCTTTTTGGTGGAATGGTTCTTCATTTTAGATGGAGGCCTTCACAGAGAATCTCACCAATTAATATTCGTTGGAGCCAGGAATTCTCTGGTGGTCTATGATACAGTGCTGAAACCCTAGGTGATCAGGCCCAACTTCCAGTCAGAGAACCAAGATCACATAATAAAATCTAGACAGAAGGAACAAAGGAAGACAGACAAATGGTAAGAAATCAAAATCAAACCACAAGTGAAATAATAGAAGCAGTAATGACAATAGGGAAGAACACAGAATCAACAAGAGAACCTAACAATTAACTTGTAAGACATAAAACAACACCAGAGTAGAGTGACACATGAAGAATAAAGGCTAAAACTCTGACAAAAACGACAAGGTTTATCCTCAGAACAAGAGAAAATCACAGTTAATATGGAAATATATATTTATTAAAACCAAAATGACAAGAAACAACATCAACAAAATGCACAGAAAGCAGGAAACAAAAGTAGACAATATAGACATACAAAAAATATATAGGATATAAACAATCTTAAAACACCAAGTAAGTAGGAATAATAAGAATGCTTTCAAGTGAGACAAAGAGTGAACGACCAAGTGGCATAGCAGAACATCATAAATACAATGAATTTTACCTCGGGTCCCTGCTGTCAGGGTTCTGGTCCTGAACATGAGCCACAGCAGAAATCCACCTCTCTAGAAAACTCGCCCAAATGTGGGCAGAACTTAACTCTGGATCTTCAGTAAGGACAGGTCAGACTCTAAACTGGGATAACTCCTATTGGTTCTGAGAGCTGCAAGAGCCTGGGTATTTTCATTCACTGGAAATCTATTGTCCTCTTTTATCCCATAGAGAAAGCATCTGCAGAGTTGATTGCATGTATTTAATCTGCGGCTTGCTCAGCTGGTGGGAAAGTTTTCAATCCTTTTCCTTCATTTCCCTGATCCTGAGTCTCAGATGTAGTATGAGAACAACCACTCCGTGTGGTCACCAGAGAAGGCTACCCCCAAGACCCTTGTGGAACACTTGGGACTGCCTTGGTGAGCACAGGAGCAATAGGTACAGCTGCTGGGACTTTAGAAACCCTGGTGGTATCAGTTTTTCGGAGAAGCCAGCGACCATGGGCAATAAAATCATGGCCCTAATAGGATAGGTTTCTAGCCTGTGGTGGCAGAAGCATGCATGATAGTTCTAGCTAGTCTTTTTCTCTTGCCTGATAGTAAGTCTTTGCATGTGGCACGAGGGGGAAATTTAATGCTGTCACCACCTCCTCTGTGTGACTGAGCCCTAAGTTCTCACTTCTTTGTCAGTTTGGGATTTTTCAAAATGCATTCCTTTCTACACAATTTGTCATCCCAGATGCATAGCTCCATCTCCATAGTCAAAAGCACTTCCCTCCCAGGTTGTCTTTCTAACCCCATGTTTGATCTTCCAGGCCCTTTTACACTAGTTGACCTGCACTGCCATATGGGGCATGCAGGACCACACCACATATTCTCTGTTCGATTTTCACTCTAGGCAAACTATATTTCATCAGCTTCTTCACCTTGATTCTTTTCAGTCAAAATTAAATTAAGTTTAGTCAGGTGACTTGCCTGGATCCTCAATCTACTCCCTGCTTTTGCATCTCCCACCCCAAGACACAGGCTTGGTTCTATTCCTCTCGTCCTCCTCCCATCTTCCCTCTATTCTTCCAGTTATGTCTAGTTTCCATATAGACCTCACTGTTGAGCAAGTTCTTCTGCTAATATCCATCTGATGCTCTGGAAGAAGTGTTTCCTTTATAGAAGGATTATTTGTGATGCCTCCATGGAGAGAGTTGCACTCAATGTCCTCTTATTTTCTGCGAAATCAGAAATTCTGATCTTATTTCTAGGCTAGCTTTGTAATTCCTTTATGCATGCCGGTGAAAGAACAAACTTTAGTTGACAGGAATTAATCAGTTTGATGGGAGATTATATACATATATATGCAATTGGTACATCATTGATTTTGAACATGCAAATAAACAGATTTACTTTTCCTGAAATGTCTGCTAATGAGGAATTGCAATCTGCTTAAGGAACTATAGTTCTTTCCAGGATGAGAGGTGGTACAGGAATTGGGGTCAAAAGCCAGTCCCTGAAAATATCTAGCTATTCGTCAAACTGTGCTGACATTTTCCCAGAACACAGATTCCTTATTTCAGCTCTGGAAACTTAACTGTTTTAACTGGGTGTCAAAGGTCAGAGAGTGGCATGGGCATAATTTAATTCTTGTATGGGAAGGTGGCAAGGGCCCAGGAATGTAAAACTTGGTAGATGACAGCTTGAAAGAGAGAGAGCCAGAGAATAAAAGGGCAGAACAAAACAAAGCAAAACAGGGAGGTGTAGTTAGTCACTTAATCTTAATGTAAACCTGAATTGGAGTTTGGATCAGAGAAAAAGCAAGGATATTTCATAAATTATTTACATCTACTTTATTGTCTCTCTTACATAGACTGCTTGTGAAAATAAGGTCTTTCAGTTGTTTCTGACTATTTGTGACACCATGGACTGATCAAAACTGGGTCTGCCCCATTGCAGGCAGATACTTTAGCATCTGAGCCACCAGGAAAGCTCTTCAACTGTGTCGGTCACGACAAATTGTGGGACTTTCTTAAAGAGATAAGAATATGGGACCACCTTACCGGTTTCCTGGGAAATGTGCATGCAGGTGAAGACACAGCAGTTGGAACTGGACAAGGAACAATGAACTGGCACATAATAGGGAAGGAAATACATCAAGGCTATATATTGTCACCCAGCTCATTTGACTTCTGTGCAGAGTGCATCATGGAAAGTAATTTGCTGAAAGAATCTGAGGTTGGAAACAAAATTACTGTGAGAAGAATGATTAACCTCAGTTATAAGATGACAGCACAAAAATCGGTAAAATATACCAGGAAGTAAAGATCCTTCTGATGAAGGTGAAAGGGGAGAGTGGAAAAGCTGGATTAAAACACAATATAAAGACCAACACACACACAAAAATAAGCTCATGGAATTTGGTCCCATCATTTTGAGATATATCGATGGGATACAATTGGATTAGTGACAGGTTTCTCTTTCTTGACCCCCTATGTCACTGCCGAATTGACTGCAGCTATGAAATTTAAAGGAACTTGTACTTTGATGAAAAGCTGTGACCAATCTAGACACCATGTTAAAAAGCTGAGAGCTTACTGAAAAAAACCTGACTAGTCAAAGTTGATTTTCAGGAAGAACGAGTGGAGGAATGAGCAGAACCACAAGAACTGAGTGCCATAATATTGATGCTTTGCAACAACGCCTGGAGAAGATGTGTGAGAGTTCCATGGTGAGCGTGGAGTTCAAACTGGAAAAGCGTGAAGGAAACCATCTCTGACTGTCTGAGAAGGACCCATGCTGAACATGAAGAGCCAATATATCAGTCACATGAGTCCTAGAGCAAAATCACTGGGACGAAACCAATGCTGGGAAAGATTGGGCACAGGAGAAGAAGGGAACGGCAGAGGGCAAGATGGCCGCAAAGCATCACTGACTCAAAGGTCATGGATTTGAGAAAGCTCTGGCAGATTTGAAGGGCAGGCGAGCCCCGGGTTCTTGCTGTACATGGAGTCACAAAGACTCAGACAAGACTGAGTGCCTGAGCTACATCAAAAAATTAGTCTTGGCAGTGCTGGGAGATAGTTCAGATAGCATGTTAAGCCTGTCATTGTACCTGAGATGGTAAGTGATATTCAGGACAATTAGAAAGAACAATGCTCTTGTCAGTTTCCTTCTTTTCCTCCCTTACATTGTACTTCTCACAATGTTTTTGGAGAGCTTCCCAGAAAAGGAGAACTCCTGCGGAGTCATATGGTATCCTGAGACAGAAACCTTACCGCATCAGCCACTTGGATCTACAATCTTGGTCTTAGGCAGAAGCAGGTATTGTCTGTAAGTGTCTTCTAGAACTGCCCATCTTCTGATGTGTTAACAGGCTGATGTTTGATCTTATGGATGAGGTGAGAGTTAAGCAAACTTATATCTCCTCAATCAAACTCTGTAATCCTGGGAGAAGCATCTCTGACTTGTGTATTCTAGTTACCCTTAGGAAAGCTTACAAGGGGTTACATTACTAAGCAAGGATGTAGGTAGGAGACTGGATTCATTTAAACTTTGCTACTTGCCTTCTCTGTACATAGACCATTCCTCTTTTAATGTCACAGTTTTTGTCTTCAGACGAGGGTTGAGAATTGTGCAACTGTGTGAATGCATGTGAAGTCCCATGAAACTGAAGACAGGGAGTACACTGTTTTCCTCTTTGAACCAGATCTCAAGACTATTGCCTTAATCATTTTCACTATCAGTGCATCTCAAATATTCATACATTCTTTTTATTTATTTATTTATTTTAATTGGAGGCTAATTACTTTGCATTATTGTATTGGTTTTGGCATACATTGACATGAATCTGCCCCGGGTGCACATGTGTTCCCCATCTTGAACCCCAATACCACCTCCTTCCCCATCCAATTCCTCTGGTTTAATCCCAACACACCAGCCCTGAGCATCCTGTATCATGCATCGAACCTGGACTGGAGATTCGTTGCACATATAATCATATATATGTTTCGGTGCCATTATATGATGATTGCCACATAGAGCTGAAACCAGAATTCCTGTATAGTCATCATCTTATCAGTGTGGTAGGGCTTGGATATTGAAGATTTTATCTGCGAAGTATGTGGGCCATGTTATCACTTCCTTCTATTTAATTGTCTATTTTAACTGATACCCTTGTGAAGGAGGAAGGCCACTTCTACCATGTGACAACCGAATTACAGATTTCATCATTAGTTTCTTTGATCCGTAAGAATGCTATTCATATTGGTGAGTGTGCCACTTCCTATAGGAAGATAGTATCCTATTATACGAAGTCCTGGTTGAAACTCTGCACATCTACTTAGCTTCTCTGGTATTCCCAAATTAGTAGGTGTGTGTTTTTGATATTGCCAGACATCACAGACTACTAAGGCCCCTCTCAACTTTTGGTGGGCTGATTGTGACAGTGCCATAGGTTTTAAGTATCTTAGGGAGGAGTAGCTTGGTTATTATCGAAATGCTTTCAATCTCTGAGACTCATTCATTTGTCTTGTACTTTGAAATACTAAAGCAGACTTTTGAATGGACATTTTAATTTGTGCCTCTTTATACTATTGAATTAGCCGTTTCTTCAGCCAAAATCTCCAACATAAAAGTCCAAAAGAGAACTCAGAAATACCCTCACAGTCACATTCTTAATCTGATACACACACACACACACACACACACACACACACACACACACACACACGGAGAGTCATAATCTTACATACCCAAAACACAATTATGAAAGGAAAAGAAAACAGAAGTACTCACCTATGAAATGCACAGAGTTCTCTGTTATCTGTTTCTAGGCCTAATATTGGAAGTCATTTTGTAGTTAAATGATTTCACTCTAGTGACATTTTAAATCAGAATGTTTCAAAAGATAGAACATTGATCTACATCCCATGGGAACTTACAATATTTTGCATGAAAAACTATTGTGTGATTTAATGAAAATAAAGTTGTAGTGTAACAATATTGAAGTCATATTGACCTCTTTAGGCCCTTCAGTGACACATTTGCTTGCTATACTTTAAGCATCCAATTTCATCCCCTGACCTTCTCCCATCAATTTTTCTACTTTTTGCCCCAATCTTCTGTATTTACCTCACTTATTTTTTTGTTTTCAGTTTTACAATTTTAGGCACCCATTATAAAGTAAATACATAAAGGAAAGAAAATTTAATTCATGTACAATGCTTCCCTAAGGTATTGAGCTATTTTCTCTATAAGCTTTAGAGAATGACAGGTAGTGATATTTTAAAGCCATATGGGAATTGATAACAAAAGTAATGGACCATCTTACCAGGTTTCCCTTGGTAGGACAATTGAAGTACAGGTTAATGCAGTTAGTACAGGTTAGTACTGTTTTTGTTTCAGGAGGGAACAAAAACAGTAACTTTTCAACATGATATATTGAATGTCTTTCTCCATGTCTTTTCCAAGTTATCACAGAGGACTAAGTGGATTATTCCTGTTCTTTTTGAGAAGGACCTGCCAGTCAAAGCAGAACATGAAAAGAAGGTAAAAGGGACTGAGAACGAATAATCAGTACATGGCAATGAAATAGCAAATGGAATCACCTTTAAGGTGATATTGCTCAAAGGATGAAAATTTGACAACATCGTCAGTCAGTCAGTTCAGTCATTCATTCTTTTCTGACACTTTGTGACCCCATGAATCACAGCATACCAGGCCTCCCTGTCCATCACCAACACGTGGAGTTCACCCAAACTCATCTCCATCAAGTCGGTGATGCTATCCAGCCATCTCATTCTCTGTCGTCCCCTTCTCCTCCTGCCCCAAATCCCTCCCAGCATCAGAGTCTTTTCCAATGAGTCAACTCTTCGCATGAGATGGCAAAAGTAATGGAGTTTCAGCTTCAGCACCAATCATTCCAATGAACACTCAGAACTGATCTCCCTTAGAATGAACTGGTTGGATCTCCTTGCAATCCAAGGGACTCTCAAGAGTCTTTTCCAACACCACAGTTCAAAAGCATCAATTCTTCGGCGATCAACTTTCTTCACAGTCCTACTCTCACATCCAAACATGACCACTGGAAAAACCGTAGTCTTGACTAGCCAGACCTTGGTTGGCAAAGTAATGTCTCTGCTTTTTATATGCTATCTAGGTTCATCATAACTTTCCTTCCAAGGAGTAAGTGCCTTTTAGTTTCATTAAAAACCTGAAATCTAAAACAAGAGCATTGAAATTTGGGATTGAAATCATAACTATGGACACCAATTTCAATAACATTTAGCATGGCTTCAAAATGCTCACCTCTCTAAACATGGCATTCTCACCTACATTGAATGTAATTTTTCAATGAAAGAAAAAGTATGTTTGTGGACCACTCCCTTATCTACACAGATATTCCACAGATTTCACTGTTCATTAGCTGCAAGAATTAAAGCGGTCAACTGAATTTGGTGTTGTCCTATGTGGGTAACCACCCCATAACAGGGATCTGACTTGATGTTGCCACCATCGTCTAAAGGAATGACCCCAAATTTGAGATTTCAAAGATTTCTAGGTAGTGTTCATGATATCTGTATAGTCCAACAAGCAGGCACGTTGTTCAGAGTAATTCATTGTGAAATATACTTGGGATCAACCATTGATATTGATCCCTGCTTACTCCATGACTTTTCTAGATTAATAAAATTAATGATTCTTTTTTTATATATGTGTCTCCACAACTACTATTGAATTTTAGGGCACTGGGGCCTGAAACTACATGCTTAGAATGGGTTCTTATAGACTGTAAATTTCATGAGAGCAGCAGTCTTATTATAATTTAAATTCCCACATTTAGCATTCGTGTAAATATAATAAATATTTATCAACATGGAAAGTTATCACTAAAGAGGAAAGGTCAATTATGATAATACTGAAGGTTATAGGAATATGTTGAGTAATGTATATAGCATTTGATTGATTATGGCATTTCTTTATTGATAATTTAGTAAGTACTTAAAATGTATCATTTTCGGGCTCTAATTTTAGCTGATGTGAAAGATACATAAAGAGAGTAGGCCCAAAACCCACGGAAGTCCTGATATCTGGGCTCAGCTTGGTAGGAGGGCAAACGGCATTTCCTTCCAACCCCAAGAAAAAGTTGAGACAAAATTGTGAGAAGGGGCTTAGCATGGCTGAAATTAGGTTGAGAGGTTGTAGCTCCGGAACCACAGTATAAGAGAAAGATAATGAAATTATTAAGGAAAAAAGATACCATGTCTTCACAGAACTTGTTAATCATACTGATGTGCTACAATCACCACCAGGAATTTATTCTGTCTCTGTGGGAACTGATAAGCAACATCTAAACATGCATTAGGAAATATAGGGTGGAATCCAGGTGTCAGCAAATAAAGGCGTGCCTTAAGGACAGCATCTTCCCTGGTGGCTCAGACATTAAAAAGTCTGCCTGCAATTTGGGAGACCCGGGTTCAATCCCTGGGTCGGGAAGACCCCTGAAGAAGGAAATGGCAACCCACTCCAGTATCCTTGCTTGGAGAATCCCATGGATGGAGGAGCATGGAAGGCTACAGTCCACAGGGGTCGCAAAGCGTCGGACACGACTGAGCTACTTCACTGTCACTTTCACTTAAGGACAGCAGAACAAAAATGTCCCTATACATTATCACTTGTAAAATTCATATCTTGTGCTGACCATGGGCCAGTCACTGATTATGTCATGTTATCTTTGGTGTCACAGTGACAGTACAGTGGTGATCATGATTTTATATTTTCAAGTACATAACGAATTTCTATACTGAAGATAACCTGCTGTCTACCCTTTTAAGAATCTACCAGTATCTGATAGAATATAACATAACTGTGAATGCACTAAGGTGCATACTATGCATTTCCATTTTTTTTTAATTTTATTTTATTGGTATCTCTTCCTTCAGCCACATACTCCTAATGTAGACACCCGTTCATTTCAGCAGGGGTGATTGCAGAAATCACATTACATCCGTTACCTCTTTTCCTTTTGTTCTCGTTTTCTTGCTTACAAATATTAGATCAGGTGTCATCGACATAGGATGCATAATGAATATATTCTTTTTCTGAAGAGTTTATAAAACAGTGCAGTAAAATAGCCAGACATTAAACTAAGCCTCATTTTTCTCTTCATTGTTTGAAAAAATAAAATGAAACTATGAAGATGAACATGCAACTTTATTGTTCAAATACAAGAATTGTAGGTATTTGCTGACATCTCCCAATAAAAATTTCAGTCTTCATTAGGCTCTATAATCTGGCATTTATTTGATAGGTCCGTTTTAATTAGCATGGTTTTCACATAACGATGATTCTTGATGGGTTGACTGGAAAGAGAGGAGGCATATGTATAAGTGATCTTTGGCACTGAGGTCCATGAGTTGCCTCTCTTTTGAAGGTCACGGAAAGGACTGTCATGGGCTGATATATCACTATATCTATCTGGAAACTTAGAAGACTCCACCATCAGCCTGGAATAACTGCCCTGAAATGGAGATACGATGTGGTTCTGAGAAGTCGATGTAGTTGTAGTAGGCAAGTCATCAATGTGGCCATTTACCTGAGTGTAGCTGCTATGTGAGTGCCACTGAAAAATGCTCAACTGATTCAAAACAGCAGGTTGATCTCCCACAATCTGTTCTGTTTGGCTAACTGATATTGATGATGGGGAAGGTAAGTCACACAGAGCTAGATCTCTTGTATTAGCGACTGTCTGGCTGATGTGAGGCTTTTGTATGAAAGGCACACTTAAAGTGGTGGCTGAAAATGTACTCTCTCCACTAGTTTCAGGAAGAAAATCAGAGTTACGATCATCTATGTTGACACTTGTTTTAACATGCTTCTTCTTGCAATCTCGAACTAATGAAGATATTTCAGACACATTGTTAATCCCAAATCTTCTTTCTATTCTTACTAAAAGTTGAGGATAGCCTCTTTTGAAATTTGGATTATAGTAGATCTGTAACTAAAGTCAAAGGAAACAATTATTTAGTTTCTTTTCAAACCAAGGTAAAACTGCCATAAAAACTAAAAAAAAAAAAAACTAAACTATAAAAGTTTATTCCTTCATACAGATGGCTAACAAACACACGAAAAGATGCTCAACGTCACTCATAATCAGAGAAATGCAAATCAGAACCAAAATGAGGTATTATTTTGTGCCAGTCAGAATGGCTTATATTCCAAAGTCTACAAGCAATAATTCCTGGAGAGGTGTGGAGAAAAGGGAGCCCTCTTACACTGTTGGTGGGAATGCAAACAGCACAACCACTATGGAGAACAGTGTGGAGATTCCTTCAAAAACTGCAAATAGAGCTGCCATATGACCCAGCAATCACACTCTTGGGCATACACACCAAGGAAACCATAATTGATAGAGACACATGTACTCCAATGTTTATCGCAGCCAGGACATGGAGGTAACCTACATGTCCGTCTGCAGACGAATATATAAGAAAGCTGTGGTGCATAAATACAATGGAGTATTACTCAGCCATTAAAAATTATTTGAATCAGTTCCAATGAGGTGGATGAAACTGGAGCCTATTATACAGAGTGATTTAAGGCAGAAAGAAAAGGACCAATAGAGTATACTAACACATGTATAAGGAATTTGAATGGTGATAACGATAACCCTGTAAATGAGACAGAAAGAGAGACACAGATGTATAGAACAGTCTTTTGGACTCCGTGGGAAAGGGCTAGGGTGGGATGATTTGGGAGTATGGCATTGAAACATGTATATTATCATATGTGCAACGAATCACAAGTTCACGTTCGATGCAAGATATAGCATGTGTGGAGCTGGTGTACTGGGATGAATCAGAGAAATGCGATGGGGAGGGAGGTGGAAGGGGATTCAAGATGGGGACACATGTACACCTGGGGTATATTCATGTCTATGTATGGCAAAACCAATACAATAATGTAAAGTAATTAGCCTCCAATTACAATAAATAAAATTAGAAAAGAAAAAATAATTCCTTGAATGATACCAATTAAATTCCATCAAACCAAACGCCTCCACAGTAGTTTTAACAACTAACATGTTAGAAACAAATGTGCTCCTCAACTAAAAATATGTTGTATATATATAGTAAATAGCATAAGTAACTTCAAGACTCGTATCTTGTTTCAAGTTGATTGGAAAGTTTGTTAAATATCAAATATTATATCCTCCAGCTGTTCTCAGCTTCAAAAAATAAAGCTTTTTCAACAAATTGCTATCTCAAATTTGAATTCCGTTTTACCTACATATGGTAACATGCTTTCTAGGTCACATGATTTAATTTTACATATTTCTAATAAGTGAAAATTTGGGGATACATTTCTCAAAAGAGAGATTTGTTTTCTTCATCCAGAAAGTCAGATAGTGTAGCAGATCTTTGAACAGGTTGTCGCTTTTTACTAAACCCATAAAGGTTCAGCTGTCGAACTAAACTTTTCATATTATTGGTTTCAATTATTCTGAAAGGCGCCTTTCTTTCCAAGAATTCTTTCTTGAAAAGTTCTTCGTTCATCACTATACAAGTGCCACTCTCATCCCACCAAATAGATTGAAATTGATCACTTTCCACTATATTCCACAATTTTTGTGGAAAAGTGAGTGAAAGAAAATCATTCAGCTCACCTGTTTCAGAGATAGAAAATGTGTAATGAGGCCTTTTTATCAGAACTTCCTCAGACAAAGCCTGAAAAGCATATTCTTCAATAAGAGATCGCAAAACCGAATCCCCAGCAAGTGTATAATCATACAAAGGTCTGATGGAGGTTTCTGAACCAGTGAATTCATCGTTAGGAGTCACATCTTACATTTCTGAAGAAATATGTGCCATCTCAGAAAAATCTTTCTTCAGATACTTTTCTCATTTTTCTGATTTTACACACAGCAAATTCAAATGCTACTTGGCTCGCCTAAGGGGGAAACTCCCTAGACCATCACAGTGGTTCTAAAATGCACTGTTCTGCTAGCAGTGGAAGGGTAGCTGTGACATCACAAAGTCACTGGTCTCCTAGCAAGTGAAGGGTAGCTGTGACATCACAACGTCACTGGTCTCCTTGAAATTGAAGGGTAATTTTCAACAAGCGTTTACTTCAGCATCAACTTAAAATACAGGCTGCTTACCTAAATAGCAACCAAAACCATAAGCCTGCAAAACCTCGTTCCTAAATAATTTTAATACGGATAAATCACATCAGTAAATCTATTTGGTTTCTGAAATAAAAGTGATTCTCGGCGGCTGCCAAGAGGAGCTACCCCATGCCCAAGGCCAGGGCCAACAGGCGAAAGGAGTTACCCCACGTCCAAGTGGCCCTGGCTGCGCGGGCATAGGAGGGCTGAGAGGATCTACTCCACATTCAAGACCAGGAGGGTCACCCGTGAGGAGATACCCCTCATCCAAGGTAAGGTGCAGTGGCTGTGCTTTGCTGGAGCAACCGTGAAGAGATACCCCACAACCAAGGTCAGAGAAACCCAAATATGACGGTAGGTATTGAGAGAGGGCATCAGAGGGCAGACACACTGAAACCGTGATCATAGAAAGCTAGTAGATCTGATCACATGGACCACAGCATTCTCTAACTCAGTGAAACTAAGCAATGCTGTGTGGGGCCACCCAAGATGGGTGGGTCATGTTGGAGAGGTCTGACAGAATGTGGTCTACTGGAGAAGGGAATGGCAAACCACTTCAGTATACTTGCATCGAGAACCCCAAGAACAGTATTAAAAGACAAAAAAATAGGATATTGAATGAGGAGCTCCCCAGGTCGGCAGGTACCCAATAAGATACTGGAGATCAGTGGTGAAATAACTTCAGGAAAAAATGAAGGGATGGGGCCAAATCAAAACCAGTACCCAGTTGTGGATGGGACTGGAGATGGAAGCAAGGTCCGATGCTGCAAAGAGCAATATTGCATACGAACCTGGAATGTTAGGTCCATGAATCAGGACAAATCGGAAGTGGTAAAACAGGAGATGGCAGGAGTGAACGTAGACCTTCTAGGAATCAGTGAACTCAAATGGACTGGAATGGGTGAATTTAACTCAGATGACCGTTATATCTACTGCTGTGGGCAGGAATCCCTTAGAAGAAATGGAGTAGCTATCATGGAGAACAAAAGAGTCCGAAATGTTTTACTTGGATGCAATCGCCAAATGATCAGAATGATCTCTGTTCATTTCCAAGACAAACCATTCAATATTACATTAATCCAAGCCTATGCCCCAACCAGTAACACTTAAAAAGCAGAGAGTGAATGGTTCTATGAAGACCTACAAGACCATTTAGAATTAACACCTAAAGATGATGTCCTTTTCATTATAGGGGACTGGAATGAGAATGTAGGAATTCAAAAATCACCTGGAGTAACAGCCAAAATTGGCTTTGGAGCATGGAATGCAGCAGGGCAAAGACTGATAGAATTTTGCAGAGAGAACACACTGGTCATAGCAAACAACCCCTTTCAGCAACAGAAGAGAAGACTCCACATATGGACATCAACAGATGTTCAACACTGAAATCAGACTGATTGTATTCTTTGCAGCCAAAGATGGAGAAATTCTATAAAGTTAGCAAAAACAAGACTGGAGCTGACTGTGACCCAGATCATAAACTCTTTATTGCCAAATCCAGACTTAAATTTAAGAAAGTAGGGAAAACCACTAAACCTTTCAGATATGACCTAAATCAAATCCCTTATGATTATACTGTGGAAATGAGAAATAGATTTAAGGGATTATATCTGATAGATAGAATACCTGATGAACAATTGAGGAAAGTTCATGACATTGTACAGGAGACAGGGACCAAGGCCATCCCCACGGAAAAGAAATGAAAAAAAAGGAAAATGGCTGTCTGGGGAGGCCTTACAAATAGCTATGAAAAGAAAAGAAGCGAAAAACAAAGGAGAGAAAAAAAAGATATAAGCATCTGCACGCAGAGTTCCAAAGAATATCAAGGAGAGATAAGGAAGCCTTGCTCAGCGATCAATGCAAAGAAATAGAGGAAAACAGCAAAACGGGAAAGACAAGAAATCTCTTCAAGAAAGTTAGAGATACCAAGGGAACATTTCATGAACAGATGACCTCGATAAACGACAGAAATGATATGGACCTAAGAGAAGAAGCAGATATTAAGAAAAGGTGGCAAGAATACACAGAAGAACTGTACAAAACAGATCTTCACAGCCAAGATAATCATGATGGTGTGATCAAAGACCTAGAGCCAGACATCTTGGAAAGTGAAGTTAAGTGAATATGAAGTCATGTGGGCCTTAGAAAGCATCACTATGAACAAAGCTAGTGGAGGTGACAGAATTCCAGTTGATCTATTTCAAATTCTGAAAGATGATGCTGTGAAAGGGCTGCACTCAATATGCCAGCAAATTTGGAAAACTTAGCAGTGGCCGCAGGACTGGTAAAGGTCAGTCTTCATTCCAATCCCAATGAAAGGCAATGTCAAAGAATGATTTAAACGACCGCACAACTTCACTTATCTCACACACTAGTAAAGTCATGCTCAAAATACTCCAAGCCAGACTTCAGCAATACGTGAACCATGAACTTCCAGATGTTCAAGCTGGTTTTAGAAAAGGCGGAGTAACCAGAGATCAAATTGCCAACATCCTCTGGATCATGGAAAAAGCAAGAGAGTTGTAGAGAAACATCTATTTCTGCTTCATTGACTATGCCAAATCCTTTGACTGTGTGGATCACAATAAAATCTGGAAAATTCTGAAAGAGGTGGGACCTTTCAGACCACCTGCCCTGCCTCTTGAGAAAACTGTATGCAGGTCAGGTAGCAACAGTTAAAACTGGACATGGAACAACAGACAGGTTCCAAATAGGAAAAGGAGTACGTCAAGGTTGTATATTGTCACACTGTTTATTTAACTTCTATGCAGAGTATATCATGGGGAACGTTGGCTGGAAGAAGCAGAGGCTGGAATCAAGATTGCCTCGAGAAATATCAGTGACCTCAGATATGAAGATGACATCATTCTTATGGCAGAAATCAAAGAGTGACTAAAAAGGCTCTGATGAGAGTGAAAGAGGAGAGTGAAAAAGTTGGCTTTAAGCCAACATTCAGAAAACTAAGATCATGGATTCTGGTCCCATCACTTCATGGGAAATAGATGGGGAAACAGTGGAAACAGTGTCAGACTATATTTTTGGGGGGCTCCAAAATCACTGCAAATGCTGATTGGAGGCAGGAAATTAGAAGACGCTTACTCCTTGGAAGGAAAGTTATGACCAACCTAGATGGCATATTAAAAAGCAGAGACATTACTTTGCCAACCAAGGTCCATCTAGTTAAGGCTAGAGTTTTCCCCTGGTCATGTATGGATGAGAGTGTTGGACTGTGAAGAAAGCTGATCGCCGAAGAATTGATGCTTTTGAACTGTGGTGCTGGAGAAGACTCTTGAGAGTCCCTTGGACTGCAAAGAGATCCAAACAGTCCATTCTAAAGGAGATCAATCCTGGGTGTTCATTGGAAGGACTGATGCTAAAGCTGAAACTGCAATACTTTGGCCACCTCATGAGACGAGTTGTTTCACTTTAAAAGAGTCTGATGCTGGGAGGGATTGGGGGTGGGAGAAGATAGGGATGACAGAGAAAGAGATGGCTGGATGGCATCATCGACTCGATAGCCATGAGTTTGAGTGAACTCCGCGAGTTGGTGATGGACAGGGAGGCCTGGTGTGCTGTGATTCATGGGGTCGCAAAGAGTAGGACATGACTGAGGGACTGAAATGAACTGAACATCCTTTCTCAATGATCCATCGGATGTTGGCAATTTGATCTCCCGTTCCTCTGCCGTTTTTAAAACCAGCTTGAACATCTGGAATTTCATAGTTCACGTATCGCTGAAGCTTGGCTTGGAGAATAAAAAGCATTATTTTACTAGCACATGAAATGAGTGCAATTGTGCGGTAGTTTGCACATTCTATGACATTGCCTTTCTTTGGGGTTGAAAAGAATATTGCCCTTTTCGAGTCCTGTGGCAACCGCGGAATTTTCCAATTTAGCTGGCATATTGAGTGCAGCACTTCTAAAACATCATCTTTCATGATTTGAAAAAGCTCAACTGAAATTCCAACACCTACACTAGCCCAGTTGACTAAGGCCCCCTTGACTTCACATTCCAACATGTCTGGCTGTAGGTGAGTGATCACACCATCGTGATTATCTGCGTTGTGAAGATCTTTTTTGTACAGTTCTTCTGTGTATTCTTACGACCTCTTCTTAATAGTTTCTGCTTCGGTTAGATCCCTACCGTTTCTGTGCTTTATTGAGCCCATCATTGCATGAGATGTTCTCTTGGGATAGCCAATGTTCTTGAAGAGATCTCTAGTCTTTTCCATTCTATTGTTTCTATTCTTTTTTTTGCACTGATCCCTGAGGAAGGCTTTCCTTTCTCTCCTTACTTTTCTTTAGAAATCGGCATTCAAATGGATATCTTTCATTTTCTCCTTTACTTTTTGTTTCCCTTTTTTTCAAAGCTATTTGTAAGGCCTCCTCAGTCAGTCATTCATTTTTCACATTTCTTTACCTGGGGATGGTCATGATCCCTGTTTCCTGTCAATGGAAGGTACCTCCATCCATAGATCATCAGGCACTCTGTCAATCGAATCTAGTCCCTTACATGTATTTTGCACTTCCAGTGTATAGTCATAAGGGATTTGATTTAGGTCATATCTGAATGGTCTAGTGGTTTCCTCCACTTTCGTCAACTTCTGTCTGAATTTGACAATAAGGAGCTGATGATCTGAGCCACAGTCAGCTTCCTGTCCTGTTTTTGCTGACTGTATAGAGCTTCTCTAATTTGGCTACAAAGAGGATAATCAATCTGATTTCAGTGTCTACCATCTGATGATGTCCATGTGTAGAGTCTTCTCTTGTGTTGCTGGAAAAGGGTGTTTTCATGACCAGTGTTATCTCTTGGCAGAACACTATTAGACTTTGCCGTGCTTCATTTTGTACTCCAAGGTCAATTTGACTGGTACTCTAGGTGCTTCTTGACTTCCTACTTCTGCCTTCCAGTCCCCTATAATGAAAAGGACATCTTTTTTGAATGTTAGTTTAGAAGGTCTTGTAGGTCTTTACAAAACTTTCAACTTCAGCTTCTTCAACGTTACTGATCAGAGAAAAGTTTTGGATTACCGTTTATTGAATCATTTGCCTTGGAAAAGAAGAGAGATCATTCTGTCATTTTTGAGATTGTACCCAAGTACTGCATTTTGGACTCTTTTGTTGCGTATGATGGCTACTCCACTTCTTCAAATGGATTCTTGCCACAGTTACAGATATAATGGTCATGTAAGTTAAATTCTCCCATTCCAGTCCACCTTAGTTCACTGATTCCTAGAATGTCAATGTTCACTCTTGCCATCTCCTGTGTGGCCACTTCCAATTTGCCTTGATTCAAGAACCTAACATTCCAGGTTCCTATGCTATATTGCCCTTTACAGCATGAAACCCTGATTCCATCACCGTCCCATTCCAACTGGTTGTTGATTTTGCTTTGGCTCAATTGCTTCATTATTTCTGGAGTTATTTCTCCACGGATCTCTAGAAGCATATTGTGAACCTACCAAGGGTTCATCTTCCAATGTCCTATCTTTTTGTATTCATGGTCTTCATGTGGTTTTCAAGGCAAGAATACTGAAGTGGTTTGCCTTTCCCTTTTCTAGTGGACCACATTCTTTAAACTTTGGTGAAGGGCTGTCATCAGGTAAAAGGCAATTTCTTCTTGGAGAAAACTCTATTGCAAACCTAGACATTGTATTTAGAAGAGACATTCACCTTGGTAACAAAGGCCTCCACTTCACAAGCCCCTGTTTTTTATCCAGTAGTCATGTGAAGATGTGGGAGCTGGAATATAAAGAAGACTGAGAGAAGAAGATTCGATGACTTTCAACTGTGCTGCTGCCGAAGACGCTTCATTTCAGTTCAGTCGCTCAGTCATGTCCAACTCTTTGTGACCCCATCAACATGGCAGGCCTCCCTTTCCAACACCATCTCCCAGAGACCACCCCAACTCATGTCCATTGATTAGCAATGCCATCCAAGCATCTCATCCTCTACCATCCCCTTCTCCTCCTGCCCTCAATCTTACCCAGCATCACCGTCTTTTCCAATGAGTCAGCTCTTCGCATCAGGTGTCCAAACTATTGGAGTTTCAGCTTTACGGTGTTACATTCCAACGCATACCCAGGGCTCATCTCCCTTAGGATGGACTGGTTGGATCACCTAGAAGTCCAAGGCGCTCTCAAGAGTCTTCTCCAAAACCACAGTTTAAAAGCATCAATTTTTCGGCGCTCAGCTTTTCTTACAGTCCAACGTTCCCATTCATACATGACCACTGTATAAAGCATAGCCTTGACTAGATGGACCTTTGTTGGCAAACGAATGTCCCTCCTTTTTATTATGCTATCTTTGTTCGTTAAAACTTTCCTTCCAAGGAGAAAGCATCTTTTAATTTGATGGCTGCAATCACCATCTGTAGTGATTTTGAATCTCCAAAAAATAAAGACTCTTAAGGGTCCCTTGGATTGCAAGGATATTAAGCCAATTGATCCTAAAGGAAATCAACCCTACGTATTCAATCGAAGGACTAGTGATGAAGTTTAAACTTCAGTTTTGGCCAGCTCATGCAAAGTGTCAATTCACTGTAAATGTCCATGATGCTTTTAAAGACTGGTGACAGGAAAAGAAGGGAGTAATAGAGGATGATATGGTAGGACCATATCTGAAATACAATGGGCATGCATTTGAACAAACTCTGGGAGATAGTGAACGATAGAGAGGCCTGTTGCACATGTGTCACAAAAGAGTTGAAGACAACTTGTTGACTGAGCAACGACACTCAATGTCTCTAGAGTTGCTTCTTCAAATCACTCTCAGTTCAGTTCAGTTCAGTTCACTTCAGTTGCTCAGTCGTGTCCTACTCTCCACGACCCCATGAATCACAGCACGCCAGGCCTCCCTGTCCATCACCAACTCCCGGAGTTCACCCAAACCCATGTCCACAGAGTTGGTGATGCCATCCAGCCATCTCATTCTCCGTCGTCCCCTTCTCCTCCCGCCCCCAAACTTTACCAGCATCAGTCTTTTCCAGTGAGTCAACTCGTCATATGAGGTGGCCAAAGTATTGCAGCTTCAGCTTTAGCATCAGTCCCTCCAATTAACATCCAGGATTGATCTCCTCTAGAATGGACTGGTTGGATCTCCTTGCAGTATAAGGGACTCTCAAGAGTCTTCTCCAACACCACAGTTCAAAAGCATCGATTCTTCGGCGATCAGCTTTCTTCACAGTCCAACTCTCACATCCATACATGACCACGGGAAAAACCATTGCCTTGACTAGACAGACCTTGATTGGCAAAATAATGTCTCTGCTTTTTAATATACTATCAAGGTTGGTCATAACTTTCCTTCCAAGAAGCAAGCGTCTTTTAATTTCATGGTTGCAATCAGCATCTGCAGAAATTTTGGAGCCCCAAAAAATAAAGTCTGAAACTGTTTCCACTGTTTTTCCATCTATTTCCCATGAAGTGATGGGACCAGATGCCATGATCTTTGTTTTCTGAATGTTGAGCTTCAAGCCAACCTTTTCACTCTCCTCTTTCACTTTCATCAAGAGGCTTTTGAGTTCCTCTTCACTTTCTGCCATAAGGGTAGTGTCATCTGCATATCTGAGATTATTGATATTTCTCCCGGCAATCTTGACTCCAGCTTATGTTTCTTCCAGCCCAGCGTTCCTCATGATGTACTCTGCATATAAGTTAAATAAGCAAGGTGACACTCTAACATATATTTAATGAAAGTAATAACAAATATCAACTAAGGTGGTTAATAGAAGATGGTATAATGCATTTTTAAAGAAAATATGGGAACTGTAGGCTCTAAAAGAAACAAATCTTTGAATTGAATAAATTTTAAGTATTAGTGTGAAGGAAGAGACAGGAAGATGGAGGAGGAATAGCACGGGGAGACAACTTTCTCCCCCACAAATTCATCAAAAGAATATTTGAATGTTGAGTAAATCCCACAAAACAAATTCTGAAGGCCGGTAGAGGACATCAGGCACTCATAAAAGCAAGACATTGTCTTCAAAAGGAGGTAGGAAATAACATAAAATATAAAAAGTGAGAGAAAAGAGGGAGGGATGGAGGTTTGTCCCGGAAAGGGAGGTTTAAAAAAAGAGAGAAGTTTCCAGACACTGGAAACACTCACTGGTGAATCTGTGGCAACCCTTGGAACCTGAGAGGGCAACATAACCAGGAGAAACAATAAATAAATAATTAAAATCTACAGACTACGTGCCCAGTAGTAGCTCCGTGGGAGAAGCAGTGCAGCCGCCCACACCCCCCATAGAAAGCTGGGACTGGGCAGGGAGGCGCGGGCTGCATCCCTTAGAGTAAGGACAGGGCCTGAATGCCCTGAGGGCAATCTGAGGGAACTAACTTAAGATAGATAAGCAGACTGTGTGATAGTTACCTCGTGAAATGGCGAAAACCCCCAAGCTAAGACACTTCCAGGCCCACTCAGAGAACAAAGGACTGAACAGTGCTAGCCAGCTGTGGTCAGCCCATCCACCATCCCCAGCTGAGACGGCAGGGGAGGACAGCCAGAGCAGAAAGCAGGCAATCGTGAACCAGAGAGGCATCTGATACCAAGCTTCAAGCAGGCCTTGTTGCTAACCAAGATTTCTTGGGTTCTGGCCAGTCAATATCGGCCTGAGAGGGTGCGCTGGTGGTACGCCCAGAAAACCGAGGAGCAGGGATTGGGGAGGGAATAAGTCACAGTGACTCTGCTGGTCAAACACCTGCTCACCTGAGCTGCTCAGACCAGGAAGGGCAAAAAATTCAGGCCCAACTGAGTCTAAACCTTTGTGGAGTACCCGAAAATCAGAAGCTGAGTGGCTTAGACCATGGATGTACATCCAACCCAGCGACAGCCTCGGATTGTTCCCAGCAGAGCAATCTAGAGCCTGTGCAGTGTAGACTGGGACAGCACACATGCCGTGAGCAGGGGTAAACCCAGTGTGGCTGAGACATTGCAAGCACTCCCCACAGATGCGACTGGTATTTGTCTGCAGCTTACCTCCCTCCCCACAGCACGACTGAACAGGTGTGCCTAAAAAAATTGTCTACCACTGCCGCCTTGTGTCAGGAAGGGAATTAGACACCGAAGAGACCAGCAAACAGAAGAAGCTTAAACAGAAGGAACTGCGTAGGAAGAGACAGATGGAGAAGTCTTGAGCCTACTACAAAAATAAGACTGAAAACCAGAGCCAGAGGCTTAAGTCCAAATCCTGAGAACACCAGAGAACTGCTGTTCTAGGGAACATTAATTGAAGGAGCTCATCAAATGCTTCCATACCTACACTGAAACCTGGCAACACCAAAGGGTCAACAAGTTTCAGAGAAAGACTTTCCACACAAATTCTCCAGCAACACAGGAGAACAGCACTGAGCTTCAATATACAGGGTTCCCAAAGCCACTCCAAACCCACTGATAACTCAAAACTCATTACTGGACACTTCATTGCACTCCAGAAAGAAGAAATCCAGCTCCACCCACCAGAACACCGACACAAGCTTCGCTAACTACGGAAACTTAAAAAGCCACCCATCCAAGGCCACACACAGCAATGAAACTGCACAATAAAGAAAATTCCACAAGCTGCCAGAAGACTGAAAGGCCACCACAAACAGAACAATATAAGCAAGATGAAGAGGTAGAGAAATACTCAGCAAGTAAAGGAACAGGACAAAGGCCCAGCCAAAAAAAAAAAAAGAGTAAGTTTTAGGGAATCTACCTGATAAATAATTATGAATATTGACAATGAAAATGATTCAAAATCTCGAAAACAAACTGGAATTACAGAAAAATAACCTCTAGATAATGATCGAGAAGATGCAAAAAACATTTAATAAGGATCTAGAGGAAATAAAAAAGAGTGACTATATAATGAATAATGCAATAGATGAAATCCAAAACACTCTGGAGGGAACCAATAGTAGAATAATGGGGACAGAAGATAGGATAAGTGAGGTAGAAGATAGAATTATAGAAATAAATGAAACAGAGAGGAAAAAAGAAAAATGAATTCAGTGAAATGAAGACAATCTCTGAGACCTCTGGGACAATGTTAAATGCCCCAACATTCTAATCATAGAAGTCCCAGAAGAAAAGACAAAAAGAAAAACCATGAGAGAATACTTGAGGAGATAAGAGTTGAAAACTTCCCTAAAATGGGGAAGGAAATAATCAAGTCCAAGAAACAGAGAGTCCCTAACAGGATAAACCTAAGGCCAAATTCTCCAAGGCAAACATGAATCAAACTAACAAAAATCAAACACAACGAACAAATATTAAAAGGAGCAAGGGAAAACCAACAAATAAAACACATGGAGATTCCCAGAAAGATAACAAGTGATCTTTTACCAAAAACTCTTTAGGCCAGGAGGCAATGACACGACATACTTAAAGTGATGAAAGAAAATAACCTTCAGCCCAGATGATTGTACCCAGCATGGATTTCATTCAAATATGAAGGAGAAATCAAAAACCTTACAAACAAGCAAAAGCTGAGAGAATTCAGCACCACCAAACCAGCTCTCCAATAAATGCTAAAGGATCTTCTCTTGACAGGAAACACAGAAAAGGTACGTAAACTTGAACCCAAAACAGTAAAGAAAATGGCAATGGGATCATATCTATCAATATTTACCTTAAATGTAAATGGGTTGAATGTCCCAACCAAAAGGCAAAGACTGGCTGAATAGATACAAAAACGAGACCCTTATCATGTTGTCTGCAAAAGACCCACCTCAAAACAAGGGACACATACAAACTGAAAGTGAAGTGCTGGAAAAAGATATTCCATGCAAATAGAGACCAAAAGAAAGCAGGAGTAGCAATATTCATATCAGATAAAATAGACTTTAAAACAAAGGATGTGAAAAGAGACAAAGAAGGAAACTACATATTGATCAAAGGATCAATCCAAGAAGAAGATATAGCAATTATAAACATATGCACCCAACATAGAAGCACCGCAATATGTAAGACAGTTACTAACAAGTATGAAAGGCTAAATTCACAACAGCGCAATAATAGTGGAAGACTTTAATACCCCACTCACACCTATGTATAGATCAACTAAACAGAAAATTAATAACGAAACACAAACTTTAAATGATACAATAGACCAGATAGATCTAATAGATATCTATAGGGCATTTCACGGCAAAACAAAGAATTTCTCCTTTTTCTAAAGTGCACACAAAACCTTTTCCAGGATAGATCACATCCTGGGCCATAAATTTTGACTTGGTAAATACAAAAAAAAAAAAAAAATGAAAATTTTCAAGCATCTTTTCTGCCCACAGTGCAGAAAGATTTGATCTCAACTACAGGAGAAAAACTATTAAAAATGCCAGCATACACAGGCTGAACAACACGCTGCTGAATAGCCAACAAATCATAGAAGAAATCAAAAAGAAATCAAAATGTGCATAGAAATGAATGAAAATGGAAACACAACAAACCAAATCTTATGGAACACTGTGAAAGCCATGCTAAGGGGAAAGTTCATAGAAATATAGGCGTACCTCAAGAAACAAGAAAATAGTCAACTAAATAACCTAACTCTACATCTAAAGAAACTAGAAAAGGAAGAAATGAAGAACCCCAGGGTTAGCAGAAGGAAAGAAATCTTAAAACTAAGCAGAAATAAATGCCAAAGAAATAAAAGAGACCATAGCAAAAATCAGCAAAACCAAAAGCTGGCTCTTTGAGAGGGTAAATAAAATTTACAAACCACTAGCCAGACTCATCAAGAAACAAAGGGAGAAAATCCAAATCAATAAAACTAGAAAAGAAAAAGGAGAGACCACAATAGACAACACAGAAATATAAAGGATCATAAGAGACTGCTATCACAAAATAATATGGCCATAAAATTGACAACCTGGAAGAAATGGACAAATTCTTAGAAAAATACAACTTTTCAAAACTGAACCAGGAAGACATACAAAATCTTAACAGACCCATCACAAGCACGGAAATCGAAGCTGTAATCAGAAATCTCCCAGCAAACAAAAGCCTAGGGCCAGAAAGCATAACAGCTGAATTCTACCAAAAATTTAGAGAAAAGGTAACATCTATTTTACTCAAACTATTCCAGAAAATTGCTGAGGAAGGGAAACTTCCAAACTCATTCCACGAGGCCACCATCACCCTAATCACAAAACCTGTCAAAGATCTCACAAAAACAGAAATCTACAGCCCAATATCACTGATGAACATAGATGCAAAATTCCTTCACAAAATCCTGACAATCAGAATCCAACAACACATTAGGAAGATCATACATGATGACCAAGTGGGCTTTATCCCAGGAATGCAATGATTCTTCAATATCAGTATATCAATCAATGTAATACAGCACATTAACAAACTGAAAAAAAATGAATATCTCAATAGATGCAGAGAAAGCCTTTGACAAAATTCAGCATGGATTTATGATAAAAACCCTCCAGAAGATGGGAATAGAAGGAACATACCTCAACATAATAAAAGCTATATACAGCAAACCCACTGCTGCTGCTGCTAAGTCACTTCAGTCGTGTCCTACTCTGTGTGACCCCATTGACCGAAGCCCACCAGTCTCCCCCTTCCCTTGGATTCTGCAGGCAAGAACACTGGAGTGGATTGCCATTTCCTTCTCCACTTCCCTATGCAAAATCCCATTCATGAATGCCTGTGCAAAACATTTCAAACAAGGGCAATGTATGATCAGACAAAACACCACAAGTTAACAGGCAGTATATGTCATCTTAACATTAAAAATATCAAAAATTACGTATTAACTGGTCTTACTTGTGATATGACATGACTGAGCAACTTAACTGAACTGAATTGAACTGACAGGAAGAAACCTCGTATGGTTTACAATGCTATTCTTAATTCCTAGGGTTTTAAATCTACGTGATACTAAAAATATCCCAGTATTTTGGTGAGTATTTTGGTACCTAATCGCTCAGTTTCTTATATATTATTTCTGGTATGGGAGTAGTAAGCTAAAGAGGCTCTAATTTTGTCATGCTTGTGGGCTTTTCAGTATTCTTGTGGGAGGCTTCATTAGACTTGTTCTTCATTAAGCCTATGCTAATATGACAAACCCACAGCAAACATTATCCTCAATGGTGAAAGATTGAAAGCATTTCCACTAAAGTCAGGAACAAGACAATGGTGGCCACTCTTACCACTACTGTTCAACATAGTTCTGGAAGTTTTGGGCACAACAATCAGAGCAGAAAAATACATAAAATGAATCCAAACTGGAAAAGAGGTAAAACCCTCATTGTTTGCCAATGACATGATCCTCTACTCAGAAAACCCTAAAGACTCTACCAGAAAACTGCTAGAGCTAATCAATGAATACAGTAAAGTTGTAGGATATAAAATCAACACACAGAAATCCCTTGAATTCCTATATACTAATAATGAGAAAATAGAGAAATTAAGGAAACTATTCCATTCACTGTTGCAACGAAAATAATAAAATACTTAGAGATATATCTACCTAAAGCAACAAAAGGCTTCTTTTTTTTTAATTTCTAGACATTTATTTCTCTGTGAAAAAGGGGGAAAGGGAATAAAATAAAAACTGCACAACTAACACAAAAAACCACCAGGAGGAAGGGAGGGAGGCAGAGGAGATGGGGGAGGGGCCCCCATGCAGCAGCACTGGCTGGCGACCGGGGTGCTCGCCCCACTCCCCACCTGGCGGGAGCGGCCCCGTCCTCCCAGGGCTCTGCTCCGTCCCACACTGTGCGCCCCCAGCCCCGTGAGGGGTGGACGTGAGAAGTCGGAGTCCCGATCTGAGGGAGGAACCGTGCCGGGGGAGGGACCTGGGGTCAGAGCATGCACGGGGAGTAACAGCCAAGGACCCCCACTGTCCCCCCAGGGAGGGGCCTGGCGGGGGAGGGTGGGCACCGTAGGCCAGCGGTGGGTCCTCTTCCAGCATCAGGGGAGAGACAGAACAGTCAGAGCCTCCTGGGCAAGTACTTGACGTCCACGTCCTGGTCCTGGGTCAGCTTCTCAAGGACGGGCTTGACCTCGCTCTGCAGCGTGCTGTTGTCCAGGATGCGCCCGATCTTCTACAGGGACTTGGCCACGTTGAAGCGGACGTTGGCAACAGGGTCCCCGGCCATGTGCAGCACGGTGGGCAGTATGTGCTTGGTGGTGATGTCCTGCCCGCAGATCTCAGACAGCACATTGATACAGAAGAGCGTGGTCATGCGGTGCAGGGAGTTGGCGTCCCCAGACATGGCCAAGACCTTCGGGATGATAGTCGCATGGGCCCACTCCTTCCCAAACCTCTCCACCACCTTCTTGAGGTTGCTGGTAGCCCCCTCGCGGATGGCATAGACATGATCCACAAGCCAGGCCATGCACAAAGATTTGAATTTCTCATCAAACAACTCCACCCCCAGTTGTCCCGCCAGCAGAGGGATATACTTGATGATGGCCAGCCGCACCCGCCACTTGGCATCCTCCGCCAGCTCCACGATGGCAGGGAGTAGGGACTTCAACAGCTGCCTGAAGCCGATCACCTCGTTCATGCAGTCCAGGTTGGAGATGATGTTCAGCCGCACCTCCGGGCACTCGTCCTTCAACTGGGCCAGGAAGAGGTGCAGGAGGTCCTTGATCGTGCTGTCTTTGCCCGGGATCGAAAAGAGGCCCATGATGATGGAGGCCAGGGCTGACTTGAAGAGATGGTTGGCATCAGACACCAGCTCCTTGATGCAGGGCAAGATCTGGGTCATGATCACATTCTCCCAACAGTCAGCGGAGAGATTTCCACAGAATTCTTTGACGTTGTGGGAGGCGGCAACCTTCACCTCAGTCAGCCTCACAGTCTTTCATCAGGTTCTGGAAGGAAGGACTCAGGTTCTTCTGGGTGATTTCAGGCCCCACTGCTTTCTGGAGCCCTGTGAACTTGTCGGCCACCATGTAACGGACGCGCCAGGACTTGTCCTCGGTAGCCTGGCACAGGGTGGGCATCACCAGGTCCTCCAGGGCCTCCTGGGGCAGGAATTGGGCGATGTTCACGCATGTCTCCACTGCTAGCAGCCCCATCTCGCTCTTGATGTTGTCCAGCTCCAGCACCTTGGCGAACTCCCCAACCTTGGAGGCTGTGGGTCACAGCACCATGGGGGTGTCATCTGAACATAGGTTCTGGAAGTACTGTTGAAGCTCTGCCTTGATGGCCCTTGACACACGGGGGTAACAGACAGAGAAGAGGCCGCAGGATGAAGTGTGGGAGGTGAACCAGGCTCCGCCCGCCAGCCACTTCACCAGGGGCACGAAGTGGACCTCAAGGTCGGAGGGGGAGTGCTCATGTGAGATATCCCGCAGGGATTCCATTGCCTTATTCAGCACCACCGTCTCCTCCACCGTGGCCAGCAACTTCAGGGGCAGCAGCAGGCAGTGCATGTACTCGAGGCCACCCAGCAGAGTGGTAAAAGTGCCCAGCTGCTCTGCCAGGTCCAAAAGGACCTCGTCCTCATCGTAGACTGTGTCTGTAAGGAAGGGCAGAAGTTTACCGTGGGCCCTTTCGACCCCAAGGATCAAAGCAATGGTGGACAGCTTCTAGATGCTGTTGGGGCAAAGCTGAACATCCTCGTTGTGGAGCTCGTCTATGAGCACTGTGATGGGGTAGAATGAGTGGTTGCTGTTGGCTGCCGCCATCTTGGGCCTGTCCCCTTCCTGTCAAAACTGAGGCCAGTGCCGTGCTAAAACTGGGATAGGGAGGGGTTGGGCTGGGAGGAGGAAAGGAACAAAAGATTTCTATAGAAAACTATAAGACACTGGTGAATGAAATCAAATAGGACACTAATATATGGAGAAATATACCATGTTCATGGATTAGAAGAATAAATATTGTGTGCCAGGAGCCAGAGAGGGAAATCCTACCCGTGGCAATGGTCAATTGGGGAAGAGGCCTGATGGGCAAAGGCTAATCAGGACTCGAGGAACCCCCTGGACTTACCTGAGCATCTACCCCAAAGAAAACCGGAGTCTGACTGCCTTACTCTCTTACACCTCTTATCAAGTCCTTTAATACTTATGGGGGCTTCCCCCCAACCACCTATCTCTGAAAACATTAATTCAGAGCTGTAGTTTAAAAGTTCTCCTTGGCTTAATAGGAGTGTTCCAATCCAAGCCCCTCTGATAGCTTTCTAACTTGCATGACAAGTTTGTCCGGGCTTTTACAACTATGAATGTGACTGTTTACAGCCTCGAACCATGCAAAGACAGAAAACCTAATATTCTAAAATACAGGAATTTGTTGAAGAAGTAAAAATCATTAGAATAGTAGTAAAAAAGAGATTTCATTGTTGAATCAATGCTTGCTGCAAAGTTTATCTATTGTATCCTTGGAAATTTATTAATCACAAATAGAGAGTATAAGTAGTAGCCTTTGATTTAACCACATCAGATCTTAAGTTAATAAATTCCTTTCCTGTAGCTCACTACACTTTTGCCTTATAGGAATGTAACTTTGTCATGTGTCTAGCACATGACTTTACGAAAATCACTTTAAAAGAATATAAGACTTTTTCTAGCTAACTAACCTTTGTTAGGAGAGAAGGCCATAAACTGTCAGCAGGCCTCCTGGCCAGAAGATGATGTAAACCACCTAAAACTTTTGTTTATCATGAGATATACAAAAATAAGCCCTGATCCTGATAAGGGTCAAGACTGCAGACCCCGCGTGATTTTGGCATGAGTCTATACCTCCCTTTCTCTAGTTTTTATGTGCACAACTTAGGGTATAAAAGCAGCACTGGAAAATAAAGTTTTGGGCCTTGCTCACTGAAGCTTGGTCTCCCCATGTCGTTCTTTCTCTTTTTCTGTCCTTTTCTCTATTCTCCTTTTTCTGGTTGAGATCCTTGGAGTGCTGGGCCCTCTGCGTTTATTTATCTGCCTGGGCTTCTAAGACCCACTCGAGGTGGTGCCCTGGTGGGGTGCCTCTGGTGATTCAAGAGGGCGCCTGCGGCCTACGTAAGCAGAGCAAACCCCGTGCTTGGGTTTTCTCTCTCTCTCTCTCTCACTGACGCTGACGCCGTTCATCCCGAGGATATCCTGGACCATATCGTGGCTGCTCCCTGATAATTGTGAAAATGCGTATACTACCTAAAGTAACATACATTCAATGCAATCCCTATCAAGCTACCAACAGTATTTTTCACAGAGCTACAACAAGTAATCTCACAGTTTGTATGGAAATACAAAAAACCGCGAATAGCCAAAGCAATCTTGAAGAAGAATGGAACTGAGGGAATCAAACTGCTGAACTTCAGGCTCTACTACAAAGCCACAATCATCAAGACAGTATGGTACTGGCATAAAGACAGAAATATATATCAATGAAACAAAATAGAAAGTCCAGAGATATATCCATGCACCTATGGACACCTTTACTTTGACAAAGGAGGCAAGAATATAAAATGGAGGAAAGACAGATTCTTTAACAAGTGGTGTTGGGGAAACTGGTAAATGAATGAAACTAGAACACCCCCTAATATCATACCCAAAAACAATCTCAAAATGGATTAAAGATCTAAATGTAAGACCAGAAACTATAAAACTCCTAGAGGAGAACATAGGCAAAACACTCTCTGACATAAATCACAGCAGGATCCTCCATGAGCCACCTCCCAGAACATTGGAACTAAAAGCAAAATAAACAAATGGGACCTAATGAAGATTAAAAGCTTCTGCACAGCAAAGGAAACTATAAACAAGGTGAAAAGACAGCTCTCAGAATGGAAGAAAATAATAGCCACTGAAACAACTGACAAAGAATTATTCTCCAAAATATACAAGCAGCTCCTGCAGCTCAATTCCAGAAAAATAAACGACCCAATCAAAAAATGGGCCAAAGATCTAAACAGACATTTATCCAAAGAAGACATACAGATGGCTAACAAGCACATGAAAAAATGCTCAATATCCCGCATAATCAGAGAAATTCAAATCAAGATGACAAAGAGGTACCATTTCACACAAGTCAGAATGGCTGCTATCCAAAAGTCTACAAGCAATAAATGCTGGAGAGGGTTTGGAGAAAAGGGAACCCTGTTACACTGTTGGTGGGAATGAAAACTACTACAGCCACTATGGAGAACAGTGTGGAAATTCCTTTAAAAAACTGGAAATAGAACTGCCATACGATCCAGCAGTCGCATTCCTGGCATAAACACTGAAGAAACCAGATTTGAAAGAAACACGTATACTCGATTGTTCATTGCAGCACTGTTTATAATAGCAAGAACATGGAAGCAACCTATATGTCCATCTGCAGATGAATTGATAAGGAAGCTTTGGTACCTATACACAATGGAGTTTTACTCAGCCATTAAAAAGAATACATTTGAATCATTTCTAATGAGGTGGATGAAACTGGAGCCTATTATACAAAGTGAAGTAAGCCAGGAAGAAAAACAACAATACAGTATACTAAAGCAAACAATTTTGAAAGATGGTAATGATGACCCTGTATATGAGACAGTAAAAGAGATACGGGTGTATAGAACAGTCTTTTGGACTCTGTGGGAGAGGGATGATTTAGGAGAATGGCATTGAAACATGTATATTATCACATGTGAAGCGAATCACCAGTCCAGGTTCGACAAATGATGCAGGACGTTTGGGGCTGGTGCACATGGATGACCCGGAAGTAGGAAAAACGGAGGAGGGATGTGGGAGGGGGGTTCAAGAAGGGGAGCACGTGTGCACCTGGGGAGGATTAATGTCAATGTATTGCAAAACCAATATAATATTGTAAAGTAATTAGCCACCAATAAAAAAATAATAATTAAAAATAAAGAAATATAATTAGTGTGCAAGTAAAATTTCATCCAAGCAATAAACAGTAAAGGAGCCCTAGTTTCTATGCTAATAGAAGACAAGTGTTTTAATCAAAAATGTTTTGAGACAAATCACATTCATTATGATTGTACAACATTTTTAACATTTATTTATTTTAGCTGAAGCAGTTAAATAATTACAATATTGTAGTGGTTTTTGCCATTCATTGCTATGAATAAGCCATGGGTTTACATGTGTTCCCCATGCTGCTCTCCCCTCAGGATTAAAGTCTGGCTGAAGAAAATACAATTCTCAAAATTTTTGCTGTGCATTTTTCCCAGTCAGTAGCACAAATTCCTGGAGAAGGCAACGGCAAACCACTCCAGTACTCTTGCCTAGAAAATCCCATGGATGGAGGAGCCGGATAGGCTGCAGTCCGTGGGGTCGCTAAGGGTCGGACACGACTGAGTGACTTCACTTTCACTTTTCACTTTCACACATTGGAAAAGGAAATGGCAATCCACTCCAGTGTTCTTGCCTGGAGAATCCCAGGGACGGGGGAGCCTGGTGGGCTTCTGTCTATGGGGTCACACAGAGTCAGACACGACTGAAGTGACTTAGCAGCAGCAGCAGCAGCACAAATTCCAGGATTTTAAAATAAATGATCCTATTACAGACCTCAGCTTTCAAACTACATTTATAATTTCCTACTTAGGATACTTCTGAATATCAGAGGCTTACTATTAGGTACTAAAATATGAACGAATTCATGTTTCTTTAAATCGATGACATCAACTGATAATGCTTCTTTACTTTTAGAAATAAAAAAAATGGAGGTAGGGAAGGAGATGGTGGAGGAAAATGATGGGGAGACCAATTTCTCTCCCTCAAATTCATCAAAAGAACATTTGAACACTGAGTAAATTCCACGAAACAAGTGAATGCCGGCTGAGGACATCAGGCACCCAGAAAAGCAGCCCATTGTCTTCAAAAGGAGGTAGGAAAAAACATAAAAGATACAAAGAGAGACAAAAGAGATAAGGATGGAACTCTGTCCTGGGAAGGGAGGCATAAAAAAGGGAGAAGTTTAAAAAGTTCCGAACACCAGGAAATACTCTCACTTGTGAGTTCATGGCGAGTTTAGACCTCAGAGGGCAACATAAGTGGGAAGAAAAAGAGAAGAGGGTGTTTGCTTGACCAGTGCGTTCTCCTGGCAGAACTCTACTAGCCTTTTACCCTGCTACATTCTGTACTCCAAGGCAAATTTGCCTCGTACTTTAGGTGTTTCTTGACTTCCTACTTCTGTTTTCCATTCCCCTATAATGAAAAGGACATCTTTTTTGGGTGTTAGTTTTAGAAGGTCTTGCAGGTCTTCACAGAACTTTCAGTTTCAGCTTCTTCAGCATTACTGATCAGAGAATAAATTTGGATTACCATGATATTGAATGGTTTGCCTTGGTAAAGAACAGAGATCATTCTGTCGTTTTTGAGATTGCTCTCAAGTACTGCATTTTGGACTCTTTTGTTGACTATGCTGTCTACTCAATTTCTTCAAAGGGATTCCCGCCCACAGTTACAGATATAATGGCCGTGTGAGTTAAATTCTCCCATTCCAATCCATCTTAGTTCACTCATTCCTAGAATGTCAATGTTTACTCTGGCCATCTCCTGTTTGGCCACTTCCAATTTGCCTTGATTCATGGACCTAAATTCCAGGTTCCTATGCAATATTGCTCTTTACAGCACCGGACCTTGCTTCTATCACCAGACACATCCACAACTGGGTATTGGTTTTGCTTTTGCTCCATACCTTCATTCCTTCTAGAGTTATTTCTCCACGGATATACAGTAGCAAACTGGGCACCTACCGACCTGGGGAATTCCTCTTTCAGTATCCTATCATTTTGCACTTTGATGCTGTTCCTGGGGTCCTCAAGGCAAGTACACTGAAGTGGTTTGCCATTCCCTTCTCCAGTGGACCACATTCGGCTGTGGTCCATGTGATCACATCGACTAGTTTCCTGTGATCATGATATCAGTGTGTCTACCCTCTGATGTCCCCTCAAAATACATACCGACTTATTTGGATTTCTCTTACTTTGGGCATGGGATATCTCTTCACAGCTGCTCCGATGATGCTGTGAAAGTGCTGCACTCAATATGCCAGCAAATTTGGAAAACTCAGCAGTGGCCACAGGACTGGAAAAGGTCAGTCTTCATTCCAATCCCAAAGAAAGGCAATAACAAAGAATGCTCAAACTACCGCACAAATTAATTCATCTCACATGCTAGTAAAGTCATGTTCAAAATCCCCGAAACCAGGCTTCAGAAATATGTGAACCATGAAATCCCAGATGTTCAATCAGGTTTTACAAAAGGCACAGGCACCAGAGATCAAATTGCCAACATATGCTTGATCATGGAGAAAGCAAGAGAGTTCCAGAAAAACATCTATTTCTGCTTCATTGACTATGCCAAAGCCTTTGACTGTGTGGATCACAATAAATTGTGGAAAATTCTGAAAGAGATAGGAATACCAGGCCACCTGACCTGCCTCTTGAGAAACCTGTATGCAGGTCAGGAAGCAACAGTCAGAACTGGACATAGAACAACAGACTGGTTCCAAATAGGAAAAGGAGTACGTCAAGGCTGTATATTGTCACCTTGCTTATTCATGCAGAGTACATTATGAGGAACGCTGAACTGGAAGAAGCACAAGCTGGAATCAAGATTGTTGGAAGAAATATCAATAACTTCAGATATGCAGCTGACACAACCCTTATGGCAGAAAGTGAAGAGGAACTCAAAAGCCTCTTCATGAAAGCGAATGAGGAGAGTGAAAAGGTTGGCTTGAAGCTCAACATTCAGAAAACAAAGATCTTGGCATCTGGTCCCATCACTTCATGGGAAATAGATGGAAAAAAAATGGAAACAGTGTCAGATTTTATATTTTTGGACTCCAAAATCACTGCAGATGCTGATTACAACCAGGAAATTAAAAGACACTTACTCCTTGGAAGGAAAATAATGACCAACCTAGATAGTATATTAAAAAGCAGAGACATTGCTTTACCAACAAAGATTCATCTAGTCAAGGCTATGGTTTTTCCCGTGGTCATGTATGGATGAGAGAGTTGGACTGTGAAGAAAGCTGATCACCGAAGAATTGATGCTTTTGAACTGTGGTTTTGGAGATGACTCTTGAGAGTCCCTTGGACTGCAAGGAGATCCAAACAGTCCGTTCTAAAGGAGATCAAACCTGGGTGTTCGTTGGAAGGACTGATGTTAAAGCTGAAACTCCAATACTTTGGCCACCTCATGCGACGAATTGAATCACTGGAAAAGACGCTGATACTGGGAAAGTTTTCGGGCTGGAGGAGAAGGGGACGACAGAGAATGAGATGGCTGGATGGCATCACCGACTCAATGGACATGAGTTTAAGTGAACTCCGGGAGTTGGTGATGGACAGGGAGGCCTGGCAAGCTGTGATTCATGGGGTCACGGACAGTTGGACACAACTGAGCGACTGAAGTGAACTGAACTGTGTTGATCAGAGATGGGCACAGGCTTATTGCAGCCAGAGTTCCCCTGAGGAAATGCCTTTAAATTCCATTTGATTGGCTCTTGAATTGTTTGTAATGTCAGGGTGTAGAAGCCAAGCCTTTCCCACCAACATACTATGCATGGGTGATGACATAATGATCTTCCTGTGTGTCTCACCTTCCCTTCTGGTAGTGTCCACAAGTAGTCAATTGATGGGGAGTGATTGAAGCCTGTGGGCCCGCTGTGTCAGCCAGTTGCTGTGCTTCCAGGCCCACATCCTTTACAAACCTGGTACATGGTAAGGGCAACAAGGAAAGGAAGACAAGTGGAAGGCTGGAGTGGTTTTGGGAACCTGAATTTTCTTACTATGAGACTGGTTTTCAGGCCACATGGTCCCTGCGACCTGCCGGCTCGGTGGGGCCATCAAGGACGTTACAGAGAGCGGGGGTTAGGAGGCACCAGTCAAGGTGGTCACCCTCTTCAGGATGGAGGCTGTGGAGGAAGGAGAAACTTTGCAGGAAGGAGAAATAGTGGGGTTCTGGCAAGACCTCAAGCCACTGGAGGAAGACATTATGGAGGAGGTGAAGCTGGTGTCTGTTGGCGAGGAACAGGAGCTGCTGTACTTTCAAGAGCGTGAGGAGAACCCAGAGGAGCAGGACCAGGTACACCCAAGCCGTGGAGCGCCGAGGGATTGGCTCCCACTGCCCCCACTTCGTGCAGTGGAGGCATTGGCTTTCCCGCAGGTAGAGCTGAGTTGTGGGAGTGAAAATTACCGCAGGGCCTACTCTCCGCTCAGGTGGAAGAACCATCAGAGGAAAAGTGTCGCTTGTGTAATCATCCAGGGCATTCCTAGCTCCTGGGGCAAAGTCATATCCTTAGTACCGCTTCTTAGGGTTGGTTGTTCAGGAGGATAGAAGGAGCAGGAGCAGGAGGAGGAATACGGGTGAGGGCACAGACAAACCCATGGGGTGGAGGGACGTGTGGGCTGGGAGGAATGGCGCGCTCCAAAGTCACAGTGCCAGCCAAGCCAGGGCATGTCTCCACTTGTGTGTGTCTGAGCCATGACTCTGGGTGACTCCTCTTGGCCTGCATCTGAATGGAAGTGGTACCCTGGGGCTGGAACTCTGTGTGACCCGAGACAGTATGCCAGAAAAGCATTCTCTAAGACTTATTACTGTAATTGTAGGTTATCTGGGAAAGCAGCAGAAACATTCAGAAATGGTAGGGACCTAACAGAAGCAGAAGAGATTAAGAAGAGATGGCAAGAATACACAGAAGGACTGTACAAAAAAAAAAAAAAAAAAAACAACAACAACACTTCATGAACCAGATAATCATGAAATTACTCACCTAGAGCCAGACATCCTGGAAAGTGAAGTCTAGTGGGCCTTAGAAAGCATCATTATGAACAAAGATACTGGAGATGATGGAATTCCATTTGAACTATTTAAAATCCTGAAAAATGATGCTGTGAAAGTCGTGCATGCAATATGCTGGCAAACTTTCAAAACTCAGCAGTGGACACAGGGCTGGGAAATATCAGATTTCACTCCAATCTCAAAGAAAAGCAATAGCAGAAAATGCTGAACTACAATACAATTGCACTCATGTCACACTCTACTAAAGTGTTCCTTAAAATTTTCCAAGCCATGAATCAGTAACATGGGAACCATGAATTTCCAGATGTTCAACGTGGATTTAGAAAAGGCAGAGGAACTAGAGATCAAATGGCCAACATCCACTCGGTTTTCGGTAAAAGAAGAGAAATCCAGGAAATCATCTGTTTCTGCTTTATTGACTATGCCAAAGCCTTTGAATTGTGGAATACAATGAACTGTGTAATTTTTTTTAGAAAATATGAAAATACCAGACCACCTGCTTTGCATATGGAGAAACTTGTATAAAGGTCAGGAAGCAATATATAGAACTGGACATAGAACAACAGATTGGTTCCAAATAGGAAAAGGAGTACATCAAAGCTGTATATTTCACCCTGCTTATTTAACTTATATGCAAATTACATCATGAGAAACACTGGTCTGTAGGAAACACAAGCTGGAATCAAGATTGCAGGGAGAAATATCAATAACCTCAGATATGCAGATAACACCACCCTTATGGCAGAAAGTGAAGAAGAATTAATCACCTCTTAATGAACGTGAAAGAAGAGAATAAAAAGTTGGCTTAAAGAACAACATTCAGATACTGGTCCCATCACTTCATGGCAAATAGATGGGGAAACAGTGGAAACAGAGCCTGACTTTAGTTTTCTGGGCTCCAAAATCACTACAGAAGGTGATTGCAGCCATGAAATTAAAAGGCGCTTACTCTTTGGAAGGAAAGTTATGACCAACCTAGACATGACATTAAAAAGCAGAGAATGACTTTGCCAACATAGGTCTGTCCAGTCAAGGCTATGGTTTTTGCAGTAATCGTGCATGGATCTGAGAGTTGGACTATAAAGAAAGCCGAGTGCAGAATGATTCTTTTGAACTGTGTTGTTGGAGAAGATTATTGAGAGTCCCTTGGACTTCCAGGAAATCCAACCAGTCCATTCTAAAGGAGATCTCTCGTGGTTGTGCATTTTAAGGACTGATGTTAAAGCTGAAACTGCAGTACTTTGGCCTTCAGATGTGAAGAGCTGACTCATTTGAAAAGACCCTGATGCTGGGGAAGATTGAGAGCAGGAAGAGAAGGGGAAGACAGAGGATTAGATGGTGGATTAGATGGTTGGAGGGGATCATCGACTCAGTGGACTGCAGGTGTTGGTGATTGACAGGGAGGCCAGGCGTGCTGCCATTCATGGGGTCGCAAAGAGTCGGACACCACTAAGCAACTGAACTGAACTCAAGTGATAGTTGATTGGAGAAAGATACCTTTAAACTGGATGCCTTAATAAAATTCAGATTTTCTTGTATCTACAGCCATCATGGGAATGTATTTCAACATATAAATATAACCATTTAAAGATTTTGTAAAGCTTAAATTCCTGTGAACGAAGAACTATTATTTTTAAAATAAATACGTAAAGGAGATTTAAAAGAACACGTATATTGTCATTCATCCATAACACATGGTAACATGTAAAAGACGTTGTGTGACAAATATAATGAATATTTTAAAGAACAATACAATAGAATTAAATAAAAAAATTAAAACACTATAATATATAAAATGCACAAGTACATATCATGGGTCAACTAGACAGAGTAGATTGTTCATGGTTCTGTCCCAACTCTTTTAAGGTAATTTTTCTTTTGGGGAAAATTTTTCAATCTTTAGACATGAACATGTGCAGCAAAATATAATGTACAGTCACTTTTATTTTTTATTGCTGTCTTCTAAATAAGTGTGTTATGAATTTGGATGTAGTATTCTGATATTGGCATTGCATTTGTCATTAAAGTGTGCACACTTAGAGTTCTACTTTTCACTTCCAAGATAATGTGAGATTCATTAAGAATAATGATGTTTATAAAAAAGATAATATGCTTTTAAAACTTAATTTTTTTGGAGTATACTTGTTTTCCATTATTTTGTTAGTTTCTCCCCTAAAGCAAAATTAGAGAATGCTGCAGTCCTTCACGTCATAAAGTCTAGTAAACGAGATAGTCACTAAACAGCAACCATACATCTATCTCCATGTTTTTGACTACTTTCTAAATCTGGTCACCACAGTGCATTAAGACTTCCCTGTGCTGTGCATACAGATCAGAAGTATATGTGTGTCTGTTGTAATCTCCTAATTCCTGCTACCACCAGGCACTGCATCCTTGATAACCGTATATTTCTTCTCCATTGCTGTGTCCCTATCTATGCTTCTCATAGAGAATCATCTATTCCAGTTTTACCTAGATCCCATATATTTGTGTTAATATCTGATATTTCTTTTTCTCTTTTGTCTTAGCTTTATTGTATCTGACACTGTCTCTGTCCTTCTGCATCTATGAAATTTACCTGATTTCATTCCATCTTAAGACTTTGGTATGTATGTCCCAACTCATTTTATCCATTCCTCTCTAGATGAATGGATATTTCTGTTGCTTCCATGTCGTGCTTTGCAAATAATGCTGCCATCAATATTGAGGTTGTGCATCTTTTGGAATTATGATTTTCCTCATGAAAATTATTGACAATTATTGGATTTCTTGAACATATGGTAGCTTCATTCTTAGTTTTAAACGATCCCGTATATTCTTCTCCATCGTAATCTATCAATGTGCATTCCTAACAACAGTACAGGATTGCTCTGTTTACTTAGAACCCTCTCTTAGCAGTTTTTGTGTGGATTTTTTTATTTTGATAATGGTTATTCAGACATATGTGAGTTGATACCACCATTGAAGAATTTATTTCCCTTTCTCTCACAGTTAGTGATGCTAAGCATTTTTACAAATATTATTGGACATCTGTATATCTCCTTATGAGAAGTGTCTATTTCATCACCTATTCATTCGTTTCAGTTGGGTTGTTCATTTGGCTGTTATTGAGTCACATGAGCTGCTTCCATATTTTGGAGATTCTTCTGTTGTCATTATCTTCAGTTGCAAATGTTTTTCCCATAATGAGACTTCATTTCTGTTTTGCTTATTGGTTTCCTTTGCAACATATTTAAGTTTAGTTAAGTCTCTTTATATATTTTTGGTTTTATTTTCATTTCCCAAGGAGATAGTTAAAAAAAAAAAAAGTTGATGCTGCATTCCATGTCACAATGTATTCTACCTATGCTTTCCTCAAATATTATTGATTTACAGTTTCTGGCCTCATAAGTAGGTCTTTAATCCATCTTGAATTTGTCTTATTCTATGGTGCTAAGGAGTGACTATATGTGATCCACTGGAGCAGGTAATGGCACACCACCCCATTATACTTGCTATGGCACCTCTATAAGCTGTATAAAAAGGCAACAAGGTGTGATACCAAAAAAAGAGTCTCCCAGGATGGTAGATGCCTAACATGATATTTGAGAGAAGCAGAGGTTAATAACTCACGTTTCCAGAAAGCAGCAAGTGGTTGCCCCAAAATGGAAATAAGCCTCATTGTTTATATGTGTGGAGATGAAATTAAAATGGAATGTTGTGAAGAACAGTATTGCAGGGTAACCTAGAATGTTAGATCCATGAACAATTTAAATTGAATGTGGTATAACAGGAGATGGCAACAGCCAACTCGTTGAAAAAGACCCTGGTTCTGGGAAAGATTGAAGGCAGCAGGAGAAGGGGGAAACAAAAATGAGATGATTGGATGGCATCACCTATGCAATAGATATGAACTCTGGCAAACTCCAAGAGGTGGACAGGAAAGACTGGCATGCTGCAGTTCATGGCATCCTAAAACGTCAGACACAATTTGGCCACAGAAGAATAACCAGGTCGTGTTCTAACTGTATTCTAATACTTTTAGCTGTCCAGATTTTCCACTTTAACTTGTCAAATATATTATCTTCTTGCCATTGAATATTGTTGCCTCCTTTGTCAAAATTTAGGTGATCATTGGAAGAGATTATTTTAGGGTTTCTATCTGTTCCACTGGCTTTAATTCCAATATTGTGCTAATTGCATGGCATTTTCAAAACTATATGTTTTTTGTATAGACTGAAGTGAGGAAACCTGAGTCCTGTAGCTCAGTTTCTCTTTCCCAAGTTTGCATGGTTATTCAAATCTTTGTGTTTCCATCAAGTTGTAAAGATTTTTTTTTTTTTGGTTCTATTCTGTGAAAAATTTCATTGGTCATTTAATAGGGATGATACTGAATTTGCAAACTCCTTTTCGTAGGGTAGCCATTTTCACATATTGATTTTTAAAGCCCCCAAAATAGTATATCTCTTATTTCATTTCTGTCACCTTTAAAAAAAAAAAGGTATTTATTTTAATTGAAGGCTGATTACTTGACAATATTGTAGTGGTTTTTGCCATTCATTGACATGAATCAACCATGGGTGTATATGTGTTCCCCATCCTGAACTCCCTCCCACTTCCCTCTCCATCCCATCCCTCAGGGTCATTCCAGTACACCAGCCCTGAGCACCCTGTCTCATGCATCAAACCTGGACTTGTGATCAATTACACGTATGGTAATATACATATTTCCATGCTATTCTCTCAAATCATCCCACCCTTGCCTGCTCCCACAGAGTCCAAAAATCTGTTTTTTACATCTGTGTCTATTTTGCAGTCTCAAATACAGGCTCATTGTTACCATTTTTCTAAATTCTATTTGTGTTAATATTCTCTATCGCTGTTTTCCTCTCCGACTTAATTCACTCTGTATAATAGGCTCTAGTTTCATTCACCTCATTAGAACTGATTCAAATGCATTGTTTTTAATAGCGGAGTAATATTCCTTTTTTTTTTTTTTTGCAGTGAGTCAACTCGCCGCATGAGGTGGCCAAAGTATTGCAGTTTCAGCTTTAGCATCAGTCCTTCCAATGTACCCAGGATTGATCTTATTTAGAATGGACTGGTTGAATCTCCTTTCAGTACAAGGGACTCTCAAGAGTCTTCTCCAACACCACAGTTCAAAAGCATCATTTCTTCGGCAATCAGTTTTCTTCACAGTCCAATTCTCACATCCATACATGACCACGGGAAAAACCATAGCCTTGACTAGATTGACCTTGAGTGAATTCCGGGAGTTGGTGATGGACAGGGAGTCCTGCGTGCTGTGATTCATGGGGTTGCGGAGAGTCGGACACGACTGAGTGACTGAACTGAACCGAACTGAACTGAGTATTCCATTGTGTATATGTACCAGAATTTTCTTATTCATTTGTCTGCTGATGGCTATCTCAGTTGCTTCCATATCCTGGTGGTTGTAAGCAGTGCTGCAATGAACAGTGGGGTACAAATCACTTTCTTAATTCTGGTTTCCTCTGTGTGTATCCCCAGCAGTGGGATTGATCTGCCATATGGCAGTCCTATTTTCCAGTTTTTTTAAGGAATCTCCACCCTGTTCTCCACAGTGGCTGTACAAGTTTGCATTCCCACCAACAATGTAAAAGGGTTCCCTTTTCTCTGCACCCTCTCCAAAGGGCTTATCATCTTTTATTTGTCTCATCCATACCTTATTATTTCTGTCACAAAAGTCCTTCTTCAGTTTAGGCAGGATTATGCCCAATATTTCATTTTTCCTGTTACAATGGTGAATCAGATTATTTCCTTAATTTTTGTTTTTGGTTTTCTCTTTTTATTTATAGGAATGCAGGAGATATTTTCCTGTTTATTTTTTTAATCCAACAACTTTCCTAAAGTCATTGTTGTTAATTTTCTGGTGCCATCTTAGGATTCTGTGACATAATAAATTGTGTCGATAAACAGTGACACTTTTACCTCTTATTTTTCAGTTTACTGGTAATGTTTTTTTTTTCTTCTTCTTCTTCACTGATTGCTGTAGCTAAGAGACCCAAGATTATTTTGAGTAACAGTGGTGAGAGCGGCAAACTTTAACTTTCTCATGATCTTAGGCAAAATATTTTCAGTTTTCACCTATGAGAAGCATTTTAGTGGTAGGTTTATCCATACATGGCCTTTATTAAGATGAAGATGATCCTCTCTGTTCCCACTTCCTGCACAGGGTTTTTCATAAATAAGTGTTTAATTTTGTCCAAGGTGCTTTCTGCATCTGTGTCTTAGATGTGTTCAACACATCTCCTTGGAAACGTTTATTATCATTCATTGTTTTTTTCTCATCTGGCCACTTGATGCAAATTGCTGTCTCAGTAACGAGTGTTCTGATACTGGGAATCAGTTCAGTTCAGTTCAGTTCAGTCGCTCAGTCGTGGCCTACACTCTGCGACCCCATTAATTACAGCACGCCAGGCCTCCCTGTCCATCATCAACTCCCAGAGTTCACTCAAACTCATGTCCACAGAGTCGGTGATGCCATCCAGCCATCTCATTCTCCGTCGTCCCCTTCTTCTCCCACCCCCAACCTTTCCCAGCATCAGAGTCTTTTCCAGTGAGTCAACTCGTCGCATGAGGTGGCCAAAGTATTGCAGTTTCAGCTTCAGCATCAGTCCTTCCAATGAACACCCAGGATTGATCTCCTTTAGAATGGACTGGTTGGATCTCCTTGCAGTCTAAGGGACTCTCAAGAATCTGCTCCAGCACCATAGTTCAAAAATATCAATTCTTCGGCGATTAGCTTTCTTCACAGTCCAAATCTCACATCCATACATGACCATGGGAAAAACCATAGCCTTGACTAGATGGACCTCTCTTGGCAAAGTAATGTCTGTGCTTTGTAATATACTATCTAAGTTGGTCATAACTTTCCTTCCAAGGAGTAAGTGTCTTTCAATTTCATGGCTGCAATCAGCATCTGCACTTTCCATCTATTTCCCATGAAGTGATGGAATTGAAGGTAAAAATAGAAGTGGGTAGCAGATGATGAGAGAATTAGATAACATCACAAACGCTATGGACATGAGTCTGAACAAATTCTGGGAGATAGGGAAGGTCAGCCTGATGGGACACAGTCCATGGGGTGGCAAAGGGATGGGCGTGAATAACTGACTGAACAACAATAGCAAAAATTTCTTTCCTGTTATTGACAGTAGTAGATATCCGTGACTACTTCATTTTCTATCTCGCCATACCCTATCTATATCTCAGTTGCACTACTTTCACCACGTACCATGCAAAGATTCAGCCATGTCTGTTGCTATTGCTGTCCCCCAAATGGACCAAAGTATATGTGATTTCTCAACTACACATGATTCAATGGTCTCCTAACCATTCTCCAGCATCCATTTATGTTCCTCAGAAATCTCTACCTTGCTATAGACAGAGAAAATTGTCTCTCACTAGTGAAGCCATGCGACAGAAAGCAAGTTCTTGAGAATAAATACCCTTTCAGGATTCTGTATTCTAACTTTGCCTCAGTCTTCACATTGTTCTTTTAAGTCTCATTTCTTCAGTCACACTGAAGTTTCAGTCTGTGTTCTCTTCTTCTCCGTCTCACTGTCTGTGCAGACACTCTTCTTCTGTTTTCCTTGATTTCCTTTTTTATTAATGTCTATGAGATGTTATTTTAAATTCCTCTGGAAACTTTTTTTCACTTTACAGATCATTTTGAGATTTTAATTTTAGATTATCCTAATTGATGTGCCTTGATAGACTGTCCTCTCCCAAAGGAATAATTTATGACAACACACATCTATTTCAACTTGTGATTTACTCACCTGTATTAAGGAGTAAAGGACTGTATTTGAATAATACAACCTGAATGGATGTGCAACTTAGTCACTGACTCATACCCAACTCTGCAACCTCATGGAATGCAGCCCAACAGGATCATCTATCCATGGGCTTTTCCAGCAAAGATATTGGAGTGGGTTGCATTTCCTTCTCCAGCACAACATGAACAATGGAAATAAGAGATGAAAATTTTAACATATAAAATTTAATAAATTCTGAACTTGAAGTGTTAATTCACTAAAAAGAGTAAAAGTAACTTGATTGCAAGTTAAAATCACCAATTTTTGTTGTCTATCCCACAATCAGGTATAGAAAAAATCATCAGCTTCTCTGAAAAGCATAATTTTCAATTATTAATATGGCTAAGGAATATTAAAAAAAGTCAAAAAGAAATATCAGAGATCTATATCATAGATAGTAAATAGAGGCAAATAATGGCATTTTTCTTCAGGAGAAATTGAGGCTAGATTGTTAAACTTTCTCTCTTTCTTTTTCTTGGTGAATGATATTTGGCATTCCTAGTGATAAATTTTCATCAAGATCCCTTAAATCAGGGTCCATACTTGCTTTTCAAGTGAATTATTGGTGAGGTTTTTTGGAAGAAATGGAATGAGGGAAACAAGACACAGCAGAATGAAAATAAATCTAATCTCAAGTGGAGGCAAAATTGCACTGTGTGTAGAATTTCTACATCAAATGTGTCAGTTCAGTTCAGGTCAGTTCAGTTGCTCAGTCATGTCCGACTCTTTGTGACCCCATGAATCACAACTCGACAGGCCTCCCAGTCCATCACCAACTCATGTGTAATTATGTATATTTTATGTATGAGCATACTAGTGAAGATTTTCATCTTCATTATGAAATTCTTGATACATCAAATATGAAAATCTGAATGAATGTTTTCTGACAACACATGAAACTTTGCATATTTGGAATAAGAAAGGCTGGTGATTTTTTTCATCTGACATATGAATTGTGAATTTCACATGTAGCATTATAGGTTCATTGTTGAGACCTGAAAAACAGTTTTGTGCTTTGTTTTGTTTTTAATAGGAGAAAATGTGGATACATTTTCAAACATGTAATTAGAAAGTCTGAATGCTTATAAGCAGGACTGCACAAAGATATTCATATGTATATTATGGACCTTCGATATTTTGTATATGAAAATATCACTTCATATTTTCAAGCTTGAAGTGTGACTTTCCTATATTTTTAATTTGGTAATCTGAGTGTTGAGGGCATGTTATTCTAATAAATTATGGAATAAACACTATTTCACATTTGAAAAACTGCACACAACGTTTAATTATAGAAATTTGGAATTTTCTGTGCTTGATATATGAACAACTGAGCTGCAATTTTAACACGGAATATTGAATTCTATACATTTTAAATATGAATAACTGGGCATCAGACATACTACCTGAGACATAGAATACTGTATATTTCACATATGAAATTTTGAACACATTTTATCTTACATGAAATATGCAGACTCTTCAACATGACACATGAAAAGCTGCACTCTGAATTTCCTACATGAAATATGGAAATCTCTGTGTTCAGTATGAGAAAACCTGGACACAAATTACCTTATAAAAAATAAAGACTTCTCTATGTTTTGCATGAGAAAATCTGGGGACAGATTCTCTACTGAAACATGACATTTTATAAATTCAATATATTAAATCCTGGGCATAGTATTTCTGTTGAACAAGAAATATAACATCCTTGTGTGTAACTAACATGTGAGAATCTGGACATACCTTATCCTTCATGAAAAATGGAGTACTCTTTCACATTTAAAAAGTGGGTTAGATTTTCTTTTCCTCCATGACCTATAACATTCTCGGTATTTCACACATGAAAATTTAGTCAAAAAATAAAAATTTAGGCACAAATTAAAAATTTAGATGAAATTTGGAAATGTTTATATTTCATAGGCAAAACTCTAAAATCAGTCATCCCAAATGCAACTCTGTGTATTTTACATATAGCATGACATTTTTTCTGTATGTTTACACACAAAATTTTATGTTGATATTCACATAAGAAAAACAACTAACTGGTTCTCCTGTATGATGAATGTTGTGTAAAAATGTTCCATCATGAAATGTAGAATTTTTTACAGTCCACATAAGAAAATCTTGGTGCTGATTTTCCAACATGAAAGGTAGAATCCTTATATTTCACACTTGGAAACCTGGGAGTGACTAGTGGTCCCTGGATCATGGAATTTTCTAAGTTCATGTATGTTAATCTAAGTTCAATAATTCCTGTATGAAATACGATATTCTCTCTGCTACACAGATGAAAATCCTGGTGCAGAATATTATGATACATGGGTTTCTCTGAATATTACATATGGCAATGCAATCACAGATTTTCTTAAGTGAAGTTGGGGCATTTGCACTTCATATTGAAAATGGAGTCTCATAATTTCCATAATGAATTAAAGAATAGTCTGTATTTCACATATGAACATCTGCTCGCAGATAGACCAACATGTTATGTGGAATTTTGTATATTTCATATGCTAACATCGTGGCACAAAGTTTCTAATGAGAAATATGCATTTTTCACTATTGCACATGTGAAAATCTGACTATCTGGAATACACCACCTTTCTTTTTTTTAATTTATTATTATTATTATTATTTTTACTTTATATTATTGTATTGGTTTTGCCATATATTGCCTTGAATCTGCCCCTGGTGTGCCTGTGTTCCCCATCTTGAACCCTCCTCCCTCATCCCTTCCCGTCCCATCCCACTCGTTCATCCCAGTGCACCAGCCCTGAGCATTCTGTATCATGCATCAAACCTGGATTTGCGATTCGTTTCACATATGATAATACACATGTTTCAATGTCATTCCCCCAAATCATCCCACCATTGCCCTCTCCCACAGAGTCCAGAAGACTGTTCTATACATCTGTGTCTCTTTTGCTGTCTCGTGTACAGGGTTATCATTATCATTTTTCTAAATTCCATGTATATGCATTAGTATACTGTAATGATGTTTTTCATTCTGGCTTACTTCGCTCTGTATAATAGGCTCCAGTTTCATCCACCTCATTAGAACTCATTCAAATGCATTCTTTTTCATGGCTGAGTAATATTTCATCGTGTATATGTACCATAGCTTTCTGATCCATTCATCTGCAAATGGACATCCAGGTTGCCTCCACATCCTGGCTTTAATAAACAGTGCTGCGATCAACATTGTATTGCATGAGTCTTTTTCAATTCTGGTTTCCTCGGTGTATATGCCCAGCAGTGGGATTGCTGGGTCTTATGGCAGTTCTATTTCCAGTTTTTAAGGAATCTCCACACTGTTCTCCATAGTGGTTGTACTAGTTTGCATTCCCACCAACAGTGTAACAGGGTTCCCTTTTCTCCACACCCTCTGCAGCATTTTTTACTTGTAGACTTTTGGACAGCAGCCATTCTGACTGGCATGAAATGGTATGTCATTGTGGTTTTGTACTGCATTTCTCTGAGTGATGTTGAGCATCTTTTCATGTGTTTGTTAGCCATCTGTATGTCTTCTTTGTAGAAATCTCTGTTTAGTTCTCTGGCCCATGTTTTGATTGGGCCATTTATTTTTCTGAAATTGAGTTCAGGAGCTGCTTGTATATGTTTCAGATTAATTCTTTGTCAGTTGCTTCATTTGCTATTATTTTCTTCCATTCTGAAGGCTGTCTTTTCACCCTGCTTATAGTTTTCTTTGCTGTGCAGAAGCTTTTAAGTTTAATTAGGTCCCATTTGTTTATTTTTGGTTTTATTTCCAATATTCTGGGAGGTGGATCATGGAGGATCCTGCTGTGATTTATGTCGGAGAGGGTTTTGCCTATGTTCTCCTCTAGGAGTGTTATAGTTTCTGGTCTTACATTTATATCTTTAATCCATTTTGAGTTTATTTTTGTGTATGGTGTTAGGGAGTGTTCTAGTTTCATTCTTTTACATTGGTTGACCAGTATTCCAAGCATCACTTGTTAAGGAGATTGTCTTTTCTCCTTTGAATATTCTTGCCTCCTTTGTCAAAGATAGGTGTCACAGGTGCATAGATTTATCTCTGGGCTTTCTATTTTGTTCCATTGATCTATATTTCTGTCTTTATACCAGTATCAAACTGTCTTGATGACTGGGACTTTGTAGTAGGGCCTGAAGTCCAGCTTGTTGATTCCCCCAGTTCCAGTCATCTTTCTCAAGATTGCTTTGGCTATTCGAGGTTTCATGTTTTTCCATACTAATTGTGAAATTATTTTTTCTAGCTCTGTGAAAAATACTGTTGGTAGCTTGATAAGGATTGCATTGAACCTATAAATTACTTTGGATAATATATTCATTTTCACAATATTTATTCTTCCAATCCATGACCAGGAAATATTTCTCCATCTGTTAGTATCCTGTCTGATTTCTTTCACCAGTGTTTTATAGTTTTCTATATATAGTTTATTTTTTGTTTGTTTCTTTAGGTAGATACATTCCTAAGTGTTTTATTCTTTCCATTACAATGGTGAATGGAATTATCTCAACTTCTCTATTTTCTCATTATTAGTGTATAGGAATGCAAGAGATTTCTGTGTGTTGATTTTATATCCTCAGCTTTACTGTATTCATTACTTCTAGTGGTTTCCTGGTAAAGTCTTTAGGGTTTTCTTTGTAGAGGATCCTGTTATCTGTAGACAGTGACAGTTTTATTTCTTTTCCAATTTGGATTCCTTTTATGTCTTTTTCTGCACTGATTGCTGTGACCAAAACTTCCAAGATTATGTTGAATAGTAGTGGTGAGAGTGGTGACCCTTGTCTTGTTCCTGACTTTAGGGGAAACACTTTCAATTTTTCACCATTGAGGATAATGTTTGCTGTGGGTTTGCCGTATATAGCTTTTATTATGTTGAGGAATGTTCCTTCTATTCCCACTTTCTGGATGGCTTTTATCATAAATGGATGTTGAATTTTGTCAAAGGCTTTCTCTGCATCTATTGAGATAATTATATGGTTTTTATTTTTCATTTTTTTAATGTGGGTATTACATTGATTGATCTGTGAATATAGAAGAATCCTTGCATTCCAAATATGCAAATTTTCATGTGTTGTCAGAAGACTTTCACTCAGATTTTCATACATGATATATCGAGAATTCCATATATGAAGATGAAAATCTGCACTAAGACGTTCATATGTAAAATATACACAATTACGCATTTGATGTAGAAAATTCTGCACCCAGTGAGATTTCGCCTCCACTTGAGATTGGATTTAGTTTCACTCTGCTGTATCTTGCTTCCTCATTTCATTTTTCCTGAAAGCACCCACCAATAATTCACTAGAAAAACAAGTATGGACCCTGATTGAAGGGATCCTGATGAAAAACTCTGACCGGGAATGCCAAATAACATTTATCAAGAAAAAAAGAAGTGAGAAAGATTCATATTCTAGCCTCAATTTCTCTTGAAGAGAAATGCCATTATATGCCTCTATTTACTAACCATGATATAGATCTCTGAGATTTCTTTTTGCTTTTTTTTTTTTTAATATTCCTTAGTCATATTAATAATCGAAAAATATGCTTTTCAGATATGCTAATGCTTCTTTTACACCTGATTGTGGGATAGACAGCAAAAGTTGGTGATTTTAACTTGCAATCAAGATACTCTTTTTCTTTGGTATGAATTATCTCTGTAAATTCAGAATTTATTAAGATTTCTAAGCTGAAAAAATATATTTCTTAATAGTTCCAGTATTCTTGTTGCCCTGGAGAAGGAAATGGCAATCCACTCCAATATATTTTCCTGGAATATCCATGGGCAATCGAGTTTGTTGGGCTGCAGTCCTTGAGTTTGCAGAGTTGGGCATAACTCAGTGACTATGATGCACACCCATTCAGGTTGTATTACTCAAATACAATCCTTTAATCCTGAATAGAGGCGAGTAGAATCACAAGCTAAAATAGATGTGGGTTGTCATAATTTATTCCTTTTAGAGAGGACAGTCTATCAAAGCTCATCAAAAAGGTCAATCTAAAATTAAAATCTCAAAATGATCTGTAAAGTGAAAAAAAGTTTCCAGAGGAATTTAAAATAACATCTCATAGACATTAATAAAAAAGGAAATCAAGGAAAACAGAAGAAGAGTGTCTGCACAGACAGTGAGACGGAGAAGAAGAGAACACAGACTGAAACTTCAGTGTGACTGAAGAAATGAGACTTAAAAGAACAATGTGAAGACTGAGACAAAGTTAGAATACAGAATCCTGAAAGGGTATTTATTCTCAAGAACTTGCTTTCTATCGCATGGCTTCACTAGTGAGAGACAATTTTCTCTGTCTATAGCAAGGTAGAGATTTCTGAGGAACATAAATGGATGCTGGAGAATGGTTAGGAGACCATTGAATCATGTGTAGTTGAGAAATCACATATACTTTGGTCCATTTGGGGGACAGTAATAGCAACAAACATGGCTGAATCTTTGCATGGTAAGTGGTGAAAGTAGTGCAACTGAGATATAGGTAGGGTATGGCAAGATAGAAAATGAAGTAATCATGGATAACTACTACTGTCAATAACAGGAAAGAATGTTTTGCTATTGTTGTTCAATTATTCATGTCCATCCCTTTGCCACCCCATGGACTGTGTCCCGTCAGTCTGAACTTCCCTATTTCCCAGAATTTATTCAGATTCATGTCCATAGGGTTTGTGATGCTATCTAACACTCTCATCATCTGTTACACACTTCTCTTTTTACCTTCAATTATTCCCACTATCAGAGCATTCTCTAATGAGACAGCACTTTGCATCAGGTGGCCAGAGAAAAAAAGAAAAATGAAAGATAGTAAACGTTTCCAAGTAGAGCTCTTGAACAAATCTAAGGTACAATGCAGAAAACACCTTTGACAAAATTAAAGACTCATTTATGATAAAAGCTGTTCAAGAAGTGGGAACAGAGAGGATCATCTTCAACTTAATAAAGGCCATGTATGAATAAACCCAGCACTACTATGTTTTTCAGAGGTGGAATCTGAAAGCATGTTGCCTAAGTTTGTGAAAAAGACAAAGTTTGCCATTCTCACCACTGTTATTCAACATAATCTTGGGATTCCTAGCTACAGCAATCAGTGAAGGGGGAAATAATACCAGCAAACTGATAAACAAGACGTAAAAATGTCACTGTTTGCTGAAAAAAGTTATATTTCAGAGATTCCTAATATTGCACCAAAAAATTAATACGGAAGTGGTTGGGTAAAGAAATAAACAGGAAAAAATCACCTGCATTCCTATAAATAGCAAGAGAAAACAAAAAACAAAAATTAAGGAAACAATCTGATTCACCATTGTAACAAGAAAAATAAAATCCTTGAAAATGAACCTGCCGAACCAGAGAAAATACTTGTGGCCCGAAAAGAGTAAGGTATGGATGAGACAAATCATAGACGACACAAATGGAATGAGAGATATACTATTATTTGGACTATAAAAATCAATATGTGAAACTAGCTACACTATAAAAACGAGGTTACAGATTCAATGTCATCCATATTAAATTACCAACGACAGTTTTCACAGAAACAGAACAACAGAAAGTCTTTACAACTTGTTGGAAACACAAAGACTTTGAATAACCATGCAAACTGAAGAAAGAAAAACTGATCTTCAGGACTCAGGTTTCCTCACTTCAGTCTATAAAAAAACTTTTAATTTTCAACCTGGCTTGTAATGGGCACGATATTGGGATTAAAGCCAATGGAACAGATAGTAAACCCTAAAACAATCTCTTTCCCAAATGATCACCTAATCTATGACAAAGAAAGCAGCAATATGCAATGGCAAGAAGATAATATATTTGACAAGTTAAGCTGGAAAACTGGACAGCTAAAAGATTACAGTTAGAACAGTACCTGGTTATTCTTCTGTGACCGAGTTGTTTCTGACTTTTTGGGATGCCATGAACTGCAACGTGCCAGTCCTTGCTGTCCCTCACCACCTCTTGGAGTTTTCCCGAGTTCATATGCATTGCATAGGTGATGCCATCCAATCATTTCATCCTTCTTTTCCCCTTCTCCTATTGCCTTCAATCTTCCCCGGAATCAGGTTTTTTGTAATGAGTTGGCTATTGCCGTCTCCTATTATACCACATTCAATTTAAATTGTTCATGGATCTAACATTTCATATTGCCCTGAAATACTGTTTTTATAGCTTTCCATTTTACTTTCATCACCAGACACATGAACAATGAGGTTTATTTCCATTTTGGGGCAACCATTTGTTGCTTTCTGGAAACATTATTTAGTACCCTCTGCTCCTCCCAAGCAGCATATTTGGCACCTACCATCCTGGGTGATCATGTTTTGGAGTCATACCGTGCTGCCTTTTTATATAGTTCGTGGAAGTCCCGTTGCAAGTATAAAGGGGGTGGTTAGCCACTCACTCCTCCAGTGGATCAACTTAAGTCACTCCTTTCAGTGCAGTTCAGTTCAGTCACTCCTTCAGTTCAGTTCAGTTTAGTTGCTCAGTCATGTCCTACTCATGTCCATTGAGTTAGTGATGCCACCATAGAAAAAGACAAATTCAAGATGGATTAAAGACCTACATATAAGGCCAGAAACTGTAAATCAATAATATTTGAGGAAAAAATAGGTAGAATACATTGTGACATGAAATGCTGCAGCAACTATTTTTTTGCCTACCTACATTGAAATGAAAATAAAACCAAAATTTAATAAAGAGAGCTAATACTACTTAAACATATAGCACAGCCAACCCATAATCAAGACAAAAATGAAGTCTCATTATGGGAAAAACATTTGCAACTGAAGATATGACAACAGAAGAATCTCCAAAATATGGAAGCACCTAATGTGGCTCAATAATAGCAAAACAAACAACCGAATTGGAACAAATGAATAGATGATAAAATAGACATTTCTCCTAAGAAGACATACAGACGTCCAACAATAATGGAAAAGATGCTCAGCATCACTAATTGTAAGAGTTAGTGAAATAAAGTCTTCAGTGAGGGTATAAACTTACATTTGTCGGAATACTTATATATAAAAAAAAATCCACACAAAACTAATTCTGGCGAGGGTGTGGAGTAGACAAAACAACCCTGTTCTGTTGCTAGGAAGGCACAATGATCGATTAAAATGGAGAATAGAACACGGTTCATTTAGAAATAAGAATGAAGCTACCATATGTTCAAGAAATCCCAATAATTGCCAATAATTTTCATGAAGAAAATAATAATTCCAAAAGATGCACAACCTCAATATTGATGGCAGCAATATTTGCAATAGCGGCACATGGAAGCAACAGAAATATCCATTCATCTAGACATGAATGGATAAAATGAGTTGGTACATACATACCATAGTCTTAGGATGGAATGAAATGAGGTAAATTGCATAGATGTAGAAGGACAGAGACAGTGTCAAATACAATAAAGCTAAGACAAAAGAGGAAAAGAAATATCAGATATTAACACAAATATATGGGATCTAGGTAAAACTGGAATAGATGATTCTCTATGAGAACCATAGATAGGGACACAGCAATGGAGAAGAAATACACGGTTATCAAGGATGTAATGCCTGGTGGTCGTAGCAACTGGGAGATTACAACAGAAGCATATATACTTTTGATCTATATGTACAGCACAGGGAAGTCTACTTAAGGCACTGTGGTGACCAGATTTAGAAAGAAGTCAAAAACATGGAGATATATGTGTGGTTGCTGTTTAGTCACTATCTTGTTTACTAGTGTTCATGACCTGAAAGACTGCAGCATTCCCTAATTTTGCTTTAGGGGAGAAACTAACCAAACAATATAAAGCAAGTATACTCCAAAAAATAATAATAATAAGTTTTAAAATATAATAATCTTTTTTAAGCATCATTATTCTTAATGAATTTCACATTATCTTGGAAGTCAAAAGTAGAACTGAAAATGCGTGCACCTTAATGAGAAATGCAACGCAAATCGCAGAAAATTATATCTAAATTCATAACACACTTATTAAGAAAACAGCAATAAAAATTAAAGTGACTGTACATTATATTTTGCTGCATATGTGCATGTCTGAAGATTGAAAATTTTTCCCCAAAAGAAAAATTACCATAAAAGAGTTGGGACAGAACCATCAAAAATCAACTCTGTCTAGTATTTGTAACGTCATTATATTTGTCACACAACGTCTTTGCATTTCTGTTATGGATGAATGGCAATCTATGTGCTCTTTTAAATCCCCTTTATTATTTATTTCAAAAACAATAGTTCTTCATTCACAGGAATTTAGGTTTACAAAAATCTTTAACCGGTTATATTGATATGTTGAATTACATTCCCATGATGGCTGTAGGTACAAGAAAATCTGATATTTATTAATGCATCCAGTTCTCAAATCAACTATCAGTTCAGTCTCTCAGTCGTGTCCCACTCTTTGTGACCCTGTGAAACACATCACCCCAGGCCTTCCTGTGAATCACCAACTCCCGGAGTTTACCCAAACTCATGTCGATTAAGTCAGTGATACCGTCCAGTCATCTCATCCTCTGTCATCCCCTTCTCCTCCTTCCCTCAATCCCTCCCAGCATCAGGGTTTTTTCCAATGAGTCAGCTCTTCGCATGAAGTGGCAAAATATTGGCGTTTCAGCTTCAACATTAGTCCTTCCAATGAACACCCAGGACTGATCTCTTTAGGATACACTGGTTGCATTTCCTTGCAGTCGAAGGGACTCTCAAGACCCTTCTCCAAAACCACAGTTCAAAAGCATCAATTCTTCAGCACTCAGCCTTTTTCACAGTCCAGATCTCACATCCATTCATGACCACTGGAAAAACCATAGCCTTAACTAGACGGACCTCTGTTGGCAATGTAATGTCTCTGCTTTTTAATATGCTACCTAGGTTGGTCATAACTTTCCCTCCAAGGAGTAAGCATCTTTTAATTTCATGTCTGCAATCACCATCTTCAGTGATTTTGGAGCCCCCCCAAAGTAAAGCCTGATGCTGTTTCCACTGTTTCTCCATCTATTTCCTGAAGTGATGGGACCCGATGCCACGATCTTAGTTTTCTGAAAGTTGAGCTGCAAGCCAACTTTTTCACTCTCCTCTTTCATTTTCAACAAGAGGCTTTTCAGTTCCTCTTCACTCTCTGCAATAAGGGTGGTGTCATCAACATATATCTGGTTATTGATATTTCTCCCAGCAGTTTGAATCTAGCTTGTGCTTCTTCCTGCCCAGAGTTTCTCACGATGTACTCTGCATATAAGTTAAATAAGCAGGGTGACAATATACAACCTTGATATATTCCTTTTTCTATTTGGAACCACTCTGTTGTTCCATGTCCAGTTCTAACTGTTGCTTTCTGAACTACATATAGGTTTCTAAAAACAGGTCAGGTGCTCTAGTATTCCCATTTCTTTCAGAATTTTCCACAGTTTATTGTAATCCACACACTCAAAGGCTTTGGCATTGTCAATAAAACAGAAATAGATGTCTTTCTGGAACTCTCTTGCTCTTCCAATGATCCAGCAGATGTTAGCAATTTGATCTCTCATTCCTTTGTCTTTTCAAGATGGTTTTAGAAAAGGCAGAGGAACCCAGATCAAATTACCAACATCTGAACTATACAAGGATCATATGTCTTGTCAGAAAATCTGCACCCTGGTTTTTTATGTGAAATGAACAAAAATTCTTATTTCATGTTTAAAAGACATCATTTTAATATGTGAAATATAGAGAATTCCATATTGCTTGCAGGTACATCTGCTAGCATATCTAAATAGTGATATACAGAGAATTACAAATATCAGCTTGAAATAGTTACACCTAAATGGTGAAATAAAAAATATAAAGACTACCATATTTCATGTCAGGAAGTAAGTGCCTTGGTTTTATATGTGAAATTTAGAGGATTCCAAAATGCATATGAGACTATCTACACCCATATTTTCATGAATTAATTGCTGAGATTCCATATTTCGTGTGCGAAAGTTTTTGTCCAGGTTTTCGCAACAAGAAATAGGGATCATTCCATATTTCATGGAGGAAAATAGCATCAAAATTTTGACATGTGAAATATACAGATTTCCACTGGCCATGTGGGGAATCCAAAATCTAAAAATTCACATGTTACTATAGAGATGTACACATTTCCCTGTAGAAATATTTGCACCCAGACTTTCATGTGACACATAGAGTTTATTTCGTATTTCATTTTGGGAAAATTTCACATGGACTTTCATCAATGCAATACAGAGAATTATAAATGTAAATAGGGAAAACAGGTATCAGTCAGACGAGAAATAAGTTGATTCTATATTTTTTTGCTCGTCCAAGATCTTTATTTTTGAATCATCAGTTCAGTTCATTTGCTCAGTTGTGTCTGACTCTTAGCGACCCCATGGACAACAGCATGCCAGGCCTCCCTGTCCATCACCAACTCTCAGAGTTTAACCAGACTTATGTCCATTTAAACCATGATGCCATCTAACCATCTCATTCTCTGTCGTCCCCTTCTCCTGCCTTCAATCTTTCCCACCATCAGGTTCTTTGCAAATGAGTCAGCTCTTCTGAATCATGGACAATTCCGTATTTTATGTGCGAAAAATCTGACACAGCTTTTTAAATGTGAATATAGAGGCTTTGTAATTCATATGAGCAAATCTGTCCTCAGATTTTCAAATGTGAATTATACCAGATTCCGTATTTCTTGTCGGAAGATTGTTTCGGTGAAATATAGAGAGTTTTATTGCTCAAACATGAAAATCACATTGTCTTATATGAAATAGAAGATTCCATATTTTTTTGTAGCAAAACGATGCAATTTTTCAAATATGAAGTGCAAAGCAATCTGTATTTCATGACAAAAGCGGCACACAGATTTTCAAATGAGAAATCTGCAAATTGCATCAAGATTTTCTATTTCATGCAGAAAATTCTGTGTCCATACTTTCATATAATATACAGAAAATTCCCTAGTTTTAATTGAAAAATCTGTCCCCAGATTTTCATTTATGAATTTTAGAGGCTTTGATAGTTCATGTCCTAAAACCTGCACGTAGTGGTTCTTATGTGAAACTGAGAACTTTATCTTTCATGTAAGACTCTCTAGTGTAATTTCAATATATGAAACAGAAAATTTGGTAATGCATCCATAATCACATGTTATTTCACATATGAAACTTTATCCATAGATTTTCATATTTGAAATATCAAATATTCCATGTCATTTTCCATGTCCATATTCCATGTCAAAATATTTTAATTCAGATTTTGGTGCATGATATATTCAAACTGTCATAGTTTAGGAGGTAAGTTCTGTACCAAGACATTCATTAAAGAAGTAGAGAAAGCAGGAATATCTAATTTTTTAATGGACATATAAAGAATTTCATGTTTCAAGGTCGAAAAATCTCATCCCGATTGATATATGTGAAATACAGTTGTTGGTGATATTCTCTCACTCAGTCATGTACAACTGTTTGCAAGACTGTGGACAGCAGCACTCCAAATATCCCTATTCTGATTATCTCCAATACTTTGCTAAGACTCATGTTCATGGAGTCAAGTGATGCTGTCCAACGATCACACCCTCTGTCGTTCCCTTCTCCTCCTGTCCTCCATCTACCCATATCAGAGCTGATAATTATTATTTTTTTCAGTGACAAGGCAGAACCTCAATCATTTCCCATGTATTATTTCTTCACACCAGGGTAGCCAAAATATTGTAATTTCAGCTTCAACCTCAGTCTTTCCAATGGATATTTAGGGTTAGTTTCCATTAGGATTGGTGGGGTTGATCTCCTTACTGGACAAGGATCTTCCCAGAGCCATCTTTCGCACACAGTTGCAAAGACTCAATTCTTCGGCAATCAGCCTTCCTTATAGTGAAACTAGCACATCCATACATGTCTACTGGTAAAAGCATAGCTCTGACTATATGGACCTTTATTGCCAAAGAGATGTCTCTCCTTTTCATTACATTGTATCTATGTCTAGGCTTATCATAGCTTTTCTTCCCAGGAGCAGTGGTCTTTTATTTTCGTGGATATAGTCACTGTCCCCAGATATTTTGGAACCGAAGAAAACTGTCTGTCACTATTTTCATTTTCATCCTTTCTATTTGCCAAAACATTGCTAGACTTTGTCCCACCTCATTTCATACACCAAGGCCAAACATGCACATGGCACCAGGTATCTTCTGATTCTCTGTTTTCACATTCCAGAACCCTATAATGAAATGGACATCCTTTCTCGGGGTCAATTTTAGAAAGAGATTGCCAGTCTTCCTAAAACCATTCAAGTTCCCTAGTGGCATAGATGGTAAAGAATTGAAAAGCAGAGATTTCCATTTTTCATGTAGGAAAATCTTCACCCAGATGTTCTTGTTCAAGAAAAAGAATTCATTCCTTGTAGGAAAAATAACTATCCTGATTTTTAGCTTGAAGTGTATAAAATTCTATATGTAATGTAGGAAAAAAAAATGTTCACCAAATATTCATATGTAAATTGTAGAGAATTCATATTTCAAATAGGAATATAGGCATTGCTTTTCCTATGTGAAATAAGTAATTCCATATTTCTAGTAGGAAATCTGACAACTGTATAGGTGATATGAAACAAAATTATTTCATACTTCATGGAAAAAAGCACCATGCCTAGAGTTTCAAATACGGAAAATATAGAAATCCATATTTCATGTAGGAAAATCAGAGTGAGATTTTCATTTGTGAAATACAGACAATTGGAATTTGGGCCCATATTTTTCTAAATGGAATATAGTTAATTCATTTTTTAATGGAGTCCAACTGCGATTGGGTTTTTATGTGTGAAATATAGAGAATTCCATATTTAAAGGAAGAAAATCTGTGCCCAGATTGACATATGTGAAAGAATCAAAATTCCTTGTTTTGTATACTAAAATCAATGGCTAGCATTTAATAAGTGAAATACAGAAAATTCCAGATGTCATGTAGGAAATTTAGCATCCAGTTACATATAGGCGTACTGTGGTTCATGGGGTCGCTAAGAGTCGGACACGACTGAGAGACTGAACTGAACTGAACTGAATGTATAGGTGAAATAGATTTAATTCCCATTTTCATGTAGAAAAGTATGCATACAGATTTTCATATGAAATAAAGAGATTTTCATTGTTTTCCTTTTCTCTTCTTCTTTTATTTTAACTGCAAAGACTTTTATTTTTACTCAAAATGATACAGAAAATCACTGAGGGGTACTAACAGTGGAATAAAATGAATTGACAGGATAGAGTGACAGAACTGAGGCTTTCAAATTCTGCTGATTGAGTAGATGCTTGAGAATTCTTTGGACTGCAAGGAGATCAAACCAGCCAATCCTAAAGGAAATCAGTCCTAAAATTTCATTAAAAGGACTTATAACTTAAGCTCCAATACTTTTACCACCTGAAGCAAAGAGTCAACTTATTGGAAAAGACCCTGATGCTGTGAAAGATTGAAGGCAGGAGGAGAAGGGGATGACAGAGGATGAGATGGGTGGATGGTATCACCGATAGGATGGACATGATTTTGAGCAAGCTTTGGGAGTTGGTGATGGACAGGGAAGCCTGGTGTGCTGCAGTCCATGGAATCACAAAGAGTCAGACATGACTTAATGACGGAACAACAATAAATAAAGAAGGTTAGCAGTAATGATGACTTGAAACCTTCAGTATAAGTGCAGAAGATGAGAAGTGTTCAAATGCTAGATTTATCAAAGACTGAGATGTGGCCTGTGAAGGAAGAAAGTCAATGATGACTGTGTCATTTTTTTTTTTTAAACAATTGGAACTGAGTTCCCATATTTTTGAGAAAAATACTAAAGCAGGTTTAGGAGTAAGGCAAGATATGCTAAATTGGAGACAATTATTGGTCAATTATGTAGAAATATCTAGGAGAAAAGAAGTTTATTTTTTAAAAGAAAGATCTTTTAAAAGTTTCTTTTACATTATTATAAGAGAGTTTCCCAATTTCTGTCATTTGAATAAGTCCTTGGTGTGATCTAGAATGTTGACCTTCTTCTAGATATGCTCAGTATACTTAAAACCCAGACTGAAAAAGCCTACTTTGTCAAGTTGAGGCCCTGATTCAATATCTCTTGGGGTGTTATTTTGTTCCCTCTTGTTCAAAAAAGTGAATTGCCTTCTGCATTAAACTGAATTGTATGCAGTACTTTTACCAGTCTGAAATGGACCATATTAAGAAAGAAAAGACTGGATATGACAAATATCCAAACTCTATTCTCAATAAAAATTCCCTTTTCGCCTATCAACACAGGGTCTTAGCCTTGTAAATCCTATAGTGCTCTTTTCCCAGTGATCCTATTTGACACACTTAGCTCTCGGGGTTTCTTGCTGGACTTACTGATTTGTGACGTGAATTAGAAAATTTGATAATACAGGAGTTCCTCTGGGTGTATGCAATGGCCTGTAGGTACTTGATCAGTCCCTACTTAGAATGTCTGAGCCGATTTTCGGGTAAAGGGATTAACTAGAGATTGAGTAATGTATTCACAGAAGTTAAAATTTAGCTACAAGGGCTCTCAGTACCACGTTTGTCAACTACTGGGATGAAATAAGAGCTATACTTCAACTTTGACATTTAAATGATTATTTCAAATGAGGGAAATCCTTCCTAAAATCTCCAAGCCAACTTTATGTGTCCTTCCTAAAATGTCTATTACCTGACTAGTTATTGAGACACAATTGAAGATATACAATGTTAGCTATGCACGTTGTTAAGTATTGTGTTCTGATGACATTCAGCACTGTTCAGTAATTAGCTTAATGAAGAGGTGTAAAATTATATTAGTTATGCAGATGCTAATTTGTAGTAACATGTGCTGCCTGACTTGGGAGGGTTCTTGTCTGAACTACAACCAGTAAGATTTGTTACTTAACTAGGAGATCATTATGTGTATGTGTGTGTGTGTGTGTGTGTGTGTGTGTGTGTGTGTGAGTGATTCCCACCATTAGAACAATTAGTCTTATTTAATGTTCTCTAAACTTTGAGAACATTCTTGGTAATGTCATTCCTATGGTTTTAGGTACTATACAGGTGACAGGATGAAATCTACCTTTCTGTGTGATGCCTTAGTTAGTGCACAGCTGTAGGCAATGCAGAGAGGGGAAGATTCACAGCTGTAATATGCCGCTTATAAAAGGAGATAGAAATTCACTCCCCCACTGCAAATTGCATCAGCCATTCCTGCCAAGGTTTGGTAAACAAATGTATTATCCCTTACCAAATGGATGCACAAAAAACTGAACATGAAACTGCGCACCCTTTTGGCTAAGATCAAGTGAGATATCCATTTTCATTGTGGAAATTGAGGGTTGAGAAATTCACATATGTAATATAGAGAATTCCATATTTCATACATGGAATTTACATGCATATATTCTTACTTGAAACACCAAGTTCTGTGCTTCACATAGAAACATTTTGCACTTACGCCAATATGCAACCTACAGAGAATTCCCTATTTAGAGATGGAATTCTCTCTATATAAAGAGAATTACAGATGAAGAAGCTCTAATTAAGGGATATCAAAGTCAGCATCCCGCTAAGAGACATGACTCATCAGTGCCAGGGCATTGAAGTCAGCTCATTTACTGTACAGGGGCCCTTTCAAAGTGATTCTGTTTTCTTCCTGCCTCCAAGTGAGAACACATGCCAGCTAACCCTATCACCTTATGCCTTTGGGGCTGGGAGCAGCAGGAGGATCATCCTAAGCCATCCACTACAAAGCACTGATGCTTAAAAATTTTGCGAAGACTTGAGTGATGTTGGAAACTGGCAAATTCTGCAGGTTCAGTTCAGTTCAGGCGCTCAGTGGTGTCCTATTATTCATGAGCCCATGGCTTTCAGTATGCCATACCTCCCTGTATATCATCAACTACAGGAGTGTGCTCAAACTGATCTCTATTGAGTCGATAATGCCATCAAGTCATCTCATCCTCTGTCATCCCATTATCCTCTTGCCTTCAATCTTTCCCAACACAGGGTCTTCTCCAGTGAGTCAGTTCTTCACATAAGTTGGCCAAATAACTGGAGTTTCAGCTTCAACATCAGTCCTTACAAAGAACACTTAGGACTGCTCTCTTTGAGGATGTACTGTTTGAAACTCCTTGAAGTCCAAGGGATTCTCAAGAGTCTTCTTCAGCACCACAGTTGGAAAGCATCAGTGCTTCAGTGCTCAGTTTTTGTTTTTTTTTTTTATAGTCCAAATCTCACATTCATACATGTCTAGTGGAGAAACCATAGCCTTCATAAGATGGACCTTTGTTGATAAAGTAATTTTTCTGCTTTTTACTATGCTGTCTACATTGGTCATATGTTTCCATATGGAGGACGTGTCTGTTAATTTCATGGCTGCAGTCACCATCTGCCTTGATTTTGGAGATCAAACAAATAAAGGCAACCACTTTTTCGATTCTTTCCCCATTTATTTCTCATGAAGCGATGAGACCAGAGGCCATGATCTTAGTTTTCTGGGTGATGAACTTTAAGTCAGCATTTTCACTCTCCTCTTTCACTTTCATCAAGAGGCTCTTTAGTTCTTTTCACTTTCAGCGATAAGGGTGGTATGATCTTCATATCTGAGGTGATTGATATTTCTTTCGGCAATCTTGTCTCCAGTTGTGCTTCATCCAGCCCATGTTTCTCATGATGTATTCTGCATATAAGTTAAATGAGCAGGGTGACAATATACAGCCTGACATACTCCATTTCCTATTTGGAAACAGTCTGTTTTTCCACGTCCAGTTTTCACTGATGCTTCCTGACCTTCATGAAGATTTTTCAGGACTTAAGTCAGCTGGTCTGGTATTCCCATCTCTTTCAATATTTTCCTCAGTTTATTGTGATCCACACAGTCAATGTTTTTGGCATAGTCAATAAAGCAGAAATAGATGTTTTTCTGGAACTCTCTTGCTTTTGCGATGATCCAGAGAATGTTGGCAATTAGATCCCTAGTTCCTCTGACTTCTCTAAAGCCAGCTTAAACATCTAGAAGTCCATGATTCATGTATTGCTGAAGTTTGGTTGGAGAATTTTCAGCATTACTTACCTCATGTGCGAGTTGAGTGTAACTGAGTGGTAGCTTGAGCTTCGTTGCCATTGCCTTTCTTGGGCAATTCTACTCAGGAGGCAGCATCACCTTATGCTATAGAGTCAACAGGCTCCCAAACCTTACATAAAAAAAGATGTGCCTGGTCCTGTGGCTGAAAGAATACTGCTGCATTTAAGAAAGACAGAAAGCTCTTTGTAGGGGTTCTGCATACCCCATCACTTTGCTTTGTAATCTGGGCCATTCTGTTTCTTGGCTGCTTTGCATCTCCTTGAATGGCCCTGAGTGCTCTCTTTCTGCCACTCTGATAACCTTGGGTTCAATTGCCTGGCTTCAATCTGCCAGCCAGGCCAGTTCTGACAGTTTTCAGGCAGTGTTGAAACAGTGATTGCACATAGAGACACAGATACACCCAATGCTAAAAGGAAATTTTCACAGATGCAGAACTATACCTTTGCTTGTCCAGGATAATGGACTTGGATAATTACCTCTCATTTTCTCTGGTGGTTTTCTTCCATTTACTTGTTAATCAAGTTAGTGTCCTCTTCTATCTATATTGTTTATTCTGGAAGGTTACAAAGTGTTGGGATTTGCTCATGAGGAGGACTGACATTCAAAGTGTTGTGTGGGCTCTTTTGTTGTGTGTCCATTCATGGTGGACAACTGAATGAGTGGTGCTAGTCTGTATTCCTCCATCACACTGACTGGTTCACAGTGCCAGTCACATTGGCATGATTCCATTCCATGCACTTTCATTCCAGCAGCCACACCAGAAATAGCATGGAACTTTATACAACACTGACTTTGAGCACCCCATTTCAACAAGCTCTCTCAAAATAATTGTTTGTCAAGGCCATGCTCTTATGTTAGGCCCAGTACACACTCAGGCCCAAGACCTTCTGAGAGAGGTGCCCCTGTGCCTCCTAATTGTGTAATAGTCTGTTTGGAGAGGTTTTCACTCCCCCCTCCCCCTATGGTTGTCTCCCTGTAGCAGGGAAAGTCCAAATCGAGGCCTCCAAAAGGCCAAAGAGAATGTGACAGGACTGTGTCTGAAGCAATATCATCAAGAAGGAACATATGGATCCAAAGCACCTCTGCTGAAACAAGTCACTGAACGTGAAGTCCAAAAGGTCAGGTGGCTTCCTTTTTTGGCAACACCACAGTTTACTTCTACACACACATACACAGAACCCCCACACAGATCACACCCTGGAGAGCCTGCCTGCCCTGGGCCCACAACTCATGGCTCTATTGTTCAGAAAGTGGCATTCCTCTTCCAACTGTTCCAAGAGGGCATGATTCCAGGCCAGGCCTCCCTAACTTACTAAATGCCAAGGTTCTCTTTCTCTTGCCCTCATAAGGCTGTGGTAGAGAGTCTCATGGTGCACATTTCACTCAGGATTACCAAAAAAAAAATCAGAGATTGTCCTCCAGTCAGAGTTTCAGAACCATCCCTCAAGTGCAGAGAGACATTTTGCCTCTCTGCCATCCACAGCCAAGGATGAGATCCCAGAGAAAGAAAGGAATTTATGTCAGAATTTTTGGCTCAAGAAGTGGGATATCTTTGTGATGACTGCTATTCCTTTCGCCCTAAGACTGAAAAGCTGAAGGCTCTGAACTGCTCTCAGGAACATCACAGTCCTAGGATGCCTTGATGCAAACAGCCCACCACCATTCAGTTCAAGTTATTTCTGTCCCTCATTCACCCTACAATTTATGACCCAATCAACTGAAGCATGCCAGGCTTACCTGTTCATCTAAAACTCCCAGAGCTTGCTCAAATACATCTCCATGAAGTGGTGATGCAATATCTCTCCTGCTGTTATTTGAAAAATGAGGATGCCATCCAAACTTCTCAATTTCTGTCGCCCAATTCTCCTTCTGTCGTCAGTCTTTCCCAGTATCAGAGTGTTTTACAGTGTCTTTCTTCACATCAAGTGGCCAAAATATTGAAGATTCAGCTTCAGCATTTCTCCAAATACTCATAACCAAATTCTTTTAGGATTCACTCGTTCCTTCTACATGCAGTGCAAATCTCAATCATCTTTTCCAATACGATTGATCACAATATCAGTTCTTCGGTAGTCAGGTTTAAGGTCCAAATCTCACGTCCATACGTGACTACTGGAAAAACCATAGCTTTGACTAGATGGACGTAATGTCTCTACTTTTTAAAATGCTGTCTATATTTGTCTAGCTTTTATGGCTGCAGCCACCATCTACAGTGATTTTGAAGTCCAAGAAAGCAAAGCCTGTCATGATTTCCACTGTTTCCCCGTCACTTTGCCATGAAGAGTTGGGACCAGATGCCATGAACTTCAGTAATTGAATGTTCAGGTTGAAACCAAAAATTTCACTCTCCAATTTCACTTTCATTAAGAGATTTCTTAGTTTCTCTTCACTTTCTACCGTAATGGTGGTGTCATCCTATATCTGTGTTTGTTTCTATATCTCCTGAAAAACGGGATCCCAGCTTGTGCTTCATCCAGCTTGGTATTTCACATGACGCAGTCTACATAAGTAAATATGGTGAAAATATATAGCCTGAAGTTGCTACTTTGCCCAACTTGGAACCAGCCCATTGTTCCCCATCCATGATAACTGTTGTTTCATTATCTGCAAAGAAGTTTCTCAGGAGGCATGTCAGGTGGTATGGTATTCCCTTCTCTTGAAGAACTTTCCACACTTTTTCTGTTCCACAAGCCGAAGGTTTTGACCTAGTCAATAACACAGTGGATGTGTTTCTTGAACTTGTTTGCTTTTTTGAGCATACAACGGGTTTGGGCAATTTAATCTCTGGTTCCTCTGCCTTTTCTGAATGCAGCTTGAACCTCTGGAAATTCTTCCTTTGCATACTGTTGAAAACGTCCTGGGGAATTCCGTGCATTACTTTTTGCTTTATGTGAGATGAATGCAATTGTGTGTTAGTTCAAAGAGTCTGACATTGTCTTTCTTTGGGAATGCGATGAAAAGTGATCTTTTTCAGTCTTGTAGCCACTGCTGAATTCTCCAAACTTGCCTTCATATTGAGTGCAGCACTTTCACAGCATCATATTTTAGTATTTCAAATATCTCAACTGGATAGCCATTACCTCCACCAGGTTTGTTCTCACTACTGTTTCCTAAAGCCTTCTTGACTATGCATTCTAGGATATCTGGGTCTAGGTGAGTGACGATACCATCGTGCTTTTCAGGGTTGACCATTTTCTTTGTGTTTAGGCCACCTCTTCTAATATTTCTGCTTCTCTTTGTTCCCTAATATGTGTGTCCATTATTGTGCCCTTCATTGCATAAAATGTTCCCCTGGTATATTTAATTTTCTTGAGGAGATCTCTAGTCTTTCTTTTTCTATTGTTTTCCTCTATTTCTTGGCATAGATCAATGAGGACGATTTTCTTATAAGCCATAGCTATTCTTCAAAACTCTGCATTCATATGGGTGTAAATTTCCTGTTCTTTTTTCCCTTCCACTTCTCTCTCTCTTTCTCTCTCTTTTTGTTTCCTTTTCCTCAGCTGTTTTTAAGGCTTCTTCAGGTAACCATTTTGCCTTCTGCATTACTTTCTGTTGGGGATATTCTTCATTGCTTCACTTTGTACAATATCAAAAACTTCTGTACAAAGTTCTCTTTCAGATCTAATTCCTGGAATCAATTTGACATTTGCGATTGCACTCAAAAGATATTTTATATAGGTTATACCTGAATGATCAAGGAGTTGTCCCTATTTTCTTCAATGTAAGTACAAATTTTTATCAATATGTGTGGTTAATCTGAGCCACAGTCAACTCCTAGTTTTGTTTTGGCTGACTGTATAGAGACCTGCGTAGTACATGAACTGTGAACTTCCAGGTGTTCAAGCTGCTTTTAGGAAAGGGAGAGGAATCAGAGATTACATTGCCAACATCGGCTCAATCACCAAAAAAGCATGAGAGTTCCAGAAAACACATCTATTTCTGCTTTATTGACTATGCCAAAGCCTTTGTCTGTTTGGATCACAATAAATTGTGGAAAATTTTGAAAGAGATGGGGATACCAGGTCACCTGACCTACCTCTTAAGAAACCTATATGCAGATCAGGAATCAACAGTTAAAACCGAACATGAAACAACAGATTAATTCCAAATAGAGAAAGGAGTATTTCAAGGCTCTATATTGTCACCTGCTTATTTAACTTCTATGCAGAGTACATCATGAGAAACGCTGGGCTGGAAGAAGCAGGAATCAAGAATGCCGGGAATAATTTCAATAACCTGAGGTATGCAGATGACACCACCCAAATGGCAGAGGGTGAAGAGGAATTGAAAAGTCTCTTGATGAAAGTGAAAGAGGAGAGTAACAAAGTTGGCTTAGAGCTCAACTTTCAGAAAACTAAGATCATGGCATCTGGTCCCATCACTTCATGTAAATAGATGGGGAAACAGTAGACACAGTCTCAGGCTTTTTTTTTTGGGGGGGGGCGGGGCTCCAAAGTCTCTGAAGATGGTGATTGTGGACATGTAAGTAAAAGTCGTTTACTCCTCAGAAGGAAAGTTATGACTAACCTAGATATTATATTAAAAAGGAAAGACATCACTTTGCCAACAAAGGTCCATCTAGTCAAGTCTATTGTTTTTCCAGTGGTCATGTATGGGTGTGAGAATTAGATGGTGAAGAATATTGAGTGCAAAAAAATTTATGCTTTTGAACTGTGGTTTTGGAGAGACTCTTGAGAGTCCCTTGGACTGCAAGGAAATTCAACCAGTCCTAAAGGACTGATTCTAAAGGCGATCAGTGTTGGGTGATCTGTGAAAGGACTGATGCTAAAGCTGAAAATCTAATACTTTGGTCACCTCATGCGAAGAGTTGACTCAATAGACAATATCCTGATGCTGGGAGGGATTGGGGACAGGAGGAGAAGGGGACGATAGAGGATGAGATGGTTTGATGGCCTCACCCACGCAATGGACATGAGTTTCAGTAACTCTAGGAGTTGCTGATTGACAGGGAGGACTGTTGTGCTGCGGTTCATGGGGTCACAAAGACTTGGACATGACTCAGCTACTGAACTGAACTGATCTGAACTGAAAGAGACTCTCTATCCTCAGCTCCATAGTATATTATCAGTTTGATTTTGGTATTGATCATCTGATGATGTGCATGTCTGGAGTCACATCTCGTGTTGTTGGAAGAGGGTGTATCCAATGACAGTAACTTGTTTTGGCAAAACTGTGATAGATTTTGCTCTGGTTTATTTTGTTCCCGAAGATCAAACATGTCTGTTTCTTTAGGGAGTTCTCAATTTCCTACTTTTAAATTCCAGTCCCATACGATGAAAATAGCGTCTTGTTTTTCATGTGTACATCCTAGAATGTCCTACTGGTAATCACAGACCCACTCAACCTCAGCTTCACCATGGCCTGCAGCTCAACTTCAACTTTAACATTACTGGTCATGACGCAGACTTGGATTAAAGTGCTACCGAATCGTTAGCCTTGAAAACAAGCAGAGATGTTTCATTTTTATATTGCAATCAAGTACTAAAATCCACACTGATTTATTGATGAGGGCAGCTTCTTCCATTTCTTCTCTAGGGATTCTTAGCCACTTTAGAAGATAAAATGGCCATCTGAATTAAATTTGTCCATTCCATTCAGTTTTAATTCACTGATTGCTGAAACTTTGATCGTCACACTTGTCATCTCCTGTTTGACCACGTAAATTTTACCTTCATCATGGTCCTCACTTTCTAGGTTCCTATGAAATATCATTCTTTACAGCATCAAACTTTACTTTTACACCACTCACATCCACACCTCAGTTTTGTTTCTCCTTTGGCTCCATCTCTTCGTTTTCTCTGGAGTTACTTCCTCACTGAGTTCCAGAAGTATACAGGACACTTACCAACCTGGAGAGTTCATCTTTCAATGTCCTATCTTTTTGGGTTTTCATATCGTTCATGTGTTTTTCAAAGCAAGGATACTTAAGTGGTTTTCCATTCCCTTCGCCATTTGACCACATTTTGCCAGAATTCTCCACTATGTCCAATCTATCATGCGTGGCCCTACACGGCAGGTATCATAGCTTCATTGAGGTAGACAAGGCTGTGATCCATTTGAACAGTTTCGTTAGTTTTCTGTGATTGTGCTTTTCATTCTCTCTGCCCTGTGATGGATAAAGGTAAGAGGCTTATGTAAAATTCCTGATGGGAGAAACTGACTGTGAGTGAGCCTCGGTCCGGCTCTGATATATGGGGCCATATTCAGTGGATCTTTAATCCAATATACTCTTGATGGGTGTGGCTGTGTTCAGGCTTTGTTGTCTGAACTGAGCCCAAACTATCATATGGGAAACGAAAGTCATTTGGACCTCTTTCAAAAGCATTTGAGCAAGCACTCTTGTATTCAGGGCCTGAGACACCTCTGCATCCCACTTTCTGCCGGAGACTTATTGACACTCACAAGCAAGTCTGGCTCAGTCTCTTTCGGTGACACTGGTCCTTATTCTTGATTCCTCGTGCACACAAGGTTTTGAGTGTGCCCTCCAACAGTCTGTTTCACTCCTGTGGAAGTTGTATAATCAAATCCCACTGGCCTCCAGAGTCAAATTACCTAGGGTTCTCAGTCCCTTTGCCAGATCCCAGGATTAAGAAAACTGTAGGAGTCCTAGAGCTTCCTTAAATGTATGAAACTTTCTTTGGAATCATTTCCTGCAACTTGTGGATTGTGTGCTAGGTGGCTTTATGTTAGGTTGTAAGGTGACCTTCTGTGAGAGGGCTTATGTCACAAACTGCATGACCCAGGTCTGTAGCAGCTGGAGCCTCTCTTCCCTGTCAGGCCATTGCTGACCCATGCCTCTGCAGGATACACTCAATCACTTGAATGCAGTTCTGACTCTGTCTCTGTGCGGTCTCTGGGTATAGGTGCACAAAATGTTTTATTGAGCACTTGAGGCATCGCTGGTATTTATTGATTCTAAATGCAAATTCACCACTGCTACAGTCTTCTTGGGGCTTTCCCTTTTCCCTTGGACATCTGTTGTTGTTGTTGTTGCTCTTTTTGGTGGGACCCAACATTCTTGTGTCAATGGTCCTTCAGAAACAAGCTGTAATTTTGGAGTTCGCACAGGAAAAGTTGGGTTCACACCCTTCTACTTTCCCATCTTCACTCCCTTACAGGCACACACTGCCAAAGGGGGAAATGCCTCCATCCCACAGCTGAAATTTTTTCACCATTCTGAGCTGTCAGATAGGCTTGAAGTGCCTGGACAGAGCCAAGGTCACCCTGTATTTTCTAGGATGTGTGTGGTTTCACCATGAAGGATCCTACCTTTTCATGTCATTTGTCTCACATGACGCTATTGTTGGTCACTCGTAAAGAGAGAGTGTGTTACCTGATTGGCTGATCCGAGGCAGCACTATCCCAGGGCCTTCCCCTAATTTGGAAAAATTCTCCAGTGCAACAGGTTTTCTTTCTATTCCTCCTCCTTTCAGTTTCTACTCTTTCCTGAAGCACCTTCACCTCTTGACACTCTTATTTCCAGTTATAGCCATGTCCACCGTTTCCACAGGCCAGCCTACTTCCCACAGACTGAGGGGTCCACAGGCTATGTTTTAAAAGCCCCACACCACTGGAGTTACACTGGATGGATCTTTAACCGTTCCACATCCTCTTGCTGGTACAAACACACATCACCACAGCAGAAACTGTGAACTTCTTCATGTCTCTTGATGTAAACCCAGATTTGTGAATTCACAGTCCTGAGTTGTCACTGGTCATCCTTTCCTTATTTCATGTCTCACAGATGCATGGAGCAGTCTCTCCCAGTCTGTGGATGCCTGGTGCCTCCTTCTGCTTGTTCCATATCTCGTGGTCTGTAACTTTCACCTCTCTGTCATTTGTGATTGGACGCATATCCACAGAGAAAAACACACAAACATTGGAAACAAGCCTACGTGGCTACACACACAAATGTGGAAGGCACACGGAAACATAGGCAAATAGGGAACATGGGTGTTTCTGCAGCTGAAGAACCAGTGCCTTATGTGAAATATAGAGATTTCCATATTTCTTATAGGAAAATATCCATTCTGAACTCAAATATGAAGTGTAGAGAAGTCCAAATTCCATGACGGAGACTTCCCCCCAGGTTTTGATCCAATAAATACAAGTCATTTCCCACTTCATGGAATCCATTCTTTGTTTTAGTATATGTTTTCAGAAATACAACAAACTCTTTACTTCATGAAGAAACAGTGGTGCCCATATTTTCACTTGTGCAATAGAGATAGTTCCAATTTCATACTGGTTTTCCATGACATTAAAAGCAGTGATAACATTTTCATATGTGAAATATCCACAACTTTCCACTTGATGTTAGACAACCACCAGGAGGATTCATCTATGAGGTGTAGATTAGTCCACATTTCACATAAAAAAAAAACAAAAAACTGATTCCAGATTTTCTTAAAATGAAGAAAAAAATGCAATATATCATGGAGTAAAACAAGCATCGCCATATTTGCACGCAAAAATGTAGGTAATTCTCCATTTGAGTTCAATTCAGTCCAGTCTCTCAGTCGTGTTCAACTTTTGCTACCCCATTAACTACAGCTTGTCATGTTTCCTGTCAATCACCAACTCCCAGAGATTACTCAAACTCATGTCTGTCATGTCGGTGATGCCATCTAACCATCTCATCCTCTGTCGTCCTCTTCTCTTATTGCCTTCAATGTTTCCCAGCATCAGGGTTTTTTCCAATGAGTCAGTTCCTTGCATCAGGGGTCGGGAATATTCGAGTATGTGTGTCAGCGTCTGTGCTTCCAATGTATATTCAGGACTGATTTCCTTTAGCCTCCTTGACGTCCAAGAGACTCTCAAGGTTCTTCACCAATGCCACATTTTAAAGACATCAATTCTTCCATGCTCAGCTGTCTTTACAGTCTAAATCTCACATCCGTAAATTACTGCAGGAGAAACCATCGCTTTGACCAGGTGGACCTTCGCTGGCAAAGCAATCTCTCTGCTTTTCAATATGCTGTCTAAGTAGTTCATAGCTATTAATCCAAGTACCAAGTGCCTTTTAATTTTACGGGTGCAGTCACAATCTGCAATTGTATTAGAGCCCCCCAAAATAAAGTCTATCAGTATTTCCATTGTTTCTCCATCCATATTTTAAGCCTGGATGGCACCATATGTCATGATATTAGCTTTCTGAATGTTGAGTTTTAACTCAAAATTTTCACTCTCCTCTTTCATTGTCATCAAGAGGTCCTTTATAACTACATCATCTTCCGCCATAAGAGTGATTTCATCAAGTATTTGAGGCTGTTGATGTTTCTCGAAGCAATCTTTATTCATGCTTGTGCTTCTTAAAGCCTGGCATTTAGCATGTTGTATACAACATATGAACTATGGGTGGAGGTTTGTGACATTGTACAGGAGACAGGAACCAAGACCATCCGCAAGAAAATGAAAAGCAAAAAGGAAAACGGCTGTCTGAGAAGACCTTACAAAGATCTGTGAAAAAAAGTGAAGCTAAAAGCAAAGGAGAAAAGGAAAGATTTATCCATTTGAATGCACAGTTGCAAAGAATAGCAAGGAGAGTTAAGAAAGCCTTCCTGAGTGATCAACGCAAAGAAATACATGGGAACAATACAATGGGAAAGACTAGATCCCCTTCAAGAAAATTTGAGATACCAAGGGAATATTTCATGCAAAGAATGGCTCAATAAAGAACAGAAATGGTATGGACCTAATGAAGCAGAAAATATTAAGAAGAGGTGCAACAAATACTCAGAAGTATACAAAAAATATTTTTTACCACCTATATAATCACGATACTGTGATCACTTATCATCCCCCAGGGCCAGACATTCTGGAATGGGAAGCCAAGTGGGCCTTAGGAAACATCACTGTGAACAAAGCCCGTGGAAGTGACAGAATTTCAGTTGAGGTATTTCAAATCCTAAAAGATGATGCTGTGAAAGTGTTGCACTCAATATGTCAGCAAAAGTGGAAAGCTCAGCAGAGACCACAGGACTGGAAAAGGTCAGATTTCATTACAATCCCAAAGAAAGTCAATGCCAAAGATGCTCAAACCTACCGCACAATTGCAGTCATCTCACTCACTTGCTAGTAAATAATGATCAATATTTTCCACGCCAGGATTCAAAAATGGGTGAACCGTGAACTTCCAGAAGTTCAAGGTGGTTTTAGAAAAGGTAGAAGAACCAGAGATCAAACAGCCAACATCTGCTGGATCATCGAAAAAGGAAGAGAGTTCCAGAAAAACATCTATTTCTGCTTTAATCACCATGCAAAAACCTTTGGCTGTGTGGATCTCAAAGGACTATGGACAATTCTGAAAGAGATCGAAACATCAGACCACCAGACTTGCCTCTTGAGAAACTGGTATGCAAGTCAGGAATGAATAGTTAGTACTGAATATTGAACAACATCTTGGTTCCAAATAGGAAAATGAACATATTAAGGCTGTACTGTCACCCTGCTTATTTAACTTATTTGCATAGTACATCATGAGAAGAGCTGGGCTGAAAGAAGCACAGCTGGAATCAAGATTGCTGAGAGAAATATCAATAACCTCAAATATCAATAACCTCACATATACAGGTGACACCACTCATATGGCAGAAACTAAAGAAAAATTAAAGAGTTTCTTGAGTAACGTAATGAGAGTGAACACATTGGCTTAAAGTTCAACTTTTAAAAACTCAGATTATGGCCTCCAGTCCCATCACTTCTGGCAAACAAACGGGGAAAGAGTGGAAAGAATGGCTTCCAATATTATTTTTTGGGGGGAGAGGGACCCCAAAATCACTGTATATGTTGATTGTAGCCATGAAACTAAAATGTTTACTCCTTGGAAGGAAAGTTATGACCATCCTAGACAGCATATTAAAAAGCAGAGACCCGATTTTGCCAAAAAAGCTCTGTTTAGTCAAGCTATGGTTTTTTTTGCAGTAGTCATGTATGGATGTCTTATTTGGACTATAAAGAGTGCCAAGAATTGATGCTTTTGAATTATGGTGTTGGAGAAGACTCTTGAGTGTCCATTGGACTGCAAGAATATGCAACCAGCCAATCCTAAAGGAGATGAGTCCTGGATGTTCATTGGAATGACTGATGTTGAAGTTGAAACTCCAATACTTTGGCTAGCCGATGCGAACAACTGACTCAAAGGAAAAGATCCTCACACTGTGAAAGATTGAGGGTAGGAAGAGAAAGGAATGACAGAGGATGAGATGCCTGGATAGCATTATCGACTCAATGGACATAAGTTTGGGTACACTCAAGGAGTTGGTAATGGACAAGCAGGTCTGGCGTTCTGCGGTTCATGGGGTCACAAAAAGTCGGACACGACTAAGTGACTGAAGTGGACATTACATATATTTTAAATAAGCAGGGTGACAATATGCACCTTGTCATAATCCTTTCCTTATTTGAAAGCAGTCCATTGCTTTACTTCCAGTTGTAACAGTTTCTTCTTGAGTTGCATACAGATTTCCTAGGAGGCAGGTCAATTGATCTGGTATTCCTATCACATTAAGAGTTTTCCATAGTGTCTTGTGATCCACACAGTCAAAACCTTTGATATAAGCATAAGTAGAAGTAGATTTTTGTTAGTTTGTTTGTTCCTGTAGCTCTCTTGTTATCTTGATTATCCCACAGATGTTGGATATTTAATTTCTGGTTCCTCTGCCTTTACGAAATCCAGTTGGTACATCTGGAAATTCATGGTTCATGTACTGTTGAAGCCTGGCTTGTAGAATTGTGAACATTACTTTCCTTCCGTTTGAGATGAGGGCAACTGTACGTTTGTATGCACAGTCTTTGGGAGTATCTTTCTATGGGATCGGAATGAATTTTTCAAGGCCTGTGTCCATTGGTGAGTTTTCCAAATTTGATGGCATATTGAGTGAAGCATTTACATAGCTGTTAAATAACTCAACTAGAATTCCATCAATCCCACTAGCTTTGTTCATATGGATGTTCATAAGGACTGCTTGCCTTCACATTCTAAGATGTCTGGCTCTAGGTGAGTGATCAAAACGTCTTGGTTATCTGGTAATAAACACCCTTTTATGTATAGTTCTTCAATGTATTGTTGCCACCTCTTCTTAATATCTTCTGCTTCCATTACGTCCATGAAAATTCAGTATATTATTTTGAACATCTTTGCACGAAATATTCCTTTGGTATCTCTAATTTTCTTGAAGGGATCTTTGGTCTTGCCCATCCTATTATTTTCCTCTATTTCTTCGCTTTGATCACTGAGGAAGCCTTTCTTTTCCTTCCTTCCTGTACTTTGGAACTCTGCCTTAAAGTGGGTGTATCTTTCCTTTTCTCCTTTGCTTTCAGCTTCTATTCTTCTGATCTATTTGTAAGTCATCTTTAGAAAGCCATTATGCCTTTTTGTATTTCTTTTTCTTGAGGACGGCTTAGTCACTATTTCTTATACAGAGCCACAAATCTCTGTCTGTATTTCCTCACTCACACGTTCTATCAGATCTAATCCCTTGAAAATCTTTGTCACTTTCATGTTTAATCCTAAAGGATTTGATTTAGATAATATATGAATAGTCTAGTAGTTTTCCCTCCTTTTCTAATTTAAGTTTGAATTTGGCAATAAGGACTTCATGATCTGAGCCTCAGTTAGCTCTCAGTCCTGTTTTTGTTGACTATGTATAGCATCTCCATCTTCAGCTGCAAAGAAAAGAATCAACCTAATTTCAGTATTGCACATCTGATAATTCCATGTGTAGAGTCTTCTCTTGTGTTGTTGACCAGGGTGCTTGCAATAAGCTGTGTGCTCTCTTGGCAGAGCTCTGTTAACCTTTGACTGGGTTCTTTTGGTACTCGAATGCCAAGTTTGCCTGTTACTCAGGTATCTCTTGACTTTCTACATTTGCATTCCATTCCTCTATGGTGAAAAGGACACATTTTTGGGGGTGTTAGTTCTAGACCGTCTTATAAGTCTTAATAGAACTGTTCCACTTCAGTTACTTCAGCATAACTGGTCAGGACACAGAATTGGATTACTACGCTATTGAATGGATTGTCTTGGAAATGAGCAAAGATCCTTCTGCTTGTTAGATATCTTATGATCTGTCATCTTCATCTCTTCTTCAGCTGTGAAAATACACATATCTACATAGAAAAAAACAGAAAAACACAGCTCACAAACTCACATGTGTAGACACACACAAATGTTCAAGGCACAGGAAAACAGGAAAACTGGGAACATAGGTGTTTCTTTAGCTGAAGAACCAGTGCATCATATGAAATATAGAGATTTCCAGTTTTTTTTTTTTTTAATATAGGAAAATATCCATTCTGATCACAAATACGAAATATAGAGAAGTCTAACATCCAAGATGGAAAATTAGTACCTAACTTTTAATACAGTAAATACAGGACATCACACATTTCATGGAAGCAACTCTTTCTTTTGCTATATGTTTGAGAAATGTAAAGATTCTCTACTTTATGAAATAACAGTGGTATCCAGATTTTCATTTGTGCAATAGAGAAAATTGAAATTTCATACTGGTTCTCCTTATCTTCAGAAAGTCAGGGACAAGATTTTCATATGTGAAATATACATATTTCCTCATTTAATGGTAGAGATCACTAACTGGATTTTCATACATGAGGTGTAGAGAATTCCACATTTCACCTAAGAAAAAGAGCTTCCATGTTTCCGTGAATGAAATTTTAAAAATGCCAAGTATCCTGTAGTAAAACCAGCATCACTATATTCACAAGTAAAAATGTAGGTGATTCTACATTTGATTTTAGTTCAGTTCAGTCTCTGGATCATGTTCAGCACTTTGCGACACCATGGACTGCAGCAACGCATGCTTCCCTGTCCATCATCAACTCCCGGAGCATACACACACTCACATCCATCGAGTAAGTGATTCCTCCCAACCATCTGATACTCTGTTGTCCCCTTGTGCTTCAGTCGTCAATGTTTCCAATCATCAAGGTCTCTTCAAATGAGTCAGTTATTCTCATAAGGTGGCCAAATTATTGGAGCTTCACCTTCAAAATCAGTCCTTCCAATGAATATTCAGGATTGATTTCTTTTAGCCTCCTTAAGGCCAAGAGACACTAGTTTTCAGCAAAACTATTTGAAAAGCATCAAGAATTCTGCACTCAGCTATCCTTAGAGTCCAAATCTCACATCGATACATGACTGCTGGAAAAACCATAGCTTTGACTATGGGGGCTTGGTAAAGCAATGTTGCTGCTTTCCAAGATGCTGTCTAGTTTGGTCATTGCTTTCTTCCCAGGAGTACATCTTTTAATTTCGTGGTGCAGTCAACATCAGCAGCAATTTTAGAGCCCCCAAAATAGAGTCTTTTGCTCTTTCCATTGTTTCTCCCTTTGCTGAGCATTGATTGGATTGGATGTCATGATGTTAGTTCTCTGAAAGTTGAGTTTTTAAGCCAAATTTTTCACTCCTCTCTTTCATTTTCATCAAAAGGCTCTTTAGTTACTCTTTACTTTCTGCCATAAGGGTGATGTCATCTTCTTCACAGAGTTTATTTGTATTTCTCCCAGCAGTATTAATTCAAGCTTGTGCATCATCCAGCTTGGCATTTCACAAGTTTTACACTGCATAGAGGCTAATTAAGCAGGGTGACAATATGCAGTCTTGGCACAATCTTTTCCTGATTTGAAAGCAGCCTGTTATCCCATATCCTGATGTTTCTTGACCTGGATATAGATTTCTCAAGAAGCAGGTCAGATGATCTGGTTTTCCCACCACTTTATTATTATTATTTTTCACACTTTGTTGTCATCTCCACATCACAGGCTTCGGCGTAAACAATGAAGCAGAAGTAGAGGTTTCGGTTTCAGTTTTGCTTTTCCTTTTTGGAGATCTCTTGCTTTTTTAATGATCCTATGGATGTTGGCAATTTGATCTTTCATTCCCCACCTTTGTCTAAATCCAGCTTGAACATGTGGAAGTTCATTGTTCATGTACACTTGAATCTGGATTGGACAATATCGAGCATTACTTTCTACCGCTTGACTTGGGGGCAAATGTGTGGTAGTGTGAACATTCCTTGGGATTTGGCCTTTCTCTGGGATTGGAGTGAAAACTGAACTTTTCCAGTCCTGTGGCAATGGCTGAGTTTTTTAAATTTGCTGTCATATTGAGTGTAGCACTTTCATAGAATCATTTTTAGCCTGTGAAATAACTCTACTAACATTCCATCAGCTCCACTAGTTTTCTCCATATGATGTTTCATAAGGATTACTTTACGTCACATTCCAAGATGTCTGGGTCCAGATGAATGATCACACCATCGAGTTTATCTGGGTATTGAAGATCCTTTTTCTATAGTTCTTCTGTATATTCTTGACACCTCGTCTTGATATATTCTACTTCTGTTAGGTCCGCACCATTTATGTTCTCTATTTTGACCATATTGGCATGAAATGTTCCCTTGGTATCTCTAATTATCTTGAAGAGATCTAGCCTTTTCCATGCCATTTTTTCCCCTCTGTTTCTTTGGACTGTTCACTGAGGTAGACTTTCTTATCTCTCCTTCCTCTTCTTTGAAACTCTGCACAAACGGATATATCTGTCCTTTTCTCCTTTGTTTTAGCTTCTATTCATTTCTCAGCAATTTGTAAGGTATACTCAGACACCCATTTTGTCTTTTTACATTTCTTTTTCTTGAGGATGGTTTTGATCACTGCCTTTTGCACAATTTCACAAACCTCTGTAGTTAGTCAGGAACTCTATCAGATCTAATCCCATGGATCTATTTGTCACTTTCACTGTGCAATCATAAGGGATATTATTTAGGTCTCACATCAATAGTCTAGTGGTTTCGCTACTTTTTTAAATTTAAATCTGAATTTGGCAATAAAGAATTCATGATCTGTGTCACAATAGATCACAGTCTTATTTTTGCTTACTGTATATAGTTCCTCCATTTTTGCTGCAAAGAAAAGAATCAATCTGGTTTCAGTTTTGACCATCTGATAATGTCCATGTATAGAATCTTGTCCTGTGTTGCTGGAAGTGAGTGCTTTCAATGAGCAGTGTGTTCCCTTGGCAAAGCTCTATTTCTTTTCACTGGCTCCATTTTGTCGTCCAAAGCCAAATTTTTCTGTTACACCAGGTATCTCTGGACTTCCTACTTTTGCATTCCATTCCCCTATGATGAAAAGGACATCTTTTATGGGTGTAAGTTCTAGAAGTTCTTGTAGGTCTTCACAAAGTTGCACTACATCAGCTTCTTCAACATTGCTATTTGTTGCACAGGCATGGATTACTGTGATGTTGGCTGGTTTGTTTTGGAATCGAACAGAGATCATTCTGTCGTCTTTGAGATTGCCTCCAAGACTACATTTTGAACTCTTTATTAACTATGACAGCTACTCCATTTTCTGTAAGGGCTTCTTGCCCACAATAGTAGGCATAATGGTCATCTGAGTTAAAGTCACCCTTTCCAGTCCATTTTAATTCACTGATGCCTAAAATGTCGATTCTCACTCCTGCCATCACCTGTTTGACCCCTTCTGAACGACCTTAATTCACAGACCTAACCTTCCAGGCTTCTATGCAATATTACTCTTTACAGCATCAGAATTCATTCTATCTCCAGTCACATCTGCAACTGGTTTCTCTTTTTACTCTGGCTCCATGCCTTCATTCTTTCTGTGATCTGCTTCATTCTTTCCTCTGCACTGATCTGCTGTAGCATCTTTGTCAACTACCAACCTTGGGAGTTCCTATTTCTGCATGCTATATTTTGCCATTATATGCTGCTCATGTGTTTCTCAAGGCAGGAATACTGAAGAGGTTTTCCATTCCATTCTCCAAGGACCACATTCTGTCAGAACCCTTCACTATGACCCGGCCATCTTCTGTGGCCCTACATGCCTCGCTCATAGTTTCATTGAGTTAGACAAGGCTATGGAGCAGGTGATCAGTTTGGTTAGTTTGCTGTGATTATGATTTTCATTCTGTCTTCCCGCTGATGGAGAAAGATAAGAGGCTTGTGGAAGCTTCCTGGTGGGAGAGAATAACTGAGGGGAAAACTGGTTCTTATTCAGATGGACAGGTCCATGTTCAGTTGAGTTCAGTTTTGTGGCTCAGTCCTGTGCAAATCTCTGCATCCCCGTAAACTGCAGCATGTCAGGCCTCCTTATCCATCACCAACTCACTGAGTTTACTCTAACTCATGTCCATTGATTCGGTATGACATCCAACTATATTCTGCTGCCCCTCCTCCGCCCACCTTGTACCTTTCCCAGAAGCAGGGTCTTTTCCAGTGAGCCCATTCTTCACATCAGGTGGCCAAAGTATTGGAGTTTCACCTTTAGCCCCAGTCCTTATAAGGAATATTCAGGACTGATATCCTTTAGGACGGTCTGGTTGGATTTCACCTAGGCATCCAAGAGACTCTCAAGAGTCTTCTCCAATACCACAGTTCAGAAGCATTAATTTTCCTGCTCCGATTTCTTTATAGTCCACCTCTCACATGCATACATAACTTCTGGATAAACAACAACTTTGACTAGATGCACATTTCATGTAAAATTTCTACACAACATTTTCATATCTGAAATAAGCATAGTTCATGGCTTATAAGACAATGTGTTCCCTGGTTTTCACATTTAAAGAGCAAAAATCCCACCTTTCCATGTCCAAAATTCCTCAACAGTTTTTCATACGTCAATTATAGAGTATTCATTACCGCCTATCGGAGACTCTGCTTACAATTTTAAATATGGGAGATATGCAGTATTCCTTACTTCAGTTAGAAACATCTGCACTTAGATGTTGAAATATGAAATATACAGAATTCCATGCTTTGAGGAATTACTTTAGTTTGTTTATTTTTAACTTAGGGATAATTATTTTACAGAACTTTGCACAAAAGCATCAATTCTTCCGCGCTCAGATTTCTTCACAGTCCAACTCTCACATCCACACATGACCATTGGAAAAACCATAGCCCTGACTAAACAGACCTTTGTTGGCAAAGTAATGTCTCTGCTTTTTAATATGCTATCTAGGTTGGTGATAACTTTCCTTCCAAGGAGTAAGTCTCTTTTAATTTCATGGCTGCAATAAGCATCTACAGTGATTTTGGAGCCCAAATTATTAAAGTCTGACACTCTTTCCCCTGTTTCTCCATCTATTTATCATGAAGTGAAGGGACCAGATGCCATGATCTTAATGTTCTGAATTTTGCGCTTTAAGCCAACATTTTCACTCTCCTCTTTCAATTTCATCAAGAGGTTTTTTAATTCCTCTTCACTTTCTGCCATAAGGGTGGTGTCATCTGCATATCTGAGATGTTTATATTTCTCCCGGCAGTCTTGATTCCCGCTTGTGCTTCTTCCAGCCCAGTGTTTCTCATGATGTATTCTGCATATAAATTAAAAAAGCACAGTGACAATATACAGTCTTGACATACTCCTTTTCCTGTTTTGAACCGGTCTGTTGTTCCAAGTACATCACTAACTGCTCTTTCCTCACCTTCATATAGTTCTCTAAGAGACAGGTCAGGTTGTCTGCTATTCACATCTCTTCCAAAATTTTTCGCAGTTTAATGTGATCCACACAGTCAAAGGCTTTGCATAGTCAATAAGGCAGAAAGAGAGGTTTTTGTCTGGAACTCTCTTGCTTTTTCCATGATCCATCGGAATTTGGCAATTTTATCTCTCTTTCCTCCGACTTTTCTGAAACCAATTTGAACATCTGGAAGTTCACGTTTACTCCTTCTATTTGCAGAGTAGTGATGGGACCAGAGGCCCTTATCTTTGTTTTTACGAATGCTGAATTGTCAGCTTGATTTTACACTCTTCTCATTCACCCTCATCAAAAGACAATTTCTTCTTCACTTTCTGTTTGTTTCATAGTTGCCATCTATATATCTGAGGCTGTTGATGTTTCTCCCAACCCTTGATGCCAGCTTGTGATTTACTCATTTATTACTTTAATAGTATACTCTACTTAAGATTCTCATAAGCAGAGTGACAATTTAGAGATTTGTCACTCTCTTTTCCCAGTTTTGAACATTCAATTGTTCCATGTCTGGTCCCAATTCTTGCGGCTTGACTCATTTAAGGATGCTTTCAACTTTTACTTCCTCAATCATTTTCCAAGTACCCCACCCCTTTTCGTTTTCGGTGTTCTCCATCTAGACACATAAGTTTCTCATTGTGGGACATTTATCATTGCCCCAGTCAGAGCTTTGCCTGTTTAACTTGTTGTTTTCGTTGCTCATCTCACCAGGCTTCATTTATTTCCTCCTTTCTACCTCCACCTAATTAGTTCTTTCTCGGTCTCAGTTATTCTACTGTTGGTTCCTTCCAGGGTGTTGTTAATCTCAGTTATTGCATGGATTATTGCTCTTTGACTCTTCTTTATTTCTTCTAGATCCATGGTAAACATGTTTATTTCTTCTCATTCCAGTCCTCCAGTGTATTTACTGGCAACTCTACGTATCTTTCAAGATTTTGATCATATTTACTCTCGTTATTCTGAATTATTTTTCAGGAAAACTTCCTAACTCTTCTTTTCTTTGTCTTTGTGGGTTTTTATCATTTACCTTTAGCAGCTGCATATTTCTCTCCCTTTTCATTTTGCTTTGATTACTGTGATTTGGGTCCCCTTTCTGCAGGCCGGAGGGTTATAGCTCCAATATATTGTGGATCCTGTCCTTTGTGGGTGGGATTGGACCAGTGACTTCTCCAGGTTTAATGCTTCGGATCATTTGTGTCTGTGCACTGGCATGCGGATCTGTGTCTCTTCTCTCTGAAATTCAATAAATTGTCCATGGACAGTGCTTTGGGGTATTTGTGGGTTTGGTATGGCTTAGTGCACCCCCTTTTATAATATTCACCGTTTTGTTTCTGTTTGCTGGAGAATAGGTGTGGTTTCTCTTCTACTGAACTTATCGACTCAAGTGTGGAGATTGCTTTCCATGTAGACATGGAAATTCTGGGGTGTGTGCTTGTCCTTTAAAGATCCTTGAGGTAAGGAGTTTGATGTTGCTCTAAAGTTCTGGAATCGATATCCTGGCCTCTGGGTCTCTTTTTCCAGGTTGCAGTAACATCAAAAGTCTACATCCACACAACACAGAAGATAAACCCCAGGTTAATGGTGGCAGAACTCTCCTCATCCAGAAAGTATCAACAGGATGCACAGAATTTCAGACAGCAGAGAAAAGGGAGGAGTGTGAAAGAGGTGCCTAGGAGGAGATAGGGGAGTGTTAAAATGGAAAACAGCAATCAATTAAGGAAACGAATCCATAAATGAAATCAGATCATAAATATTTTGTTACTAAAGTCACAACATTGTTATCAATTTTGGGAAAATAAACGTTAAGAAACAAGAAAAATAGTGTAAAAAAAGAAAATGGAGTTTAAATTTATTCTCTCATATATAAAAAATGTGTTTAAAAATAGATTTATATGTGTTTTGTTTGAAAGATAATAATAGTTAATAGAAATAAAAGTTTAGGGTATAATAAAGTCTAAAATAGTTTAAAGTTCAAGAAATCATATGGAAATAGATCGCAGAGTTTCAAAGCAGTTGTGTGATTTTTGGTTTCAATAGAGTGTCAGATAGTCTCTTGTTGAAGCTTGTATTGTCAAAGTTGACTGCTGTTCCTCAGTTGAACAGTCTGGGCATATATTGCTGACTTATTCCATTGAACCTGTCACTTCTGGGTTGGTTTTTGTTTCTTTGTTTATATTTCCTTCTTTTATTTGAAAACCTCTCCATATCTCGTTTTCACCATGAAATGAGGGTGCAGTAGCCTCATATTCGAGCTCACTTGTTCAGTGCTTTGGGTGGTGAGGGGTGGGACACAGAAATCAAATACCATTGGGATATTGGGGGTGGTTGAGGTGGATTGATCACATTGGGCTTTTGAATGACAAATGTGACATGTACTTTCTGGATCCACACTGCTCAGATTCCTGGTTGATATATGAGGGCACAGTCTCAAGTGGGCCCTGTGTTACATGCACTTCCCAGCCAATCAGGCAGTCAGGTGCTTGGCAAGGGCCATGACAACGATTGGTTATGTGCTTTGTGCTCTTCCCAAGTCCAAAATCTCGGGTGACTGGTTGGACGCAAGGCACAGTCCCAGGTCAGCCGTGCATCTTATGCAGCTCTCTGGTCTCAGTCACTCAGTTTGCTGCCTGTGCCAGAGGGCACAGTCTCAAGTGTGCCATGTGTCTCCTCAGGCTAACTGACCCAGGCTGTCATGTCCCTGGCCTATGTGAACTGTCCATGAAGTGAGGAATTCATCATTAGCAACTGTCAGCCAGCTTAGAGCTTGGTAGGGGATGTCTCTGGGGCCAAGATACTAGTAACCTCTTTCCTTCTGCCTCTGGCAGTCGTACACGTTCTTCTCTCAATCTGTGGAGGAAAGGGTCTTAAATGGACACTGGCTTGGTCTCCTTTGGTATTTTCTAGTGCACAATCTTCTGTTCTGTGAGTATGCCATGGTTCAATGTGGCCTTAGAGCCTTCTCACAGGAAAGGTCCTTTCTAAAATTTCTGTCTCCAGTGTCCCCATGGTTTAGGTTTGTGTGTTATCTTAGCTTCGTCACATTGTCCTCAGGGCACTAAAGCCTGCTTTTAACCATAATGTGTTTGATACATCCCAGACCTGCCTTCAATGCCCCATGTATGACAGTGGACGGGAGTATCTGAATCATTCCTTGGCTAGTGATCGGATTTATTGGCATAAGCTCTGTTTTTGTTCTTCCTCTCTCCAGTTCTATTTCTTCCCCGACTGACACCTATGAGAGAGGGTTTCTTATTTTGTGCAAATTTCTCCTTCTTTAAGACTCCTTCTCCAAGGAGAGTCTCGATCCCTAAAAACATTTCCTCCCTTTCATCACTTATTTTTTCTTACCTACTTTTTAAGAGACTGGTTTTCCTTTATCAGTTTCTAGGGCCCATCAACATCAGTCACAAATTGGTTTCTGGAAGGTGTTCCACGTGCAATCTATCCTTTGATGGATTTGTGTGGGATAAAGTGGACTCAGGCTCCTATTCCTCTAACACAATGAGACCCCCACCGCAACCCTGGAAGATCCATTTTTTTAACTGAAATCTTGTTGTTCAGTCACAAAGCCATGTCAGACTCTTTGTGACCCCTTGGACTGCAGCACACAAGGCCTCTCTGCCCCTCACCATCTCCCAGGGTCTACCTGAGATCATGTCCATGAATGGGTGAAATGATACAGCCTTCTCCTCCTCTCTAACCCATTTGTCCTCCTTATTTCATTATTTCCTGCTAATCAGGGTCTTTTCTCGTGAGTCAATTCTTTGCTCAGGTGGTCAAAGCTTTGGAGACTCAGCTTGCGCGTCAGTGATTCAATGCATCTTCAGAGTGGATTTCCTTTATGTTTGACTAGCTTGATCTCATTGCAATCCAATGGACACTCACAAATCATCCCAAGCAGAGCACTTTGGTGTTCTCACATCCATACATGTCTACTGGAAAGACCATTAGTGTTACTCAATGTGAATCCTTTGGTCAAGTCAACTTTTCACTTTTTAACACACTTACTAAATTTGTGAAAACTTTGCTTCCAGGAAGCAACTGTCTTCTAATTTTATTGCTGCCATCACCATCACAGTGAATATAGAACCACAAAAGTGGAAATCTGTCACTGATTCTGCTTTTCCCACCTTTATTTCCCATGAAGTAGTGGGACCAGATACCATGATCTTATTTTGTATAATACTGAGAATTCAAGTGTATTGTTTACCCTGTTTTCCTTTCAACATTGAGAATTATTTTATTCTTTTATCATTGTTTTCCCCTCAATGATTTGGATAAGAAATTATTTTCTAAGAGTGTTCTAAGATGGTCGCTACTCATTATACATAATAGTGCTGGCTTTAATTTTCCTTTTGAAGCATTTCTGTCATGCTTCTGTGACAACTCTGTAAAATGTTGACAAAATGCACAGCCTATATTACATTTCTCTATTAACATAATATATTGAGCCTGTTCATGTTATCTAGTTAGGTTTTCTCTGATGTGGCAACTACAAAAATACAAAGGAGGACAAGAAATAAGGATATAATGTGGAGGGCAGAATGAAGCTGAACCCCTGTGGCATGAAGGGAGAGAAATTTTGATCATCAATGATTTCTATTGAAATATTTGGTACCAGAAGTTTAAAGGGATGAAAGAAAAATGTACATACTGAATTATGGAGAAGTGATTTTAATGTACACATCATATAATTTGAATGTTCTGCAGTTCATTTGAGTTCAGATGCTCAGTCATCACCACTCTTTGCCACCCCATGAATCACAGCATGTCAGGCCTCCCTGTCGATCACCAAGTTGCGGAGTTCACTCAAACACATGTCCATCGAGTCGGTGATGACATCAAGCCATCTCATTCCCTGTCGTCCCCTTTTACTCCCACCCCCAATCCTTCCCAGCATCAGAGTCTTTTCCAATGAGTCAACTCTTTGCATGAGGTGGCCAAAGAATTGGAGTTTCAGCTTTAGCATTACTCCTTCCAAAGAAAACCCAGGATCAATCTCCTTTAGAATGAACTGGTTGGATCTCCTTGCAGTCCAAGGGACTCTCAAGAGTCTTCTCCAGCACCACAGTTCAAAAGCATCAATTCTTTCTTCACAGTCCAACTCTCGCATCCATACATGACCATTGGAAAAACTATAGCCTTGACTAGACGGACATTGTTTGGTAAAGTAATGTCTCTGCTCTTTAATATGCTATCTAGGTTGGTCGTAGCTTTCCTCCCAAGGAGTAAGCGTCTTTTAATTTCATGGCTACAATCAGAATCCACGATGATTTTGGATCTGACACTGTTTCCTCTGTAACACGTTTTATTTCCCATGAAGTGATGGGACCAGATGCCATAGTCTTTGTTTCCTGAATGTTGAGCTTCAAACCAACCTTTTCACTCTCCTCTTTTGCTTTTGTCAAGAGGCTTTTTAGTTCCTCTTCACTTTCTGCCATAAAGGTCGTATATTCTGCATACCTGAGGTTATTGATATTTCTCCTGGCAATCTTGAATCCAGCTTGTGCCTCTTCCAGCCCAGCGTTCCTCATGATGTAATCTGCATATAAGTTAAATAAGCAAGGTGGCAATATATAACCTTGACGTACACCTATTCCTATTTGGAACCAGTCTGTATCTCCAAGTAAATGAGAGTTGTAGTTTTATGTGCTCAAGGTGTCCTCATATGTATGAACCCCATCTCTTACACAAAGAATAGTGGAAGATAAGCTCGATTAAGTGATAGTCTTTCAGCAATAGGATCTATATTATTCAGCCAGAAAGTTATTAAGTAGTGTTGGGGTACCCAAACAGTTCATTTAAGACTGGAAGCAAGCAAAGATTTTGACCACCCAAATAAAGTTGTTTAAAATTATATTTTGACATATACACATATATACACATATGTGCATGTTTGTATGTATAGGTGTGTGTATAGAGAAATGTACAATGGCTTTTAATTCCGTTAGGCAAAGCAGCAATGGAAAAAAATTCAAACCCAAAAGCAGAATGATTCAAAAGTCTACTCGGTTATTGAATATACGTAAATGGAAATACTTCCAAATATGTTTCTTTGGCTACATCTAAAATATGAGGACTCCTTTATATCACTCCTCTCTTTCATTTTAATAAATATCTACCAATTTTCAAATGTATGTCCAGGTTTAATGACAAAAATAAACACTTATGGAAATATATATATATACACATATATATATATATATACATAATAGATATACAAATATCTATATAAAATAGACAGATATGTTTGCTTAACAGAAAATATTGATACCAATTTTAGATGTCAGAATTATTTCCAACTCCATGCTCCATCTCATCATGAAAGAGCCAAAGCTGTTGTTGACTCAAACACTCCAAGAACTGGGGATCCTGATTAAAAATCGAACCTGGAACTGGGATTCTCAGTCACATATGATCACGCTCTAAATCCAACACTTTATTTCCTTTCTTGTTCTTATCAGTCCCTTCTTAAGATTGAAAAGTATGAAAACCGAGAGAGAGAAATAGGAGATTCTAGACTTCCTCGTGTTCCAAGAGTAATATTAATCAGAGAAAATAGAAAAGACAGAAACAAAGGAAAATAATCAAGCGATATAGAATAATAATGTTTTAGCCATTATTAATGTTTAGCAAAGTCAAGGATCTTTAGTTCATCCTCAAGGGCCATAAATAACATTCTGAGCAATATCCTGTGAACCGTTTTAGAGATACTAAAAATCACTGCAGATGCTGATTGCAACCATGAAATTAAAAGACGCTTACTCTTTGGAAGGAAAGTTATGAACAACCTTGATAGTATTTTAAAAAGCAGAGACATTACTTTGCCAACCAAGATCTGTTTAGTCAAGGCTATGTTTTTTCCCGTGGTAATGTACAGATATGAGAGTTGGACTTTGAAGAAAGCCGATCCCCAAATAATTGATGCTTTTGAACTGTGGTGTTGGAGAAGACTCTTGAGAGTCCCTTGTACTGCAAGGAGATCCAACCAGTCCATTCTAAAGGAGATCAATCCTGGTTGTTCATTAGAAGGACTGATGCTAAAGCTGAAACTGCAATACTTTGGCTACCTCATGCGACAAGTTGGCTCACTGGAAAAGACTCTGATGCTGGGAAATGTTGGGGGCGGGAGGAGAAGGGGACGACAAAGAATGGGATGGCTAGATGGCATTACCAACTCTGTGGACATGAGTTTGAGTGAACTCTGGGATTTGGTGTTGGAAAGGGAGGCCTGGAGTGCTGTGATTCATGGGGTCGCGGAGAGTCGGACACGACTGAGCGACTGAACTGAACTGAACTGAACTGAAAGCCCCAACCTGGCTGAAATGTAAGTACCTAGATCACAGAGTAGTTAGAACCAGATAGGCAATGATGTTGACTTCCAATATCCTCAGTAACAGGTCACTAGTAGAATGTCCCCAAAGTATATCACACACCCCATGCCCAACCTCACTGTGTCATTAAAATCGTTCCCCTGAAAATATTCAGGGAGTGTGGGTCTTTGATGGACCAGCTGCTAGGACACCTTACTTGGTTCTACAATAAACTATTGCAGAGAAGTGAGTAATCAAACTTTAGTTGGGTTCAGTTCAGTTCAGTTCAGTTCAGTCGCTCAGTGGAGTCCGACTCTTTGCGACCCCATGTATCACAGCATGTCAGTCCTCCCTGTCCATCAGTAATTCCCGGAGATCACTCAGACCCGCCTCCATCGAGTCTGTGATGCCATCCAGCCATCTCATACTCTGTCGTCCCCTTCTCCTCCTGCCCTCAATCCCTCCCAGCATCAGAGTCTTTTCCAGTGAGTCAACTCGTCTCATGAGTTGGCCAAAGAACTGGAGCTTCAGATTGAGCATCAGTCCTTCCAATGGATATCCAGAACTGATCTCCTTTAGAATGGACTGGTTGGATCTCCTTGCAGTCCAAGGGACTCTCAAGAGTCTTCTCCAGCACCACAGTTCAAAAGAATCAGTTCTTCGGGGATCAGTTTTCTTCACAGTCCAACTCTCACATCCACCATACCCTTGACTAGACGGACTTTTGTTGGCAAAGTAATGTCTCTGTTCTTTAATATGTTATCTAGGTTGGTCATAACTTTCCTCGCAAGAAGTAAGCATCTTTTAATTTCAAAACTACAATCAGCATCCGCAGTGATAAAGTCTGACACTGTTTCCCCATCTATTTCCCATGAAGTGATGGGACCGGATGCCGTGATCTTAGTTTTCTGAATGTTGGCTTCAAGCCAACTTATTCACTGTCCTCTTTCACTTTCATCAAGAGGCTTTTTAGTTACTCTTCACTTTCTGCAGTAGGAGTGATGTCATCTGCATATCTGAGTTTATTGATATTTCTCGTGGTAATTTTGATTCCAACCTGTGATTCTTCCAGCCCAGCATTTCTCATGATGTACTCTGCATAGACGTTAAATAAGCAGGGTGACAATATACAACCTTGAAATACTCCTTTTCCTATGTGGAAGCTGCCTATTGTTCCATGTCCCGTTTTAACTATTTTTTCCTGACCTGAATACAGGTTTCTCAAGAGGCAGGGCATTTGGTATTTCCATTTGGTATTTCTGGTATTTCCATCTCTTTCCGAATTTCCCAGATTTTATTGTGATCCACACAGTCAAAGGCTTTGGCATAGTCAACGAAGCAGAAATAGATGTTTCTCTACAACTCTCTTGCTTTATCCATGATCCAGAGGATGTTGGCAATTTGACCTCTGGTTCCTCTGCCTTTTCTAAAACCAGTTTGAACATCTGGAAGTTCACAGTTCACATATTACTGAAGCTTGGCTTGGAGAATTTTGAGCATGTCTTTATTAGCCTACGAGATGAGTGCAGTTGTGAGGTCATTTAAGCATTCTTTGGCATTGCCTTTCTTGGGATTGGAATGAAGACTGACCTTTTCCATTCCTGTGGCCACTGTTGAGTTTTCCAAATTTGCTGGATTATTGAGTGTAGCACTTTCACATCTTCTTTCAGGGTTTGAAATAGCTCATCTGAAATTCTGTCACCTCCACTAGCTTTGTTCATATTGATGATTTCTAAGGCTCACTTGACTTCATATTCACTTGACTTCACATTCCAAGATGTCTGGCTTGAAGTCATTGATCACACCATCATGATTATCTTGGTTGTGAAGATCTGTTTTGTACAGTTCTTCTGTGTATTCTTGCCATCTCTTCTTAATATCTGTGGCTTCTCTTAGGTCCCTACAATTTCTGTCCTTTATCGAGCCCATCTTTGCATGAAATGTTCCCTTGGTATCTCTAATATTCTTGAAGAGATCTCTTGTCTTTCCCATTCTGTTGTTTTCATCGATTTCTTTGCATTGATTGCTGAGGAAGGCTTTCTTATTTCTCCTTGTTATTCTTTGGAACTCTGCATTCAAATGCTTATACCTTTTTATTTCTCCTTTGCTTTTCGCTTCTTTTCTTTTCACAGCTATTTGTACGTCCTCCCCAGACAGCCATTTTGCTTTTTAGCATTTCTTTTCAATGGGGATGGTCTTGGTCCCTGTTTCCTGTACAATGTCATGAACCTCCGTCCATAGTTCATCAGCCACTCTATCTATCAGATGTAGTCCTTTAAATCTATTTCTCCTTTCCACAGTATAATCATAAGGGATTGATTTAAGTCATATCTGAATAGTTTAGTGGCTTTCCCTACTTTCTTCAATTTAAGTCTGAATTTGACAATAAGGAGTTTATGATCTGAGCCACAGTCAGCTCTGGTCTTGTATTTGCTAACTTTATAGTATTTCTCCACTTTGGCTGAAAAGAATACAGTCAATCTGATTTTGGTGTTGACCATCTGGTGATGTCCATGTGTCGAGTCTTCTCTTCTGTTGCCAAAAGAACTTGCTTGCTCTGACCAGTGTGTTCTCATGGAAAAACTCTATTAGCCTTTGTCCTGTTTCATTCTGTGCTCCCAGGCCAGATTTCCCAGTTACGCCAGGTGTTTCTTAATTCCAGTCCCCTAAAATGAAAAGGACATCTTTTTTAAGTGTTAGTTCTAAAAGGTCTTGTAGGTCTTCACAGAACCGTTCAACTTGGGCTTTTTAAGTGTTAATGGTTGGGGCATAGGCTTGAGTTACTGTAATATTGAATGGTTTGCGTTGGAAATGAACAGAAATCATTCTGTTCGTTTGGAGATTGCATCCAAGTACATCATTTCGGAATCTTCTCTTGACCGTGATGACTACTCCATTTCTTCTAAGGGATTCCTGCCCACAGTAGTATATATAATGGTCATCTGAGTTAAATTTACCCATTCCAGTCCATTTTAGTTCACTGATTCCTATAATGTCTACGTTCAATCTTGCCACCTCTTGTTTGACCACTTCCAATTTGTCTTGATTCATGGACCTATCGTTCCAGGTTCCTATGCAATATTGTTCTTTGCATCATCAGACTTTGCATATATCACCAGTCACATCCACAACTGGACATTCCTTTTGCTTTTGCTCCATCCCTTCATTTTTTCTGAAGTTATTTCGCCACTGATCTCCAGTAGCATACTGGAAACCTACCGACCTGGGGAGCTCCTCATTCAGTATCCTATTATTATGCTTTTTCATACTGTTCTTTGGGTTCTCGATGCAAGTATACTGAAGTGAATTGCCATTCCCTTCTCCAGTGGACCACATACTGTTATACCTCTCCCCCATAACCCGCCCATCGTGGGTGGCCTTACACAGCATGGCTTAGATTCATTCAGTTAGAGATCAGTGAGAGAAAGCTGTGGTCCATGTGATTAGATCGACTAGCTTTCTATGAACACGATTTCTGTGTGTCTGCCTTCTGATACCCTCTCGCAATTCCTACTATCATATTTGGGTTACTCTTACCTTGGTTGTGGGGTATCTCTTCACGGCTGCTCCAGCAAAGCACAGCCATTGCACCTTACCTTGGACGAGGGGTATCTCCTCACAGCTGCCCCACCTGATCTTGAGTGTGGAGTTGATCCTCACGGCCCTCCTGTGCCAGCACAGCCAGTGCCACTTGAATGTGGGATAGCTCCTTTCGGCTGCTGCCCCTGGCCTTGGGCGTGGGGTAGCTCCTCTTGGCCGCTGCCAAGAATCACTTTTATTTCAGAAACCAAATGGATTTACTGATTTGATTTATGCATATAAAAATTCTTTAGGAATGAGATTTTGCAGGCTCATGGTTTTTGTTGCTATTTGTGTAAGGAGCCTGTATTTTAAGTTGATGCTGAAGTATAAACACTGGTTGAACATTGCCCATCAATTTCTAGGAGACCAGTGACGTTGTGATGTCACAGCTACCCTTCACTTGCTAGTAGACCAGTGACTTTGTGATGTCACAGCTACTCTTCCATTGCTAGGAGACCAGTGCATTTTGGAACCACTGTGATGGTCTAGGGAGTTTCCCCCTTAGGCCAGCCAAGCAGCATTTGAATTTGCTGTGTGTAATATCAGAAAAATGAGAAAAGTTTCTGAAGAAAGATTTTTCTGAGATGGCACATATTTCTTCAGAAATTCAAGATGTGCCTCCTAACGATGAATCCACTGGTTCAGAAACCTCCATCAGACCTTTGTATGATTATACACTTGCTGGGGACTCGGTTTTGCTATCTCTTATTGAAGAATATGCTTTTCAGGCTTTGTCTGAGGAAGTTCTGATGAAAAGGCCACGTTACACATTTTTTGTCTCTGAAACAGGTGAGCTGAATGATTTTCTTCCACTCACTTTTCCACAAAAATTGTGGAATATAGTGGAAAGTGATCAATTTCAATCTATTTGGTGGGATGAGAGTGGCACTTGTATAGTGATCAATGAAGAACTCTTCAAGAAAGAAGTCTTGGAAAGAAAGGCGCCTTTCAGAATATTTGAAACCAATAATATGAAAAATTTAGTTCGACAGCTGAACCTTTATGGGTTTAGTAAAAAGCGACAACCTGTTCAAAGATCTGCTTCACTATCTGACTTTCTGGAAGAAGAAAACAACATCTCTCTTTTGAGCAAGGTATCCCAAATTTTTCACTTATTAGCAATATGTAAGATTAAATCATGTGACATAGAAATCATGTTACCATATGTAGCTAAAACAGAATTCAAAATTGACATAGCAATTTGTTGACAAAGCTTTATTGTTTGAAGTTGAGACAGCTGGAGGATACAATATTTGATGTTGAAACAAACTTTCCAATCAACTTGAAACAAGATACGAGTCTTGAAGCTACTTATGGTATTTACTATATATATACAACATATTTTTAGTCGAGGAGCACATTTGTTTCTAACATGTTAGTTGTTAAAACTAATCTGGAGGCCTTTAATTTGATGGAATTGGTATCATTGAAGGAATTATTTATTCTTTCCTAATTTTATTTTTTAATTGGAGGCTAAATACTTTACAGTATTGTATTGGCTTTGCCATACATTGACATGAATCTGCCCCAGGTGTACATGTGTTCCCCATCTTGAACCCACTCCCACCTCCCTCCCTCCTCCCTCCCCATCCCATCCCTCTGGTTCATCCCAGTACACGAGCCCCGCACATCCTGTATCATGCATCGAACCTGGAATTGTGATTCATTGCACATATGATAATATACATGTTTCAGTGCCATTCTCCCAAATCATCCCACCCTCGCCCTCTCCTACAGAGTCCAAAAGACTGTTCTACACTTCTGTGTCTCTCTTGCTGTCTCATTTACAGGGTTATTGTTATCACCTTTCTAAATTCCATATATATGCGTTAGTATACTGTATTGGTGTTTTTCTTTCTGCCTTAATTCACTCTGTATAATAGGCTCCAGTTTCATCCACCTCATTGGAACTGATTCAGATGTATTTTTCATGGCTGAGCAATACTCCATTACGCATGTGCACCACAGCTTTCTTATCCATTCGTCTGCAGACGGACATGTAGGTTACCCCCATGACCTGGCTATTATAAACTGTGCTACAATAAACATTAGAGCACATGTGTCTCTTTCAATTCTGGTTTCCTCGGTGTGTATGCCCAGGAATGTGATTGCTGGGTCCTATGGCAGCTCTATTTCCAGTTTTTGAAGGAATCTCCACACTGTTCTTCATAGTGGTTGTGCTGTTTGCATTCACACCAACAGTATAGGAGGGTTCCCTTTCCTCCACACCCAGTCCAGTATTTATTCTTGTAACTTTGGGATATAAGCCATTCGTACTGGCACAAAATGGTACCTCATTGTGGTTATGATTTGCATTTCTCTGATTATAAGTGATGTTGAGCATCTTTTCATGTGTTTGTTAGCCATCTGTATGAAAGAATAAACTTTTATAGTTTAGCTTTTATGGTAGTTTTACCTTGCTTTATAAAGAAATTAAATAATTGTATCCTTTGACTTTAGTTACAGATCTACTATAATCCAAATTTCAAAAGAGAGTAACCTCAACTTTTAGTAAGAATAAAAAGAAGAGTTGGGATTAAAAATGTGTCTGCAATATCTTCATTAGTTCGAGATTGCAAGAAGAAGCATGTTAAAGAAAGTGTCAGCATAGATGATCATAACTCTGATTTTCTTCCAGAAACTAGTGGAGAGAGTACATTTTCAGCCTCCACCAGTTTAAGTGTGCCTTTCATAGAAAAGCCTCACACCAGTCAGATAGTCGCTAATACAAGAGCTCTAGCTCTGTGTGACTTACCTTCCCCATCATCAATATCAGTTAGCCAAACAGAACAGACTGTGGGAGATCAACCTGCTGTTTTAAATCAGTTGAGCATTTTTAAGTGGCACTCACATAGCAGCTACACTCAGGTAAATAGCCACGTTGAGGACTTGCCTACGACAACTAGATCGAATTCTCAGAACCACATCCTATCTCCATTACAGAGCAGTTATTCTAGACTGATGGTGGAGCCTTCTAAGTTTCCAGATAGATATAGTGATATGTCAGCCCATGACAGTCCTTTCCGTGACCTTCAAAAGAGAGGCAATTCGTGGCCCTCAGTGCCAAAGATCACTTACACATCTGCCTCCTCTCTTTCAAGTCAACTCATCAAGAATCATCGTTATGTGAAAACCATGCTAATTAAAACGGACCTATCAAATAAATGTCAGATTATGGAGCCTAATGAAGATTGAAATTTTTGTTGGGAGATGTCAACAAATACCTACAATTCTTGTATTTGAACAATAAACTTACATGTTCATCTTCATAGTTTCATTTTCTTTTTTCAAACAATGAAGAGAAAAACGAGGCTTAGTTTAATGTCTGGCTATTTTACTGCACTGTATTATAAACTCTTCAGGACAAGAAAACATTCATTATGCATCTTAGGTCAATGACACCTGATCTAATATTTGTAAGCAAGAAAATGAGAACAAAGAGAAAAGAGGTAATGGATGTAACGTGATTTCTGAAATCATCCCTGCTGAAATGAATGGGTGTCTATATGAGGAGTGTATGGGTGAAGGAAAAGATACAAATAAAATCAAAGAAATGAAAATGCATAGTATGCACCTTAGTGCATTCAGAGTTGCATTATATTCTATTAGATACTGGTAGAGTCTTAAAAGGGTGGACAGCAGGTTATCTTCAGTATAGAAATTCATTATGTACTTGAAAATATAAAATCATGATCATCAAAATCATGATCAACACTGTACTGTCACTGTGATACCAAAGAAAATATGACATAACCAGTGACTGGCCCATGGTCAGCACAAGATATGTATTTTACAAGTGATATTGTATAGGGTCATTTTTGTTCTGCTGGCCTTAAGTGAAAGCGAAAGTGAAGTAGCTCACTCGTGTCCGACGCTTTGCAACCCCTGTGGACTATAGCCTACCATGCTCCTCCATCCATGGGATTCTCCAGGCAAAGATAATGGAGTGGGTTGCCATTTCCTTCTTCAGGGATCTTCCCGACCCAGGGATTAAACCTGGGTCTCCCACAATGCAGGCAGACGCTTTACTGTCTGAGCCACCAGGGAAGATGCTGTCCTTGAGGCACACCTTTATTTCCTGAAACCAAGATTCCACCCTATATTTCCTAATGCATGTTTAGATGTTGCTTATCTGTTCCCACAGAGACATAATAAATTCCTGATGGTTATTGCAGCACATTAGTGTGATGAACAATTTCTGTGAAGACATGGTATCTTTTTTCCTTAATAATTTCATTATCTTTCTCTTATACTGTGCTTCCGGAGCTACAATCTCTCAACCTAATTTCAGTCATGCTAAGCCCCTTCTCACAATTTTGTCTCAACTCTTTCTTGGGGTTGGAAGGAACTGCCATTCAGGTCTTCCATGTGTTTTGGGTCTACTCTCTTTATGTATCTTTCACATCAGCTAAAATTAGAGCCTGCAAATGATACATTTTAAGTACTTACTAAGTTATCAAAAAAGAAATGTCATAACTAATCAAATGCTATATACATTACTCAACATATTCCTATAACCGTCAGTTTTATCATAATTGGCCTTTCCTCTTTACTGATAACTTTTTCCAAGTTGATAAATATTTATTATATTTACACGAATGTTAAATGTGGGAATTCAAACTATAAAATGACTGCTGCTATCATGAAGTTTACAGTCTATAAGAACCCATTCTAAGCATGTAGTTTCAGGACCCAGTACCCTAAAATTCAATAGTAGTTGTGGAGACATGAATAATAATAATAAAAAAAGAATAATTTTAATAATCTAGAAAAGTCATGGAGTAAGCAGGGATCAATATCAGTGGTTGATCCCTAATATATTTCACAACGAAATACTCTGAACAAAATGTCTGCTTGTTGGACTATCCAGATATCATGAACACTATCTAGAAATCTTTGCAATCTCAAATTTGGGGTCATTCCTTTAGATGTTGGTGGCAACATCAAGTCAGATAACTGTTTTGGGATGGTTACCCACATAGGACAGCATCAATTTAAGTTGACCACTTTCATTCTTGCAGCTAATGAACAGTGAAATCTGTGGAATATCTGTGTAGATAAAGGAGTGGTCAGCAAACACACTTTTTCTTTCACTGAAAAATTACATTCAAGAGGTGAGCATTTTGAAGCAATGGTAAGTGTTATTGAAATTGGTGTCCTTAGTTATGATTTCAAGCCCAAAGTTCAATGCTCTTGTTTTAGATTTCAGTTTTTTTATGAAACTAAAAGACACTTACTCCTTGGAAGGAAAGTTATGATGAATCTAGATAGCATATACAAAGCAGAGACATTACTTTGCCAACCAAGGTCTGGCTAGTCAAGGCTATGGTTTTTCCAGTGGTCATGTATGGATGTGAGAGTTGGACTCTGAAGAAAGCTGATAGCCGAAGACTTGAAGCTTTTGAACTGTGGTGTTGGAGAAGACTCTTGAGAGTCCCGTGGACTGCAAGGAGATCCAACCAGTGCATTCTAAGGGAGATCAGTTCTGAGTGTTCATTGGAATGCTGAAGCTGAAACTCCAATATTTTGGCCACCTCATGCGACGAGTTGACTCACTGGAAAAGACCCAGATGCTGGGAGGAATTTGGGACAGGAGGAGAAGGGGAAGACAGAGAATGAGATGGCTGGATGGCACCACCGACTTGATGGAGATGAGTTTGAGTGAAATTCAGGTTTTGGTGATAGGCAGGGAGGCGTGGTATGCTGTGATTCATGGGGTCGCAAAGGGTCAGACAGGAGTGAGCAACTGAACTGACACACTGACTGACGATGTAGTCCAATTTGCATCCTTTGAGCAATATCACCTTAAAGGTGATTCCAATTGCTATTTCATTGCCATGTACTGAATATTCATTCTCAGTCCCTTTTACTTTCTTTTCACGTTCTGCTTTGACTGGCAGGTCCTTCTCATAAAGAACAGGAATAATCCACTTAGTCCTCTGTGATAACTTGGAAAAGACATGGACAAGGACACTCAATATATCATTTTGAAAAGCTACTGTTTTTCTTCCCTCCTGAAACAAAACAGTACTAACCTGTACTAACAGCATTAACCTGTACTTCAATTGTCCTACCAAGGGAAACCTGTTCATATGGTCCATTCCCTTTGTTATCAATTGCCATATGGCTTTAAAATATCAGTACCTGTCATTCTCCAAAGCTTATAGAGAAAATAGCTCAATACCTTAGGGAAGCATTGTACATGAATTCAATTTCCTTTCCTTTATGTATTTACTTTATAATTGGTGCCTAAAATTGTAAAACTGAAAACAAAAATTAAGTGAGGTAAATACAGAAGTTTGGGGCAAAAAGTAGAAAAATTGATGGGACAAGGTCAGGGGATGAAATTGGATACTTAAAATATAAAAAGCAAGTGTGTCACTGAAGGGCCTAAAGAGGTCAATATGACTTCAATATTGTTACACTAAAATTTTATTCTCATCAAATCACAGAATAGTTTTTCATGCAAATATTCTAAGATCCCATGGGATGTAGATCAATGTTCTATCTTTTGAAACATATTGGTTTAATATGTCCCTAGAGTGAAATCATTTAACTACAAAATAACTTCCAACATTAAGCCTAGAAACAGATAACAGAGAACTCAGTGCATTTCATAGATGTCCTTCAGTGAGTACTTTGGTTTTCTTTTCCTTTCATAATTGTGTTTTGGGCATGTAAGATTGTGACTCTCCTTGTGTGTGTGTGCATGTGTGTGTATCAGATTAAGAATGTGATTGTGAGTGTACGTCTGTGTTCTCTTTTGGACGTTTATGTTGGAGATTTTGGCTGAAGAAACGGCTAATTCAATAGTATAAAGAGGCACAAATTAAAATGTCCATTCAAAAGTCTGCCTTAGTATTTTAAAGTACAAGACAAATGGATGAGTCTCAGAGAGTGAAAGCATCTCAGTAATAATCAAGCGACTCCACCCTAAGATACTTAAAATCTATGGCACTGTCACAATCAGCCCACCAAAGTTGAGAGGGGCCTTAGAAGTCTGTGTTGTCTGGCAATAACAAAAACAACCACCTACTAATTTAGCAATACCAGAGAAGCTAAGTAGGTGCGTGGAGTTTCAACCAGGTTTTCTTATAATAGGATACTACAATCCTATTGGAGGTGGCACACTCACCATTATGAATAGCATTCTTAGGGATCAAAGAAACTAATGATGAAATCTGTAATTCTGTTCCCACATGGCAGAAGTGGCCTTCCTCCTTCACAAGGGTATCAGTTAAAATAGACAATTAAATAGAAGGAAGTGATAACATGGCCCACATACTTCGTAGATAAAATCTTCAATATCCAAGCCCTACCACACTGATAAGATAATGACTATATATGAATTCTGGTTTCAGCTCTGTGTGGCAATCATCATATAATGGCACTGAAACATGTATATGATCATATATGCAACAAATCGCCAGTCCAGGTTCGATGCATGATACAGGATGCTCAGGGCTGGTGTACTGGGATAAACCAGAGGAATTGGTTGGGGAGGCAGGTGGGAGTGGGGTTCAAAATGCGGAACACATGTGCACCCGGGGCAGATTCATGTCAATGTATGCCAAAACCAATACAATAATGCAAAGTAATTAGCCTCCAATTAAAATAAATAAATAAATAAAAAGAATGTATGAATATTTGAGATGCACTGATAGTGAAAATCGATTAAGCAAAAATCTTGAGATCTGATTCAAATAGGAAAACTGTGTACTCCCTGTCTTCTGTTTCATGGGACTTCAGATACATTCACACAGTTCCACAATTCTCAACCCTCATCTGAAGACAAAAACTGTGACACTAAAAGAGGAATGATCTATGTACAGAGAAGGCAAGTAGCAAAGTTTAAATGGATCCAGTCTCCTACCTACATCCATGCTCAGTAATGTAACCCCTTGTAAGCTTTCCTAAGGGTAAGTAGAATACACAAGTCAAAGATGCTTCTCCCAGGATTAGAGTTTGATTGAGAAGATATGTTTCCTTAACTCTCACCTCATCCTTAAGATCAAATATTAGCCTGTTAACACATCAGAAGATGGGCAGTTCTAGCAGACACTTACAGACAATACCTGCTTCTGCCTAAGACCAAGATTGTAGATCCAAGTGGCTGATGCGGTATGGTTTCTGTCTCAGGATACCACATGACTCCGCAGGAGTTCTCCTTTTCTGGGAAGCTCTCCAAAAACATTGTGAGATGTACAATGTGAGGGAGGAAAAGAAGTAAACTAACAAGAGCTTTGCTCTTTCTAATTATCCTGAATATCACTTATCATCCCAGGTACAATGACAGGCTTACCATTCTATCTGAACTATTTCCCAGCACTGCCAAGACTAATTTTTTGATGTAGTTCAGTCACTCACTCTTGTCTAATTCTTTGTGACTACATGTACAGAAAGAATCCATGGATTGTCTGCCCTTCAAATCTCCCAGAACTTTCTCAAATCCTTGACCTTTGAGTCAGTGATGCTTTGCGGTCATCTCGGCCTCTGCCCTTCCCTACTTCTCCTGTGCCCAATCTTTCCCAGCATCGGTTTCTTCCCAGTGATTTTGCTCTAGGCCTCATCTGGCCGATATATTGGCTCTTCCTGTTCAGCATCAGTCCTTCTGAGACAGTCAGAGACAGTTTCTTTCATGCTTTTCCAGTTTGAACTCCATGCTCACCACGGAACTCTCACACATCTTCTCCAGGCTTTGTTGCAAAACATCAATATTATGGCATTCAGTTCTTCTGGTTCTGCTTATTGCTCCACTAGTTCTTTCCGAAAATCAACTTTGACTAGTCAGGTCTTTTTCAGTAAGCTCTCAGCTTTTTAACATGGTGTCTAGATTGGTCACAGCTTTTCATCAATGTGCAAGTTCCTTTAAGTTTCATGGCTGCAGTCAATTCGGCAGTGATATCGGGGGTCAAGAAAGGGAAACCTGTTACTAATTCAATTGTATCCCATCAATATATCTCAAATTTATGGGACCAAATTCCATGAGCTTATTTTTTGTGAGTGTTTGTTTTTATATTGAGTTTTAATCCAGCTTTTCCACGCTCCCCTTTCACCTTCGTCAGAAGGCTCTTTGCTTCCTGGTATATTTCAGCCATTTGTGTGTTATCATCTTATAACTCAGGTTATTCATTCTTCTCACAGTAATTTTGTTTCCAGCTTCAGATTCTTTCAGCAAGTTACTATCCATGATGCACTCTGCACAGAAGTCAAATGAGCTGGGTAACAGTATATAGCCTTGATGTATTTCCTTCCCTATTATGTACCAGTTCATTGTTCCTTGTCTAATTCCAACTGTTGTGTCTTCACCTGCATGCACGTTTCCCAGGAAACAGGTAAGGTGGTCCCGTATTCTTATTCCTTTAAGAATGTTCCACAATTTGTTGTGACCCACGCAGTCAAAGGGCTTCCCTGGTGGCTCAGATGCTAAAGCATCTGCCTGCAATGGGGCAGGCACAGTTTTGATCACTGCGTGTAGAAGATGCCCAGCAAAAGGAGATGGTAGGTTACTGTCCATTGGGTCACAAAGAGTCAAACACACCTAAATGACCTCATTTTCACATGCAGTCTATGCCAGTAACAGAGACAATAAAGAAAATGTAGATAACTTTATGAAATCCCCTTGCTTTCACTATGACCCAAACTCCAATTAAGGTTTTCCTTAAGATTAAATGACTAACTACACCTCCCTGTTTTGCTTTGTTTTGTTCTGCACTTTTTTTCTCTGTCTCTCTCTTTTAAGCTATTATCTACCAATTGTCACATTCCTGGGCCCTTGCCATCTTCCTATACAAGAATTAAATTATGCCCATGCCACTCTCTGACTTTTGATACCCACTTAAAACAGTTAAGTTTCCAGAGCTGAAATAAGGAATCTGTGCTCTGGGAAAATGTCAGGACAGCTTGACAAATAGCTAGATATTTTCAGGGACTGACTTTTTGAGCCCAATTCCTGTACCACCTCTCATCCTGGAAAGAGCTACAGTTCCTTAGTGAAGTGAAGTCACTCAGTCATGTCTGACTCTTTCCTACCCCGTGGAGTATAGCCCACCAGGCTCCTCTGTCCATGTGATTTTCCAGGCGAGAATACTGGAGTGGGTTGCCATTTCCTTCTCCAGGGGATCTTCCCAATCCAGGGATCAAACCCAGGTCTCCCTCATTGCAGGCAGATGCTTTCACATCTGAGCCATTAATCAGATGACAATTCCTCATTAGCACAAATTTCAAGAGAAATAAATCTGTTTATTTGCGTGTTCAAAATCAATGATGTAACAATTACGTAACTATGTATGTAACCGCCCATCAAACTGATTAATTCATGTCAGCTAAAGTGTGTTGTTTCACCGGCATGCATAAAGGAATTACAGAGCTTGCCTAAAAATAAGATCAGAATTTCTGATTTCGCAGAAAATAAGAGGACATTGAGTGCAAATCTCTCTATAGAGGCATGACAAATAATCCTTCTATCAAGACAACACTTCCTCCAGATCATCAAATGGATATTAGCAGAAGATCTTGCTCAATAGTGAGGTCTATATGGAAAGCAGACATAACTGAGAAGAATGGAGGGAAGATGGGAGGAGGACGAGAGGAATAGAACCAAGCCTGTGTCTTGCTGTGGGAGATGGAGAATCAGGGAATAGATTGAGGATTCAAGCAAGCGACCTCACTAAACTTAAATTAATTTTGACTGAAAGGATACAAAGTGAAGAGGCTGATGAAATATAGTTTGCCTATAGTGAAAATCAAACAGAGAATGTGTGGTGTTGTCCTGCATGCCCTAAATGGCAGGCCAGGTCAACTAGTGTACAAGGGCGTGGAAGATCAAGCATGGGGTTAGAAAGACAACTTGTGAGGGAACTGCTTGACTATGTGGAGATGGAATTATGCAACTGGGATGACAAATTGTGTAGAAAGGAATGCCTTTGAAAAATCCCAAACTGACAAAGAGTGGGACCTTAGTACTCAGTCACACAGAGGATATGGTGAGAGCAATGAATTTCCCCCTCGTGCCACATGCTGAGACCTACTATCAGGCAATAGAAAAGGACTAACTAGAACTATCACACATGTTTCTGCCACCACAGGATAGAAAACTATCCCATGAGGGCGATAATTTTTCTGCCCATGGTCGCTGGCTCCTCTGCAAAACTGACACCACCAGGGCTCCTACAGTCACAGAAGCTTTACCTCTTGTTCCTGTGCTCACCAAGGCAGGCCAAAGTGTTCCACAGGGGTCTTGGGGACAGCCTTCTCTGGTGACCACACGGAGAGGTTATTATCAAACTACATCTGAGACTCAGGATCAGGGAAATGAAGGAAAAGGATTGAAAACTTTCCCACCAGCTGAGCAAGCCGCAGATTAAATACATGCAATCAACTTTGCAGATGCTTTCTCTATGGGATAAAAAAGACAATAGATTTTCAACGAATGAAAATACGCAGGCTGTTGCAGCTCTCAGAACAAAGGAGTAATCCCAGTTTAGAGTCTGACCTGTCCTTACTGAAGATCCAGAGTTAAGTTCTGCCCACATTTGGTGAGTTTTCTAGAGAGGTGAATTTGTGCTGTGGCGCATGTTCAGGACCAAAACCCAGGGACCCTAAGTAACATTCATTGTACTTCCGATGTTTTGCTATGACGCGTGGTGGTTCACTCTCTGTCTCACTTAAAAGCTTTCTTATTATCCTTGCTTATTTGGTGTTTTAAGATTGTTTATATTGGTATGTATCTATTTGGTGAAGACATCAAATTCCTCTTAGTTGAGTTCCTAAGAAGTAGTCTGTGGCTTCCAGATTCTACATTTTATTGGCTTAAAGCTCTTTGTTGTAATCTATCATGGTCCTTTGATATTTCTGCTCTGTTGGTTATAATGTCTCCTTTCTCAGGTATAACTTTATTGATTTGAGTGTTCTCCCTTTTTTGTTGATGACTCTGGCTCATGGTTTATGTATTTTCTTTATTCTCTCCAAGAGCCCCCTTTTAGTATTATTGATCTTTGCTACAATTTTCATCTTTTTTTATTTTTCCAGTTCTATCCTCTATGTTTTTTTTTTTTTTCCCCCAAAACCAATTTTTGGTTTTGTGTTTATTCTTCTTTCTCTAATTGGTTTAGTTGAAAGTTTAGTTATATATAAAATATATGTATATATATGTGTGTGCGTGTGTGTAACAGTTTAGCTCAGTCACTCAGTCTTATACGATTCATTGAGACCTCATGAATCAGAACATGCCAGGCCTCCCTGTCCATCACCAGCTCGCAGAGTTCACTCAAGCTCACATCCATTGAGTCAGTGATGTTATCAAGACATCTCATTCTCTTCCTTCCCCTTCTCCTCCTGTCCCCAATTCCCAGCATCAGAGTCTTTTTCAGTGAGTCAACTCTTTGCATGAGTTGGCCAAATTATTGGAGTTTTAGCTTCAGCATCAGTCCTTCCAATGAACAACCAGGACTGATCTCCTTTAGAATGGACTGGTTGGAACTACATGCAGTCCAAGGGATTCTCAAGAGTCCTCTCCAACACCACAATTCAAAATCAGTATTTTCTTTCCCTGATTTCTGTGCCTTTTGTTGATGTTATTTGTTGTTTCTTGTCATTTTTGTTTTAATAAACATATATTTCCTAATTAACTGTGCTTTTCTCTTATTCTGTGGGAAAGCTCTTATTATTTTGTCAGAGTTTTTTTCCTTTATTCTTCAGGTGGCACTCTGCTCTCGTGTTGTTTTATGTCTTACAAGATATTTGCTCAGTTCTCTTGATTCTGTGTTCTTCCCTATTGTCATTACTGCTTCTATTATTTTACTTGTGGTTTGATTTTGATTTCTTACCATTTGTCTGTTTTCCTTTGTTCCCCTGTCTAATCTTTTACTATGTGATCTTGGTTCTCTGACTGGAAGTTGGGCCTGATCACCTAGGGCTTCAACAATGTATCATAGACCACCAGATAATTCCCAGCTCTAATGAATATTAATTGGTGAGAGTCTCTATGAAGGCCTCCATCTGAAACGAAGAACCATTCCACCCAAAAGCCTATACTACCCAGAGATGCTGCCTCACACCACACACAATGTAAGACAGAAACACAAGCCAAATCATTCCCAGATGATTTAGTCTAAAGTACACTAAACCCATACACACCTGAAAAAGACTCCTCTGACACGGTCCCACCATAAGAGAGAGAAGCATCAGCTGTGGCTACAAGAATGTAGTTGCCAGTCCCTCCCCCTCCATGGACACACAAACCACTGGATCAAACTTATACATTCACAATACAGACTGGAAGCAAGTACTACCATCCTATACCCCGGGTAGGAAAGACTAGTTACATAGCAAGCTAAGCAAATATGAAGACCGTAAAATATTTTGCAGGCAAATAAACAAGGTAAAAATACATATGTCACAATTAAAGAGGAAATAGATATTGTCACTGAAAAAAAAATTGAGAGTAACGATAGGAAAGATGATCAAACCTCTCCGAAAATAAATGGAGATCATGCAAGAAACACTTACGAAGGTCATGGAACAACTAAACAACAAGAAATGGATGATAGCATAATAACTGCCATATGTGTACTGTAGGCTGTTCCATGCCTTTGTACTGCAGAAGCCAGAACAACATTGGAAAACAATTATCTTTCAATTTTTAAATGAAGTAGTAGAAGAAAACAAATTTATATAACAATCAGACCTGACAATTCAGTTGATACTGAAGTAGATTTCACCCAAAACCTGCAGAGTGTAGTTTCTTCTCAAGGTCAAAAGAAATATTTCTAAATAAATAAAAACCTGGATCACCAGTCAGGACTTGGTAAATTTAAAATAATCAAAATTGTATCAGACTTTTTTTTTTTTTTAAACCACGGTGTTATGATTTATATGTCATTCATGGGTGGGGGAGAAAAAAACAAACAAAGTATAAATAACAAAGAAAAAACTGAAAAGCATGAATACATTGAGGTTCATGTATACACCTCTTCATGGCCAAGAAATCATTGAAGAATCAGAGAGAAAATATGTATATATATATATATATGTGTGTGTGTGTGTGTGTATGTAACAGTTCAGCTCAGTCGCTCAGTCGTATACGATTCATCGAGACCTCATGAATCAGAACATGCCAGGCCTCCCTGTCCATCGCCAGCTCGCAGAGTTCACTCAAGCTCACATCCATTGTGTCAGTGATGTTATCAAGACATCTCATTCTCTTCCTTCCCCTTCTCCTCCTGTCCCCAATTCCCAGCATCAGAGTCTTTTTCAGTGAGTCAACTCTTTGCATGAGTTGGCCAAATTATTGGAGTTTTAGCTTCAGCATCAGTCCTTCCAATGAACAACCAGGACTGATCTCCTTTAGAATGGACTGGTTGGAACTACATGCAGTCCAAGGGATTCTCAAGAGTCTTCTCCAACACCACAATTCAAAAGCATCAATTCTTTGGCGATCAACTTTCTTCACAGTCCAACTCTCACATCTGTACATGACCACTGGAAAAACCATAGCCTTGACTAGACTGACCTCTGTTGACAAAGAAATGTCTCTCATTCTATTATGCTATCTAGGTTGGTAATAACTTTCCTTCCAAGGAGTAAGCGTCTTTTAATTTCATAGCTGCAATCAGCATCTACAGTGATTTTGGAGGCCCAAAAAATAAAGTCTGACACGGTTTCCACTGTTACCCCATCTTTTTCCCATGAGGTATATATTCATACAAACTAATGGCAATTAAATTGTGATTGCATAAAACTCAATTAGCAGGTTAAAAACTAACTAAACTTTCAACTAAACCAATTAGAGAAAGAAGAATAAACACAAAACCAAAAATTGGTTTTCGGAAAAAAAAAAAAAAAATAACACAGAGGATAGAACTGGAAAAAAAAAAAAAGATGAAAATTGTAGCATAGATCAATAATACTAAAAGGGGGCTCTTGGAGAGAATAAAGAAAATACATAAACCATGAGCCAGAGTCATCAACAAAAAAGGGAGAACACTCAAATCAATAAAGTTATACATCAGAAAGGACACATTATAACCAACAGCACAGAAATATCAAAGGATCTTGATAGATTACAACAAAGAGCTTTAAGCCAATAAAATGTAGAATCTGGAAGCCACAGACTACTTCTTAGGAACTCAACTAAGAGGAAACAGAAAATATGAACACAACATTACAACCACTAATATTGATACTGCTATGAAAAATTTGTCAGCTTACAACATTCAAGGTCCAGATATTGTAACAGGTGTTTTATGAACCTTTAATTTAAATGTTAACATATTGGTTTCTTAAACATTTCCAAAATACTACAACGGTAGGAAACCCCACAAACTCATCCTATGAGTACAGCATCACCTGATAGCAAAGACAAAGTTAAGAGAGAAAAGGAAAATTATAGACCACTATCACATAGACAAACATAGAGGCAAACATCTTCAACAAAATAATCCCAAGAAGAATCCAACAACACATTAACAGTATCAAAAAGCTTTAATATTGAGGTTTTCCCCAGATATGCAGATATTCTCCAATAACTGCATATCAATCCATGAGATACATCATAACAAATTTCAGGATTGAAACCATATGATCACCTCAGTTCTGTTCAGTTCAGTTCAGTTCAGTCTCTAAGTCTGTCTGACTCTTCGTGACCCCATGAGTCGCAGTACGCCAGGCCTCCCTGTCCATCACCAACTCCCAGAGTTCACTCAACTCATTGAGTCGGTGATGCCATCCAGCAATCTCATTCTCTGTCGTCCCCTTCTCCTACTGCCCCCAATCCCTCCCAGCATCAAAGTCTTTTCCAGTGAGTCAACACTTCTCATGAGTTGGCCAAAGTGTTGGAGTTTCACTGTTAGCATCAGTCCTTCTAATGAATAACCAGTACTGATCTCCTTTAGAGTGGACTGGTTGGATCTCCATGCAGTCCAAGGGATTCTCAAGAGTCTTCTCCAACACCACAGTTCAAAAGCATCAATTCTTTGGCGATCAGTTTTTTTTCACAGTCCACCTCTCACATCTGTACATGACCACTGGAAAAACCATAGGCTTCACTAGATGGAACTTTGTTGGCAAAGTAATGTCTCTGCTTTTTATTATGCCATCTAGGTTGGTCAAAACTTTCCTTCCAAGGAGTAAGCATCTTTTAATTTCATGGCTGCAATCAGCATCCACAATGATTTTGGAGCCCAAAACAATAAGTCTGACAAGGTTTACACTATTTCCCCATCTATTTTCAATGAAGTACATATTCATAGAAACTAATGACAATGAAATTGTGATTTCATAAAACACATGAAACAGGATAAAAGACTAATTAAACTTACAACTAAAGCAATTAGACAGAAGAATAAACACAAAACCAAAAATTGGTTTTGGGAAAAAAAAAAAAAAACAGAGAAGAGCGGGGGGGGGGGCGGGGAAGAGATGAAAATAATAGCAAAGATCAATAATACTAAAAGGGGGCTCTTGGAGAGAATAAAGAAAATACATAAAACATGAGCCAGAGCCATCAACAAAAAAAGGAAAACACTCAAATCAATAAAGTCATACATCAGAAAGGACACATTATAACCAACAGCACAGAAATACCAAAAGATCATGATAGATTACTACAAAGAACTTTAAGCCAATAAAATGTAGAATCTGGAAACCACAGACTACTTCTTATGAAATCAGCTAAGAGGAACCAGCAAATTTGAACACAACATTACAACCACTAATATTGCTACTGCTATGAAAAATTTGTCAGCTAACAACATTCAAGGTCCAGATGATGTCACAGGTGTTTTATGAACCTTTAAGTTAAATGTTAACATATGGGCTTCTTAAACATTTCCAAAATACTACAACAGTAGGAAACCCCACAAACTCATCCTACGAGTCAGCATCACCTGATAGCAAAGAAAAAATTAACACAGAAAAGGAAAATTATAGACCAGTATCACATAGACAAATATAGAGGCAAACATCCTCAACAAAATCATCCCAAGAAGATTCCATCAACACTTTAAAAGTATCGAACAATTTTAATATTGAGGTTTTTCCCCAGATATGCAGACATTCTCCGGTGGCTGTGTGTTAATCCATGAGATGCATCATAACAAATTTCAGGATTAAAACCATATGATCACCTCAGTTCAGTTCAGTTTCTCAGTGTGTCTGACTCTTTGTGATCCCATGAATCAGAGCACGCCAGGCCTCCCTGTCCATCACCAACTCCCGGAGTACACTCCACTCATGTCCATTGAGTCGGTGACGCCATCCAGCCATCTCATTCTCTGTCGTCCCCTTCTCCTACTGCCCCCAATCCCTCCCAGCATCAAAGTATTTTCCACTTTGCATGAGGTGGTCAAAATATCGGAGTTTCAAGTTTACCATCAGTCCTTCCAATAAACACCCATGACTGATCTCCTTACTGGTTCCATCACCTTGCAGTCCAAGGGACTCTCAAGAGTCTTCTCCAAAATTACAATTCAAAAGCATCGATTCTTTGGCGATCAGCTTTCTTCACAGTCCACTTCTCACATCTTTACATGACCACTGGAAAAACCATACCCTTGACTAGAAAGACCTTTGTTGGTAAAGTAGTCTCTACTGTTTTAAAATGCTATCAACGCTGGTGGTAACTTTCCTTCCAAGGAGTAAACGTCTTTAAATTTCATGGCTGTGATCAGCATCTTCAGTGATTCTGGAGCCCCAGAAAGCTCTCACCCTGTTTCCATTGTTTCCCCATCAATTTGCTATGAAGTGATGGGACCAGATGCCATGATTTTAGTTTTCTGAATGTTGAGCTTTAAGTCAACTCTTTCCCTGTCCTCTTACACTTTCCTCAAGAGGTGTTTTAGTTCATCTTCACTTTCTGCATAAGGGTGGTGTCATCTGCATATCTGCGGTTATTGGTATTTCTCCCAGCAATCTTGATTCCCGCTTCTGGTTCTTCATCCCAGCGTTCCTCATGATGTACTCTGCATATAACTTAAATAATCAGTGTGACCATATACAGCCTTGACATACTCCTTTTCCTATTTGGAACCAGTCTGTCCCATGTCCAGTTCTGTTGCTTCCTTACCTGCATATAGGTTTCTCAAGAGGCAGGTCAGGTGGTCTGGTATTCCCATCCCTTTCAGAATTTTCTAGCGTTTATTGTGATCCACATAGTCAAAGACTTTGACATAGTCAGTAAAGCAGAAATCGATGTTTTTCTAGAACTCTCTTACTTTTTCCATGATCCAGCGGATGTTGGCAATTTGATCTCTGGTTCCCCTGCATTTTCTAAAACCAGCATGAACATCTGGAAGTTCACCATTCATGCATGCTGAAGCCTGGCTTGTGAATTTTGAGCATGATATTGTTAGCGTGTGAGATGAGTGCAATTGTGCGGTAGTTTGAGCATTCCTTGGTATTGGCTTTGTTTGGGTTTGGAATGAAAACTGATCTTTACCAGTCCTGTGTCCACTTCTGAGTTTTCCAAATTTGCTGGTCTATTGAGTGCAGCACTTTCACAGCATCATCTTTCAGGATTTGAAATAGCTTAACTGGAATTTCATCACCTCCACTAGCTTTGTTCATAGTGATGCTTTCCAAGTCCCACTTGACTTCACCTTCCAAGAAATCTGGCTCTAGGTGATTGATCACACCATCGTGATTAACTTGATCTTTTTTGTACAGATCTTCTGCGTATTTTTGCCACCTTTTTTTAATGATCACCTCAATAGAAAAAAAATGAAACTTTAATAAAATCCAACAAGCATGTGTGATAAAAAAATCTTTCAGAAACTGAACGTAGCAAACATTACCTCAACATAGTAAAGGCATACAAATCCAAACAACTGTGAGGTATCATACACTATTCTGCATGGTGATCATCATAAAATCGACAGTAGGATCCTTCCTTGATGGTCCAGTGGCTAAGACACTATGATTCCAAATCAGGGGTTCCATGTTTGATCCCTGGTCATGGAACTAGACTCCATATGCAGCATTTAAGGCCTGGTGTAACCAAATAATGAAGCAAATGTGTGTGTGTGTGTGTGTGTGATGTGTATATTTATATATACATATAAAATACAATTTAAAAATATAATACAAATATAATTAAAATATATAAATAAAATTAAAATAATATAGAAATATATAATATAAATATAATATGCAAATATTTATATTATAAATTAACAATCATTTTATATATATACACTGGAGAAGGGAATGGCAAACCACTTCAGTATACTTGCCTTGAGAACCCCAAGAATAAAATAAAATTAAAATAATATACAAATTTATAAATATAATATGCAAATATTTACATTATAAATTAACAAACATTTAAAAAATATATATATATATATACACACACACACGCATACACATAAACCTTAAAACAATGAATATAGGAGATGATGTGAAGGAAAGGGAACAGTCTACAGTGTTTTTCAGATCAGTTCATTTCAGTTCAGTCACTCAGTTGTGTCCGACTCTTTGTGACCCCATGAATCACAGCACGCCACTCCTCCCTGTCCATCACCAACTCCCACCAAGATAGAGCAGAGTATGAATATTCTTCAGAAAATTATTAATAAAACTACCATATGTCCAAAATCCCACTGTTTGACATATACAAAGAAGAAGCCACCATTGGAAAAAGAAAAAAAAATGTGCATCCCAGTATCCACTGCAATACCATTTACATTAAACAAGTTATGTAACAATCTAGATGTCCATCTACTGATGAATGGATAAAGAAGTTATGGCACATCCTTAAGGTGAAGCATTTCTCATCCAGATAGAGGAAAATCGTGGATTAGTTCTAGAGATATGGATGTATCTAGAGCCTATCATATACAGTGAAGTAATTTAGAAACAGAAAGTCTAATATTGTAGATTAACGCATATATGTGGAATCTAGAAATCTGGTTCTGAAGAATCTATCTGAAGAGTGGGAAAAGAAATGCATAGTTTAAGAACAGACTTGGACAAAGAAGTGTAAGTAGAGAGTGGCACAATTTGAGCAGGATGCCCTGACATATGTACAATACCAAGTATGGAGTAGTTAGCTGGTGAGAAGCTCCTCCTCAGGGCTCTGGGGTGCCCTAGAGGAGTGGACTGTGGGGTAGCAGAGCAGGCTCAAGAACAGGTGGGAGGGCTGCTCAAAAGGGAGGCTCATGTATATATACTGATAGCCGATTTACATTGTGGTAGAGCAGAAAGTAACAAACATTGTAAAGCTATTATTCTCCAATTTCAAATTGCTTATTAAATTGAAAAATGAGTCAGTCCTTGGCCAACTTGTGCAAGTGGCAAGAAATGCATCACAGTGCACATGTCACGTAAAATATGTACCAGCGCATTTGTCAAGTAAAATCTGCACCAAGGACTGCTTTAGTATGTGTAGACAAACCATAAAGCAAAAACTTAAAATTCCGAGCAAAAATAGAATAAATTTAGACTCTAGACATAAATATTCCTCACTTCATTTGATTCCCATTTTTTTCTTTTATGTTTTTTTTTTCAAGGCAATGGTTTTTCCCGTGGTCATGTATGGATGTGAGAGTTGGACTGTGAAGAAGGCTGACCGCCGAAGAATCGATGCTTTTGAACTGTGGTGTTGGAGAAGACTCTTGAGAGTCCCTTATACTGCAAGGAGATCCAATCAGTCCATTCTAGAGGAGATCAATCCTGGATGTTCATTGGAAGGACTGATGCTAAAGCTGAAACTGCAATACTTTGGCCACCTCATGCGACGAGTTGACTCACTGGAAAAGACTCTGATGCTGGGAAAGGTTGGGGGCGGTAGGAGAAGGGGATGACGGAGAATGAGATGGCTGGATGGAATCACCGACTCTGTGGACATGAGTTTGAGTGAACTCCGGGAGTTGGTGATGGACAGGGAGGCCTGGTGTGCTGTGATTCATGGGGTCGCGGAGAGTCGGACACGACTGAGCGACTGAACTGAACTGAACTGAATATTTTTAAAATTTATTTAATTGGAGGCTAATTATTTTACATTATTTTATTGGTTTCGCCCTATATTGACATGAATCTTCCCTGGGTGCACATGTGTTCCCCATCGTGAAAGCCCCCCACCTCTCTTCTCATGACATCCCTCTGGTTCAACCCAGTACACCAGCCCCGAGTATCCTGCATCATGCATCGAATGTGGACTGGAGATTTGTTTCACATATGATAATATACATGTTTCAATGCCATTCTCCGAAATCATCCCACCCTCACCCTCTTCCACAGAGGTTCTGGGTTGGATGCACATCTCTGGCCTGAGTCACTCAGGTTCAGGTACTTGGGTTTTGCACAAAGGTGCACACTTGATTGGGCCTGCGTTTTGTGCCCTTCCCTGATCTGAGCAGTTCAGGTGACCAGGTGTTCGGCTAGCACAGTCGCTGCGACTTATGATCTCTGTGATCGCTGCTGCTGGGTATTCTGGGTGTACAACCAGTGCACCTTCTCAGGCGTATGTCAACCAGCCAGAAACACAAGAAGTCCTGGCCAGCAATGAAACCTGCCTGCAGTTTGGAATCAGACGCTTTTCTGGGGACACGATTGCCCTCTTCTGGCTCTGACTGCTCTCCCCTGCATGTCTCAGCGGGGGATGGGTTTTCGCAGCTAGTTAATTCTGCTCAGTCCTTTGTTCTGTGAGCGGGTCTGGCGGAGTCTTAGGTTTGGGCTTTTCGCCTTTTCCTGGGGTAGCTATTCCACAGTCTGTTTTTCTATCTCCAGTTAGCTCTCAGATTGCCCTGAGGCATTCAGGCCGGGTCCTCAATGCAGCCTGCCCCTCCTTGCCCAGCCCCGACTTGCTGTTGGTGGATGTGGGCTTCTGTGTTGCTTCTCTTCTAAGAGTTACCATTGGGTAAGTAATCTGTGGGTTTTGATTGTTTCTTTCTTTTTCCTCCCGGTTATGTTGCCCTCTGAGTTTCCAAGGCTCTCCACAGACTTACAAGTGAGAGTGCTTCCTGGTGTTCAGAAACTTCTCTCTTTTTTATGCCTCCCTTCCCGGGACGGAGCTCCCATAACTACCTCTTTTGTCTCTCTTTTTATCTTATGTTTTTTCCCAACTCTTTAGCAGACAATGTGCTGCTTTTCTGGGTGCCTGATGTCCTCTGCCAGCATTCAGTTGTTTTGTGGAATTTGCTCAGTGTTCAAATGTTCTTTTGATGAATGTATTGGGGAGAAAGTGGTCTCCCAATCCTATTCCTCCACCATCTTCTTCCCTCCCTCCATTTGCTTTTTCTTAAAGTAAGGAAGGATTATCAGTTGATGTCACCAATTTATAGAAACATGAATTCCTTCATATTTTAGTACCTATTAGTAAGCCTCTGATATTCAGGACTATCCTAAGTAGGAAATTAGAAATGTAGTTTGAAAGTTGAGGTGCTGTACAAGGATCACTTATTTTAAAATCCTGGAATTTGTTCTACTGATTGGGAAAAATTCACAGCCAAAAACTTGAGAATTGTGTTTTCTTCAGCCAGACTTAATCCTGAGGGGGGCTCAGGATTGGGAACATATTTAATCCCATGGCATATTCATATCAATGAAGGGCAAAATCCACTACAATACTTTAATTATACTCGAAGTAAAACAAATTTAAAAAACTGTTGTATAATAATATTGAATGCCATTTGTCTCAAAACATTTTTGCTTAAAAGACTTAATTGTCTACTATTAGGATAGCCACGAGTGTTCCTTTATTGCTTATTGCTTGGATGTAATTTTACTTGCACACTTATTCTTTTACTTATTTTTATTTATAATTATTATTTTTTATTGGCCACTAATGACAATATTATATTGGTTTTTCAGTACATTGACATGAATCCGCCCCCGCTGTACATGAGTTCCCCTTCTTGAACTCCCCTCTCACATCTCTCCTCCCATTATACTCCCTCCAGCTCAACACCGTGCACCAGCCAAAATCTTCCTACATCCTGCTTCGAACCTGAACTGGTGATTCACTTCACATATGATAATACACATGATTCAATGCCATTCTCCCAAATCATCCCTCTCCCACAGAGTCCAAAGGACTGTTTTATACCTGTGTCTCTTTTGCTGTCTCGTGAATGGGACGACAGAGAATGAGATGGTTGGATGGATTCACCGCCTCGATGGACATGAGTTTGAGTGAATTCCGGGAGTTGGTGATGGACAGGGAGGTATGGCGTGCTGTGATTCATGGGGTCACAAAGAGTTGGACATGACTGAGCGACTGAACTGAACTGAAGTGAACTGATACAGGGTTATCGTTACCATATTTCAAAATTCCATATATATGCATGAATACACTGTATTGGTGATTTTTTTTTTCTGCCTTACTTCACTATGTATAATAGGCTTCATTTTCATCCACCTCATTAGAACTGATTCAATTGTATTCTTTTTAATGGCTGAGTAATACTCCGTTGTGTATATGTACCAAAGCTTTCTTATCCATTGGTCTGCAGATGGACATCTAGGTTAATTCCATGACCTTGCTATTATAAACCGTGCTGCAATGAACATTGGAATACATGTGTCTCTTTCAGTTCTGGTTTCTCAGTGTGTGTGCCCAGGAGTGAGACTGCTGGATTGTATGGCAGTTCTAATTCCAGTTTTTTAAGGAATGTCCACAATGTTCTCTATAGTGGCTATATTAGTGTGCATTCCCACCGACTGTGTAACAGGGTTCCCTTTTCTCCAAACCCTTTCCAGCATTTATTTCTTGTAGACTTTTGGATAGCAGCCATTCTGACTGGTGTGCAATGGTACTTCACTGTGATTTTAATTTGTATTTCTCTGATTATGAGGGATGTTGAGAATTTTTTCACTTGCTTCATAGCCATCTGTATGACTTCTTTGGATAAATGTCTGTTTAGTTCCTTGTCCCATTTTTTGATTGTGTCTTTATTTTTTTTTTTTTTTCTGGAATTGAGCTACAGGAGCAGCTTGTATATTTTGGAGATTAATTATTTTTCAGTTGTTTCAGTGGCTATTATTTTCTCCCATTCTGAAGGCTGTCTTTACATCTTGTTAATGGTTTCCTTTGTTGTGAAGAAGCTTTTAATTTTAATTAGGTCCCATTTGTTTATTTTGCTTTTAGTTCGAATATTCTGGAATGTGAGTCATGGAGGATCCTGCTGTGATTTATATCGGAGAGTGTTTTGCCTATGTTCTCCTCTAGGGTTTTATAGTTTCTGGTCTTATATTTAGTTCTCTAAATCATTTTGTGTTTATTTTTGTGTATGGTGTTAGGAAGTGTTCCAGATTCATTCTTTTACAAGTGTCTGACCAGTTTTCCCATCACCACTTGTTAAAGAGACTGTCTTTTCTCCATTTTATATTCTTGCCTCCTTTATCAAAGATAAGGTGTCCATAGGTGCGTGGATTTATCTCTGGGCTTTCTATTTTGTTCCATTGATCTATATTTCTGTCTTTATGCCAGTACCATACTGTCTTGATGACTGTGGCTTTGTATTAGAGCCTGAAGTCCAGCAGGTTGATTCCCTCAGTTCCATTCTATTTCAGGATTGCTTTGGCTTTCGAGATTTTTTTGTATTTTCATACAAATTGTGAGATTATATGATCTAGCTCTGTGAAAAATACAGTTAGTAGCTTGATAGGGATTGCATTGAATGTATAAATTACTTTAAACAGTATGCACATTTTCACAATATTTAACTTCTAATTCACGAACACAGTATATTTCCCAATCTATTAGTGTCCTATTTTGTTTTTTTCACCAGTGTCTTACAGTTTTCTATATATAAGTCTTCTGTTTTTTAGGTGGATATGCAGGTCAGGAAGCAACAGTTAGACCTGTACATGGAACAACAGACTGGTTTCAAATAGGAAAATGAGTAAGTCAATGCTGTATATTGTCACCCTGCTTATTTAACTTATATGCAGAGTACATCATGAGGAACGCTAGACTTTAAGAAGCACAAGCTGGAATCAAACTTGCTGGGAGAAATATCAAGAACCTCAGATATGCAGATGACACCACCCTTATGGCAGAAAGTGAAGAGGAACTCAAAGGCCTCTTGATAAAAGTGAAAGAGGAGAGTGGAAAGGTTGGCTTCAAGCTCATCATTCAGAAAACGAATATCATGGCATGTGGTCCCATCATTTCATGGGAAATAGATGGGGAAACAGTGGAAACAGTGTCAGACTTCATTTTTTGGGGGCTCCAAAATCACTGCTGATCCTCAATGCAGCCAGAAAATTAAAAGACGCTTACTCCTTGGAAGGAAAGTTATGACCAGCCTAGATAGCATATTAAAAAGCAGAGACATTACTTTGCCAACCAAGGTCCGTCCAGTCAAGGCTATGGTTTTTCTCATTGTCATGTATGGATGTGAGAGTTGGACTGTGATAAAGCAGATCGCCAAAGAATTAATGCCTTTGAACTGTGGTGCTGGAGAAGATGTTTGAGGGCCACTTGGACTGCAAGGAGACCCAAAGAGTCCATTCTAAAGGAGGTCAACCCTGGGTGTTCATTGGAAGGACTGATGCTAAAGCTGAAACTCCATTATTTTGGCCACCTCACGTGACGAGTTGACTCACTGGAAAACAGTTTGATGCTGGGAGGGATTGAGGGTAGGAGGAGACGGGGACAACAGAGGATGAGATTGCTGGATGGCATCACCGACTCGATGGACATGAGTTTGAGTGAACTCCGGGAGTTGGTGATGGACAGGGAGGCCTGGAGTGCTGTGGTTCATGGGGTCCCAAAGAGTCAGACACGACTGAGCGACTGAACTGAACTGATCCCAAAGTATTTTATTCTTTATGTTGCAACAATTTATGGAATAGTTTCCTTAATTTATCTTTCTATTATCTCATTATTAGTGAATAGGAATGCAAGGGATTTCTGTGTGTTGATTTTAAAATTTGCAACTTTACTTTATTCATTGATTAGCCCTAGTATTTTTCTGGTAGATTCTTTAGGGATTTCTGTGTCGAGGGTCATGTCATTGGCGAACTGTGAGGGATTTACATCTTCTTTTCCAGTTTGGATTCCTTTTTATTCTTTTTCTGCTCTGAATGCTGTGACCAAAACTTCCAGAACTATGTTGAGTAGTAGTGGTGAGAGTGGGCACCCTTGTCTTGTTCCTGACTTTAGGGGAAATGCTTTCAGTTTTTCAGCATCGACAATAATGTTTCCTGTGTGTTTGTCATATATAGCTTTAAATATGTTAAGATATGTCCCTTCTATTCCCACCTTCTAGAGGGATTTTATCATAAAGCGGTGTTGAATTTTGTCCAAGGCTTTCTCTGCATCTTTTGAGATAATCATATGGTGTTTTTTTTCCTTTTTGTTAATGTGCTGTATTAGAATGGTTGATTTGCGAATATTGAAGAATTCTTGCATTCCTGGGATAAAGCCCACTTGGTCATGATGTATGATATTCTTAATGTGTTATTCGATTCAGATTGCTAGAATTTTGTTAAGGGATGTTGCATCTATGTTCATCAGTGATATTGGCCTGTAGTTTTCTGTTTTTGTGGGATCTTTGCCAGGTTTTGTGATTATGGTGATGGTGGGATCTAGAATGATTTTGGAAGTTTACCTTCATCAGAAATTTTCTGGGAGAGTTTGAGTAGAATAGGTGTTAGCTCTTCTCTAAATTTTTTGGTAGAATTCAGTTGTGAAGCCCTCTGGCCCTGGCCTTTTCTTTTGCTGGAAGATTTCTAATTACAGCTTCTATTTCCATGCTTGTGATGAGTCTATTAAGATTTTCTACGTCTTCCTGGTTCAGTTTTGGAAGGTTGTACTTTTCTAAGAATTTGTCCATTTCTTCCAAGTTGTCCATTTTATTGCCATATAATTGGTGATAGTAGTGTCTTATGATCCTTTGTATTTCTGTGTTGTCTGTTGTGATCTCTCCCATTTCTTTTCTAATTTAATTGATTTGGGTTTTTTTCTTGTTGTTTTTTGATGACTTTGACTATTGGTTTGTCAATTTTATTTACCCTTTCAAAGAGCCAACTTTTGGCTTTGTTGATTTTCGCTATGGTCTCTTCAGTTTCTTTTGCATTTATTTCTGCCCTAATTTTAATGTTTGTTTCCTTGTACTAACCCTGGGATTCTTCATTTCTTCCTTTTCTATTTGCTTTAGGTGTAGAGATAGGCTATTTAGTTGACTTTTTTCTTATTTCTTGAGGTATGCCTGTAGTGCTATGAACCTCTGCCTAGCACTGCTTTTGCAGTGTTCCATAAGTTTTGGTTTGCCGTGTTTTCATTTTCATTCATTTCTATGCACATTTTGATTTCTTTTTTGATTTCTTCTATGATTTGTTGGTTATTCAGCAGTGTGTTTTTCAGCCTCCATATGTTGGCATTTTTAATAATTTTTCTCGGGTAATTGAGATCAAATCTTACTGCACTGTGGTCAGAAAAGATGCTTGGAATGATTTCAGGTTTTTTTTGTTTGTTTGTTTGTTTTTTTACCAAGCCTAGATTTATGGAGCAGGATGTGATCTATCCTGGAAAATGTTCCGTGTGTGTTTGAGAAAAAGGTGAAATTCATTGTTTGGGGGTGAAATGTCTTATAGATATCCATTAGGTCTAATTGGTCTATTGTATCATTTAAAGTTTGTCTTTCCTTGTTAATTTTCTGTTTAGTTGATCTATCCATAGGTGTGAGTGGGCTATTAAAGTCTTCTATTATTATTGTATTGTTGTTAATTTCCCCTTTCATACTTGCTAGTAATTGTCTTACATATTGTGGTGCTCCTATGTTGGGTGCATATATTTATAATTGCTATATCTTCTTCTTGGATTGATCCTTTGATCACTATGTAATGTCCTTGTTTGTTTCTTTTCACAGCCTTTGTTTTAAAGTCTATTTTTATCCGATATGAGTATTGCTACTCCTGCTTTCTTTAGGTCTCTATTTGAGTGGAATGTCTTTTTCAAGCATTTCACTTTCAGTCTGTATGTGTCCCTTGATTTGAGGTGGGTCTCTTGCAGACAACATATATAGGGGTCTTGCTTTTGTATCCATTCAGCCAGCCTTTGTTTTTTGGTTGGGACATTCAACCCATTTACATTTAAGATAATTATTGATAAGTATGACCCCGTTGCAATTTTCTTTATGTTTGGGGTTCGAGTTTACATACCGTTTCTGTGTTTCCTGTCTAGAGATGATCCTTTAGCATTTGTTGGAGAGCTGGCTTGGTGATGATGAATTCTCTCAGTTTTTCCTTTTCTGTAAAGCTTTTGATTTCTCCTTCGTATTTGAATGAAATCCTTGATGGGTATAGTAACCTTAGCTGTAGGATATTTTATATCATCACTTTAAGTATGTCTTGCCGTTCCTCCTGGCCTGAAGAGTTTCTGTGGAAAGATAAGCTGTTATTTTTATGGGAAAAACTTGTGTGTTATTTGTTGGTTTTCCCTTGTGCTTTTAATGTTTGTTCTTTGTGTTTGATCTTTGTTAGTTTGATTAATGTTTGTCTTGGAGTATTTCGCCTTGGGTTTATCGTGTTAGGGACTCTCTGTGTTTCTTGGAATTGTGTGATTATTTCCTTCCCCATTTAAGGAAGTTTTCAACTATTATCTCCTCAAGTATTCTCTCATGGTCTTTCTTTTTGTCTTTTCTTCTGGGACTTCTATGATTCCAATATTGGGGAATTTAAAATTGTCCCAGAGGTCTCAGAGATGGTCCTCACTTATTTTCAATCATTTTTCTTTTTTCCTCTCTGAATCATTTATTTCTACAATTCTGTCTTCTAGGTCACTTATCAACTGTTTTCTGCCTCCGTTATTCTACTGTTGGTTCCCTCCAGACTCTATCTGATTTCATCTATTGCATTATTCATTGTATATTGACTCTTTTCTATTTCTTCAAGATCCTTATTAAACCTTTCTTGCATCTTCTTGATCCTTGTCTCCAGGTTATTTATCTGTCACTCCAGTTTGTTTTAAAGATTTTAAATCATTTTCACTATCAATATTCGAAATTCTTTATCAAGTAGATTCCCTATATCTTACTCTTTTTTTTTTTTTTTTTTGAGTGCACATTTATCCTGTTCCTTTACTTTCTGGATATTTCTCTGCCACTTCGTCTTGCTTATATTGCTCTGTTAGTGGTGCCATTTCCGTCTTCTGGCAGTGTATGGATATTTCTTTATTGTGTAGTTTCATCGCTGTGTGGCCTTGGAAGGACAGCATGTCAAGGTTGCCTGGTTCGGGAAAATTGTGTCGGTGTTCTGCGGGGTGGAGTTGGAATTCTTCCCTCTGTAGCGCAATGAAGTGTCCAGTAATGAATTATGAGATGTCATTGGGGTTGGAGTGGCTTTGGGCAGCCTTTATATTGAAGATCAGGTCTATTCTCCTGTGTTGCTGGAGAATTAGCTTGGTATGTCTTTCTCTGGAACTTGTTGACCCTTGGGTGGTGCCTGGTTTCAGTGAAGGTATGGAGGCATTTGATGAGCTCTTGTCAATTAATGTTACCTAGAACAGAAGTTCTCTGGTGTTCTCAGGATTTGGACTTAAGCCTCTGCCTCTGGTTTTCAGTCTTATTCTTGCACTAGACTCAAGACTTCTCCATCTGTCTCTTCCATTTAAGTTCCTTCTGTTTAAGCTTCTTCTGTTTGATGGTTTCTTTGGTGTCTATTTCCTGTCCTGACACAACGGCTGTGGTAGACAGTTTTTTAAACTCACCTGTTCGGTAGTACTGTGGGGAGGGAGGTAAGCTGCAGACAAATATCAGTGGCATCAGTGGGGAGTGCTTGAAGTGTCTTGGATACACTGGGTTTGCCCCCGCTCACAGCGTGTTTGCTGTCCCAGTCTACATTGCACAGGCTTTAAGTTACTCTACCGGGAAGCATCCGAGGCCGGCACTGGGTTGGATGTACATCCCTGCTCTAAGCCGCTCAGGTTCTGGTTCTCAGATACTCCACAAAGGTGCAGACTTGGTTGGGCCTGCGTTTTGTGCCCTTGCCCGGTCTGAGCAGCTCAGGTACCAGGTGTTTGACCAGCACAGTCGCTGTGACTTATTGCCTCCCCCGTCACTGTTGCTTGGTTTTCCGGGTGTACAATCAGTGCACCTTCTCAGGCGGATATCGACCGGCCAGAACCCAAGAAGTCTTGGTTAGCAAAGAAGCCTGCTTACAGCTTGATATTGGATGCCTCTCTGGAGCTGAGATTGCCTACTTCCAGCTCTGGCTGCCCTTCCCTGCCTGTCTCAGCGTGGGATGGTGGATGGGCTGACCTCAGCAGGCTAGCTCAGTTCAGTCCTTTGTTCTATGAGAAAGTCTGGCATTGTCTTAGCTTGGGACATTTTGCCTTTCACGGGGTAGCTATCCCTCAGTCTGCTTAGCTATCTTAAGTTAGCTCCTTCAGATTGCCCTCAGTGTTTTCAGGACCAGTCCTTACTCTAAGGGACGCAGCCCGTGCCTACCTTCCCAGTCCCCGCTTGCTAGTTGGGGGTGTGGGCGGCTGCGCTGCTTCTCCCCTGGAGTTACTGCTGAGCATGTAGTCTGTAGATTTTAATTATTTATTTATTTTTCCTCCACGTTATGTTGACCTCTGAGGTTCCAAAGATTGCCACAGATTCACTAGTGAGTGTTTCCAGGTGTTTGGAAACTTCTCTGTTTTTTAAGCCTCCCATCTCTTGATGTACCTCCATCCCTCCCTCTTTTGCCTCTCTTTTTAGCTTTTATGTTATTTCTTACCTCTTTTCCAAGACAATGGTCTGCTTTTCTGGGTGCCTGATGTCCTCTACCAGCATTCAGAAGTTGCTTTGTGGGATTTACTCAGTGTTCAAATGTCCTTGAATGAATTTGTGGCGGAGAAAGTTGTCTCCCCATCATATTCCTCCTCCATCATCCTGTTTCCTCCCTCACACTAATACTTAAAATTTATTCAATTCTAAGCTTTGTTTCTTTCAGAGTCTACAGTTCCCATATTTTAAAAAAATTCATTAAACCATCTTCTATTATATCACCTTAGTTGTTATTTGTTACTACTTTCTTTAAGTATATTAGAGTGATTTGTAGAAGTAACTCTAGAGATATTGAGTGTCATTGTTCAGTCAACAAGTTGTCTTCAACTGTTTTTTGACGCCATGGACTGTTGCACAACAGGCCTCTCTATCTTTCATTATCTTCCAGAGTTTGTTCAAATGCATACCTATTGTATTTCTGATACAGTCCAACCATCTCATCATCTATTACTCCCTTCTTCTCCTGCCATCAGTCTTAAAAAGCATCATAGACTTTTCCAGTGAAGGGACACTTTGCATCAGCTGGCCAAAACTGAAGTTTCAACTTCATCATTAGGCCATCGAATGAATACTTAGGGTTGATTTCCTTTAGGATGAATTGTTTTAATCTCCTTGCAGTCCAAGGGACCCCTAAGAGTCTATTTCTTGGGGATTCAATATCACTGCAGATGGTGATTGTAACCATGAAATTAAAAGACCCTTTCTCCTTGGAAGGAAAGTTACAACCAACCTAGATATCATATTAAAAAGCAGGGGCATTCCTTTGCCAACAAAAGTCCATCTAGGCAAGGCTGTGGTTTACTCAGTGGTCATGTATGAATGTGAGAGTTACACTGTAAGAAAAGCTGAGAGACGAAAATTTGATGCTTTCTGACTGTGGTGCTGGAGAAGACTCTTGAGCGTGCCTTGGACCGCAAGAAGATCCAACCAATCCATCCTAAATGAGATCAGCCCTGGGTGTGCATTGGAATGTCTCATGGTGAAGCTGAAACTCCAATAGTTTAGACAGCTGATGCTAAGAGCTGACTCATTGGAAAAGACCCTGATGCTGGGTAAGGTTGAGGGCAGGAGGAGAATAGAATGGCAGAGGATGAGATGTGTGGATGGCATTGCCTATCAATGGACATGAGTTGGGGTGGTCTCTGGGAGTTAGTGTTGGACAGGGAGGCCTGGTGTGCTGCGGTTCGTGGGGTCAAAAAGAGTTGAACACGACTGAGTGACTGAACTGAATTGAAGTTTCTTCGGCAGCAGCACAGTTGAAAGCCATAGAATGTCCTCTCAGTCTTCTTTATATCCCAGCTCCCACATCTGCACATGACTACTGGATAAACAACAGGGGTTTGTGAAGTGGAGGCCTTTGTTACCAAGGTGAATGTCTCTTCTAAATACAATGTTTAGGTTTGCATAGAGTTTTCTCCAAGAAGAAATTGTCTTTTACTTTGATGACAGCCCTTCACCAAAGTGGAAAGAATGTGGTCCACTGGAGAATGGAATGGCAAACCACTTCAGTATTCTTGCCTTGAGGACCCAATGAAAACCATGAAAACAAATAGAAAGGACACTGAAAGATGAACCATCGGTAGCTGCCCACTATGCTTCTAGAGGTCAGTGGGTAAATAACTCCAGAAATAATGAAGCAATCGATTCAAAACAAAATCTACAACCAGTTGTGAACGGGACTGGTGATGGAAGCAGGGTTTGATGATGTCAAGAGCAATATTGCAAAAGAACCTGGAATGTTAGGTCCATCAATCAAGGCAAATTGGAAGTGGTCAAACAGGAGATGACAAGAGTGAACACTGACATCCTAGGAATCAGTGAACTAAGATGGACTGGAATGGGAGAATTTAACTCACATGACCATTATATCTATTATTGTGGGCAGGAATCTCTTTGAAGAAATGGAGTAGCCATCATAGTCAACAAAAGAGTCCAAAATGCAGTACTTGGGAGCAATATCAAAAACGACAGAATGAACTCTGTTCTTTTCCAAGGCAAATGATTCAATATCATGGTAATCAAAATCTATGCTCTGATCAGTAACACTGAAGAAGCTGAAGTTGAAAGTTCTGTGAAGACGTACAAGACCTTCTAAAACTAACAAAAAAGAAGATGTCCTTTTCAGTATAGGGGACTGGAAAGCAGAAGTAGGAAGTCAAGAAACACCTAGAGTACCTGGCAAATTGGCTGTGAACTACAGAATGAAGCAGGGCAAAGGCTAATAGAGTTCTGCCAAGAGAACGCATGGGTCAAGCAAACACCCTCTTCCAACAACACAAGAAAAGACTCTACACATGGACATCACCAGATGGTCGACACTAAAATCAGATTGATTATGTTTTTGCAGCCAAAATAAAGAAGCTCTATACAGTCAGCAAAAACAAGACAGGAAGCTGACTGTGGCTCAGATCCTGAACTCCTTATTGCCAAATTAAACAGAAGTTGAAGAAACTGGAGGAAACCACTAGACCATTCAAGTATGACCTAAATCAAATCCCTTATGACACTACACTGAAAATGCAAATTAGATTTAAGGTACTAGATTTGATTGACTGAGTGCCTGATGAGCTATGGATGAAGGTACCTGACAGTGTACAGGAGACAGGGATCATGACCATCCCCAGGTAAAGAAATGCAAAAAAAAAAAAAAAAATGAATGGCTCTCTGAGGAGGCCTTATAAATAGCTATGAAAACAAGGGAAACAAAAAGCAAAAGAAAAAAGGAAAGATATATCCATTTGAATTCCAATTTCTAAAGAAAATCAAGGAGAGAAAAGAAAGCCTTCCTCAGGAATCAGTGCAAAAAAAGAAGGGAAACAATAGAATGGTAAAGACGGGAGATCTCTTCAAGAACATTGGAGATCCCAAGAGAACATCTCATGGAAAGAACGGCTCAATAAAACACAGAAACGGTAGGGAAATAACTGAAACAGAAATTATTAAGGAGCGGTGGTAAGAATACACGGAACTTTACAAAAAAGATCTTCACGATCCAGATAATCACAATGGAGTGATCACTCATCTAGAGCCATATATCTTGGAATGTGAAGTCAAGTGGGTCTTAGGAAGCATCACTACGAACTAAACTAGTGTAGATGGTGGAATTTCAGTTGAGCTTCCTCAAATCCTGAAAGATGATGCTTTAAAAGCGCTGCACTCAATATGACAGCTAATTTGGAAAATTCAGCAGTGGCCACAAGACTGGAAAAGGGTAATATATTTTCAATCCCAAAGAAAGGCAATGCCATAGAACATGCAACCTACCGCACAATTTCGCTCATCTCACACACTAGTAATAGTAAAATAATGCTCTATATTCTCCAAGCCAAGCTTCAGCAATACGTGAACTGTGAACATCCAGATTTTCAACCTGGTTTTAAAAACAACAGAGGAACCAGAGATCAAATTGCCAACATCTGATGGATCATCGAAAAAGGAAGAGAGCTCCAGAAAAGCATCTATGTCTTCTTTACTGACTATGCCAAGCCCCTGACTGCGTGGATCACTATAAAATGCGGAAAATTGGAAAGAGATGGGAATACCGGACCACCTGACCTGCCTCTTGAGAAACCTATATGCAGGTCACGAAGCAACAGAACTGGACATAGAACAACAGACTGGTTCCAAATAGGAAAAGGAGTACGTCAAGAATGTATAGTATCACTCTCCTTATTTAACTTATATGCAGAGGATATCATGAGAAGTGTTGGGCTGGAGTAAGCACAAGCTGGAATCAAGTTTTCTGGGTGAAATATCAATAACCTCAGATATGCCAATGATACCTCCCTTTCAGCAGAAAGTGAAAAATAACTAAAGAACCGCATGATGACATTGAAAGAGGATAGGGAACAATTCGCTTAAATCTCAACATTCTGAAAACTAACATCATGGTATACAGTCCCATTGCTTCATGGCAAAAGGTAGGGAAACAGTGGAAATCGTTACTCACGGTTTCTTAGGCTCCAAGATTGCTGCAGATGGTGATTGCTGCCATAAAATTAAAAGACGCTTACTCCTTGGAAGGAAAGTTATGACCAGCCTAGTCAGCATATCAAAAAGCAGAGGCATTACTTTGCCAACAAAGGTCCATCTAGTAAAGGCTATGGTTTCTCCAGTGGGCATGTATGGATATGAGAGTTGTACTATAAAGAAATCTGAGTGCTGAAGAATTGATGCTTTTGAACTGTGGTGTAGGTGAAGACTCTTGAGAGTCCCTTGGACTGCAGGGAGATCTACCAGTCCATCCTAATGGAGATCAGTCCTGGGTGTTCATTGGAGTGATTGATGTTGAAGATGAAATTGCAATACTTTGGCCACCTGATGCGATTAAGTGACTCACTGGGAAATTTCCTGAGGCTGTGAAATATTGAGGGCAGGAAAGAGAAAGTGATGACAGAGGATAAGATAATTGGATAGCATCACCAACTCAATGGACATGAGTTTGCATAAACTCAAGGAGTTGGTAATGGACAAGGAGGCCTGGTGTGCTGTGGTTAATGGGTCACAAAGAGTCGGATATGACTGAGTGATTGAAGTGAGCATTACATATAATTTAAATAAACAGAGTGACAATATGTAGCCTTGTCATAATCCTTTCCCTAATTGGAAGCAGTCTGTTGTTTTCCATCCAGTTCTCACTGGTGCTTCTTGGTCTGCATACAGATTTCCTAAGAGGCAGGTCGGGCGATCTGCTGTTGCTATCACTTTAAGAATTTTCCACCGTTTGTTGTGATACACACAGTCAAAACCTTTGTTATAAACAATGAAGTAGAAGAATATGTTTATTTGTTTGTTTGTTCCTGGAACTGTCTTGTTATTTTCATGATCCCAAGGATTTTGGATATTTGATTTGTGGTTCCTCTTACTGAGAACATAAACACTGGACATACTGATTTATACCTGGAGCCCTGAGGGAAAATCAGTGCCACTTGCTCATGGTCATATTTCCTACCAACACGAAGGTGACACAAGATCTTCAGCATCATTAACGTTTCTATGAAGTTCTGGGAAATGAGTTCTTTAAAAACAAACAAGCAAACAGGCAAGAAAACAAAAGTGAAACCCTTGAAAACTGACTGGGTCATACACAGAGATTTCTGTCCCACTTCTCTGAGCTCTACTTTGTCTATCTACCTATTTCTCCATCTTTAGCTGTTAAAAGGAGATAAAGAAGGGAAATTCTGTTGTTTTACAAAAAATGAGCTTCACTGAATTATAAGGTAGGTCAGGTTTCGAGGTTTACCTTTTCCTTTAATTTGTATCTGCCTTGCTGTGATCATGAGAGTCCAAAATATTTCAACCATTTCTCATTCACAATGGTATCTTTGGAATTTCAGAAAGATTCACTGGAGCAAAGAGCCTGTATAATTTATTTTGTGTTGAAAGAGATGCAAGAAAATCATGGATAATATTTTTATTCATTGTATACATCTAAGAGTGGAGTAGGAAATGGCCACAGAAAGCAACTATCTTGTCTGGTAAATCCCATGAGCAGAGGAGCCTGGTGTTCTACATTCCATTTCGTTGCAGAGTTGGACAAGACTGAACATACAAACAAACATGTAACTTAGAGTCAGATGCAATTGTGTTCTATATATTCTCTCATAGGACTTTGTGTCACTCACACTGAAGTGCTTAACATTTTTCTAAATTATCTCTGTGACTTTATTAAAGTCCACAGGCTGTTTCTTTACCTTGAAAAAAAGAGAAAAAGAAGAAGAAATAAATGAAAATGTATCCTATGTGGAGAGTCTTATGCTTCTTTTTCTCCATCCAAGATTTGAAACTTCTTTCCTAGTATATGAAATAAAGACACTATTTTGACTTGATAGAAATTGGTCTACTGGGACGTTTCTTTCCTATTTGGGAATGATAAACTCTAATTTACGTTTTCCCTTGTCTGGACCAGTAAGGAGCACAACGGAAAGATCTGGCACTGAAAGGAAATGATAATCTTGATACCCATATATATCTCTTCCTTTCTAGAAACAGGCTGCTTTAGGCATTGAACAGGTCTGTCGTAGAACAAAAGAACCCCAAGAACTTTGCACCTCACATACGTGTGGCTTTGTGTGCTGTCTTTCCCATGCTGTCTCATCATTTTTAAAGTCATATGTGAAAGGGCTTATTAGTTCCATCGTATTACCCACTTCTTTCCATAGCAAGAGTGAGCATATTCCTCATATTCTTTCCCACGAGTTACATGACCTTTACCAAGAATTTTTCAGGAAGGCTGAGACTCCATTTTCTGATGGCGTTGTCAGTATTAGTGAAGTTTTCCAGGCCTTTTTAGCATATTTGTCTATTTCACACTTTAATGAGATTGATAATAGGTCATGAGGGTTGTTCAGTTGCCTTCGTGAGCAATAGATAAGTACTTATGGAGGCACCTGGTGCTCAGGGGAACATGGAGATGATGTTAGCAAGAAGAAAGTATGGGCTCCACAGTGACATATTTGAAGGCCTCAGTCACAGTGGGTGAGACTACTCATTGCTACAGTAAAAGAAAAGTGGATGGCAAGGAAGTTATAAGCATTCATCTCATGAGCCTAAGGCAGAAGTTTGAATGTCCGGTTTAGATTTGAGATCAAGCTGATTCATCCCCACTAGGCTGGGTATCGATGAGTGGATAGAGTCTATGAGAGTTAGCTGAGAGAAAATAAAATTTTTTTTACTGTAATACAAGTGAACTATTTTCGTGGTTACTGAATTCCCATCAGAGCTTCCTCCACACTACTATGTCAGTCAGCCATCTCATGGACTCGTCCTTCTGGTTTGTCCCACAGCAGCACTTTTGCATGCCTTGCTTCATGTAATGAGCTTCAACTGGTTATCTGTTCTCCATATGATAATATAAATGTTTCAGTGTTTCATGCTTCAATGCTATTCTTTCCTAGTATCCCACCCTCGCCATATCCCACATAGTCCCGAATTCTTTTCTTTATATAAGTGTCACTTTTATTGTCTCGCTTATGGCATCGTTGTTACTTCTTTCTAAATTTCATATATAAGGTTTCATATACTATGTTGGTGTTTCTCTTTCTGGCTTGCTTCCCTCTGTATAATAGGCTGCAGTTTCATCCACCTCATAGCACTGACTCAAACACGTCCTTTTTTTAATAGCTGAATATTCCATTGTGTATATGACAGCTTCATTCTTAACCATTGATCTTCAAAGTGGACATCAAGGTTGTTTCAATTTCCAAGCTATAGTAAAGAGTGCTGCAATGAACATTGGAGTACATATGTTTCATTGAATTCTAGTTGTCTTGGTCTGTATGCCCAGAAGTGGGATCACTGGGTCATAAGGTAATTCTCTTTCCGTTTATTATTTTTTTTTTTGTAAGGAATCTCCACACTATCCTCCATAGTGCCCATACTAGTGTGCCTTCCCACCAACAACGTAAGAATGTTCCCTTTCTCCGCTCCCTTTTCAGCATTGCTGGATTGTAGAGTTTTTTGATGGTAGTTTTTAATGGTAGTTTTTTGACCAGTGTGAAATGGTACCTCACTGTAGTATTGATTTGAGTTTCTCTGATAATGAGTGATGTGGAGCAGATTTTCAGGTGTTTGTTAGACACCTGTATGTATCCTTTGGAGAAATCTCTTTAGATCTTTGTCCCACTTTTTGATTGGATTACTTATTTTTCTGGTATTGAACTGCATGAGCTGCTTGTATATTTTGGAGACTAATTTGATGTCAGCTAATTTTTTTACTATTATTTTCTCCCATTTGGAAGGCTGCCATTTCACCTTGCTTATTGTTTCCTTCATTGTGTAAAACTTTTAAGTTTAGTGATGTCCCATGTTTGTTTTTGTTTTTATTTCTGTCACTCAGGAGGGTCACAGAGAATGATACTGTGATTTGTGTTAGAGTCTGTTCTGTCTATGTTTTCCTCTGAGAGTTGTATAGTTTCTAGACTTATGTTTATATGTTTAATCCATTTTAAGTGTATTGTTGTATAGGGTGGTAGAATGTTTTTTAGCACCATTCTTTTACAGTTGTTGACAGTTTTCCCCAGCAGCGCTTTTTAAAGTGGTTTTCTCTCCTCCATTATATATTTTTGCCTCTTTTGTCAAAGATAAAGTGTCCATATGTGTGTGGATATATCTCTGGGCTTTCTATATTGTTCCATTGATCTGTATTTTTGTCTTGTGCAGGTACCTTTCTTTCTTGATGACTATAGCTCTATAGTATAACCTGAAGTCAGGCAGGTTGATCCCACTATATCCATTCTTCTTTTTCAAGATTGCTTTGGCTATTAAAGGTTGAAATTGTTTGTTCTTGTTCTGTGGAAACAACAACAACAACAGCAACAACACTGTTAGATAGTGGTGAACATATTGTGTTTTGGCTAGTGTACTCATTTTCACGTATTGATTCTTCTGATCTAAGAACTTGACATACTTCTCTGTCTGTTTCTATTATCTTTATTTGTGCAGTGTTTTAGGTTTCGATATATAGATTCAGGTCTTTTGTTTCTTTAGGTAAATTTATTCCTAAGTACTTTATACTTCTCTTTTCAATGGAGAATGGGAATTTTTCCCATTAAAATTCTGAAGCATTATCAGTTAATGGGTCAGAGAGTTCTTTAACAGTTTCCTTTCCCTGAGAACCTGGGTATGAACAGTAGGCTTCTTTTGAACTTGAAAGCTTATTTTCAAGAGGCAGTGGTATATGTCTTTTCAAGGTTTTCTCTAACAGCATGCCATAAAGCAGGTAACTTCAGTAAATGTTTTCTTATACTTTCAGGCTCTAGCCAGTAATAAAAGGGTTACCAGATTTGCTTTCTTCTGAGGCCTCTTTTGGATGGTGACACATCATCACATGGCTTTGTCTTCACATATAAATGTCTCTGTGTTTTTTGTGTCTGCTCTCCTTTCCTGATAAAAACCTTGTCCTGTATATCAAAATATCTACCTAAAAACCCTATTGGCAAAAAGGTTCAGAAAGAAATTACACATTGCTCATAATTTTGACTCTGTACAAAGTACAGTAAGTTCAGTTCAGTCACTCAGTCATGTCCGACTTTCTTTGACCCCGTGAATCACAGCATGCCAGGCCTCCCTGTCCATCACCAACTCCTGGAGTTCACTCAAACTCATGTCCATCGAGTCGGTGATGCCATCGGCTTCAAAATACATATTTTGAGAGGACAACATTATTCTACAATATTGATTTTCTTCTTTTCACTTGTTACCGGTCTATACTAATCTGTCTCTGAGTGTTCACCCCACTAATCAGATCTACCCAACTGAGAATGCAGATTCTTAAGAAAAAGAGGTTCTTTGGGATTAATACAATTATAAACAACACTTAGAGTTTCTTGCCAATCTCCATATCCTCTCCATAAAGGCATTAGGTAAAGAAAAAATTTATTTTGTATAAGTATTAAACCAAACTGTGATGCACATATACAAACTACAAAATTGATGTAAAGTCAAAATACTATATTTTATATATGTATACTAGCAAAATATAATATATGTATAATAGCAAATCAGTTCATTAAAATATTTTCAAAGTTATAAGTATTCTTCAAATAGACCTGATTACATCTGTCACAGTAATTTGGTCCTTAATTAGCTTCATATTCGGGGTAGCCATCAGGTTTTGTTAATTTGTTTTTATTATTATCATTATTTTAAATGTATTTATTTTAATTAGAGGCTGATTAGTTTACTATATTGTATTGGTTTTGCCATACACTGACATGAATTCGCCTCGGGTGTACACATGTTCCCCATCTTGACCCCACACCCACCTCGCTCCCCATCCCATCCCTCTGGTTCATCCCAGTGCACCAGCTAATTTGTTTTATACTAGAAAATGATAAACTTCTCATGTACACATGAGAGAAAGTGGTTTTGAAATGAGGCACTCTCTCATCCACCTAACTGAGACATAAGATGCTACTGCTAATAAATACCTATTGTTAGACTGTTATTTCTAAAGATTGGGGTTAAAATACTAGAGGTTTTCATTGCAGAGCAATGCAAGATGTGTGGCTTATGCCTTTAATTACAGAAAACTCCTCAGCTTTCAACACAGCTCACTTAGAGGAAAGGTAAGTGAGGGTTGTGATTAGGTGTTGCAAATATCTTGCTGTCAGATCCTGTTATTGAGGTAAGGTCATGGTCAGGTAATACTGTTTCTGTAAACCTGTACTGAAGCAAATATCAATCCGTAACCTAAAAGGAAATATCCTAAAATGACTTTCATCATCCAACATCCTGGTTACGAGGATGGTTTCCCTCTGAAGGCTGGTTATCCTGTCTGGGTGCAGGCTAGATCTCAACGTCTGGTCTTGGTTCTCCAATCAGTGCCCAGTCCCAGCTGAAGGGGAAGCTGTGTGTTCTCCGTTTCCTTCTCTTTCCAAGGTTCTCATACATTGTCCAGTCATTTTAATGAGTGACTCAAGTGCCCGAAACTCAGTTGGCCCGCGGTATTCTCATACTATCCAAAAGGGGGCTGGGTGTCATAGACTGTTACCCCTACGGTTTGCCACAACTATTAGGTCATGGAGGTGAGCATCAGACATGTTGGCTACTTCTTCGAACCCTGGTGAAGGCCAGTGAATGGCTCCATCAAGGGATCTGGGCCTCTGAAATACATAGCCTTTTGCCTTTCCTGAAGGTCTGCCTTTCACTACCCGGCCCTAGGGTAGAAGGCCTAGAAGGTCCTGAGCAATGGGAGCAATATATATTCTACTACACACCATTGAGAGTGTGACTGTGGTTGGAGTTGCATTTCCAACTTCTCTAATAAAATGAGCTAAGATCTGCAGATCTATGTCCGTCCTGTCTCTATTAGAACATCTTCCTTGAAGAAATATTTGACCTATGATACAAGTTGGTAACTTGAACAATTGTGCTCAATTTTGAATAAGCTCAGATAACAATTTTCAACTCACTTTTCCTAAATTCACATGTTTAACTAAAACCATCAGGTGATTAAAGTTTCTGTTATCTTGTAACTGAAATATTTCACTTACCATCATGTTCTCAACGACCAAAATATTGCAAATGGTGGAACAATTTATTTGTTCACTGCTTGAGGTACAATTGACTTGTAATATTGCTTTAAGAAATTTTATTTTATAAAAATTGTACAATCTTCTCTTATTTTTTGTAATATATCAAAATGAATGACACTTCTGTGTACATAAATCCCTGAATTTTTAGACTTCCTTCACATTTAGGTCATCAGAGAGCACCAAGTGGAATTCTTTTATTTTCTTTACTCCTTTTTCATAATTTAGTTTAAAAAATTAAGTGGACGATAATCATAATCGAATATTGGGATGGTTTTTGTAATATACACATACTTATGACCCATAATTATACAAGAAGAAGGTCAATTAGCATTAAAGAAAGCCAGTGCCAAAGAATGTTTACACTACCACACAATTGCAATCATCTTACACACTAGCAAAATAATGATCGAAATTCTCCAGACCAGGCTTCAACAGTACATAAACCATGAATTTCCAGGTGTTCAAGTTTGATTTTTGAAAGGCAGAGGAACCAGAAATCAAATTTGTTGCTTTTGGATCAGCAACACAGGAAGAGTCCAGAAGAAAAAATTCTACTTCTGCATCGTTGACTACACCAAACCTTTGACTATGGGTCACAACAAACTATGGAAAATTCCTCAGGAGATAACAATACCAGACCACCTGACCTGCCTCCTGAAAAATCTGTATGCAGATCAAGACGCAAGTTAGAACTGGAAATGGAAAGACAATCTGAATCCAAAGGGAAAGGAGTACGTCAAGGCTGTATACGGATATGCTGCTTATGTAAATTATATGCAGATTACATCATGAGAAATGCCAGGTTGCATAAACACACCCTGGAATCAAGATAGCCAGGTGAAATATCAATAATCTCTTATCTGGAGATGGAACCAAGTTTATGGCAGAAAGGGAAGACGAACTAAAGAGCCCCTTGATGAAAGTGAAAGTGGAGAGTGAAATAGATGACATAAAACTCAAAATTCAGAAAATAATGATCATGGCCACCGATACCATCACTTCATGGCAAATAGAAGGGGAAACAATGGAAAGAATGAGAGTTTTTTTTTTTTTTTTTTTTTGGCCAGGGGTGGGGTTTGGGGAGTGGAGGTGTATTCAAAATCACAGCAGATTGGGAATGCAGCTGTAACATTAAAAGATGCTTTCTCTTTGGAAGAAAAATATGACCAAACTAGACAGAATATCAAACATCAGAGAGATTACTTTCCAAAATATTTCTGTCTAGTCAAAGTTATGGTTTTGCCAGTAGTCATGTAGGGATGGGAGATTTGGACTATAAAGAAAGCCAAAGAATTGATGCTTTTGAATTGTGATGATGGAGAAGTGGCTTGAGAGTCTTTTGGATTGTAAAGAGATCCAAGGAGTCCATCCTAAAGGAAATCAGTCCAGAACATTCATTGGAAGGCCTGATATTGCAGCTACGACCCAATATTTTGGCCACATGGTGTGAAGAACTGATTCATTTTTAAAAGACCTTGATGCTGGGAAAAGTTCAAGGTGGGAGGATAACAGTAGACAGAAGATGAGACGATTGGAGAGCATCGCCGACTTAATGAACATGAGTTTGAGTAAACTCGATGAGTTGGTGATGGACAGGGAGGACTGACATGCTGCAGTGCATAGGGTCATAAAGATTTGTCAATGACTGAGCCACTGAACTGCACTGAACTGAGCGTGGCTCTACCCATCAGAAAAAGAACCAGTTTCCCTTAGTCAGTCGTTCCCATCAGGAAGCTCCCATAAACACTTGAACTTATCCATCAGAAGTCAGAGCGAATGAAAACCATAATCTCAGAAAACTAGCCAAATTGATCACATGGGATACAGCCTTGTCTAACTCACTCAATGAAACTATGTGCCATGCTTGTAGGGCCACCCAAGATGGACGGGTCATGGTTATGGTTTCTGACAAATTGTGGTCCTTGGAGAAGGGAATGGAAAACCTCATCAGTATTCCTGCCTGAAGAACTCCATGAGCAGCATGTAAAGGCAAAATATAGCATACTGAAAGACAAACTCCAAGGTTGGTAGCTGCCCAATATGATATGGGAGATCAGTGCAGAGGAAACTGTAAAAAGAATGACGCGATGGAGCCAAAGCCAAAACAGTACCCAGTTGCAGATGTGACTAGTGATGGAAGAACACCCCGATGCTGTGAAGAGCAAGATTGCATAGGAACGTTAAAGGTTAGGTCCATGAATCAAGGAAAATAGGAAGGGGTCAGAACGGCGACATCAAGAGTGAACATTGACATTTTAGGGATCAGTGAACTAAAATGGACAGGAATGGATGAATTTAACTCAGATTACCATTATATCTACTACAGTGGGAAAGAAACCCTCAGAAGAAACGGAGTAGCCATTATAGTAAACAAAAGAGTCTGGAATGTAGTATTTGGTGGCAATCTGAAAACCGGCAGAATGATCTCTGTTTCTTTCCAAGGGAATCCATTCAATAGCACAGTAAACCAAGTCTGCCCTGACCAGTCATGCTGAAGTAGCTGAATTAGAACGATTCTATGAAGACCTACAAGACTTTCTAGAAGTAACAGAAAAGAAAAATGACTTTTCCATCACAGGGAAAGGAATGCAAAAGTAGGAAGTCAAGAGATACCAGGGGTAACAGGCAAATTTGGCCTTAGATTACAAAATGAAGTCTTCCAAATGTTAGCAGAGATTTGCCAAGAGAACACACTGCTAATGGCAAGCACCCTTTTCTGGGAACATGAGAGAATACTAAAAATGTATCTCATAATATGGTTAATACTGAAGTCACATTGACATTTTCTTCACAGCCAAAGATGCAGAAGATCTGTAGAGTCGGCAAAGCAAGACTGGGAGTGGACAGTGGCTCAGGACATGAATTCCTTATTGCCAAAGCAAAAATTAAATTGAAGAAAGTAGGGAAAACCACTAGATCATTCAGCTATGTCCTACATGAAATCCCTTATGATTACATGGTGAAACTGACAAGTAGATTCAAAGGATTAGATCTGATACAAAGAATGCCTGATGAACTATTGAGAGAGGATTGTGACATTGTACAATAGGCAGTGATCAAGACCCTCCTCAAGAAAAATACATAAAGGCAAAATGGTTTGCTGAAGATGCCTTACAAATAGATGAGAAAATAAGCTGAATCAAAGGAAAAAATTAAAGATATAAAAATCTGAATGCAAAGATCCAAGGAATTGGAAGGAGTGATAAGAAATCACTTTTTCAGTGATTAATGGTAAGGAATAGAGGAAAATAATGGAATGGGAAAGACTAGAGACCTCTTCAAGAAACTTAGAGCTACCAAGGAAACATTTCATGCAGAGATATTCAACATAAAGACAGAAATTGCATGGACCTCAATGAAGCGGAAGATATTAAGAAGAGGTGGCAAAGTTACACAGAAGAACTATATTAACAGAATCTTCATGACCCAGATAACCGCGATGATGTGATCACTCACCTATAGCCAGTCCTCTTGGAATGTGAAGTCAAGCCATCCTTATGAAACTTCACTATGAACAAAACTACTGAAACTGATGAAATTCCAGTTCAGCTATTTCATAGCCTGAAAAATGATCATCTCTAAGTGCTGTATTCAGTATGCAAGGAATTTGGAAAACTAAGCAGTGGCCACAGGACAGGAAACATTTAGTTTTTATTCCATTCCAAAAAATGGCAATTCCACAAACTGTTCCCACTGGTAAATAGATGGGGAAAGAGTGGAAACAGTGTCAGACTTTATTTTTTGGGCTCCAAAATCACAGTAGATGCTGATTGCAGCCATGAAATTAAAAGACGCTTACTCCTTGGAAGGAAAGTTATGACCAACATTTATAGTATACTAAAAAGCAGAGACATTACTTGGCCATCAAATGTTCGTCTAGTCAAGGCTATGGTTTTTCCAGTGGTCATGTATGGATGTGAGAGTTGGACTGTGAAGAAAGCTGATCTCCAAAGAATTGATGCTTTTGAACTGTGGTGTGGAGAAGACTCTTGTGAGTCCCTTGGACTGCAAGGAGATCCAACCAGTCCATTCTAAAGGAGATCAATCCTGGGTGTTCATTGGAAGGACTGATGCTAAAGCTGAAACTGCAATACTTTGGCCACCTCATGCGACGACTTGACTCACTGAAAAGACATGGATGCTGGGAGGGATTGGGGCAGGAGGAGACGGGGACAACAGAAAATGAGATGGCTGGATGGCATCACGGACTAGATGGACATGAGTTTGAATGAACTCTGGGAGTTGGTGATGGACAGAGAGTATTGGCATCCTGTGATTCATGGGGTCGCAAATGTCAGACACGACTGAGAGACTGAACTGAACTGAAACTTTTACATTGGAGAACGAAATGGCAGCCCACTCCAGTATTCTTGCCTGGAGAATTCCAGGGACGGCGGAGCCTGGTGGACTGCCTTCTATGGGGTCGCACAGACTCGGACATGACTGAAGCGACTTAGCAGCAGCAGCATACTTTTACATGCAAATACAGTGATACCAGTATTACTCCATGATATTTGTATTTTTTATTTCACTCTGTGAAAATGTGGATTCTATTTTTCTTATGTGAAATGTGCAATTCTCTATTACTCATGTATGAAAATCTGCATGGTGGTTTTCTGGCATTTAATGTGGAATTCTGTATATTTCCCATATGGAAATCTTGGCACTGGTTCTCTGAAGATATGGAGAACCAGTATGGATTTGGAATGATCTCTCTTGCACAAATGAAATTAGGGCCCCACTGTTTCTTCTTCAAGTTTAGAGTTTACTGTATTTCTCAAATATATATCAAAACAGAATTTTGTCCAGGAAATGTGAAATGCTCCTTATTGACTCTATTCAATCCTAGGTGACAATTCTCCACTTTGGAAGTTGCACACCTCTATATTTCATATTGGAGATGAGAATGGAGACTTCCCTTGGAGAAATATGGAAATCTCTAAATTTGATATGAAGAACTGGTTTTTCAGCTACAGAAAAACTTATGATCCCTGTTTGCTATGTTTCCCTGTGCCTCTGAATATTTGTGTTTACATGCGTGGGTAGACATGGCTGTGTTTGTGTGTGTTTCTGTATGTGGCTGTGTGTCCAACTACAGCCGAAGTAGAAATGAAGGTGAGAGATCACGAGACATGCAGCAAGCAGAAGGAGGCATGAGGTGTCCACCGAGTGGGGAAGACTGGCCCATGCATCTCTGAGGTGCTCCTGTTCAGCACAGGAATGAGGAAAGGACGGCCAGTGACAATTCAGGAAAGTGGGTCCACAAATCTGGATTTACCTCAAGAGACATAAAGAAACTCACAGTTTGTGCCACGTTGATGTGTGAATTTCTACCAAGAAGCAGATGGGAAGCTTTGAGAACTCACCCAGTGTAAATTCAATGGTGTGAGTATTTTAAAGCATAGCCTTTGGACACTTTAGTCTATGGGAATTGGGGTATCCTCTGGAAATGGTAAGCATGGCTATAACAGGATCCAAGACTTTAAAGAGGTCAAGGTCCTTCCGAAACGAACAGAGACTGGAAGGAGGAGGAACAGAAAGATAGCCTACTCCACTAGAGAATTTTTACACATTAGAGGAAGGCCCTGGCCTACTGCTGTTTCAGACCCGTCCATCAGGCAGCATACTCCCTCTCTGATGTGGCCAATGATAGCATCATGTGAGACAAATGACATGATCATATAGACTCCTTCATCGTGAAACCACAGGCATCCTCGGATACAGTGTGTGAGCATGCAATCTATCCGGTGCTTCTTGCATAACTGGCAGTGTAGAAAGGTGAAGAAAGTGCAGCTTTGGGGTATATGATTTTTCCCCTTTGCTAGTGTGTACCTGTGAGGGAGAAAAGATGGCCAAGTAGAAGGGTGTTCACTTATCTTTTCCTGAGTGAGCTCCAAATTTGCAGCTTGCTACTGAATGCTGATGGACAAGAGAATGTCAGGGTCCCACCAAAAATATGTACACCATGTCCACGGGGGACAGATAAGTCCCAAGAAGACTGTAGGAGGGGTGAAATTGTGTTTAGAAGCAATACCTTTCAGCCACACTCAGAGGACGCACAGAAAACATTTGGTGCACTGATACACAGAGACTGACAGACCCAGAGTCAGACCTGTCTTTCAGTGATTGAGTGTCTCCCGCAGAGGCATGGGTCAGCAGTGGCCTGACAGGGGAGAGGGTCTCTGGCTGCTACAGACCTGGGTCATGCAGTTTATGGCATATGCCCTCTTGGAGGAGTTTGCCATTCAATCCACAATAAAGCCAGCTAGCAGACATCCACAAATTGAAAAATAATTAATCCGAAGAAAGTCTCGTACAGTTAAGGAAGTTCTAGGAGCACTGCACACTTCCTCACCTGGGGCTCTGGCAAAGGGATTGAGAACCCCAGAGGAAATTTGACTTTGGAGGTCAGTGAGATTTGATTACAGAACTTCCACAGAACTGAAGCAGACTGATGGAGGGCACAAACAAAACTTTGTGTGAACCAGGAGACAAGAATAAGGAAAAGTGTCCCCACAATAGACTGAGCCAGATTTGCCTGTGAGTGTCTAGGGGTCTCCAGCAGAGGCGTGGGCAAAGAGTGGGCTGCAGCAGGATGAGGGGCACTGAATACAACAGTGCTTGAATAAGCCCATTTGAAGAAGATCACAATTACTTTCATTACTCATATCGGAGTTTATCCTCAGTTCAAACAACAGGGCTGGAACACAACAACCCGCACCCTACCCTCCTGCCACTGCAAACAGAGAATCGGATTAAAGATTTACTGAACATGGCCCCACCTATATAAAAACGACTCAGGTTCACTCACAGTCTGTCCCTCCCATCAGAAAGCTTCTATAAGCCTTTTATGCTTATACATTAGAGGGCAGACAGAATGGAAACCACAATCACAGAAAACTAACCAAACTGATGAAGTGGATCACAGTTTTGTCTAATGCAATGAAACTATGAGTCACGCCATGTAGGACCATCCAGGATGGATGGGTCATGATGGAGGGTTCTGACAAAACGTGGGCCAATGTAGAAGTGAATTGCAAATAGGTTCAGTATTTTGCCTTGAAACACCACGAACAGTATGAAAAGGCAAACAGATGGGACACTGAAAGATATACTCCCCAGGTTGGTAGGTGCTAATGTGCTTCTGGAAATCAGTGGAGAAGTAACTCCAAAAATAAAGAAGAGATGAAGTCAGAGCAAAAACAACACCCAGCTGTGGTAGTGACTGGTGATGGAAGTAAAGCCTCACTCTGTACAGAACAATAGTGCACAAGAACTTAGAAAGTTAGGTCCATGACTCAAGTAAACTTGGAATTTGTCAAACAGGATATATCAATGGTGAATATCAACCTTTCAGGAATCAGTGAATTAAAATTGACTGGAATGGGCAAATTTAATTGAGATGACCATTTTATCTACTACGGTGGGTAAGAATTCCTAGAGAAGAAATGGTGTAGCACTCATAGTCAACAAAAGTGTGTGAAATGCAGTTCTTGGGTGCATTCTTAAGAATAGCAGAAAGATCTCTGCTGATTCTCAAGGCACACTATGCAACAGCACAGTAATCCAAATATATGTCCTGACCAGCAATGTTCAAGTAGAAATTGAGCTGAAGGTCAGTGAGAAGCTGAAGTTGAGTGGTTCTATGTTTACCAACAGGATCTGCTAGAATTAACAGACACATACACACACACATAAAGATATAATTTGCATCATAGGGGACTGGAATGCAAAAGGAGGACATCAAGAGATATTTAGATTCACAGACAATTTTGGCCTTTACGTACAAAATGAACCAGGACAGTGTCTAACACAGTTTTGCCAAGACAACGCACTGTCATAGGAAACTTTTTGCCAACAACAAATGAGACGACTCTACACATGCACACAGTTCAGTTCAGTTCAGTCGCTCAGTCGTGTCCGATTCTCCGCGACCCCATGAATCACAGCACGCCAGACCTTCCTGTCCATCACCAACTCCCGGAGTTCACTCAAACTCATGTCCACAGAGTCAGTGATGTCATCCAGCCATCTCATTCTTGGTCGTCCCCTTCTCCTCCAGCCCCCAACCTTTCACAGCATCAGAGTCTTTTAAGAAAATGGTTAATACCGAAATCAAACTAATTATATGCTCTACAGCTGAAGATGGAGAAGCTCGATGCAGCCACCCAAAACAAAACTGGGAGCTAACTGTGGCTCAGATCATTATCTCATACTGAAACATTCAGATGTATTTCAACAAAAGTAGGAAAATCCCTAGATCATTCATGTTGACCTAAGTAAAAGCCCTTTTGATTATCATTGGAAATCTAATAGAGTTCCTGGAGAACTAAGGGCAGAGGTTCGTGATATTGTACACGAGGAGCAATGAAGACTATCCCCAAGACAAAGAAATGCACAAAGGCAAAACGGTTTTCTGAAGACACTTTACACTAGCTGAGAAGAAGAAAAAAAGAAAAAGGAGAGAGAGAGAAGTGGAAGTGAAACGAGAATGGCAAAGATATACCTATTTGAATGTTGAATTTTGAAGAATAGCTAGGGCAGGTAAGAAAATCTTCCTCACTGATCAATGCCAAGAAGGGGAGGTTAAAAATATAATCAGATAGACTAGAGGTCGCTTCAAGAAATTTAAAGATACCATGGGAAGATTTCATCCAAAGAAGTACACAATAAAGGTCAGAAATATTAGGGACCTAACAGAAGCAGAAACTATTAAAATGTGTCAAGAATACAGAGAACTCTACAAAGAAACTCTTCATGACCAGATAACCAAGATGGTGTCATCACTCAACTAGATCCATGTCATGATCTTCGTAGACCCGGACCTGGTGAATGCAGTTAACAGAAAAGGATGCAGGGGACAGAAGTCTCGAGTGAAACAAGGGTACTTTTTTTTTTGTGCAGAAATACATGCTTATATATCGTCAATAAAATTATTATTCTGCCACCAAAAATAATGAAATTCCACCAGTGGCAACAAAATGTTTAATCCTTTGAGACACTGAAGGGAATCCAAGCAGGTGTCCTCTCCCATAATCCCAGTCGTGAGAACTGCGTTCAGATCTGCTCATCCCTGTTTTGCAGGAACTAAGAATGAACAGAGATTCCTTGAGAAATGGTACACAAGGGAAGAAAACATATTGGATCCCTTAAAGTTGAACGTCCCCTGACTATTCCCCCTGTTTTATTTTTTCATAATTGGGGGTGACTGCCTATGCTTCTGTGAAAAAGGCACTGACCAATTGAGTTTGCCTGTTTAGTCTGAACATTTTAGTTGAAAGGCATTAGTATACTACAAATATAATCACCATGATAATTATCAGCATTATGGCTCCAGATCCAATACGATGTGTAATGCTTTGATGTCATCCTCAAGTGAGTAGCCGAAATAATTGATCAGCTAGCTTTTCAGCTAAGGTTTCTAAATTTTTGGAAAAGGAAGGACTCTTAGAGGAGATTTCAAAGATTTTCTTTTGGAACAATTGTACATTTAAGGAAGCATTTTTATGAATATCTTGTAAATGAAATTTGCTTTGTTCGCAGTTGTAAGAACTATTGTTGAACCAAACAGGAGTAACGCAAAACTGTGTAGAAATACAATCACATTTTAATAATATTTGCATTTTTAAATCTATTAATTGTTCTCTGACCAATTGGATGCCTGCTTTTAATTCTTGTATTTTATCCTGAACATCCTCATCCGGCTGAGGCTTGGTGGCCCACACAGTATCAGCATCTTTAGTACAAATTTGAATAAAGTTTTGGGTGTGAATTGAGGTTTGTAAAGCAATGCCTGCAACTCTGGCAGTGATGCAAATGGCTATTAGTCCCAAAATGCCAAGAATTAACCACTCAATAAATCGCTTAGATCGTTGGAGTAATTTAGAGAGTAAACGGGAGGCAGGTCCTACCATGGGACTTTCTTCCCAGGGCCGTCGGAGATCTACTTGGCAACCACAGACTGTACTGAGAACGAAGAATCAAAAGGGATTCATTATTTTTAGAGAGAAATAGAGGAATTTAGACAAGTATACAATTTACATTCTATACAAGTCACAGAACATAAAGTCTTATTAAATTGTGAATTCCCTACGGCTATAACAAAAGGAAGGGGGATGCAAGCTTGTATAAAATATGAATGATTATAATGGAAGGAAGAGTTACTATGACAACGACTGGTCCTTGTGAGATATCAAGTCCATGTTCCAAGTATTTCAGTACATACATCAAGTTTCCAGATGTCCCATTGTTCAGGTCCAATTCATTTATTGAGGATGATTCGAGAGCGAGGAGTTGCCATTTTGCTGTCAAGCCAGGCAAAGAGTCCTATGACATGGAAGTTTTCCATTGAACTGTTGGTAATCTTCCATTCTACTTGAGTAACATAATCACACAGTGTATTATTAAGATCATCTGAGCAGTTAGATAGCCACATTCTATGGGTTCCCCAATCAACAATGGTGTAAATGGCCAGAAAAATTAATTTCCATGATTTAGCTTGATATCTACCCCAGTAAACAGGAATATATGTAGAGTCCTTATACGTAAACCCCTTACATTTCAATTTTTGTCCTTTTCCGAAAGTTTGGGTAGTATTCACGTGGTTTTCATAAAAGGACAGGGCTGGAAACAGTCCAAGCAATGAACAGAAATTCTTTTTTGGAGGCAGGATGAAAGCCCACTTTTGTTGACTAACATTAATACAGAATTCTGCTGGGACCATGCATAAAGGAAGGATTTCATAGCCTACAGAAATGCTTATTAGTCTTCCATCTTGAGAGAGGGCAGGTCAAATCTCCAAGGAGAATACATATGTACTGTGTCATTAGTGGATATGATTGGTTCTGTATCTGTCCATTCTACAACTTGCAATAAAGGAGGCCTAGGTATATAAGTCTAATCAGTTCAGTTCAGTTCAGTCGATCAGTTGTGCCCGACTCTATGCGACCCCATAAACCACAGCACTCCAGGCATCCCTGTCCATCACCAACTCCCAGAGTTCACTCAAATTCACGTCCACAGAGTCGGTGATGCCATCCAGCCAACTCATTCTCTGTCGTCAACTTCTCCTGCCTCCCCCAACCTTTCCCAGCAACAGAGTCTTTTATAGTGAGTCAACTCGTCACATGAGGTGGCCAAAGTATTGCAGTTTTAGCTTTAGCATCAGTCCTTCCAGGGAACACCCAGGATTGATTTCCTTTAGAATGGACTGGTTTGATCTCCTTGCAGTCCAAGGGACTCAAAAGTCTTCTCCAACACCACAGTTCAAAAACATCAATTCTTTGGTGATCAGGTTTCTTCACAGTCCAACACTCACATCCATATATTACCACGGGAAAAACCGTAGCCTTGAATAGACGGACCTTGGTTGGCAAAGTAATGTCTCTGCTTTTTAATATACTATCTAGGTTGGTCATAACTTTCCTTCCAAGGAGTAAGCGTCTTTTAATTTCATGGCTGAAGTCAGCATCTGCAGTGATTTTGGAGCCCCCAAAAATAAAGTCTGACACTGTTTCCACTGTTTTTCCATCTATTTCCCATGAAGTGATGGGACCAGATGCCATGATCTTTGTTTTCTGAATGTTGAGCTTCAAGCCAACGTTTTCACTCTCCTTTTTCACTTTCATCAAGAGGCTTTTGAGTTCCTCTTCATTTTCCGTCATAAGGGTGGTGTCATCTGCATATTAGAGGTTATTGATATTTCTCCCAGCAATCTTGATCCAGCTTGTGCTTCTCCTTGCCAGTGTTCCTCATGATGTAATCTGCATATAAGTTAAATAAGCAAGGTGACAATATACAGCCTTGACGTACTCCTTTTCCTATTTGGAAACAGTCTGTTGTTCCATGTACAGTTCTGACTGTTGCTTCCTGACCTACATACAGATTTCTCAAGAGGCAGGTCAAGTGATCTGGTATTCCCATCTCTTTTGGAATGTTCCACAGTTTATTGTGATCCCCACAGTCAAAGGCTGTGGCATAGTCAATGAAGCAGAAATAGATGTTTTTCTGGAACTCTCTTGCTTTCTCCATCATCCAGCGGATGTTGGCAATTTGATCTCTTGTGCCTCTGCCTTTTCTAAAACCTGCTTGAACATTTGGGAGTTCACGGTTCACATATTGCTGAAGCCTGGCTTGGAGAATTTTGAGCATGACTTTACTAGCGTGTGAGATGAGTGCAATTGTGCGGTATTTTGAGCATTCTTTGGTATTCCCTTTCTTTGGGATTGGAATGAAGACTAACCTTTTCCAGCCCCGTGGCCACTGCTGAGTTTTCCAAAATTGCTGGCATATTGAGTGCAGCTCTTTCACAGAATCGTCTTTCAAGTTTTGAAGTAGCTCAAGTGGAATTCCATCACCTCCACAAGCTTTGTTCGTAGTGATGCTTCCTAAGGCCCACTTGACTTCACATTCCAAGATGTCTGGCTCTAGGTCAGTGATCACGTTTTCGTGACTATCTTGGTCATGAAGATCTTTTTTGTACAGTTGTTCTATGTATTCTTGCCACCTCTTCTTAATATCTTCTTCTTCTATTCGGCCCATACCATTTCTGTCCTTTATCGAGCCCATCTTTGCATGAAATGTTCCCTTGAAATCTAATTTTCTTGAAGAGCTCTCTTGTTTTTCCTATTTTGTTTTTTTCCTCTATTTCTTTGCATTGATCACTGAGGAAGGCTTTCTTATCTCTCCTTGCTATTCTTTGGACGTCTGCATTCAGATGCTTATATCTTTCCTTTTCTCTTTTGTTTTTCGCTTCTCTTCTTTTCACAGCTTTTGTAAGGCTTCCTCACACAGCCATTTCGCTTTTTTGCATTTCTTTTCCATGAGGATGGTTTTGGTCCCTGTCTCCTGTACAATGTCATGAACCTCCGTCCAGAGTTCATCAGGCACTCTATCTATCAGATCTAGTCCCTTAAATCTATTTCTCATTTCCACTGTATAATCATATGGGATTTGATTTAGGTTTATCTGAATGGTCTAGGGGTTTTCCCTATTTTCTTCATTTTAAGTCTGAATTTGGCAATAAGGCGTTCATGATGTGAGCCACAGTCAGCTCCTGGTCTTGTTTTTGCTAACTGTATAGACCTTCTCCATATTTCGCTGCAGAGAATATAATCAATCTGATTTCGGTATTGACCATCTGGTGATCTCCATGTGTAGAGTGTTCTCTTGTGTTGTTGGAAGAGGGTGTTTGCTATGACCAGTGCATTCTCTTGACAAAACTCTATTAGCCTTTGCCCTGCTTCATTCCGTGCTCCAAGGCCAAATTTGCCTGTTATTCCAGGTGTTTCTTGACTTCCTCCTTTTACATTCCAGTCCCCTATGATGAAAAGGACATCTTTTTCAGGTGTTAGTTCTAAAAGATCTTGTAGGTCTTCATAGAACTGTTGAACTTCGGCTTCTTCAGCGTTACTGGTTGGGGCATAGGCATGGATTACTGTAATATTGAATGGTTTGCCTTGGAAACGAACAGAAATCATTCTGTCATTTTTAAAATTGCATCCAAGAACTGCATTTCAGACTCTTTTGTTGACCATGATGGCTACTCCATTTCTTCTAAGGGATTCCTGCCCACAGTGGTAAATATAATGGTCATCTGAGTTAAATTCATCCATTCCAGTCCTTTTCAGTTCACTGATTCCTAGATTGTCTATCTTCACTCTTGCCATCTCCTGTTCGACCAGTTCCAGTTTGCCTTGGTTCATGGGCCTAACATTCCAGGTTCCTATGCAATACTGCTCTTTACAGCACCGGACCTTGCTTCTATCACCAGTCACATTCACAACTGGGTATTGGTTTTGCTTTTGCTCCACCCCTTCTTTCCTTCTAGAGTTATATCTGCACTGATCTCAAGTAACATACTGGACACCTACCGACCAGTGGAATTCCTCATTCAGTATCGTATCATTTTGCCATTTGATACTGTTCATGGGGCCTAATAAGTGTGATTAATCAAGTCAGCCTCAGCGGGCAAAGCCAAAGCAAGCAAAGCAAGCGTAGCAACAAAATTATTCTCAGAATTTCAGGGCATTTCCTGTTCAAAAGCTAGATTTTCAGCGTGATTATTAAGAGTTTTTATCTGTCTCCGAGTATGGAGATCATTAGGTCAATGACGTGAAGTTTGGCATTTCTTGGAAATTTTTAAAACCGCCATGGCTTATACTGGAATGTCCTCCTCCCGGGGATTTCACCTTTTCCTCTCTATCTTAGCTCCTTTGGAGTGGATCTTCCGAAGCGGGAGCCAAATGACTTCGTTGGTCCATCTGGGAAATACAATCATGCCCCTTTCTCGCTAATATTAATTTTCCACATCCGTTGTTTAGTCATCCGTCTTGATACAAAACAGGCAGAGGAAGAAAAGTGTCCTTCAGTTCCTAGAAATGGTTTTCTGCTTTTGTCACAATATCACCTTGTGGTAAGTTTAAAAAATTTAAAACAAACAGCTGTATTAGTGATAGTTATACAATTAGAGAATACATTGCATTGGATTCTAGATAGCATATTAAAAAGCATAGACATTACTTTGCCAACAAAGGTCCGTTAAATCAAGGCTGTGTTTTTTTCAGTGGTCATGTATGGATGTGAGAGTTGGACTGTGAAGAAAGCTGATAGCTGAAAAATTGATGCTTTTGAACTGTGATTTTGGAGAAAAGGCTTGAGAGTCTTTTGGATGGCAAGGATATCCAAGCAGTCCATCCTAAAGGAGATCAGTCCTGGGTGTTCATTGGAAGAACTGTTGCTGAAGATGAAACTACAATATTTGGCCACCTCATGCGAAGAGTTGATTCACTGGAAAAGACTCTGGTGCTGGGAGGGATTGTAGGCAGGAGGAGAAGGGGATGACAGAGAATGAGATGGCTGGATGGCATCACCAACTCAATGGACATGGGTTTGAGTGAACCAGTGTACCCCTTTACAACATCGAAGGCAGACACCTGGAGGCTTTTTAGTAGTTGTATTTTTTTCTGTGTGTTTTTTAGGACAATCAGTTTTTTTTTTTTTTTTCCAATAGCGCTTATCCCCACAAAGAAAACACCCTTCATTCCCCTTTTTAAAGGAAGTAAACATTGCGTCAGCTAAAGTTTGAATTTTTTGAGTTTCTGACCCTAAGTTACAAGAAGATCATTCCTAATCTCACGAGTGAGAGTGATGGTTCTCTGACATTCCTGATTTTCATTCTCCATATACAAACAGTTTTTAACATTGCATTTTGGCCTCCTTTTCGACAGTACCACAGGAGAGAACAACTCCCAGTCTATCTAAAGAATAAAATAAAATTTCCAATATAAGATGCCATAATGTTTAGAAGTTCTTTAGCAAACGGAGAAGGAGGGCTGTACATAGTTACAGCCTTTTTCATTTGTTGTATGTGAGAAAAATCAACGCCTTTGTATTGAGGCATTAGTTACCCTTGAGCATTACCATTTCTTAACACAGAATAGAGAAAAAGATCATCAGCCTCAGAGACTCGAGTTTGCAAATCCAGTAAATCAGAAAGCCTTTGTCGTAAAAGAGAATGAGTGGAAGGTCTGTTTTCATAAATATGAGTGCATTTTAGGAGCTTATCATTGTCATATATCTATCTATATCTATATTTCTATATCTATATATATATTTGGCTTTAGTGTCAAAGAGAGGATCAGAAGTATCAACATCAGATTCATCTTGTCCTTGAATTGGGGGACCTTCGGTTTCGTGTCCATTACAAGAGGAGGAGGAGCGCTTGGGACAGCCAGAACAGGGATGTTGGGAACGTTTTGAAAGATTGTATGTTGCTCTAATTGGGCTTTATGTAAAGTCTCATCATCTAATTTATATTCGTATAATGAGCACTAGCTTGTTGACGAATATGGAGGTTGCAGTTAGAATTGCCTTGAAATGAAACTGCTTTAATGAGGGTCCAAAAGCGTCAGAAATTTGTTGGACTATTTACTCCCCATCTTGTGGTTCGTTCAACATTTCCTTTAACCCGGTTTCAAATTTCTAAATCCAAACTGCCTTCACCAGGGAAACACGGATTCTATTCAGCCACTGTTTGGAGATGAGCCTTTATCTGCTGATGTGAAACCAAATGTCGTTGAACCTTAAATAAATGATGAAGTAAAGTAGAAATGTGGTGGGGATTTCCAGCCGTTTCTTTCATAATCCCGCAGTTACTGACCTTCCCAGGACCTAACAGTCACTCCGTCTGCTTGCCAAGGGTGTTCACCATGTCCCTGTTCGGGCACCAGTTGTCACGGTCAGTGTAGACTGGGATCTGGGGACTGGAGTTGATGAGAAGGAAGCAGGGGACCCAAGTGTTGAGTGAAACAGGGTACTTTATTTGAAGAAACACGTGCATATATATCTTCAGTAAAATGATTACTCAGTCATTACAAACAATGAAATTTCACCAGTTGCAACAAAATGGATAGTCCTTTCCGTACAAAGTGACTGAAGAGAGTCACCGAAGCGAGTCACTGAAGTGAATCCAAGTAGGTGACTTTTCCCATGATCTCAGTCCTGAGAATTGTGTGCAGCTCTGATCGTTCCTGTTTTGCAGGAACTGATTAGGAACAGAGAGTTCTTGAGAAACAGCACACAAAGAAGACAACATATTGGATCCCTTAAAATTGAATGCATCCTGACAGACCCAGACATCCTGGAATGCAAAATCAAGTAGGCCTTAGGAAACATCAGCAAGAAAAAGCTGTTGAAATAGTGAATATCCAGTTGAGTTATGTGTAATTCTAACAGACGATGCTGTTGAAATAGTGAATATCCAGTTGAGTTATGTGTAATTCTAACAGACGATGCTGTGAAAATGCTTCAATTTGCAGGCAAACTTGGAAAACTCAGCAGTGGCCAAAGAACTGGAAAATATCAGTTCATTCCAATCCCAAAAAAGCTAATGCAAAAGACTGTTTGAACTAATGCACAATAGCACTCAACTCACACAGTTAAAAAATAATGCCTGAATTCTCCAAGGAAGGTTTCAACAAATGAAGAATTTCCAGAGGTTCAAGCTGGATTAGGAAAGGCAGAGCAACCAGAGACTAAATTGCCAACACCCATTGTTTGATTGAAAAAGCAAGACAGTTCCAGAAAAACATCTATTTTTGCTTTAATGACTATGCCATAGTCATTGACTTGTGGAACATGAAAAACTGGAACATTCTTCAAGAGATGGGAATCCTAGGCCACCTGACCTGCTTCCTGAGAAATCTGTATGCAGGTCAAGGAGCAACAGTACCATGGACTTGGAAAAATAAACTGGTTCCAGAGTTGGGGAAAGTGGTACCTCAAGGCTTTATATTGTCACCAGTTTATTCAAACGCAGACTACATCATGTGAAATGCCAGGCAGGATGAAGCACAAGCTGGAATCAAGTTTGCTGGGAGAATTGTCAATAATCCCAGATATGCAGGTGATATCACTCTCATGGCAGAAAGTGAAGAGAAAGTAAAAAGCCTCTTGATGAAAGTGAAAGAGAAGATTTGAATAGGTGGTTTAAAACTGACCATTCAATAAATGAAGATCATGGCATCTGGTCCCACCACTTTATGGCAAATAGATCAGGAAACAGTGGAAACAGTGAGAGGTTTTTTCCTTGGGCTCCAAAATCACTGTAGATGATGACTGCAGTGCTGAAATTAAAAGACACTTGCTCCTTGGAAGAAAATCTGTGACAAATATAGACATTATTGAAAATCCACAGAAAATATTTTGCCAACAAATGGCCATCTAGTCAAATCTATGGTGTTTCCAGGAGTCATGTATGGCTGTGAATTCTGGACCATAAAGCTGAGCACTGGAAGAACTGATATTTTTGAACTATAGTATTTAAGAAGACTCATTAGAGTGCTGCACTGAGTGGAGATTAAACCAGTCAATCCTAAAGGAAATTGGTCATGAGTATTAAATGCAAGGACGGATGCTGAAACTGAAAACTTAATATTTTGTACACTTTTGTGAACAACTGACACTGTAAAAGACCCTGATCCTGGACAAGATTGAAGACAGGAGAACTGGATGACAGAGAATAAGATGGTTGGACAGCATCATAATTTTCCAAAGAATAGCAAGAGAGATACTGAATCACCACTTGATGGACATGTGTTTGAGCAAGCTCTGGGAGTTTTAGATGACCAGTGAAGACTGGCATGCTGTAGTCCATGGGGTCACAAAGTGTCAGATAAATGAGGGACGGAAATGAAGTGAACTGATTTGTGGTGGGCTGTTTGCATGAAGTGACCCTGGGTCAGCGGGAGTATTGATGCCCATGGCAGCAGTTCAGGCTTAGGGACTAGGGAATAGCCGTCCTGATGAAGACGTCCCATTGCTTATGCCCAAAATCCTGACATGAATTCTTTCCTTTCTTTTTGTATTATCCTTGGTTGTGGATAGCAAAGGAACAATGTGGGTCTGTCTGCACATGAGTGATGGTTCTCACAATCTCCTTGGAGTAGAATATCTGATATTGTCATGGTAATCTTTAAGGAGATATGCACCATGAGACATTCACAGGTACCCTTGATTTGAAGTGGGCAACCATGGATGTTCCCAAATCCAACCTTTAGCCGCATTTGTGGTATGCCAACTTCTCAGGTTAGCAGGGATCTTGAACTATAGGCAGATCTACCACATTCTGATGAGGGAAGCTGAAAGAGAGTGTTGACATTTAACAAGTTAGTGAGTCCTGGCCTGGAATCAAGCCCTCTTGGAGCATTTGGGAGAGGAATGCTGCTTTTTGCACAATGGAGGCATGAGCTGTGGGTCCAGGGAAGGCAGACTCCTCAGGGTGTAATCCGTGTGGGAGCTATGGGCATGAGTGGGCAGAAATAAAGTGTAGTGGTGACAAAAAGGGAGGCCACTGGACCTTTTTGACCTCACATTCAGTGCCTTGTTTCAGCAGAGGTCCTTTGGATCTGCGTGCACCTTCTTCATGATATTGTTTCAGACACAGGCATGTCACATTTCCTTTGCCCTTTTGGAGGTCCAGACATCAGATTGGTCTTTCCCAGCTACAGGGAGACAATCTTTAGGGGGGAAATGGAAACAGTTGCAAACAGACTATTACACAGTCGGGAGGAGCAGGATCACCTTGATCAGAAGGTCTTGGGCCTGATTGGGCACTGGGCCTGCCTCAAGAGCCCAGTATCAACTAGGAATGGTTTTGAGAGGTGTAGGCTGAGATTCGTAGTTTCAAGTCAGTGCAGTCCCAATCCACTTGCTATTTCTTGTGTCATTCCTTGAAGGAAAACACGTGAAATGGAATCATGCCAAAATGATTGCCACTGTGAAACAGTCAATGTGATGAGAGAATACATGACATGAGCACCCATCAATCAGCTGTTCACCACGAGCACTTCAAGCCCACTGAACGTCTTTCCAAGTCAGTCCTTCTCACGAGTAAATCCCCAAATTTATAATCTTCCAGAATAAAGTGTGGAGATAGAACAGGACACTAACTTGAATGACAAGTTAGTGAAAGAAAACAACCAGAATATATAGAGGTACTTACCAAAGTCCATTACCCTGGAAAACAAAGCTATGACAATTTGCATATTATCATATGCAAATGTGAAAATTTCCTTTTAGGGTTGTATGTATGTATGTGTGTGTGCCTACCAGCAGAAATGTGCATATGAGCTGTCAGAACTGGCCTGACTGAGAGAAGAAAAATGAATACCGAAAAAATGAACAAACTTATGTAAACTACATTAACTGTGGGAAAGCCAAAGCACTGATGCCAGGGAATCAAGCCCAGGGATGTCATCGAGAAAGGATGACATGCTGCTGGACCCTGGTTCACTAAGCAGAAAGGAATGGCAGGAAGAAAATATTCAGGGCCATACAGGGAGATGAAAAGGAGCAAGAAACAGAATGGGCAAGATTACCAAGCTCAGAGATGGGGTATGCACAGCCCCTACAAAGAGTTTTCTGTCCTTCCCCAGTACAGCAGTATTCTTTCTTCCACAGGACCAGGCACATGAGCACATCTTGCCGTTTTCGTAAGGTTTTAGAGACTGACGGCACTATAGCATAAGCAGCTGCTACCTGCAGAGTATGCCGGTTTGAAACATCCTTCTTTAAGGTCTTGGCAGAACGCCTGAGTTATCAGGACTCTGCAAAGCATGGCTTAGGATGATCCTCTAGCTACTCGCAGCCCCACAGCCCTAGGGTGACGGGGTAGGGTGGCCATGTCTTCTCACCAGGAAGCAGGATGATAACAGAACCACTTTGAAATGGCCTCTGTACAGGAAATGAACAGACTTCAATTCCTCTGACAATGATGAGTCAGGTCCCTTAGGTGGATGCTGACCATAGCATCTCTTATTTAGAGATGCTTTATCTGTAAATCTCTTTATATCGAGAGAATTTCATTTCTAAAAATGGAGTTCTCTGTATGTCACATCACCTATCCAGTTGCCAAATTGACTACTAGAAATATGGAATTCCTATTTTTCACATAGAAAAATCAGTGTCAATATTCATATCTGAAATATTAATTCTCTACACTTCACGTATGAATATTGCTGAAGATTTTCCCTCATGACATATAGAATTATCTGTATTTCACAGCTGATATGCAGGATGTTTTTTTTCCTACAAGGAATGTGGAGTACTCTCTCTTGAACATGACCATCTGGTTGCGGATTTTCCTACATAAACAATGGCAATCTCTGCGTTTCACTTCTTTACCATGAGGTACCAGGGGACTTGACCAGTTGTAGGAAAACCTTCAGGGCTTTCTAGAATTAATAATGAAAACAACAAAAGATGTCCATTTCATCATACATTTCTGGAACGTAAAAGCAGGAAGTCAAAGATACATGGAGTAACAGGCATATTTGGCTGTGGTGTTCAAAAAGAGGTGGGGCAAACAACAGCAATGCTTTGGCAAATAGACAGGGTAAAAATGGAAAGAGTGACAGTTTTCTAGGGCTCTAATATGACTGGGAACAGTGATTACAGCCATGAATATAAAAGACACCTTCTCCTGGGAAGAAATGTTCGGAGAAGCCTAGACACAGGTACTGAAAAGAAGAGACATCTCTTTGCCAACAAAGGTCCACATAGTCAGGACGATGGTTTTACCAGTACACATGTACGAATGTGCTAGTATCACTAGAAAGAAGGCTGAGTGCCAAAGAATTGAGGCTTTGCAACTGTGGTGATGAACATGGCTCTTGAGAGAACCTTGGACAGGAAGGAGACCAACCCCCTCAATTCTAAAAGAAACTAACCCTAAATATTCATTGGAAGGGCTGATGCTGATGCTGAAGTTCTAATACTTTGGCTACCTGGTATGAAGAAGTGATTCAGGGGAAAAAAACATGAGGTTCTTCCTTGTCTTTAAAAAAAGAAAAAGAAAATCATTGGCTTGATATGGGTAGATGGAGGGCAGGAGAAGATTGGGGCGACAGAGGGTGAGATGGTTGGACAGCATCACTTGACTCAATGAACATGAGTCTCAGCAAAGTGTTGGAGGCAGTAAAGGATAGGGAGGCCTGGAGTGATATAGTCCACAGTGTTACAAAGAGTTGGACATGACTGAGTGACTAAATGTCAACAACTTTATTTCACATATATCAATCAAGATGATATTTTTGAACCTGGAACTTGGAATTTTCTATATGTCCATAGAAAAATTAGATATTCCTACATGAAATAAGGAATTTTCTCTGTTTCATTAATGAAATCTGCATGCAGAACTTCCCTCTGAAACTATAAGAGTTTCAATATTTCATGCATCAAAATCAGAATAAAAATACACTGACAAGAAATATGGATAGGAAAAATGACGAAATATTTTACATTTCAAATATGAAAATGTGGGGGTACATTTTTAATACCAGAACACCTGACCTGCCTCTTGAGAAACCTGTATGCAGGTCAGGAAGCAACTGTTAGAACTGGACATGGAACAACAGACTGGTTCTAAATAGGAAAAGGAGTATGTCAAAGTTCTATATTGTCACCCTGCTTATTTAACTTATATGCAGAGTACATCATGAGGAACGCTGGGCTGGAAGAAGCACAAGCTGGAATCAAGATTGCCGGGAGAAATATCAATAACCTCAGATATGCAGATGACACCACCCTTATGGCAGAGAGTGAAGAGGAACTCAAAAGCCTCTTGATGAAAATGAAAAGGAGAGTGAAAAGGTTGGCTTGAAGCTAAATATTCAGAAAACAAAGATCAAGGCAACTGGTCCCATCACTTCGTGTGAAATAGATGGGAAAACAGTGGAATCAGTGTCAGACTTTATTTTTGGGGGCTCCAAAATCTCTGTAGATGTTGATTGCAGCCATGAAATTAAAAGACACTTACTCCTTGGAAGGAAATTTATGACCAACCTAGATAGCATAGTAAAAAGCAGAGACATTACTTTGCCAACCAAAGTCTATCTAGTCAAGGCTATGGTTTTTCCAGTGGTCATGTATGGATGTGAGAGTTGGACTACGAAGAAAGCTGATCGCCAAAGAATTGATGCTTTTGAACTGTGGTGTTGGAGAAGATTCTACTGAGTCCTTTGGACTGCAAGGAGATCCAAACAGTCCATTCTAAAGGAGATCAATCCTGAGTGTTCATTGTAGGGACTGATACAAAAGCTGAAATTCCAATACTTTGGCCACCTCATGCGAAGTGTTGACTCACTGGAAAAGACTCTGATGCTGGGAAATATTAGGGGCAGGAGGAGACTGGAACGACAGAGTGTGAGATGGCTGGAAGTTATCATCGACTTGATGGACATGAGTTTGAGTGAACTCTGGGAGTTGGTGATGGACAGGGAGGCCTGGTGTGCTGTGATTCATGGGGTCACAAAGAGTCAGACACGACTGAGCAATCGAACTGAACTGATGGATGCACTATCGATTTTACGTTTCATATATTGAAATCTAGTATTACATGAAAGACGAAATTCTCAGTTTCACATATGAAACTCTACATGCAGATTTTATTCCATGAAATATGAAATTCCATATTTCACATATGAAAATATGGGGATATCTGTATATCATATGAAAGTATGCACACAGAATATTTGGCATGAAATATGAAAATATTGACATGCAATTATCTTAATGTATTTCAGTTCAGTTAGGTTCAGTTCAGTCTCTCAGTCATGTCCGACTCTTTGAGACACATGAATCACAGCAGGCCAGGCTTCCCTGTCCATCACCACCTCCCAGAGTTCAATCACAAAGTGTAATTATAATGTAATTTTCATATTTCTCATTTGAAAATCAATGTGTGGCTTTCATTCATGAATACAGAATATTGTGGATTTCATATTTGAAAAAAGACATTCATTTTACTATAAGAAATACAGAAACTTCTATCTGATTTGAGAAAATATGATTTTCATGCTGAGCTATAAAATTGTCCATATTCCACAGTAAAGTTCTTCCAACATGAAATATGGAATTCAATATATTTCTCTTTGAAAATATGAGGATAGATTTGCTCATATGAATACATAGCCTCTGTTATTAATATTTGAAAACGTGTGTCAGAATTTTCACACATAAAACTGGAATTGTCTGTGATACAGAAATTAAGATCTGGGACAAGCAATCAAATATAGGATCAACTTATTTGTTGTATCACTTTCTGGTCCCTGATTTCCTTATTGAAATTTACATTTCTCTGGATTGCTCTTATAAAAGTCCTTGTGAAGATTTCACAACATGAAATACGTAATATTTATTTATTTTTATTTCACTTAATTTAATTTGAGCCTGATTACTTTATATTTAAAAAAAATACATAAAGCAGTAAAAAAAAGAAATATGTAATCAACTATGTTTCACACCTGAAAATCTGGGTGCCATATTTCTACATGAAAATATGTACATTGCTATAGTAACAATTGGATTTCTAGATTTTGGATTTCCCACATGCACTATGGAAATCTGTATATTTCACATACGAAAAAGTGGATGTCATTTTCCCTGCATGAAATATGGAATCATCCCTATTTCTCATTTGAAAATTTGAGCGAAAGATTTCTCACATGGAATAAGGAATCTCTGTAATTCATTCAGGAAAATATGGGTGCAGATAGTCTCATGTGCATTTTGGAATCCTCTAAATCTCACATATAAAATCAAGGCACATATTTTCCTACATGAAATATAGTATTCTTTATATTTCATATTTCACCATTTAGGTGTAGCTATCTCTAGCTGATATATGGGATTCTCCATATCCCACAATTTAGATCTGCAAGCAGATTTACCTGCGTGCACTATGGAATACTCTATATTTCACATTTGAAATCTGTCCACACATTAACATACACTCTATATCACATAGAAAAATATCTGCTGAAATTTTCCTAGATGAAGACTGAAATTTATGTACATCACATATGAAAAACCATTTCCGCATGAAATGTAGGATTCTGTACATTTCAGACACCAAAATCAGTGCAGGCATAGTCCTACATAAAATATGGAATTCTGTATATTTCACATCTGAAAAAATAATGGTGACAATTTTACTCAATTAAATATCAAACTGTATATGTTACATATGAAAATCTTGGTGCTGATTTTAGTATACAATACAGTGAATTTTCTGGCATTTCACAATATAAGCATCCGGATGCTACTTTTCTTACCCGAAACGTGGATTTCTCTATATATCATATATGAAAATCTGGGTGGTAATTTTCTTAGATGAAACATGGCATTAATTATATTTCACATATGAGAAACTTGGCTTTGTTTTTCTCTCTTTTTTATACATGTTTTATCATATTCTTTATTTTTTATTTTCATTTTTAATTTTAGTCAGTTCAGTTCAGTCGTTCAGTCATGTCCCACCCTGCGACCCGATGAATCACAGCACACCAGGCCTCCCTGTCCAACACCAATTCCCAGAATTCACACAAACTCACGTCCATCGAGTCGGTGATGCTATCCAGCCATCTCATTCTCTGTCATCCCTGTCTCCTCCTGCCCCCATTGCCTCCCAGTATCAGAGTCTTTTCCAGTGAGTCAACTCATCGCATGAGGTGGCCAAAGTATTGCAGTTTCAGCTTTAGCCTCAGTCCTTCCAATGAACACCCAGGATTGATCTTCTTTAGAATGGACTGGTTGGATCTCCTTGCAGTATAAGGGACTCTCAAAAGTCTTCTCCAGCACCACAGTTCAAAAGCATAAATTCTTCGACGATCAGCTTTCTTCACAGTCCAACTCTCACATCCATACATGACCACTAGTTCCTTTTATATTACTGTATTGATTTTGCCATATAATGACATGAATCTGCCCTGGGTCTACATGTGTTCCCCATTTTGAACCCTGTCCTACATCCCTCCCCAAGTCATCCCTCTCGGTCATCCCAGTGCACCACCCCCGAGCATCCTGTATCATGCTATTTTTCTTACCCAAAGTGTAGAGTTCCCTACATATCATATACGAAAATCTGGGTGGTGATTTTCTTAAATGAAATACGGAATTATCTATATTTCACATATGAAAACCTTGGCATTGGTTTTCTTAAGATACAGAGAATCGTTAGGGAATTGAAATCATCTCTATTTTACAGAGAAAATCTGGCCATCACTCTTTCTTCAAGAGATATGGAATTCTTGGTATTTCTCAAAGATATATCAACAGAACCAATTTTCACCCTGAAATACGGAATTCTCTGTATTTCCTGTGTCAAAATCTTGGTTAATCCTCCTTCATGGAAGTAGGGCTTCTCTATATTTCACAGTTGAAGATCAGAAATGAGATTTTCCTGTAAGAAATATGGAAATCTCTATATTTCATAAGAATCGCTGGGTCTTCAGCTACCGAAACACCTGCCTCCCCTATTTGCACTTTGACACTGTTGCTCATGAAAACAGCTTCCATGTATTCTATGCTTGTGTTGATCAGAGATGGGCATCTGGCTCACTGTGGCCAGAGTGCTCCTGGGGAAATGCCTTTAGCCTTCATTTGATTGGTTCTTGAAGTGTTTGGAAGGTCAGCGTGTAGAAGCCAGGCCCTTCCAACCAACATACTACACGTGGGTGATGACATAAGGATCTGCCTGTGTGCCTCACCTTCCCTTCTGGAAGTGTTGGCAAGTAATCAATTGGTGGGGAGTGACTGAAGCCAGTGGGCCCGCTGTGCCAGTCAGTTGCTTTGATTCCAGGCCCACCTCTTTCACAAACCTGAAACATGCCCAGGGCCACAAGGAGAGGAAGACCAGAAGAAGGCTGGAGTGCCCCTGAGAGCTTTAATCTTCTTACTTGTGAGACTGGTTTTCAGGCCACATGGGCCATGCGAACTGCTGGCTTGGTGGGGCCATCAGGGATGTTACAGGGAGCGGGGGCAGGGGACACCAGGCAAGGAGGGCACCCTCTTCAGATTGGAGGTGGTGGAGGAAGGCAAAACTTTGCAGGAAGGAGAGATGGCGGGGTTCTGGCAAGACCTCCAACCGCTGGTGGAAGACACGATGGAGGAGGTGAAGCTGCTGTCGGTTGTGGAGGAACAGGAGCTGCTGTCCTTTCAAGCGTGTGAGGAGAACCTAAAGAAGCAGGACCAGGAATACCCAAGACGTGGAGCTCCGAGGAATTAGCCCACTCTGCCCCCACTTCGGGTGCTGGAGGCATTGGCTTTCCCACAGGTAGAGCTGAGCTGTGGGGGTGAAAATTACCACAGGGCCTACTTTCTGCTCAGGTCTAAGAACCTTCAGAGGAAAAGGGTCGCTTGTCTGGGAGAAGTGGCATCATCCAGGGCATTCCTGACTCCTTTGGCAAAGTCATATCCTTACTACCGCTTCTTAGGGTCGGTTGTTCAGGAGGAGAGAAGGAGCAGGAGCAGGAGGAGGAATGTGTGTGAGGGCACAAGGAAACACATGGGGTGGAGGGAAGTGGGGACTGGGAGGAGTGGTGTGCTCCAACGTCAAGTGCCAGCAAAGCCAGGCCAGATCTCCACTGTGTGTGTCTGATCCATGACTCTGGGTGACTCCTTTCGGCCTGCATCTGAATGGAAGTGGTACCCTGGAGCTGGAACTCTGTGTGACTAGAGACAGTGTGCCAGAACATCATTCTCAAAGCCTTATTATTGTAATTGTAGATTATCTGGGAAACCAACAGAGACATTCAGAGTCCAATAACCCATCCTGTTCATTTAGAGCCCCTGTATTTGTCCCAGTTAGTGCAGTGTAAAAGTAGGACATTGTCCACTCACCTAAGGTGGAGCAGAAAGAAGCTACTCTTTTCATCCCTAGTTAGGGCCACACCACTCCAGACATATCCGAATGCCGTATGGTGAAGACAGGGAGAAGCTGAGAGTCCTAGGGATCTCTTGTCAAACACACTAACTCTCTCTCACACACACACGTGTGCACAAACAGAGGATACACGGGCCTGCAGACAAGGCATGCTACAGGGACTACAGACACTGATGTTTTAAGTAGTGACATGCCACTACGCAGCACACACAGACCAGGCAGATCAGAAACCATAAGACACAGAACGTCCCTCAGTGGAAGTAGAGAAGGAACCTGGAGGACCATGGGGAACATAGAACTATGAGCGTATTTGATGGTATGCCAGGGGATGGAGATGTCAGTGGCGTGGTCTAGCAAGCAGGAATGCCCACATCCTTTGATGATGCCTGTTCCATCTACCTGCTTTTGTACTTGTACTGGCTCGTTGACCTAAAGCAGTTTATGAACCACCCCCAGATGTATCTCATGATCAGTGACCAAGATAAAGACTTCCTTATGGACATGTTTAATTTGAAGGTGAATGAGGAAGGCTGAAGACAGGTGGATGAGGGTGCTGGGCAGGGAAGGTGGGAGAAGGGGCGTATCATATTATCTGTGCATGTGCAGCGTGAGTGTTTGGAGAAGAGAAGCAGAACGCTTTGATGCCTTCCTGGCATGCAAGCCGAGGACCCTAGAAGTTTGCACCTTTTCCCTCCTCCTGGTCCTGGCATATGCAGGAACTAGTCCATCCCCAGTCCAACTGCAACCTGATATTTTCCTTTTGTGACAGCCCTTACTTCTGGAATGCAGTCATCATGAAGGAGTGCTACCATGACATCACTGGTATGATGTGGCTCCCAGTCATTGTGGGTGGGTGGTGGAAAGAGTGGATGCTCCTCCTGTGTGAACCTTCCCTGTCCCACTTGTCCACTCCCAGGGTATAGGGTATATCATTTCACTCCAGTCCACTTTTTCTGGGATTATGGATGGGGAGCTCCTAGCCTCAGTCTGGACACCAGCAGCCTTTACTTCTTAAACTGGTTGTCAAACCACAACTGACCAGGATTGATCAGGATTGCAGAGGTGGTATCCCTCTGGGCCTTCTGCAGAATTGGAGATGGATATTGGAGTTCTTGTCTACAAATGAGAGGGTTTGGGGCCTCTTCAGACGTGTTCTGACATTTTTTTATGTTGCCAGCAGTATATCTTCGATGACTGTTGATCGATCCCCTGCAGTACTACCCCTGGGAGGAAAGCCCTACCATAATGGTACCTGATAGGAAAAGAGGTTTAGAGGGAAACAGGAGGTGGTCCCTGAAGTCCCAGACTTGTAGAGTCTGGGACACTCTCCTTTCCCAAATGGGGAAGCTAGGCTCATGCAGGATGGCTGCCGAGCCTGGATTCGGATCATGAAGGTAGATAGTGACAGTCCGAGTTGGGGGTCTTGGGGACTTCCTGTGTCCAAATCTCACTCAAAGTATCTGTAGGTATAACATGTGAATCCTAGGTGATCCTGATGCAGGCAGGGAGAATTAAGCACCTTTGTCAGAATCAGTATTCCCCAGGTCCTGCCAACCTACGGCCTCCTGCCGCTCATTGAGTTTGAGATTACCTTGGCTCTTCTCTGCTGCCCCTCCTCCTGGGAAAGCCTAGCTGTCAGAAGCGGTTCCTCTCTGGTGTACCATTAAATTTTGTTTTGTTCTGTTTTAATTAATTTATTTAAGTGGAGGCTAATTATTTTACAATATTGTAGTGCTTATTTCCATACATTCACGGATATCTGCCACGGGTGCACATGTGTCCCACATCCTGAACCCCCCTCCCACCTTCTTCCCCATTCCACCCACAAGCATTGTTCCAGTGCACCGGTGCAGGGAACCCTGTCTCATGAAGCAAACAGAGACTGGAAAGCTGTTTCACATATGGTAATATCCATGTTTCAAAATTATCATCTCCCTCAGAATGCAAAAGTCTGTCCTTTACCTATGAGTCCCTTTTGCTCTCTCACACATAGGGTCATTGTTATCACCTTTCTAAATTCCATTTATAGGCATTACTATACTGTAGTGAAAAGCAGAGACATTACTTTGCCAACCAAGGTCTGTCTAGTCAAGGCTATGGTTTTTCCCATGGTCATGTATGGATGTGAGAGTTGGACTGTGAAGAAAGCTGATCGCCGAAGAACTGATGCTTTTGAACTGTGCTACTGGAGAAGACTCTTGAGACTCCCTTGGACTGCAAGGAAATCCAACCAGTCCATTCTAAAAGAGATCAATCCTGGATATTCATTGGAAGGACTTATGCTAAAGCTGAAACTCCAATACTTTGGCCACCTCATGTGACGAGTTGACGCACTGGAAAAGAGTCTGATGCTGGGAGGGATTGGGGGTAGGAGGAGACGGGGATGACAGAGAATGAGATGGCTGGATGGCATCACCGACTCGATGGACATGGGTTTGAGTGAACTCCGGGAGTTGGTGATGGACAGGGAGGCCGGGCGTGCTGTGGTTCATTGGGTCGCAAATATCTGGACATGACTAAGCGACTGAACTGAACTGAACTAATACTGTAGTGGTGTTTTTCATTCTGACTTACTTCACTGTATAATAGGTTCTGGTTTCATCCACCTCATTAGACCTGATTCAAATGTTTTTAACAGCCAAATAATATTTCATTGTGTATATGTACCAAGTTTCCTTACCCATTCATGTACCGATGGACATCTAGGTTGGTTCCATATCCTAGCTATTGTAAACAGTGCTGCATTGAACATTGGGGTGAACATGTCTCTTTCAATTCTGATTTCCTCTGTGTGTATTATGCCCAGAGGTGGGATTACTGAGTCATATGGCAGGTTTATTTCCAGGGTTTTAAGGAATCACCACACCATTCTCCATACTGGTTGTACTAGTTTGCATTCCCTGCAACAGTGTAAGAGGGTTCCCCTTTCTCTGTACCCTCTCCAGCATTTATCGTTTGTAGACTTTTTGATAGCAGGCATTGTGACTGGTGTGAGATGGTACCTCATTGTGGTTCAGATTTGCATTTCTCTGGTAATGAGGTATACTGAATATCTTTTCATGTGTTTTTTAGGTGTCTGTAATGTCTTCTTAGGAGAACAATCTGTTTAGCTCTTTGGCCCACTTTTTGAATGTGTCATTTATTTTTCTAGAATTGAGCCGAATGTGTTGCATGTATATTTTTAAAGTTAATTCTTTGCCAGTTGTTCAGTTTCCTATATTTTCTCCCATTCGATTTCCTCATTGTGCAAAAGCTTTTAAATTTACTTCATTCCTATTTATTTTTCTTTTATTTACATTACTTTGGGAGGTTGTTGATAGACTATCCTGCTGTGATTTATATCAGAAAATGTTTGGCCTTCGTGTTCCTCTAGCAGTTTTGGAGTTTCTCGTCTTACATGTAGATCTTTAATACATTCTGTGTTTATTTATTTATTTTTTAATTTATTTTATTGGAGGCAAATTACCTTACATTAATATATTGGTTGATTTTGCCATACCTTAACACGAATCCGCCTCGGATGTACATGTGTTCCCTTTCTGGAACCCCCCTCCTACCTCCCTCTTCACCATATCCTCCCTCCAGGTCAACCCCATGCACCAGCCCCAAGCATACTGTATCATGCGTCAAACCTGGACTGGTGATTCATTTCACGTATGATAATACACATGCTACAATGCCGTTCTCCCCAAACATCCCATCTTCACCCTCTCCCACAGAGTCCCAAAGACAGATCTATACATCTGTGTCTCTTTTGCTGTCTCGTATACAGGGTTAAGGTTACCATCTTTCTAAATTCCATATATATGCATTAGTATACTGTATTGATATTTTTCTTTCTGGCTTACTTCACTCTGTATAATAGGCTCCAGTTTCATCCACCTCATTAAAACTGATTCCAATGCATTCTTTTTGATGGCTGAAAAATACTCCATTGTGTATATGTACCAAAGCTTTCTTATCCATTCTTCTGCAGATGGACATCTAGGTTGCTTCCATGTCCTGGCTATTATAAACAGTGCTGCAATGAACATTGGAGTATATGTGTCTCTTTCAATTCTGGTTTCCTCAGTGTGTATGCCCAGGAGTGCGATCGCTATATCATAGGGCAGTTCTACTTCCAGATTTTTTAAGGAATCTACACACCTTTCTCCATAGTGGCTGTACTAATTTGCATTTCCACCAACAGTGAAAGAGGGTTCCCTTTTCTCCACACCCTCTCCAGCATATATTGCTTGTAGACTTTTGGATAGCAGCCATTCTGACTGGTGTGAAATGGTATCTCATTGTGGTTTTGATGTGCATTTCTCTGATTATAAGGGATGTTGAGCATTTTTTCATATGTTTGTTAGCGATCTTTATGTCTTCTTTGGAGAAAGGGTCTGTTTAGTTCTCTGGACCATTTCTTGATTGGGTCATTTATTTTTCTGGAACTGAGCTTCAGGAGCTGCTTGTATATTTTGGAGATTAATCCTTTATCAGTTGCTTCATTTTGATTATTTTCTCCCATTCTGAAGGCTGTCTTTTCACCTTGCTTATAGTTTCCTTTGCTATGCAGAAGCTTTTGATTTTAATTAGGTCCCATTTGTTTATTTTTGCTTTTATTTCCAATATTCTGGGAGGTGGGTCTTGGAGGATCCTGCTGTGATTTATGTCGGAGAGTGTTTTGCCTACGTTCTCCTCTAGGAGTTTTATAGAATCTGGTCTTACATTTAGCTCTCTAATCCATTTTGAGTTTATTTTAGTTTATGGTGTTAGGGAGTGTTCTAGTTTCATTCTTTCACAAGTGGCTGACCAGTTTTCCCAGCACCACTTGTTAAAGAGACTGTCTTTTCTCCATTTTATATTCTTGCCTCCTTTGTCGAAGATAAGGTGTCCATAGGTGTGTGGATTTATCTCTGGGCTTTCTATTTTGTTCCATTGATCTATATTTCTGTCTTTATGCCAGTACCATACTGTCTTGATGACTGTGGCTTTGTAGTAGAGCCTGAAATCCTGCAGGTTAATTCCTCCAGTTCCATTCTTCTTCTTCAAGATTGCTTTGGCTATTCGAGGTTTTTTGTATTTCCATACAAATTGTGAGATTATTTTTTCTAGTTCTGTGAAAAATATCGTTCGTAGCTTGATAAGGATTCCATTGAATGTATAAATTACTTTGTTTAGTGTACTCATTTTCAAAATATTTATTCTTCCAATCCACAAACACGGGTATATTTCTCTATTAGTGTCCTCTTTGACTACTTTCAGTAGTGTTTTATAGTTTTCTATGTACAAGTTTTTTGTTTCCTTAGGTGGATATATTCCTAAGTATTTAATTATTTTCGTTGCAACAGTGAATGGAATAGTTTTCTTAATTTCTCTTTCTATTTTCTCATTATTAGTGTATAGAATTGCAAGGGATTTCAGTGTGTTGATTTTATACCACGCAACTTTACTGTATTCATTGATTAACTCTAGCAGTTTTCTGGTAGAGTCTTTAGGGTTTTCTGTGTAGCGGATCATGTCATCAACTAACAGTGAAAGTTTTATTTCTTCTTTTCCAATTTGTATTCTTTTATGTCTTTTTCTGCTCTGATTGCTGTAGCCAAAACTTCCAGAACTATGTTGAACAGTAGTGGTGAGAGTGGGCACTCTGTCTTGTTCCTGACTTTCGGGGAAATGCTTTCAGTTTTTCACCATTGAGGATAATGTTTGCTCTGGGTTTGTCATATATAGCTTTTATTATGTTGAGATATGTCCCTTCTATTCCCACAAAAAACAGTTTGTTTTTTGTATTTTCTCAAAGGCTTTCTCTGCATCTATTGAGATAATTATATGTTTTTTATTTTTCAGTTTGTTAATGTGGTGTATTACGTTGATTGATTTTCGGATATTGAAGAATCCTTGCATTCCTGGGATAAAGCCCACTTGGTCATGATGTATGATCTTCTTAATATTTTGTTGTATTCTGACTGCAAGAATTTTGTTAAGGATGTTTGCATCTATGTTCATCAGTGATATTGGCCTGTAGTTTTCTTCTTTGTGGGATCTTTACCAGGTTTTGGAATTAGGGTGATGGTGGCCTCATAGAATGAGTTTGGAAGTTTCCCTTCTTCAGCAATTTTCTGGAAGAGTTTGAGTAGAATAGGTGTTAGCTCTTCTCTAATATTTTGGTAGAATTCAGCTGTGAAGCCGTCTGGACCTGGGCTTTTATTTGCTGGAAGATTTCTGATTACTTCCTCTAGTTCGGTGCTTGTGATGAGTCTCTACAGATTTTCTATTTCTTCCTGGTTCAGTTTTGGCAAGGTGTACATTTCTAGGAATTTGTCCATTTCTTCCAAGTTATTCATTTTATTGCCATATAATTGCTATTAGTATTCTCTAATAATTCTTTGTATTTCTGTGTTGTCGGTTGTGATCTCTCCATTTTCATTTCTAATTTTACTGATTTGGTTCTTCATCCTTTGTTTCCTGATGAGTCTGGCTAGTGGTTTGTCAATTTTATTTACCTTCTCAAAGAACCAGCTTTTGGCTTTGTTGATTTTGGCTATGGTCTCTTTTGCTTCTTTTGCATTTATCTCTGCCCTAATTTTTACTATTTCTTTCCTTCTATTAACGCTGAGGTTCTTAAATTCTTCCTTTTCTAGTTTCTTTAGATGTAGAGTTAGGTTATTTAGTTGACTTTCTTCTTGTTTCTTGAGGTGTGCCTGTATTTCTATGAACTTCCCCCTGAGCACTGCTTTTAAAGTGTCCCAGAGGTTTTGGGTTGTTTTGTTTTCATTTTCATTCATTTCTATGCATATTTTGATTTCTCTTTTGATTTCTTCTATGATTTGTTCATTATTCAGCAGCGTGTTGTTCAGCATCCATATGCTGGCATTTTTAATAGTTTTTCTCCTGTAATTGAGATCTAATCTTACTGCATTGTGGTCAGAAAAGATGCTTGGAATGATTTCAATTTTTTTTGAATTTACCCAGGCTAGAGTTATGGCCCAGGATGTGATCTATCCTGGAAACGGTTCCATGTGCGCTTGAGAAAAAGGTGAAATTCATTGTTTTGGGGTAAAATGTCCTATAGAGATCTATTAGGACTAACTGGTCTATTGTATCATTTAAAGTTTGTGTTTCCTTGTTAATTTTCTGTTTAGTTGATCTATTCATAGGTGTAAGTGGGGTATTAAAGTGTCCCACTATTATTGTGTTATTGTTAATTTCCCCTTTCATACTTGTTAGTAAATGTCTTACATATTGCGGTGCTCCTATGTTGGGTGCATAAATATTTTTAATTGTTATAACTTCTTCTTGGATTGATCCTTTGATCCATATGTAGTTTCCTTCTTTGTCTCTTTTCACAGCCTTTGTTTTAAAATCTATTTTATCTGATAAGAGTATTGCTACTCCTGCTTTTTTTGGTCTCTATTTGCGTGGAATACCTTTTCTCAGCCCTTTACTTTCAGTCTGTATGTGTCCCTCGATTTGAGGTGGGTCTCTTGTAGACAACATATATGGGGATCTTGTCTTTGTATCCATTCAACCAGCCTTTGTCTTTTGGTTGGGGCATTCAACCGATTTACGTTTAAGGTGATTATTGATAAGTATGATCCTGTTGCCATTTTCTTTATTGTTTTGGGTTCAAGTATATATACCCTTTCTGTGTTTCCTGTCTAGAGAAGATCGTTTAGTATTTGTTGGAGAGCTGGTTTGGTGATGCTGAATTATCTCAGCTTTTGCTTGTCTGTAAAGCTTTTGACCTCTCCTTCATATTTGAATGAGATCCTTCCTGGGTATAGTAATCTGGGCTGTAGGTTACTTTCTTTCATCACCTTAAGTATGTCTTGCCATTCCTTCCTGGCCTGAAGAGTTTCTGCTGAAAGATCAGCTGTTATCCTTATGATAATTCCCTTGAGTGTTATTTGTTTTTTTTCCCTTGCTGCTTTTAATATTCATTCTTTGCATTGATCTTTGTTAATTAGATTAATATATGCCTTGGCATTTTTCGCCTTGGGTTTATCCTCTCTGGGTTTCTTGAACTTGAGTGATTATTTCCTTCCCCATTTTAGGGAAGTTTTCAACTATTATCTCCTCAAGTATCTCCTTATGGTCATTCTTTTTTGTCTTCTTCTTCTGAGAGTCATATGATTCGAATGTTCGGGCGTTTAACATTGTCCCAGAGGTCTCTGAGATTGTCCTCATTTCTTTTAATTTGCTTTTCTTTATTCCTCTGTTTAATTTATTTCTACCACTCTATCTTCTATCTCACTTTTCCTCTCTTCTGCCTTCTTTATTCTATTGTGGTTCCCTCCAGAGTTTTTTTTTTTTGTGTGTGTGTCTCATATATCACATTATTCATTGTATATTGACTCTTTTTATTTCTTCTAGATCCTTGTTAAACCTTTCTTCCATCTTCTCGATTCTTGTCTCCAGGTTTTTTACCTGTAACTCCAATTTGTTTTCAAGATTTTGGATCATTTTCATTATCATTATTGGTAATTCTTTATCAGGTAGATTCCCTATCTCTTCCTCTTTTATTTGAGTTTTTGAGCATTTATCCTGATCCTTTACTTGCTGGGCATTTCTCTGCCTCTTCATGGTGCTTATATTGCTGTGTTTGGGGTAGCTTTTCCGTCTTCTGGTAGTTTGTGGATTTCTCTTTATTGTGGAGTTTCCTCGCTGTGGGTGGCATTGGACAGGTGGCTTTTCAAGGTTCCCTGGTTAGCAACGCTTACGTTGGTGTTCTGGTGGGTGAAGCTGTATTTCTTCTCTCTGGAGTGCAATGAAGTGTCCAGTAATGATTTATTAGATGTCGATGGGTTTGGAGTCATTTTGAGCAAACTGTATATTGAACTCAGGGCTATTTTCCTGTGTTGCTGGAGAATTTTTTTTGGTATCTCTTGCTCTGGAACTTGTTGACACTTGGGTAGTGCTTGGTTTCAGTGTAGGTGTGGAGGCGTTCGATGAGCTCCTATGGATTAATATTCCCTGAAGTCAGGAGTTCTCTGCTGTTCTCAGGATTTGGACTTAAGCCTCCTGCCTCTAGTTTTCAGTCTTATTCTTGCAGTAGCCTCAAGACTTCTCCATCTGCCACTTCCAAGGCAGTTCCCTCTGTTTTAGCTTCTTCAGTTTGCTGGTCTCTTCAATGTCTGATTTCCGATATGACAAAAGGGGGCGGTGGTGAACACATTTTTGGCTCACTTGTTCAGTCATGCTGTGGGGAGGGAGGAACGCTGCAAACAAATATCACTGACGTCTGTGGGGAGTGCTTGCAGTGTCTCAGCCACACGGTGTTTGTCCCCACTCACAGTGTGTGTGCTTTCCCTGTTTATACTGCTTAGGCTCTAGGTTGCTCTGCCAGGAAGAGTCTGAAGACTTCCCTGGGTTGTATGCATTTCCCAGGTCTAAGCCCCTCAGGTTCAGGTACTCGGGCACTCCTCAAAGGCTCAGACTTGGTTGGACCTGCGTTTTGTGCCCTTCTCTGAGCAGCTCAGGTGACCAGATATTTGGCGAGCGTGGTCACTGTGACTTATCTCCTCCCCAGTCCCTGCCCCAGTGATTTCTGAGTGTAAAACCAGCGTACCTTCTCAGGTGGATGTCGACTGGCCTGAATCCCAGGAAGTCTTGTTTAGCAATGAAGCCTGCCTGCAGTTTGGTATCAGATGCCTCTCTGAGGGGGCGATTGCCCCCTCTGGCTCTGGCTGTCCTACCCTGCTTGTCTTGGCAGGGATAGACCATCCACAGCTGGCTAGCTCTGCTCAGTCCTTTGTTCAGTGAGCATGTCTGCTGCTGCTGCTGCTAAGTCACTTCAGTCGTGTCCGACTCTGTGTGACCCCATAGACAGAAGCCCACCAGGCTCCCCCATCCCTGGGATTCTCCAGGCATGTCTAGCAGTGTCTTAAGTTAGGGCTTTTCGCCTTTTCACAGGGTATGTATCCCACAGTCTGCTTTGGTATTTAAAGTTAGTTCCCTGAGATTGCCTTTGGGGCATTCAGGCCCAATCTTTACCCTAAGCAATGCAACCTGTGCCACCCTGCCCAGCCCCTCTTTTCTAGTGGGGATGCGGGCGTCCGCGCTGCTTCTCCACTGGGAGTTACCATTGGAAATATACTCTGTGGGTTTAAATTATTTACTTATTTTTCCTCCCGGTTATGTTGCCCTCTGAGCTTCCAAGTCTTGCCACAGACTTGCCAGTGAGTGTTTCCTGGTGTATGGAAACTTCTCTCTCTCTTTTTTTTTTTTAAGTCTACCTTCCCCGGACAGATCTCCATCCCTACCTCTTTTGTCTCTCTTTTTATATTTTATTTTACTTCCTACCTCCTTTTGAAGACAATGAGCTGCTTTTCTGGGTTCCTGATGTCTCTGCCAACATTTAGAAGTTGTCTTGTGGAATTTACTTTGCGTCCAAATGTTCTTTTGATGAATTGCGGGGGGTTGGGGGAGTGGTCTCCCCATCCTATTCCTCTGCCATCTTCCTCCCTCTGCTGTTTTAACACATTTTAAAGGAGTGGTTCCAGAACGTCGATCTCTCATCTGTAAAAGAGAAAAAAGCTCCTTTTGCCAGGAGGTGTCCCTCCCTACTCTAGAAGTGGGTGGAGACAGATTTTCCAACAAAGCTTTCCTTCCGTGTTTGGACTTAGTCTGTTCCTTACCAGCAAAGCCGTGTTACTGGTCCCTCCCGGTTATACCACTGAGGCAGGGTGGAGATACACCAGGGGTAGACCTGATGGCATCGCAGACTGTTTTCTAGTTACTTATCAACAAGACCTTTGTTTGATTTTCACTTTAGTCAGATACCACCCAGAGTGTAACACAGTAGCTTTCAGAATGTTTCTCAAACTAGGACTACTAGGGGAGGCATCCATCTAATGTGTACCTGTGCACATTCCTGAGTACTCATGACCACAATAGAAGCAGTGAGTCATAAAGGAATGATCAAGAACCAAGATGTCCCATCTGAGTTTCACCACGCTAGTATGTTTGAAATCAAGAGGTGGTAGAGGGTTGGCCAGCAAGGGAAAAGTGAATTTTCTCTTCCAGTTACTAGGGCCAACACTTCCAGTTCATTTCCACAGATTCTACAAAACAACTATCTATATAATAGAAACTGAAGCCACTGAGGAGCTTTGTCTGGTTTCTTAAGAGCTAGCACTACCAAAGGAAGAAGTCCATTGCTCTTCCAATGCACATAGATCTATCAATCAGAGACGCAGCATGACAAAGCTTCATTTCCAGGTTGCTAGCCCCTGAGCCAGGCAGCGAAGTGGGTTGGTGCTGAAGCTAGAGTTCCAAATCATTTCCAAATGTGTTGCTGTAACTTTTGGGCCCTAACAAGGCTAGGTGTTTACATACATGGGGGCTAAGTGAAAGTACACAGCAACAGCATGGCTCTCAAGTCCCTTGAAAGTGGATAATCTGACAGATGAGGTTAGTAGTTATACATCCTGATGCGATTATGAAATGGTCAAAGAGATCATGAAAAGCTGACCTAGAAAGGAATGTTCAGTCCACACACTTCACCAATTTCTAGCCACTCCCTTCACAGGGATGTTGTGTGCCTCTTGGTATTGGCAGTTCTGTATAAACCCCTGAGAAGGCACCCCTTTTGGGGACTACTTTCAGTCATTATGAGGCACTGAGAAACCACAGAGCAGGGCTCAAGGTTCATTTATGCAAGTTGTCATTCAGTTACACATTCACACTGAAGAGTTAGAAAAGTAAAGCAGAAAACATGTATATTGTGAAAGCAGAGAGGCTAGAGCTCTGGAATGTTACTACCTTGTCCTGAAGATCCTGTTTGAGATGATCGATTATGGTGAAAGTTCAGCCACCTAAAAATGACTGGAATTAAGAGTTGAGTTTAAGGAAGTTACTGGATACAAAATTAACCTAAAGAAATCTCTTTCCTTCTTATATACTAACAGCAAAAAGACAAAAATTTAAATTTAAGAAGCAGTCCCACTCACCACAACAACAAGTGGAATGAAATTCCTGGGAATATGTCTACTTCAGTTCAGTTTAGTCGCTCAGTCGTGTCCGACTCTCCGTGACCCCATGAATCACAGCACGCCAGTCCTCACTGTCCATCACCAACTCCCGGGATAATACTGGTGTGCAGCAAAGAATAAGGCAGAAATGAAATGAATCAAAATAACACAAAGAAGTGGAGAGATATACTGTTATCTTGCAGTGGAATAATCAATATTGGGGAATGCCTATACTACAAAAAGGAGTTTACAGGTTCAATGTAATTCCTATGCAATTTCTAATAGCATCTTTCACAAAAGTAGAAAAAAAAAAAAACAGTTTACACTCCTCAGCAGACAAATCCATAAATGAGCTTGATTTCAGCTTTGGTCAAACCTCGTCATTCTTTCTACAGCCATTAGTAATTTTCCTCTGCTCTTCCTTAGTAGCATACTGAACACATTCTGAACTGAAGGACTCAACTTTCAGTGTCATCGGTGGTTTTTTTTTTTTTTTTTTTGCCTTTTTACACATTCATGAGGGAATTAGGGCAAGTGCACTGAAGTGGTTTGACATGCCATTCATCAGCGGATAGCTGGAGTCACTCCTTCAGTTCAGTTCAGTTCAGTTCAGTAGCTCAGTCGTGTCTGACTCTCCACGACCCCATGAATCACAGCACGCCAGGCCACCCTGTCCATCACCAACTCCTAGAGTTCACTCAAACTCATGTCCACAGAGTCGGTGATGCCATCCAGCCATCTCATTCTCCGTCGTCCCCTTCTCCTCCCGCCCCCAACCTTTCCCAGCATCAGTCTTTTCCAGTGAGTCAACTCGTCGCATGAGGTGGCCAAAGTATTGCAGTTAAAGATAACCTCAAGATGGATGAAAGACCCAAATATAATCCCAGCGAGTTTAAATCTATAACATTAGAAGAAAGTATAAGTACCCTCTTTGACATAAATTATATCAACATATCTTTATTTTTTATCTTTGACCTACTTCCTATTTTAATCAAAATGAAGCAAAATCAACCAAATAAATGCAATCTAATTAAACATAAATGGCTTGCACAGCAAAACGACAAATAAGACAGAAAATGATTCACACTATGGGAGAAAATATTTTGCAATGAAGGAAATTAAAAGAGGTTAAATTCCAAAATATGAAGCAGCTCATGTTGCCCAATAACAGAAAAACAAACAACGGAATTTAAAAAAAAATGGACAGAAAACGAAATACACATTTCTCTCAAGAAGATATAGAGATGGCCAATATGTATGAGGAGATGCTCAAAATCACTAACTGTTAGAGACAAGAAGATAAAAACTTCAATGAGATATCAACTCTCATTGGCCCTAATGGCAAGTATCTAAAAATCTACCAAAAAAATAAATCCTAGACAAGGTGTGAAGAAAAGAGAATCCTTCTCTCCTCCTGTTTGGTATATACGTTGAAGGAGTCACTATGGAGAACAATATGGAGATTCCTTTAAAAAATAATAATGAAAACTACCTTATGATCCACAATCCCACTACTGGTCATATACCTGAAGAAAATCTAAACTCCAAAAGATACATATCCCCAAATTGATGACGGCAATAATTAAAATAGCTAGCACCTGGAATAAGCAAGTGTCCACCTATGGAGAAATATATAAAGACAATTTGGCACACGATCACCGAAGAATTGATGCGTTTGAACTGTGGTGCTGGAGAAGACTCTTGAGAGTCCCTGGGACTGCAAGGAGATCCAACCAGTCCATTCTAAAGGAGATCAATCCTGGGTGTTCATTGAAAGAACTGATGCTAAAGCTGAAACTCTGATACTTTGGCCACCTCATGCGACGAGTTGACTCACTGGAAAAGAGTCTGAAGCTAGGAGGGATTGGGGGGTCGGAGGATATGGGGACAACAGAGAATGAGATGGATGGATGGTATCACCAACTCGATGGACATGAGTTTGAGTGAACTCTGGGAGCTGGTGATGGACAGGGAGGCCTGTCGTTCTGTGATTCATGGGGTCGGAAAGAGTCAGACACGACTGAGCGACTGAACTGAACTAAACTGATATATTAGACTATCACTCAGTCTTTTATTTTTTATTTTATTCAATTATTTATTTTTATTGGAGGCTAATTACTTTACAATATTGGTTTTGCCATACATTGACATAAATCCGTCCCTGGTGTACATGTGTTCCCTTTTTTGAACCCCCGCTCCCTCCTCTCCTTATCCTCCCTCCGGATCATCCCCATGCACCAGTCCCAAGAATCCTGTATCATGTGTCGAACCTGGACTGGTGATTCGTTTCACATATGATAATATACAAGTTTCAATGCTATTTTCCCAAAACATCCCACCCTCACCCTCTACCACAGAGTCCAGTCTTAAAGAGGAAAGAAATCAGGTCAATTGTAGAAATGTGTCTGGATTCAGAAAAGGTTATATCAGTTCAGTTCAGTTCAGTCTCTCAGTCGTGTCTGACTCTTTGCGACCCCAAGAACCACAGCAAACCAGGCCTCCCTCTCCATCATCAACTCCCGGAATTTATGAAAACTCATCTCCATTGAGTCGGTGATGCCACCCAGCCATCTCATCATCTGTCATCCCCTTCTCCTCCTGTCTCCAACCTTCCTAGAATCAGGGTCTTTTCCAGAGATTCAACTCTTCGCATGAGGTAGCCAAAGTATTGGAGTTTCAGCTTCAGCATCAGTCCTTCCAATGAATACCCAGACTGATCTCATTTACGATAGACAGGCTGGATCTTCTAGCAGTCCAAGGGACTCTCAAGAGTCTTCTCAAACACCACAGTTCAAAAGTATCACTTCTTCTGTGCTCAGCTTTCTTCACAGTCCAACTCTCACAGGCATACATGACTACTGGAAAAACCACTGTCTTGACTAGATGGACATTTGTTGGCAAAGTAATGTCTTTGCTTTTTTAATGTGTTATCTAGGTTGGTGATGTATTTCCTTCCAAGGAGTAAGTGTCTTTTAATTTCATGGCTACAGTCACCATCTGCAGTGATTTTGGAGCCTCCTCCCAAAATAAAGTCTGACACTGTTTCTACATTTCCCCCATCTATTTGCTATGAAATGATGGGACCAGGTGTCATGATCTTAGTTTTCTGAATGTTGAGCTTTAAGCCAACATTTTCACTCTCCTCTTTCACTTTCGCCAAGAGACTTTTGAGTTCCTCTTCAATTTCTGCCATAAGGCTGGTGTCATCTGCATACCTGAGGTTATTGATATTTCTCCCAGCAATTTTGATACCAGGTTGGGCTTCTTCTGCCCAGCGTTTCTCATGATGCACTCTGCATATAAGTTAAATAATCAGGGTGAGAATATACAGCCTTGATGTACTCCTTTTCTTATTGGGTACTAGTCTGTTGTTTCATGTCCGGTTCTAACTGTTGCTTCCTGACCTGCATATAGGTTTCTCAAAAGGTAGGTCAGGTGGCCTGGTATTCCCATTTCTTTCAGAATTTTCCACAGTTTATAGTGATCCAAATACCCAAAGGCTTATGGAGAGTCAATAAAGCAGAAATAGACTTTTTTCTGGAACTCTCTTGCTTTTTCAATGATCCATCAGACGTTGGTAATTTGATCTCTGCTTCCTCTGCCTTTTCTAAAACTAACTTGGACATCTGGATGGTCACGGTTCGCATATGGCTGCAGCCTGGCTTTGAGAATTTCATTACTAGCATGTGAGATGAGTGCAATTGTGTGGTAGTTTGAGCATTCTTTGGCATTGGAATGAAAACTGACTTTTTCCAGTCCTGTATCCATTGCAAAGTTGTCCATATTTTGTGACAGGTTGAGTGCAGCACTTTCACAGCATCATCTTTCAGGATTAGAAATAGCTCAATTGGAATTCCATCACTTCCACTAGCTTTGTTCGTCGTGATGCTTTCTAAGGCCCACTTGACTTCACATTCCAGGATGTCTGACTCCAGGTCAGTGATCACACCATCGTGATTATCTTGGCTGTGAAGATATTTTTTGTGCAGTTTTTCTGTGTATTCTTGCCACCTCTTCTTAGTATCTTCTGCTTCTCTTAGGTCCATACCATTTCTGTCCTTTATTGCTCCCATCTTGCATGAAATGTTCCCTTGGTATCTCTAATTTTCTTGAAGAGATCGCTTATCTTTCCCATTCTGTTGTTTTCCACTATTTCTTTACATTGATGGCTGAGGAAGGCTTTCTCATCTCTCCTTGCTATTCTTTGAACCTCTGCATTCAAATGGGAATATCTTTCCTTTTCTCCTTTGCTTTTCACTTCTCTTCACAGCTATTTGTAAAGCTTCCTCAGACAGCCATTTTGTTTTTTTTCATTTCTTTTACATGGGGATGGTCTTGATCCATGTCTCCTATATAATGTCACGAACCTCCATCCATATTTCATCCTGCAGTCTATCTATTAGATCTAGCCCCTTAAATCTATTTCTCATTTCTACTGTATAATCACAAAGAACTAAAATGCAAAAAGGAAAACAAATATTACAGATTAACACATATATGGACTCTAAGAAACTGATAGAGATGATCTTATTTGAGAAGCAATGATAGGGACACAGATATAGAGAAGAAATATAAGGATGTACGGAGGAAACGGTTTGTGGTGGAAGCTATTGGGAGATCGTAACTGACACACATGTGCTTATGATGCCTATATGAAACACAGGGAAATCTACCTAATGCACTGTGTTGACCTAAATTGGGAGGAAGTCTAAAATTGAAGGTTTAGATATATGGTTATGGTTCCATCACTAAGGCATTTCTGAGTCTTTTCTACCCCACAGAATGCAATATGCAAGCATTGTGGTTTAGAGTAGAAATTAGCAAAGTATTCTTAATCAGTTATACTCCAATAAAATTAACTGTTCAATGTATATTAATGATTTTACCAAAATAGTATAAATCTTGGTGGATCTCACGTCAATTTGGAAGTCAAAATAAGAAATCTAAATGTCAGTATCTTACTGAAAATTTCAATTGTCATCCAACTATATAATACACTTATTAAGAAAATAGTAAAATCAAGCTGAATGTTTTGTACATATATTAGTGTATATGTGCATGTTTAAAGACTAAAAGTTTTTTTTTTCCCCCAAAGAAAATCGACTTTAAAAGTGGTGGCAACAGAACTACTATCAGTAACCTGGATATAATCGATACAGGTTACCTTTGGGTCTATTTGTTATGTTTTAATTTTTTATGTACTTAATTCTATTCAAAATCTTTCATACATGTATTCTATGTCTCACAAAGTATTTTACTGGATACTTTAGAAAATCTCTGGACAAAAGCTTTTGCGCAATAATATAGTATTCTCTCTAATTTACATTTGAGAACTTGGCACAGATATTCCCAAATGAAATATGGAATGCTCAATATTAGGCATTTGAAACTCTACGCATAGATTTTCCTACGAGAAATAGGGACCTTTGTATATTTCACAAAGAAAAAAGGATTGCATAATTTTCTGTTGAAACCTTTGTTTCTCTATATACTCACATTGAAAATCAGAATGAATACTTTCTGAAATATAATATGAAATTTTATACATTTTATATATGGTAACCTGAAAAAAGAAATTCAAACATGAAATATCAAGTTTCTATATTTCATATATGGATACTAGAATGTTGATTTAAATACATGATATATAGAATTCTCTAATGCCATATATTGAATTCTGGTCCTACCTATTCTGAAATGTGTATTTCATCTTTAATTCCATATATCATGTTGAAAACCTGTGCTCAAAATTTATGCCTGTAATATAGAAAAATAAATATCATATATTCATTTATCAAATGAAAATAATCAAATTTCATGGAGGGAAATCTGTTCCGAGATTTTCATATGTGAAATTCGGAGATTTCCCAATTTCATAAAGGAAAATGCAAATCCAGATTTTGATATGTAAAGTAAAGAATTCAATATTATGAGTAGGAAAATCTTTGACAAACTTACACATGTGAAATCAAGAGAAATTAATATTGTGCGTAAAAATTCTTCACACAGAATTTTACAGGTGAAATACAGATTTCCATATATTATGTTTGTGTATATATTCATTTCCATATATTATGTGTAAAATAATAAGCTCTTGGAGTTTCATATGCTAAATTCATATGCTAAATACAGAGAATGGCATTTTGATTTTAGAAATCTGTGCACATATTTTCCCTATGGAAAATATAATATTTCATCTTTTATTAAAAGTATACACTGTGACATTGCCATTTAAAATATAGAATTCAACATTTCATCTGAGAGAATCTATGCCCAGATGTTCACATGTGAAATATAGGAAAGTCAATATTTCATACTGTGAAATATATAAAATTCCAAGTTTATGTGGGAAAATCTGTACCTACATTCTTATGTGAAATATAGAGATTTCAGACAGAAATTTCTCCTCTGTACAAATTTTCATTGAGATATAGAGAATCCCATATTTCATCCAGGGAAACCAGGATTTATGTTTTCATATGTCATATATAGAGAATTCCATATTTCATTTAGGATCATCTGCACTCTAATCTGCTAATGTTCAACATAGATTGTTCCATATTTTAGACAGAAAAATAGACAGCAATATTTTTCCAATGTGAAATATAGCGGATTCCACATTTCATGTAGAAAATCTGCACTCAAATGTTCAGATATGAAATACAGCAATTTCTACATTTCATTTTGGAACATCCGCATCCATTTCCAAATACAACATACAGAGGCTTTCATGTACTTCACATAGAAACACCATTGTCCAGATTTTCTTATACAATATATAAAGGATTTCATATTTCATGTTTGGAAATTCAAAACATTATCACATATAAAATTCTAGAATTTTCATCTTTCACATATGAAAAGCTTTCTGTAGATTTTCATATACATTTAGGAAAATTATAAATATTTTATAAGTAAATAGCCAGCCAGATTTGAATACACAAAACAGAAATATCCATATTTAGTCTATTAAGAACTGAACACAAATTCTCAATAAGACAAATAGAAATTTTCATAATACATCTCAATAAAGTGCTCGCGGATTTTCACATGTATGATCACTTGAAATGTATTATAATTAGGAATATTTGCACCCATACATCCCTCTATGAAATATAGAGAAACCCAAGTTTTTCTGAGAAAATCTGCATTCAAATTTTCAAATATGAAATGCAGAGAATTTCGTATTCTCACACTTATACATGTGTAATATTGAGAAATCCATATTTCACATGGAAAATATCACCTGGACGTTCATGTATGAACTATAGATAATTCCACATTTTCTGTTGGAAAATCTGCAGCTAGATATTCATATGTGAAATACAGAGAATTCCATACTTCAGTATGGAAATTCTGGGGCTACATTTTCAATGTTAAATACATTGGAATCCCACTTTCATTTGAGAAAATGTGTGAATAGGTTTTCATATGTGATATGTACATAAAAAGGGACCCATACGATCATATATGCATGTATCATATCATAATTCCACGCCCTATATCAGAAAAATGAGCTCAAAATTTCCTATGTGATGTGAAGGGAATTTTATGTTTCTGAACCAGATTTTTGATAGGTGAAACACAGTAGAGAATTCCATTTTTCATGTAAACACTAGTAGATCTTAATATTCATAAGTACTATCTAGAGAAATACATAAGGGTAATTTCCACTCAGATTACATACATAAACGATATCTAGAGAATTCCATATGGAAAAATTACCACCCACAATTTGATATGCAAACAATAGAGAATTCCATATTTCATGTAGGAAAATCTGTGATAAGATTTTCATATGAGAAATATACCAAATCTATATTGTATGTAGGGATATCTACTCCAAGTGTTGATATGTGAAATAAGGAGTACCATAAGTATCCTTCATACGTGAAATAGAAAGAAAGGCGTTTTTCACTTCGGAATATCTTCATCCTAAATTGATACATGAAGCCTAGAGAATACTGCATGAAAATAATCTGTGTCAAGAATTTCATATGTGAAAAAATGATTCCATATTGGATATAAGAATATTTTCAAATATGAGTTTGTATTTCAAGTTAATCTTAAAAATCCATGTTTGGATTTTATTTGCATAATATAGAGAAACCCACATTCACTTAAGAAAAAATATCTATCCCAGATTTTCCTATGTGAAATAATGAAATTTCCCAATTTCATGTAGGAGAGTCAACATACAGATTTTCACAGGTAAACTAAAGAATTCAGTAAGTCATGGAGGAAAATCTTTGATAAGATTTTCATATGTGAAATATAGAGAATTCAATTTTGAATGTACAAAATTCTGCACAGAGAATTTTAAAGGAGACATACAGATTCCATATGTCATGTTCGATAATAAACTCTTGGATTATCATACGTTAAACACAAATAATTCTGTACTGCATGTGGAAACTCTGCACAAACTTCCCTGTGGAAAATATACAGTATTTTATATTGCAGCTAAATATCCTATTCAACATTTCTTCTGAGAAAATTCTGTCGAGATGCGCACAAGTGAAATGTAGGGAATTAAACATTTCATATATAGGTTAACTGGCTCGCATACAATCATCTATGTAATAAGGAAAATTCCAAATTTCATATACGAAAAAAGGTGGGAAAATGTTCAGATGTGAAAGTATAGAGAAATCACTTTTTTATATCGGATCATCTCTACCATTTCATAATTGAAAATAGAAAATTCCATGTTTTATGGGAATCTTATGGACGGAGAATCCTGAAAATCACAATCCAAGGTCACAAAGAGTCTAGCACGAATGCAGCAACTGAGTATGAATAATTCATGTAGGCAAAGAAACTAGATTAGTATATTAAATTCAGAGAATTCCATATTTAATTAGGAAAATCTGTGTCCAGATATTCATGCATGAAATATATCTAATTCAGTTCATGATATAGGAAAACCTTATAGCTTATAAGTGACCGATAGAGGGTTACAAGTGTCATGCAGGGAAATTGCACACCTGGATTTAGCCACTTGCACATTTCTTGGAGAATTTACATCCATATTTGCTCATGTGAAATAGAATATGAAATTTTCTCTATATTCCAGAGTCCAGATTTTTGTATGATAGATTGCAGAATTCCATAATTCATGGGAGAGAATTGACATGCAGATTTTCATATGTAAAATGGCGACTTCGGTACTATATTTAGAATCTTTTAGAAGATTCACATATGCAGGCAATACATTCATTCAGCTGAAATTGAACCTGAAGTATGCAGAATTTCACGGGTTATGGAAGAATATCTTGGCCCAGATTTTCCTATGGGCAATACAGAGAATTCTCTATTTCATGTAGGAAAATCAGTGATCATAGCTTACATTTGAAATACAGAATATTCTGTTTATATGTGGGAAAATAGACACCCATAAGGGAAAGAAAGAAAATTCCATACTTCATGTGCTTCGATTTTTCTATGTAAGAGTAGAAAATTCCAAAATTCCTCATGGAAAATCAGTGCCCAATGTTTAATATGTGAAGCATACAAAATTCCATATTTCATGAAGGATATTGATGATGAGATTTTCATGTTTCCTAAAGTTATTTATTTTGATATTGCATAAAATATATACTTAATAGTGGAAATATGTCCTTAGATGTTTAGATATGAAATATAGACAATCCCATATTTTTTGGATGATTACCTGGGCACAGATTTTCACATGTGGAAGAGAAAATTTCTTTGCAATCATAGAACTTTTGCCTAGAGTTTTGTCTAGATTTTTATACACTAAATACAGGAAATTCCATATTTTATGCATTAAATTCTATCCATACATTCACACATGAAATATTTTAAATTCAGTAATTCATTTAAAAAACCTCCAACACGATTTCATATACAAAATCTGGAAAGTGACATTTTTCATGTAAGAAAATCTCTGGTATTCATACTTATATCATATTGAGAATTCCATATTTCATGTAGAATAGAAAAATCTACCATCTGATAAACCTATGTAAAATAAGGAGGATCACATAACTCATGGAGAAATTTTGGTGTGTAGAATTGATATATGAAGCAAAGTTAATTGTATAGTAAATTCAAGAGGAAAACCTGGACCCATATTTTCATGCATGAAATATAGATAGGAAATATTTAACATGAAAATAAGTCAAGATTTCATATGTAAAACAGATCATTCCATATGTTATACAGAAAATCTGGGTATGTTTTAAATTTATGAAATATAAAAAATTCCCAATTACATGGGAGAAAGTCTGTACCTGCATTCTTATGTGAATTATAGAGAATTCATATGTAAAATTGTCCTGTGAAAATGTTTTCATACAAATAATAAAAATACCACATTTCATCTAAGAAAAACAGTGCTTAGGTTTTTCCTATGTGAAATATAGAGAATTTCAAATGTCATTTAGGATGATCTGCACCCTAATCTGCTAATAGCAAATAGACAGTGTTCCATATTTTAGATAGACACTGATATTTTCACATGTGAAATTTAAAGGATTCCACATTTCATGTAGAAAACAGCACCCAGATGTTCAGAAATGAAATATACAAATCCCAAATTTCATTTTGGAACATCTGCATGTCAAACTCCAAATGTAACATAAAGAGGGTTTCATGTCTTCACATAAGAAAAACGTTGCCCAGATTTTCATATACAAAATGTACAAACTCCATGGTTCATGTTTGGAAGTCTGAAGCTATTTTAACATATATAATGTTAGAATTTTTATATTTCATATACTAAAAACCGTAAGTAGATTTCATATAAATTCAGTAAAATGACAAATATTTTATATAGAAATCTTTTATATTTTATATAGAATCCCAGTTTGCATATAAAAAACAGGGAAATTTGCATATTTTACTCTATATATCATACTAAAAAACCTGTGCCCAGGTTTACATATATTGAATGTAGGGAATTTCATGTTTCATAAAGGAGAAGGTGTGTGCAGATTTTCGTAGGCAAAACATAGAGGACCCTACTGTAAGATAATTTGTTTACAGGATTCCTGTGTTAAACACAGAGAATTCCATATTTCTTACAGGGAAATCAGAGTCCAGGCTTTCATGTGAAGAATAGAAAACTTTTCATGTTGCATGTAAGATAAGATATGCCCAAATTTCTTATGTGAAATACACAGCATCCTATATTTCAGGTAGATGGTTGCCATCTGTATTTTCATAAAAGAAAAGGAGAGAATTCCATTTTTCTTGTAAAAACTGGAGCACATATATTCATATATGATATACAGAAAATCTGAAATTTCATGTAAGAAATTTGTGTCCAGAGGTTCCAATGTGAAATAGAGTTTATTCTGTTTCATATGAGAGAATATGCACTCAGGTTTCCATATTAACAATATAGGAAATTTCATATTTCATGCTTGAAAGACTAAGTGATTTCTTTAAGTTTAAAATATCAAATACTCCTATCTTACACATGAAAATTTGGGTTTAGGACTGCATATAAATTTTTTACTTTCCAAATATATTTATGAAAATGTACCCACATTTTCCTATGAATGATAACGCAATCCATATTTCATCTATCAAAAAGTCATGTCAAAAATCTTTATTCAGATGTCCATATATGAAACACAGATAATTCCATATATTAAATTGAAAAATTATACTCATATACTCATATGTAAAATATACACAATTATATACTTTATGTAGTAAATTCTATCTGCAGAATTTCATATATCTAATATAGGTTGATCCATATTTCAACACACCTAGGATGAATATATTAATTATATGTAATGTCATTTTTCATGTCAGAAAATCAAGTCAGTTCTCATATGTTAAATACAGAGAATACAAGTTTCCCTGTTGGAACATCTATGTACAAATTTTCATATGTGAAATGTGGAGATTCGTATACTGCTGTAGAATAATCAGTGCAAGTACTAAATATGTGTTCATAGAGAACTCCGTATTTCATAGAAGAGAACCAGCACATTGATTACCATACAAAAATTTGGAGAAATAAATGACTCATGTATAAACATGTACACACAGAATCATACATGAACTAATAGAGAGAGTTCTAATTATCACTTAGGAAAAAGTGTGTTCATCTTTTCATGGGCAAAATAAATGAGAAAACCTATTTCATGGGGGAAAATCTAAAGTTTTCATACATGATTTTTCTATCTTCATGTAGGAAAATCAGTGCAGAGTTCATTAAACATTTACAAAATTTCCGATTATCTTGTGAAATATACGCACACAGATTTTAAAATATAAAATTGCAAAATTCCATGTTTCACTTCAAATTTTAATGCTTCAAATCACCATCAATGTTTTCACACAGGAACTATAAGGAATTGTTTATTTTCATTTAGGAAAACACATGTGCAGGTCTTCATGTCAGCAAGAAAGAGAAATCTATGTTTCGTATAGAAATATCCTGGGGTTGATTTCCATTTTATGTGAAACATAAAAACTTCCAAAATGTATTCACAAAAATCAAGACCAATATAGTTTCATATGGGAAATTCAGAGATTTTATATTTCATGTAGAAAATTCCATATTTTAAGAAAAAATATTAGGACTTGATTTTATATTGGTAACATATAAAATTCTATACTCATGTGTGAAAAGCTAGAAAAACAGTGGAAACAGTGTCAGACTTTATTTTTTTGGGCTCCAAAATCACTGCAGATGCTGATTGCAGCCATGAAATTAAAAGACGCTTGCTCCTTGGAAGGAAACTTATGACCAACCTTGATAGTATATTAAAAAGCGGAGACATTACTTTGCCAACCAAGGTCCGTCTAGTCAAGGCTATGGTTTTTTCCCGTGATCATGTATGGATGTGAGAGTTGGACTGTGAAGAAAGCTGATCGCTGAAGAATCGATGCTTTTGAACTGTGGTGTTGGAGAAGACTCTTGAGAGTCCCTTATACTGCAAGGAGATCCAACCAGTCCATTCTAAAGGAGATCGATCCTGGGTGTTCATTGGAGGGACTAATGCTAAAGCTGAAACTGCAATACTTTGGCCACCTCATGTGACGAGTTGACTCACTGGAAAAGACTCTGATGCTGGGAAAGTTTGGGGTCGGGAGAAGACGGGGACGACAGAGAATGAGATGGCTGGATGGCATCACTGACTCTGTGGACATGAGTTTGAGTGTACTCTGGGAGTTGGTGATGGACAGGGAGGCCTGGCGTGCTGTGATTCATGGGGTCGTGGAGAGTCGGACACGACTGAGCGACTGAACTGACTGACTGAATGAATGACATTTTCACATGTGAAATACAGAGATTTCACGTTAATTGTAAGAATATCTTCCCCCAGTTTTCAAATGTGAAGCATACAAAATTCAATATTTCATGCAAGCAACACCCCCTCCTTTTTATTTTGTCCCAATTCTTTTTTATTTCTTTTTTTCACTCCCTCTTCAATCAAGTCAAGCACCTCTTCCACCTCTGCTAATTATCCTGGAAGGTTCCTAACCAGGTGGGCAGGTTTGGAAGTGCTCACTATGGAGAGCTGAGAAATGAAGAACAGTGTTCTGTATTCTCACATCACCTTGGGCACAGTCACAGTGTTATTCACGTTGGCATGATTCTATCCTCTGTGCTTTCTTTCTAAAAACCACAGACAAATAGCATAGGGCTTTGCGCTCAGCTGACTTGGAAAAACCCCAACTCTGCCTGCACCTCTCAATATCATTATTTGTCAACGCCATGCCGTCATCACATATACGTCATGTGCAGTTGAGATATCACACAAATTTGGGGCCAGGTGGGTGACAATAAAGTCAAACAAATGTAACTGATTCTAAACATGATAACGAGTAAAATTAAGATACCTGAGATATGGAGAGGGTGTGGTGGATAGAAAATGAAGCAGTTGAGAATAAGTAATGGTCTCAATCACAGAGGAGAGAATTTGTTGCTCTTCCAGGAAATCATGTCCAACTTTGTGAGCCCATGGACTAGAGCCTGTCAGGCTTCCTTTCACTATCTCCCAGAATTTGTTCAGATTCATGTCTATAGAGTTGGTGAAGTTATCTAACTGTCCCAACATCTGCTGCCCACCTCTCCTTTGACCTTCAATATCTTCCACCATCTGAGCCTTTTCTTATGAGTCAGTTCTTTGCATTAGGTGGACAAAGGAAGAAAGAACACTAAAAGACAACTAACTTTTAAGAGGAAAGATCTTGAAACAGTTTAGGATAGAGATTTAGTAAAAGTTTTTGACGAAATGGAAGACCCATTCATAATAAACCCTGTATATAACTTGTGGGAACAGCCAGAACCATCTGCAAACTAATAAAGTCCACATATGGATAAACTCACTGCAAACTTGATTCTCAATGGTGAAAACCTGCAAATGTGACCCCTAATTCATGACTAAGACAAAAATACCCACTCTCACCACTGGTATTCAGCATAGACTTTGGATTCCTCATTATATCAATCAGAATAGAAGAAATACAATTTCAAACAAACGGGAAAAGGAATAAAACTGCCACTGTTTACACGTACTATGCTACTATGCCTGGAGATCCAAAGATGCCACCAGAAAATTACTAGAGGTAATCAATAAGTTTAGGGGAGTTGCTAGATATAAAATTAATACTCATAAATCCCTTGTATTCCTACACACTCACAACAAAATATCAAAAATAGAATTGAAGGAAACAATCCCATTCACCATGGAAAAAAGAAGAGTAAAATTCCTGGTAATAAACCTACCGAGGCAGGGGAAACACTGGTGTGCAGAAAATAATAAAGCATGGAAGAAACAAAGCAAAGCTGACACAAAGAGATGGACAGATATACCATTCACATGCACTGGAAGAAACAATATTGTGAAAATGGCTACACTATAAACAGCAGCTTAAAGTTTCAATGCAGTTGCTATCAAGATACCAATGGCATTTTTAACAGAACTAGAACAAAATCTTTTTGGAACTAGTATGGAAATGCGAAAGACCTTGAATAGCCATGCAAGCTTGAGAAAGAAAACAGAGCTGAAGGAATCAAGTTTCCTGACATAAGTCAATACTACAAAGCTACAGTAATCAGTACAGCATGGAATGGGCCCAAAGCAGAAATATAAGCCATTGGCATGGATAGAAACCCTGATCATCACTTGCCCAAGTGGTTATCTAATCTCTGACAAATGAGACAACAATATACAATGGAGACAACATAATCTCTTTTATAAGTGATGTTGGAAAATCTGGACAGCTAAAAGTAAAAGAATGAGATTAGGACATTGGCTTGTTGTGATGCCGTGGAGTGTGGCATGCCAAGCTTCTCTGTCCCACACCATCTCCTGAAGGTTACCCAAGTTCATGTTCATTGCATCACTGATGGAACCCAATCATCTCATCCTTCGTGCCCTCTTCTCCTTTTGCCTTCAATCTTTCCCAGCATCAGGGTCTTTTCCAATGAGTTGTCTCTTCACATAAGGTGGGCAAATTATTAGAGCATAAACTTCAGTAGCAATCCTTCCAATGGGTATTTCAGGGTGATTTTTTAAGATTGACTGATTTCTTCTCTTTGCTGCCCAAGAGACTCTCAAGAGTCTTCTCCAGCACCCTGGTTGAAAAGTATTAGTTCTTCAGTTTTTCTGCCTCCTTTATGGTCCCTCACACAACAGTATATGACTACGGGAAAGACCATAGCTTTGACTGTAACGGACCTTTGCCAGCAAGGTGATTTCTTTCATTGTAACACTTTATCTAATTCTGTCATACATTTTCTGTAAAGAAGCATTTATTTTCTAATTTCATGGCTGCAGACACTCTGCCTTGATGTCAGAGCCCAAGAAGGGGAAACCTGACATTGTTTTTTCCTTTTACCCCTTCTCTTTGCGTTGAAGTGATGGGACCGGAGGTTGTGATCTGAGTTTTTATACCATTGAGTTTTATGCCTGCTCTGGCGGGACAAATGGTAAAGCGTCTGCTTGCAAGGCGGGGGAGCAGAGTTAGACCGTGGGTTAGGAAAATTCCCTGGAGAAGAAAATGTCAAACCACTCCAATACTCTTGCCTTGTAAATTCCATGGACAGAAGAGCCTTTTAGGCTATAATCCATGGGCCTATTAGGCTATAATCTCAAAGAGTGGGACACGACTAAATTACTTCACTTTCACTTTGCACTCTTCAAAAGCTTTTGCTTACTTCACTCTGTACAATGGGGGTTTTTAAGATGGGGAACACATGTACACCTGGGGCAGATTCATGTCAATTGGCAAAACAAATACAATAATATAAATAATTAGTCTCCAATTAAAATAAATAAATTTTAAAAAAGAAAATAAAGAAATGTGTAATAAAGGAAACCACCCTGTCACCACTGCCCCAAAAAAAAAAAAAAAAGCTTTTTTACTCCTTCACCTTCATTAAGAGGTTCTTTAGTTCATCTTCTTTTTCTATCATTAGGAGAAGGCAATGGCAAGCCACTCCAGTACTCTTGCTTGGAGACTCCCATGGATGGAGGAGCCTGGCGGGCAGCAGTCCATGGGGTCGCTAAGGGTCGGACACGATTGAGTGACCTCACTTTCACTTTTCACTTTCACACATTGGAGAAGGAAATGGCAACCCACTCCAATGTTCTTGCCTGGAGAATCCCAGGGATGGGGGAGCCTGGTCGGCTTCCATCTATGGGGTCACACAAAGTCGGACACGACTGAAGTGACTTAGCAGTAGTAGCAGTAGCAGCAGAGTGATAGTCACACACATATTTGAGGTTGGTGACATTGTCCCCAGTAATCTTGATTCAGCTTGTAAGTTATCCAGCCTGGCATTTCTCATGCTTTGCTATGCATATAAGTTAAATAAATGAGGGGACAACCAACAACATTATCATACTCCTTTCTCAACCCCGAGCTAGTCAGTCATTGCATACTTGACCCTATTGCTTCGGGACCTGCCTACAGGTCAAGTACGAAGGAGACAGGTAAAATGTTCTGCTATTCCCATCTCTTTAAGAGTTTTCCGCAATTTATATGTTGCCCAGACTATGGTTTTACAGTGGTCAATGAAAAACAGGCAGAGATTTTCTGGAATTCATTTGGTATTTCTATGATCCAGTAATCGGTGATCATTTGATCTGTGGTTCCTCTGATGTTTCTAATCCCAGCTCAAACTTCTGGAAGTTCTCAGTTCATGTAATGTTGAAGACTAGCTTGAAGGAATTTGAGCATAACTTTACTAGCATGGGAGATGTGTGAAATTGAGTGGTGGTTTGAACTTTGTTTAGTACTGTCTTTATTGGAAATCTGGATAAGGATTAACCTTTTCCAGTCTCCTGATCATTGCTATGTTTTCCACATATGCACCATTTTGATTGCAGCACATTGAGAGCATTTAAGATTTCAACAGTTCTGCTGGAAATCCATCACCTCCACTAGTTCTGTGGTCAGAAATGCTTTGTAAGACTTGACTTCACATTTCAGAATGAGTGTCTGTGGGTGAATGCTCACACCTTGTGGTTATCTGGGTTATTATGGTCTTTTTTTTCCCTACAGTTTTGCTTTGTATTCTTTCTATCCTGCCTTGATCTCTTCTGCTTCTTTAGTCCTTTATGTTTCTGTCCTTTATTGTGTCCATCTTTGGAGGAAAAGATCTTTTGATCTTTTCAATTGTCTTGAATAGATCACTTGTATTTCCCTATCTGCTTGCTTTCTTCTATTTATCCCCGTTGTTTATTGAAGATACCCTCTTGTCTCTTCAATTTCTCTGGAATTATGCATTTAGTTGGGCTAACTTTATATTTTTCAGTTGTTTTTTGCTTCTCATCTTTCCACAGCTATATATAAACCCTCCTCAGAAAATCAATTTGTCTTTGAGATTTTCCTTTTTTTTAGGATGGTTTTGTTCACTGCTCCCTGTACAACATTTTGAAGCTCCTTCTGTAGTTCTTGGGGAGCTGTTTACTAGATTTAAGCCCTTAAAACTGGTTGTGATTTCCGCTGCATTTTCCAGAGGCAATTTGATTTTTGTTGTACCTGGTTAGCCTAGCGGTTCTAACCCAATCAACTCTTTCTTTATTTTAAACCTGAACTTTGTCATGAGAATCTGACGATCTGAGCCACAATCAACTCCAGGTCTTGTTTTTGCTGACTCTATACAGCTTCTCTATCTTGATTGCTACCAAGAATAATCAAGCTGATAATCCTTACAGACCTTTTGGTGAGATTCATGTGTAAAGTCGGTTCTTGTGACATAGTTAAAGAATGTTTGCTCTGACCAGTGAATTCTCTGGGTGTAATTCTATTTGTCTTTGCCCTACTTCATTTTGTACTCCAAGGTCAAAGTTGCTCCAGTTTGGTCCATGTATTTATTGACTTCATTCGTTTGAATTGTACTCCCCTATGGTGATGGGGACATCTTTCATTTGGTCTTAGTTCTAGGAGTTCTTGCAGTCTTCATAGAACTGATCAATTTCAATTTCTTTGGATCAGCTTTTGGGACCTACACTTGGATTACAGTGATGTTGAATGTTTTGCCTTGGAAACGAACTGAGATCATTCTGTCGCTTTTGAGGCTGCTCCCAAATACTGCATTTAAGACTTTTTGGTTGATTATGATTACTACTCCTTTACTCCAATGAGACTCTTGCCCACTGTAATAGAAAAAATAGTCATCTGAATTAAATTCACCCATTCCTCTCCATTTTAGTTCTATGAATCCTAATTGATGTTTACTCTTGCTTTCTCCCATTTGACCCCATCCAATTTACCTTGATTTATGGGCCTATCTTTCCGTGTTCTTATGCATTATTGTTCTTTGCACATCAGATTTTACTTTCATCATCAGGCATATCCATAACTGAGCTTCATTTCCTCTTTCATCTCACCACTTTATGTTTCCTACAGCCATTAGAAATCGCCCTCTGCTCTTCCCCAGTAGCATTTTGGACAGCTTCTGCACCAGGAGAGACACCTTTCAGGGTAATATATTTTTGCCTTTTTATAGAGTTAATTCATGGCTGTATTGGAGTGTTTGACATTCACTTCTTCAGTGGATCACCTTTAGTTACTCGTTACATCATGCAAGAAGATAAACTCAGGCTGGGTAAATACCTAAATATAAGGTCAGTCACTCTAAATCTATATTATTAGAGGAAATCATAGGTAGAACACATTTTGACATAAAATGGAGAATGATATATATATATATATATATATATATATATATATTTCTTTTTAAATCTAGTTCCTAAAGCAATGAAGATAAAGTTAAGAATAACAAGTAGGACTTAATTAAACTTAATAACTTTCACACAGCAACACCATAAGCAAGACAGAAAACAATTTTCATTGTGGGAGAAAATATGTGTAAATGAAGGAAATGGAAACAGATTAAATTCCAAAATAAGCAAATAGCACACGTGGCTGAATAGCAGAGAAACTAACAACCCCATTGGAAAAAAGTGGACCGAGAGGAAATAGACGTTACTCCCAAGAAGACTAACAGTTTTTCAATATCATAAGAGAATATACTCAACATCATTATTAGAAAAAGGGAAACAAAACCTTCAATGAGGTAGCACCTAACACTGGCCTGAGTGACCCTTATCAACAACAACAACAGCAACAAAAATCTACAAATAAATAAATTCTTCAGAGGGTGTGGAGAAAATGTAACCCTCCCAAGTGGCTTGAATGGAAAGAATCCAGCAGTAATGCAGGAGACTTGGATTCAATCCCGTGGTTATGAAAATTCCCCTGGAGAAGGGAATTGCCCTGAATATTTTAATTCAGATTCTGAATTCAGGAACTCAGATTCCTCAGAAAAAGCATTCTGGACTAGAGAATTCCAGTCTGACACAAAGATTTGAACATGGCATCGTGACGTTCACTTTCATTTTCTTTCCAGTCCTGCTGGAAGGAATATACATTGATACAGCCACTATGTATGCAGATCAGTATGAAGAGTATTTAAAAATCTAAAAATAAAGAAACTATATGATCTAGCAATTCCACTGCTGGGATTGTTGTGATTTACCTAAAGAACATCATAATAACAAAAGATACATAACAACAGTATTGATGGCTCCAGGATTTACAACAGCAGAACTCTGAAGCAACAGAAATGTCCATTTACAAAGAAATGAATAAAGATAATTTGGTATATATATAAAATAGAACATTACACAATCAAAACAGGAATGAAACCGTGTCATTTGTAGAGAGGTGGACGGATTGAAAAAGAGTCCTATATAATGAAATAAAATAGAAAAAGGAAAACAAATATCACTTATTAACATATATATAAACTGTTAATAGATTATATATAACATATTTTATCACATATATTATAAATAACATAACTTTATATAACATAGACTGTTTATCTAACATAAACTTTTAATATATTGTATAATATATATATTTATATTTCATAGCGTATATTTTATATAACATAACTTTATATAAATATACATATATATGTATATGTATAAACTGTATCAGTTCAGTTCAGGCGCTCAGTCATGTCCGACTCTTTGCAACACCATGAACCACAGCACACCAGGCCTCCTTGTCCATCACCAACTCCCGGAGTTCACCCAAACCCATGTGCATTGAGTTAATGATATCATCCAACCATCTCATACTCTGTCATCCCCTTCTCCTCCTGCCCTCAATCTTTCCCAGGATCAGAGTCTTTTCAAATCAGCTAGCTATTCATATCAAGTGGCCAAAATATTGAAGTTTCAGCTTCAACATCAATCCTTCCAATGAACACCCAGGACTGATCTCCTTTAGGAAGGACTGGTTAGATCTCATTGCAGTCCAAGGGACTCTCAAGTGTTTTCTCCAACACCACAATTAAAAAGCATCAGTTTTTCTGCACTCAACTTTCTTTATAGTCCAACTCTCACATCCATACATGATCACTGGAAAAACCACAGCCTTGACTAAGGGACTTTTTTAAGCAAAGTAATGTCTCTGCTTTTTAATATGCTGTGTAGTTTAGTCATAACATCCTTCCAAGGAGTAAGTGTCTTTTAATTTCATGGCTGCAATCACCATCCGCAGTAATTTTGGAGCCTAGAAAATTAAAGTCAGCCACTATTTCCAATGTTTTCCCATCTATTTGCCTTGAAGTGACGGAACTGGATTCCGTGATCTTAGTTTTCTGAATGTTGAGCTTTAAACTTTAAGGTGGCTTAAAAAGTTGATGACCATTATATCTACTACTGTGGGCAGGAATCCCTTAGAAGTAATGGAGTAGCCATCATGGTCAACAAAAGAGTCCGAAATGCAGTACTTGGATGCAATCTTAAAAAGGACAGAATGATTCCTGTTTGTTTCCAAGGCAAACCATTCAATATTACAGTAATCCAGGCCTATGCCCCAACCAGTAATGCTGAAGAAGACGAAGTTAATCGGTTCTATGAAGACCTACAAGACCTTTTGGAACTAACACCCAAAAAAGATGTCTTTTTCATTATCGGGGACTGGAATGCAAAAGTAGGAAGTCAAGAAACACCTGGAGTATCAGGCAAATTTGGCCTTGGAGCACGGAATGAAGCAGGGCAAAGGCTAATAGAGTTTTGTCAAGAGAATGCACTGGTCATAGCAAACAACTTCTTCCACCAACACAAGAGAAGACTCTACACATGGACATCACCAGATGGTCAACACCGAAATCAGATTGATTATATTCTTTGCAACCAAAGATGGAGAAGCTGTATACAGTTAGCGAAAACAAGACCAGGAGCTGACTGTGGCTCAGATCATGAACTCCTTATTGCAAAATTCAGATTTAAATTGAAGACAGTAGGGAAAACCACTAGACCATTCAGATATGACCTCAATCAAATCCCTTATGATTATACAGTGGAAGTGAGAAATAGATTTAAGGGACTAGATCTGATTGATAGAGTGCCTGATGAACTCTGGACAGAGGTTCGTGACATTGTACAGGAGACAGGGACCAAGACCATCCCCATGGAATAGAAATGCAAAAGAGCGAATTGGCTGTCTGAGGAGGCCTTACAAATAGCTGTGAAAAGAAGAGAGGTGAAAAGCAAAGGAGAAAAGGAAGGATATAAGCATCTGAATGCAGAGTTCCAAATAATAGCTAGGAGAGATAAGAAAGACTTCCTCAGTGATCAATGCAAAGAAATAGGAAAAAAAAAAAAAAAAAAGAATAGGAATAACAAGACACCTCTTCAAGAAAATTAGAGATTTCATGGGAACATTTCATGCAAAGATGGGCTCGATAAAGGACAGAAATGGTATGGACCTAACAGAAGCAGAAGTTATTAAGAAGAGATGGCAGGAATACACAGAAGAACTGTACAAGAAAGATCTTCATGACCAAGATAGTCACGATAACGTGATCACTGACCTAGAGCCAGACATCTTGGAATGGGAAGTCAAGTGGGCCTTAGAAAGCATCACTACGAACAAAGCTAGTGAAGGTGATGGAATTCCAGTTGAGCTATTTCAAGTCTTGAAAAATGATGCTGTGAAAGTGCTGCACTCAATATGCCAGCAGATATGGAAAACTCAGCAGTGGCCACAGGACTGGAAGAGGTCAGTCTTCATTCCAATCCCCAAGAAAGGGAATGCCAAAGAATGCTCAAACTACCGCACAATTGCACTCATCTCACACGCTAGTAAAGACATGCTCAAAATTCTCCAAGCCAGGCTTCAGCAATATGTGAACCGTGAACTCCCAGAGGTTCAAGCAGGTTTTAGAAAAGGCAGAGGCACCAGAGATCAAATTGCCAACATCCGCTGGATCATGGAGAAAGCAAGAGAGTTTCAGAAAAACATCTATTTCTGCTTCATTGACTATGCCAAAGCCTTTGACTATGTCGATCACAATAAACTGTGGAACATTCTGAAAGGGATGGGAATCCCAGACCACCTGAACTGCCTCTTGAGAAATCTGTATGCAGGTCAGGAAGCAACAGTTAGAACTGGACATCGAACAACAGACTGTTTCCAAATAGGAAAAGGTGTACATCAAGGTTGTATATTGTCACCTTGCTTATTTAACTTATATGCAGAGTACATCATGAGGAACGCTGGGCTGGAAGAAGCACAAGCTGGAATCAAGGTTGCTGGGAGAAATATCAATAACCTCAGATATGCAGATGACACTACCCTTATGGCAGAAAGTGAAGAGGAACTCAAAAGCCTCTTGATGAAAGTGAAAGAGGAGAGTGAAAAGGTTGGCTTGAAGCTCAACATTCAGAAAACGAAGATCATGGCATCTGGTCCCATCACTTCATGGGAAATAGACGGGGGAACAGTGGAAACAGTGTCAGACTTTATTTTTGGGGGCTCCAAAATCACTGCAGATGCTGATTGCAGCCATGAAATTAAAAGACGCTTGCTCCTTGGAAGGAAAATTATGACCAACCTTGATAGTATATTAAAAAGCAGAGACATTACTTTGCCAAGCAAGGTCCGTCTAATCAAGGCAATGGTTTTTCCCGTGGTCATGTATGGATGTGAGAGTTAGATTGTGAAGAAAGCTGATGCTTTTGAACTGTGGTGTTGGAGAAGACTCTTGAGAGTCCCTTATACTGCAAGGAGATCCAACCAGTCCATTCTGAAGGAGATCAATCCTGGATGTTCATTGGAGGGACTGAGCTAAAGCTGAAACTGCAATACTTTGGCCACCTCATGCGACGAGTTGACTCACTGGAAAAGACTCATGCTGGGCAAGGTTTGGGGCGGTAGGAGAAGGGGACGACGGAGAATGAGATGGCTGGATGGCATCACCGACTCTGTGGACATGAATTTGAGTGACCTCCGGGAGTTGGTGATGGACAGGGAGGCCTGGCATGCTGTGATTCATGGGGTCGCGGAGAGTCGGACATGACTGAGCGACTGAACTGAACTGAACTGAACTGAAAGAGTTATTATGACTCTTTCACTTTCATCAAGAGGCTCTTTACGTCTTCACTTTCTGGCGTCATCTGCATATCTGAGGTTACTGATATTTCTCCTCCAATCATGATTCCAGCTTGTACTTCCTCCAGCCCACGGTTTCTCATGATGTACTCTGCATATAAAGAAAACAAACTGTATAGATGATCTCATAAGAGAAGCAAAAGTAGGGACACATTTATAGAGAAGAAACTTATGGATATCAAGGATAAACTGAATGCTGGTGAAAGGATTTGGGAGATTGCAACTGACAGTTGTACACTATTGATGCATATATATATATACAGCACAGGGAACATCACTGTGGGGATGTGAATCAGAAAGAAGTCTCAAAATGAGAGGATAGATGTATGATTGTTCAATTACTTAATGGTGTCCGAGTCTTTGGAAACATTGGATTGCAGCATGCTATAATTTTGCTGTAGAGTGGAAACTAAGAAAAGAGTCTTAAGCAATTATGCTCCAATAAAAATTTAAATTTCAAAGTATATTCAACTAAAAAAAGGCATACCTCTTACTGCTTCTCATGTTACTTATGAATTCAAAAAAAGAACTCAAAATATGTATACCTGAGTGACAAATTGACTATAAAGCCCTGAAAACTGAATTTTATTTGATAATGCACTTATCATGAAAATAGTATGAATAAAAATAAATGTGAAGTACAGAAATTAGTGTATATGTGTATGTCAAAAGGTTGAAAGATTTTTTGAAAAGAAAAAATACCTTTTAAATAAGTGGCAACAGAACTATTATCAGTCACCTGGATTTAGTTATTCAATTGATTCTTTAAAATGTATGTTTTATTTGTCACACACAGTCTTTTACTAACCTGATATGGATGAATATTAAACGTCTTTTCCACATTCATTTAAAATATATGAGTTTTTCATTGACAAGAAAAGTATATTTCCAAAATGTTTAAACAGTTTTATATATATATATATATATATAAATACATATATAACGTTATATATATATATAATGTTAAATATATATATAATATATATATGTTATATATATATAATGATAAATATATATATAATGTTATATATATATATATAATGTTAAATTATGTTGTCATGATTGTTACAGGTCCTTGAAAATTAGTTTTTTTTTAAGTTGGACTGTAAAGAATGCTGAGTGCCAATGAGTCAATGCTTTTGAACTGTTTTTGTTGTAGAAGACTCTTGCGAGTCCCTTGGACTGCAAGAAGATCCAACTAGTCCATCCTAAAGGAAATCAGTATTGAATGTTCATTGAAAGGACTGATGTTGAAGCTGAAATTCCAATACTTTGGCACCTGATGTGAAGAACTGACTCATTTGAGAAGACCCTGATGCTGGGAAAGATGGATAGCAGGAGGAGAATGGGATGTCAGAGGATGAGATGATTGTATGACATCACCTACATATGGACATGAGTTAAAGTAAACTCCAGGAGCTGGGGACAGACAGGGAGGCCTGGCGTGCTGCAGTCTATGGGGACACAAATAGTCCGACACGACTGAGCGACTGAACTGAACTGAACACAAGGTAATCTGAGTGCCAGTTTTCCTACATAATGTATGGGATCTTCTGAATTTCATAGAAGAAATTCCAAGTGCAAAATTTTTCTACATAAATTGTAATTCTCTGTATGTCATAATTAGATATGTGGGTTAAATTTTCCTATATGAAATAATGGGACTGTATACTTCACATATGAAAATATGTATGTAGTTTTCCTGAAGGAATGTGGAATTCTCTGTATTTCACAGATGAAAATTTTGGCACATAGTTTTCAAAACGAAAATTCTGTATATATCACAAGAAAATCTGTGTACCTATTTTCCTATATGCAATATGGAATTGTATGTATTTCACAGAAAAAATAATGTGGGCTTTTCTACATGAAATTTGTAATTTTGCATATTTGACATATGAACATCTGACCATAGATGTCATTACACCAAATACCGTATTCTATTTCATGTATGCAAACCAGAGCACTCACATTTCTACATTTATATGGAATTCTCTATATATCACATATGAAAATCCTGGCACTTATCTAACTCAGTGAAATATGTAACTACCTATATTTCATATAGGTAAACCTGGGTTAGGATTTCCATGCAGATATTGAAATCTCTATTTCACAGTGAAAATCTGTGCAATGATAGTCCTTCATGAAATATGGAATTCTCTATTATTGACATGTGAAAATCTAGGCACTGAGCTTTTTCCCCTGAAATATGATTTTTTAAAATATTTCACATTGAATATCTAGATGTAGAATTAACCCCTTGAAAATTAGATTACCCATATTTTACATATGAAAAATATGATTGATTTTCCCACATGAAATATATATTCTCTAGATTTCATATATGAATATTTTGGTGTAGATTATCCTACATGAAATAAAGAATTCTCCACATTTCACATATGAACATCTAGTTGCCAATTTTATGTGAAAGATGGAATTCTCTGTATTTCACATTTGAAAATCTGAACGGACAGTTTTCCTAGAGGTAATGTGGAAGTCACTATTTTTTACATGTACATCTAAATGTAGATTTTCCTACATGAAAAAAAGGAAGTCTCTGAATTTCAATTCTTTACCATCTAAGTGACTAGGAAAATTAACAGTCCTACGAGACCTGCTGGCATTATCACCCAGAAAAGATATCCTTATCATCACAGGGGAGCTGAATGAAAAAGCAAGAAGTCAAGAGACACCTGGAGTAACAGGCAAGTTTGGCACTGGAGTACAAAATGAGGCAGGACAAGGCTAACAGTTTTGGCAAATAGAAATGGTAAAAGTGGAAACAGTGACAGACAATTTTCTTGGGCTCCAAAATCACTGGGGACAGTGACTACAGTTATGAAAATAAAAGACCCTTGATCCTGGGAAGAAAAGCTATGGCAAACCTGGGGGTAATGGATTGAAAAGCAGAGATATCACTAGCTGACCTTTGTCCACATAGTGAAAGCTATGGTGTTACAGGAGTTGCGTGTGGCTGTGACATTTCAGCTATAAAGAAGGATGAATGCCAAAGAAATGAGTCTTTGGAACTGTGGTGCTGAAGATGACTCTTCAGAGTCCACTGGTCAGAATGGAGATCAATCCAAGATGCTAACCTGAATATTCATTCGAATGGATGATGTTGAAACTCCAATATTTTGGGCACCTGATGTGAAGAGCTGACCCATTGGAAAAGCCACTGATGCTTGGAAAGATTGAGTATGGAAGAAGAGGGTGATGGAGGATAAGATGGTTGGATGGCATAACTGACTCAGTGAATGAGTTTGAACACACTGTGGGTCACAGTGAAGGACAGGGAAGCCCGGAGATCTCAATCCATGATGTCACAAACAGTTGTGATTGACATCCAGGAATAGATGGCTCTACCTAATATATGGAATTCCCTATATTTCACGTATTTCAATCTGCAGGCAGATTTTCTTCTTCAGCATGCCACATGTGGAGAAAATTAATGCCCTGATATTCAAAGGTGAAAGAGAGATAACTGCATAACCTAACGCAGGAAAATTTGCACCCAGACATTCAAATGTGGAGTATAAATAATGACATGTTTAAGTCATAAAATATATGCTCAGATTTAGACATCGAAAATGTGGAGAATTTCATCTTTCATGGGGCAAAATCAATGTCCATATTTTCTCGTGTTAATTATAGAGTCTCACATTTTATGTAGGAAAACCTGCACCAAGATATTCATATGGAGAGTTCCATATTACATGTATGAAAACTGGCATCCAGATTCCCATACGTGAAATATAAAGATTTCCATATTTTCTGTGGAAAAATCCAAATCACGAAATTCAATTATTAAGAGAGAATTAAAAATCATATAGAAATATTGAGAGTCCGTGTTTCAGATATGAAATATAGATTATTCCATATCTCATATAGGGAAGTCTTCAACCAGATTTTCATTATTGAAACATAGAGAATTCCAAATAATTTTAGAACAATCAGTGACAAAATGTTCATATACAAAAAATAGTAGATTCTATATTTGGCAATTTGGGCCATATTATACGTTCTGAATCATAGAAAATTCATACTTTATGTTTGAAAAATCTGTCCACAAATTTTCATATGTGATATATTGACATTCATATTTCACATAAGAAAATTTGTTCCCAATTGTGAAAGAGACAGATTTTTATATTGCATGTTGGAAAGCATCCATTCAAATTTTCTTCACTAAAATAAAAATTTTATGTTTCAAGCAGGACAGATTTTCATATGTAAAATATAAAATTCCATTATTTCTTAAGGAAAATTAATGCCAATTTGTTCAAATGTTACATGTAGAGAATTCCATACTTCATGAAGAAAAATCAACAGAGATTTTCAAATGAGAAATACGAAAAATTACACATTTCATGCTAGAAAAAGTAAACCGTATTTTGATGTGTGAAATAGAGAAATTTTTCTGTCATGGTAGAAAATTTGCATCCAGAATTTCAAAAGTGAAATATAAAGAATTCCACATTTCATACAGAAAGACCTGTATCCATATTTAATATGTGAAATATAGATTTATATAGAGATGAAATATATATTTTATATTTCTGTATTTTCACTTGGAAAATCTGTCCCCAGATATTCATAAGTGAATTACAGAGAATTTCATATTCCATGTCCTAAAGTCTGCACTTACATTTTCATATGTAAAACTGAGAATCTCATCTTTCAAGTGGGAATATCTGGTGTCATATTTCAATACATGAAATATAGAAATTTCCATATTACACCATAATCATATGTGAGATATAGATAATTGATATCTCCTAGAAGAAAATTTTCTCTCAGACTTTCATGTGTGAAATGTACAATATCTCATATTGCATATCAAATTTTTATAGAGATTACATAATTCTCATAGGAAAATTTAGGCCCAGATATTCATATGTGAAATGAATTCCATATTTCATATCAGAATATGTATGCCTAGAATTCAATATAGGACACATAAAAAATTTAATCCACGTACTCAAATCTTCATTCATATGTTCATATGTAAAATATAGAGATCTCATTTTTCATGTATGACTATCTCACTTCAGAATATCATAAGTAAAATGAACACCGTTCTGTGTTTCATGATTCAAACTACTCATTCAGATTTTCATAGGCAAATAAGGGTAATTAATATTTAAATAGAAAAATATGCACAAGTTTTCACTGTGAAATATAGAGAAATTCATGTTTCCTTTATAAAAATGTATGTCTAGGCTTTCAAATGTTAAGTATTGAGCAGTCCATATTTTTTATGGGAAAATCTGTACTCAGGTTTCCAAATGTAAAATAAAGAGTATGCCATATTTATGTAACAATTTTTTTGTCCAGATTTTCATACACCGAATAATAAAGAGCATTTGCCTCTTGGAGGAAGCTGCCATCTGACCCATCACAGAGCCACCGAGCAGATGACCCACAAACTGCAAAACGATTATACCAAAGAAATTCTTGCACGGTTACTAAAGTTCTAAGAACCACAGAAGATTTACAAACCTGGGTATCTATAAAAGGGACGGAAAACCTCCAGGGAATTTGACTCTGCAGGCCAGTGGGATTTAATGACAGAACTTCCACAGGACTGGGGATACAGACTCTTGGAGGAAACAAACAAAACCTTGTGTGCACCAGGAGCCAGAAGAAAGGAGCAGTGTTCCCACAAATGACTGAGTTGGACTTCCCTGTTAGAGTCCAGGAGTCTCTGGTGGAAGCATATGTCAACACTTTGGCCTCAGACCCAACCACCTGGAGGGAACACAGCCTCCCCCATCAACAGAAAATTGGATTACATATTACTGAGTGTGGCTCCGCCAATCAGAATAAGACCCAGATTCCCCCAGTCATTGTCTCCCATCAGGAAGCTTCCATAACTCTCTTTTCCCTATCCATAAGAGGGCAGACAGAAAGAAAACCACAAACAGAGAAAACTAAACAAACTGATCACATGGACTACAGCCTTGTCTAAATCAATGAAACTACGAGCCATGCTGTGTAGGGTTTCCCAAGATGGACGGGTCACGGTGGAGAGTTCAGACAAAATGTGGTCCACTGAAGAAGGCAATGGCAAACCACTTCAGTATTCTTACCTTGGGAACCCCACGAACAGTATGAAAAGGCAAACAGACATGACACTGAGAGATGAACTCCCCACGTCAGTACGTGCCCAATATGCTCTTGCAGAAGAGTGGAGAAGTAACTCCAGAAAGAATGAAGAGTCAGGGCAAAAGGGAAAACAGTGCCCAGTTGTGGATGTGACTGGTTATGGAAGTAATGTTCGATACCATAAAGAACAGTATTGCATAGGAACTGGAATGTTAGGTCCATGATCACAGTAAACTGGATGTGATCAAATAGGAGATGGCAAGAGTGAACACTGACATTTTAGGAATCAGTGAACTAAAGTGGAATATAATGGGTGAATTTAATTCAGATGATCATTACATCTACTATTGTGGGCAAGAATCCCTTAGAAGAAATGGAGTATCCCTTATAGTCAACTAAAGAGTCCAAAATGCAGTTCTTGGGTTCAGTCTCAAAAACGACAATGATCTCGGTTCATTTCCCTGCAGCCAATATGAAAATCAATGTATAGGGAATGGAATTTTGAGTTCTTTATATTACATAAAGGGATTTCTCTGTGCACATTTTCCTACACGATATATGTAATCCCCTGTTTGTCACCTCTGAAAATATGGACATTCATTCGTCCTCCATTCAATATTAAATTATCTATCAGTTCTGTTCAGTTCAGTCACTCAGTCCTGTCTGACTGTTTGAGAACCCATGGGCTGCAGCAGGCCAGACCTCCATGTCCGTCACCAATTTCCACAGTTCATGCCAACTCATGTCCACTGAGTCTGTGACGCTGTGCAACCATCTCATCTTCTGTCATTCCCATCTCCTCCCGCCTTCAATCGTTCCTAGCCTCAGGGACCTTTCTAGTTAGTCAGTTTTTTGCATCAGATGGCCAAATTATTGGAGTTTCCGCTTCAGCCTGAGTCCTTCCAATGTGTATTCAGAACTGATTTCCTTTAGAATGGGCCACTTGGATCTGCTTGCTTTCCCAGGGACTCTCAAGAATCTTCTCCAACAGGACAGTTCAAAAGCATCCAATCTTCCACGCTCAGCTTTCTTTCAAGAACAGCATTCACATCCCTACATGACTACCGAGGAAACCATAGTTTTACTAGATGGGCATTTGCTGGCAATGTAATCTTCCTGTTTTTCACACGTGTTCATAACTTTTCCGACAAGAAGCTAGCATCTTTGAACTTTCTGGCTGTAGCCACCATTTGCAGTAATTTTTGTCATGAATTCCACAAGATCCACACAAGGAATACAATTCTGAGTCAGGATCTTCTTTGGCCCAATGGAGCTTCCGCTTGTGAAAGACCGTGTGTTTCAGCTCACAGTAGGCCCTTTAGGGGGTCCAAGGATTGTGGCTTAAAAGCTCCACACCAGTGGGTGACTCCTCAAAACCTCAACACCTTCCTCCCAGTACAAACACACACAACAACACAGCAAACATTCTGAGCATGTTCATGTCTCTTAAGGTCATTCCAGATTTGTGGAACCACTGTCCTCTGTAATCATCAGCCATTCTTTCCAATTTCAAGTCCTGAACAGGGGCACTGTGGAAATATATTAACCAGTCTCCTGCTGTCTGTGGATGCTTTGTGCCTCCTCTTCGGGTTACCCCAAATTTCATCTACTGCTGTCTTTTTGTTGGCATCGTCAGTGGGCTGGATACACACACACACACACACACACACACACACACACAGAGGCACAGGTGTTCCAGTAGTGAAAATGTTTCTAGGCCCTGTATCCTGCCCTTTTGGTATCCTTTTCCATTTCTTCCCACAACCCTTCAGTATTGACCTGAACCAGCCTTAAGCCATTATATCCTTTGCCTGTGCAGTGGTGGTGAAAGGCCACATGGTGAGTGGAAATTGAGAGAAGACCCCAACATCAGCCAAGATGTAATGGTGCACCCTAATACCAAAACCAGACAAGGATGCCACAAAGAAATCTACAGGCCAATAACAGTGATGTACACAGATGCAAAATCTTCAACAAATTTCTAGCAAACAGAATCCAAAAGCATATTAAAAAGATTACACATCATGACCAAGGGGGATTTAAAGCAGTGATGCAAGGATTTTTCAATATTTGCATATCAACCAATGGATTACACCACGTTAACACATTGAGACATAAAAACAAAACAAACAAAAGGCATACGATTTTCTCAATAAATGCAGAGGAAGCCTTTGACCAAATTCAACATCAATTTATGATCAAATCCTCCAGACAGCATGCATAGAATGCACATACCTGGATATAATAAAAGCCATATATGATAAAATCACAGCAAAGAGTATCCTCAATGGTGAATAATTGAAAGCATTTCTCAAAGTCAGGAATAAGACGTGTGCCCACTCTCACCACTACTATTCAACATAATTGCTTAAGTTTTAGCCACAGCAATCAGAGAAGAAAAATATATAAAAAGAATGATTGAGAAAGAGCAAATAAGCCTCTCCCTGTTTGCAAAGAACATGATCCTCTATATAAAATAAATAAATAAAGACAACAGCAGAAAATTACTAGAGCTAATCAATGAATATTGTATCGTGGCAGGATATAATAATAGCATACAGAAATCCCTTGCATTCCTGTACACGAACAATGAGAAAACAGAAAGAAATTAAGGAATAAATACCATTCACCATTGCAGAGAATAGATTAATATACTCAGGAATATATCTACCTAAAGAAACAAAGATCTCTACATAGAGAACTATAAAGCACTGAAAAAAATCAAAGATAACACAAGTAGATGGAGAAATATACCATTTTCATGGATTCAAAACATCAGTATATTAAAAATGAGTATAATACCCAAAACAATCTATGGATTCACACAATCCCTATCAAGTTACCAACGATATTTTTGTTAATAATTGGAAAAATAACTTCGCAATTTGTATGGGGAAATAAACAAACAGAAAACCTTTACTAGCCAAAGCAAGCTTGAGAAAGAAGAATGGAATTGGAGGAATCTACCTGTCTGACTTCAGACTATACCACAAAGCTACAGTCATCAGTATGCTATTGAACAAAGACAAAAATATAGATCAATAGAATAAAGCAGAAAGCCAAGACATAAATTCAGACAGCTATGGACACTTTGACAAAAGCAGCAAGAATATACAATCAAGAAACGACAATTTCTTTACCAAATGGTGCTGGGAAACTGGTCAACCACTTGTAAAAGAGTGAAATTTCAACACTTTCTAACACCACACTAAAAAATAAACTCAGAATGGATTAGGTATCTAAATATAAGACGAGAAAGTCCAAAACTCCTAGAGGAAATCAAAGGCAAAATACTTTCTGACATAAATCACAGCAGGATAGTCTATGAACAACTTATTTTATTCATGTTTGTTAAGGAAATTTTTTTTTGGTTCCTTATCATTCTCTTACATTCATTTCTATATACTACATTACAAGTTTGAGAATTATTTTGGCTTCTATCATTTTCCCAGTATTTATAGTAGTTTATATAGATATAGAGAGCATATTAAAAAGCAGAGACATTACTTTGCCAAACAACGTCTGTCTAGTCAATGGTTTTCTAGTCGTCATGTATGGATGTGAGAGTTGGACTGTGATGAAAGCTGATCGCCAAAGAATTGATGCTTTTGAACTGTGGTACTGGAGAAGACTCTTCAGAGTCCTTTGGACTGCAAGGAGATCCAACCAGTCTATTCTAATGGAGATCAGTCCTGGGTGTTCACTGGAAGGACTGATGCTAAAGCTGAAAGTCCAATACTTTGGACACCTCATGCGAAGATATGACTCACTGGAAAAGACTCTGATGCTGGGAGGGATTGGGGGCAGGATGAAAAGGGGACGACAGAGAATGAGATGGCTGGATTGCATCACCGACTCGATAGACATGAGTTTTTGTGAACTCCGGGAATTGGTGTTGGTCAGGGAGGCCTGGGGTGCTGTGATCCATGGGGTCACAGAGAGTCGGATACTACTGAGAGACTGAACTGAACTGACAGTAGTTTAAATTCTATTCTAGGTTCTCAATCTTTGACTTTTGAAACTTTTTATTAGTCAATGTTTATACCTTTAGGAATTCTATCTTTAGAATCTATTTTCACTTATGGATTTATTTCCTGAGTTGATTGCATGCTGGCCTTTTTACTCTCCCCTTTCTTCTCCTAGAAACCTCTATCTCCCACCTCAATTTGCTCTGCTCCAAAGAACTCTGTGAATCCTTTTGATTTTTTTTGGCTATGGAAAATTGCTTCGCAATAAACCTTGGAATTTATCTTCTGTCTGAGGATGTAGAATTCTTGATGCTTCTGTAACTCAGGGGCCAAACCCAGAGGCCACGAGGTGAATTCCCAATGTTTAGATCATTGTTGAACTCCTGACACCAAGGAACATTAAAAGAGAAGCACATTTAAAAGTTTCCATGCCTGCATGGAAATCAAGCCCCGAGTTGAAGCCAGCAATTTCTGTGCAAGTCAACCCTCACCTATTCTCCAGCAAAGCAGAAACACAAAAATAAATAATATAAAAGTGCTACCTGAAGGCATACCAAAGCCAGAGACCCCGCAAATCACCTTGCAGGACAATTCTTTGCACTTCATAGAGAAGTGACCCAGCACTTCCTGACAGACCACAGGCACAAGATCCCCCAAACATTAAACCTTGGAAACTTACTGGTCCAATCCAACGCAGAAAATCAGCTCCAACAGTAAATTGGATCCATATCCCTCCAGCCTGCAGAAAGGGGACGCAAACCGCAGCAATCTAAACAAAATGAAAAGGGAGAGAATTATGCAACTGTTGAAGGTACATGATAAAAACACACCAAAACTAACAAAAGAAGAGGGAATAGGAAGTCTTCCTGAAAAATAATTCAGAATAATGAGAGTAAAGATGTATAACATCTGCTAGTAAATACCTGGAGGCCCTACTGAGAAGAAATAAGCACGTTTACCATAGATCTAGAAGAAGTAAAGAAGAATCAATTGATAATAATCAATGCAATTAGTGAGATTAACAACACGTGTTAATCTGGAATGAACCAACAGTAGAATAACTGAGACTGAGAAACAACTAATTAGAAGGAGGAAGAAAGGAGAAGGCAATCGCACCCCACTCCAGTACTCTTGCTGGGAAAATCCCATGGACAGAGGAGCCTTGTAGGCTTCAGTCCGTGGGGTCGCGAAGAGTCGGAAACGACTGAGCGAATTCACTTTCAATTTTCACTTTCATGCATTGGAGAAGGAAATGACAACCCACTCCATTTTTCTTGCCTGGAGAATCCCAGCTACGGAGGAGCCTGGTAGGCTGCCGTCTATGGGGTCGCACAGAGTTGGAAACGACTCAAGCGACTTAGCAGAAGCAGCAGCAGAAAGGAGGAAATAAACAAAACACATTGGGGTGTGTAAGAGAAAAAAAAATATATGAAAGATCTTAGAATTTTGGGACAATATTAAATGTGTTACCATGAGAATGTCCTAAAGGACAAGACCAAAAAAATAAGAAAAGAAAAAAAAGGGGGGGGGGGAAGGGGTGCATGAGAAAATTATTGAAGAGATAAAAGTTGAGAACCTCCCTTAAATGGTGAAGGAAATAGCTCCCTGAGTCCCAACACACCAGACTGTTCCAAACAGGATCAACCAAAAGTAAAACACCCCACAACAAATATTTTAATCAAACACTGCAAATTTAAATACAAAAAACAAATATTAAAAGCAACAAGAGGAAAGACATAAATATCATACAAGTGGATCCCCATAAAGCTGCTCTTTCAATAGAAACTCTTCAGGCCAGCAGAGGATGGTAGAACATTCTCAAAATGTTGAATGAGCCAAACCTAACACCAACAAGGATCCCATTCAGATATGAAGGAGAAACCAAATGGTTTAAGCAAAACTTTGAGCATTCATTAACATGAAACTGCCAAACTCTTAATGACGCCGTTAAACTGGGACACTGAGTTCATATGTCATCAGATTTGGAAAACTCATCAGTGGCCATGAGGGTGGAAAAGGTCAGTTTTCATTCCAACAACAAAGAATGGTAATGCCAAAAAATGTTCAAACAAGCATGCACTGTTGCTTCTTTCACATGCTAGCTGTGTAAAACTCAAAATTCTTCAAAAGAACATAAACCAAGAACTTCCAGCTGTGAAAGCTAGACTTTGAAACAATGACGAACCAGAGAACAATTAGGAAACCTTCATTGGATCCTAGAGGAAACAAGATAATTTCAGAAAATTGTTTACTTCTGTTTCACTGAATTCACTAAAGACATTGGCTGTGTGTATCAAAGCAAACTGTGAACAGTTTGAAAGAGACTGGAGTCACAGATATTCTTACTGTCACCTGAGAAATGTGTATGCAGCACAAGATGCAAGAGTTGGAACAAGGCATGGAACAATTGACCATTTTAAGCCTGGGAAAGATGAGGAAGAAGACTGAACATTATCACTCTGCTTATGTGAGATATATGCAGACTATACTATTCAAAATGTCAGGATGGATGAATAATAAACTGGAATCAAGTTTTCTGGGATAAATTTCAACTCCCTTAGATATGTAGATGGGAACACTGTAAAAAGAGAAAGTGAAAAGGAACTAAAGAGTGTCTTGATGAGTATGAGTGAGGAGAGTAGAAACCTTGCTGAGAACTCAACATTCAAAAGACCAACACAGGGTGCCTGGTTCCATTACTACTTGGCAGAAAGAAGGTGGAACCGTGAAATCAGTGGCAGACTTAATTTTCTTGGGCTCCAAAATCACTGTGAATGGTGACTGCAGGCATGAAATTAACAGACACTTGCTTCTTAAAGGAAAATCTATGACAAACCTAAATCTTGTGTTAAAAAGAATTGACATGAGCTTATTAACAAAAACCTCCTCAGTCACAAACCTCTGCATAGATGTGAGAATTGTAATCTAAAGAAGGCTGAGAGCTGAAGAACTGATGCCTTCAAACTGAGGTGCTGGAGAAAACTCTTAGGAGTCCCTTGGACTGCAAGGAGATCAAATCAATCAATCTTCAAGGAAACCAAACCTGAATATACTTTTGAAGCACTAATGCTGAAGCTGAAATTCGAGGATTTTGCCAATCTGACAATAAGAGCCAACGTTGGAAAATACCATTACACTGGGAAAGATGGAGGACAGGAGGAGAAGGGGGTGACATAGGGTGAGAAAGTTGGACGGCATCACCTGTTCAATGGTCATGTGTTAGAGCAAACTATGGGAAACAGTGAAAGAGAGGGAGGCCTGGTGTGCTGAAGTCCAGGGAGTGACAAAAGAGTTGGACATGACTGAATGACTGAACAACATCAATCAAAATATCTCAAAATACTTCTTAAAATCACTCTAAATGTTATTTAGTAAAATAAATAGCAACAACAACAAAACCCACACTTTAATGTGATAAACTAGAAGATGGGAAAATTGATTTTTTTTCTCTTAATATGGCAAAGATAGACTGTCAAAGAGACAAATCTTACAATTGAATACATTCTCAACATTACACTGTAAGGAACATTTTATGCAAACAGTAATAGAGTGTCATAGTTACTGTACTAATAGTAGACAAAACATACTTTAAATAAAAAATCGTATGAAACAAATGGCATTAAGTATATTGAGCTTCGTCATACAGTCGTATATGATTCTGCCACCCCATGGATTGCAGCATCCTAGGCCTCCCTGTCCAAAACCAACTCCCGGTGTTTTCTCAAACTCCTGTCCATTAAGTTGGTAATGCCATCCAACCATACATCCCCTGTTGCCCACTTCTCCTCTTGCTTTCAAACTTTCCCAGCAACAAGTTTTTCCAAATGAGTCAGTTCTTCACATCAGGTGGCCAAATATTGGAGTCACAGCTTCAGCATCAGTCATTCCAATGATTATATTAATTATATATTTTCTATTTTTTGGAATATTGCATCTTTTTTTTTTTAATCAGAGGCTAATTATTTTACATTAATACATTGGTTGGTTTTGCATACATGAACATGAATCCGCCCTGGGTGTATATGTGTTCCCCTTCTTGAATCACCCTCCCATCTCCCTCCTCCCCATATACTCCCTCCAGGTCATCCCCGTGCACCAGCCCCTAGCACCTTGTTTCATGCGTCGAACTTGGACTGGTGATTCGTTTCACATATGACAATATACATGCTTCAATGCCATTCTCCCCATCTTCACCCTCTCCCACAGAGTCCCATAGACTGTTCTATATACCTATGTCTCTCTTGCTATCTCGTATACAGGGTTAAGGTTACCATCTTTCTAAATTCCATATATATTCATTAGTATACTGTATTGATGTTTTTCTTTCTGACTTACTTCACTCTGCATAATAGGCTCCAGTTTCATCCACCTTATTAGAACTGATTCAAATGCATTATTTTTGATGGCTGAAAAATACTCCATTGTGTGCATATACCAAAGCTTTCTTTTCCGTTGATCTGCAGATGGACATCTAGGTTGCTTCCATGTCCTGGCTATTATAAACAGTGTTGCAATGAACATTGGAGTACATGTGTCTCCTTCAATTCTGGTTTCCTTGGTGTGTATGCCCAGGAGTGCAATTGCTGGATCATATGGCAGTTCTATTTCCAGTTTTTAATGGAATCTCCACACTGTTCTCCATAGTGTCTGTACTAGTTTGCATTTCCACCAACAGTGTTAGAGAGTTCCCTCTTCTCCAAACCCTCTCCAGCATTTATTGCATGTAGATTTTTGGATAGCAGCTATTCTGACTCTTGTGAAATGGTATCTCATTGTGGTTTTGATTTGCATTTCTCTGATTACGAGGGATGTTGAGCATTGTTTCATGTGTTTGTTAGCCATCTGTATGTCTTCTTTGGAGAAATGGCTGTTTAGTTTGTTGGCCCATTTTTTGATTGGGTCGTTTATTTTTCTGGAATTGAGCTGCGGGAGCTGCTTGTATATTTTGGAGATTAATTCTTTGTCAGTTGTTTCATTTGCTATTATTTTCTCCCATTCTGAAGGCTGTTTTTTCACCTTGCTTATAGTTTCCTTTGCTCTGCAGAATCTTTTAATTTTAATTAGGTCCCATTTGCTTATTTTTGCTTTTATTTCCAATTTTCTGGGAGATGGGTATTGGAGGATCCTGTTGTGATTTATGTCGGAAAGTGTTTTGCCTATGTTCTGCTCTAGGAGATTTATAGTTTCTGGTTTTACATTTAGATCTCTAATCCATTTTGAGTTTATTTCAGTGTTAGGAATTATTATTTATTTCAGTGTTAGGAATTATTCTAGTTTCATTCTTTTGCAAGTGGCTGACCAGTTTTCCCAACACCACTTATTAAAGAGACTATCTTTTCTCCATTTTATATTCTTGCCTCCTTTGTCAAAGATAAGGTATCCATAGGTGCGTGGATTTATCTCTGGGCTTTCTATTTTGTTCCATTGATCTATATTTCTGTCTTTATGCCAGTACCATACTGTCTTGATGACTGTGGATTTGCAGTAGAGCCTGAAGTCCAGCAGGTTAATTCCCGCAGTTCCATTCTTCTTCCTCAAGATGCTTTGGCTATTTTAGGTTTTTTGTATTTCCATACAAATTGTGAGATTATTTGTTCTAGTTCTGTGAAAAATATCGTTGGTATCTTGATAGCGATTACATCAAATGTATAAATTACTTTGGGTAGTATATTCATTTTCACAATATTTAATCTTCCAATCCACGAACACTGTATATTCACAGTATCATCTTTGATTAATTTCACAAGTGTTTTACAGTTTTCTACGTACAAGTCTTTTTTTCTTTAGGTAGATATATTCCTACATATTTAATTATTTTCACTGCAACAGTGAATGGAATAGTTTCCTTAATTTCTCTTTCTATTTTCTCATTATCAGTGTATACGAATGCAAGAGATTTCTGTCTGTTGATTTTATATCCTGCAACTTTTCTGTATTCATTGATTATCTCTAGTAGTTTTCTGGTGGAGTCTTTAGGGTATTCTCCGTAGAGGATCATGTCATCAGGGAACAGTGAAAGTTATACTTCTTCTTTTACAATTTGTATTCCTTTGATGTCGTTTTCTGCTGTGATTGCTGTGGCCCAAACTTCCAGAACTAAGTTGAATAGTAGCGGTGAGAGTGGGCACCCTTGTCTTCTTCCTGACTTTAGGAGAAATGCTTTCAGTTTTTCACCATTGAGGATAATGTTTGCTGTGGGTTTGTCATATATAGCTTTTATTATGTTGATGTATGTCCCTTCTATTCCCATTTCCTGGAGGGTTTTTATCATAAATGGATGTTGAATTTTGTCGAAGGCTTTGTCTGCGTCTATTGAGATATTAATATGGTTTTTAATATTTTTTTTTTTTATTTTTTATTTATTTATTTATTTTATTTTTTCAAAAACAATTTTAAGAAACTTTACTTAAAAACAACCTTATCGTAAAATGGAGTAACTTTGGTTTTACTAGCAGCAAGCAAAGTACAGAACCAAAAAAGATTACAGGAGCATTAAGTTCTACATTAGGTCACAGAGTCTAATCTGAAATCACACCCATAACATCATTTTTCAGGATATCTGGGAAATAGTTATTTCCCAGGATGTCTGAACCATAGCTACTCTATTTTGACTTTTAATTGTAAAAAAAAAAAAAATTAATAGCCAAAGCAGATTTCACCATTAATGACGTGTTTTTGTAGGTATGCAAGAACTGGAACTCATAAAACCTTTTTCTGAAAAGGTCTAACTATCTGAAGGCCTATTCTACCAGTTTTCGTTTTTGTTTTTTCAGAGCACAGAGTGTCTCATTCCTGATTTTCACCCTGAACTTCTTTCAGGGGGTGTTGAAGGTCATAAGCTTGTAATGGTCATGATGTAATCTTTGTAGAGGCAGCTGGCAAGGACCAACTTCCAGTCAGCAGGGTCCCTTCATAGCCACATATCTGACCATGTGACACCATATCATGGCCATTGTGTCCCGCAGTGCTGGGAAGGCTCATTCCCAAGTCTAGGGATGTGATGGGCCACTCAGTGTGCTAAAATTGGATCAGGCCTTGCAAGTAGCAAAAGTCTTTGGACCACTGTCTTACTAGCCACCTGGTCCAGGAAAATATTTCCTCTTGTCGCTTTTTCACGTACCCAGAGTCACATTATTACAATTATTGATCTCATTTGGAACTGTCAGTTCAGCATTATATCACAGGCTCAGTGAAACAAGTGATATAGAAAATAATATAGCCATAGCTAGCAGTTATTAGTAAAATAAGAATTATAAGTCAAGAACTTTCATTAGATAAAGCCTGGTATACCACAAGTCACCTGACTTCATTCGTTAAATGATTATAGTCTGGTGTTAATCTCGTGGTTGTACATTATGGAGCATCCGACCTTTATCTGAAGATTGGTTCAGATAAGCCTTAGAAACTAACCTAGAGTGTCCTTTTAATAACATAATTAAATCTTTTAGCAGTATCACATAACAAGGAACTGTCTCAACAGTGAGTCTTAGTAAACACTAGACATTTACAAAACTAGAAACTTAATTTAACAATTTACAAAACTTAATATTCCGTGATTTTTCATTATGGAGGCCCTGTAGCCAGGGAGGCTTTAACCCATCAAATAAAAAATGAGGTTTGTCAGGGAGCTGGGAAAAGCCAAGCAGCCATCTTGGTTTTCCCATAGCCCTAACTCTGATTTCCAGCTATTGTTTTTAATTTTCCAATTTAGAAGCAGACTGTTGCAATAGTTTAAGAACATTAGGATGGCATAAGTATAGCAGAGTTTTTGTATAAGCAGAATGAGCTTTGACATGTCTACAAACCCGACATTTCATTTAATTTCTAAAACTAACATAGGATCAGGCCTATGGTAGAAAAGCATTTGATTTATATGCAGAGGGCTAAGAAGTCAAGAAAATATTATAAATGATCATATGAATCAGATCCAGCATCTTGGGCAAGCTGTCTACCTCTGATGTCGTCGTCTTTGCATCCTGGTGTAATGTAGTTTCTTCTGAAAAAACTCCTTCCATCCAGGTTAGAGACAGTCCTTTAAATTATGTCCTTTTTTTTTTTTTTTTTTAAGTCATGGTTGCAGGTCACGAGACATCTGATCTTCATCCAAAGATAGATCACTGAGATAAGCTTCAGAAACAAACTTAGGGTGTTCATTAAGAATTCAATTAAATTTTACATTAATATCATATAACAGCAAGGAACTGTCCAAAAAATGAGTCTTACTACCTCCATTGGTAGACCGCCATTAACAAACTGGGATTTAAGATTTATTGAAACATCCTATTCTCCCTAAAATCACCCTCATTTTACCAACTATAACCAAATTAAGACTTGTTTAAAAAAATAGATCTGTTGTCAATAAACAAGACCTGATTTTTTAATATAACCATGGACCTTTTTTTATTCTTTTTTATGCTGAGACTTTTATGGAGTCTCAAACTTAACTTACCATTATTTTTTTTAATGGGAGGCTAATTATTTTACAATATTATATTGGTTGGTTTTGCCATACATTGACATGAATCCGACCTGGGTGTACATGAGTTCCCCCTGCTGAACGCCCCTCCCACCTCCCTCCACCCTTTATCCTTCCTCTTGGTCATCCCCGCACACCAGCCCTGAGCATCCTGTAACATGCCTTGACCCTGAACTGGTGATTCGTTTCACATATGACAACATACATGTTTCAATGCGATTCTCCCAAATCATCCCTCCCTCACCCTCTCCCACAGAGTCCCAAAGACTCTTCTATACATCTGCGTCTCTATTGCTGTCTCGTATACAGGGTTATCATTTGCATCTTTCTGAACCCCATATATATGCCTTAGTATACTGTATTGGTGTTTTTCTTTCTGGCTTACTTCACTCTGTTAATAGTCTCCAGTTTCATCCACCTCATTAGAACTGATTCAAATGCATTCTTTTTAATGTCTGAGTAATAGTCAATTGTGTATATGTACAGCTTATCCACAGCTTTCTGATCCATTCGTCTGCAGATGGACATCAAGGTTGTTTCCATGTCCTGGCTATTATAAACAGTGCTGCAATGAATATTGGAGTACATGTATCTCTTTTAATTCTGGTTTGCTCACTGTGTATGCCCAGGAGTGTGATTGCTGGATCATATGTCATATTTCCAGTTTTTTGAGGAATCTCCACACTGTTCTCCATAGTAGCTGTACTAGTTTGCATTCCCTCCAACAGTGTAAGAGGGATCCGTTCTCGCCACACACTCTACAGCATTTATTGCATGTAAACTTTTGGATAGCAGCCATTCTGACTGGTGTGAAATGGTATCTCATTGTGGTTTTGATTTGCATTTCTGTGATTATGAGGGAGGTTGAGCATTTTTTCATGTGTTTGTTAGCCATCTGTATGTCTTCTATGATTTGTTAATTATTCAGCAGTGCGTTGTTCAGCCTCCATAAGTTGGAATTTTTAATACTTTTTCTCCTGTAATTGAGATTTAATCTTATTGCATTGTGATCAGAAAAGATGCTTGCTATGATTTCAATTTTTTTGAATTTACCCAGGCTAGATTTATGGCCCACCATGTGATCTATCCTGGACAAGCTTCCATGTGCGCTTGAGAAAAAGGTGAAATTCATTGTTTTGGGGTGAAATGTCCTATAGAGATCTATTAGGACTAACTGGTCTATTGTATCATTTAAAGTTTGTGTTTCCTTGTTAATTTTCTGTTTAGTTGATCTATCCATAGGTGTGAGTGGGATATTAAAGTCTCCCACTATTATTGCATTGTTGTTTATTTCCCCTTGCATACTTGTTAGTAATTGTCTTACATATTGTGGTGCCCCTAAGTTGGGTGCATAAATATTTATAATTGTTATATCTTCTTGGATTGATCCTTTGATCACTATGTAGTTTCCTTCTTTGTCTCTTTTCACAGCCTTTGTTTTAGTCTATTTTATCTGATATGAGTATTGCTACTCCTGCTTTCTTTTGGTTTCTATTTGTGTGGAATATCTTTTTCCAGCCCTCACTTTCAGTCTGTATGTGTCCCTCGTTTTGAGGTGGGTCTCTTGCAGACAACATATATGGGGGTCTTGCTTTTGTATCCATTAACCGGCCTTTGTCTTTTGGTTGAGGCACTCAACCCATTTACGTTTAAATAATTATTGATAAGTATGATCCTGTTGCCATTTTCTTTATTGTTATGGGTTCAAGGTTATACACCCTTTCTGTGTTTCCTATCTAGAGAAGATCCTTTAGCATTTGTTGGAGGGCTGTTTTGGTGATGCTGAATTCTCTCATCTTTTGCTTGTCTGTAAAGCTTTTGATTTTCCTTCATATTTGAATGAGATCCTTGCTGGGTGCAGTAATCTGGGCTCACATTAAGAATGTCTTGCCATTCCCTCCTTGCCTGAAGAGATTCTGTTAAAAGATCTGCTGTTATCCTTATGGGAATCCCCTTGTGTGTTATTTGTTGCTTTTCCCTTGCTACTTTTAATATTTGTTCTTTGTGTCTGATCTTTATTAATTTGATTAATATGTGTCTTGGAGTATTTCGCCTTGGGCTTATCCTGTTAGGGACTCTCTGGGTTTCTTGGACTTGGGTGATTCTTTCCTTCCCCATTTAAGGGAAATTTTCAACTATTATCTCCTCAAGTATTCTCTCATGGTCTTTGATTTTGTCTTCTTCTGCTGGGACTCCTATGATTCGAATGATGGGGCGTTTCACATTGTCCCAGGGGTATCTAATATTGTCCTCATTTCTTTTAATTCGTTTTTCATTTTCTGTCAATTCATTTCTACAATTATAACTTCTACTTCGCTTATCCTGTCGTCTGCCTTCTTTATTCTACTGAGTGTTCCCTGGAGAGTGTTTCTGATCTCGTCTATTGCATTATTCATTGTATATTGACTCCTTTTTATTTAAACATTTCCTGCATCTTCTCAATCCTTTTCTCCAGGTTCTTTATCTGTAACTCCATTTTGCTTTCCAGATTTTGAATCATTTTCACCATTAAAATTCGAAAGTCTTTATTAGGTAGGTTCCCTATATCTTCCTCTTTTGTTTGTATTGGTGGACATTTATCCTGTTCCTTTACTTGCTGGGTATTTCTATACCTCTTCATTTGCTTATATTGCTGTGCTTGGGGTGGCCTTTCTGTCCTCTGGCAGCTTGTGGAGTTGTCTTTATTATGTAGTTACCTCATTGTGTGTGGGGTTGGATGGGTGACTTGTCAAGTTTCCCTGGTTTGGGAATCTTGTGTCAGTGTTCTAGTCGGTGGAGCTGGATTTCTCTCTGGAGTGCAATAAAGTGTGCAGTAATGAGTTTGAGCAGAGAAAGCAATGGCAAGCCACTCCAGTACTCTTGCCTAGAAAATCGCATGGACAGAGGAGCCTGGTGGTCTGCAGTCCATGGGCTGGCTACTAGTCGGACACGACAGAGCGACTGCATTTTCACTTTTCACTTTCACACATTGGAGAAGGAAATGGCAACCCACTCCAGTGTTCTTGCCTGGAGAATCCCAGGGACGGCGGAGCCTGGTTGGAGGCCATCTATGGGGTCGCACAGAGTCGGACATGACTGAAGTAACTTAGCAGCTGCAGCAGCAATGAGTTTGAGATGTCAGTGTGTTTGGAGTGGCTTTGGGCAGCCTGTATATTGAAGCTCAGGGCTGTTCTCTTGTGTTGTTTGAGAATTTGCGTGGTATGTCTTTCACTGAAACTTGTTGACCCTTGGGTGGTGCCTGGTTTCAGTGTATGTATGGAGGCATTTGATGGGCACCTATCAATTAATGTTCCCTGGAACAGGAGATCTCTGGTGTTTTCAGGATTTGTACTTAAGCCTCTGCCTCTGGTTTTCGGTCTTATTCTTGCAGTAGGCTCAAGACTTCTCTCTCTGTTACTTGCAAGGCAGTTCCTTCTTTTAAAGCTCTTCTGTTTGCTTGACTCTTCAGTGTCTAATTCCCGTCCTGACACCTCGGGACGGTGGTGGACACTTATTTTCCAGCTCACCTGTTCAGTCCTACTGTGGGGAGGGAGGAAAGCTGCTAAAAAATATCACTGGCGTCTGTGAGGAGTGCTCTCAGTGTCTCAGGTACACTTGGATTGCTCCCCCTTGTGGCATGTGTGTTTTCCCTGTCTATGATGCTCAGGATCTAGGTTACTCTGCCAGGAGCTGTCCATGGCCGGCGCTGGGTTGCATGCACTTCCCAGGTCTGATTGGCTTAGTTTCAGGTCCTTGGGTACTCCACAAAGGCATAGACTTGGTTGGGCCTGCATTTCGCACCTTCCCCGGTCCGAGCAGCTCAGGTGACCAGGCGTTTGGCGAGCACTGTCACTGTGATTTATTGCCTCCCCTGTTCCTGCCTCTCGGTTTTCTGGGTGTACAACTGGCACACCTTCTCAGGTGGATATCGACCGACACGAACCCAAGAAGTCTTTGTTAGCAATGAAGCCTGCCTGCAGCTTGATATGGGAAGCCTATCTGGGGCTGCCGCTGACCCTTCCAGTGCTGTCCGCCCTCCCTGCCAGACCCGGCGGGGGATGAGGGATGGTCCGACTGCAGCCTGCTTGCTCTGCTCAGTACTTTGTTCTGTGAGTGGGGCTGTTGGAGTCTTAGGTTGGGGTTTTTTACCTTTTCACAGGCTTTTCACCTTTTAGCTGCACAGTCTGCTTAGCTATCTCCTGTTAGCGCCCTCAGATTGCCCTCGGGGCGTTCAGGCCCTGTCCTCTCTCTAAGCATTGCCACCGTGCCTCCCTGCCCAGCCCCTGCCTGCTAGTGGTTGCGGGCGTCTGCACCTCCTCTCCATTGAGAATTTCCTCTGGGAGCTTAGTCTGTGGGTTTTAATTATTTATTTCTTTTTCTCCCGGTTATGTGGCCTCTGAGATTCCAAAGCTCACCACAGACTCGTCCGTGAGTGTTTCCACGTGTTTGGAAAATTCTCTCTCTCTCTCTCTCTTTTTTTCTTAGGCCTCCCTTCCTAGAACAGAGCTCCTACCCTCCCTCTTTGTCTCTCTTTTTATCTTTTATACTATTTCCCACCTCCTTTCAAAGACTATGGGCTGTTTTTTCCGGGTGCCTGGTGTTCTCTGCAGGTATTCAGAAGTTGTTTTGTGGGATATACTCAGCATTCAGTTGTTCTTTTGCTGATTTTTTTGGGAGAGAAAGTGGTCACCCCATCCTATTTTTCTGCCCTCTTCTACTCCTTCTAATTTTATATTTTCATATTGTCTTTATATTAATGATATATTGGTATATCACACACACACACACACTCATAATTTCACATCATCAAAGCGTTACAGTTATCTAATATTTGAATCCTTTAGGCTAACATGAAGTGTAAAACAAGCAAAACATAAGCAAGGATTATAGTCCAAGAGTAAACATCCAGCAATAAATATCCAAATCATTCAAGAAAAAGATAAGACCCCTAAGGGAAGAGTAAACCTAAATGACAATACAAACCAGTGGACTCAACACAGACGTGCAGAGCATTCCAATCCAAAAGAACAGAAAAATACACATCTATCTCAACTGCACTTGGAATAATCTCCAGAACATTCCTGATAATTGGGTTTATATTAAGCCATAGAATTTCAATTAATTATGTAAATCATACCAAATATGGTATCTGGCATCCAACCATGTAAATTGAAATCAACAATGGGAGGAAAATTTGAGAAATGTAATGTGTGGAAAATTAAACATCACATTCTCAAGGGCTCAATGAGGCAAAGAATAACTCACAGGGGAAATAAGATCATATTCTGAGGTGATTCAAAATGAAACACAAGGTAGCAGATCATCAGAATGGAAACCCACATTTATTTAAGCTTACATAAAATGAAAGCTCTGCCATCCTGGGAAGAAGCTAATGCCTTCTTCAGAAGCCGAAAACAAAAATCTTAATTCACAGCAAAGAGAAAGAGGAAATCAGCAAATATTAGTATGGGTATAAGATAATATAGATAGTAAAACAATAGAGAAAACTGAAGAAAAATCAAAATTAGTAAAAAGAATATTAGGTAAACTACACAAATAAAAAGAGAAGATTTAAGTACTGACATGAGTATGAATAAGGTGTCATTTCTATTAAACATACTAAATAAAGAGGAATTTTAGGTATTTAGGACAGGTATTTCTGTCAACAAAAGTCTCAAGCTACGTAAAGCAGTCAAATTGCTAGAATAACAAAGAGACTAAAACAATTTTAAAAACTGGAAATAAATGAACAGATTTATTAAAAAAAAGAGGTAGAATTGGTTACCACACTGTTTGTAAATAAGCCCAGAGAACTGGACTTTTTTTATGCTGTACTATACTGATTTTATCCTGGATGTTCATTGGAGGGACTGATGCTAAAGCTGAAACTGCAATACTTTGGCCACCTCATGCGACGAGTTGACTCACTGGAAAAGACTCTGATGCTGGGCAAGGTTGGGAGGGGGAGGAGAAGGGAACGACGGAGAATGAGATGGCTGGATGGCATCACCGACTCTGTGGACATGAGTTTGAGTGTACTCCGGGAGTTGGTGATGGACAGGGAGGCCTGGCATGCTGTGATTCATGGGGTCGCGGAGAGTCGGACACGACAGAGCGACTGAACTGAACTGAACTGATACTGATTTTTTCTGAGCATATCATTCGTTGTAAATGAAAGAAGCAGGTGTACAATACATGTACACAAACACATATATATTATATTATACTATTATATCATATATAATATATATTAATGATATATAATATATACTATTATACATTATTAGCATAATTGTTTACATATATTATAGTGCATATTGTATTGTAATGTGTGTACATATATATATATATATATATATATATATTTAAGCAACCCTTATTTAGTGATATTTCATGTGTTAAGTCACTACACTCCTGTCTGACACTCTGCATCACACAGACTGTCGCCCATCATGTAGTCTCAATCCACTTAATTCTCAAGGTGAGGAAATAGGACTTGGTTTTCACGCTTAGTTCCAGGATATCTTCCCAACACTTGGATTGAACCTGCATCTCTTATGACTTCTGCGTTAGAAGGCAGGATACTTACTACTAGTGCAACCTAGACAGCCATATATATATAGCTAAACATATACATGCGTATGTATAAGTGGAAAGTTTACGTATATTATCTTGCTGTATATAGGTAGCAGTATATATTCTAAAGGAGATCACACCTGGGTGTTTGTTGGAAGGACTGATGCTAAAACTGAAACTCCAATACTTTGGCCACCTCATGCGATGAGCTGACTCACTGGAAAAGAGTCTAATGCTAGGAGGGATTGGGGGTGGGAGGAGACGGGGACGACAGGGAATGAGATGGCTGGATGGCATCACTGACTCGATGGACATGAGTTTGAGGGAACTCCGGCAGTTGGTGATGGACAAGGAGACCTGGCATGCTGTGATTCATGGGGTCGAAAATAGTCGGACACAACTGAGTGAATGAACAGAACTGAACTGATGCATTTTGCAGGCGGTATACAATTTCAGGTATGTCCTTGCAATTAAGGACTTGTATCAAGAGAGTTGGATTGTGAAGAATGCTGATCGCCGAAGAATTGATGCTTTTGAACTGTGGTGTTGGAGAAGACATTTGAGAGTCCCTTGGACTGCTAGGAGATCCAACCAGTCCATTCTAAAGGAGATCAATCCTGGGTATTCATAGGAAGGACTGATGCTAAAGCTGAAACTCTAATATTTTGGTCACCTCAAGCAACGAGTTGACTCACTGGAAAAGTCTCTGATGCTGGGAGAGATTGGGGGCGGGAGGAAACGAGGGCTACAGAGAATGAGATGGCTGGATGGCCTCACCAACTCGATGGACAAGAGTTTGAGTGAACTCCGGGAGTTGGTGATGAACACAAAGGCCTGGCATGCTCTGATTCATGTTGTCGCAAAGAGTCAGACACGAGTGAGCGACTGAATTGAACTGAACTGTACTGAACTGATCAAGTCCTTAGTTACTGCAGCTGCCACCAGTGTTGCCTGAAGGAGTGATTCCAGACTGAAAGAATAGATACTAGCCCTACTTAAGGTGTTTATCAAAGGAATTATTTCAAGGAGCCCAGATTTTTGCATATTCCCAGAAGTAAAAAGTATCTTAATCCATTCACTTGTGGTGTCCAGTGTTTCTTCATTAACCATAATATTTGGACATTCTCCATACCTGATCATTGTACCAAAACTTTTGTAAAATCTGGCTCCATCTATCCTTGTTCAGAGCAGTCTTTTTGCAGTACTTGAGAAGTTACTCCTCATGATAAAATCCTTCTTAGGTTGAAAGTCCTGCTGAAGAAAACATAATTCTCCACTTTTAGGCTATGCATTTTTCCCAGTCAGTAGCACACATTCTCGGAGCACACACAAGCCACTCCAGCATTCTTGCCTAGAAGATCCCATGGATGGAGAAGCCTGGTAGGCTGCAGCCCATGGGGTCGCTAAGGGTCAGATACGACTGAGCGACTTCCCTTTCACTTTTCACTTTCACACATTGGAGAAGGAAATGACAACCCACTCCAGTGTTCTTGCCTGGAGAATCCCAGGGACAGGGGAGCCTGGTGGGCTTGGGGTCACACAGAGTCGGACACGACTGAAGTGACTTAGCAGCAGCACAAGCACACATTCTAGTATTGCGATATAAGGGATTATTGTGCAGTACCTCAGTTTTAACCTATGCTTACTAATTCCTACTTACTATAGTTCTGAAAGTCAAAGGTCTGCTATTACTTATTAAAACTTGAGGGAATTCATAAAATGGTGACATCATTTTATGAAAACATATCACATTTGTTTGCTTTATTTTAGGAACCCCTTCTTTACTTTTATGACAAATTAGTGAAGTGAAGGGACACTTAAGTGTAGAGTCTGAACTTATTTTGGCTAACTTAGTTCTGCATTTTAAGTTTGTTTGTTTGTTTTTGCTAAGTCTATATTTACTAAAGCAGTCTTGGGTACACATTTTACTTGACATGCCCTGGATATTTTATTTGTCACTTTCACAAGTTGGCCAAGGACTGATTTTCTTTCTTCAATTGAAACAAAATGATTAAAATTTGGAGCATAATTAACTTACAATGTTGTGTTAATTTCTGCGGCCCAGCGAAATAAATCAGTTATTAGTAAATATAGCTGAGCCTCCCTTTTGAGCGGTCCTCCCATCTCCCTCTTGTACCTCCTCTCCTACCCCACAACCCACTCCACTAGAACTCTCCATAGCACTAGTTTTCTACTACGTACTTGGTATTTTACATATCTCTGTGCAATTTGTCAATGCATTCCATTCTCTCCTTCCCACACTGTGTCCACAAGTCTGTTTTCTATGACTGCATCTCTTCCTACCCTTCAAATGGGTTCTTCAGTACCTGTTTTCTAAATTCCACTTATATATATATTAATATGCAATGTTGGTCTTTCTGTGTTTTAATTCCTTCACTGTAATAGGCTCTAGATTCATCTGCAACCCTGCAAATAATCCAACTTTCTCCCTTTTTATGGGTGAGTAATTTTTCATCCTATATATGGACTATAGCTTCTTTATCCATTCTTCGTTTGATGGACACTGAGGTTGCTTCCCTTCATTGGCTACTCTAAATGGTTTTACAATGGTTACTGGCATACACATGTATTTTTTGTTTAAGGTTTCCTTTTAGTGTATGGCAAACAGTGTGATTATTGGGTTATAGGCAGGGGGTTTCTCTTTTCTCCATAACTTCTCCTTCATATATTAGCATGCAATCATATAAATATATATATACACGTATATATTTACTTCTTTATTTGGCTGCAACAAACTTCCATCGCTGCATGTGGAATCTAATTCCAGGACCAGGGATCAAACCTGGGACCTCTGCATTGGGATCATGGTGTCTTAGCACCTGGACCAGCAGGGCTGTTACAGATTTTTTTTTTTTTTTTAATGATGGCCATTTGGAATGGTGCAAGGTGATACATCATTGTAGTTTTGATTTGTGTGGTTTTGTTAATTGCGGTAGTTTTTACTATGTTCAATTGTTGGAGAGTTTCTATCACAAATGATTGTTGGAATATATGAAAGATTTTTCAGCATCTATTGAGGTGATCATATGGTTTCAATCCTTCAATAGGGGATTGGAATGCAAAAGCAGGAAGTCAAGATACATTTGGAGTGACAGATACATTTGGCCTTGGAGTACAGAATGAAACAGGGGAGTGGCCAATAGAGTTTGACCAAGAGAATGCATTGGTCATAGCAAACAGGCAAACAGCTTCTTCCAACATCACAAGAGAAGACTCTACACATGGACATCACCAGACAGTCAGCACTGAAATCAGATTGATTAAATTCTTTGCAGCCAAAGATGGAGAAGGTCTATACAGTCAGCATAAACAAGACCAGGAGCTGACTGTGGCTCAGATCTTGAAATCCTTATTGACAAATTCAGACTTAAATTGAAGAAAGTAGGGAAAACCTCTCGGCCATTCAGGTATGACCTAAATCACCTCCGTTATGTTTATACAGTGGAATTGAGAAATAGATTTAAGGGACTAGATCTGATAGAATGTCGGATGCACTATCCCCATGGAAAAGAAATGCAAAGAAAGCAAAATGGTTGTCTGATGAGGCCTTACAAATAGCTGTGAAAAGAAGAGAAGCGAAAAGCAAATGAGAAAATGAAAGGTATAAGCATCTGAATACACAGTTCCAAAGAATAGCAAGGAGAGATAAGAAAGCCTTCCTCAGCGATCAATGCAAAGAAAGAGAGGAAAGCAATAGAATGGGAAAGATTAGAAATCTCTTCAAGCAAATTAGAGAATCCATGGGAAGATTTCATGCAAAGATGGGGTCAATAAAGGACAGAAATGGTATGGTCCTAAAAGAAGCAGAAGATATTATGAAGAGGTGGCAAGAATACACAAAACTGTACGAAAAAAGTCTTTATGACCCAGATAATTACAATGGTGTGATCACTCACCTAGAGCCAGACATCCTGGAATGTGAAGTCAAGTGGGTCTTAGAAAGGATCACTATGAACAAAGCTAGCTGAGGTGATGAATTCCAGTTGAGCTATTGCAAATAATGCAATTTGATGTTTTGAAAGTGCTGCACTCCATATGCCAGGAAACTTGGAAAACTCAGCAGTGGCCACAGGACTGGAAAAAGTCAGTTTTCATCCCAATCCCAAAGAAAGGCAATGCCATAGAATGCTCAAACAACTTCACAATTGCACGAAACTCCCACGCTAGTAAAGTAATCCTCAAAATTCTCCAGACCAGGCTTCAGCAAAATGTGAACTGTGAACTTCCAAATGCGCAAGCTGGTTATAAAAAGGCAGAGGAACCAGAGATCAAATTTCCAACATCCGCTTGATCATCAAAGGAGCAAGGGAGTTCCAGAAAAATATCTGTTTCTGCTTTATTGACTATGCCAAAGCCTTTGACTGTGTGGATCAAAATATACTGTGGAACATTCTGAAAGAGATGGGAATACCAGACCTTGTTATGCCCTGAGTCCGGTCCCCCTTAACTGGTAGAATAAGACACTCGCAGCAATGCAAAAGCAAGAATGGGGTTTATTTCTAGCTCGAGCTAGGGCTCATGCCTCCTCCAGCGCAGTGGAGTGGTACAAGAGCCTTGAGCCCAGGTCACAGCGGTTTTTATAATCTCAGGTTACGTAAGCACCTATTTCAGTTCAAAAGATCAAGCTGGCAGAAGCTCATTGGCCAGTTTATACACGCGCGGGGTTTTTCTGGGGGATTTCCCTTTTTACTCTGATTGGCTCGACTTTTGGCGCCGGCGGGACTCTTCTAGGGAGTAGTTTCTTAATTTTGGCGCCGGCGGGATCTTCTTAGGGAGGAGTTTCTGTGGACTTGTCCTCCACCCTCTCTCCAGGAAATCAAAACTTAGGCCTAAGCAAGGTCTCAGGCCTATCCTGGCTACTCAGATGTTAGGACTCCTAACATCTCCCCCCTTTTCTGTTGTTCAAACGGAGGAATCTTCCTCCGTGGGTAGAGTTTGATCCAGGGATCCTTATGCAGCCTTACTCAAAAACAATTTTAGGAATCTTTACTTAAAAACAACCTTATCTAAAATGGAGTAAGTTTAGTTCTATGAGCAGCAAGCAAAGTATAGAAGCAAAAATGCATTACAGGAACATTAAGTTCTACATTAGGTTACAGCGTCTAATCTGAAATCACATCCATAATATCATTTTTCAGGATATCTGGGAAATAGTTATTTCCCAGGATGTCTGAAGCATAGCTACTCTATTTTGACTTTTAATAGTAAAATTTTTTTTAATAGCCAAAGCAGATGTCACCATTAATGACGTCAGTGTTTTTCTAGGTATGAGAAGATGCAAGAATTGGAACTCATAAAACCTTTCTCTGAAAAGATCTGACTATCTGAAGGCCTGTTCTTCCAGTTTTTTCAGAGCACCGAGTGCCTCATTCCTGATTTTCACCCTGAATTTCTTTCAGGGGGTGTTGAATGTCAGCAGCTTGCAATGGTCATGACATAATCTTTGTAGAGGCAGCTGGCGATTACCAACTTATAGTCAGCAGGGTCTCTTCATAGCCACATATCCGACCATGTGACACCATTTCATGGCCATTGAGTCCCGCGTTGCTGGGAAGGCTCATTCCCAGGTCTAGGGAAGCGATGGGCCACTCAGTGTGCTAAAACTGGACCAGGCCTTGCAAGTAGCAAAAGTCTCTGGACCACTGTCTCACTAGCCTCCTGGTCCAGGAAAATATTCCCTCTTGTTGCTTTTTCTCATACCCAGAGTCACACTATTACAATTATTGATCTCATATGGAACTGCATATCAGCATTATATCACAGGCTCAGGGAAAAAAGTGACATAGAAAATAATATAGCCATAACTAGCAGTTAAGAGTAAAATAAGAATTATAAGTCAAGAACTTTACTTAGATAAAGCCTGGTATACCCCAAGTCACCTGACTTCATTTGTTAAATGACTATAGCCTGGTGTTAATCTCCTGGTTGTACATTATGGAGTATCTGACCTTTATCTGAAGATTGGTTACTGAGATAAGCCTTAGAAACTAACCTAGAGTGTCCTTTTTAATAACTTAATTAAATCTTTTAGCAGTATCACGTAACAAAGAACTGTTTCAGCAGTGAGTCTTAGTAAACACTAGACATTAACAAAACTAGAAACTTAATTTAACAACTTACAAAACTTAATATTCCGTGATTTTTCATTATGGAGGCACTTTAGCCAGGGAGGCTTTAACCCATCCAATAAAAAAATGAGGTTTGTCAGGGAGCTGGGAAAAGCCAAGCAGCCCTCTTGGATTTCCCATAGCCCTGACTCTGATTTCCAGCTATTGTTTTTCATTTTCCAATTTAGAAGCAGACTGTTGCCATGGTTTAAGGACATTAGGATGGCACAAGTCTAACAGAGTTTTTGTATAAGCAGAATGAGCTTTTACATGTCTACAAACCTGACAATTGGATTAATTTCTAAAACTAGCATAGGATCAGGCCTATGGTAGAAAAGCATTTGATTTATATGCAGAGGGCTAAGAAGTCAAGAAAACATTATAAATAATCATACGAATCAGGTCCAGCATCTTGGGCAAGCTGTCTACCTCTGATGTCGTCGTCTTCTCATCCTGGTGTAGTGTAGTTTCTTCTGAAAAAAGTCCTTCCATCCAGGTTGGAGACAGTCCCTTAAATTATGTCTTTTTCTAGTCCTGGTTGCAGGTCATGACGCATCTGATCTTCACCCAAAGATAGATCACTGAGACAAGCTTCAGAAACAAACCTAGGGTGCTCTTCAAGAACGCAACCAAATCCTATATTAATATCACATAACAGCAAAGATCCACTCAGGAAATGAGTCTTAGTAGATACAGAGTTCCGTTAACAAACTGGGATTTAACACTCATTGAAACATCATTTTTTTCCCTAAAATTACTCTCATTTTTACCAAATATAACCAAATTAAGACTTGTTTACAAAATAAATCTGTTCTCAATAAACTTGACCTGATTATTTATATAACCATAGACTTTTCTTTCTTTTCTTTTTTTTTTTTTTTTTTTTGCTGAAACTTTTCTGGAGTCTCAAACTTAACTTTAAGACCTTTCAGGGTTAGAGAAAGTCATCTCAAAGGCTTATCACAGATTTTGCCTAACAGATGTGAGTGAATTCCTCCCTTTCTTAAGGTCTCCCAAACTGAGATTTCTGTACCTGTTAGTGAGATAACCTTCTTAGTTTATCTGATAAAGTTACTGGAAGCCTAAGAGTTTCCAGTCTCTGAAGGGGTCAGACAGAGAAAAATGTTAAATGCTTCAATTTGTCTATTAAACACCATTTCACCAAATTACTGTTAAGTCATAGTTAGTTTGAGGGGAAGGTTTCCTAAAATCTGGAAAACACAGATTCAAACCAGTAATTTTTCAGAAACCATAAAAGTTATAAGCATATTTGCCAGTTCATTCGGTCCTTTTGTTAACCTTTGTACAGTCATCAGGTTTCTCACTAGAATCTTTTATTTTCTTACCCAGTTCAGAAACTTGTATTTATCCAAAAGTCCTTTTTATAAATCTTCTTGAAGAGGAAGCATTTTCACAAGAAACTTGGTTAGTGCTGTGACAACACTTTAAGATAGTAATCAGAATTACGGCAACATTTTACCTGAATATATCAGAATTTATATATAAATTATTTCTAGGATATCTGTATTAGTAACATTTACCATACAATATACCCGAGACTTATTATTCACTTGACAGTACTTCCCATGTAATTTAACATGGAAGTTGAACACAATTAGTGTAATATCTCCCTTTGGGATGTTTCAGGGGCCCTCTGAAGCATCCCAAAGTCAGCTAGAAGCCAAAAGTGCTTCATCAGATTGATTAAGGAAGTTTTGTCAACAAATATCAGAAAGGTTTAGAACACTCAGTCAGATGGGATTATAGGTCACTAAAGCAATAGCTATTCACTCAGCCATAGTAACAATATAGGATTTCAGAGGCAAATATAGAACAGACCATTTAAGAGGCAAATAATCGTAAATCTATTGTCAAATGCAGTTTAACATCTCAAGAAAACGTTTGTTTATACACAAAACTCTTTCCTTGGGGTCCACTTTCCACAAAACCATTTTATCACTTTCTGTACCCATTTGTTCTCCCATCCTGAAACAGCCAACTGTAAGTCAGACCTATTACCTTTTTCCTTCATAAATGTAACTTCATTATTCATACCTTCTTTACTGAACACACACATCTTACTTCCCTTAAGCAACCAAGAATTGACCTTTATATTAGCATTCTATAGATTGGTGAACATAAACATCAGTGATAACTTAAAAAATTTTAGCAAACATCTCAGGATGTCATCAAACATTATTTGTTAATAGTCTAAAATCTTTAGTTTTTCTGTAAGTTAGTATTCAGTAGTGAATGTTTCAGAATCTTATTTTATTTGGAAATGACCTAGCTATTCAATAAACTTTTGGTACTTAATTTAGCACAACCTTAGAAATTCAGGTTACCAAAATCTAGAGAAACTGTTTTAGACAGACATTTTAATCTTAATAGAGTTTATCTAAAAGCTCTTGTCTCATTTACATTTCTTAGAAGTTTTTTTTTTTTTTTCACTCAAGGTAATTTCTTTGTCGACAAACTTGTAACAGATATATTTAATTTATGTTGAACCTAGGTGCAATGAAAATATTCTACTTAATGTTAATTACTCTAAGACATGTCTATATTAGATAGATCAACAAACATTAATATCAGGTATTTAATACTGAATATTTTCCACTTTACTTGAACCTGGAATTTATTAATTTAGAATTATCTGATTTGTAAGCGCTTACCCTTTAAGCCAATTAAATAGAACTCATTTACAAATTAACTTCAAAAATATTACTCAGAGACAAAGACATACCAAGACAGACACAGTGCGAGTCTTTAGTCATGACTTAGACATTACAATATAAAATTTACTAGTTTATAAAACAGTTGGACCAATTTTATAGGGGGTTGGTGGAGGGACCCCATAAACAATAAAAGGGCATAAGGAAGGAGAGTCACCCAGTCCCCGCCAGTCTCTATTGCCAATTTTGCCAATGTTTCTTTTAGGGTCCGATTCATCCTTTTTACTTGACCCAAGCTCTGGGGATTGTATTCGCAGTATAATTATCATTTAATCTCCATACCCAAAACCAATCCCTGAACAACTTTATCTTAGCCAAATTCCTTGGTCTCTGGGCAGCTGCTCGGAGGCCTGCCATAAGAGTCTGGCGGTACACTCAGAGATGCTCCCTACCTTCTGCGCGCTCAAAGTCCCACTGGGGCCGGGTCAATGGAAATTCCTCATCAGTTAGGTTTGGATGCAGGGTGGGCCCCCTGTCCACACCCCGGACATGTTTCCGAGCTTCCGATAGAATCTGCTCCCGTTCTTCCATGGTGAAGAGCACCTGTAACAGCTACTGACAGCCATCCCAGGTGGGATTATGGGTGAAAAGGATAGAAACTAAAGGCTTTATCCATGCTGGTGGGTTTTCCACCAGATCTTGCCAGACCAGGATATAGGGCATCTGGTCCGGGTGGCTGGCCGGGCCGGGCGGGAGAACCTTCCCCCAACAGCCCGGATGGTGGGCAGGCTGAAGGTTCCCTCTCTCGGCCACCAGACATTAAAAGTGGGCCACTCCAAGGAGCAGAGCGTCACCAGCTTATTCCTCTTCACTAGCAGAGACAAGTCTCGCGCCCTAGATTTAAAGTCAGCGAAATGACCCATCATGAGGGAGAGCAGGGTAGAGCTTCCTTGACCCAGGACCACAGAACAGATTACGGCAGAAAACAGACACAGGAGAGAGACAGAGACAATGTCGGCACACACGATAACACGACAAACGGAGGACAGACAAACGTCCACCGAAAACACACTACTAGGTCTCTGAGACCTCTGAGGCTTCCTGCAGTTTACTGAAGGGCGTCCACTGCCCACCAGATTCCAGATCGGGAGAGACCTCCTCTCTCCCGCAGAGCCAGCTGCCTTCCAGCGCGAATGCTGGGCCTCGGCCTTATGCCGGCTATGGTGATCAATTCGCCCCTGACCTTGCAGATCCAGCTGCCTTCCAGCGCGAATGCTGGCCCTCGGCCTTACGCTGGCCACGGCGATCGCCCCTGAACAGACCTTGCACCGGTGCTATAATCAGCCCTCCTCCAGGCTGATGAACCCCTTCTGCCGGGAGAGCGTTATTCTCCCCAGTCAGAGGGATCCCGGACGAGCCCCCAAATGTTATGCCCTGAGTCCGGTCCCCCTTAACTGGTAGAATAAGACACTCGCAGCAATGCAAAAGCAAGAATGGGGTTTATTTCTAGCTCGAGGTAGGGCTCATGCCTCCTCCAGCGCAGTGGAGTGGGATAAGAGCCTTGAGCCCAGGTCACAGCGGTTTTTATAATCTCAGGTTACGTAAGCACCTATTTCTGTTCAAAAGATCAAGCTGGCAGAAGCTCATTGGCCAGTTCATGCACGCACGGAAGCTCATTGGCCAGTTTATATGTGCGCGGGGTTTTTCTGGGGGATTTCCCTTTTTACTCTGATTGGCTCGACTTTTTGCTCCGGCGGGACTCTTCTAGGGAGGAGTTTCTTAATTTTGGCGCCAGCGGGATCTTCTTAGGGAGGTGTTTCTGTGGACTTGGCCTCCACCCCCTCTCCAGGAAATCAAAACTTAGGCCTAAGCAAGGTCTCAGGCCTATCCTGGCTACTCAGATGTTAGGGCTCCTAACAACCTGTCTCTTGAAAAACCTATATGCAAGTCAAGAAAAAACAGTCAGAACTGGACATGGAAGAATAGACTGGTTCTAAATAGGAAAAGTAGTATGTCAAGGCTGTATATTGTCACCCTGCTTATTTAACTTATATATGAGCACGTATGAGAAATGCAGGGCTGGAAGAAGCACAAGCTGGAATCAAGATTGACAGGAGAAGTATCAACAATCTCAGATATGCAGATGACAGCACCCTTATGGCAGAATGTGAAGAAGAACTAAAAAGCCTCTTGATGCAAGTGAAAGAGGAGAGTGAAAATGTTGGCTTAAAGCTCAACATTCAGAAAGAGAATATCACAGTATCTGGTCCCATCACTCTGTGGGAAATAGATGGGGAAACAATGGAAACTGTGTCAGGCTTTATTTTTGGGGGCTCCATAATCACTGAAGGTTGTGATTGCAGTCATGAAATTAAAAGACGCTTACTTCTTGGAAGGAAAATTTTAACCAAAGTAGACATCATATTAAAAAGTAGAGACATTACTTTGCCAACCAAGGTCCGTCTAATCAAGGCTATGCTTTTTCCCGTGGTCATGTATGGATGTGAGAGTTGGACTGTGAAGAAAACTGATCACCGAAGAATTGATGATTTTGAACTGTGGTGTTGGAGACACCTCCTGAGAGTCCCTTGGAGTGCAAGGAGATCCATCCAGTCCATTCTAAAGGAGATCTGTCCTGGGTGTTCATTGGAAGGACTGATGCTGAAGCTGAAACTTCAGTACTTTGGCCACCTGCTGGGAAGAGATGACTCTTAGAAAAATACCCTGATACTGTGAGGGACTGGAGTCCAGGGGATAAGGGGAGACAGAGAATGAGATGGCTGGATGGCATAATCAACTCCATGGACATGAGTTGGGTGAACTCCGAGCATTGTGAAGAACAGGGAAGCCTAGCAGGCTCTCATTCATAGCGTCGCAATGAGTCGGATATGACTGAGAGACTGAAGTGAACTGTACTGACCCATTGATATGCAGCTTCTGAAGATGTTTCTGTATCTGTCATATACCCCCACTTAGTAATTCTGTTCAGTCTTTTTAAGGTAGTGGTGGATTTTTTTGCTTGTATTTTGCTAAGGATATTTGCCTCTGTTCATCTATGTGATATAGGTCTAACTTTCCTTTTCTCTGTTATGTTGGTGTTGGCATTGGAGTGATAGTGACCTTGTAGGAGAGTTTGTGGGGTTTTCTTCCACTCTAGAATTTTGGAGAAGGAGATGGCAACCCACTCCAGTGTTCTTGCCTGGAGAATCCCAGGGACGGGGGAGCCTGGTGGGCTTCCGTCTATGGGGTCACACAGAGTCGGACACGACTGAAGTGACTTAGCAGCAGCAGCAGCAGCAGAATTTTAGAAGTGTTTCAGAAGTCCATGTGTTAGCAGTTTTCTGACTGGTTTGTAAAATTTCCAGGTTAAGCCATCTGCCTTAATTTTATCAATTGGAAAATTTTTATCACAGTTTCAATATTAGTGCTTACCATTATTGGGTTAATATTCTCTGTTTCTTCTTCATTGAATTTCTGAGCATTTATCTATGGATTCAAGACCCTGAATTTTGCTGTAGTCTCTTACGATTCTTTGTTATTTCTGTGGTATCCGTTATAATGTCATCCTTTGTCATGTCAAATTTGATTGATTTAAGTGTTTGTCTCTTTTTTCTTGATAAGTCTGGACAACGATTTATCTATTTTGTCTATCCTCTCCAAGAGACCCCTTTTAAAGATATTGATTTTGGCTTTTTTTTTTTTTTTTCATCATGTATTTTCTTTAATTTCAGCTCTGATTTTTTTTATCGTTTTTGTCCCTTGTATTCACTTTGGGGAATTTTGTCTGCTTTTTCTTCTTTCTCTAAATGCTTTAGATTTAATATTATGCTAATTACTTGAGATGTGTAGTATTTACCAACTTCACTCTCTTACTGCTTTAGCATGCTCCACAACGTTCAGATAATCATGCTTTTAATATTATTTTCTTCTAAATTTTTTTTTAATTTTCTCTCTGATTTCATCAGTGATCTCTTGGCCATGTAGAGGTGTATTTGTTAGCCTACATGGATTCGTGATTTTTACAGTCTCTGTCCCCATATCTGGTATGTAAAACATAGCATTGTAGGTTTTTTAAAAAAATGATACAATTACCATTACCTTAAAATTACTGAGGCTTGTTTTGAGAGTCAGTTTGTAATATATCCTGGAGATATTTCATTTTCGCTTTAGAAAAATACATATTTTTCTCTGTTTAGTTGAAATGTCCTATACGTATCATTTAACTTTGTCAGGTCTCTTTTGCCATTGAACGGTTGTGTTTCTTTTTAAACTTCATTTTTTTAATTGGAGGATAATTGCTTCCTAAAGTTGTGTTGGCTTCAACAGTACAACAGTGTGTATTAGCCTATAGGAGACCAATGTCCATTTTTATTAATGTCCGTTGTTAATTATTTTTTGTTACTTATTCGTTTTTCTAGGCCCTTCAAAAATGTTTCTCATGTTTTCTCCATTCTATCTCAGGAATACTTTTCTCACCTTTACTATCGTTACTTCCAAGTATTTTGTAGGGAGCCTACCCGTTTTTTCTTTCATTGTGTTTTGAGCTTTTACCACATTCCTTTGCCCACAACATATTTATCTGTCTTCATATTTCCCTACTTTCTGTGTTAATGGTCATTCCTTCTCAGACTGCTGGGTTATAGTTATTGCTCCTCGTCTCCACTCCAAGTCGATAAAGTTGGCTGAATGACTAGTTTGGACTTTGGAGTGGGAGAGACTGGAAACTATGTTCTTGAGTCTGCAGCTGAGATTTCTTTCACTAATGGTGGGACCATGTCTGTTCATGTCATTTGCGTGTGTCTATGGGATTAGTGTTCATTGGAAGGACTGATGCTAAAGCTGAAACTCCAATACTTTGGCTACCTCATGCGATGAGTTGACTCACTGGAAAAGACTCTGATGCTGGGAAAGGTTGGGGGCGGGAGAAGAAGGGGACGACCGAGAATGAGATGGCTGGATGGCATCACCGACTCTGTGGACATGAGTTTTTGTGAACTCCGAGAGTTAGTGATGGACAGGGAGGCCTGGCGTGCTGTGATCCATGGGGTCGCGGAGAGTCAGACACGACTGAGCGACTGAACGGAACTGTACTGATGGGATTAGTCTGACATTAGCCAGTGTATCTGCTGATGATTTGGTTTGTATTTCTCTCTTGCTTGTTGTGTGGTGTGAGGCATCAGCCCTGGGTTGCACAGGTCATTGTTTGAAGTGCATCTTAGATCAAGAAGGAGGCCTTCATGGAAACTGTCACCAGTTAATATTCACTATAGACAGGAATTCCCTGGTGTCCCATGATCCTGTTTTCCATGCTGACACCTGAGAAGATCAGGCCCATCTTATGCTCAGGGAAACACGATACCATAGGAAGAGATTGAGGAGATTTTAAAAAGTAACACAGGTAAATGGCAAAAAGAAAAAAAAATAAATAAAAGGAGCACAAGCAATAAACACAACAGAGAAAACAATAGATTCATAAAGGGAACCAATCGAAAAAATCTCAAGCCAAAAAACAACACCAGAGCAGAATGTCAACTGAAGAATAAAGAAAGCAAATCTGACAAGATCAGATACAGCCCCCACAGAATAACAGAAAATCACAATTAACGTAGAAATGCATACCTTTTAAAAAGGAAGCGATGCAACAGCAACTAAAGGCATGGAAAATAGGTAACCAAAGTAAAAGTTGAAACAGCTATACAAGAAATAAAAAATATGGTTGAAATAATCTTAAAAGGCCAAAGCAATGTGTAATAACAAAGAAGGCTACAACTGGGCAAAATAGTGCACCAACAACACAACAATGCAATGCATCAAAAGAATAATGCATATTTCCTTGTGTCTCATCTGTCAGTGTCCTAGTCCCCAAGATGAGTCAGAGGACAACTATACCTCTTTAGGAAGCTATCCAACGATGGAGGAAACTGAACTCTGGATCTCTCTAAGGACAGCTCATACTTAAAACTGCTATAATTCCTGTGCGTTCTTACAGCTGCCTGAGTCTGGTCATTTTCTTTTGCTTGAGCTCTTATCATCTTTTGATCTAGTCTGTAGATACAGGGTCTATGTGATTAATAGTGTGTATTTAATCTGTGGCATGCTCAACCGGTTGGAAGATTTTCAGTCCTGTTCCTTATTGTCTCTGTCCCTGGGTCTAAGATGTAATTTTCATCTTTCCTTCACCTGTGGTCACCAAAGAAGTCTTCCCCGAGACACTTGTGGAGCACTGGGGTCTGCCTTGTTGAGCACAGGAGTGGTACAGCTGCTTGGAATGCTGGAACCCTGGTGGTGCCAATTATGAATAGGAGTCAGCAGCCATGGGAGTAAGAGATTTGGAATGAGTGGTACTTCTGGCTGGTCTTTCTCTATTGCCTTGCAGTCGGTGTTAACAGGTAGGAAGAGGAGGGGCTACAAAAGTGTCTCTGCCTCCTGAGTGTGATCAGCAGTAAGGTCCTGCCTCTTTGGCAGTTTGGGAATACTCAAAATGCATTCCCTGCTACATATCTACTCGTACCTACTCCATTAGGCCATCTCCACATAGTCAAGAGAAGTCCTCTCCCAGGATGGCTCTCTAAATCCAGTGTTCCAGCTGCCAGACCCCATGCACACTGGTTGAGCTGCATTGTAGTTTGGGCCTATAGGGCCACGACACACATTGTCTGTGTGACTCTTGCTCTATACAATTTATATTTCATTAGCTGTTCCTCCTTGCTTCCTTTCAGCCCAAGTAATGTACACTTTAGTGAAACATCTTGCCTCGTTCTGGAAATCTCTTCCCTGCTTCTCCATCTCCCACCCCAAGGCGCAGGTTTTGTCCTGCTTCCTCTTACCTTCCTTCTTCCATCTTATTTCCTTTCCACCCCGGTATGTCTGAAACCCACAAGGGACACTCTGGTGACTCGGGTCTTCTGCTAGTATTTATCGGATGCTCTGGGAGAACTGTTGTCAGTGTAGAAGTAGTATTTGTGATCCATTCTTTGAGAGAGTTGCATTTCACGTCCACCTAAATTTTTGTCTTCTTCGAACTTCTGTTTTTCCTGGCAAGGTCTATTTTTTTTTTTTTTTATCCTTGAAAGCAAAACATGAAAAATTAGTTAACATGAATTACTCTGTTTGGTGGGAGTTTGCATACATACACACATAACTGGTACTACTTTGACTTCCAAATGCAATCAAGTGCATTTTATTGTTGTTACTGCTCTTCTTTCCCCCTTAGAAATTTCTCTTAATGAAGAATTTTCATCATCATGAAGAAATTCAGAACTTTCCACTTAAAATATAATAGCATAATTGAGCTCAAAAAGTCAGCACTTGAATATATCTAGCTTTTTTTTTTTTTTTAACATTCCTGACATTTTCCCACAGCACAGATGTCTAATTTTGGATCTCAAAGCTTAACTCCATTCAGTGGGTGTCAAAGGACAGAGACTGCCCTGACCATAACTTAAATCTTGTAAAATAAGAAGGCAAACACAAGAAATTACCAGTTCCTACTTGAATACTTGCAAAAGAGAGAAAACCACAATAGCAACAATGACCAAATATAAAATTAAAATACAAAACAAACAAAACAAAATGTGTAGTTAGTGATTTAATTATAAGAGGTACAAATTAATTGATGTTTGGATCATAGAAAAAGAAAGGGGATACCATGCAATCATATATATCTGCTTATTTGTCTCTGTTCATGACTAGGACACTGTGAATCACACACAAACCAAAACAAAGGAAAAATAATTGTGGAAAATTCCTAGCGATAAGAATACCAGTACTTCCTACCTGTCTGCTGGGAAATGTGCGTGCTAGTAAAAGTGCAACAGTTAGAACTGGACAGGGGACAATAAACTGGCTCAAAATCGGGAAAGGACTATGTCAAAGCTATGGATTGTTACCCTACTTATTTAACTTCTGTTTCTGAGAACATCATGAAAAATAAAATCCTAGATGAAGCTCAAGCTGGAAACAAAATTTATGTGGGAGATACGAATCACCTTAGTTATCCCAGTGACAACACACAAATGACAGAAGAACAATAGGAACCAAGGAGCCTCTTGATGAAGGTATTTTCTGTTTCAAGCATAGACATCTGAAAAGAGATAGTCCTACATAAAAGATGAAATTCTAAGTTTCACATATGAAAATCTAGATGCAGGTTTCAGTAGATGAAATACAGAATTCTCTATTATTCACATATACAAATCTGGGGACAGTTTTTCCAATTTGAATCATGGAATTCTCTATACATCACACATGAAAGTATGGACACAGAATTTTCTGCATAAAATCTGGAATTTTTCACGTTAGAGCTAGGAAAATCTGGATGCAGATTCTTTTAAAGGAGATATGAAAATGTCCATTTCACATATCAAAACATGGTCACAGGTTTTCTAACATGAAATATGAGATTATTTTCATATTTCTCATTTGAAAATCTTTGTGTTGTCTTTCCTTCATAAAATACTGAATACTGTCTATTTAATATGTGAAAAACTTGCACTAATTTTCCTACTGACATATAGAATTTGTCTACAGATTTTCATGCTTGAGCTATGAAATTATCTGTATTTCCATCAAGAAATTTTGAATGAAGGTCTTCTGTATATTGGAATTCTGTATATTTCATATTTGAAAATTTGGGGAGAAAGCTTCTCATATGAAATCTCAATTATTCACGTATGAAAACATTTCCCAGATTTATAAACTTAAAATAGAGGATTTTCAATGATTCAGAAATTAAGACCTGTGCTAAACAGTCAAACATTGAACAGCTATATTTCATGTATTTCCCTAATACCATAAAGAGTTCTCTGTATTTCTTAGATGAAAGCCTGGGTGAATATTTCCCTACATGAAACAGGGAATTAATATATTTTACACATGTAAAATCAAAGCCCTTATGATTATACAGTGGAAGTTGTAAACAGAATCCGGGGATTATGTCTGATCGAGTGCCTGAAGACTTTTGGGTGGAGATTTGTGGCATTGTACAGGAAGCAGTGATCAAGACCATCCCCATGAAAAAGAAATGCAAAAAGCAAAGTGACGAGGCCTTACAAAGAGCTGAGAAGAGGAGGCAAGCTAAATGAAAAGGAGAAAAGGAAAACTATATACATTTGAATGCCGAGTCCCAAAGAATAGCAAAGAGAGATAAAACTTTCCTCGGTTATCAATGCCAATAGAGGAAATAAAGAGAATGGGAAAGACTTCAGATCCCTCCTATAAATCAGAGATACCAAGGGAAAATTGCATTCAAAGAGGAGCACATTAAAGGACAGAAATGGTACAGATGTAACAGAAACAGAAGCTATTTAGAAGAGGTGGCAAGAATACACAGATGAATGATACACAAAAGTTCTTCATGACCCAGTTAAGCACAATGCTGTGATCACTCACCTAGAGTCAGACATCATGGAATGTGAAGTCAAGTGGGATTTAGGAAGCATAACTACAAGCAAAGCTCGTGGAGGTGATGGAATTCAGTTGAGCTATTTCAAATTCTAAAAGATGATACTAGGAATGTGCTGCCATCCATATGCTAGCAAATTTGGAAGACTCAATTGTGGCCAGAGTACTGGAAAAGGTCAGTTGTCATTCCAACTGAAAAAAGGCAATCTAAAGAATGTTCATGCTACGGCTTAGTTGCACATATTTCACACTCTAGCAAAGTACTGCTCAAAATTCCCCAACCAGGCTTCAACAGAATGTGAACCATGAGCTTCCACATGTTCAAGCTGGATTTAAAAAGGACAGACGAGCCCGAAATCAAACTGCAAACACCTGTTGGGGAATGGAAAAAGCAAGAAAACACCAGGAAAGCATCTACTCCTATTTGACGATGCCAAAGACTTTGATTGGGTAGATCATAGCAAAATGGGAAATTCGACAAAAGATGGCACTACTAGACCATGTTATATGCCTCCTGAGTAAACTGTATGGAGGTCTAGAAGCAACAGTTAGAACAGGACATGGAAGAACAGAATGGTTAGGAGTTGGGAAAGGAGCACGTCAAAGCTGTATATTGTCACCCTCTTTATTGAACTTACATGTAGAGTTAATCATACAAAAGGCCACGCTGGATGCAACAGTGTTTGCAATCAAGGTTTCTGGAGAAATATCAATAACCTCAGATATGCAGAAGACACGATTCGCATGGCAGAATTTCAAAAGAACTAAAGAGTCTCTTGAGGAAAGTGAAAGAGAAGGAAAAAGATGACTTAAAACACCACATCCAAAATGAGAATCATGGCATCTGGTCTCATTACTTCATGTCATAAAGATGGGGAAAGAATGGAAACAGTGAGAAACTTAATTGGGGGAGGGGGCTCTAAAATCACTGCAGATGGTGACTCTGGTCATGAAATCAAAATACACATTTTCCTTAGAAGAAAAGTTATGACCAGGCTAGACAGCATATTATAAAGCAGACAAAGTTCGGTCTAGTCAAATCTACGTACAGAGTCAAGTAGAAGTGAGAATTCGACTAGAAAGAAAGTTGACCTCCAAAGAACCAATGCTATTGAAATGTGGTGTTGGAGAAAACTCTTGAGAGTCCCTTTGACTGCAAGGAGATCAAAGCAGTCAATTCTAAGGGAAATCAGTCCTGAATATTGATTGGAATGACTGATTCTGAAACTGGAACTTGAATATATTGGCCACCTGATGTGAAGGACTGACTCACTGGAAAAGATCCTGATGTTGAGAAAGATTGAAAGCTGGAGGAGAGAGCGAAGACAGAAGATGAAATGCTCGGATGGAATCACTGACTCGATGGGCATAGGTTTGAGCAGGCTCTATGAGTTGCTGATGAACGGGGAAGCTTGGAAGGCTACAATCCATGGGGTCAGAAAAAGTTGGACAGGACTGAGTGACTTAACAGAATTTACCGTACTTACTTAGGTTCTCAGGGAAAGGAAAGTGGTAAAGAACACTCTTACCCATCAACTGATAATCCTCAAAGATTCCTAATGCTCCCTAAGTGTTTTCACTGTTTCCTCAGAGATTCAGCTGGGATGAACATTCTATTAAATGGGTAAGATCTCCTAGGAAACAATGGAAGGGGCATAATTTAGAGAAAGTGATAGAAGAAAGTAAGCACATCAGGAAGGCAGCATGACCTGGTCAACAACATACAGAACTCTCCTTTAATCCTTCCCACTGATTTCCTTCTAAATCCCAAGGATAAGACCTGACCAATCCTGAGGACTGGTCGTTGCAAAGGGCAGTGACCAAGGCATTGCTGCCTATTGCTTTAGTGATGACACAAAGCAAGCACATCATGGTAATCACACCTCCGTTAACCAAGACAATAGGCGGCAGTAGCCTTTGGGGAGATTAGAGGATCACAAGGTCTCCCACGATGTGTTGGAGCCACCTGGGCCTTTCCCACAGAGAGTTTTCCAGGTGTGTTGAAGTCCCTTTTTAAAAGTTCTCATCTATGGCCCCCAGTCTTACTGCCAGTCCTCTGGATTTGTGAGAACCCCAAAAGACCACGATTCTAGTTTGCAAGGTGCACAACTGATAAAAATAAATAAATAATACCAGTCCAAACTGAAGGGCCTACGGATAATCACATGTTCCTCTGCTCTAAAAAGGGCCATTAGAGCAGCAAAACCACAGCTCCAGGCAAGTACTTTGTTAACACGTGCAGCCTTTAAAGGCACATACCCCAGTTATTGACAAAGAGTGTAGATTGTAAGTCCTCTACCAACTTGAGAAATTGGGCTAACAAGACCTCTGAACCCCCCGTCTTAGCCAAGCCTAAAGGAGAGATTGTGTGCACATCAGGCCAAGGTATGTTCAACTGGGAATATTTGGAGGGAACAGTTCCAGGTATAGGAGATTATACAGAAGGCTTGCACCCAAATGAAGTCATATAGAAATACTTTTGTACAGTTTCACAGAGAAAATGTTCATCTCCCAGATGACCCAGCTGATAGGATTCAAGTCACTAATAGCATTCAACGTAGCCACATGTCAGTGCAGATTCCCACTATGTAACTTCAGAAGCTTCTGTACTGGCCTGTCTGCAGCCTCTGGTTTCCATTCCTAAATTATGTTCATTCAATCAGCAGAGAGTTTGAAATACAGACAATGGGTAGTCACCCCTGGACCATGAAGAAGACTGTAAGAACAAAGAATCTTTCCTGGGCAAGGGACAAAAGACACTACTGGTTGGTGATAAGATGGGGGAAGTTGGAGAGGAGATTTAAGGGCAGATTTCAGAGTTAGCATCTGGCCTTTTGGGTGGTGGCAGCTGCGCCAGACTTGGCTTCAGGCCTTGGGGAGATATTTCCAACGGTAATAAATTAATGTGGTCTCTGTCCTCAACGAGCTTTTATAATCTTAAAGCCTCAGCCTATGATACTATAGAAAGTACAATGCCATAGCTTAGAAATGCAGGAGATAGTAATTTAGGGGAGGTCTGGGAGACTTACAGGGGATGTGGTCTATCAGACATGTTCTAACACTTAGCATAATTAATAAGGCTCGAGCCAGGACTCAATTTTATGCATATAGACTGTTCTCTTAGGCATATTTCAATTTTGAGATCATATACCCTCATATCAGGGATTTCACTTTCTTGGTGAGTACTTCTCGACTCATAAAAATGGAAGATAGCAATAGCTTGGAAGTCACATCTTTGTATTAGGACTTTTCTATCAATTTTCCATCTCTACCAATTGTGCTGGGTGACTTTCTGCCACTTCTAAACATGGCCAACTTTAGAGTACCTCCTCCTCCCGTACCTGAGGCACTGCAATAAGTGTAAAAACAGACAACCTACAAAAGAACGTTTACAGCTCATGAGTATTTGCTAATTTTCTTTTCAGTTGAAGTGTCCATAGGTGTGAGTGGGATATAAAAGCCCCCATTATAATTGTTTTACTGTTAATTTCCCCTTTTCTACTTGATTTCATTTACCTTACATATTGAGGGTCTGCTAAATAGCACAATGGTCTAGTTACACCTAATTGCTATATATAGGCATTACACTCATTAGTAATGGATACACCTTTCCTCAAGTGCACATGGAACAGCCTCCTGGAAAGATCAAATCCCAGTCCATAAACCAACCATTGCTAAATTCAAACAAAAAAAAAAAAAAAAGAAAGAAAAGAAAAGTGAAAGAATTTCGAGCATCTATTCCAATCACAATGAAGTAACAATAGGTGTCAAACACAGAAAAAAAATTAAATAAATCTCCAAGCATATGGAGGTTAAATAACAGACATCTGAATAAGCAACAGATCACAGAAAAAATCAAAAAGGAAATCAAATTTAAATTCAAACAAAGGAAAATAAAAACATATGTACACCTGGGGGCAGATTCATGTTAAGGTATGGCAAAACCAATACAAAAATGTAAACTAATTATCCTCTGTAAAATAAATAAAATTACAAAAAGAAAATTAAAACACGACAACCCAAAACTTTGGGTTTCAGTAACAAGCAATGTTAAGAAGGAGTTTCACAGCATATAAATCTGCCTCAAGGAAGAAGATGAACATCAAACAAAGAGGCTACCTTTACATCTAAAGCAAACACAAAAAGAAGAAAAGAACCCCCAAGTTAGTAGAATGAATAGAATCATAAAAATCAGAGCAGAAATAAGTGAAAAAGAAACAATAGTGACTATGGCAAAGATCAATAAAATGAAAATCTGGTTCTTTTAGTATATAAATCAAAGAAAAAGCATTAGCCAGAGTGATCAAGGAAAAAATTAAAAAAAAAAGAGGGGGTGCTGGGGTGGTGGAGAAAAATCCAAATAATAAAATTACAGATGAAAATAGAGTAATCACAACAGAAAACACAGACATATCAAAGGTCATAAGAGATTATTGTGAAAAATTATATGTCACATAAATGGACAACGTTAAAGAAATGGAAAAAAAAATCTTAGAAAAGAATAACTGTCCATAAATGGACGAGCAAGTAGAAAATCTTATAGATGAAACAAAATCACGGAAATAAAACCTGTAATCAAGAATCTTTCAATGATCAAAAGACCAGGACCAGACGGTTTCACAGGTGAATCCTATATATTTTTTTTTTTTTTTTGGAATTTACCAAAAAATGGTTTATGGAAGAACAAAGCCTTAACCAACTCAAACTCTTCCAGAAAATTGCAGAGGCTGATAAACTCCCCAACTCATTCTCCGAGGCCACCATCACCCTAATACCGAAACCAGACAAAGATGCAAAAAAGAAAGAAAACTACAGGCTAATGTTACTAAACATATTGGTAAACATAGGTGCAGAAATTTTCCTGCAACTTCTAGCAAACAGAATCCAAAAACATATCAAAAAGGTCATACATCATTACCTTAGAAGCACGTGGACATCATCCCAGGGATACAAGGATTCCTTAATATTTGCAAATCAATCTGATACACCATATTAAACGGAAAGATTAAAAACAATATGATTATCTCAGTAGATGCAGAGAAATTCTTTCACAAAAGTCAACACCTCCTTATGATAACTCTCCAGAAAGCAAGTGTTAAGAGGAACATATCTCAACACAATAAAAGCCATATATGAGAAACCCACGACAAACAGTATCTCCAATGGTGAAAAATTGAAAGGATTTCCTATAAAATCAGGAGCAAGCCAAGGGTGCTCACTCTCACCACAACAATTCAACATTGATTTGGAAGTCCTAGACACAACAGTCAGAGAAGAAAATGAAATAAAAAGTAATCCAGGTTGGTTAAAAAAAAAAAAAGTAACTCTCACTATTTGCAGACGACATGATCCTCTACATAGAAAGCCCTAAAGACACCATAAGAATATTACTAGAGCTAATTGATGAATATCAAAATGTTGCAGGTTATAAATTATTACCCAGAAGCCCCTTGCACTGCTATACATGAACAATCAGAAAATAGAGAATAAAACCTGTTCAGCGTTGCAATGAAAAGAATAGCATACTTAGCGGTAAATTTACATAAAGAAACAAAAAGACTTATATGCATATATAGAAAACTATAAAAACAATGATAAAAGAAAGATGAGACAGATAGAGAATTATACCAGGTTGATGGACTTGAAGAAATAATATAGTGAAAATGAGTACACAAACCGAAGCAATCTATAGGTTCAATGCAACTCTTATCAAGTAAGCAATAGTATTCTTCACAAAACTAGAACAAATATTTTCACAGTATTTATACTTTCAAAGTAAATATAGAAACACAGGGAAACCTCTAAAAGCAGAAGCAATCCTGAGAAAGAAGAATGAAATGGAGTAATCAACCTGCCTGACTTCAGACTATACTACAAAATTACAGTTATCAAGACAGTAGCACAAAGACAGAGATCTAGATCAGTGGAACAAAATAGAAAGCCTAGACATAAGTCCACACATCCATGGGCATCTTAATTTTGACAAAGGAGGAAATAATATACAATGGAAAAATGATAATCTCTTTAACAAGTGGTGCTGAGGGAAAAATCATCAACAAATTCTAAAAGAATGAAACCATAACCCTTCCTAACAACATATGCAAAACTAAACTCAAAATGGATTAAAAATCTAAATATAAGACTAGAAACTATAAAACTCTTAGAGGAAAATGTAGGCAGGACACACTTTGACGTAAATCACAGCAAGATGCTCTCTGACCCACCTCCCAGAGAAACGGAAATAAAACTCAAGCAAACATATGTGACCTAATTGAAGTTAAAATCTTTTGTACAATGAAGGAACCTAAAAGAAATGTGAAAAGGCACCCTTTGAAAGGGAGAAAATAACAGTAAATGAAGCCAAGCTCCTGAGAAGTGTTGGAGATAAAGAAAGACCATGGAAAAGTAGACCATTAGACGTCTGATTGACATAATAGTGTGGAAGAAGCTCTGATGAGAAATTGGCAATCCTTGTACATATCTTATTTGTTGTAGATATCAAGAAATCCATTTTTCTCCCACTGAGGTCTCATCAAGTCTCTCCCCTCATCACATACACTGCTTACAGGTGATGAACCAGCTTCCTCTGATATTTAAACCGCAAATTTCAACTTCTTCCTTATTTGACTGACAGGATTACTTATGATTTCGTTTGATATCCGCTTTTACTATCGTGATCAGTAGGAGACTATAAGCAATGTGAAAAGGCACCCTATGAAACAGAGAAAATAACAGGAAACGAAGTCACTGAGAAATAATTATTCCTTACACTACAAAAGCAGCTCGTGAACCTCAATGCCTAAATAACAAATGACTGAAAAAAGAAATGGGTCAATAAAGCAGAAATACATGTTTTTTTGGAACTATTTTGTTTTTTCCATGAAACAGGGGACATTGACTATTTGATCTCTGGTCCCTCTGCCTTTTCTAAAACCAGCTTGAACATCTGGGACTTCACTGTTCACGTTTTGCTGAAGAGTGGCTTGGAGTATTTTGAGCATGATTTTACTAGAGTGTGAGATGAGTGCAACTGAGCGGTTGTTTGAGCATTCTTTGCCATTGCCTTTCTTTGGGACTGGAATGAAAACGGACCTTTGCCAGTCCTGTGGCCACTGCTGAGTTTTCCAAATTTGCTGGCATATTGAGGGCAGCACTGTCACAGCATCATTTTTCAGGATTTGCAACAGCTCAACTGGAATTCCATCACCTCCACTAGCTTTGTTCCTAGTGATGATTTCTAAGGCCCATTTGACTTCACAGTCCAAGACGTCTGGCTCTAGATGAGTGATCACACCATCATGATTATCTTGGTTGGGAAGATCTTTTTTTTGGACAGTTCTGTGTTCTTGCCACTTCTCCATTTCTCCTGCTTCTATTAAGCCCATAGCATTTCTGTCCTTTATCGAGTCCATCTTTGCATGAAATGTTCCTTTGGTATCTCTAATTTTCTTGAAGATATCTCTAGTATTTTCTATTCTGTTGTTTTTCTCTATTTCTTTGCATTGGTTGCTGAGCAAGGCTTTCTTATCTCTCCTTGCTATTCTTTGGAACTCTGCATTCAGATGCTTATATGTTTCCTTTTCTCCTTTGCTCTTCACTTCTCCTCTTTTCACAGCTATTTGTAAGGCCTCACCAGACAGTGATTTAGCTTTTCTGCATTTCTTTTCAGTGGGGATGATCTTGATCCCTCTCTCCTGTACAATGTCACGAACTTCCGTCTATAGTTTGTCAGGCTCTCTATCAATCATATCTAGTCCCTAAAATCTATTTCTCACTTCTTCTGTATAATCATAAGGAATTTGACTTAAGTCATATCTGAATGGTCTAGTGGTTTTCCCTATTTTCTTTAATTTAAGTCTGAATTTGGCAATAAGGCATTCATGATGTGAGCCACAGTCAGCTCCTGGTCTTGTTTTTGCTAACTGTATAGAGCTTCTCCATATTTTGCTGCAAAGAATATAATCAATCTGATTTCAGTGTTCACCATCTGGTGATGTCCACGTGTAGAGTCTTCTCTTATGTTGTTGAAAGAGGGTTTTTGCTATGACCAGTGCGTTCTCTTGGCAAAACTGCACAACAGACCATGCAGAAGTGATGCTGGCTGTGTGATGGACCACGCAGAAGCATGACCAAGGGGAACTACCCCTCGCCCGAGCTCTGGGTTGTGGCTGAGAGGAGCAACCCCATGTCCAAATGGTGGCGACTATGCAGGCGCAGGAGGGCCGAGATGAGCTATTCCATATTCAAGGTCAGGACGTGTGGTAGTTAAGAGATACACCTTGTCCAAGGTAAGGAGCAGTGGCTGTGCTTTGCTGGAGCAACCGTAAAGAGATACCCCACATCCAAGGTAAGAGAAACCCAAGTAAGATGGTAGGTATTGCGAGAGGGCATCAGCAGGCAGACACACTGAAAATATAATCACAGAAAACCTGTCGATATGATCTCACAGATCACAGCCTTGTCTAACTCAGTGTGGTTCACTGCAGAAGGGAATGGCAAACCACTTCAGTATACTTGCCTTAAGAACCCCATGAACAGTATGAAAAGGCACAATGATAGGATACTGAATGAGGAATTCCCCAGGTTGGTAGGTGCCCAACATGCTACTGGAGATCAGTGGATAAATAAATCCAGAAAGACTGAAGGGATGAAGCCAAAGCAAAAACAAAACCGTCTTGTGGATGTGACTAGTGATAGAAGCAAGATCCAGTGCTGTAAACAGCAATATTGCTTAGATACCTGGAATGTTAGGTCCATGAATCATGACAAATTGGAAGTGGTCAAACAGGAGATAGCAAGTGTGAGCATCGACATTCTGGGAATCAGTGAACTCAAATGGACTGGAATGGGTAAATTTAACTCAAATGACCATTATATCTACTACTGTGGGTTAGGAATCCCTTAAAAGAAATGAAGTAGCTATCATGGTCAACAAAAGAGTCTGAAATGGAATACTTGGATGCAATCTCATAAACGACATAATGATCTCTGTTTGTTTCCAAGGCAAACCATTCAATATTAAAGTAATCCAAGCCTATGCCCCAACAAGTAACACTGAAGAAGCCAAAGTTGAACGGTTCTATGAAGACCTATAAGACCTTTTAAAACACCCAAAAAAAAGATGTCCTTTTCATTAGAGGGGGCTGGAATGCAAAAGTAGGAAGTCAAGAAACACCTGGAGTAACAGACATAGTTAAACACAGACACTTTCTGATGAATAGCCATAGATAGGGCCTTGCCATTGGCTTCTCCACAAGCATGACAGATAACTATAATATTGCTCATCGTTAAGACATTCATCAAAGAGATTCACAGCTAGATTTTTATATCTCTAGAATAATATATAAAAGAAATTTATCTGTCAAAACTGAACATGATCAGAAACAGTTACACTAGAGCTACTGCTGCTAAGTCACTTTAGTCGTGTCCGACTCTGTGTGACCCCATAAATGGCAAACTACCAGGTAACTCCATCCCAGGGATTTTCCAGGCAAGAACACTGGAGTGGGTTACCATTTACTTTTCCAATGTATGAAAGTGAAGAGCGAAATGAAACTCGCTCAGTCATGTCGACTCTTCGCGACCGCATGGCTTACAGACTACCAGGCACCTCTGTCGATGGGATTTTCCAGGCAAGAGTACTGCAGTGGGTTGTCATTGCCTTCTCCTACTGCTGATGAGAACAATACAATGGAAATATGGAAAATGATGATACTGATAATAGTGGCTTGCACAGAGTATCAGGTTACTTGGTGTAGTACCTTGTCCAACCTTAGGGAAATGTGAGAATAAGAGTAGCTTGAGAATGTACTACAATTTCATCAAGTGGAGAGTTCCTGAGGAAACCTCGTAGTAATAACTTTCTGGACTTGAACAAACAACTTCCCTTATATGTGTATGTCTTCTAAATACTTAAGATATTTTCAGATTAGCAGCCGCCAAACTCTAAATTGTAACAATTTCTTCCTCAGATTATGTTGCGTAGAGTAGATAAAATGTAAACTGTTTGAGGTGGAACTATGGAATGAACGTGGGCCTGCAAAGCTCTGTCTTCTAATTTTTATTTTTCTCATAATCTTCATAATCAAACCATTTCCTTGGAACTGTTAAGCTCTTTCATATTTAGGTATTTTCAATACCAACCACTTGGTTATTTTGCTTCTTAGCAGAATTTCTTCCCATATGTAGTGGTCCAAAGATCAGAGGTAGCCTCTATTTTGGGGGTACGGTAAGTAAAAAGACCAATTTTTAAAGAGAGATGAAGCGTGGCAAGCTGGGGAGACTGTGTCCAGACTATCTGTCTTTTACAGTGCCCCACTCAGGTGTCTTTCATTAGGTACCCTTCAAGTTCTACAAGCTCTGACCGCTAATCTCTTTAAAAAGTTCCCTAGTCTGAAAATAATTTCCTTTGGTCACATGAAAGCCTCCTCGTGTGAGAGGAGAAGATCCCATTTCCATGGGTAAAATTTAAACAGTGAGTGACTTGGGAAAAAATCGCTTAATTCAAAGTGAGAAGAAATTTTGAAAAATTTATATACAAAGTGGTGCAATTTGTTCTACACTTAATATTAGATTCTGTACTCCTTCTGATATATCTTTGTTCCCTCTTTCCATTTCTCCTTGAAATCCTCAGTAATAAGTCACTTGAAGAGCAATTATGGACTCTGATTCAAGGGATACTGATGAAAGCATTCCCACTACAGAAGAGCAAATACCATTCACCAAGAAAAGGAAAGTGAAAGATATTTTTACTCTAACCACAATTTCTCTAAAGTAGAAATGCCCCTGTCTGTTGTTATTTAGTACTCCTGATGTAGAATTCTGAATTTCGTTTTGTTTGTTTGCTTTTATATGTTCTAATCCTTTTTTATTTGCAGTTTTCTTTTTTCTTTTTTTTACTTTAAAGTAGTGTATTGGTTTTACCAGGTATTGACATGAATCTCCCATGTTTGTACATGTGTTCCCCATCCTTAAACTCCCTCCTACCTCCCTTCCCATCCCATCCCTCTGGGTCACCTCAGTGCACCAGCCCTGAGTACCCAGTATCATGCATCGAACATGGACTGGAAATTTCTTTCACATGTGATAATTTACATGTTTCAATGTCATTCTCCCATATCATCTCTCCCTTGTCCTCTCCCACAGTGTCCTAAGACTGTTCTTTACATCTGTGTCTCTTTTGCTGTCTCGCATACAGGGTTACCATTACCATTTTTCTAAAGTCCACAAATATGTATTAGTATATGCTATTGGTGTTTTTCTTTCTGGCTTACTTCACTCTCTAAGTAAGGCTCTGGTTTCACCCACTCTTTAGAACTGATTTTAATGGCTGAGTAATATTCTACTACTGGAACAATAGACTGGTTCCAAATACGAAAAAGTACATCAAGGCTATATATTGTCAGCCTGCTTTTTTAAGTTCTTCAGAGTACTTCATGAGAAACACTGGTCGGAAAGCACAATCTTGGATCACGATTCCCGGTAAAAATATCAATAACCTCAGATATGCAGATGATATCACGCTTATGGCAGAAAGTGAAGAGGAACTAAAAAGCCTCTTGATGCAAGTGAAAGAGGAGAGTAAAAAGCTGGCTTAAAGCTCAACATTCAAATAACTAAGATTATGGCATCTGGTCCCATCACTTCATGGGAAATAGATGGGGAAACAGTGGAAACACTGTCAGGCTTTATTTTTTTGGTTTCCAAAATCACTGTAGATGGTGATTGTAGCATGAAATTAAGACTTTTACTCCTTTAAAGGAAAGTGATGATCATCCTAGACAGCATATAAAAAAAAAACAGAGACATTAATTTGACAACAAAGGTCCGTCCATTCAAAGCTCTGGTTTTATCAATGGTCAGGTATAGATGTGAGAGTTGAACTTGAAGAAAGCTGAACACCAAAGAATTGATGCTTTTGAGCTGTGTTGATGGAGAAGATTTTTGAGAGTCTCTTGGATTGCAAGGAGATGCAACCAGTCCATCCTAAAGGAGATCAGTTCTGGGTGTTTATTGAAAGGACTGATGCTGAATCTGGGTCAATATTTTGGGTACGTCCTGTGAAGAGTTGGCTCATTGCAAAACACCCTGATGCTAGGAGAGATTGGGGGTAGGAGGAGAAGGGGATGACAGAGGATGAGATGGATGGATGGCACCACCGACTCGATGGACATGAGTTTGTGTAAACTCTGGGAGTTGGTGATGGACAGGGATACCTGACGTGCTGAGACTCATGGGGTGCTAGAGTCGGACTCTACTGAGTGACTGAACTGAACTGAAGTGAATATTCCAGTGTGTATATTCATCACAGCTTTCTTATCCATTCGTCTTCAACGAATGGACATCTAGGTTGCTTTCATACCCTGTCTATGATAAACAGTGATGCAATGGAGATTGGCGTACACCTGTCTCTTTCAATTCTGGTTTCCTCCGTGTGTATGTCAGGCAGTGTAATCTGGGTCACATGGCAGTCCAATTGCAGTTTTATTTTTTAAGGAATCTCCACACTGTTTTCCATAGTTGCTGTGCTAGCTTGCATTCCACCAACAGTGTAAGAGGCTTCCCTTTTCTCTGCAACCTCTCCAGAATTTATTGCTTGTAGACTTTTGGATAGAACTCAATTTGACTGGTATGGAATGGTACCTTATTGTGGTTTTGATTTGCATCTCTGATAATGAGCATCATCATATGTTTGTTAGCCATCTGTATGTCTTCTTTGGAGAAAAGTCATCTCAGTTCTTTGGCCCAATTTCTGATTGGGTCATTTATTTTTTTGGAATTGAGCTGCAGGAGTTGCTTGTATATGTTTCAGATTAATTTGTTTTCCATTGTTTCGTCTGCCATTTGCCTTGATCATCATTTCAAAATATGCTTTTCAAAGAATCTGATGATATTTTTTGGCTGATCTAGGGATGAATAGACAAAGTTGGCAGTTTTAACTTGCAAACAATATACTCCTTTCTTGGAGATAATTTTCTTTTCAAATCTAGAATTTATTAAGATTTATATGTTTAAGTTTTGTTTCTTATTTGTTTCATTATTTAGGCTGTATTTTTTAAACAGAGGCCTCTAATCCTGAACAGCGGTGAGTAAATCATAAACAGAAATAGTCATATGATTTGATTGTTTATTTCAACTGGAGAACATATCATATCAAAGAACATCAAACAGGTCAATATGGAATAGTCATCACATAAGAATGTACAAGACAAAGAAAAAAAATCTTCATTAGTAATTTAAAAGAATGTCTCATATACATTAACAGCAAAGAAAAATCAAGGAAAATAGAAAATTGGCATATGCATACAGTGTGAGACCGAGATGAACAGAACAGAACGAAACATCAGTGTGTCAGGAAAATATCAGGATGCTGGTGGTTAGGAAACCACTGAAACATGTGGAGTTTAAAATCACACAAATGTTGGGCCATGTGGGTAGCAATAAAAACAGCAAAATGTGGCTGAATCTCAACATGATAAGGAGCCGATGTAACATAAGTAGAATCTAGATAGGGTGAGGTGGGATAGAAAATGAGGTAGTAAAAAAAAAAAAAAAAAAAAAAGCTACTCCTGTCAAGAACAGAAGGAGAACATTTGTTGTTATTCAGTCATTAAGTCAGCTCTGGCTCTTTGCCAACCCATGGACTTTAGCCTGCCAGGCTTCCCTTCACTATCTACCACAATTTGTTCAGATTTACGTCCATAGAATCAGTGATGCTATCTAACCATCCCATCACTGGCTACCCACTTCTCCTTTACCTTCAATCATTCCCAGCGTCAGGACACTATCTAATGGGTCAGCTCTTTGTATCATGTGGCCAAAGGAAGAAAAACAAACAAACAAACAAACCGAAAGATACCTAAGTATTCCAAGGAGAGGTGTTGAATCTGTTTAGGATATAGATTCAGAAAAAGCTTTTGACAAAATTTAACACCTAGTTATGATTAAACCTGTAGAGGAGGAGGGAATAAAGGGAATCTTCTTTAACATAATAAAGGCCATTTATGGATAAACTCACCACAAACAGTGTTCTCTATAGTAAAATTCTGAAACCATGACCCCTAATTCATGAAGAAGAAAAAGATGCTTCCTATTCACCATGGTTACTCAACACAGTCTTGGGACACCTAACTACTGCAATCAGAGAATAGGAAGAAGAATGAAAAAAAGTTTCAAATGAAAAGGAAAATAAGAGGTAAAACTGTCACTGTTTGCAGATGATATGATACTATGCACAGAGAATCCTACCATACAACCAGATAATTACTAGCAGTACTCCATGAATTCAGGGAAGTGTCTGGCTATAAAATTAACACACAGCAATCTCTAGCATTCCTATAAACTGACATCAAAAACAAATTAAGAAAGGAATCCCAGTCACCACTGCAAGAAGAATAAAATTCCCGAAAGTAAACCTGGGAAAAGATTTGTGTGCTGAATTGAATAAGACATGGAGGAAATAAATCAAGGGTGACAAAATAAATGGATAAATATAACATTCTCTTTGACTTGGAGAATCAATACTGTGTAAATGGCTGTGCGAAAAAAAGCAGTTTACATATTCAAAGCAATTGCTTTGAAATTGCCAATGACATTTTTCACAGAACTAGATAATTTTTTTACAACTTGTTGGGAAATGTAAAAGACCTTGAATAGCCATGCTATCATGAGAAAAATAAACAGAACTGGAGGAATCAGGTTTCCTGCTTTCAGTCTGTTATTCAAAGTTGTAGTCATCCACACAACATGAAACTTGCAAAAAAAATAAAAGGAATACAGCCCAATGGAACAGATAGAAGACTCTGAAATAATCTCTTGTCCAAATGCTTACCTAATTTATGACAAAGCAGGCAACAATATACAATGGAGAGAATATATTATCCTTTATAGGTGCTGCTGGAAAATCTTGAGAGATAAAGATGAAAGTGCAATTAGGACGCTCCCTTTTGTTGTTTAGTGGGAAGTCAAATCAAACTCCTTGTGATGTCATGGACTGCATCAAGCAAGCCTCAATATGCACCACAATCTCCCGGAGCTTGCCCAAGTTCATATCTATTGCATTGGCAGTGATGCCATCCAACACACTCATTCTTGTCACACGCTTCTCCTTCTACATTCAGTACTTCTCATTATCAGGGTCTTTTCCAATGAGTTGGCTCTTTGCATTAGATAGACAAAGTATTAGAGCTTCAGCTTCACTAGCAGTTCATCCAATGGTTATTTTGGGCTGATTTCCTTGACGATTGACTAATTTGATCTCCTTGCTGTCCAAGGAACTCTCAAGAATCTTCTCCAATACCACAATTCAAAGGCATCAATTCTTCAGGATTCTGCCACTTTTGTGGTCCTGCTCAATCAACTCTATGTGAATACCGCAAAGACCATAGACTTGACTATACCAAAGTTTGTGAGTGAACTGGTATCTTTTCTTTTTCACACATGTCTCGATTTCTCACAGCTTTTCTGACAAGAAATATTTGTTTTCTAATTTGATGGCCAAAGTTACCATCTGGAGTGATTTTAGAGCCCAAAAAGATAAAATACGTCAATGACTTCCATTTTTCCCTTTCTATTTGCCATGAAGTGATAGGACCGGGTGCCATGATCTTAGTTTTCAGAATGTTTAGCTTTAAGCCAACTTTTTCACTCTCCTCTTTCACTTTCATCAAGAGGCTCTTTTATTTCTTCTTCATTTTCTGTCAAAAGGGTGGTGTCATGTACATATCTGAGGTTAGTGAAATATGTCCCAGCAATCTTGCTTCCATTTTGTGCTTCCTCTAGCCAAGCATTTCACATGATGTACTCTTCATATAAGTTAAATAAGTAGGGTGACAACATACAGCCTTGATGTACCCCGTTTCCTATTTGGAAGCAGACTGTTGTTCATGTCCGTTCTAATATGTTGCTTCCTGACCCTCATACAGATTTCTCAAGGGGCAGATCAGGTGGCCTCGTATTCCCATTCCCTTTGGAGTTTTCCATAGTTTATTGTGATCCACGCAGTCAGAAGCTTTGGTATAGTCAATAAAGAAGAAATAGATGTTTCTATGGAAGTCTCTTTCTTTTTTGATGAACAAGCAGATATTAGCAATTTGATCTGTGATTGCTCTACCTCTTCTAAAACCAGCTTGAACATCTAGAAGTTCATGGTTTACCTATTGCTGAAGCTTGGCTAAGAGAATTTTAAACATTGCTTTACAAGCGTGTGAGATGGGTGCATTTGTGTGGTAGTTTCTGCATTCTTTGGCACTGCCTTTCTTTGGAATTGAAATGAATGTTGACCATTTCCATTCCTGTCGCCACTGCTGAGTTTCCAAATTTGCTGAGAGTGATCAACGAAATTTAGTACTTCTATGACTTCTAAAATCCAACAAGTGGTGACCATTTCAACTCTTATTCTTCTGATGTGTCTGCCCCAGCTTGAACATCTGGAGTTCCTCAGTTCATGGAATGATGAAGAGAAGCTTAGTGGATTTTGAGCATAACTTTACCTGCTTGGAAGACAAGTGAAGTTGTGCAGTGTTTTTTTTTTTCATTCGTTAGTACTGTCTTTCTTGCGGACTGGGGTAAGAATTTCCTTTTTCTAGTTCTGTGACCACTACTAAGTTATCCACATTTGCTGACAAATTGAATGTCACACTTTCATAGCATCAATATTTGGAATTTTATGCAGAACTGACAGAATTCCATCACCTACTTTAGCTTTGTTGACAGCAGTGCTTTGTAAGGCCCACTTGACTTCACATTCAAGAATGGCTGGCTCTGTGGGATTCATCACAGTGTCCTGGTTATCTGGGGCAGTAAGATCTTTTTGTCCTAAAATTCTTTGCATGCTTTCCATCTTGTCTTGATCTCTTTTCCTTCTTTTAGGCCTTTCAACTTTCTGTCCTTTACTGAGCCCACTGGTGGATGAAATGTTGCATTTATATATTCAGATTTTTTAAGAGATTTTTTAGTCTTTCCGTTTCTTTTGATTTCTTATATATCTTTGCATTGTGTACTGCAGGAGTGCTTTACATCTCCTTTCTCTTTTCTGGATATCTGAACTTTGTTTGGGTACCTTTGCCTTTTCCACTTGCTTTCTGCTGCTCTTCTTTCCTCCGCTATTTGTACATCCTCCTCCATGCTTTTCTTTTTCTTTGGCATTGTTTTGGCACTGTTTGCTGTACAATATTTTGGACCTCCTTCCCTAGTTTTTGAGGTGCTCTGTTTACTAGATATAAACCCTGGAATCTCTTTGCCACCTGAACATCATTTGATTTTCTAGTCCCTGGCTGGCCTAGTAGTTGTGCACCTGACCTTCTGAATTTGGCAGATTGTTACTGGTGATCTGATCCATAGTGGGCTCCAGATTTTTTTCCCCTGACCTTATACACTTCTCCCTCTAATTATATAGTCAGGCTGATACCATTAGGAACCATTTGGTGATGTCCATGTGTAAAGCCATCTCTTGTGTGGTTGTCAAAGGATCTTTGCTTTGACCACTACATTCTCTTGACAGAGTTTGATTAGTCTTTGTTCTGCTTCATCTTTTATTCCAAGGCCAAACTTGCCTGCTATTCCAGGTATCTCTTGACTTTGCCCTTTTGCATTCCAATCCCTTATGATGATAAGGACATCTTTCACTTGCTATTAACTCAAGGAGGTGTTCTTGGTCTTCACAGAACTGATGAATCTGAACTTCTTCAGGATCAGTATTCAGGGCAGAGACTATCATTACTGTTATTTTGAATGGTTTGCCTTGGAAATGAACTAAGGTCATTCTGTCATTTTTGAGGTTGCACCCAAGTAGTGCGTAATGAAGTGATTCTAAAATTATAGCAGACTGGGGAAGTAGAATCATAGGACAAATTAGAACATTGTCTTAGAGTATAAAAACTTGATTATTGCTTAAAAAATACCCAACGTGGAATCTGGGGAGAATAGAAGAATTTCTATCTGAGGAAGAAGACTCAGGGTGTGAGAGTTTAGCAAGATGAGGACAAAGAGCTTATTTTTTATCCATTTCTGGAATTACTTTTAGGAGTATCTCTTTAAGAAGCTTGTTATGGCATTCAATAAGCAAAGTCATTTGCATTGAAAATATGAAAGAATTTTTTGTTGAAGCGTCCGCTGTTGAGTTTTCTGAGAGTTGGAGTGGTTTCACTGACTAGAGTCAGTGGTATCTATTGACTCCAAGGAACCAAGAATAAATTACTTAAGGGAAGCAATTATCTGTCTTGAGTAGGAATCTTGTGTGAGTATTAGTGATTGTGGCAGCAGTGTGTATGAGTCCCCAGGAGAAAGGAGCAGTGAGCAGGTGAAATCAATTTACCGCGGGGGGTGGGGTGGGGCAGGGGGCGGGCATTAGCCACAGCATAGGAATCTGTGAATGTGCATATATTTTTGAGAACCCATTTTGTTGTGGCATCCCTGAGGACTAGGTGAACAGATGCAATTTCAGCCAATTGGGTGAGACTGGGGTACTATTCTTAACTGGAGAAGCCTGAGGGCAGGAAGAATGGAGCAAACCTCCAGCGACATTGCATTGTTTCTAATGAGGGTGTTGCTACTCATAAATGACACTTATACTTTTCATTCTAAAGTTGTTGGCCACAGATGGCTCCACAAAATGCAAGAAGAGAGGATAGTGTGGATACTGGCATCACTGTCTGAAAGGTCTCATTTAAGGGTCTGTGCATGGATGAAAACACATCCTGTGGAAATTTGGAAAGGCTTTTAAAATGAGATGAGTTTTGTGGTTCAGTCACCAAATAATGTACTTGGGGTGATTCTTTGATACACCCCCCACCATAGATAGCAGCATTATTTGGCATTGACTCTCTTTGGGATTGGAATGAAAACAGACTTTTTACAGTCCTGTGGATATGGCTGGGTTTTCCATATCTGCTGGCATACTGAATGTATAACTTTCACAGCATCATCTTTCAGGATTTGAAATAGCTCAACTGGAATTCCATCGCATCCACTAGCTTTGATCATAGTGATGCTTACTGACACCCACGTGACTTCAATTTCCAATATCTTTTTTGTACAGTTCTTCTGTGTATTCTTGCCACCTCTTCTTATTATCTTTTACTTCTGATGGGTCTCTACCATTTCTGTCTTTTATTTAGCCCATCTTTGCATGAAATATTTCCTTGGATTCTCTAATTTGCTTGAAGAGATCTCTAGTCTTTCCCTCTAATATTTACCTCTCCTTCTTTGCATTGATCGCTGAGGAAGGCTTTTTTATATCTCCCAGCAATTCTTTGCAACTCTGCATTCAAATGGGTATACATTTCCTTTTCACCTTTGCTTTTTACTTCCTGTCTTTTCACAACTATTTGTAAACGCTCCTCACATGCATTTAAATTTTTGAAATTTCTTTATCTTGGGGATGGTGTTGATCTCTGTCCTGTACAATGTCACGAACCTACATTCATAGTTCATCAGGCTCTCTGCCTTCCAGAACTAGTCTGTTAAATCTTGCCTTGGGTATCAGGATTCTACAAAGGATGGTTTTGGTTTATTCTCCCACTGCACCTGGCCCCACAAGGTTAGGGTGACAAAATAAACCGGGATGTTTCCTCACCTGGAGGAGGAAATGAAAAATGCCATGGCTAGTAGAAGGAAAGAAATTATGAAAAATAGGAGAGAAGCAAATTCAAAAGAAACAAACGAGAACATAGCAGAAATCAACAAATATAAAAGCTAGTTTAATGAGATGAAAAATAAAATTGAAAAAAAAAATTATCCACAGTCATCAAGAAACAAAGGAAGAAAAATCAATCAACAAAATTAGAAATGAAACTGGAGAAACTACAGCAAACAATTCAGAAATACAAAGGATCATAAGAGACTACTATCAGTATCTATATGCCAATAAAATGTACAACTGTGAAGACATGACAAACTCTTAGTGCAGTAAAACTTTCCAAAACTGAAGCAGGGGGAAATAGAAACACTTAACAGACATGTCACAAGCACGGAAATAGAAACTGTAGTCATAATTCTTCCAGCAAACAAAAGCCCAGAACCAGGTGGCTTCACAGCTGAATTCTTAAAAAAAAAAAAAAATGACAAGAGCTAGGACTTATTTTTCATTGACTATGCCAAAGCCTTTGACTCTGTGGATCACAACAAACTGTGGGAAATTCTGAAAGAGATGGGAATACCAGACCACCTGGCCTGCCTCTTGAGAAATCGGTATACAGGTCAGGAAGCAACAGTTAGAACTGGACATGGAAAAACAGACTGGTTCCAAATAGGAAAAGGAGTACGTCAAGGCTGTATATTGTCACCTTGCTTATTGACGTTATATGCAGAGTACATTCTGAGGAACGCTAACCTGGAAGAAGCACAAACTGGAATCAAGATTGCCGGGAGAAATATCAACAACCTCAGATATGCAGATGACACCACACTTATGGCAGAAAGTGAAGAGGAACACAAAAGCCTCTTGATGAAAGTGAAAGAGAAGAGTGAAAAAGTTGACTTGAACCTCAACATTCAGAAAACGAAGATCATGGCATCTGGTTCCATCACTTCATGGGAAACAGATGGGGAAACAGTGGAAACAGTGTCGGACTTCATTTTTTGGGCTCCAAAATCACTGCGGATGCTGATTGCGGCCATAAAATTAAAAAATGTTTACTCCTTGGGAGCAAAGTTATGACGTACCTAGATAGCATATTAAAAAGTAGGGAGAGTACTTTGCCATCCAAGGTCTGTCTAGTCAAGGCTATGTTTTTTCCAGTGGTCATGTATGGATGTGAGAATTAGACTGTCAAGAAAGCTGATCGCTGAAGAACTGATGCTTTTGAACTGTGGTGTTGGAGAAGACTCTTGAGAGTCCCTTGGACTGTAAGGAGATCCAACTAGTCCATTCTAAAGGAGATCAGTCCTGGGTGAGCTTTGGAAGGACTGATCCTAAAGCTGAAACTCCAGTACTTTGGCCACCTCATGCGAAGAGTTGACTCACTGGAAAATACTCTGATGCTGGGAGGGATTGGGGGCCAAGGAAACGGGGATGACAAAATATGAGATTGCTGAATGGCATCACCCACTTAATGGAGGTGAGTTTGAGTGAACTCAGAGAGTTGGTGATGGACAGGGAGGCCTGGCGTGCTGTGATTCATTGGGTCACAAAGAGTCGAACACGACTGAGCGAATGAACTGAACTGAACTAAACACTTATTCTACTCAAATTCTTCAGGAAATTTGCAGAGTTAGTGAAATTTCCAAACTCATTCTATGAGGCCACTGTCACCCTGACCCCAAAACCAGACAAATATGCCACAAGAAAAGAAAACTACACTCCAATAACACTGATGGACATAGATGCAAAAATCCTTAACAAAATCCTAACAAGCAGAATCCAACAGCATTTTAAAAAGATCATACATCATGACCAAGTGGGCTTTATCTCAGGGATCCAAGGATTCTTTAATATCTGCAAGTCAAACAACGTAATACACCACGTTAACAAATTGAATGATAAAACGCATATGATTATCTCAATAGATATAGAGAAGGTCTTCGACAAAATTCAACATTCATTTATGACAAAAAAAAAAAAAAAACCAAAAACTCCAGAAAGAAGGAATAGAAGGAACATACCTCAACATAATAAAAGTTATATATGACAAACAAACAGCAAAGATGATCCTCAATGGTGAAAAATTGAAAGCAGTCTCCCTAAAGTCAGGAAGAAGACAAGAATGTCCACTCTCACCACTACTATTAAACACAGATTTAGAAGTTTTAACCAGGCAATCAGAGAGGAAAAGGAAATAAATGGAATCTCTATTGGAAAAGAAGAATTAAAACTGTGAGTCTTGGCCAATATCATGATCCTCTACATAGAAAACACTAAAGACTCCACCAGAATATGACTAGTGATGATAGTCCCTTGGACAGCACGGAGATCCAACCATCCATTCTAAAGGAGATCTATCTTGGGTGTTCATTGGAAGGACTGATGCTAAAGCTGAAATTCCAATACTTTGGCCAACGCATGCGACCAGTTGACTCAAGGGAAAAGACTCTGATGCTGGGAAGAATTGGGAGCGGGAGGAGAAGGGAAGGACAGAGAATGAGATGGATGGATGGCATCACCGACTTGATGGACATAAGTGTGAGTGAACTCCGGGAGTTGGTGTTGGACAGGGAGGCCTGGAGTGCTGTGATTCACGGGGACACAAAGAGTCAGACACGAGTGAGCGACTGAACTGAACTGAACTAAACTGAAGCAATAAATATAGTAAAGTTGCAGGATGTAAAACTAACACCCAGAAATTCCCTGCATACGTATTTAATAACATTAGAAAACAGAAAGACAAATTTAGGAAACATTCTCATTCACCATTGAAATATAAAGAATAAAATACTTAGAAATAAATCTACCTAAAGAAACAAAAGACATATATATATATATAACTAAAACAAAACAAAACAAACAAACAAAAAACACTGATGAAAGAAATCAAAGAGGACATAAATAGATGGAGAAATATACCATGTTTATGGATTGGAAGTATCAAAATAGTGAAAATGAGTATACTACCTAAAGCAATCTATAGTTTCAATGCCATCCCTATCAAGCTACCAAAGGTATTTTTCATAGAACTATAAACAAATAATGTCACAATTTGTATGGAAATACCAAAAACCTCGAATAACCAAGGCAATCTTGAGAAGGAAGAATGGACCTGGAGGAATGAACCTGCTTGACTTCAGGCTATACTACAAAGCTGTAATCATCAAGACATTATGGTACTGGCACAAAGATAAAATATAGATCATTGGAACAAATAGAAAGCCCAGGAATGAAGCCACACACCTATGGACAACTTCTCTTTGAAAAGGGAGGCAAGTGTCTACAATGGAAAAAAAAAAAAGTCTCTTAAACAAGTGGCACTAGGAAATCGGGTCATCCAAGTGTAAAAGAATGACACCAGCAAAGAGGTAACACCTCATGCTGGTCAGAATGGATGCTACCTTAAAGTCTACACAAAAGAAATTCTGGAGTGGTGTGGAGAAAGGAGAACCCTCTTACACTGTTGGTGGATCAGCAAACTAGTATAGGCACTGTGGAGAACATTGTGGAGATTAGGTAAAAAATTGGGAACAGTACTGCCATATGACCTAGCGATCCCACTGCCTGACATACACACCAAGGAAACCAGAACTGAAAGAGACACGCGTACCCCAATGGTCATCACAGCACTGTTTATAATTGCCAGGATATGGAAGCAACCTAGATGTCCACTGGCAGAAGAATGGATAAGAAATCTTTGGTACATATAGACAAAAGAATATTATTCAGTCATTAAAAGGATTTAATTTGAATCAGTTCTAATGAGGTAGATGAAATTGAAGCCTATTACAGAAACAGAAGTAAATCAGAACAAAAAACACCACTACGCTACACTAATGCATATAACGAAATTTCAAAATATGATATCAATGACACTATAGATGAGATGGCAATAGAGACACAAATGTATAGAACAGTCTTTAGGACTCTGTGGGAGAAGGTGAGAGTGGGTTTATTTGAGAGAATATCATTGAAACATGTATATGGTCATATGTGAAACAGATCACCAGTCCGGGTTCGATACATGAGACAAGGTGCTCAGGGCTGGTGCACTGGGATGACCTGGAGGTTTGGGATGGGAGTGGGGTGGAAGGAATGTTCACATGAAGAACAATTGTAAACACATGGCTGATTCATGTCAATGTATGGTAAACCCACTCAATGTTACAATTAGCCCCCAATTAAATAAATAAGTTTTTTAAAATGTACCAAAAAAAAAAAAAAAAAGCCTGTTGGTCTTCACCAGTGACCCAGTGGCTTAAGAACTTGCCTGTCAATGCAGGGGACATGGGTTTTATTCTTGGTCTGAGGAGACCACACATACTAGCAAAGTAGATAAACCTGTGTGCCCCCAAGTGCTGAACCTGAGAGCCCTAGAGCTTGTGCGTCAGAAGAGAAGACACTGCCATGAGAAGCAAGCTAATTGCAAAGAAGAGTAGTCCCCAACTGCTGCAAGTAGAGAAACTTTCTGCACAGCAATGAAGACTCAGTGCAGCCTTAAATAAATAAATAAATACTAAAAATTATGAATAAATGAAATCTAGATACAAAAATGTCTTCCATGTAATACGAAATTTTTGTATTTATTGATTGTCCTGGTGTTGATTTACCACTTGAAATATGGAATTCCTGTATTTCAAATATGAAAATCAAGGGAAATATTTTCAAACAAAATATAAATTGTCTATATTTCATATATAGGTATCTTGGTGTAGATTTTCCTATATGATTCTCTAAATTTCACATATGAAAATCTAGGTGTCAGTTCTATTTGAAAGTTGGATTTCTCTATAATTCACATTTGAAATGCAGAATGATTATATTTCCTACTGCTAATGTGGAATTCCCTAATTTTCTATGAAAATCTTGGTGCAGATTTTTGTAAATGAAGAATGCAAGTTTCTTTATTTCAATTCTGTATCATCAAAGCTACCAGGGAACTTTAATAGATTTAGGAAAACCTCCAAGATTTTATAAAATTAACACCAAAAAGGGACGTCCATTTCATCATAGCTAACTGTGACGTAAAAACAGGAAGTCAAGCGATACGTGGAGTAACAGGCAAGTTTGGACTTGGGGTACAAAGTGATGCAGAACAAAGGCTAAAGGCAGAATTTTGCAAATAGAAAGGTTAAAAATGAAAGCAGCGACAGACAGTGAATAGGCTCCAAAATGACTGGGGACAGATTGCAGCCATGAAAATATAAGACTCTTGCTCCCAAGAAGAAAAGCTATGACAAACCTAAACACAATGTACTGAGAAGAAGAGACATCACTTTGTCAACAAAGGTCCATATAGGCAAAGCGAGGTTGTTTCCCAGTGGATATGTATGTTTGCCTTTTATGTGTGGCCCTACACAGCATGTCTTAGTTTCACTGAGTGAGACAAGGTGGTGGTCCATGTGATGGATTTGTCAGCTTCCTATGATGGTGGTTTCAGTCTTTCTGTCCTCAAATGCCCTCTCTCTGCACATACCATCTTACTGGGGTTTCTTTTTCTTTGGACGGGGAGTATCTCTTCCCTGCTCCTACAGCAAAACACAACCTCTGCTCCTTACATTGGGTGTGGGATATCTCCTCTTGACTGCTGGCTGCTCCGGTGCCACACAGCCACAACTCGCTGCTCCAAATTTGGAAAACTCCGCAATGGCCAAGGAATGGAAAAGGTCAGTTTTCATTCCAATCGCAAAGAAAAGCAATGCCAAAGAATACTCAAATTACTAAACAAAGAGCTTCATCTCACGTGCTGATAAAATAATGCTCAAAATTCTCCAAGGCAGGCTTCAACAATATGTGAACCGTGAACTTCCAGATATTCAAGCTGGTTTTGGAAAAGGGCAAAGGAATCAGAGATCAAATTGTAAACATCCGCTGGATCTCTGAAAATACAAGAGAGTTCCAGAAAACATCTATTTCTGCTTTATTGACTATGCCAAAGCCTTTGCTCTGGATCACAGTAAATTGTGGAAAATTCTTCAAGAGACGGTAATATCTCGATTCAACAAACATGAGTCTGTGCAAAGTTTTGGAGACACGGAAGGTCAGGGAACCCTGGAGTACTGCTGTCCACGGTGTTGCAGAGTTGGATATGACAGATCAACTGAAAAATAGCAACAACTCGGTTTCACATTTGTCAATAAGGAGGAGATTTTCGAACCTGAAATATGGAATTCTGTATATGCCTTTAGAAAAATTACATGCTTCTTTATGAATGATGGACGTCTCTCTATTTCTTTTATGAAAGTCTGGTTGGATATTTTACTTCTTAAACTATGAGGGATTCAATTACTCAGGCACCCAAATTTTAATGAAAATATGTTTACATATAATATGGAGTATTTCCATTTCTAATGTGAAAGTCAGAGTATGTTTGTCCTTATGTGATATATTTCACATATGATTATGGGCACACTGTCGAATTTGCTGTTTCTTGTGTTGAAGTTTGACAGCAGACAGTCCTTCAGCAAAGAAGAAATTCTCAGTTTCACATATGAAAATCTAGGTGCAGATTTTAAGACATGAATTATGAAAGTCTCTATAATTCATATTTGAAAATCTGGGGACCAAGTTTCCAACATGAGAATTATTGGTGTATCACATATGAAGATTTTGTTGAATGAAATATTCAATTTTTAATATTACAGTTATGAAATTCTGAATGCAGAGTTCTATTCAGGGAATATGAAAGTCTCTATTTCACGTCTTAAAGTACCGTCACCGATTTTCAACTTGAGTAGTGGAATTTTTTATATTTATCATTTGAAAATCTGTGTGCTAACATTCCTTCAAGAAATAGGGAATAGTGTGTGTTTAACATCAGGCATCTATTTCCCTACAATAAATATGGAATTTTATGTATCATATAGAAAAATCGCTTGAGCTATGAATTTCTTTTTATTTCAGCAAAGAGAATTTGAAGAAAGACCTTCTTCCGTGAAATATGGAATACTGCATATTTTGCATTTGAAAAACTTGGGAAAAGAATCAAATATGGAATATGAATTCTCAGTTATTCACATAAGAAAATTTGTGTCAGATTTTCATACATAATTTTTGCAATATTCCGTGATTCGTTTAGATCTGTGCCAAACAGGCAATGTACATGCGTCTATGTTTCCTGTAAGAAAATGTGGCCACATAATTCCCTGCTTAAATTTAGTATTCTCTATATTAAATTTTGAAAGGCTGGGTGAAGATATCCCTACATGATATATGAAAAAAAAAATCTATACTTACTTTTGAAAATCTGGGTGCCAATATTTCTACAGGAAACAGGTAAATCACTAGAGTAAAATTTGGATTTCTACGTTGTGATGTTCCCACATAAAATATAAGATCTGCATAGTTCACATATGGAAATCTGGATGCCATTTTTACCTCCGTGAAACACGGAGTTCACTTATGAATTTCTGAATGCAGATTTTACTACATGATGCTCTGAAATTCTGTAAATATGTCATTAGAAAATCTGTGTGTCCGTTTCCTACATTAAATATGAAATACTCAGTATTTCCAAGACCTAAACCTGAGCACAGTTTTTGTTACATGAAATATGTAATTGTTTTTATTTCCCTTTTAAAAATCTGGTTTTAGACTTTCCAGCATGATAGACAGAATATGTGGAACTCATGCATAAAATGTGGGTACTAGAAAATCTTACATAAATTATGGAATGCACGTTATTTCATGTATAAAAATCAAGGCACATATTTTTTTGCATGAAGTACGGTATTCTCAAGTGAAAGTTAAGGTTTAATAGAAAACAAAATTCTGTAAAACAATTATCCCTAAGTTAAAAATAAATAAACTAAGAAAACTGCCCAAAGCATGGTATTCTGTATTTTATATTTCATCATCTAGATGTAGACGTTTCTAACTGAAGTAGGGAATACTGTATAGCTCACATATTTAAATTTGTAAGCAGAGTCTCTGATATGAGGTAAAGAATTCTCTATATTTGACGTATGAAAAACTGCTGAGGAATTTTGGACATGGAAAGGTGGGATTTTTGTTCTTTCACACGTGAAAACCAGGATACATACTGTCTTAGAAGCGATGAACTGTACTTATTTCAGATATGAACATTTAGTGTAGTAATTTTACATGAAATTTGCATCTAGTTAAAGCTGTTGTTTATCCAGAAATTATGTATGGATGTGAGAGTTGGACTATAAAGAAAGCTGAGCAGGAAAATTAATGCTTTTGTACTGTGATGTTGGAGAAGTCTCTTGAGAGTCTCTTGGATGGCTAGGAGAAATCCAACCAGACTATCCTAAAGGATATCAGTCCTGAATATTCCTTGCAAGGAATGGGACTAAAGGTGAAACTCCAATACTTTGGCCAGCTGATGTGAAGAACTGACTCATTGGAAAAGACCCTGATGCTGGGAAAGGTACAATGTGGGAGGAGGAGGGGCAACAGAATATAACTGGAGAGCATACCGAATCATTGGACATGAGTTTGAGTAAACTCAGTAAGTTAGTGAAGGATAAGGAGGACTGACATGCTGTAGTTTATGGGGATGCAAAGATTTGAGCATGACTGAGCCACAAAACTGAACTCAACTGAACATGGACCTGTCCATCTGAATAAGAACCAGTTTTCCCCTCAGTTAGTCTCTCCCATCAGGAAGCTTTCACAAGCCTCGTATCTTTATCTATCAGAGGGAAGACAGAATGAAAATCATAACCACAGAAAACTGACCAAACTGATTACCTGGTCCATAGCCTTGTCTAACTCAATGAATTTATGAGCCAGGCATATAGGGCCACCGAAGATGGATGGGTCATAATGAAGGGTTCTGACAAAATATGGTCCTTGGAGAAGGGAATGGAAAACCGCTTCAGTATTTCGGCCTTGAGAAACCTATGAGCAGGATGTAACCCAAAATATAGCATACAGAAAGAGGAACTCCCAAGGTGGGTCTTTTACAAATATGCTATGACAGATCAGTGGAGAGGAAACGAAAGAAAGAATGAAGGCAGGGAGCCAGAGTAAAAACAGAACCCAGTTGCAGATGACTGGTGATGAAATGAATTCTGATGCTGTAAAGAGTAATATTGCATAGGAACCTGGAAGGTTAGGTCCACAGCTTTGTGAAGACCTACAAGAACTTCTAGAACTGACACCCATAAAAGATATCCTTTACATCATAGGGGAATGGAATGCAAAAGTAGGAAATCTAGAGATACCTGGTGCAACAGGCAAATTTGACTTTGGAGGACAAAATACAGCCAGTTAAAAGAAACAGAGCTTTGCCAGGGGAACACAATGCTCACAGAAAGCACTCATTTCCAGCAACACAAGGCAAGACTCTATACATGGACATAACCGGATGGTCATAACTGAAACCAGATTGATTCTTTTCTTTGCAGTCAGCAAAAATAAGACTGGGATCTATTGTGGCTCAGATCATGAACTCCTTATTGCCAAATTCAGATTTAAATTTAAAATAGTAGGGAAACCACTATACTATTCAGGTAGGACCTAAATCATATCCCTTATGATTAGACAGGAAAATGACAAATAGATCCAAGGGATTAGATCTGATAGAGTTCCTGAATACCTACAGACAGAGGTTTGTGAAATTGTACAAAAGGCAGTGATCAAGACCATCTTCAAGAAAAAGAAATGCAAGAAGGCAAAATGGGTGTCTGGATATACCTTACAAATTGCTGAGAAACGAAGAGAAACTAAAACAAAGGAGAAAAGGACAGATATATTCGTGTGTGCAGAGTTCCAAAGAAGAGGAAGGAGAGATAAGAACGTCTTCCTCAGTGAAAGATGCAAAGAAATAGAGGGGGAAATTGGAATGGAAAAGACGAGATCTCTTCAAGATAATTAAAGATACAAAAGGAACATTTCATGCCAAGATGGTCAAAATAAAGAACAGACATGGTATGGACCTAATAGAAGCAGAATATATCAAAGAGGTGTCAAGAATACACAGAAAAACTATACAAACAGGATCTTCAATACCCAGATAACCTCGATGGTGAGATCATTCACCTAGACTCTGACATCTTGGAATATGTAGTCAAGTAAGATTGTAGCCATGAAATTAAAAGACACTTACTCCTTGGAAGGAAAGTTATGACCAACCTTGACAGTATATTAAAAAGCAGAGACATTACTTTGTCAACAAAGGTCTGTCTAGTCAAAGCTATGGTTTTTCCCGTGGTTATGAATGGATGTGGGAGTTGGACTGTGAAGAAAGCTGATCGCCGAAGAATTGATGCTTTTGAACTGTGCTGCTGGAGAAGACTCTTGAGAGTCCCTTGGACTGCAAGGAGATCCAACCAGTCCATTCTAAGGGAGATCAATCCTGGGTGTTCATTGGAAGGACTGATGATACAGCTGAAACTGCAATACTTTGGCCACCTTATGGGACGAGTTGACTCACTCGAAAAGACTCTGATGCTAGGAAAGGTTGGGGGCTGGAGGAGAAGAGGACGACAGAGAATGAGATGGTTGGATGGCATTGCCGACTCTTTGAACATGAGTTTGAGTGAACTCCGGGAGTTGGTGATGGACAGGGGGGCCTGGAGTGCTGTTATTCATGGGGTCGCAGAGAGTCAGACACGACTGAGCGACTGAAGTGAACTGAACTGAACTGAATCCTTATGAAGCATCATATGGAGAAAACTAGTGGAGCTGATGGAATTCCAGTTAAGTTATTTCACAGGCTAAAAGATGATTCTGTGAAAGTGCTACTCTCAATATGCCAGCAAATTTGAAAAACTCAGCAATTGCCCCAAGACTGGAAAAGTTCAGTTTTCAGTCCAATCCCAAAGAATGTTCACATTACCACACATTTGCTCCCATGTCAAATGATAGAAAAGTAATGCTCAAAATTCTCCCTTCCAGATTCAACAGTACATGAACAATGAACTTACACATGTTCAAGCTGGATTTAGACAAGGGTAGGTAAAGAAATCAAATTGCCAACATCCATGGGAATCATCAGAAAAGCAAGAGATCTCCAAAAACAAGAAAAACCGAAACCTCTACTTCTGCTTCATTGTTATGCCAAAGCCTGTGACTGTGGGGATCACAACAAATTGTTAACTAATAATGATAATAATAAAATGGTGGGAAAACCAGACCACCTGACCTACCTCTTGAGAAATCTATATCCAGGAAAAGAAGCAACAGGATATGGAACGACAGGTTGCTTCCAAATCAGGAAAAGATTGTTCCAAGGCTGCATATTGCCACCCTGTTTAATTAACCTCTATACAGTGTAAAACATGCAAAATGCCAATCTGGATGATTGACAAGCTTGAATTAATCCTGCTGGAAGAAATAGAAATAAGCTCTATGAAGTAGATTCACTTCAGTTCAGTTCAGTCGCTCAGTCGTGTCCGACTCTCCGCGACCCCATGAATCACAGCACGCCAGGCCTCCCTGTCCATCACCAACTCCCGGAGTTCACTCAAACTCATGTACAGAGAGTCAGTGATGCCATCCAACCATCTCATTCTCTGTCGTCCCCTTCTCCTCCATCACCAAACTTTCCCAGCATCAGAGTCTTTTCCAGTGAGTCAACTCTTCTCATGAGGTGGCCAAAGTATTGCAGTTTCAGCTTTAGCATCATTCCTTCCAATGACCACCAAGGATTGATCTCCTATAGAATGGACTTTTTGGATCTCCTTGAAGTAAAAGGGACTCTCAAGAATCTTCTCCAACACCACAGTTCAAAAGCATCAATTCTTCGGCGATCAGCTTTCTTCACAGTCCAACACTCACATCCATACATGACCACGGGAAAAACCATAGCCTTGTCTAGACGGATCTTAGTTGGCAAAGTAAAGTCTCTGTTTTTTAATATACTGTCAAGGTTGGTCATAACTTTCCTTCCAAGGAGTAAGAGTCTTTTAATTTCATGGCTGCAATCAGCATCTGCAGTGATTTTGGAGCCCAAAACAATAAAGTCTGACATTGCTTCCACTGTTTTCCCATCTATTTCACATGAAGTGATGGGACCAGATGCCATGATCTTTTCTGAATGTTGAGCTTCAAGCCAACCTTTTCACTCTCCTCTTTCACTTTCATCAAGAGGATTTTGTGTTCCTCTTCACTTTCTGCCATAAGGGTGGTGTCATCTGCATATCTCAGGTTATTGATATTTCTCCCAGCAATCTTGACTCCAGCTTGTGCTTCTTCCAGCCCAGCGTTCCTCATGATGTATTCTGCATATAAGTTAAATAAGCAGGGTGATAATATACAGCCTTGACGTACTCCTTTTCCTATTGGAACCAGTATGTTGTTCCATGTACAGGTCTGACTGTTGCTTCCTGACCTGCATACAAGTTTCTCAAGAGACAGGTCAGGTGGTCTGGTATTCCCATCTCTTTCAGAATTTTCCACAGTTTATTGTGATCCACACAGTCAAAGGCTTTGACATAGTCAATGAAGCAGAAATAGATGTTTTTCTGGAACTCTCTTGCTTTCTCCATGATCCAACGGATGTTAGCAATCTGATCTCTGGTCCCTCTGGCTTTTCTAAAACCTGCTTGAACATCTGGGAGTTCACGGTTCACATATTGCTGAAGCCTGGCTTGGAGAATTTTGAGAATGATTGTACTAGCTTGTGAGATGAGTGCAATTGTGCAGTCGTTTGAGCATTTTTTGGCATTGCCTTTCTTTGGGATTGGAATGAAGAGTGACCTTTTCCAGTCCCGTGGGCACTGCTGAGTTTTCCAAGTTTGTTGGCTTATTGAGTGCAGCACTTTCACAGCATCATCTTTCAAGATTTGAAATAGCTCAACTGGAATTCCATCACCTCCACTAGCTTTGCTCGTAGTGGTGCTCTCTAAGGCCCACTTGACTTCACATTCTAAGCTGTCTGGCTCCAGGTGAGTGATCACGCCATCGTATTTATCTTCATTGTGAAGATCATTTTTGTACAGTTCTTCTGTGTATTCTTGCCATTTCCTCTTAATATCTTCTCCTTCTGTTAGGTCCATACCATTTCTGTCCTTTATCAAGTCCATTTTTGCATGAAACATTCCCTTGATACCTCTAATTTTCTTGAAAAGGTCTCTTGCTTTTCCTATTCTGTTGTTTTCCTCTTCCTCTCCTTTGCATTGATCACTGAGGAAGGCTTTCATATCTCTCCTTGCTATTCTTTGGAACTCTGCATTCAGATGCTTATAGCTTTCCTTTGCTCCTTTGCTTTTCGCTTCTCTTCCTTTCACAGCTATTTGTGAGGCCTCCTCCGACAGGCATTTTACTTTTTTTACATTTCTTTTCCATGGGGATGGTCCCTGTCTCCTGTACAATGTCACGAACCTCCATCCATAGTTCCTCAGGCACTCTATCTATCAGATCTAGTCCCTTAAATCTATTTCTCACGTCTACTGTATAATCATAAGGGATTTTATTTTGGTCATATCTGATTGGTCTAGAGCTTTTCCCTACTTTCTTCTATTTCTGTCTGAATTTGGAAATAAGGAGTTCATGATCTGAGCCACAGTCACCTCCTGGTCTTGTTTTTGCTAACTGTATAGAGTTAGCCATCTTTGGCTGCAAAGAATATAATCAATCTGATTTCGGTGTTGACCATCTGGTGATGTCCATGTGTAGAGTCTTCTCTTGTTTTGTTGGAAGAGGGTGTTTGCTAAGACCAGTGCGTTCTCTTGACAAAATCTATTAGCTTTTGCCCTGCTTCATTCTGTGCTCCAAAGCCAAATTTGCCTGTTACTCCAGGTGTTTCTTGACTTCCTACTTTTGCATTCCAATCCCCTATAATGAAAAGCACATCTTTTTGGGTTGTTAGTTCTAAAAGGTCTTGTAGGTCTTCATAGAACCATTCAACTTCGGCTTCTTCAGCGTTACGGGTTGGGGCATAGGCATGGATTACTGTAATATTGAATGGTTTGCCTTGGAAACGAACAGAAATCATTCTGTCGTTTTTAAGATTGCATTCAAGTACTGTGTTTCGGACTCTTTTGTTGACCATGATGGCTCCTCCATTTCTTCTAAGGGATTCCTGCCCACAGTAGTAGATTTAATGGTCATCTGAGTTAAAGTCACCCATTCCAGTCCATTTTAGTTCACTGATTCCTAGAATGTCTATGTTCACTCTTTCCATCTCCTGTTTGACCACTTCCAATATGCCTTGATTCATGGACCTAACATTCCAGGTTCCGATGCAATATTCCTCTTACAGTATCGGAACTTGCTTCTATCACCGGTCACATCCACATCTGGGTATTGGTTTTGCTTTTGCTCCATCCCTTCATTCCTTCTAGAGTTACTTCTCCACTGATCTCCAGTAGCATACTGGGCACCTACTGACCTGGGGATTTCCTCATTCACTATATCCTATTATTTTGCCTCTTCGTACTGTTCTTGGGATTCTCAAGGCAAGTATACTGAAGTGGTTTGCCATTCCCTTCTCCAGTGGACCACATTCGGCTATGGTCCATGTGATCAGATTGACTAGTTTCTGTGATTATGATTTCAGTGTGTCTGCCCTCTGATGTCCCCTCGCAATACCTACCTGGTGGTGCAGACTCAAAGATGCCGGCCCCGGAGCAACCGACCACGCAAAGAGACACGGCCCTGAGGAGCTACCCCACGCCTGAGGCCAGGGTCGGCGGCTGAGAGGAACTAACCCACGTCCAATAGGTGGTGGCTGGGCGGGCGGAGGAGGGCTGAGAGGAGCTACTCCACGTTCAGGGTCAGGAGGAGCGGCCTTGAGGGGATACCCCTTGTCCAAGGTAAGGTGCAGCGGCTGCACTTTCTTGGAGCAGCAGAATGTGGGGAAATGGTAACCAGCTCCCCCGACAAGTCTCTTACACTGAAAACTTCTGGGACGTGCTTTGCCGTTCAATTCCTGTCCCTACCGCCTCCTGCTTGGGCCTCCTCTCCTGGAGGGCGGCCTTGTCCCTGGAAGGCAGAGCCGGGGGAAGAGACAGAAGCAGCTAGAGGCCAGGTCTCCACCTGGCTCCCTTCCTGCTGCATCTTAAACGATGGCCACCAATACGAAGTGGGCTCACCAGGTGAAGAATCAAATGTGGTCAGGGACCAGTTTTGAAGGTGCAGCCGGAATAAGGTCACTAGCCTACTAGGGGCAGGCACGGTGCGGAGGCGGGTTTCGGGGAGCACTCTGTCTTCAGGTCCTGTGGTCGCCGCTACTCGCCGGACCTTAGACGTGGGGCCACTCCTTAAGCATGGCCTTCCCCGGGCCGGGCGGGCGAAGGCGACCGGGATCCCCATGCTCTGGCCTTGGCCCGCCCTGGGCTTGGTGCACGGGGCGCCTCGCCACGGTGGCGACCGTAGCCTACCGGGCCTCGCGCTCACCCACCCCCCGCATGTCGGACCGAGCATGCCCCGCCCCGGGCGCAGCCGGCAACCGAAACCACCACCCCGCCGGGCCTTCTGGGAGCCGGACCACGTGCTTACACCACAAATAAGATGCATTTTTATGTGTATAAAATGTAACTTTTAGGTTCACTTAGAATATATTTTATTTAATAAGTTAAAACTCTGTTGGCACACTGTTAAAAGCAGAACCTCCTTTTTAAGAGAACTGCCATATTATATTGACGTTTCATATTGTTGGTCTCAGCTTTCACGTCTCCACAATATACCAAGTAGTGGATGCTGTCCAAAAGTGCCCTGTGTGCCTAGACATCTACATTGCCGCCAGGGGTGGGGACGATTCCAGAAGCCTGTCCCCCCGGCAGGCTTCTGAGCTTGTAATCATATTGAATGTATGGAGTGAAATGAAATCAAAATCGTATTTTTGTACAGTTTTGAATTTTCTACTTTGAACCGACCACCTCCCGGCCTCACAGAGAGCTTGCTGCTGCTGCTGCTGCTAAGTCACTTCAGTCGTGTCCGACTCTGTGTGACCCCATAGACGGCAGCCCACCAGGCTTCCCCGTCCCTGGGATTCTCCAGGCAAGAACACTGGAGTGGGTTGCCATTTCCTTCTCCAATGTGTGAAAGTGAAAAGTGAAAGTGAAGTCTCTCAGTTGTGTCCGACTCTTAGTGACCCCACGAACTGCAGCCTACCAGGCTCCTCCATCCATGGGATTTTCTAGGCAAGAGTTGGAGTGGCTTGCCATTGCCTTCTCCCACAGAGAGCTTACAGAGTGCAAATCTGTCTTTACTTGGCTTGGTCATTGCAGTATTTTTGCACGTGTGGGGCCCAGTTTTTTTGTTCTGTAGTTTCAAATATATATGTAAACTGAACAATCTGTAAACTTTTTATAGAATAAATACTCAGCTGTGAAAACGGGCTAAATGAAACTAAGATTTTTTAACTCTTTCAAAAAAGAATAAGGGTGTGGCCCCATGGGGAGGGGGATATATAGGGTTGCTCAGGGCCTCTTGAGCAGCACTTGGTGTACTGCAAGTATCACATTCATGACCTCAAACAGTGCGACAGCAAGATGTAGAAGTAGGGCAATTTCAGCAGAAGTAACTAGACCTCCCCAAACCATGCCCATAAGCAGATCTCCAGATGCACAAGAGCAGCTTCTCAAGGCCGCCTCCAGAGCACTAGTTGTTGGCAAGGGGCATGAGGCCAAGAGTAGCCTGCTGTTTGCTGCCAGCCTGATGTTCTGAAGATCCCCTCTCAGGGCCTGGACCCCAAAACAACATGGACCCGGCCTGGCAGGCATCAACATGGACTCGGCCCGGCAGTGCCCAAAAACCCCATCAAGAGGAGGAGTGGGGTGGACGGCTTCCAGGACTAAAGCCCTGAGAAGCCAGACACTGGAGCAGGGACGGGAGAACTCCCCGGCCCAGGAGGCATCGTTCCAGAATCTGGTCGGGGCCCTCCTGGGTCCAGGGGCTGAGCAGGCGCAAATGAGGCACCAGCCCCTGATACACCGGCTTGTGCCACAGGTGTCCGGCCCTTGAATTCGGGCATGACTATGGGGCTGACGGTGAACAGGAAAGGCAAATCCATGTTCATGGACACGCTGATGGCCATCGGGACCACCACCCTGCAGACGTTTGTCAGGGGCGTAACAGCCGGCAAAAGGAAGTTCATCAAGGACAGACGAGACCAGCCCTTTGACAAGAGACTGTGCTTCAGCGTGAAGCAGACTGAGAGCCCCTACAGGTACAAAGATATCGTGGTCTGGAAGCAGGACAGCTTCACCCACATCATGCTGTCCATATTGTCACCGTGCTTATTTAAATTGTATGTAATTATCACTTCAGTGGTTCAGTCATGTCAGACTATTTGTGACCCCATGAACTGCAGAACGCCAGACCTGCTTGTCCGTTATCAACCACTTGAGTATACCCAAACTCATGTCCATTGAATCGGTGATACTCTCCAACCACCTCATTCTCTGTCATCCCTTTCTCGTCCTACTCTCAATCTTTCACAGCGTGAGGATCTTTTCCATTGAGTCAGTTGTTTGCATCGGGTGGCCAAAGTATTGGAGTTTCAACTTCAACATCAGTCATTCCAATGAACATCCAGGACTGATCTCCTTTAGGATTGGCTGGTTGGATATCCTTGCAGTCCAATGGACACTCAAGAGTCTCTCCAACACCACGGTTCAAAAGCATCAATGCTTGGCACTCAGTTTTCTTTATAGTCCGAATAACACATCCATACGTGACTACTGGAAAAGCGATAGCTTGACTAAACAGAGTTTATTGGCAAATCAGGTCTCTGCTTTTTATTTATGCTGTCTAGGTTGATCATAGCTTTTCTTCCAAAGAGTAAGCATTTTTCATTTCATGGCTACAATCACCATCTGCAGTGATTTTGGAGCCTCCCCCTGGGGAAGGAGCCACTCTTTCCCCACCTATTTGCCAGAAGTGATGGGACTGGAGGCCATAATCTGAGTTGATAAAAATTGAAATTTAAGCCAACGTTTTCATTCTCTTCATTATGTTAATCAAGAAACTCTTTAGTTGTTCTTCACTTTCTGTCATAATTGTGGTGTCACCTGCATATCTGGGTTGTTGATATTTCTCCCAGCAATCTTGATTCCAGTTTGTGCTTCCTTCAGCCTAGCGTTTCTCATGATGTACTCTGCATAAAAGTTCAATAAGGAGGGTGAAAGTACAGCCTTGACATATTCATTTTCCTATTTGGAACCAAGATGTTGTTCCATGTCCAGTACTCTCTATTGATTCCTGACCTGCAAACAAGTTTCTCAAGGGACAAGTTAGGTGGTCTGGGTATTCTGATCTCTTTCAGAATTTTCCATAATTTATTGAGATCCACATAGTCAAAGGTTTTTGCATAGGAAATAAAGAAGAAAAGAATGTTTTTCTGGAACTCTCTTGCTTTTTCGATGATCCAGCAGATGTTAGCTGTTCGATCTCTGGTTCCTCTGCTTTTTCTAAAACCACCTTGAACTTCTGGAAGTACACGGTTCACCCATTTTTGAATCCTGGCTTGGAGAATATTGAACATTATTTTCTAGCGTGTGAGATGAGTGGAATTGGGCGGTAGTTTGGAGCATTTTTGGCATTGACTTTCTTTGGAATTGGAATGAAAGCTGATCATTTCCAATCCTGTGGTCACTGCTGAGTTTTCCTAGTTTGCTGACATGTGGAGTGCAACATTTTCACAGCATCATCTCTTAGGATTTGAAATACCTGAACTGAAATTCTGTCACTTCCACTGGCTTTGTTCATAGTGATATTTCCTAAAGCCCACTTGAATTCCCATTCCAGAATATCTGGCCATAGGTTAGCGTAAGTGATCACATCATTGTGAATTTTGAGTGAACTCTGGGAGTTTGTGATGGACAGGGAGGCCTGGCGTGCTGTGATTCACGGGGTCACGGAGAGTCGGACACGACTGAGCGACTGAACTGAACTGAAAGATCTTTTCTGAACAGTTCTGAGTATTTGTTGCAGCTCTTCTTAATAGTTTCTGCTTGATTAGGTCCATACCATTTCGGTTCTTTATTGAGCCCTTCTTTGCATGTAATAGTCCCTTGGTATCTCAAATTTATTAAAGGGACTCTCATCTTTCTCATTCTATTTTTCCTATCTATTTCTTTACATTGATCACTCAGGAAGGCTTTCTTAACTCTCCTTGCTATTCTTTGCACCTCAGCAATCAAATGGATACATCTTTCCATTTCTTCTTTGCTTTTGGCTTCTCTTTTTTTCACAGAACATTGTAAAGTTTACTCAGACAACTGTTTTGCTTTTTTGCTTTTCATTTTCTTGGCGATGGTCTTGGTTCCTGTCTTCTGTAGAATATCACAAACCTCCATCCATAGTTCATATGTAGTGTACAACATGCTAAATGCCAGACTTTAAGAAGCACAGGCATGAATAAAGATTGCTGCAAGAAATATCAACACCTTCAAATGAAATCACTCTTATGGCAAAAATTAAGTAGATATAAAGAACCTCTTGATGAAAATTAAAGAGGAGAGTGAAAATTTTGAATTAATATTCAACATTCAGAAAACTAAGATCATGACATATGGTCCCATCCCTGTTTAAAATATGGGTGGAGAAACAATGGAAATACTGATAGACTTTATTTTGGAGGGCTCCAAAATAATTGAAGATTGTGACTGCAGCCATAAAATTAAAAACACTTGGTACTTGGATTAATAGCTATGAACTACCTAGACAGCCTATTGAAAAGCAGAGACATTGCTTTGCCAGCGAAGGTCCACCTGGTCAAAGTGATGGTTTCTCCTGCAGTAATGTACGGATGTGAAATTTAAACTGTAAAGACAGCTGAGCATGGAAGAATTGATGCCTTTAAAATGAGGCATTGGTGAAGACCCTTGAGAGTCTCTTGGACTGCAAGGAGGCCAAAGGAAATCAGTCCTGAATATACATTGGAAGCACCGATGCTGAAGCACAAACTTCAATAATCCGGACCCCTGATGCAAAGAACTGACTCTGTGGAAAAGACCCTGATGCTGGGAAATATTGAAGGCAATAAGGGAAGAGAATGACAGAAGATGAGGTGGTTAGATGGCGTCACCGACTCGATGGACATGAGTTTGAGTAATCTCTGGGAGTTGGTGATTGACAGGGAAACAAGACAAGCTGCAGTTCATGGGGTCGCAAAAGTTGAACACGACTAAGAGACTTGACTGAATTGAACTTAAATGGAGAATTACCTACATTTTTTACGTGCAAATATGGTGATGCTTGTTTTACTCCATGATATACTGCATTTTTTTCTTCATTTTAAGAAAATCTGGAAGCTGTTTTTTTTTGCTTTTTGTTTGTTTTGTTTTTAATGTGAAATGTAGACTAGTCTACACCTCATACATGAATCTGTGTGGTGGTTCTCTACTATTAAGTGTGAAGTTCTAGAAATGTCACACATGAAAATCTTAGCACTGCTTTTTGAAGACATGGAAAACCAGTATGAAATTGGAACTATTTCTACTGCACAAGTGAAAATATGGGCACCACTGTTTCTTCATGAAATAGAGAGTTAGTTGTATTTCTGAAAACATATGCCAAAAGAAAGAATGGATTCCATGAAGTGGGAAATGGCTTTTATTTACGGTATCAAAACATGGGGGGGAAGACTCCATCATGGAATTTGGACTTCTGTACACTTCATATTTGAGTTCAGAATGTATATTTTCCTATAAGAAATAAGGAAATCTCTATATTTCATATGAAGCACTGATTCTTCAGTTGCAGAAACACCTATGTGCCCTGTTTGTCTATGTTTCAATGTACCTTGTACATTTGTGTGTGTCTAGCCACGTAGGCTTGTTTCCTGTGTTTGTGTGTTTTCCTGTGTGGATGTGCATCGAATCACAGCTGGCACAGAGATGAAAATCACAGACCACGTGATATGGACGAGTGGAAAGAGGCACCAGGTATCCACAGACTGGGAGAGATTGGTCCATGCATCTCTGAGGTGGTCCTTCCTGCTCAAGACAGGACTGAGGAATAGATGACCAGTTACAACTCAGTACTGTGCGTTCACAAATCTGGGCTTACATCAAGAGACATGAAGAATCTCATAGTTTCTGCTGTGGTCATGTGTGTTTGTAGCAGGAAGAGGATGTGGAACACTTGAAGAGTCATCCAGTATAAATCCAGTGGTGTGGGGCTTTGAAAACATAGCCTGTGGACACTTCAGTCTGGGGGAAGTGGGCTGGCCTGTGGAAATGGTGGACACGGCTATAATTGGAAATAAAAGTATGAAGAGGTGAAGGTCCTTCAGAAAAGAGTAGAAACTAAAAGAAGGAGAAACAGAAAGAAAACCTACTGCACTGCAAAAAATTTCCAAATTAGAGGAAGGCCCTGGGAGAGTGCTGCCTCGGATCAGCCAATCACGTAGCACACTCTCTCTTTATGAGTGATCAACAATAGCATCATGTGAGACGAATGACATGAAAAGGTAAAATCCTTAATTGTGAAACCACACACATCCAAGAAAACACAGGGTGACTTTGGCCCTGTCCAGGTACTTCCTGCCTGTCTGAAAGCTCAGAAAGGTGAAGAAAGTGCAGATGTGGGATGGAGGCATTTCCCCCTTTGGTAGTGTGTGCCCATGAGGGAGCGAAGATGGGAAAGTAGAACAGTGTGAAACCAAGTTTCCCTGTGAGAAGTCCAAAATTACAGTTTGCTTCTGAAGGACCTTTGACAGGAGAATGTTGGGTCCCACAAAACAACAACAACAACAACAGATTTCCAAGGGCAAAGGAAAACTAACAAGAATGTTGGAGCAGTGAATTTGCATTTAGAATCAATAAATACCAGCGATGCCCCAAGTGCTCAATAAAATATTTTGTGCACCTATACCCAGAGACCACACAGAGACAGAGTCAGAACTGCATTTGAGTGATTGAGTGTCTCCTGAAGAGACATCGTTCAACAATGCCCTGTCCGGGAAGAGAGGCTCTGGTTGCTACAGACCTGGTCATGCAGTTTGTGACATAAACTCTCTCAGAGGAGGTCACCTTACAAGCTAACATAAAGCCGCCTAACACACAATGCACAAGTTGAAGGATGATTATTCCAAAGAAAGTTTTGTACATTTAAGGAAGTTCTAGGACTCCTACAGTTTTCTCAACCTGGGGATCTGTCAAAGGGACTGAGAACCCCACGGAATTTGACTTCGGAGGCCAGTGGGATTTGAATATACAACTTCCACAGGAGTGAAACAGACTGTTGGAGGGCGCACACAAAACCTTGCGTGCACGAAGAGTCAAGAATAAGGAGCAGTGTCCCCAAAAGAGACTGAGTGAGACTTGCTTGTGAGTGTCCAGGAGTCTCCAGCAGAGTGTGGGATGCAGAGTAGTCACGGGAACTGAATACAAGAGTGCTTGCTCAAATCCTTTTGAAGGAGGTCCCAAGTACTTTCGTTTCCCATATGATAGTTTGGGCTCAGTTCAAACAACGAGACCTGAACGCAGCCACACCCATCAAGAGAAAATTGTATTAAAGATTCACTGAATATGGCCCCACATATCAGAGCAGGACCGAGGCTCACTCAGTCTGTTTCTCCCATCAGGATGTTTTCATAAGGCTCTTATCTTTATCCATCAGAGGGCAGAGAGAATGAAAAACACAATCACAGAAAGCTAACCAAACTGTTCAAAAGAATCACAGCCTTGTCTACCTCAATGAAACTATGAAATATGCCAGGTAGAGCCACCCAGGGTGGATTGGACCTGTTGGAGAATTCTGGCAAAATGTGGTCAACTGGAGAAGGGAATGGAAAACCACTTAAGTATCCTTGCTTAGAAAACCCAATGAACGATATGAAAAGCCAAAAAGATAGGACACTGAAAGATGAAATCTCCAGGTTGGTAGGTGTCCTATCTACTTTTGGAACTCAGTGAGGAAGTAACTCCAGAGAAAATAAAGAGATGGAGCCATAGGAGAAACAACACCGAGTTCTAGATGTGGGTGGTGATAAAAGCAAAGTTTGATGCTCTACAGAATGATATTTCGTAGGAAGTTAAAAAGTTAGGTCCATGATAATGGTAAAATTTAATTGGTCAAACAGGAGATGACAAGTGTGAAGATCAAAATTTCAGCAATCCATTTGTTCATGAATGGAATGGACAAATTTAATTCAAATGACCATTTTATCTTCTAAAGTGGGCAAGAATCCCTAGAGAAGAAATGGAAGAAGCTACCCTCATCAATAAAAAGAGTGGGAATTGCAGTACATGATTGCAATATAAAAATGAAATATCTCTGCTTATTTTCAAGGCTAACCATTCAGTAGTACTGTAATCAAAGTCTATGTCATGACCAGGAATGCTAAAGTGGAAGTTGAGCTGAAGGTCAGGGTGAAGCTGAGGTTGAGTAGGTCTGTGATTACCAGTAGGACATTCTAGGACTTACACCCACAAAATAAGATGCTATTTTCAACATATAGGACTGGAATGGAAAAGCAGGAAATTAAGAACTACCTAAAGTAAGAGACATGTTTGGCCTTCGGGTACAAAATAAACCAGGGCAAAACCTAACAGTTTTGCCAAGACAAGTTACTGTCATTCGATACACCCTTTTCCAAAAACACGAGACATGACTCCTCATATTTACATCATCAGATGAACAATACCGAAATCAAACTGATAATATACTATGAAGTTGAGGATAGTGAATCTCTTTCAGTTCAGTAGCTGAGTCGTGCCCAACTCTTTGCCACCCCATGAACCGAAGCACAAGAGGCCTCCCTGTCAATCACCAACTCCTAGAGTTACTCAAACTCATATCCATTGTGTGGGTGATGCCATCCAACCATCTCATCCTCTATCATCCCCTTCTCCTCCTACCCTCAATCCCTCCCAGCATCAGGGTATTGTCTGTTGAGTCAACTCTTCGCATGAGATGGCCAAAATATTAGAGTTTCAGCTTTAGCATCAATACTTTCAAAGATCACAAAACACTGATCTCCTTTAGAATCATTCCTTTAGGACTGGTTGGATTTCCTCCCAGTCCAAGGGACTTTCCAGAGTCTTCTCCAAAACCACAGTTCAAAAGCATCAATTTTTTGGCACTCAACATTCTTCACCATCTAACTCTCATCCACACATGACCACTGGAAAAACAATAGCCTTGACTAGATGGACCTTTGTTGGCAAAGTGATGTCTTTGCTATTTAATATAATATCTAGGCTAGTCATCACTTTCCTTCTTAGGAGTAAATGTCTTTTACTTTCATGCCCATAATCACCATCTTCAGTGATTTTGGAGCCCGCCAAAGTAAATCGTGACACTGTTTCCACTGTTTCCCCATCCAGATCCATGAAGTGATGGGTCCAGATGCCATGATCTCAGTTCTCTGAAAGTTGAACTTTAAGCCAACTTTTTCACTCTCCTCTTTCACTTTCACCAAGAGGCTTTTCAGTTCCTCTTCACCCTCTGCCATTTGGGAGTTGTCATCTGTATACCTCAGGTTATTGATATTTATCCCAGCAATCTTGATTCCAGCTTCTTCTTCCAGCCCAGCGTTTCTCATTATGTACTCTGAATATAAGTTAAATAAGCAGAGTGAAAATATACAGCTCTGACACACTCCTTTCCTTATTTGGAACCAGTCTGTTTTTCCATGTCCAGTTCTACCTGTTGATTCCTGACCTGTATATAGGTTTCTCAAGGGGTAGGTCAGGTGGTCTGCAATTCCCATCTCTTTCAGAATTTTCCACAATTTATTGTGATCCACACATTCAAAGGCTTTGGCATAGTCAATAATACAGAAATAGATTTGTTTTCTGGAATGCTCTTGCTTTTTTGATGATTGAGCCGATGTTGGCAATGTGATCTCTGGTTCCTCTGTCTTTTCTAAAAGAAGCTTGAACATATGGAAGTTCACAATTCACGTATTGCTGAAGTCTATACAGTCAGTCAATACAATACTGGGAGTTGACTGTGCCTCAGATCAGCAACACACGTTGGAAAAAATCATTCTTATATTGAAGAAAGTAGGGAAAACCCCTTGATCATTCAAGTATAATGTAAATAATATATCTTTTGATTGTAATTGCAAATGCAAATTGATTCAAGGAATTAGATCTGAGAGAGAAGTTTGTGCAGAAGTTTGTGACATTGTACAAAATGAAGAAATGAAGAATATCCCCAGAAGAAAGAAATGCAAAAGGAAAAATGGTTACCTGAAGAAGCCTTAAAAGCAGCTGAGGAAAAGGAAACAAAAAGAGAGAGAGAGAGAGAGAAGTGGAAGGAAAACAAAAACAGGAAATTTACACCCACCTAAATGCAGAGTTTTGAAGAATAGTTATGGTTTATAAGAAAATCTTTCTCATTGAACTATGCCAAGAAATAGAGGAAAACAATAGTATAAGAAAGGCTAGAGATCTCCTCAAGAAAATTAAATATAGCAGGGGAATATTTTATGCAATAAAGGGCACAATAAAGAACACATATATTAGGGAAGCAAGAAAAGCAGAAATATAAGAAAAGGTGGCAAAAATACACAGAAGAACTACACAAAGAAAATGTTCAATGCTGAAAAGCACAATGGTATCATCACTCACCTAGACCCAGGTATCCTATAATGCATAGTCAAGAAGGCTTTAGGAAACATTAGTGAGAACAAATCTGGTGGAGGTGATGGCTATCCAGTTGAAATATTTCAAATCCTAAAATATGATGCTGTGAAAGTACTGCACTCAATATGAAGGCAAATTTGGAGAACTCAGCAGTGGCCACAGGACTGAAAATGATCACTTTTCATCGCATTCCCAAAGAAAGACAATGTCAGAGTTTTTGAATTAACACACAATTGCACTCGTTTCACATAAAGCAAAAAGAAGTGCACGGAATTCTCCAAGGAAGTTTTCAACAGTATGTAAAAGAAGAACCTCTAGAGGTTCAAGCTGCATTTACAAAAGGCAGAAGAACCAGAGATCAAATTTTCCGTTCCCACTGTATGCTCAAAAAAGCAAGCAATTTCCAGAAAAACATCCCCTGTTTTATTGACTATGTCAAAACATGGCTTGTTGAACACAAAAAGTGTGGAAAATTCTTCAAGAGATGGGAATATCATACCACCTGGCCTGCCTCCTGAGAAACTTCTATGAAGATAATGAAACAACACTTATCATGGACGGGGAACAATGGACTGGTTCCAAAGCTGGGGAAAGTAGCCACTCAAGGCTGTATATTGTCACCCTGTTTAGTTTTGTAGACTGCGTCATGTGAAATGCCAAGCTGCATGAAGAACAAGTTAGGATCCAGTTTGCCAGGGGAAATAGCAACAAACACAGATATATGACGACACCACCATTACGACAGAAAGTGAAGAGAAACTAAACAATCTCTTAATGAAAGTGAAATTGGAGAGTGAAAATTTTGGTTTCACCCTGCACATTCAATGACTGAAGTTCATGGCATCTAGTCCCAATTCTTCACGGCAAAGAGATGGGGAAACAGTGGAAACCATGACAGGCTTTCCTATCTTGGACTTCAAAATCACTGTAGATGGTGACTGCGGCCATAAAAGCTATGACATAAATAGACAGCATATTAAAAGGCAGAGATATTACTTTGCTGAAAAAGGTCCATCTAGTCAAAGCTATGGGTTTCCCAGCAGTCAGGTATAGATGTGAGATTTGTACCTTAAAGCTGACTACCAAAGAACTGATACTTTGATCGATCCTATCGGAAAAGACGATTGAGATTTGCACTGCATGTAGAAGAAACAAGTGAATCCTAAGAGAAATTGGTAATGAGTATTCGGACAGATTCTGAAGCTGAAACTTCAGTATTTTGGCCAGTTGATGTGAAGAACAGACACTGTAAAACACTCTGATACTTGGAAAGACTGATGACAGAATGAGAATTGGACGACAAAAAATGAGAAGTTTGGATGGCATCACCATTTTTCAAAGAATAGCAAGAGAGAAATCGCATCACCACTTGATGGAGATGTATTTGAGCAAGCTCTGGGAGCTATAGATGAACAGGTAAGCCTGGCATGCTTCAGTTGATGGGGTCACAAAGTGTAGGATGAATGAGGGACAGAAATAAGTTGAACTGAATGGTGGTGGGCTGTTTGCATCAAGGGATCCTAGGACAGTGGAAGAATTTGATGACCATGAAAGCAGTTCAGAGCTTTCAGGTTTTCAGGCTTAGGGAGAAGGGAATAGCAGTCGTCACAAAGATGTTCCACTTCTTGGACAAAAAGTCTGACATAAATTCCTTTCTTTCTCTGGGATCTCATCCTTGGCTGTGGGTGGCAGAGAGGGAAAATGTCTCTCTGCACTTGAGGGATGGTTCTGAAAGTCTCACTGGAGGACAATCTCTGATTTTGTTACGGTAATCCTGAGTGAAATGTGCACCATGAGACTCACAAGGAGACTGGAATTTAAGCGGGCACCTGGTTGTCCCCCAGCCAAAACTTTAGCTGAATTCATGGTTCATGAACTCCATAAGCTAAAAGCCTGGCAGGGATCCTGAGCTATAGGAAGATCTACCACAGCCTCATGAGGGCAACAGAAAGAAAGCCTTGGCATTTAGCAAGTTAGGGAGGCCTGGCTTGGAATCATGCCCTCTTGGGAGAGGAATGCCACTTTCTGCACAATGAAGCCATGAGTTGTGGGCCCAGGGCAGGCAGGCTCTCCAGGGTGTGATCTGGGTGGGGATTCTGTGTATGTATGGGTAGAAGTAAATTATGGTGTTGCCAAAAATGGAAGCCACCTGACCTTTTGGGCTTCACGTTCAGTGACTTGTTTCAGCAGAGGTCCTTTGGATCCATATGCACCTTCTTCATGATATTGCTTCAGACACAGTTCTGTCACATTCTCTTTGGCCTTTTGAAAGATCTGACTTGGCCTTTCCCTTCTACCGGGAGATAACCATAGGGGGAGGGGGAGTGAAAATATCTCCAAACAGGCTCTTTCACAATTAGCAGGCACAGGGGCACCTCTCTCAGAAATCTTGGGCCTGAGTGGGTACTGGGCCTGCCATAAGTGCATGACATTGACAAACAATGATTTTGAGAGACCTTGCTGAGATGGGGTTCTTAAAGTCAGTGCAGTCCGAAGCCCCATGTTATTCTGGTATGGTTGCTGGAAGGAAAGTGCATGGAATGGAATCATGCCAGTGTGACTGGCTCTGTGAACCAGTCAATACGATGGAGGAATACAGAATAGCACCACTCATTCATCTGTTCACCACAAGCACTTCCATCCCACCCAACTCTGAGCAGGTCAATCCTCCTCATGACATGTCCCAACATTTTGTAACCTTCCAGAATAAACAGTATAGGTAGAAGAGGACACTAACTTGATTCACAAGTAAATGGAAGAAAACCACCAGAAAAATGAGAGGTCCTTACCCAAGTCCATTATCCTGGATGAGTAAAGGTGTAGTTCTGCATCTGTGAAAATTTCCTTTTAGTGTTGGGTGTATCTGTGTCTGTATCTGCACTCACTGGCCCAAAACTGCATGCAAACTGCCAGAACTGGCCTGGCTGGCAGTTTGAAGCCAGGGAATCAAGCCCAAGGATGTCAGAGTGGAGACAAGAGAGCACTCAGGGCCATTGAGGGAGATGCAAAGTAGCCAAGAAACAGAATGGCCCAGATTACAAAGCAAAGAGATGGGGTATGCAGAGCCCCTACAAAGAGCTTTCTGTCTTTCTCAAATGCAGCAGTACTCTTTCAGCCACAGGACCAGGCACATCTTTCTTTTATGTAAGGTTTGGGACTCTGATGGCTCTGTAGCATAAGCTGATGCTGCCTGTTGAGTAGAATTGCCCAAGAAAGGCAATGCCAAAGAAACTCAGACTACCACTCGGTTACACTCAACTGACAAATGAGTAAAGTACTGTTGAAAATTCTCCAACCAGACTTCAGCAATACATGAATCATGGACTTCCAGATGTTCAAGATGGCTTTAGAAAAGGCAGAGGGACTAGAGATCAGATTACCAACATCCTCTGGCTCATCAAAAAAGCAAGAGAGTTCCAGAAAAACATCTATTTCTGCTTTATTGACTATGCCAAAGCCTTTGAGTGTGTGGATCACAATAAATTGTGGAAAATTCTGAACTAGGTGAGAATACCAGACCACCTGACCTACCTCCTGAATATCTGCCTGCAGATCAGGAAGCATCAGTGAAACCTGGACGTGGAAAAACAGACTGGTTCCAAGTAGGAAAAGGCTGTATATTGTCACCCTGTTCATTTAACTTATATGCGGAATACATCATGAGAAACAGTGGGCTGGATGAAGCACAAGCTGGAGACAAGATTGCCGAGAGAAATATCAATAGTCTCAGATGTGAAGATCATACCACGCTTATCGCTGAAAGTGAAAAAGAACTAAAGAGCCTCTTGATGAAAATGAAAGAGGAGAGTGAAAATTCTGGCTTAAAGTTTATCATTCAGAAAACGAAGATTATGGCCTCTTGTCCCATCACTTCATGACAAATAAATGGGGAAAGAAGCGAAAAAGCAGCTGCCTTTAATTGTTTGGGCTCCAAAATCACTGTAGATGGTGACTGCAGCCATGAAATTAAAAGACATTTCTTCCTTTGAAGGAAACATGACCAATGTAGACAGCATAGTAAAAAGCAGAGACATTACTATGTCAACAAAGGTCCATCTAATGAAGGCTGTGGTTTCTCCACTAGTCAGGTATGATTATGAGATTTGTAATATAAAGAAAGCTGAGCACTGAAACATTGTTGCTTTCCAACTGTGGTGTTGAAGAAAACCCTTGAGAATCTCTTGGACTTCAAGGAGATACAACCAGTCCATCCTAAAAGAGAGCAGTCCGAAGTATTCTTTGTAAAGACTGATGTTGAAACTGCAGTAATTTGGCCACCTTATGCAAAGAACTGACTCACTAGAGAAGACACTGATGCTGGGAAAGATTGAAGGCAGGAGGAGAATGGGATGACAGAGGATGAGATGATTTGATGGCATCACAGACTCAATGGAGATCAGTTTGAGCCCACTCCTGTAGTTGATGCTATACAGGGAGGTATGGCACACTGAAAGCCATGGGCTCATGAATATTAGGACACGACTGAGGGCCTGAACTGAACTGAACCTGCAGAATTTGCCAGTTTCCAACATCACTCAAATCTTCACAAAATTTTTAAACATCAGTGCTTTGCAGTGAATGGCTTAGGATGATCCTTCTGCTGCTCCCATCCCCACAGGGCTGAGGTGATAGTGTTAGCTGGCACTTGTTCTCATGTGGAAGCAGGAAGAAAACAGAACCACTTTGAAAGGGCCTCTGTACAGTAAATGAGCTGACTTCAATGCCCCTGCACTGATGAGTCATGTCCCATAGTGCGATGCTGACCTTGATATCCCTTAATTAGAGATTCTTCATCTGTAATTCTCTTTAGAGAGAATTCCATCTCTAAATATGGAATTCTCTCTAGGTCGCATATTGGCGTAGGGCAAAATGTTTCTAAGTGAAGCACAGAACTCAGTGTTTCAAATACAAATGTATGCAAGTAAATTCCCTGTATGAAATATGGAATACTCTATATTGCATTCGTGAATTTCTCAACCCTCAACCCTCAATTTCCAGAATGAAAATGGCAATCTCACTTGGTCTTAGCCAAAATGGTGAACAATTTCGTTTTCAATTGTTTGTGAATCCATTCGGTGAGGGATAACACATCTGTTTACGAAACCTTGGAAGGAATGGTTGATGCAATATGCAGTGGGAGAGTGCATTTCCATCTCCTTTTATAAGCTGCATATTACAGCTGTGAATCTTCCCCGCTCTGCATTGCCTACAGCTGTGCACTAATTAAGGCACCACACAGAATGGTAGATTTCATGCTGTCTCCTGTATAGTGCCTAAAGTCATAGGAATGACATTACCAAGAGTGTTCCCAAAGTTTAGAGCACATTAAATAAGACTAATGAATCTAACGGTAGGAATCACACACACACACACACACACACACAATGATTTCCTAATTAAGTAACAAATCCTACTGGTTGTAGCTCAGACAAAACCCTCCCAAATCAGGCAGCATATGTTACTGCAAATTAACATCTGGATAACTAATATACTTTTACACCTGTTCATTATGCTAATTACTGAATACTGTGAATGTCACCAGAACATTATGCTTAACAACGTGTGTAGCTAACATTGTATATCTTCAATTGGATCTCAATACCTAGTCATTTAATAGATACTTGTTCTGTTCTGTTCTGTTCAGTCGCTCAGTCGTGTCCGACTCTTTGCGACCCCGTGGACTGTAGCCTACCAGGCTTCTCCGTCCATGGGATTCTCCAGGCAAGAATACTGGAGTGGGTTACCGTTTCCTTCTCCAAATAGATACTTAAGGAAGAACAAATAAAGTTGGCTTGGAAGATTTAGGGAGGGTTTCCCTCATTTGAAATAATCATTTAAATGTCAGAACTGAAGTATAGCTCTTACTTCATCCCTGTACTTGACAAACGTTGTGCTGGGAGCCCTTCTGGCTTAACTTTAACCTCTGTGAATACCTTACTCAGTCTCTAGTTAATCTCTTTACCCGCAAATCAGCTCAGACTTTGTAAGTAGGTACTGATCAAGTACCTACAGGCCATTGCATACACCCGGAGGATCTCCTGTTCTATAAAATTTTCTAGTTCATATCACAAATCAGTAAGTCCAGCAAGAAACCCCGAGAGCTAAGTGTGTCAAACAGGACCACTGGGAAAACATCACTGTAGGAATTACAAGGCTAAAACCCAGTGCTGCTAGGCGAATAGGGCATTTTTTAAAATTGAGAATAGAGTTTGGACATGCATCATATCCAGTCTTTTCTTTCTTAATGTGGTCCATTTCAGACTGGTACAAGTACTGCATGCAATTCAGTTTAATGCAGAAGGCAATTAGTTATATTGAACAAGTGGGAACACACCAAGAGATGTGGAAACAGGTCCTCAACTTGATAATGTAGGCTTTTTCAGTCTGGGTTTTAAGTATACTGAGCATGTCTAGAAGAAGGTCAGCATTCTAGATCCCACCAAGGACTTATTCAAATGACAGAAACTGGAAAACTCTCTTATAATAATTTAAAAGAAACTTTCATAAGATAGTTCTTTCTTCTAAAAAAGAAACTTCTAATCCCCTAGATATTTATACATAATTGACCAATAATTGGCTCCAATTTAGCACATCTCTTGCCTGACTCCAAAACCTGCTTTAGTCTTTTAGTCAAAAAATGGCAACTCAGTTCCAATTGTTAAAAAAAAAAAAAAAAAAGGCACAGTCATCATTGACTTTCTTCCTTCACAGGCCACATTTCAGTCTTTGGCAAATCTAGCATTTGAACACTTCTCATCATCTTCACTTATACTGAAGGGTTTCAAGCCTTCATTACTGCTAACCTTTTTTATTTATTGTTTTCCCGTCATTAAATCATGTCTGACTCATTGTGACCCCATGGACTGCAGTACACCAGGCTTCCCTGTCCATCACCAACTCCCAGAGCTTACTCAAAATCATGTCCATCCAATCGGTGATACCATTCCACCTTCTCACCCTCTGTCATCCCCTTCTCCTCCTGCCTTCCATCTTTCCCAGTATCGGGACCTTTTCCAATGAGTTGGCTCTTTGCTTCAGGTGGTCAAAGTATTGGAGCTTCAGATTCAGCATCAGTCCTTCCAGTGAAATTTCCGGACTGATTTCCTTTAGGATTGGCTGGTTTGATCTCCTTGCAGTCCAAGGAACTCTCAAGCGTCTACTCTACCAGCAGAGTTAGAAAGCTTCAGTTCTGTCACTGTATCCTGTCAATACATTTTATTCCACCATTTAGTACCCCTCAATGATTCTCTGTATCATTTTGAGTAAAAATAAAAGTCTTTGCAGTAAAAAAAAAAATAAGAAGAAGAAGAAGAAGAAGAAAATAAAAAAATAATGAAAATCTCTTTTCTTCATGTGAAAATCTGTACGCATATTTTTTACATGAAAATGGGAAATTAATGTATTTCACCCATACATAACTGGATGTTAAATTTCCTACATGACATCTGGAATTTTGTGTATTTCACTTAGTAAATGCTGGCCATCGACTTTAGTACACAAAATAAGGATTTTGATTGTTTCACATATGTAAATCGGGGCACTGATTTTCTTCCTTTGAGTATGGAATTCTCTGTATTTCACACATTAAAACCCTATCGCAGATGGAATCCATGAAAAAATGAATTTCCTATATTTCATTTAGCAAAATATGGGCCAAAATTTTCAATTGTCTGTATTTCACAAATGAAAATCTCGCTCTGATTTTCCTACATGAAATATGGATTTCTGTATTTTCTGTATTTGAAACTCTAGGCATGGTGCTTTTTTTCCATGGAGTATGAAATCATTCTGTTTCACATCACCTATACAGGTGCCAAATTTCCTACTAGAAATATGGAATTACTTATTTAAAATGGGCAAATCAATGTCTATATTCCTATTTGAAATATCAATTCTCTACAATTTACATATGAATATTTGCTGAAGATTTTTTTCCTACATTACATATAGAATTTTCTACCTTTCACAGATGAAAATCAGGATAGTTGTTTTTCCTACAAGGAATGAGGAGTTCCTTTTCTTAAGCAAGAACATAGGGGTGCAGATTTTCCTGCATGAAAAATGGAAATCTCTGCCTTTCAATTCTCTACCATCTATGCTAACTGGGAACTTGAATGGTTTTAGGAAGACTTGTAAGCTCTTTCTAAAATTAAAGCTGAGAAAAGATGTCCATTTCATCTTAGGGTTCTGGAATGTAAAAACAGAGAATCAAAGGATACCTGGTGCAATGGGCACGTTTGACCTTGGTGTATGAAATGAGGTGGGACAAAGACTAGCAATGTTTTGGCAAATAGAAAGGGTAAAATTGAAAATATTGACAGACAGGTTTCTTTAGCTCCAAAATCTCTGGGGACAGTGATCACATCCCTGAGAATAAAAGACCCCTTCTCCTGGGAAGAAAATCTATGATAAGCCTAGACATAGACACAATGTACTGAAAAGCGGAGATATCTCTTTAGCAATAAAGGTCCCTTTAGTCAGGGCTATGGTTTTAGCAGAAGACATGTACGGATGTGCTAGCTTCACTATAAAGAAGGCTGAGTTACAAAGCATTGAGGCTTTGCAGCTGAGTGCTAAAGATGGCTCTTGAGAGACCCTTGTCTAGCAAGGAGTTCAACCCCACCAATCCTAAAGGAAAGTAACCTTAACATCCATTGGAAAGACTGATGTTGAAACTGAAATTCCAATACTTTGGCTATCCTGGTGTGAAGAAAAAATACATGGGAAAAGATTGAGGTTCTGCCTTGCCACTGAGAAGAAAAAAATATATTATCAGCTCTGATATGGGTAGATGGTGGACAGGAGGAGATTGGGGCCACAGGGGGTGAGATCGTTGGACAGCATCACTTAAGTCGATGAACATGTCTTTCACCAAAGTGTTGGAGACAGTAAAGTATAGGGATGTCGGGAGTGCTGCCATTCACGGTGTTGCAAAGTGTTGGACGTGACTGAGTGACAGAATATCACCAACAACTGTATTTCACATATATCAATGGGAATGAGATTGTCGAACTTGAAACATGGAGATCCTTTTTTGTCCATAGAAAAAGTAGATATTCCTGCATGAAATATGGAATTTTCTCTACTTCATTAATGGATGTCTTGGTACAGAACTTTCCTTGTAAACTATGACAGCTTCAATATTTCATGCACCAAAATCTGAATTAAAATATCTTTTATTTTTGGTAATTTATTTTTTATTGGAGGCAAATTATTTTACAATATTTTGTTGGTTGGTTTTGCCATACATTGACATGAATTCGCCCAAGGTTTACATAAGTTCCCCCTCCTGAACCCCCCTCCCACCTCCCTCCTCCCTTTATCCTCCCTCTGGGTCATCCCCGCATGCCAGCTCCGAGCATCCCATAACATGCATTGACCCTGAACTAGTGATTCGTTTGACATATGACAACATACGGGTTTCAATGCCATTCTCCCAAATCATCCCACCCTCACCGTCTCCCACAGAGTCCCAAAGACTGTTCTATACATCTCTGTCTCTTTTGCTGTCTTGTATATAGGGTTATCATTTGCATCTTTCTAAATTCCATATATATGTGTTAGTATACTGTATTGGTGTTTTTCTTTCCGGCTTACTTCACTCTGTATAATAGGCTCCAGTTTCATCCACCTCATTAGAACTGATTCAGATGTATTCTTTTTAATGGCTGAATAATACTCCATTGTGTATATGTACCAATGCTTTCTTATCCATTCATCTGCAGATGGACATCTAGGTTGCTTCCATGTCCTCGCTATTATAAACAGTGCTGCAATGAACATTGGAGTACATGTGTCTCCTTCAATTCTGGTTTCCTCGGTGTGTATGCCCAGGAGTGTGATTGCTGGATTATATGGCAGTTCTATTTCCAGGTTTTTGAGGAACCTCCACACTGGTCTCCATAGTGGCTGTACTAGTTTGCATTCCCACCAACAGTGTAAGAGGGTTCCTTTCTCTCCACATCCTCTCCAGCTTTTATTGCATGTAGACTTTTGGATAGCAGCCATTCTGACTGGTATGAAATGGTATCTCATTGTGGTTTTGATTTGCATCTCTCTGATTATGAGGGATGTTGAGCATTTTTTCATGTGGTTGTTAGCCATCTTTATGTCTTCTTTGGAGAAATGTCTGTTTAGTTCTTTGGCCCATTTTTTGATTGGGTCATTTATTCTTCTGGGATTGAGCTTCAGAAGCTGCTTGTATATTTTGGAGATTAATCCTTTATCGGTTGCTTCATTTGCAATTATTTTCTCCCATTCTGAAGGCTGTCTTTTCACCTTACTTATAGTTTCCTTTGCTGTGCAGAAGCTTTTGATTTTAAATAGGTCCCATTTATTTATTTTTGCTTTTATTTCCAATATTCTGGGAGGTGGGTCTTGGAGGATCCTGCTGTGATTTATGTCGGAGAGTGTTTTGCCTACGTTCTCCTCTAGGAGTTTTATAGTTTCTGGTCTTACATTTAGCTCTCTAACCTATTTTGAGTTTATTTTTGTGTATGGTGTTAGAAAGTGTTCTAGTTTCATTCTTTTACAAGTGGCTGACCAGTTTTCCTAGCACCACTTGTTAAAGAGACTGTCTTTTCTCCATTTTATATTCTTGCCTCCTTTGTCAAAGATGAGGTGTCCATAGGTGCGTGGATTTATCTCTGGGCTGTCTATTTTCTTCCATTGATCTATATTTCTGTCTTTATGCCAGTATCATACTGTCTTGATGACTGTGGCTTTGTAGTAGAGCCTGAAGTCTGGCAGGTTAATTCTCTCAGTTCCATTTTTCTTCCTCAATATTGCTTTGGCTATTCGAGGTTTGTTGTATTTCCATACAAATTGTGAGATTATTTTTTCTAGTTCTGTGAAAAATATTGTTGGTAGTTTGATAGGGATTGCATTGAATGTATAAATTACTTTGGGTAGTATACACATTTTTACAATATTTATTCTTCCAATCCATGAACATGGTATATTTCTCCATCTATTAGTGTCCTCTTTGATTGCTTTCAGTAGTGTTTTATAGTTTTCTATGTACAAGTCTTTTGTTTCCTTAGGTAGATCTATTCCTAAGTATTTAATTCTTTTCGTTGCAACAGTGAATGGAATAGTTTCCTTAATTTCTCTTTCTATTCTCTCATGATTAGTGTATAGGAATGCAAGGGATTTCTGTGTGTTGATTTTATATCCTGCAACGTTACTCTAATCATTGATTAGCTCTAGTAGTTTTCTGGCAGAGTCTCTAGGGTTTTCTGTGTAGAGGATCATGTCATCATCGAACAGTGAAAGTTTTACTTCTTCTTTTACAATTTGTATTCCTTTTATGTCTTTTTCTGCTCTGATTGCTGTGGCCAAAACTTCCAGAACTATGTTGAATAGTAGTGGTGAGACTGGACACCCTTGTCTTGTTCCTGACTTTAGGGGAAATGTTTTCAGTTTTTCACCATTGAGGATAATGTTTGCTGTGGGTTTGTTATATATCGCTTTTATTATGTTGAGGTATGTCCCTTCTATTCCCACTTTCTGGAGGGTTTTTATCATAAATGGATGTTAAATTTTGTTGAAGGCTTTCTATGCATCTATTGAGATAATCATATGATTTTTATTTTTCAGTTTGTTAATGTGGTATATTACGTTGATTGATTTGCGGATATTGAAGAATCCTTGCATTCCTGGGATAAAGCCCACTTGATCATGATGTATGATCTTCTTAATATGTTGTTGGATTCTGATTGCTAGAATTTTGTTAAGGATTTTTGCATCTATGTTCATCAGTGATATTGGCCTGTAGTTTTCTTTTTTTGTGGGGTCTTTACCAGGTTTTGGGATTAGGGTGATGGTGGCCTCATAGAATGCATTTGGAAGTTTCCCTTCCTCAGCAATTTTCTGGAAGAGTTTGAGTAGAATAAGTGTTAGCTCTTCTCTAAATTTTTGGTAGAATTCGGCTGTGAAGCCGTCAGGACCTGAGCTTTTGTTTGCTGGAAGACTCCTGATTACAGCCTCTAATTCCATGCTTGTGATGGGTCTGTTCAGATTTTCTATTTCTTCCTGGTTCAGTTTGGGAAAGTTGTACTTTTCTAGGAATTTGTCCATTTCTTCCAGGTTATTCATTTTATTGCCATATAATTGCTGATAGTATTCTCTAATAATCCTTTGTATATCTGTGTTGTCAGTTGTGATCTCTCCATTTTCATTTCTAATTTTATTGATTTGGTTCTTCTCCCTTTGTTTCTTGATGAGTCTGGCTAGTGGTTTGTCAATTTTATTTACCTTCTCAAAGAACCAGCTTTTGGCTTTGTTGATTTTTGCTATGGTCTCTTTTGTTTCTTTTGAATTTATCTCTGCCCTAATTTTTACAATTTCTTTCCTTCTACTGACTCTGGGGTTCTTCATTTCTTCCTTTTTCTAGTTGCTTTAGATGTAGAGTTAGGTTATTTAGTCGACTTTTTTCTTGTTTCTTGATGTGTGCCTTTATTGCTGTGAACTTCCCCCTTAGCACTGCTTTTACAGTGTCCCAGAGGTTTTGGGTTGTTGTGTTTACATTTTCATTCATTTCTATGCATATTTTGATTTCTCTTTTGATTTCTTCTATGATTTGTTCAATGTTCAGCAGCGTGTTGTTCAGCCTCCATATGTTGGCATTTTTAATAGTTTTTCTCCTGTAATTGAGATCTAATCTTACTGCATTGTGGTCAGAAAAGATGCATGGAATGATTTCAACTTTTTTGAATTTATCCAGGCTAGATTTATGGCCCAGAATGTGATCTATCCTGGAAAAGTTTCCGTGTGCGCTTGAGAAAAAGTTGAAATTCATTGTTTTCGGGTGAAATGTCCTATAGATATCTATTAGGTCTAACTGGTCTATTGTGTCATTTAAAGTTTGTGTTTCCTTGTTAATTTTCTGTTTAGTTGATCTATCCATAGATGTAAGTGGGGTATTAAAATCTCCCACTATTATTGCATTGTTGTTAATTTCCCCTTTCATACTTGTTAGTAATTAATTGTCTTACATATTGCGGTGCTCCTATGTTTGGTGCATAAATATTTATAATTGTTATATCTTCATCTTGGATTGATCCTTTGATCATTATGTAGTTTCCTTCTTTGTCTCTTTCAACAGCCTTTGTTTTAAAGTCTATTTTACCTGATATGAGTATTGCTACTCCTGCTTTCTTTTGGTCTCTATTTGCATGGAGTATCTTTTTCCTGCCCTTCACTTTCAGTCTGTATGTGTCCCTCGTTTTGAGGTGGGTCTCTTGCAGACAACATATATGGGGGTTTTGTTTTTGTATCCATTCAGCCAGCCTTTGTCTTTTGGTTGGGGCATTCAACCCATTTACGTTTAAGGTAATTATTGATAGTACAATCCCGTAGCCATTTTCTTTATTGCTTTGGATTCGAGTTTATACACCCTTTCTGTGTTTCCTGTCTAGAAAAGATCCTTTAGCATTTGTTGGAGAGCTGGTTTGGTGATGCTGAATTCTCTCAGCTTTTGCTTGTCTGTAAAGCTTTTGATTTCTCCTTCATATTTGAATGAGATCCTTGCTGGGTACAGTAGTCTGGGCTGTAGGTTATTTTCTTTCATCACTTTAAGTATGTCTTGCCATTCCCTCCTGGCCTGAAGAGTTTCTGTTGAAAGATCGGCTGTTATCCTTATGGGAATCCCCTTGTGTGTTATTTGCTGTTTTTCCCTTTGCTGCTTTTAATATTTGTTCTTTGTGTTTGATATTTGTTAATTTGATTAATATGTGTCTTGGAGTATTTCGCCTTGGGTTTATCCTGTTGGGGACTCTCTGGGTTTCTTGGACTTGGGTGATTATTTCTTTCTCTATTTTAGGGAATTTTTCAACTATTATCTCCTCAAGTATTCTTTCATGGTCTTTCTTTTTGTCTTCTTCTTCTGGGATTCCTAAGATTCGAATGTTGGAGCATTTAACATTTTCCCAGAGGTCTCTAATATTGTTCTCATTTCTTTTAATTTGTTTTTCTTTTTTCCTCTCTGTTTCATTTATTTCTACAATTCTATCTTCTAGCTCGCTTATCCTGTCTTCTACCTCTGTTATTCTACTGTTTGTTCCCTCCAGAGTGTTTCTGATCTCATCTATTGCATTATTCATTGTATATTGACTCCTTTTTATTTCCTCTAAGTCCTTATTAAACCTTTCTTGCATCTTCTCAATCCTTTTCTCCAGGTTATGTATCTGTAACTCCATTTTGCTTTCAAGATTTTGAATCATTTTCACCACCAAAATCAGAAATTCTTTATCAGGTAGATTCCCTATGTGTTCCTCTTTTGTTTGTGTTGGTGGGCATTTATCTTATTCCTTTACTTGCTGGGTATTTCTCTGCCTCTTCATCTTGCTTATAATGCTTTGTGTGGCCTTTCCCTCTTCTGGCCGTTTGTGGAGTTCTCTTTATTATGTAGTTTCCTCGCTGTGTGTAGGGTTGGACAGGTGACTTGTAAAGATTCCCTGGTTATGGAAGCTTGTGTCAGTGTTCTGGTGGGTGGAGCTGGAATTGTTCTCTCTGGAGTGCAATGAAGTGTCCAGTAATGAGTTATGAGTTGTCAGTGGGTTTGGAGTGACTTTGGGCAGCCTGTATATTGAAGCTCAGGGCTAGTTTTCTGAGTTACTGGAGAATTTGCATGGTATGTCTTGTTCTGGAAGTTGTTGATCTTGGGTGGTGCTTGGTTTTAGTGTAGGTATGGAGACGTTTGATGAGCTCCTATCGATTGATGTTCCCTGGAGTCAGGAGTTCTCTGGTGTTCTCAGGATTCGGGCTTAAGCCTCTTGCCTCTGGTTTTTGGTCTTATTCTTGGAGTACTCTCTAGACGTCTCTATCTGTCATTTCAAGGTGGTTCCCTCTGTTTTAGTTTCTGTTTGCTGGTCTCTTCAGTGTCTAATTTCTGCCCTGATACTAGGGAGCGGGTGGACACTTTTGAAGGCTCAATTGTTCAGTCCTCTTCTGGGATGGGAGGATCACTGCAGACGAATATCTCTGACATCTGTGGGGAGTGCTTGCAGCGTCTTGGCCACACTGGGTTTGCCCCCGCTCACAGCACGTATGCTGTCCCAGTCTACACTGCACAGGCTCTAGGTTGCTCTGGCAGGAACTGTCCGAGGCTGGCGCCGGGTTCTATGCATTTCCCAGGTCTGAGCAGCTCAAGTTCAGGTTCTCAGGTACTCCACAAAGGCGCAGACTTGTTTGGGCCTGCGTTTTGTGCCTTCCCTGGCCCGAGCAGCTCAGGGGCCAGGTGTTTGGCGAGCACGGTCTCTGAGACTTATCGCCTCCCCTGTCCCCGCCACTCTTTTCTGGGTGTACAACCGGCGCAACTTCTCAGGGGATATCGACCTGCCCGAACCCAAGAAGTCCTGATTAGCAACAAGCCTGTCTGCAGTTTGTATCAGATGCCTTTCTGGGGCCGCGGTTGCCCGCTCTGTCTCTGGCTGTGCTCCCTGCCAGTCTCGGCGGGGGATGGGGGATGGGCCAGCCGCAACCGGCTCACTCTGCTCAGTCCTTTATTCTGTGAGTGGGGCTGGCTGAGTCTTAGGTTAGAGCTTTCCACCTTTTCATGGGGAAGCTATCCCATAGTCTGCTTTGCTCTCCCCAGTTCTCTCAAATTGTTCTCGCGGCATTCAAGCCCAGTGCTCTCTAAGCAGTTCAGCCAGCTCCTCCCTGCCCAGCCCCCGCTTGCTAATGGCGTATGCAGGCGTCTGTGCTGCTTCTCCGCTGGGGGTTACCGTTTGGCGGGTAATCTGTGGGTTTTAAAAAAATCTTAAAAGAAAAAAGAGGGTTATGTATCCCTCTGAGCTTCTAAGGCTTGCCACAGATTAGCCAGTGAGAGTGTTTCCTGGTGTTTGGAAACTTCTCTCTTTTTAAAGCTTCCCTTCCCGGGATGAAGCTCTATCCTTACTTCTTTTGTCTCGCTTTTTATCTTTTATGTTTTTTTCTACCTCCTTTTGAAGACAATGGGCTGCTTTTCTGGGTGCCTGACGTCCTCTGCCAACATTCAGAAGTTGTTTTGTGGACTTTACCCCGCGTTCAAATGTTCTTTTGATGAATTTGTGGGGGAGAGAGTGGCCTTGCTGTCCTATTCCTATGCCATCTTGTTCCTTCTCTCTGAATTAAAATATCTTGACATGGAATATGGCCTTGAAAAATGACATGATATATTTTACATTTCAAATAGGAAAATCTAGGGATACATCTTCTTATGTGAAATAACATGTGATTATGGATGCATTACTGAATTTTCTGTTTCATAAATTGAAATCACACCAGATAGTCCTACATGAAAGATAAAATTCTCAGTTTCACATCAGAACCACTACCTGCAGGTTTTAGGACATGAACTATGAAACTCTCTATAATTCACATATGAAAATCTGGGGACAGATTTTTCAATTAAATGTAGGGAATGTTCTGTATATCATATGAAATTATAGACATAGAGTTTTCTGCATGATATAGGAAAATCTTGCTGTAATTTTCAGATTTCTCATTTGAAAATCTGTGTGCTGCTTTCCTTCATGAAATACAGATTGCTGTGCATTTCATATTTGAAAAATGGCATCGATTTTGCTACAAAAAAATGGAATCTTCTATTTCATATGAGACAATGTGATTTTCATGTTTGAGCAATAAAATTCTCTATATTTCACCGAAAGAATCTTCTGACAAGATATATGGAATCTGGTATATTTCACACTTTAAAATCTGAGGACAGATTTGCTCATATGAATTTCAACTGCTACTGCTACTGCTAAGTCACTTCAGTCGTGTCCTACTCTGTGTGACCTCATAGATCGAAGCCCACCAGGCTCCCCTATCCTAGGGATTCTCTAGGAAAGAACACTGGAGTGGGTTGCCATTTCCTTCTCCAATGTGTGAAAGTGAAAATTGAAAGTGAAGTCACTCAGTTGTGTCCGCCCCCTAGCAACCCCATGGACTGCAGCCCACCAGGCTCCTCCATCCATGGGATTTTCGAGGCAAGAGTACTGGAGTGGCTTGCCATTGCTATTATTCACACTGGAAAACTCGTGTCAGATATTTCACACATAAAATATGGAATTGTCCATGATTCAGAAGAGCTGACTCATTTGAAAAGAACCTGATGTTGGGAAAGATTGAAGGCAGGAGAAGGGGATGACAGAGAATGAGATGGTTATATGGCTTCATGGCTTAAATGTATATAAGTTTGTTTAAACTCTGAGAGTTGGTGATGGACAGGGAGGCCTGGCGTACTGTGGTCCTTGGGGTCACTAAAAGTCAGAAACGACTGAGCACCTGAACTGAACTGATGATTCAGAATTTAAGATCTTGGATGAGCAGACAAAGAATCGACTTATTTCTTGTCTGACTGTCTGATACCTGATTTCCCTATTTAAATATATAATTCTATGTATTTCACTGATGAAAGTCCACGTGAAGTTTTCCCAAATTGAAATACGGAATAAACTCTATGTGTCACATGAAAGTCTGGGTGCAAATATTTCAACGGGGAAATGTATACATCTCTATACTAACATGTGAATTTCTAGATTTTGGATTCCCCACATGACCTATGGAAATCTGTACATTTCACGTGTAAAAATTTCATGAATTATGGAACCTCAGCAATTAATTCATGAAAATATGGGTGCAGATAGTCTCATGTGAATTTTGGAATCCTCTAAATTTCACATATAAAACCAAGTAACTTATTTTCTGACATGAAATATGGTAGTCTTTAAATTTTTTATTTCACCATTTAGATGTAGCTATTTCTAGCTGATACATCGAATTCTCTGTATATCAATATTTAGATCTGCTAGCAGATATACTTCCATGCAATATGGAATTCTCTATATTTCACATATAAAAATGATGAGGATGTTTTGACATGAAATAAGGATTTTTGTTCATTTCACATGAAAAACCAGGGTGCAGATTTTCTGGCAAGACATATGATCTGTATATAGCTCAGATGTTGGTAATTTTATCCTGGTTCCTCTGCCTTTTCTCAAGCCATCTTGAAAAAACAGAGGAACGAGAGATCAAATTGCCAACATCTGCTGGATCATTGGAAGAGCAAGAGCGTTCCAGAAAGACATCTATTTCTGCTTTGTTGACTATGCCAGAGCCTTTCACTGTGTGGATCACAGTTTATTCTGTGGAAAATTCTGAAAGAAATGTAAATACTAGACCACCTGACCTGTTTTTCAGAAACCTATATGCAGTTCAGGAAGTAACAGTTAGAAGTGGACATGGAACAACAGAGTAGTTCCAAATAGAAAATAGAGTATTTCAAGGTTATAAATTGTCACCCTGCTTATAAAACTTACATGCAGAGTACATCATGAGAAATGCTGAGCAGGAAGAAGCAAAAGCTGGATTCAAATTGCCAGAAATATCAATAACCTGAGGTTTGCTGATGACACCACCCTTATGGCAGAGAGTGAAGAGGAACTAAAAAGCCTTTTGATGAAAGTGAAAGAGGAGAGTGAAATAGTTATCTTAAGATTAACATTCAGAGAATTAAGATTATGGCTTCTGGTCCCATCACTTCACGGGAAATAGATGGTGAAACAGGGGAAACAGTGTCAGATTTTTTTGGTGGGGCTCTAAAATCACGACAGATGGTGACTGCAGCCATGAAATTAAAAGAATCTTACTGCTTGGAGGGAGATTTATGACCAACCTAGATAGCATATTAAAAAGCAGAGACATGACATTGCTAACAGAGGTCCGTCTATCCAAGGCTATGATTTTTCCAATGGTCACGAATGGATGAGATATTTGGACTGTGAAAAAAGCTGAGTGCTGAAGAATTGATACTTTTGAACTGTGGTTTTAGAGAATACTCTTGAGAGTCCCTTCGACTGCAAGGAGATCCAACCAGTCCATCCTAAAGTAGATCAGTCCTGGGTATTCATTGGAAGGACTAATGTTGAAGCTGAAACTCCAATATGTTGCCACTTCATGGGAAGAGTTGACTCATTGGAAAAGACCCTGCTGCTGGCAGGGATTGAGGCCAGGAGGAGAAGGGGCTGACAGAGGATGAGATGGCTGGACAGCATCACTGACTCAATCGACAAGAGTTTGTGTAAACTCCGGGAGCTGGTGATTCACAGGAAGGCCTGGCATGTTTCACGGGGTCACAAAGAGTTGTACATGACTGAGTGACTGATCTGAACTGAACCGATAGTTGATTTGCAAAGGAGACCTTTGAACTGGATGCCTTAGTAAAATTCAGATTTTCTTTTGCCTACAGCCATCATGGGAATGTATTTCAACATATCAATATGACCAGTTAAATATTTCGTAAAGCTGAAATTCCTGTGAATGAAGAACTATTGCTCTTAAAAGTAAATCATAAAGGAGATTTAAAAGAGCACACAGATTGCCATTCATCCATAACCGATAGGTAAAAGACACTGTGTGATAAATACAATGGACATCTCAAAGAAGCAATGCAATAGAATTAAATAAAACAAATTAAAAACAATAGAATATATAAAATGCATAAATACATAGCATGGGTCAACCAGACAGAGTTGATTGTTGATGGTTCTGTCCCACCTCTTTCATGGTAACTTTTCTTTTGGGGAAATTTTTTCTATCTTTAGACGTGCACATATATAGCAAAATATAACATACACTCACTTTAATTTTTATTGATGTTTTCTTAATAAATGTGTTATGAATTTAAATATAGCTTTCTGAGGTTTGCATTGCATTTGACATTAAGGTGTACACATTTTTAGTTCTACCTTTGACTTCCAAGATAATGTGAGATTCATTAAAAAATATTGATGTTTAAGAAAGGTTCAGTTCAGTTCAGTCGCTCAGTCGTGTCCGACTCTCCGCGACCCCATGAATTACAGCACGCCAGGCCTCCCTGTCTATCACCAACTTCCGGAGTACACTCAAACTCATGCCCGCAGAGTCGGTGATGCCATCCAGCCATCTCATTCTCCGTCGTCCCCTTCTCCTCCCGCCCCCAACCTTTCCCAGCATCAGAGTCTTTTCTAGTGAGTCAACTCGTCGCATGAGGTGGCCAAAGTATTGCAGTTTCAGCTTCAGCATCAGTCCTTCCAATGAACACCCAGGACTGATCTCCTTTAGAATGGACTGGTTGGATCTCCTTGCAGTATAAGGGACTCTCAAGAGTCTTCTCCAACACCACAGTTCAAAAGCATCGATTCTTCGGCGATCAGCTTTCTTCACAGTCCAACTCTCAATACTGAATTTTTTTTTGGAATATACTTGCTTTACATTATTTTGTTAGTTTCTCCCCTAAAGCAAAATTAGGGAATGCTGCAGTCCTTCAAGTCGTAACCAACTAAACAAGATAGTGATTAAACAGCAACCACATATCCATCTCCATGCTTTTGACTTCTTTCTAAATCTAGTCACCCCAGTGTATTAAATAGACTTCCCTGTGCTGTACATATAGATCAAAAGTATATATGTTTCTGTTGTTATCTCCCAGTTGCTAACACCACCAGGTATTTCATCCTTGGTAAGTGTATATTTCTTCTCCATTGCTGTGTCCCTATCTATGCTTCTCATAGAGAATCATCTATTCCAGTTTTACTTAGAGCCCAAATGTTTGTGTTAATATATGATATTTCGTTTCCTCTTTTGACTTAGCTTCACTGTATCTGAAACTGTTCCTGTCCTTCTACATGTATGCAACTTACCTGATTTCATTCCATCTTAAGACTCTGGTATGTATGTACCAACTCATTTTATCCATTCCTCTTTAGATGGATATTTCTGTTGCTGCCATGGCCTGCTATTGCAAATATTGTTGCCATCAATATTGAAGTTGTGCATCTTTTGGAATTATGATTTTCCTCATGAAAATTATTGACAATTATTGGAATTTCTTGATCACATTGTAGCTTTATTCTTATTTCTAAAGGAACCCCGTTCTATTCTCCATTTTAATCGATCAATGTGCATTTCTAGCTACAGAACAGGATTGTTCTGTTTACTCCACACCATCTCCACAAATGTCTACAGCATTTGTTTTGTTCGGAATTTTATATATATATATATATATATATATATATATATATATATATATATATATATATATATATATATATATATATATATATGTATTCAGAAAAATGTGAGTTGATACCCCAATTGAAGATTTTATTTCCATTTCTCTTACAGTTAGTAATGCTGAGCATATTTTCCAATATTATTGGACATCTGTATGTCTTCTTAGGAGAAATGTCTATTTTATTATCTATTCATTTGTTCCAATTGGGTTGTTTGTTTTTCTATTATTGAGCACATTAGATGCTTCCATATTTTGGAGATTCTTCTGTTGTCATTATCTTCAGTTGCAAATGTTTTTCCCGTAATGAGACTTCATTTTTGTCTTGCTTATTGGTTGGTTGTGCGAAATATTTAAGTTTAATTAGATCTCTTTATTTAATTTGGGGTTTTGTTTTTTTTTTTTAATTTCCCAAGGAGGTAGATGAAAAAGAAAAGTTGTTGCTGCATTTCATGTCACAATGTATTCTACCTATTCTTTCCTCAAATATTATTGATTTACAGTTTCTGGCCTTATATGTAGGTCTTTAATCCGTCTTGAATTTGTATTTTCTATACTGCTAAGGAGTGACTGAACTGAACTGAACTGAAAGCAGTGACTAAATGTGATCCACTGGAGGAGTGAATGGCTAACCACCCCATTATACTTGCTATGGGACTTCCATGAACTATATAAAAAGGCAGCAAGGTATGACTCCAAAAGATGAGTCTCCCAGGATGGTAGGTGCCAAATATACTGCTTGGGATGAGCAGAGGGTAATAACTAATATTTCCAGAAATCAATAAGTGGTTTCCCCAAAGTGGAAATAAGCCTCATTGTTTATGTGTCTGGAAATGAAAGTAAATGAAATGCTGAAAAGAAAAGTACTGCAGGGCAACCTGGAATGTTAGATCCATGAACAATTTAAATTGAATGGTGTATAATAAGAGATGGCAACAGCCAACACATTGGAAAAGACCCTGATTCTGGGAAAGATCGAAGGCAACAGGAGAAGGGAAAAACAAGGATGAGATGATTGGTGGCATCATCTATACAATGGATATGAACTCGGACAAACTCCAAGAGGTGGTGAAGGACAGGAAGGACTGGCATGCTGCAATTCATGGCATCCCGAAAGTCAGACACAACTCGGCCACAGAATAACCAGGTGCTGTTCTAATTGTATTCTTTTACTTTTAGCTGTCAAGATTTTCCAGCTTAACTTGTCAAATAGGGTTTCTTCTTTCCACTGCATATTGTTGTCTCCTTTGTCATAGATCAGGTGATCATTTGGGCAAGAGATTATCTTAGGGTTTACTATCTGTTCCACGGCTTTAATCCAAATATTGTGCCAATTGCATGCCATGTTTAAAACTATAGATTTTTATAGACTGAAGTGAGGAAACCTGAGTCCTGCAGCTCAGTTTTTCTATCTTCAGTTTGACTCGTTAATCAGTCTTTGTGTTTCCATCAAGTTGTAAAGTTTTTCTTGTTGTGTGGTTCTATTTCTGTGGAAAATGTCATTGGTAATTTAATACTGAAGACATTGCATCTGTAAACTCTTCTTTATAGTGTAGCCATTTTCACATATTGATTTTTATAGTCCAAAGAATAGTATATCTCTCATTCCATTTGTGTCATCTCTGATTTGTCTCATCCATACCTTATTCTTTTCGGGCTACGAGTCTTTTCTCTGGTTAGGTCGGCTGATTCCCAAGGATTTTATTTTTCTTGTTACAATGGTGAATCTGATTGTTTCCTTAATTTTTGGTTTTGGTTTTCTCTGGTCATTTATAGTCATGCAGGAGATTTCTTCCTGTATATTTCTTTCCCCGACAACTTCCGTAAAGTCATTGTCTATTAATTTTCTGGTGCAATCTTAGGAGTCTCTGAAACAGTAACTTCTGTCAGCAAACAGTGCCGGTTTTACCTCTTGATTTTCAGTTTGCTGGTAATTTTTTTCCTTCACTGATTGCTGTAGCTAGGAGTCCCAAATTAGTTGAAAAACAGTGATGAGAGTGGCAAATTTTGTCTTTTTCACAATCTTAGGCAACATGCTTTCAGGTTCCACCTCTGAGAAACATCGTAGTGCTGGGTTTATTCATACATGGTCTTTATTAAGTTGAAAATGATCCTTTCTGTTCCCACTTCCTGTACAGCTTTTATCATAAATGAGTCCTTAATTTTGTCAAAAGTGTTTTCTGTATCTGTATTTTAGATGTGTTCAAGACCTCTCCTTGGAAACGTTTATTATCTTTCATTGGTTTTTTCTCCTCTGGCCACCTGATGCAAAGTGTTGTCTCATTAGAGAATGCTCTGATACCGGGAAAATTTGAAGGTAAAAAGAGAAGTGGGTAGCAGATGATGAGAGGGTTAGATAGCATCATAAACCCTATGACATGACTCTGAACAAATTCTGGGAGATAGGGAATGTAAGACTGATGGGACACAGTCCATGGGGTGACAAAGGGATGGGCATGAATAACTGACTGAACAACAATACCAAAACATTCTTTCCTGTTATTTACAGTAGTAGTTATTAGTGACTACTTCATTTTCTATCCCACCATACCCTATCTATATCTCAGTTGCACTAATTTCACCACATACCATGCAAAGATTCAGCCATATTTGCTGTCATTATTGTCCCCCGAATGGTCCAAAATTTATGTGATTTCTCAACTACACATGATCCAGTTGTCTCCTATCCATTCTCCAGCATCTATTTATGTTCCTCAGAAACTCTCTACCTTGCTATAGCAGATAAAATTGTCACTCACTAGCTAAGTCATGCGCTAGAAAGCAAGTTCTTGAAAATAAATACCCTTTCAAGATTCTGTATTCTAACTTTGTCTCAGTCTTCACATTGTTCGTTTGTCCCATTTCTTCAATAACACTGAAGTTTCAGGCTGTGTTCTGTTCTTCTCAGTCTGTCTGTGCAGAGACGGTTCTTCTGTCTTATCTGATTTTCCTTTTATGATTAATATCTGTGAGATCTTATTTTAAATTCCTCTGAAACTTTTTTTCACTTTACAGTTCATTTTGAGATTTTAAATTTAGATTAACCTGATTGACGAGCTTTGATAGACTGTCCTCTCCATAAGGAATAAATTATGACAACCCACATCTATTTTAGCTTGTGATTTACTCGCCTGTATTCAGCCATAAAGGATTGTATATGAATAATCCAATCTGAATGGGTGTGCAAATTGGTCACTGAGTCATGCCCAACTCTGCAACCTCATGGACTGCAGCCCATCAGGCTCATCTATCCATGCACTTTTCCAGGCAAAGATACTGGAGTGGGTTGCATTTCCTTCTCCTGGAAAACATGAAGAGTGGAACTAATAAGAAATCAAAATTTTAACTGATAAAATTTAATAAATTCTGAACTTGAAGAGTTAATTCCCTCCAAAGAAAAAAATGTATATTGATTGCAAGCTAAAATCACCAACTTTTGTTGTCTGTCCCAAAATCAGGTAAAGAAAAAATCATCAGCTTCTCTGAAAAGCACATTTTACAATTATTAATATGACTAAGGAATATATATATATATATAAAAGAAATCTCAGAGATCTATATCATAGATAGTAAATAGAGGCAAATAATGGCATTTCTCTTCAAGACAAATTGAGGCTAGAATATGAATCTTTCTCACTTTCTTTTTCTTGGTGAATGTTATTTGGCATTCCTAGTGGTAAATTTTCTTCAAGATCCCTTAAATCCAGGTCCATAGTTGTTTTTCCAGTGAATTATTGATGAGGATTTTCAGGAGAACGGAATGAGGGAAGCAAGATACAGCAGAGTGAAACTAAATCCAATCTCAGTTGGAGGCAAAATGGCACTGGGTGTAGAATTTCTACATCAAATGTGTCAGTTCAGTTCAGGTCAGTTCAGTCGCTCAGTCATGTCTGACTCTTTGCGACCGCATGAATCACAGCACGCCAGGCCTCCCGGTCCATCACCAACCCATGTGTAAATATGTATATTTTACAAATGAGCATACAAGTGCACGTTTTCATCTTCATATTTGGAATTCTCGATTTATCAAATATGAAAAACCTGAATGAATGTTTTCTGACAACACATGAAACTTTGCATATTTGGACAAAGAAGGGCTGGTGATTTTTTATCTGAAATACGAACTGTGAATTTCACATGTAGCATTATAGGTTCAGTGTTGAGACCTGAAATAGAGTTTTGTTTGTGTGTGTTTTTCTTAAATAGGAGAACATGTGGATACATTCTCAAACATGTAATTAGAAAATCTGAATGTTTATAAACAGGACTGCACAAAGATATTCATACATATTTTATGGACCTTTGATATTTTGTGTATGAAAATATAACTTCATATTTTCAAGCATGAATTGTGACATTCCTATATTTTTAATTTGGTAATCTGAGTGCAGAGAGCATATTATTCTAACAAATTATGGAAAAAACACTATTTCACATTTGAAAAGTTCAACACAACATTTAATTATATAAGTTTGGAATTTTCTGTGCATGATATATGAACAACGGAGCTGCAATTTTAACATAGAATATTGATTTCTCTACATTTCAAATATGAATAACTGGGTATCAGATTTTCTCCCTGAAATATGGAATACTGTATCTTTCAAATATGAAATTGTGAAGATATCTTATCTTACATGAAATATGCAGACTTTTCAACGTGACACATGAAAAGCGGCACTCTGATTTTCCTACATGAAATATGGAAATCTCTGTGTTTAGCGTAAGAAAACCTGGACACAAATACCTTTCAGTTCAGTTAGGTTCAGTCGCTCAGCTGTGTCCGACTCTTTGCAACCCCATGAACCACAGCACGCCAGGCCTCCCTGTCCATCACCAACTCCCGGAGTTTACTCAAACTCATGTCCATCGAGTCGGTGATGCCATCCAGCCATCTCATTCTCTGTCGCCCCCGTCTACTCCTACCCCCAATCCCTCCTAGCATCAGACTCTTTTCCAGTGAATCAACGCGTTGCATGAGGTGGCCAAAGTATAAAATAGATAGACTTCTCTATGCTTTGCATGAGAAAATCTGGGGACACATTCTCTACTGAAACATGACATTTTCTACATTCAAAATATAAAATTCTGGGCATAGTGTTTTTGTTGAACAAGAAATATAACATCCTTGTTTATAACTAACATGTGAGAATCTGGGCACACCTTATCCTACATGAAAAATGGAATACTCTTTCACATTTAAAACATGGGTGGGATTTTCTTTTCCTCCGTGACCTATAACATTCTCTGTATTTCACATATGAAAATTTAGGCCAAAAAAAAAAAATTGGTGAAATTTGGAAATGTTTATATTTCCCAGGCAAAACTCTAAAATCAGTCATCCCAAATGCAACTCTGTGTATAGCTTGACATTTTTCTGTATTATTACATACAAAATTTTATGTTGATATTCACATAAGAAAAGCAACTATCTGGTTCTCCTGTATGATGAACATTGTGTAAAAATGTTCCATCATGAAATGTAGCATTTTTTACATTCCACATTAAAAAAAAAAAAAAATCTTGGTGATGATTTGGAATTTCTACCGTGAAAGGTAGAATCCTTATATTTCACACTTGGAAACCTGGGAATGACTAGCGGTCTCTGGATAATGGAATTTTCTATGTTCATGTGTGTTAATCTAAGTTCAATAATTCCTATATGAAATATGATATTCTCTCTGTACACATATGAAAATCCTAGTGCAGAATATCATGAAATATGGTTTTCTCTGCATATGACAAATGGAAATGTAATCACAGATTTTCTTAGGTGAAATTGGGAATCATCTGCATTTCATATTGAAAATAGAGTCTCATAATTTCCATAATGAAGTATGGAATACTCTGTATTTCACATATGAACATCCGCTCAAGGATATTCCGACATGTGATGTGTATTTTTCTATATTTCATATATCAAACCTGGGCAATAATTTTCTACCGAGAAATATGGATTTTTCATTATTACACATGTGAAAATATAACTATCTGGAATACACTACATTTCTTTTTTATTTATTTTTATTTTATTTATTTATTTATTTTACGTTATATTATTGTATTGGTTTTGCCATACTTTGACTTGAATCTGCCCCTGGTATGCATGTGTTCCCCGTCTTGAACTCTCCTCCCACATCCCTCCCCATCTCATTTCTCTGGTTCATCTCAGTGCACCAGCCCCGAGCATCCTGTTCCATGCATCGAACCTGGCCTGGCGATTCGTTTCACATATGATAATATACATGTTTCAGTGTCATTCTCCCAAATCATCCCACCCTCGCCCTCTCCCACAGAGTCCAAAAGACTGTTCTAAACATCTGTGTCTCTTTTGCTGTCTCCTATACAGGGTTACCACTATAATCTTTCTGAATGCCATATATATGTATTAGTATACTGTAATGATGTTTTTCATTCTGGCTTACTTCACTCTTTATAATAGGATCCAGTTTCATCCACCTCATTAGAACTCATTCAAATGCATTCTTTTTAATGTCTGAGTAATACTTCATAGTGCATATGTACCACAGCTTTCTTATCCATTTATCTGCAGATGGACATCCAGGTTGCCTCCATGTCCTGACTTTTATACACAGTGTTGCGATCAACATTGGAGTTCAGTTCAGTTCAGTTCAGTTCAGTTCAGTTGCTCAGTCGTGTCCGACTCTCCGCGACCCCATGGATCACAGCACGCCAGGCCTCCCTATCCATCACCAACTCCCGGAGTACACTCAAACTCATGTCCACAGAGTCGGTGATGCCATCCAGCCATCTCATTCTCGGTCGTTCCCTTCTCCTCCCGCCCCCAACCTTTCCGAGCATCAGAGTCTTTTCCAGTGAGTCAACTCGTCGCATGAGGTGGCCAAAGTATTGCAGTTTCAGCTTCAGCATCAGTCCCTCCAATGAACATCCAGGATTGATTTCCTCTAGAATGGACTGGTTGGATCTCCTTTCAGTATAAGGGACTCTCAAGAGTCTTCTCCAACACCACAGCTCAAAAGCATCGATTCTTCGGCGATCAGCTTTCTTCACAGTCCAACTCTCACATCCATACATGGCAACGGGAAAAACCATTGCCTTGACTAGACGGACCTTGGTTGGCAAAGTAATGTCTCTGCTTTTTAAAATACTATCAAGGATGGTCATAACTTTCCTTCCAAGGAGCAAGCGTCTTTTAATTTCATGGCTGCAATCAGCATCTGCAGTGATTTTGGAGCCCAAAAACAATAAAGTCTGACACTATTTCCACTGTTTTTCCATCTATTTCCCATGAAGTGATGGGACCAGATGCCATGATCTTTGTTTTCTGAATGTTGAGCTTCAAGCCAACCTTTTCACTCTCCTCTTTCACTTTCATCAAGAGGCTTTTGAGTTCCTCTTCACTTTCTGCCATAAGGGTAGTGTCTTCTGCATATCTGAGGTTATTGATATTTCTCCCAGCAATCTTGATTCCAGCTTGTGCTTCTTCCAGCCCAGCGTTCCTCATTATGTACTCTGCATATAAGTTAAGTAAACAAGGTGACAATATACAGTCTTGATGTACACCTTTTCCTATTTGGAACCAGTCTGGAAAACTCAGCAGTGGCCACAGGACAGGAAGAGGTCAGTCTTCATTCCAATCCCAACGAAAGGCAATGCCAAAGAATGCTCAAACTACCGCATAATTGCACTCATCTCACACGCTAGTAAAGTCATGCTCAAAATTCTCCAAGCCAGGCTTCAGCAGTATGTAAACCGTGAACTCCCAGATGTTCAAGCAGGTTTTAGAAAAGGCAGAGGCACCAAAGATCAAATTGCCAACATCCGCTGGATCATGAAGAAAGCAAGAGAGTTCCAGAAAAACATCTATTTCTGCTTCATTGACTATGCCAAAGCCTTTGACTGTGTGGATCACAATAAACTGTGGAACATTCTGAAGGAGATGGGAATCCCAGCCCACCTGACCTGCCTCTTGAGAAACCTGTATGCAGGTCAGGAAGCAACAGTTAGAACTGGACATGGAACAACATTGGAGTACATGTGTATATTTCAATTCTGGTTTCCTCGGTGTGAATGCCCAGGAGTGCAATTGTTGGGTCGTATGGAAGTTCTATTTCCAGTTTTTTAAGTAATCTCCACATTGTTCTCCATAGTGGTTGCACTAGTTTGCATTCCCACCAACAGTGTAAGAGGGTTGCCTTTTCTCCACACCCTCTGCAGCATTTTTTGCTTGTAGACCCTTGGATAGCAGCCATTCTGACTGGAGTGAAATGGTACCTCACTGTGGTTTTGATTTGCATTTCTCTGATTATGAGTGATGTTCAGCATTTTTTCATATGTTTGTTATCCATCTGTATGTCTTATTTGGAGAATTGTCTCTTTAGTTCTTTGGCTCATGTTTTGATTAGGCCATTTATTTTTCTGGAATTGAGCTCAGGAGTTGTTTGCATATGTTTCAGATTAATTGTCAGTTGCTTCATTTGCTATTATTTTCTCCCATTCTGAAGGTGTCTTTTCACCTTGCTTATAGTTTCCTTTGCTGTGCAGAAGCTACTAATTTTCATTAGGTCCTATTTGTTTATTTTTGGTTTTATTTCCAATATTCTGGGAGGTGGGTCATGGAGGATCCTGATGTGATTTATGTCGTAGTGTGTTTTGCCTATGTTCTCCTCTAGGAGTTTTATAGTTTCTGGTCTTACATTTAGATATTTAATCCATTTTGAGTTTATTTTTGTGTATGGTGTTAGGGAGTGGTCTAGTTTCATTCTTTTACAAGTGATTGACCAGTTTTCCCAGTACCACTTGTTAAGTAGATTATCTTTTCTCCATTGAATATTCTTGCCTCCTTTGTCAAAGATAAGGTGTTCCTAGGTGCATAGATTTATCTTTGGGCTTTCTATTTTGTTCCATTGATCTATATTTCTGTCTTTATGCCAGTACCATACTGTCTTGATGACTGTGGCTTTGTAGGAGAGCCTGAAGTCCGGGAGGTTGATTACCCGAGTTCCATTCTTCTTTCTCAAGATTGCTTTGGCTATTCGATGTTTTTTGTATTTCCATACAAATAGTGAAATTATTTGTTCTAGCTCTGTGAAAAATACTGTTGGTAGCTTGATAGGGATTACATTGAACTTATAAATTACTTTGGGTAATATATTCATTTTCACAATATTTATTCTTCCAATCCATGAACAGGGTATATTTCTCCATCTATTAGTGTCCTCTCTGATTTCTATCACCAGGGTTTTTTAGTTTTCTATATATAGGGTTTTTTTGTTTCTTTCCATTCCGTTCCGTTCAGTCGCTCAGTCGTGTCCGACTCTTTGCGACCCCGTGGACTGTAGCCTACCAGGCTTCTCTGTCCGTGGGATTCTCCAGGCAAGAATACTGGAGTGGGTTACCATTTCCTTTAGGTAGATATATTCCTAAGTATTTTATTTTTTCTGTTCCAGTGGTGAATGGAATTATTTCCTTATTTTCTCTATTTTCTCATTATTAGTGTATAGAAATGCAAGAGATTTCTGTGTGTTGATTTTATATCCTGCAAATTTACTGTATTCTTTGATTAGCTGTAGTAATTTTCTGGTAGATTCTTAAGGGTTTTCTGTGTAGAGGATCAGGTCATCTTCAAACACTGAGTTTTACGTCTTCGGGATTTGATCATAAATGGATGCAGAATTTTGTCAAAGGCTTTCTCTGCATCTATTGAGATAATTATATGGTTTTTATTTTTCATTTTTTTAGTGTGGTGTATTACATTGTTTGACTTGCGGATATTGAAGAATCTTTGCATTTCAAATATGCAAAGTTTCATGTGTTGTCAGGAAACATTCATTCAGATTTTCATACATGATGTACCAAGAATTCTGTATATGAAGATGAAAATCTGCACTAGGTATTTCATATGTAAAATATACACAATTACACATTTGATGTAGAAAATTCTGCACCCAGTGCAATTTCGCCTCCATTTGAGATTAGATTTAGTTTCACTCTGCTGTATCTTGCTTAGCTCATTTCGTTTCTCCTGAAAATCCTCACCAAGAATTCACTTGAAAAACAAGTATGGACCATGATTTAAGGGACCTTGATGAAAAGTTACCACTGGGAATGCCAAATAACATTCACCAAGAAAAAGAAAGTGAGAAAGATTCATATTCTATCCTCAATTTCTCGTGAAGAGAAATGCCATTATTTGCTATTTCTTTTTACTTTTCTTTATATATTCTTACCCATATTAAAAATGGAAAAATATGCTTTTCAGATAAGCTAATGATTTTTATTTAACCTGATTGTGGGATAGACAACAAAAGTTGGTGACTTTAACTTGCAATCAAGATACTCTTTTCTGTTTGGGTGAATTCTTTCTGCAAATTCAGAATTTATAAGCTGAAAAATTATATTGAATAGTTCCAGTATTCTTGCTGCCCTGGAGAAGGAAATGGCAATCAACTCCAATATCTTTGCCTGGAAATGTCCATGGGCAGACGAGTTTGTTGGGCTGCAGTCCATGAGTTTGCAGAGTTGGGCATGATTCAGTGACTAAGATGCACATCAATTCAAGTTGTATTATTAAAATACAATCCTTTACACCTGAATAGAGGCGAGTAGAATTACAGCAAAAATAGATGCGGGTTGTCATAATTTATTCCTTTTGGAGAGGACAGTCTATTAAAGCTCATCGAAAAGGTCAATCTAAAGTTAAAATCACAAAATGCTTTGTAAAGTGAAAAAGAACTTTCTGAGGAATTTAAAATAAGATCTCACAGATATTAATTAAAAAGAAAAATCAAGAAAAAGAGAAGAACAGTGTTTGCACAGACACTGAGAATGAGAAAAACAGAACACAGACTGAAACTTCAGTGTGACTGAAGAAATGGGACAAACGAATAATGTGAAGACTGAGACAAAGTTAGGATACAGAATCCTGAAAGGGTATTTATTCTCAAGAACTTGCTTTCTAGCGCATGACTTAGTTAGTGAGTGACAATTTTCTCTGGCTATAGCAAGATAGAGAGTTTCTGAGGAACATAAATGGATGCTGGAGAATGGTTAGGAGACCACTGGATCATGTGTAGTTGAGAAATCACTTAAATTTTGGACCATTTGGGGGACAATAATGACAGCAAATATGGCTGAATCTTTGCATGGTATGTGGTGAAATTAGTGCAACTGAGATATAGATAGGGTACGGTGGGAGAGAAAATGAAGTAGTCATGAATAACTACTACTGTCAATAACAGGGAAGAATGTTTTGATATTGTTGTCCAGTCAGTTATTCATGCCCCTCCCTTTGTCACCCCATGGAATGTGTCCCATCAGTCTTACATTCCCTATCTCCCAGAATTTGTTCAGATTCATGTCCATAGAGTTGGTGATGCTATCTAACCCTCTCATCTTCTGATTCCCACTTCTCTTTTTACTTCAAATTTTCCCAGTTTCAGAGCATTCTCTAATGAGACAACTCTTTGCATCAGGTGGCCAGAGGAGAAAAGAACACTGAAAGATAACAAAACTTTCCAAATAGAACTCTTGAACACATCTAAAATATAGATGCAGAAAGCACATTTGACACAATTAAACACTTATTTATGTAAAAGGCTGAACAAGAAGTGGGAACAGAGATGATCATCTTCAAATTAATAAAGGCCATGTATGGATAAACCCAACACTAAAATGCTTCTCCTAGGTGAAAACTGAAAGCATGTTGCCTAAGGTCATGAAAAAGACAAAGTTTGCCACTCTCACCACTGTTATTCAGCATAATCTTGGGACTCCTAGCTACAGCAATCAGTGAAGAAGAAGAAGAAAAAAAGATTACCAGCAAACTGAAAAAGAAGAGGTAAAGCAGTCACTTTTTTTTTTACATTAGTTATTGTGTCAGAGAATCCTAAGATGGCAACAGAAAATTAATAACAATGATTTTACGGAAGTTGTTGGATAAAAAATAAACAGGAAGAAATCTCCTTCATTCCTATAAATAACAAAAGAAAACCAAAAACAAAAAATTAAGGAAATAATCTGATTCACCATTGTAAGAGAAAAAATAAAATACTTGGGAATACCCTGCCTAAACAGAAAAAGGAGTATTGTGCCGGAAAGAATAAGGTATGGATGAGCCAAATAAAAGATGTCACATACTTTGGAGAGGATGCAGAGAAAAGGGAGCCCTCTTACACTGTTGCTGGGAATGCAAACTAGTACAGTCACTATGGAGAACAGGGTGGAGAATCCTTTAAAAAACTGGAAAAATAGTGCTGCCATACGACAGAGCAATCCCATTGCTGGGGATACACCGAGGAAACCAGAATTGAGAAAGAGATGTCTACTCCAATGTTCATTGCAGCACTACTTACAACCGCCAGGACTTGGAAGCAACCGAGATAGCCATTGGTAGATGAATGGATAAGAAAGCTTTGGTACATATGCACAATGGAATATTACTCAGCTATTAAAAAGAATGCATTTGAACCAGTTCTAATGAGGTGGATGAAACTGGAGCCTATTATGCAGAGTAAACTAAGTCAGAGAGAAAAACACCAATACAGAATATTAACACATATGGAATTTAGAAAATTGGTAACAATAGCCCTGCATTTGAGACTGCACAAGATTCAGTTCAGTTCCATTCAGTTCAGTTGCTCAGGCGTGTCCGACTCTCCGCCATCCCATGAATCACAGTACCCCAGGCCTCCCTATCCATCACCAACTCCCGGAGTTCACTCAAACTCATGTCCACAGAGTCGGTGATGCCATCCAGCCATCTCTTTCTCTGTCGTCCCCTTCTCCTCCCGCCCCCAACCTTTCCTAGCATCAGAGTCTTTTCCAGTGAGTCAACTCGTCGCATGAGGTGGCCAAAGTATTGCAGTTTCAGCTTTAGCATCACACAGATGTAAAAAACAGGCTTTTGGGCTCGGTGGGAGCAGGCGAGGGTGGGATGATTTGAGAGAATAGCATTGAAATGTGTATTTACCATACATGAAATAGATCACCAGTCCAGGTTTGATGCATGAGACAGGGTGCTCAGGTCTGGTGTACTGAAATGACCCTGAGGGATGGGATGGAGAGGGAAGTTGGAGGGGGTTCAGGATGGGAAACACATGTACACCCATGGTTGATTCATGTCAATGTATGGCTAAAACACTACAATATTTTAAGGTAATCAGCCTCCAAATAAAATAGGTAAATTAATATTTTTAAAAAGGGGACAGAAATGGAATGAGAGCTATACTGTACTTTGGATTGTAAAAATCAATATGTGAAAATGAGCACAATACAAAAGGAGTTTAAAAATTCAGTGTCATCCCTAATAAATTACCAATGACATTTTTCACAGAATAGAACCAAAAAAAAAAAATCTTTACAACTTGATGGAAACACAAAGATTTTGAATAACCATGCAAACTTGAGAAAGAAAAACTGAGTTTCAGGCTCCTCACTTCAGTCTATACAAAAAAACATATAGTTTTGAACATAGCGTGCAATTAGCACAATATTGGGATAGAAGCCAATGGAAAATATAGAAAACCCTAAACTAATCTCTTGCCCAAATGATCACCTAATCTTTGACAAAGAAGGCAACAATATGCAATGGAAAGAAGATAATATATTTGACAAGGTAAGCTGGAAAATCCGGACAGCTTAAAGTATTAGAATACAGTTAGAAAACGACCTGGTTATTATTCTGTGGCTGAGTCGTGTCTGACTTTTTGGGATGCCATGAACTGCAGCATGACAGTCCTTCCTGTCCCTCACCACCTCTTGGAGTTTTCCCGAGTTCATACCCATTGCATAGGTGAGGCCATCCAATCATCTCATCCCTGTTTTCCCCTTCTCCTGCTGCTTTCAATCTTTTCCAGAATCAGGATATATTCCAATGAGTTAGCTGTTGCCATCTCCTGCTATACGTCATTCAATTTAAATTTTTCATGCATCTAACATTCTAGGTTACCTTGCAATACTGTTCTTTACAGCCTTCTGTTTTAATTTCATTGTTAGACATATAAAATGAGGTTTATTTCCACTTTATGGCAACCACTTACTGCTTTCTGTAAAAGTTAGTTATTAACCTCTGCTCCTCCCAAATAGCATATTAGGCACGTACCCAAAAAATATGTCCTTTTCATAATAGGGGACTGGAATGCACAAGTAGGAAGTCAAGCAACACCTAGAGTAACAGCAAATTTGGCCTTGGAGCACGAAATGAAGCAGGGCAAAGTCTAATAGAGTATTGCCAAGAGAACGCACTGGTCATCTCAAACACCCTCTTCCAACAACTCAAGAGAAGACTATACACATGGACATCACCAGATGTTCAACACCGAAATCAGATTGATTATATTCTTTGCAGCGAAAGATGGAGAAGCTCTATAAAGTTAGCAAAAACAAAACCAGGAGCTGACTGTGACTCAGATTATGAACTCCTTTAAGTCTGAACTGACAAATTCAGACTTAAATTGAAGAAAGTAGGGCACACCACTAGACTATTCAGATAGGACCTAAATCAAGTCCCTTATAATTATACAGACAAAGTGAGAAATAGATTTAAGGGACTAGATCTGATTGATAGAGAGCATGAGGAACTATGGACGGAGGTTTGTGACACTGTACAGGAGACAGGGATCAAGATCATCCCCATGAAAAAGAAATGTAAAATAGCAAAATGGCTGTCGGAGGAGGGCTTACAAATAGCTGTGAAAAGAAGAGAAGCGAAAAGCAAAGGAGAAAAGGAAAGATATGAGCATCTGAATGCAGAGTTCCAAAGAATAGCAAGGAAAGATATGAAAGCCTTCCTCAGTGATCAATGCAAAGAAGAGGAAGAGGAAAACAACAGAATAGGAAAAGCAAGAGACCTTTTCAAGAAAATTAGAGATATCAAGGGAACGTTTCATGCAAAAATGTGCTTGATAAAGGACAGAAATGGTATGGACCTAAGAGAAGCAGAAGATATTAAGAGGAGGTGGCAAGAATACACAGAAGAACTGTAAAAAAAGATCTTCACAATGAAGATAAACACGATTGCGTGATCACTCACCTGGAGCAAGACATCTTACAATGTGAAGTCAAGCGGGCCTTAGAGAGCATCACTACCAACAAAGCTAGTGGAGGTGATGGAATTCCATTTGAGTTATTTCAAATCCTGAAAGATGATGCTGTGAAAGTGCTGCACTCAATATTCCAGCAAATTTAGAAAATTCAGCTGTGGACACAGGACTGGAAAAGGTCAGTTTTCATTCCAATCTCAAAGAAAGAGAATGCCAAAGAATGCTGAAACCACTGCACAATTGCACTCATCTCACACGTTAGTAAAGTCATTCTCAAAATTCTCCAAGTCAGTCTTCAGTAATATGTGAACTGTGAACTTCCAGATGTTCAAGCAGGTTTTAGAAAAGGCAGAGAAACCAGAGATCAAATTGCAAACTTCCGCTGGATCATGGAGAACGAAAGAAAGTTCCAGAAAAAAATCTATTTCTGCTTCATTGACTATGCCAAAGCCTTTGACTGTGTGAATCACAATAAACTGTGTAACATTCTGAAAGAGATTGTTATATCAGACCACCTGATCTGCCTCTTGAGAAACCTGTATGCAGGTCAAGAAGCAACAGTTAGAACTGGACATGGAAAAACAGACTGGTTCCAAATAGGAAAAAGGCGTACATCAATGTTGTATATTGTCACCCTGCTTATTTAACTTATATGCAGAGTACATCATGAGGAACGCTGTGCTGGAATCAAGATTGCCAGGCAAAATATCAATAACCTCAGATATGCAGATACCACCCTTATGCCAGAAAGTGAAGAGGAATCAAAAGCCTCTTGATGAAAGTGAAATGAGAGTGAAACATTTGGCTTGAAGCTCAACATTCAGAAAACGAAAATCATGGCATCTGGTCCCATCACTTCAAGGGAAGCAGATGGGGAAACAGTGCAAACGATGTCAGACTTTATTTTTTGTTTTCCAAAATCACTGCAGATGCTGATTGCATCCAGGAAATTAAAAGACACTTACTCTTTGGAAGGACAGTTATGACCAACCTCAATAGCATATTAAAAAGCAGAGACATTAGTTTGCTAACAAAGGTCCGTCTAGTCAAGGCTATGGTTTATCCCGTGGTCATGTATGGATGTGAGAGTTGGACTCTGAAGAAAGCTGATCACGGAAGAATTGATGCTTTTGAACAGTGGTGCTGGAGAAGACTCTTGAGAGTTACTTGGACTGCAAGGAGATACAACCAGTCCATTCTAAAGGAGATCAATCCTGGGTGTTCATTGGAAGGACTGATGCTAAAGCTGAAACTCCAATATTTTGGCCACCTCATGCGAAGAGTTGACTCACTGGAAAAGACTCTGACGCTGGGAGGGATTGGGGGGTGGGAGGAGAAGTGGACGACAAAGAATGAGATGGCTGGATGGCATCACCGACTCAATGGACATGAGTTTGAGTGAAGTCTTGGAGTTGGTGATGGACAGGGAGGGCAGGCGTGCTGTGATTCATGGGGTCGCAAAGAGTCGGACACAACTGGGTAAATCAACTGAACTGAACCATCCTGCCTGATAGACTAATTTTTTGGTGTCACACATTGTTGTTTTTATGCAGTTCATAGAGGTTCCGTAGCAAGTATAATGGGGTGATTTGCATTCCCTTCTCCAGTGGATCACATTTAGTCTCTCCTTAGCACCATAAGATAGGACAAATTCCAGATAGTTTAAAGATCTACATATAAGGCCAGAAACTGTAAATCAATAATATTTGAGGAAAGCATAGGTAAAATACATTGTGACATGAAATGCAGCAACATTTTTTTTTTTTTGACCTACCTCCTTGGGTAACGAAAATAAAACCAAAAATATATAAAGAGATACAACTAAAATTAGACATTTTGCACAGGAAACAAATAAGCAAGACAGAAATGAAGTCTCATTATGGGAAAAACATTTTCAACTGAAGATAATGACAACAGAAGAGTCTCCAACATATGGGAGCAGCTCATGTGGCTTAATAACAGCAAAATGAACAACCCAATTGGAACAAATGAACAGATGATGAAATAGACATTTCTGCTAAAAGACATAAAGATGTCCAATAACATTTGTAAAGATCAGCATCACTAACTGTGAGAGAAAGGGAAATAAAGTCTTCGATGGTTGTATCAACACAAATTTGTCTGAATAACCATTATCAAAGAAAAAAATCCACACAAAAAATGCTGGAGAGGGTGCTGAGTAAGCAGAACAATCCTGTACTGTTGTTAGGAAAGCACATTGAAAGATAAAAATGGAGAAGAATATAGGGGATCTTTTAAAAACAAGAATGAAGCTATCATATGATCAAGAAATTCCAATAATTGTCATTAATTTTCATGAGGAAAATCATAATTCCAAATGATGCACAACTTCAATATTGGTGGCAGCAATATTTGCAGTATCAGGACATGGAAGCAACAGAAATATCCATTCATCTAGAGAGGAATGGATAAAATGAGTTGGTACATACATCCCCGAGTCTAAAGATGGAATGAAATCAGGTAAATTGTATAGATATAGAAGGGCAGAGACAGTGTCAGATACAATGAAGCTAAGTCAAAACAGGAAAATAAATATCACATATTAACACAAATATGTGGGATCTAGGTAAAACCGTAATAGATGATTCTTTATGAGAAGCATATAGGAACACGGTAATGGAGAAGAAATATACGGTTATCAAGGATGAAATGCCTGGTGGTGGTAGGAATTAGGAGATTACAACAGACACAGATATACTTCTGATCTATACGTGGAGCACAGTTTAGTAGTGTTCAGTCGCTCAGTCATGTCTGACTCCTTGCGACCCCATGAATCACAACACGCCAGGTCTCCCTGTCCATCATCAACACCCGGAGTTCACTCAAACTCATGTCCATCGAGTCGGTGATGCCATCCAGCCATCTCATTCTCTATCTTTCCTGTCTCCTCCCACCCTCAATTCCTCCCAGCATCAGAGTATTTTCCAGTGAGTCAACTCGTCGCATGAGGTGGCCAAAGTATGGGAGTTTCAGCTTTAGCATCAGTCCTTCCAATGACCACCAAGGATTGATCTCCTTTAGAATGGACTGGTAGGATCTCCTTGCAATACCAGGGACTCTCAAGAGTCTTCCCTAGCGCCACGGTCTTTTCAAATGAGTCAGCTTTTCACATCTGATGGCCAAAGTACTACAGTTTCAGTCCTTAAAATGCACAACCAGGACAGATCTCCTTTAGAATGAACTGGTTGAATTTCCTGGAAGTCCAAGGGACTCTCAATAATCTCCAACACCACAATTCAAAAGCATCAATTTTTCTGCACTCAGGTTTCTTTATTGTCCAACTCTCAGATCCATGCATGACTACTGGAAAAAACATAGCCTTAACTAGGCATACCATGGTTGGCAAAGTAATTCTCTGCTTTTTAAAATCCTGTCTAGATTGGTTATAACTTTCCTTCGAAGAAGTAACCGTCTTTTAATTTCATGGCTGCAATCACCTGCAGTGATTTTGGAACCTAGAAAACTAAAGTCAGCTTCTGTTTCCACTGTTTCCCCATCTATTTGCCATGAAGTGATGGGACCAGTTTCTGAATGTTGTGCTTTAAGCCAACTCTCCTCTTTCACGTTCATTAAGAGGTTATTAATTCTTCTTCACTTTCTGCCATAAGGGTGGTATCATCGGCATATCTGAGGTTATTGATATTTCTCCCTGCAATCTTGATTCCATCTTGTGTTTCCTACAGCCCAGTGTTTCTTATGATGTAGTTTACATATAAGTTAAATAGGCAGGGTGACAATATACAGCTTTGATTTACTTCTTTTCCTATTTGCAACCAATCTGTTGTTCCATGTCCAGTTCTATATATTGCTTCCTGACCTTCAGACAAGTTTGTCCATATGCAGGTCAGGTGGTCTGGTATTCCCATATTTTAAAGAATTTTCCACGTTTCATTGTGATCCACAATTCAAAGGCTTTGGCATAGTCAATAAAGCAGAAAAAGATGATTTCCTGGAATTCTCTTGCTCTTCCAAAAACCGAGTGGATGTTGGCCATTTGATCTCTAGTTCCTCTGCCTTTTCTAATTCCACCTTGAACATCTGGAAGTTCACAGTTCCCATGTTTCTGATGCCTGGCTGTAGTGTGTTAGATGAGTGCAATTTTGTTGTAGTTCAGCATTTTTTTGGATTGCCTTTCTTTGAGATTGGAGTGAAATCTGACCTTTTCCAGCCCTGTGTCCACTGCTGAGTTTTGAAAGCTTGCCGGCATATTGCGTGCATCAATTTCACAGCATCATTTTTCAGGATTTGAAATAGTTCAAATGGAATTCCATCATCTCCAGTATCTTTGTTTTAATGATGCTTCGTAAGGCCCACTTGACTTCACTTTCCAGGATATCTGGCTTTAGGTGAGTAATAGCACCATCGTGATTATCTGGGTCATGAAGTGTTTATTTATTTATTTATTTATTTTACAGTCTTTCTGTGTATTCTTGCAACCTCTTCTTAATATCTTCTGCTTCTGTTAGGGCCCTACCATTTCTGTCTTTTCTTGATACCATCTTTGCATAAAATATTACCTAGTTATCTCTAGTTTTATGAAGGGATCTCTAGTCTTTCCTATTCTATTGTTTTCTACTATTTCTTTTCACTGATCACTGTGGAAGTATTTTCTCTCCTTGTTTTTATTTGGAAGTCTGCATTCAAAAGGGTCTATCTTTCCTTTTTCCATTTGCTTTTTGCTTCCTGTCTTTTCACAGCCAGTTGTAAGGCCTACATATAGAGCCATTTTGCTTTTTTTTTTTTTTTTTTTTTATTTCCTTTTCTTGTAAATGGTCTTGAATTCTGTCTCGAATACACTGTCATAAAACTCTGTCCATAGATCATCGGACAATATTTGTGTCAGATCTAGTCCCTTAAACCTGTTTCTCACTGCCACTGTATAGTCATAAGGGATTTGATTTAGGTCATACCAGAATGTTCTTGTGGTTTTCTCCACTTTCTTCTATTTCAGACTGAAATTGGCAATAAGGAGTTCATGATATGAGCAAAGTCAGCTCCCAGTCTTGTTTCTCTGACTGTATAGTACTTCTGCATCTTTGGCTGCAAGTAATACAAAAGCTTCTTGATGAAAGTGAAAGAGGAGAGTGAAAAGGTTGTCTTGAAGCTCAACATTCAGAAAACAAAGATCATGGCATCTGGTCCCATCACTTCATGGGAAATAGGAAAACAGTGGAAACAGTGTCAGAATTTATTTTTTTATGCTCCAAAATCACTGAGGATGCTGATTGCAGCAAGGAAACTAAAAGACACTTAATCCTTGGAAGGAAAGTTAGATATCAAACTAGATAGCACTTTAAAAAGCTGAGACATTACTTTGCCAACCAAAGTCTGTCTAGTAAAGGCTATGGTTTTTCCAGTGGTCATGTATGGATGTGGGAGTTGGACTGTGAAGAAAGCTGATCGCCGAAAAATTGATGTTTTTGAAATGTGGTGCTGGAGAAGACTCTTGAGAGTCCCTTGTATTGCAAGGAGATCCAACCAGTCCATTCTAAAGGAGATCAATCCTGGGTGCTCATTTGAAGGACTGATGCTAAAGCTGAAACTGCAATACTTTGGCCACCTCATGCGACCCATTGACTCACTGGAAAAGACTCTGACGCTGGGAAGGATTGGGGGCGGGAGGAGACAGGGACGACAAAGAATGAGATGGCTGGATGGCATCACCGACACGGTGGACATGAGTTTGTTTGAACTTCGGGAGTTGGTGATGGACAGTGAGGCTTGGCATGCTGTGGTTCATGTGGTCGCAAAGAGTCAGACACGACTGTGAGACTGAACTGAACTCAACTGAATACAAGCAATCTGATTTCGACGTCAACCAACTGGTGATGTCAAGTATACAACTATACAAAACAATTCTACAACTTGATAAAACCGCCATATCACCTCACCCATCAAGTATCCAGTTTAGAAAGTCCTGGCTGACCTAGATAAGGAATATTTTGAAGGACCATACTCCTTTCTCCCCTCACTTTAATTCTTGTTATTATGTTAATTTTCCTTTTTATTCTTTGAATTCAGCGACAGAATGGAAAACATCATAACCTGTGGTACTCCACATCAGGACAAAGAAAATGCAGAACTCCAGGGCCATGTTATTTCTTTTCTGTCAAGATTGCTTATGCTTATAGATGTGTTGTGATATTCTCTAGGATCTGAGAGTAAGAGTTTGGTTTTGAAGTGTTTGTTACTGTTTGATAATAAGGTATGTCTCAAAATTATAATAAAAATGACAAGGAATGCCCCACTGCCTCTGTTGCGGAAATGTTGTGAAAACTTAAAGCAAGAAGTAGAGGAAAAGATAAAGCCTCAGGATTGAAGCCAATAGTACCTCAGTAAATGGGCTAGGAATGATCCAAAACAATGGATAATCAAGAAGACTGCATGGTTGTCCTTGAAATAAGCCCAGGAGGATATCCTTTACATGAAATTGGCCAAGTACTTAGTTTCCTCAGGTGGTAATAATGACAAAGAAGCGAGCATGCTGCTGGAAGACTATTGTCACTACTATGTGTGACACTAGGGCAATAACAAGTCAATGTGTTCCACGGAGTAGCAATCTGAGAGCCTTATCGTTTAATGAGTTGGATAGTTATAATGATCTAAAAAAAATAAAAAATTGGGGGTGGGAGAAGACGGGGACCATAGAGAATGAGATGGCTGGATGTCATCACCGAATCGATGGACATGAGTTTGAGTGAACTCCAGGAGTTGGTGATGGACAGGGAGTCCTGGCGTGCTGTGATTCATGGGGTCTCAAAGAGTCGGACATGACTGAGCGACTGAAATGAACTGAACTGAACTGAAATGGCCTATTAGTGTGTGTGTGTATGTGTATGTGTGAGTGTGTGTGTGTGATGTCTCTCCAAACTTCAAGGCAAAGGATTTTTAAGGAGGGTGGATTGGGTCCCAAGGCTAACATTACTGCCTAAGGAAAGGCTGTCAGTTCTGTTTAGTTCAGTTCAGTTTGTCAGTGGTCTGACTTTTTGTGACACCATGAACTGCAGCACACCAGGCCTCCGTGTCCATCAGGTTACTCAAACTCATGTCCATTGAGTCGGTGAAGCCATCCAACAACTTCATCCTGTGTACCCTTATCTCCTGCCTTAAGTCATTCTCAGTATCAAAGTCTTTTCAAATGAGTTAGCTCTTCACATCAGATGGTCAAAGTATTTGACTTTAGCTTCAGTATTCGTCCTTCAATGCACACTCAGGACTGATGTCCGTTAGGATGGACAGGTTGGATCTCTTTTAATCCAAGGGACTCCCAAGCATCCTCACCAACACCACAGTTCAAAAGCATCAATTCTTCTGCACTCAGCTTTCTTTATAGTCCAACTCTCACATCTATACATGACTACCAAAATAACCATAGCTTTGACTAGATGGACCTTTGTTGGCAAAGTATTATCTCTGCTTTTAAAGATGCTGTCTAGGTTAGTCATAACTTTCCTCCCAAGGAGTGTTTTTATTTCTTGGCTGTACATGTCTATAATACCCAGGACATGGAAGCAACCTAGATGCCCATCAGCAGATGAATGGATAAGAGACCTGTAGTACATATATACAATGGAGTATCACTCACCCATTAAAAAGAATTCCATTGAACAAATTCTAATGAGGTGGATGAAACTGGAGCCTATTATAGTCAGTCAGAATGAAAACAACTAATACAGTATAATGATGCATATTACAGAATTTAGAAAGATGGTACCAATGACCCTATATGCAAGACAGCAAAAGAGACACGGATGTATAGAACAGTCTTTTGGACTCTGGGAGAAGGTGAGGGTGGGCTGATTTGAGAGAATAACATTGAAACGTGTATATTTTCACATTTGGAAGAGATCAACAGTCCAGGTGTGATGCATGAGACAGGGTGCTTAGGCTTCCTGTACTGGGATGAACTTGAGGGGTCAATGGGAAAGGAGGTGAAGGGGTTTCAGCATTAGGAACACATGTACACCCATGGTTGATTCGTGAAAATAGAGGGCAAAAACCATATACATAATTAGCCTCCAGATAAAATTAAAATAAATAAATAAATATATTGATAGATTCATGGCTGCAGTCACCATCTGTAGTGAATTTAGAGCCCCCCAAAATAAAGTCATCTACTTTCTCCACTGTTTCCACATCTATTTGCATGAAGATATAGAATCGTATGCCATGATCTTAGTTTTCTGAATGTTTAACTTTAAGCCAGCGTTTTCACTCTTCTTTATCATTTTCATCAAGAGAATTTTAGATCTTATTCACTTTCTGCCATAAAGGTGCTGTCATCTGCATCTCTGAGGTTATCAATATTTCTCTCAGCAATCTTGATTCCAGCTAGTTCTTCATCCAGTCCAGCATTTCTCTTCATGTACTCTGTATATAAGTTAAATAATCACGGTGACAATACAGCGTTGACACGCCCCTTTTCCTACTTTGAACCAGTCTGTTGTTCCATGTCCAGTTCTAACAATTGGTTCCTGAACAGCATACAGATTTCTCAAAAGGCAAATAGGGGGCCTGGTATTTCCATCTCTTTAACAGTTGACCACAGTTTATTGTGATATACACAAAGGCTGTGGCAGAGTTAATAAAGCTGAAATATGATTATGTTTGTTTATCTTTCTGAAATCACTTTCTGTTTCAATGATCCAGAAGATGTTGACAATTTCATCTCTGGTTCCTCTGCCTTTTAATAAAACCAGCTTGAGCATCTGGAAGTTCACAGTTCATGTATTGTTGAAGTCTGGCTTGGAGATTTTTGAGCATTATTTTATTAGCTGGTGAGATGAATGCCATTGTGTGGTAATTTGAACATTCTTTGGCATTGCTTTTCTTTGGAATTGGAATTAAAACTGACATTTTCCAGTCCTATGGCCACTGCTGAATTTTCCAAATTTGCTTTTACATTGAGTGCAACACTTTCACAGCATCATCTTTTAAGATTTGGAACAGCTCAAGTGAAATTCCATCATACCCATTAGCTTGGTACCTAATGAGACTTCCTAAGGGACACTTGAATTCACATTCTAGGATATCAGTGTCTAGGTGAGTGATCACACCATCATGATTATCTGAATCGTGAAGATCCCTTTGGGACAGATTTTCCTCAGTGTTCTTGCCACCTCGTCTTAATATCGCTGTCATGGTATAAGCTGTAAATATGAGGAAATATATATTCTCATGTAAGGAAAATAGAGATTTCTACTGGTAAAAACAAAGTCCATGAGTAGTGCCAAGACTTAAACAGGACAAGTGAAATACCATTGTGTTAGGAATACAATGTCTCCATGCAAAGAAAAAGGCAATAGAGGCATTCTGTGTGTTTCTCCTTTTTATCCAGACTTCAAGGCCCTAACCAGCCCACACCAGGTACGATTTCTCTGTACACCCCTCCTACAAAGTCAAGTGGTAGAGATGCCCAGGCAGACTAGAATTCTTTGTTGATAAAATTGAAATAGTACATTTAGGAGAAGCCTAAACTCATGTTTTGGACAAACTGCAGGAGATAGTATGGGAAAGGGAAATGTAGCATGCTGTAGTACCTAGGGTGGCAAACGGTTATGACAAGGACATTACTTGGATGCTGAGACACAACAAATACCTGACAGTAAAAGCCTTTGAAAAATTCAGCCTGACGTGTTTTCCCCCATGCTTAGACCCTGGAGAGCCTTTAGGTTCCCATACCTAGGAAGAAAGGATAACTTACTTCAACCTTTTCTTGGGCTTCATGGAGTCATTTGGGGCCAATGAATTCAGAATGACATGTACCAGTGTCATTTGAAAGTAGCAGCACCATCACGATAAACAATACAATCTTCCTGGAGGTTTGTTGTATTCTACCTTGACTCTGGCATCTCTCTAGTAAAAGGCAGTACGACCCAATTGGCTAAGCGTGTTCATGGTAAGAAGCTCTTACTCCTTAAGAAGGTGACAAAAAGGAGTCTTGCAAATATATGCTCATTGACAGATTCCGAGGTTGTTTCTGATGATCACCCTTTTAGGATCACTTCATCTGCCCACTGCTCCCTTCTGTTGAGCCTTCCAACTCTAACGCCATAATCATTGACCTTTACACGATTCCTCTTCAAGAAACATAAACACATTCCTTACAAATTTATCCTCGTTTTCCTGCAATTAATAGATTTCAATGATTCTGATCAGTGAAAGCTCTTTACTTCTCAGAATACTCAACAGTGGTCTCTTTAACAAATATTCTTTGGCGATTTCAACCCAACGCAGCTAGATTACATGAGTATTATAAAAGCCTTCTCATAGAGACACTATTTAAAGTGCTACCAGCCAAGGAGTCTACAAAATGGGGAAAAAAGTTCCATGCCCTCCCCTGGCTGAAATCTTACGCACTGGGTCTTCATCCTCATATGCAAATTATTATCCTAGCCTCAAAATTCATGTTGGTTCTCTTTGGCAGTTCTCAATTTTACACTCTAAGATAGTGTTCTTTCTATTTTCTCCTACGAATCATTTCACTATCTACTTCCACCTGCTCACCAAATCATGGAATGACAGTACAATATAATTGCTTCATGATTCCATTTGATAAGGGAAATGCATAGAACAACTGGCCAAAAGCTTATCATTTTAGTGCAAGATCATTCTTTCGAAACCCTGAAAAACAATGAGGCATTATAATGGAACAACTTCTACAATTCTGCTCTCCCTTAATATAATACTTAGAAATGCTGGATAGAACAGCCAAATTATTGGGAAAATAGAAGCTGATGGACTAGGAGAAGGCCCAATCAGCACCATTAAAACTGCCTCTACATTTAGAGCCAATGATTGAAAAATAAGAAGACACGGCTAATTTTATAGCCGAAAGACACTATACAACCAATGCTGTATAAACATGTGCATAGAGTCAGGAAACAAGGGACGATAAGCAGTCAGGTCGGTACTTGAACCCCAAGAAAAGACACATATAAGGAGATGGATATGATGGGCTTGGAGAATCATCGCAGCATGACACATTCAGAGTGTATAATGGGTCCCAATGCCTGGGATCTGACATCAGGAAGATGAGTCCACTCAGCTGGTGAAAGCTTGGAATGAAGCTGGTTTGTAATGAACAGTAAGGCTCAAAGAAACTTGAATTCCACTAGTGAAGAACATGTACACATCTATTTGTTTCTGAAACAAGGCAGAAGAATTGGAGTCAATCTGCTCAGAATGATGGCCAGTTCCCAGGACCATCACTATGTGTATCTCATACCCCAAACAACACTCAACACATACTCTAGTTCTTCTTGCTCTATAGATGCTCCCATCTGGGGTTAATTTTCCATTCCTGGAGAAGGAAACAGTAACCCACCAGTATTCTTGCCTGGAGAATCCCATGGACGGAGAAGCCTGGTAGGCTACAGTCCACGGGGTCGCAGAGAGTCAGACACGACTGAGTGACGGAACGGAACGGAACGGAGACAGGGAAGAGAATGAACTCAGGATAAAGAGAATCAGTTCAGACTCAGCCCTCAAGAGTTCTGCTCCCAAAACCTGGGAGAAAAATCCCAACTTCAAGTCGTATTATTGGACACTGAGAAGAATAGCCCCATAATACCTGTCAATGGAACTACGCCCACTATCTCCAACCCCGTGTCCTACCTTTGTGAACACTGCCAGAACACACTGGGGTGTCACAGGACGCCCACTCTTGTCATGTCCAGCCCTCAAACCAAAGTCACAGGGCAAATGTATATTACACAGACTGGCCATATGTAAAGCCACCAGGCTTTACCATAAGAGTCATTGTTTCAATTCACCTTTTTCACAAGGAGAAAGGTAAATTGAGAAGTCTTGCTGTTTGATTCCAATGGAAAAAAAAGAGGAAGAAAAACAAAAAAAGGAATACATCACACATGAAATAGAGAAATCATTTAACAGATACAGTTTGAAGCCTGAGTAACAAGAATGCAAAATCAGATAGAGAAAAATGCAGATGGACAAAGTAAACATTTTAACAAGAAATGAGAAATAATACGGAAAAAAAGCGCTCATGAAGAATAAAATAATGAAATAGAAAACACATTAGATGGAAATAATAGAGAAAAAGTGACACAGAAGAATGTGTTTGTGCCCTGGAAGATTCTATAGTGAAAAGCACCGAAGCAGAATTGCAAATAGATGAGCAAATTTACAAATAAAGACCAGTTTAAATAATCTCTTTGACAATATAAAAATAGCAGCATTGCGATATTTGGGGTCTCAGAAAGGAAGAAATAGAAAGCAGTTTATATGATATAGATAAAATTATGGCTGATCAGTTCCAAAACCTGAAGAAAGAAAGAAACTTAGTAATCTAGGGAGATAAAGAACAGAGAGTTTCAGAAAGTTGCATGGAGACTGAAATGAAGACATATCAAAATTAAATGGAAAGTTGAAAAGAAAGTGAAATGGAAAAAGGGAAAAGAAAGTACACAAGAGAAATCCACAAGGTTATCTGCTGACTCACGATTTCTGAAGTGGGGTTGCAGTGGGCCTTCTTAGGATTGGCAATTGATGTTGGATTTGTTGGCTACTCATGGAAGACTTTGGGGCCTGACAAAGCCCATGCTGACCATGCTCGTATTGCCAGGAACGCAGGCTGACTGCAGAGCCTGAATTCAGGTCTTGCAGGTAGCAGCTGGCAGGCTGAGACTTGAGACTTGGAGACTTAATGTGTACAAGCCTTGCTCAAAGGAGCTGTGGTTACACCCTGAGAGTCCTTGGTGACTCTGATGGAGGCAAGGCACCTTTGTTGGAATCATCCTCCCCTGAGTCCTGCCACCACCAGACATCCTGTTGCTCAATCAGTTTGAAATCACCTGAGCTCTTCACTCCCAACCCTCATTCTAGGAAGCCCTGTCAGTTGGTAGGGGTTTCTCTCTGGTGTCCCACTGCATTTTTGTGTTGACTTTGGCATATTCTGTAAATTTGCATATTCACTGCTTAACCTTACTCCACCGCCACACAGGCAATCCTGGAAGTGGCTTCAGGCTAGTGGGAGATACTACTGAGCAGATGTTGGAGGAAATGGACAGGTATCTCAAAAGGCAAGCCATTGTGCCTGCTGATGCTATCTCCCACATTGCAGGACACAGCATCTTCAGCTCCTGAAATGTGAGTGTTCCCTGTTTACTTTTGTGTCCCTGTGTTTTGCATATGTGTGTAGATGTGTTACATGTGTTTGTGTCAACTGTATTTGTGCCTGCTTATCTGTGTTAGTATGTCCAGCCCACTAAAGACACATAGATGAAGACCAAGGATGTGAGATGTGAAGCAACAAGAAAAGGAGATGTCCACAGACTTGCGGAGAATGGTCAATGAATTTCTGTGGTACCAAAGTCCCAGAGAGGAATGAGGAAATGATGGTCATTGATAACTGGAAGATGGCTGCTCAAATCTGGAATTACCTAAGAGACATAAACATGCTCAACATCTCTGCACTGTCGTGGGGTGTGTTTCTACTTGGAAATGGGATTGGAGAGTTTGAAGAGTCACCCAGAGTAAATCAAGTATGGTGGGGCTTTGAATCCATTGCTTGTGGACCCATCAGTCTTTGAGACATGTACTGGCCTGTGGAAATGGAGGTCATGGTAGTAGGACCTACGATTTAGAAGAGGCCAAGTTTCTTTGAAAATGTGTAGAGTCTGGGAGAAGGAAGCCCAGATGGTGAACCAGCTGAAATGGAGAAACTTTCCACAAATGTAAGAAACATACAGGGGAACATCCTGGCTGGTGTGTTGCCTAGCATCAGCCAGGACACTCCCTCACATAGTGTGGTACACACTGGGACTTTGTGAGAGAAATGATCTCCTAAAATATTTGCGTAGTTAACATCGGAAGCTTGATTATGCCCCAATGGGCTGATTTTTCTTTCCTCTTGATGAACGAAGGTGCCAGAAATCAGTTTTACACTGTCTACATTACTTACCTACCGTTCATGTATAAAATATGAAATATATATTATTTTCTTTGATTTAATTAATTTGTTTTAATCTTTAATTTAATGATTTAATTAATCTGTTTTAATCTTTACAATTTTGTAGGGTTTTTCTGACTTACATTGATATGAATCAGCCCGCGGTGTATATATCCCACAACACATGAATCCATTTCCACCTCAATCCTCACCCATTGTTCTGCACAATTTAAGAAAAGCAGTGTTGAATGTCTTGCTTAATGTATTGAGTTTGCACTGATCCTCTATTCGACATATGGTAATAAACATATTTCAATGTGGTTCCCGCATATTGTCCCACCCTCGCCTACTCCCTCATAGTCTAAAAACTGTTTTACCTCTGTGTCTCTTTTTGCGAAAGACTCGTAGTTTCTGCATTCCAAATTCCACTAGTTCAGTTGCTAAGTCATGTTGGACTCTTTGCAACCCCATGAACCGCAGCACACCAGGCCTCCCTGTCCATCACCAACTCCCGGAGTTTACCCAAACTCATGTCCATTGAGTCGGTGATGCCAACCAGCCATCTCACCCTCTGTCATCCCCTTCTCCTCCTGTCCTCCATCTACTCATATCAGAGTCAATAATTATTATTATTTCTTTAGCGACAAGGCATAAACTCAATCTTTTCCCATGTATTATTTCTTCACACCAGGGTAGCCAAAATATTGGAATTTCAGTTTCAACATCCGTCTTTACAATGTATATTTAGGGTTAGTTTCCTTTAAGATTGATGGGGTTGATCTCTTTGCTGGACAAGGGTCTCTCAAGACCCATCTTTCGCACCCAGTTGCAAAGCCTCAATTCTTTGGCACTCAGCCTTCTTTATAGAGAATCTAGCACATACGTACATGTCTACGGGTAAAACCATAGCTCTGACTATAAGGACCTTTGTTGCCAAGGAGATGTCTCTGCTTTTCAGTACATTATGTCTAGGCTTATCATAGCTTTTCTTTCCAGGAGCAGGGATTTTTCTTTTCATGGATGTGATCACTGTCCCCAGAGATTTTGGAGCCGAAGAAAACTGTCTGTATCTATTTTCATTTTTACCCTTTCTATTTGCCAAAACATTTCTATTCTTTGTCCTGCCTCATTTCATACACCAACGCCAACCATCCGCATTGCACCAGGTATCTCTTTACTCTGTTTTTATGTTCCAGAACCCTATAATTAAATGGACGTCTTTTATCGGTGTTATTTCTAGAACGACTTGCAGGTCTTCCTAAAACCATTAAAGTTCCCTGGTAACATAGAAGGTGAAGAATTGAAAAGCAGAGACTTCCATTTTTCATGTAGGAAATTCTGCACCCAGGGGTTCATGTTCAAGAAAGAGAACTCCTTATTCCTTGTAGGAAAAATAACTTTCCTGATTTTCAACTGTGAAGTGTAGAAAATTCTAATTGTAATGTAGGAAAAAAATCTTCATCAAATATTCATATGTAAATTGTAGAGAATTGATATTTCAAATAGGAATATAGGTATTGATTTCCCTATGTGAAATAAGAAACTCCATATTTCAAGTAGTAAAGGTGGCAAATGTACAGGTGATGTGAAACAAAAAGACATTTTTTCACTCTCTTCTTTTACTTTCCTTAAGAGGCTTTCAGATTTTCCTCATTTTCTGTCATAAGTGTGGTTTCATCTGCATCTTTGCAGTTATTGATATTTTCCATGCAGTCTTGATTCCAGCTTCTGGTTCATACAACACATATTTCTCATGATGTGTTCTGCATGTAGTTAAATAAGTAGGGTGACAACATAGACTTGACCTTCTTCCATGCCTTGTTCTAACTGTTGTTTTCTGACATGCATACAGGTTTCTCAAGAGACAAGTCAGGTGGTCTGATATTCCCATCTCTTGAAGAGTTTTCCACAGTTTATTGTGATCCAGAGAGTCAAAGGCTTTGGCATAGTCAATAAAGCAGAAATTTCTGGAACTCTCTTGTTTTTTCAGAGATCCAGCAGATGTCTGCAATTTGATCTCTGATTCCTCTGCCTTTCCCAAAACCAGCTTGAACATCTGGAAGTTGATGGTTCACATATTGTTAAACCCTGCCGTGGAGAATTTTGAGCATTACTTTATTAGCACATGAGTTGAAGGCAATTGTATAATAGTTTGGGTATTCTTCGGCATTGCGTCTCTTTGGGATTGGAATGAAAACTGACCTTTTCCAATCCTTGGCCATCGCTGAATTTTTCAAAATGGCTGTAGCAGTGAGCTGTGGCTGTGTGGCATTTAAGCAGCCAGCTGTCAGGAAGAGATATCCCACATCCAACAAAAGGAGCAGAGGCTGTTCTTTGCTGTAGGAGCAGTGAAGAGCTACTCCACAACCAAAGTAAGAGAAACCCAAGTAGATGGTAGATGCTGAGAGAGGGCATTCGAGGGCAGAAAGATAGAAACCACCATCACAGAAACCTAATCAATCCATCACATGGACCACTGCCTTGTGTAACTCAGCTAAACAAAGACATGCTGTGTAGGGCTACACATGAGAGACATCCATACATATCCACTGGGAGAAAACCTGCTTTGCCTATATGAATCTTTGTCTATAAAGTGATATCTCTGCTTCTAAGAATATTGTGTCTAGGTTTGTCATAGCTTTTCCTCCTGGGAGTAAGAGTCTTTTATTTTCATGGTTGTAATCACGGTCCCCAGTGATTTTGGAGCCCATGAACACTGTCGCTGTTTCCATTTTTAACCTTTCTCTGCAAAACTCTACCTTTACCCTTTGTTCTGCATCACTTTGTACCCCAAATCTAAACTTCTCTGTTACTCCATATATAGCTTGACTTCCTGTTTTACATCACAGTCAGCCATGGTGAAAGGACATCTATTTTTGGTGTTTATTTTATAAATTCTTGGAGGTTTTCCTAAATCTATTAAAGTTCCCTGTTGACTTTGATGGTAAAGAATTGAAATACAGAAACTTGCATTCTTCATCTACAAAATCTACACACAGATATTCATACAAAATTAGGGAATTCCACGTTCACAGTAGCAAACATAACCATCCTGAATTTCAATTGTGAATCATAGAGAATTCCAACTTTCAAACAGAATTGACACCTAGATTTTCATATGTGAAATTTAGAGAATCATATAGGAAAATCTACACTAAGATACTTATATATGAAATATAGACAATTTATATTTTGTTTAGAAATATTTCCCTTGGTTTCCATATTTGAAATACAGGAATTCCATATTTCAAGTAGTAAATCAACATCTGGATATTCAGTGAAATAAAAAAAAAATTCATATTACATGGAAGAAGTTTGTGTATCTACAGGTCGTTTATTCATAATTTTTAGTAATTATTTATTTATTTACGGCTGCACTGAGTTTTCATTGCTGTGCACAAAGTTTCTCTAGTTGCAGTAATTTGGGTTAATCTTCATTGCAAAGAGCTAGCTTCTCATGGCAATGCCTTCTCTTTCGGAGCACGAGCTCTAGGGCTCTCAGGTTCAGTAGTTGGGGGCACACAGGCTTATCTACTTTGGTAGTATGTGAGACCTCCTCAGACAAAGATTCAAACACATGGCCCCTGCATTGACAGACAAATTCTTAAGCCACTGGATCCCTGAAGAAGTCCAACAGGCTTTTTTTTTTTTTAGTACATTAAAAAAATATTTATTTAATTGGGGGCTAATTATAATATTAAAGTGAGTTTTCCATACATTGACATGAATCAGCCATGTGTTTACATTTGTTCTTCATGTGAACATACCTTCAACCTCACTCCCATCCCAAACCACCAGGTCATCCCAGTGCACCAGCCCTGAACACCTTGTCTCATGTATCGAACACGAACTGGTGATCATTTTCACATATGATCATATACATGTTTCAATGCTGTCCTTTCAAATCAACCCACTCTCGCCTTCTCCCACAGAATCCTAAAGACTGTTCTATACATTTGTGTCTCTATTGCCATCTCGCCTATAGTGTCATTGATACCATATTTTGAAATTCCATTATATGCATTAGTGTACCGTAGTGGTGTTTTTTGTTCTGACTAACTTCTGTCTGTGTAATAGACTTCAGTTTCATCCACCTCATTAGAACTGATTCAAATTAAATCTTTTTAATGACTTAGTAATATTCCTTTGTGTATATTTACCAAAGATTTCTTATCCATTCTTCTGCCAGTGGACATCTATGTTGCTTCCATGCCCTGGCTATTATAAACAGTACTGTGATGACCATTGGGGTCACGTGTCTCTTTCAATTCTGTTTTCATTGGTGTGTATGTCAGGTAGTGATACCGCTAGACCATATGGCAGTATACTGCTTCCAATTTTTTAACTAATCTCCCCAATGTTCTCCATAGTGTCTGTACTAGTTTGCAGTCCCACCAACAGTGTAAGAGGGTCCTCCTTTCTCCACTCCAGTACAGAATTTATTTGTGTATATTTTTTGGTAGTATACATTCTGACCGTCCTGAGATGGTTCCTCATTGCTGGTGTCATTCTTTTATACGTGGATGACCAGTTTTCCTAGCGCCACTTGTTTCAGAGACTTTTCTCCTGTGTATATACTTGCCTCCCTTGTCAAAGAGAAGTTGTTCTTTCAATCATCTATACTTTATCTTTGTGCCAGTACCATACAGTCATGATGATTACAGCTTTGTTGTATAGCCTGAAGTCAAGCAGGTTCATTCCTCCAGGTCCATTCGTCCTTCTCAAGATTGCTTTGGTTATTATAGGTTTTTGGTATTTCCATACAAATTGTGACATTATTTGTTAATAGTTCTATGAAAAATACCGTCGGTAGCTTGATAGGGATTGCATTCAACCTGTAGATTACTTTAGGTGGTATAATCATTTTCATTATTTTGACACTTCTAAACCATAAACATGGTATATTCCTAACATCTATTTATTTCCTTATTGATTTCTTTCAGCAGTGTTTTTTTAGATTTCTATATATAGGACTTTGGTTTCTTTAGGTAGATTTATTCCTAAGAATTTTATTATTTTCATTTCAATGGTGAATGGGAATGTTTCCTTTATTTATCTTTCTGTTTTCTAATGGTTAGTGTATAGGTATGCAGGGAATTTCTGGGTGTTACTGTCCTGAAACTTTACTATGTTTATTACTTAGCTCTAGCCATTTTCTGGTGGAGTCTTTAGGGTTTTCTAAGTAGAAGATGAAGATATCGTCAAAGAGTGAGATTTTTCATTCTTCTTTTCCAATAGGGATTCTTTGATTTCTTTTTCCTCTCTGACTGCTGTTGCTAAAATTTCCAATTCTGTGTTTAATAGTAGTGATGAGAGAGGGCATTCTTGTCTTGTTCCTGACTTTAGGGGGAATGCTTTCAGTTTTTCACCATTGAGGATCATCTTTAGTGTGGGTTTGTCATACGTAACTTTTATAAAGTTGAGGTATATTCCTTATATTCCTTCTTTCTGGAGGGTTGTTTTTTTTCTTTTTTTTTTTGGGGGGGGTCATAAATAAATGGTGAATTTTGTCAAAGACCTCACTGCCTCTTTAGATAATCATATGGTTTTTATCATTTAATTTGTTAACATGGTGTATTAAATTGACTTGCAGATATTAAAGAATCCTTGGATCCCTGAGATAAAGCCCACTTGGTAATGAAGTATGATCCTTTTAAAATAGTTTTGGATTCTGTTTGTTAGGATTTTTTTAAGGATTTTTGCATCTTTGTCTATCAGTGTTAGTGGCCTGTAGTTTTCTTTTCCTAAGGCATCTTTGGTTTCGGTGTTAGGCGGCCTCATAGAATGAGTTTGGAAATCTCCTTTACTCTGCAAATTTCTGGAAGAATTTGAGTAGAATAAGTGTCCAGTTCAGTTCAGTTCAGTCGCTCAGCCATGTCTGACTCTGTGCCCCCATGAAACACAGCACGCCAGGCCTCCCTGTTCATCACTAACACCCGGAGTTCACTGAAATTCATTTCCATTGAGTTGGTGATGCCATCCAGCCATCTCATTCTCTGTCATCCCCTTCTTCTCCTGCCCACAATCCCTCCCAGCATCAGAGTCTTTTCCAGGGAGTGAACTGTTCGCATGAGGTGGCCAAAGTATTGGAGTTTAAGCTTTATCATCAGTCCTTCCAATGAACACCCAGAACTGATCTCCTTTAGAATAGACTGGTTGACTCTCTTTGCAGTCCAAGGGACACTCAAGAGTCTTCTCGAACACCACAGATCAAGAGCATCAATTCTTCGGCGATCAGCTTTCTTCACAGTCCTACTCTCACATCCGTATATGCCCACTGGAAAAACCATAGCCTTGACTAGACGGACCTTGGTTGGCAAAGTAATGTCTCTGCTTTTTAACATGCTATCTATGTGCTGCTGCTGCTGCTGCAAAGTCACTTCAGTCGTGTCTGACTCTGTGTGACCCAATAGACGGAAGCCCACCAGGCTCCACCGTCCCTGGGATTCTCCAGGCAAGAACACTGGAGTGGGTTGCCATTTCCTCACTTCAAAAATGATAGAAGCCAAAATATTTCTCAAACTTGTAATGTAGTATATAGAAATGAATGTAAGGGAATAATAAGGAATAGATAAAAAGTTTCATTAATAAAAACATGAATAAAATAAAAAATTTAACAATTTCTCTAGAGTTACTGTGAGCTTAGTGGTGTCAGATCAGTGTCAGGTGGTCTCTTTTTCCAACCCTTGGACTGCAAGGAGGTCCAACCAGTCCATCTTAAAGGAGATCAGTCCTGGGTGTTCATTGGAAAAACTGATGCTAAAGCTGAAATTACAATAGTTTGGCCACATCATGCTAAGAGTTGACTCAATGGAAAAGGATCTGATGCTTAGAGAGATTGGGGGCAGGAGGAGAAGGGAATGACAGAGGAAGAGATACCTGGATGGAATCACTGACTCAGTGGACATGAGTGTGAGTAAATCCCGGTAGTTGGTGATGGACAGGGAGGCTTGGCATGCTGTGATTCATTGGGTCACATAGAGTCGGATACTACTAACCAACTGGACTGAAGGACAAACTAAGTGACTTGTTATCAAAAGCTATTATTGTCCTGAATTGCACATTTTCTGCATTAACTTCAGATTTTCAATTTATTGCACCTGTCAATTCTGGGCTAGTTCACCCTTCTGGCTAATTTTTTACTTCCTCATTTGTAATTTTCTTCCCTGACAAGTTTACACGTGACTAGTTTGCACCATAACACTACAGGTCAGCAGGTCCTTATATGACCTCACTTGCTCAGTGGTGCAGTGGTGAGGGTAGGACATTGAAAATAAATACTGATGCGATATATGGGTCGGGGTGCTTAAGGTAGACGGACCACAGTGGGCCTGCCACTGCAGTAGGTGACATGGACTTTCTCGGTTCACACTGCTCAGGGTCCTGAGTGATCCGTGAGGGCACTGCCCAAAATGGGCTTTGTGTTTCATGCCCTTCCCATGTCTACGCCACTCAGGCTCTCAGGTGCTCTGCAAGGGAACTGAACATGATCGGTTATATGCTTTGTTTCCTTCCCAGATCCAAATTGCTCAGGCAACTCTGTGGCAGGCAAGGTAATGTCTAAGTTAGGCCATCCATCTTATGTACCTATCAGGTCCCAGCCACTTGGTTTGTTGTAGGGTAAGGGAGTAAGAGAAGTCAAGGTTCAGGAAAAGAATGAGACTGGCACTTTTCAGGAACAGATCACCTTTAATTTGGCAAGAAAGAGCAGCAGTCATATTAATGAGCTGCTGCACAAACCCAATAAAGTAGTATGCATATATATAGGGAAATATGTGGAAAGTCACTGTCTTAAGGAAATCTGTTCTTCTCCAAGGTTGTTTGGAGTAGTTATCGCTTAAATGTCTGGGTCAAGGAATTTTGGAGATCAGGCATAGGCTGGACCTGCTGGAAGCTGGGTATAATCTGCCTTAATGTCCATTTTTTTTCTTCAGGTGAGGGAGTTCTTTGTTTTTCATAGAATGGTAGGGATGACCTGGAGGGGAGTTTTAACTCCAGGCTATTTTCAGCCATGTAAATTTCCTTCATTGTTGGCTTTTCCAGAAGGACAAGGACAGGAGTATCTGAGATGTTTCTCCACTGGTAATTACCTTTAGGTACATTTGCTTTTGTTTTTATTTCCCTTGATTATGTTTCTCTAAGCGATCCCAGAGTTCTCCACTGTCACTGTTCTGAGAGGGTTTACAATTGCTTACAAGCTCTCCTCATTTAAAACTTCCTCTCCAAGACCAACCTCAGCCCCTATTTACTTTGTCTGTCTTTGTGTCTCTTTTATTTTTCCCTACCTCCTTTGGAAAAAAACATTTTGACTTCTGAGTAATAGACCAGTCAACAGTGTTTCCAGTTTGTTTTCTGGAAGTTCTTCCATGTGCAGTCGATGCTTAGATGATTTGCTGGGGAGAGAGTGGTCTTGTCCTCCTATTGTTCTGATATTTTGGAACCAACTGTCATCCTGCAAGACCCATTTTTTTAACTGAAATGCTCTTGTTCTTCAGCGACTAAGCCATATTTGACTCTTCGTATCCCCTTGGACTCTAGTACATCAGTCCTCTCTGCCCCTCACTGTGTCCCATAGTTTCCCTTGAGATAATGTCCTCAAGGGAATCGCTGATGAAATCCAAAGGTCTCATCCTCTCTTACCCACTGATCCTCCTGCTTTCAACATTTTCTAAAGATCAGGGTCTTTCCTAATGAGTCAACTCTTTGCCTCAGGTGGACGAAGCTTTGGGGCTTTATTTTCAGCATCAGCCCTTAAAATGAGACTTCAAAGTTGATTTTATCTACAATTCATTTGTTTGGTATTCCTTCAGTTCAAAAGAATCTCACAAGTCTTCCCCAGCAGAGCAGTTCACAAACAGTAATCCCTTGGTGTTCTCACATCTGTACATACTTTTGGAAAGAACAGAGATATGACTCTATGGGCCTTTGTGGGCCAACTCATGTTCTAGTTTTTAGAGACACTTTCCAGCATCGCTTGATTAGCATGTGAGATGAGAGCAATTATGGTGTAGTTTGAGCAATCTTTGACATTACGTTTCTTAGGGATTGGAATGAAAACTGAACTTTTCCAGTCCTGTGGCCACCACTGAGTTTTTCAGATTTGCTGACATATCGAGTGTAGCACTTTCACTGCATCATCTTCCAGGATTTGAAATAGCTCACCTGGAATTCCATCACCTACACTAAGTTTGTTCGTAGTGATGCTTAATAAGGCCCACTTGTTTTCACATTTCAGGATGTCTGGCTCTAGGTGAGTGATCACACCTTCATGATTTTCTGGGTCCTGAAGATCTTTTATGTACAGTCTTGCCCATTCTATTGCTTTCCTCTGTTTCTTTGCATTGATCACTGAGGAAGTCTTTCTTATTTCTCCTTGCTACTCTTTGGAACTCTACATTCAAATGGGTATCAATTTTCTTTTCTCCTTTGCTTTTCACTTCCCTTTCCGCAGCTATTTGTAAGGCCTCCTCAGACAGCCAATTTGCTTTTTTGATTTCGTTTTCTGGGGGATGATCTTGATTCCTGTCCCCTGTACAATGTCATGAACCTCCATCCATAGTTTATCAGGCACACTCTCTCTCATATCTAGTCCCTTAAAACTATTTCTCACTTGCACTGTATAGACATAAGGGATTTAACTTATGTTATACATGAATGGTATAGCGGTTTTCTCCACTTGCTTCAATTTCAGTCTGAATTTTGCAAAAAGGAGTTCATGATCTGTTCCACAGTCAGCTCCTGGTCTTGTTTTTGCTGGCTGTATAGAGATTCTCCATCTTTGACTGAAAGAATAAAACCAATCTGTTTTCAGTGTTGAGCATTTGGTGATGTCTTCTCTCTGTCATTTTTTGGCCAGATTAATAAAAATGGCTTAAATTTCTTTTGTCCCCCAAAAAAAATTTGGAAAAATTTCAAATACTAATGGTATTTAAATGACATTTACCATAGACTTATAGCATATTTTACTTGAGGATCATAATTTCTACGACTATGTAAGTTTTTAAAACTACTAATGGAAGGGGATTATTTGATACTATTTACATTTTATGAATAAAGGAATCCATTTTCCTTCATTTTTCTGATCTTCTTGGTTGAAAGTGTTACAAAATATTTTTTTCCACTTTGGTTTTAGTTTCAGTTCTTTTTTTTTTAATATATATATAGTTCTATTTTTATTGTTTTTTTCATTTTACTTATTTATTTTTCTTGGAGGCAAATTACTTTACATTAATATATTGGGTGGTTTTGCCATACATTGACACGAATCTGCCCTTGGTGTACATGTGTTCCCCCTCTTGAAACCCCAGCCCAAATTCCTCTTCCCCATGTCCTCCCTCCAGGTCATCCATGTGCACCAGCAATTCATATCTCTGTTCTTTCCAAAAGTATGTGTCATTCGTCGAACCTGGACAGGTGATTTATTTCACATATGATAATGTACATGCTACAATGCCATTCTCTCAAATCATCCCACCTTCACCCTCTCCCACAGAGTCCCAAAGACTGTTCTACACACTTATGTCTCTTTTGATGTCTCGTGGGAAATGGAAAAACAGTGGAAACAGTGTCAGACTTCATTTTGGGGGGCCTCAAAATCACTGCAGATGCTGATTGCAGCCATGAAATTTAAAGACGCTTACTCCTTGGAAGGAAAGTTATGACCAACCTCGATAGTATATTAAAAAGCAGAGACATTACTTTGCCAACAAGGTCCGTCTAGTCAAGGCTATGGTTTTTCCCGTGGTCATGTATGGATGTGAGAGTTGGACTGTGAAGAAAGCTGATCACGGAAGAATTGATGCTTTTGAACTGTGGTGTTGGAGACGACTCATGAGAGTCCCTTGTACTGCAAGGAGATCCCACCAGTTCATTCTAAAGGAGATCAATCCTGGGTGTTCATTGGAATGACTGATGCTAAATCTGAAACTGCAATACTTTGGACACCTCATGCGAAGAGTTGACTCACTGGAAAAGACTCTGATGCTGGGAAAGTTTGGGGGCGGGAGGAGAAGGGGACGACAGAGAATGAGATGGCTGGATGGCATCAAAGACTCTGTGGACATGAGTTTGAGTGAACTCCGGGAGTTGGTGATAGATAGGAAGGCCTGGTGTGCTGTGATTCATGGGGTCGCAGAGAGTCGGACACGACTGAGCAACTGAATTGAACTGAACTGATACAGGATTAAGGCTACCATTATTCTAAATTCCATATATATGCATTAGTATGCTGTATTGATGTTTTTCTTTCAGGCTGACTTCACTATGTATAATAGGCTCCAGTTTCATCCACCTAATTGGAGCTGACTCAAATGCATTTTTTTGATGGCTGAAAAATACTCCATTTTGTATATATACCAGAGCTTTCTTATCCATCCATCTGCAGATGGACATCTAGGTTGCTTCCATGTCCTCGCTATTATAAAGTGCTGCAATGAAGATTGGAGTACATGTCTTTCTTTCAATTCTGGTTTCCTCAGTGTGTATGCCCAGGAGTGCGATTGCTGGATCATTTTTTGAGGTTTCACCACACTGTTCTCCATAGTGACTGTACTAGTTTGCATTCCCACCTTTCTCCACACCCTCTCCAGCATTTATTGCATGTAGACTTTTGGATAGCATCCATTCTGACTGGTGTGAAATGGTATCTCATTTTGGCTGTGATTTGCATTTCTCTGATTATGAGGGATGTTGAGCATTTTTTCATGTGTTTGTTAGCCATCTTTATGTCTTCTTTGGAGAAATGTCTGTTTAGTTCTTTGACCCGTTTTTTGATTGGGTCATTTTTTTTTTCTGGAATTGAGCTGCAGGAGCTGCTTGTATATTTTGGAGATTAATTCTTTGTCAGTTGTTTCATTTGCTATTAATTTCTCCTATTCTGAAGACTATCTTTTCACCTTGCTTATAGTTTCCTTTGTGGTGCAGAAAGTTTTTATTTAAATCAGGTCCCTTTTCTTTTTTTATTTTTTCTTTTATTTCCAGTATTCTGGGAGGTGGGTCATGGCGGATCCTGATGTGATTTATGTCAGAGAGTGTTTTGCCTATGTTCTCCTCTAGGAGTTTTACACTTTCTGGTGTTACATTTAGATCTCTAATCCATTTTGAGTTTATTTTTGTGTGTGGTGTTAGGAAGTGATCTACTTTCATTTTTTACAAGTGGCTGACTAATTTTCCGAGCACCACTTGTTGAAGAGACTGTCTTTTCTCCATTTTATATTCTTGCCTCCTTTGTCAAAGATAAGGTGTCCATAGGTGCGTGAATTTATTTCTGTGCTTTCTATTTTGTTCCATTGATCTATATTTCTGTCTTTATGACAGTACCATACTGTCTTGATGACTGTGGCTTTTTAGTAGAGCCTGAAGTCTGGCAGGTTAATTCCCCCAGTTCCATTCTTCTTCCTCAAGATTGCTTTGGCTATTCAAGGTTTTCTGTATTTCCAAAAAATTATGAGATTATTTGTTCTAGATTTGGGAAAAATATCGTTGGTAGCTTGAAAGGTATTGCATTGAATGTATAAATTACTTTGGGTAGTATACTCATTTTTACTATATTTATTCTTCCAATTCACAAAAACGATATATTTTTCCATTTATTAGTGTCCTCTTTGATTACTTTCACTATTATTTTATAGTTTTTTATGTACAAGTCTTTTGTTCCTTAGGTAGACATATTGCTGAGTATTTAATTCTTTTCATTGCAACAGTTAATGGAATAGTTTCCTTAATTTCTCTTTCTATTTTCTCATTATTATATCCTGCAACTTTACTGTATTCATTGGTTAGCTCTAGTAGTTTTCTGGTAGAGTCTTTAGGGTTTTTTGTGTAGAGAATCATGTCATCAGAGAATACTGAAAGTTTTACTTCTTCTTTTCCAAGTTGTATTCATTTTATGTCTTTTTCTGCTCTGATTGCTGTAACCAAAACTTCCAGAACTATGTTGAATAGTAGTGGTGTCAGTGGATACCCTTGTCTTGTCCCTGATTTTAGGGGAAATGCTTTCAGTTTCTCACCATTGAGGATCATGTTTGCTGTGTATTTGTCATATATAGCTTTTATTATGTTGAGATATGTCCCTTCCATTCCCACTTTCTGGAGGGTTTTTATCATATGGATGTTGAATTTTGTCTAAGGCTTTCTCTGCATCTATTGAGATAATCATATGATTTTTATTTTTCAGTTTGTTAACATGGTGTATTACATTGATTGATTTGTGGATATTGAAGAATCCTTGCATTCCTGGGATAAAGCCCACTTTGTCATAATGTATGAGTTGGTGATGGACACGGAGGCCTGGCGTGCTGTGATTCATGGGGTCGCGGAGAGTCGGACACGACTGAGCGACTGAACTGAACTGGACTGATGATCTGCTTAATTTGTTGTTGGATTCTGATTGAGAGAATTGTGTTAAGGATTTTTGCATCCATGTTCATCAGTGATATTGGCCTGTAGTTTTATTTTTTTGTGGGATCTTTACCAGGTTTTGGGATTAGGGTGATGGTGGCCTCATAGAATGCATTTGGAAGTTTCCCTTCCTCAGAAATTTTCTGAAAGAGTTTCAGTAGAATAGGCGTTAGCTCTTCAATAAATTTTTGGTAGGATTTAGCTGTGAAGCCCTCTGAACCTGGGCTTTTGTCTGCTGGAATATTTCTAATCGCAGCCTCTAATTCTGTGCTTGTGATGGGTCTGTTAAGATTTTCTATTTCTTCCTGGTTCAGTTTTGGAAGGTTTTACTATTCTAAGAATTTGTCCATTTATTCCAAGTTATTCATTTCATTGCCATAGAATTGCTGATAGTATTCTCTAATATTCCTTTGTATTTCTGTGTTGTCGGTTGTGATCTCTCCATTGTCATTTCTAATTTTATTGATTGGGTCATTCTCCCTTTGTTTCTTGAAGAGTCTGGCTAGTGTTTTGTCAATTTATTTACCTTCTCGAAGAACCAGCTTTTGGCTTTGTTGATTTTTGCTATGGTCCCTTTTGTTTCTTTTGCATTTATATCTGCCCTAATTGTTACGATTTCTTTCTTTCTACTAACCCTGGGGTTCCTCATTTCTTCCTTTTCTAGTTTCTTTAGATGTAGAGTTAGGTTATTTAGTTGACTTTTTTCTTGTTTCTTGACGTGTGCCTGTATTGCTATGAACTTTCCCCTTAACACTGCTTTTACAGTGTCCCAGAGGTTTAGGGTTGCTGTGTTTACATTTTCATTCATTTCTATGCATATTTTGATTTCTCTTTTGATTTCGTCTATGATTTGTTCATTATTCAGCAGCGTGTTGTTCAGCCTCCATATGTTGGCATTTTTAACAGTTTTTCTCCCGTAATTGAGATCTAATCTTACTGCATTGTGGTCAAAAAAGATACTTGGAATGATTTCAATTTTCTTGAATGTACCAAGGCTATATTTATGGCCCAGGATGTGATCTATCCTGGAAAAAGTTCTGTGTGCCCTTGAGAAAAAGTTGAAATTCATTGTTTTGGGGTGAAATGTCCTACAGAGATCTATTAGGACTAACTTGTCTATTGTATCATTTAAAGTTTGTGTTTCCTTGTTAATTTTCTGTTTAGTTGACCTATTCATAGGTGTGAGTGGGCTATTAAAGTCTCCCAATATTACTGTGCTATTGTTAATTTCCCCTTTCATACTTGTTAGTAATTTTCTTACATATTGTGCTGCTCCTATGTTGGGTGCATAAATATTTATAATTGTTATATCTTCATCTTGGATTGATCCTTTGATCATTATGTACTTTCCTTCTTTGTCTCTTTTCATAGTCTTTGTTTTAAAGTCTATTTTATCTGATATGAGTACTGCTACTCCTGCTTTCTTTTGGTCTCTATTTGCGCCGAATGTCTTTTTCCAGCCCTTCACTTTCAGTCTGTATGTGTCCCTAGTTTGAAGTGGGTCTCTTGTAGAGAACATATACGGGGGTCTTGTTTTTGTGTCCATTCAGCCAGGCTTTGTCTTTTGGTTGGGACATTCAACCCATTTATGTTTAAGGTGATTATTGATAAGTATGATCCCATTGTCTTTTTCTTTATTGTTTTCGGTTTGAGTTTATATACCCTTTCTGTGTTTCCTGTCTAGAGAAGATCGTTTAATATTTGTTGGAGAGCTGGTTTGGTGATGCTGAAATCTCTCAGCCTTTGCTTGTCTGTAAAGTTTTTGATATCTCCTTCATATTTGAATGAGATCCTTGCTGGGTATAGTCATCTGGGCTGTAGGTTACTTTCTTTCATCACTTTAATATGTCTTGCCATTAGCTCCTGGCCTGAAGAGTTTCCATTGAATGATCAGCTGTTATCCCTGTGGGGATCCCTTTGTGTGTTATTTGTTGTTTTTCCCTTGCGGCTTTTAATAGTTTTTCTTTGTGTTTGATCTTTGTTAATTTGATTAATATGTGACTTGGGTTATTTCGCCTTGGGTTTATCCTGTTAGGAACTCTCTGTGTTTCTTGGAATTGGGTGATTATTTCCTTCTCCATTTTAGTGAAATTTTCAACTATTATTTCCTCAAGTATTCTCTCATGGTCTTTCATTTTGTCTTCTTCTTCAGGGACTCGTATGATTCCAATGTTGGGGCGTTTAACATTGTCCCAGAAGTCTCTAATATTGTCCTCATTTCTTTTAATTTGTTTTTCTTTTTCCATCTCTGTTTCATTTATTTGTACAATTCTGTCTTCTAGCTCACTTATCCTGTCTTCTATCTCCGTTATTCTACTGCTTGTTCCCTCGAAAGTGTTTCTGATCTCATCTATTGCATTGTTCATTGTATATTGACTCTATTTTCCCCTCTAATTCCTTATTAAACATTTCTTGCATCTTCTCAATCCTTTTCTCCACTTTATTTATCTGTAACTCCTTTTTGCTTTCCACATTTTGAATCATTTTCACAATTAAATTTTGAAATTCTTTATCAGGTAGGTTCCCTATGTCTTCCCCTTTTGTTTGTGTTGGTGGGCATTTATCCTGTTCCTTTACTTGCTGGGTGTTTCTCTGCCTCTTCATCTTGCTTATATTACTGTGCTTGGGGTGGCCTTTCCGTCCTCTGGCAGTTTGTGGAGTTCTCTTTATTATGTAGTTACCTCGTTCTGTGTGGGGTTGCATGGGTGACTTATCAAGGTTCCCTGGTTTGGGAATCTTGTGTCAGTGTTCTAGTGGATGGAGCTGGATTTCTCTCTGGATTGCAATGGAGAGTCCAGTAATGAGTTTGTGATGTCAGTGGTTTGGGGTGGCTTTGGGCAGCCTGTATGTTGAAGCTCAGGGCTATTTTCCTGTGTTGCTGGAGAATTTGGGTGGTATTTATTTCACTGAACCTTGTTGACCCTTCGGATGTGCCTGGTTTCAGTTTATGTATGGAGGCATTTGATGGGCACCTATCAATTAATGTTCCCTGGAACAGGAGGTCTCTGGTGTTCTCAGGATTTGGCCTTAAGCCTCTGCCTCTGGTTTTCAGTCTTATTCTTGCAGTAGGCTCAAGACTTCTCCCTCTGTTACCTCCAAGGCAGTTCCTTCTATTGTAAAATCTCTTGTGTTTGCTGGTCACTTCAGTGTCTAATTCCCATCCTGACACCAGGGGGTGGTGTTGGACACCGGTTCACCTGTTCGGTCCTGCCATGGGGAGGGAGGAACGCTGCTAAGAAATATCACTGGCATCTGTGGGGAGTGCTCACAGTGTCTCGACTACTGTGGGAATGCGCCTGCTCGCAGCGTGTGTGTTTTTCCTGTTTATGCTGCTCAGGCTCTAGGTTGTCTGCCAGGTGCTCTCCCTGGCCGGCGCTGGGTTGCATGCACTTCCCAGGTCTGAGCGACTCACGTTCAGGTCCGCGAGTACTCCACAAAAGCGCAGACTTGGCTGGGCCTGTGTTTTGTGCCTTCCCCGGTCTGAGCAGCTCAGGTGACCAGGCGTTTGGAGAGCGTGGTCGCTGTGGCTTATCGCCTCCCCCATCCCTGCTGCTTGGTTTTCTGTGTGTACCACCAGAGCACTTTCTCAGGCAAATATAGACTGGCCCAAATCCAAGAAGTCTTGGTTAGCAAGGAAGCCTGACTGCAGCTTGGTATGGGAAGCCACTCTGGGGCCGCAGCTTCCCCTTCTAGCACTGGTTGCCCTCCATGCCTGTTCCCGTGGGAGCTTGGGGATGGGCCGCCCACAGCCGGATTACTTTGCTCAGTCCTTTGTTCTGTGAGCAGGACTGGAAGAGTCTTAGGATGGGGCTCTTCGCTGCACAGTCTGCTTTGGTCCTGTTAGAGCGGTCAGCTTGCCCTCGGGGTGTTCAGCCCCTGTCGTCTCTCTAAGCATTGCCATCACGCCTCCCTGCCCAGCCCCCACCTGCTAGTGGTGGGTGCGCGCATCTGCACCACTTCTCCACTGAGAGTTTCCTCTGGGCACTTAGTCTGTGGGCTTTAATTATTTATGTCTCTTTTCTCCCAGTTATGTGGCCCTCTGAGGTTCCAAGCCTATCCACAGAGTCTCCTGTTTTTCCAGGTGTTTGGAAACTTCTCTCTCTCTCTCTTTTTTTTTTTTTTTAAGCCTCCCTTCCCGGGATGGAGCTCCCTTCCTCCCTCTTTTGTATCTCTATCTTTTATGTTGTTTCCTACCTCTTTTCGAAGTCTATGGGCCGCTTTTCTGGGTGCCTGATGTCCTCTCCCGGTATTCAGAAGTTGTTTCAAGGGATTTACTCAGTGTTCAAATGTTCTTTTGCTGATTTTGTGGGGGAGAAAGTGGTCACCCTGTCCTATTCCTCCACCATTTTCTCATGCTTCCCTTAGTTTCAGTTCGATCATAATCATATTTTGAACGAGGTTATCCTCACATTTAGTAACAATCAAAAGAAGAGTTGATCATAAAAAATGTCTCTACAGTATCTTTATTATTAAGAGATAAGAAGAAGAAGCATATTAAAGCAATGGGTAATATTGGTGATCATAACTCTGACTTCAGTTCTGAAATTAGAGGAGCAAATGTATTTTCAGACTGCAGGAGTTTAACTCTGCCATTCATACTAAAGTGTTCTACCATTCAGATAGTTGCTGATAAAAGTGCCCTAACTTGATATTATTTCTCTTCTCTATCATCAATATCAGTTAGACCACAAGAAAATATTGTGATACATCAACCTGCTATTTCTCTTATTGATTTTTTAATGGAAGGGTAATTGTTTTAAAGCCTTTGACTGTGTGGATCACAATAAACTGTGGAAAATTCTGAAAGAGATGGGAATACCAGACCCCTGCGCTGCCTCTTGAGAAACCTCTATGCAGGTCAGGAAGCAACAATCAGAACTGTACATGGAACAAGAGACTGGTTCCAAATAGGAAAAGGAGTACGTCAAGGCTGTATATTGTCAACTTGCTTATTTAACTTATATGCAGAGTACATAATGAGGAATGCTGGGCTGGAGGAAGCAAAAGTTGGAATCAAGATTTCTGGGAGAAAATCAATAACCTCAGATATGCAGATGCCACCACCCTTACAGCAGAAAGAGAACAAGAATTCAAACGACTCTTGGTGAAAGTGAAAGAGGAGAGAGAAAAGGTTGGCTTGAAGCTGAACCTTCAGAAAACAAAGATTAAGGCCTCTGATCCCATCATTTCCTGAGAAACAGATGGAAAAATAGTGGAAACTGTGTCAGACTTTATTTTTTGGGCTCCAAAATCACTGCGGATGCTGATTGCAGCCATGAAATTAAAAGACGCTTACTCCATGGAAGGAAAGTTATGACCAACCTTGATAGTATATTAAAAAGCAGAGACATTACTTTGTCAACCAATGTCCATCAAGTAAAGGCTACGGTTTTTCCCGTGGTCATGTATGGATGTGAGATTTGGACTGTGAAGAAAGCTGATCGCCGAAGAATTGATGTTTTTGAACTGTGGTGCTGGAGAAGATTCTTGAGAGTCCCTTGGACTGCAAGGAGATCCATCCAGTCCATTCTAAAGGAGATCAATTCTGGGTGTCCATTGGAAGGACTGATGCTGAAGCTGAAACTCCAATATTTTCGCCAACTCATGCGACGAGTTGACTCACTGGAAAAGACTCTGATGCTGGGAACGTTTGAGGGCAGAGGAGAAGGGGACAACAGAGAATGAGATGGCTGGATGGCATCACCGACTCTCTGGACATGAGTTTGAGTGAACCCTGGAGTTGGTGATGGACTGGGAGGCCTGGCGTGCTGTGATTCATGGGGGCACGGAGAGTCGGACACGACTGAGCAACCGAACTTAACGGAACTGAATTGAATCATTTTACCGAATTTTGCTGTATTCAGTCAGAACTCAAAATAAATCAGGCATAGATATACCTATATCCCGTCCCTTTCGGAACACCCTCATATCTCCCTCTCCATCTCACAATCTAAGTTGAGCATTTTCACTGGGTGTCACTTAGCAGCTGCTCTAAATCAAATGGCTGCAATGTCTACTTGACATATTTTGGCAGCTATGTCTGCTTCTATTTTGTAGTACCACATCGAAACTCCATTATGCAAAGGTGATTTTGGACTAAGGGTGCAAACTTCTACCTTTCCAGGTGTGTAGAGTAATGTGCCAGCCCATGATAAAACGTTACCTAAACTACAACAGGCAGGCCATTCATATTTCCCTGAATTTTGCAAGAATTCCGTGTGACTCTAGAGGGGTGCTGAACTCATATTTTGATCCTCCTGAACTATGTGAATTTTGCAAGAATTCCATGTGACTCGAGAGGGGTGCTAAACTCATATTTTGACCCTCCTGACCTATGTGAACTGAGCATGAACCCAGGAAGATATGGTTCGCAACTGGCAGCCTGCTCAGAGCTTGGTGGCAGATGTGGTCTCTGGGGCTGATATAACAGCAGCCTTGTGCCCTCTGCCTTGGTCTGATGCAAACATTCCTCTCTGCCTCCGTGGAGGACAGGGCCATAAATGGAAGCCTGTTTTCACATCTTTGATATTTTGTAAAAGACTCTTGAGAGTCAATTGAACTGCAAGGAGATCCAACCAGTTCATTCTAAAGGAGATTAGTCCTCGGTGTTCATTGGAAGGACTGATGCTAAAGCTGAAACTTCAATACTTTGGCCACCTCATGCGAAGTGTTGACTCACTGGAAGACTCTGATGCTGGAAGGGACTGGGGGCAGAAGGAGAAGGTTATGACAAAGAATTAAATGGCTGGATTGCATCACCGACTCGATGGACATGAGTTTGAGTGAAGTCCTAGAGTTGGCGATGGACAGGGAGGTCTGGTGTGCTGTGATTCATGGGGTCTCAAAAAGTCAGACACGACTGAGCCAGTGAACTGAAATGAACTGAACCGAATGTCCAACATTTGGTTCTGTGAGTGTCTGTATTCCCTATATGGTCATAGAGAATTATCTCAAGAAAGGACTTTTTCTCATTTTTGTCTCTGGTGTTCCCATGGATTAGGTTGCTTCGTCACCTTAGACCTGTCAGATCATCCTCAGACCATTAAAGCTGGGGCCTTATCATAAGGCAAGTGATACAGTCCGGGCATCCCTCCTAGGTCCACCTCAATGATGGTTGACAGGTGTATCTGATTTTTTTCTCTGCTGGGAATTACAGTTAGGCACATTTGCTTTTGTTTCTCTTTCCCGTGGTTATGTTGCTCTAAGCGATCCCAGAGTTCTCCACTGTCACTGTCCTGAGAGGGTTCACAATTGTCTGCAAGCTTCTCCTCATTTACAACTTCCTCTCCAAAACCAGCCTCAGCCTCTAAATACTTTGTCTCTCTTTGTGTCTCTTTTATTTTTTGCTACCTCCATTTCAAAGGAAAACATGTTTGACTTCTGGGTATCTTGGGCCATTCAACAGTCTTCACAATTTTTTTATCTGGAAGTTCTTCCATGTGCAGTCGATGCTTAGAATTTGTTTGGGAAGGATTGGTCTTCTCCTCCCATTCCTCTGATATTTTGGGACCAACTGCCATCCGGCAAGACCCAACTTATTAACTGAAATACTATTGTTCTTCAGCCACTAAGACATGTTTGACCCTTTGTATCCCTTTGGACTCTAGCACAAGAGGCCTCTCTGTCCCTCACTCTCTCCCATAGTTTCCTCGAGATCATGTCCTTTGAATCGCTGATGCTCTCCAGATGTCTCATCCTCTCTCACCTACTAATCCCCTTGCTTTCAACACTTTCTATAGATCACAGTCTTTTCTAATGAGTCAGCTCTTTGCCTCAATTGGACAAAGCTTTGGGGCTTTATTTTCAGCATCAGTCCTTCCAATGAGTCCTCAAAGTTGATTTTTTTACAATTCATTTGTTTGGTATTCCTGCAGTTCAAAAGAATCTCACAAGTCTTCCCCAGCAGAGCAGTTCACAGTCAGTAATCCCTTGGTGTTCTCATATCTGTACATACCTTTGGAAAGACCAGAGATATGACTCTACGGGCCTCTATAGGTCACTCACGATTTAGTTTTTAAAGACAGTTTCTAGCAACGCATGATTAGCCTGTGAGATGAGAGCAATTATGCTGTACTTTGAGCATTCTTTGGTATTGCCTTTCTTTGGGATTGGAATGAAGACTGACTTTTCCAGTCCGGTGGCCACTGATGAGTTTTCCAAATTTGCTGGCATATTGAGTGCAGCACTTTCACAGCATCATCTTCCAGGATTTGAAATAGCTCAACTGGAATTCCATCACCTACTCTAGTTTTGTTCAAAGTGATGCTTCCTAAGGCCCCCTTGTCTTCACATTCCAGGATGTCTGGCTCTACGTGAATGATCACACCATCTTGATTTTCTGGGTCCTGAAAATCTTCTATCTACAGTTTTTCTGTGTATTCTTGCCACCTCTTCTTAATATCTTCTGCTTCTCTTTGGTTCCTAACATTTGTGTCCTTTATTGAGCTCACCTTTGCATGAAATGCTGCCTCAGTATTTCTAATTATCCTGTAGATATGTCTAGTCTTTTCCATTCTATTGCTTTCCTACATTTGTTTGCATTGATCACTGAGGAAGTCTTTCTTATTTCTCCTTGCTATTCATTGGAACTCTACATTCAAATGGGTATAAATTTCCTTTTCTCTTGTCCTTTACACTTCCCTTCTTTCACAGCCATTTGTAAGGCCTCCTCAGACAGCCATTTTGCTTTTTTGCATTTCTTTTTCTTGGGGATGATCTTGATTCCTGTCTCCTGTACAATGTCATGAACATCCACCCACAATTTATCAGGCACCCTCTCTGTCAGATCTAGTCCCTTAAAACTATTTCTCACTTCCACTGTATAGTCATAAGTGAATTGACTTAGGTCATACATGAATGGTATAGGGGTTCTCCCCAATTCCTTCTATTTCAGTCTGAATTTGCAACAAGGAGTTCATGATCTGTGTCAGAGTCAGCTCCTGGTCTTGTTTTTGCTGCCTGTATATAGATTCTCCATCTTTGACTGAAAGAATAAAATCAATCTGATTTCAGTGTTGAGCATTTGGTGATGTCTTCTCTCTGGCATTTGTTTGTCCAGATTAATAAAAATGGCTTAAATTACATTTTGACCAAAAAATAATTGGGAAAATTTCAAATCCTAAAGGTATTTAAATGATATTTACCTTAGACTTATAATATATTTCACTTGAGGATCATTATTTCTACGACTATGTAAGTTTTAAAAACTACTAACGGAAGGGGATTATTTGATACTATTTATGTTTTATGATTAAGGGAATCCATTTTTCTTTGTTTTTCTGATCTATCTTGGTTGAAAGAGTTATGAAATGTTTTTCCCCCTTTGGTTTTAGTTTCAGTTCTATCATAACCATATTTTGAACAAGGTTATCCTCACATTTAGTAATAATCAAAAGAAGAGTTGATCAGAAAAATGTCTCTATAGTATCTTTATTAATCCGAGATAGAAGAAGAAGCATGTTAAAGCAACGGGTAATATGGATGGTCATAACTCTGACTTCAATCCTGGAACTAGAGAAGTGAACGTATTTTCAGCCTGCAGGAATTTAAGTGTGCCATTCATACTATAGTGTTCTGCCATCCAGATAGTTGCTGATACAAGTGCCCTAACTTGAATTTATTTCTCTTCTCCATCATCAATATCAGTTAGACCCCAGGAGCATATTGTGAAACATCACCCTGCTGTTTCTCTTATTTTGTTTTGTTTTGTTTTTTTAATGGAAGGTTAATTGTTTTACCGAATTTTTCTGTATTCTGTCAGAATTCAAAATAAATCAGGAACAGATATACATATATCCCCTCCCTTTCGGAACACCCTCCCATCTCCCTCTCCATCCCACAATCTAGGTGGAGCACTGTTTACAGGGTTTCACCTAGCAGCTCTTCTAAACCAATGGCTGCAGTGTCTATTTGACATACTGTGGCAGCTATGTCTACTTCTATTTTGCAGTACCACATTTTATCTCCATTATGCAACTGTGATTTTGGACTGAGGGTGGAATCTTCTACCTTTCCAGCTGTGTATGGTCATGTGGCAGCCCTTGACAAATGCCAGGAGCCAGCGAGGGAAATCCTACCCGTGGCAAAGGTCAATTGTGGAAGAGGCCTGATGGGCAAAAGCTAATCAGGACTCGAGGAACCCCCTGGACTTACCCGAGCATCTACCCCAAAGAAAACCGGAGTCTGACTGCCTTACTATCTTACACCTCTTACCAAGTCCTCTAATAGTGACGGAGGCTTCCCCCCAACCACCTTTTTCTGAAAACATTAATTCAGAGCCGTAGTTTAAAAGTTCTCCTCTGCCTAATAGGAGTGTTCCAATCCAAGCCCCTCTGAAAGCTTTCTAACTTGCATGACAATTTTGTCCGGGCTCTTACAACTATGAATGCGACTGTTTACAGCCTCCCAGCCACGCAAGGACAAAAAGCCTAATATTCTAAAATACAGGAATTTGTTGAAGAAGTTAAATCATTAGAATAGTACTAAAAAAGATTTCATTGTTGAATCAATGCTTGCTGCAAACTTTCCATATTTTCTTTCTATTGTATCCTTGGAAATATATTAATCACATATAGAGAAAATAAGTAGTAGCCTTTGATTTAACCACATCAGATCTTAAGATAATAAATTCCTTTCTTGTAGCTCACTACACCCTTGCCTTATAGGAATGTAACTTTGTCATACGTCTTTGGTGAATAGCACCTGACTTTAGGAAAATCACCTTAAAAGAATATAAGACTTTTTCTAGCTAACTAACCTTTGTTAGGAGAGAGGGCATAAACTGTTAGCAGGCCTTCTGGCCAGAAAATGATGTAAACCACATAAAACTTTTGTATATCACGAGACATACGAAAATAAGCCCTGATCCTGGTAAAGGTCAAGACTGCTGACCCCGCGTGATTTTGGCGTGACTCTAAACCTCCCGTTCTCTATTTTTCATGTGCACAACTTAGGGTATAAAAGCAGCAGTGGAAAATAAAGTTTTGGGCCTTGCTCACTGAAGCTTGGTCTCCCCATGTCGTTCTTTTTCCATCCTTTTCTCTATTCTCCTTTTTCTGGTTGAGATCCTTGGAGCGCTGGGCCCTCTACGTTTACTTATCTGCCTGGCCTTCTAATACCCACTTGAGGGGCTGCCCTGGTGGGGTGTGTCCAGTGATTCCAGAGGGCGCCTGCAGCCTACGTAAACAGAGCAAACCCCTTGCTGGGGTTTTGTTGGTTTCCTGCGTAAACCAAGTAATCATCAGTCTCTCTCTCTCTCTCTCTCTCTCTCTCTCTCACTCTGATGCCGACGCCATTCATCCTGAGGATACCCTGGTCCATATCAAGGCTGGTCCCTGATAGATAAACCTTTTCCTAAACTACAACAGGCAGGTCATTCATGTTTCCCAGTAATGGAGATCTCTGATACATTGTTGCCTCTCTTTCTAGGTCAAAACATCAACCATATTCATTATTTAAAAATCATTCTAATACAACTGGTGTACCAAATAGGTGTCAGATTATGCATGACACTGAAGACTAAAATTAACGTTGGGATATGTCAACAAATTCCTACAATTCTCTTATTTGAAGAATAAAGTTATATGCTCATTTTCATAGTGTCAATTTCACTTTGAAATAATTAAGAGTAAATGAGCATTTCAGTTCCTGGATATTTTGCTCTGCTTAATATAAAATTTTCTGTTCAAGGAAACATTCAGTATGCATCATAGGTACATTACACCTAATGAATTGTTTGAAAAAATAGAAAATGTAAACAATGTAAAAGGCAAAATATAAATAAATTGACGTGAAATCATCCAGGCAGAACTGACTGGGTGTCTAATTTAGGATGGTATGGGGGAAGGATCAGAAAAAAATCAAATTTAGAAACAACAAATGAGAATATATATATGAATGCTTTCTCAGTTTTATTATACTATACCAGTCATTGCAAGAAAGCTAAGAGGTTAGGCAGAAGGTTTTCTTCATTAAAAAAAAAATATGTTTCACTTAAAAATGTAGATTTAGACTACTCGATAATCATGATCACTATCATACCATGATGGGATGCCAATGATAACATGACATAGTCAAATTGCACCACAGTCAGCAAAAGATAGGCATTTTACAAGTTGTATTAAAAAGGGTCATTCTTGCTCTGCTCTCCTTATGTCATGCCTTTATTTCCTCCCACCAACACACCACCCTATATTTCCTCATGTATATTTTGACGTTGCTTTGCTGTTCCTACAAAGATAGACTTAAATCCTTGTGGTGATGCAGCATCTCAGCAAGGTAATCAGTTTTTGGAAGACAAGGCATTTCTTTCCCTTACTAGCTTCATTATCTATCTGTTTCACAGAATTTCTAGGGCTACAATCAGGCAACATATATTCAGTCATAATAAGCCACATTTCACAACTTTTCCTAAACACTTACTTGGGAATGGAAAGACCTTCTCTTCCTTCCTACCAAGTTAACCACAGATGTCCAATTCTTCTATGTGTTGTATCTGTACCCAAGTTGCCTTATGTATCTTTCACATCAGCTAAGACATAGTGCTTGCCAAATGAAGTATTTTAAGTATTTCCTGAATTAGCAATAAAAGGTGCTAAATAAATTAGCAGTCAAAAGCTATATACATTACTCAACAACATCCCATAGCCTCCAACATTACCATTATTCAGTTCAGTTAAGGTTGAATTCAGTCTCTCAGTCATGTCAAACTCTTTGAAACCCCCTGAATCACAGCATGCCAGGCTTCCGTGTCCTTCACCAAGTCCCGGAGTTCAAACAAACCCACCTCCATCGAGTCGGTGATGACATCCAGGCCTCTCATTCTCTGCCGTCCCCTTCTCCTCCTGCCCTCAATCCCTCCCAGCATCAGAGTCTTTTCCAGTGAGACAGCTCTTCCAATGAGGTGGTCAAAGTATTGGAGCTTCAGCATCAGTCTTTCTTATGAACATCCAGGACTGATCTCCTTTAGCATGGACTGGTTGGGTCTCCTTGTAGTCCAAGGGACTCTCAAGATTTTCTCCAACACCACAGTTCAAAAGCATCAATTCTTCGGTTATCAGCTTTCTTCACAATCGAAGTCTCATATCCATACATGATCCCGTGAAAAAGTATAGCCCTGGCTAGACGGACCTTTGTTGGCAAAGTAATGTCTCTGCTCTTTTATATGCTATCTAGGTTGGTCAGAAATGTCCTTCCAAGGAGTGATCTTCTTTTAATTTCATGGCGGCAATCAGCATCCGCAGTGATTTTGGGGCCCAGAAAACAAAGTCTGACACTGTTTCCACTGTTTCCCCATCTATTTCCCATGCCGTGATGGGACCAGATGCCATGATTTTAGTTTTGTGAATGTGGAGATTCAAACCAACTTTTTCACTCTCCGCTTTCACTATCATCAAGAGGCTTTTGAGTTTCTCTTCACTTTCTGCCATAAGGGTGACGTCATCTTCATATCTGAGGGTATTGATATTTCTCCCAGCAATCTTGATTCCAGCCAGTGCTTCTCCCAGCCCAGTGTTCCTCATGATGTACTCTGCATAGAAGTTAAATAGGCAGGGTGACAATATACAACTTTGACACACTCCTTTTCCTATTTGGAACCAGTCCGTTGTACCATGTTCAGTTCTAACAGTTGCCTCCTGACCTGCATACAGGTTTCTCAAGAGGTTTCTCAAGAGGTCTGGTATTCCCATCTGTTTCAGAATTTTCCACAGTTTGTTGTGATCCCCACAGTAAAAGGATTTGGCATAGTCAATGAAGCAGAAATAGATGTTTTTTTCTGGAACTCTCTTAGTTTTCCCATGATCCAGAGGATGTTGGCAATTTGATCTCTGGTTTCTCTGCCTTTTCTGAAGCCAGCTTGAACATCTCGAAGTTCATGGTTCACGTATTGCTGAGGCCTGGCTGGGAGAATTTTGAGCGTGAATTTACTAGTGTGTGAGATGAATGCAATTGTGAGGTCGTTTGAATATTCTTTGGCATTGCCTTTCTTTGGGAATGGAATGAAGACTGACCTTTTCCACTCCTGTGGCCACTGCTGAGTTTTCCAAGTTTGCTGGCATATTGAGTGCAGCACTTTCACAGTATCATCTTTCAGGATTTGAAGTAGCTCAACTGGAATTCCATCACCTCCACTAACTTTGTTCGTAGTGATGCTTTCTAAGGCCCACTTGACTTCACATTCCAAGATGTCTGGCTCTTGGTCAGTGATTACACCATCCTGACTACCTTGGTTGTGAAGATCTTTTTTGCATAGTTCTTCTGTGTATTCTTGCCACCTGTTCTTAATATCTTCTGCTTTTCTTAGGTCAATAATATATCTGTCCTTTATCGAGCCCATCTTTACATTAAACATTCCTTTGGTATCTCCAATTTTCTTGAGGAGATCTCTTGTCTTTCTTATTCTGTTGTTTTCCTCTATTTCTTTGCATCGATCACTGAAGAAAGCTTTCTTATTTCTCCTTACTCTTCTTTGGATCTCTGTATTCAGATGCTTATATCTTTCCCTTTCTCCTTTGCTTTTTACTTTTCTTCTTTTCACAGCTATTTGTAAGGGCTCTTCAGACAGCCATTTTGCTTTTTTGCATTTCTTTTCCATGGGCATGGTCTTGGTCCCTGTCTCCTATACAATGTCAAAAACCTCCGTCCAGAGTTCATCAGGCACTCTATCTACCATATCTAGTCCCTTAAATCTATTTCTCACTTCCATTGTATAATCATAAGGGATTTGGTTTAGGTCACATGTGAATGGTGTAGTGGTTTTCCCTACTTTCTTCATTTTAAGTCTGAATTTGGTTACAAGGATTTCATGATCTGAGCCACAGGCAGTTCCTGGTCTTATTTTTGCTAACGGTATAGAATTTCTCCATCTTTGTCTGAAAAGAATATTATCAATCCGATTTCCTTGTTAACCATCTGATGATGTCCATGTGTAGAGTCTTCTCTTGTGTTGTTGAAAAAGGGTGTTTGCTATGACCAGTGCATTCTCTTGGCAAACCTCTATTAGCCTTTGCCCTGCTTCATTCACTGCTTCACGGCCAAGTTTGCCTGTTACTCCATGTATTTCTTGACTTCCTACATTTTACATTCCAGTATTCTATAATGAAAATGGCATCTTTTTTTTTAGTATTATTTCTAAAAGTCCTGTAGGTTTTCATAGAACCATTCAACTTCAGCTGCTTCAGCGTTACTGGTTGGTGCATAGCTTTGGATTACTATAATATTGAATGGTTTTTCTTGGAAATGAACACATTTCATTCTGTCGTTTTGGGGACTGCATCCATATACAGCATTTCGGACTCTTTTGTTGACCATGATGGCTCCTCCCTTTCTTCTAAGGTATTCCTGCCCAGAGTAGCAGATATAATCATCTGAGTCATCTGACTTAAATTCACCCATTTAGTCCATTTTAGTTAACTGATTCCTAGAATGTCTACATTCACTCTTGCCATCTCATTTGACCACTTCCAGTTTGCCTTGATTCACGGACATTACATTCCAGGTTTATGCATTATTGCTCTTTGCAGCATCGGACCTTGCTTCTATCACCAGTAACATCCACAACTGGATACTGTTTTCGCTTTGTCTCCATCCCTTCCCTCTTTCTGCAGTTTTTTATCCACTGATCAACAGGAGCATACTGGGAACCTACCACCCTGGGGAATTCCTCATTCAGTATCCTATTACTTTGCCTTTTCATACTGTTCTTGGAGTTCTCAAGGCAGGTATACTCAAGTGGATTGCCATTCCCTTCTCCAGGGGACCACATTCTGTCATAGCTTTCCACCATGTCCTGCCTGTCTTGGGTGGCCCCACATGGCATGGCTTACTTTCTTTGAGTTAGACAAGGGTAACCATCTTTGACATTTATATTTAACTGAGAATTAATAAGGTGGTGTGTCTTCATTTTAATGCAATGTCTAGGTTTGTCAGAGCTTTTACATCCAAAAGCAAGTGACAGTTAATTTGATGACTGCAATCACTATTCTTAGTAATTTTCGAGCCAAATAAAATGAAGTCTGTCACTGTTTCCACATATTTCAGTTTAGTTCAGAACAGTCTCAGTCGTGTCCTACTGTTTGCTACCCCATGAATTACAGCATGTCAGGCCTCCCTATCCATCACCAACTCCTGGGGTTCACTCAACCTCATGTCGGTCGAATCGGTGATGCCATCCAGCCATCTCATCCTCGGTCATCCCTTCTCCTCCTGCCCCCAATACTCCTAGCATCAGAGATTTTTCCAATGAATCAACTCTTCGCATCACGTGGCCAAAGTATTGGAGTTGGAGCCTCAGCTTCAGTCCTTCCAATGAACACCCAGGACTGATCTCCTGTAGAACGGATTGGTTGGATCTCCTTGCAGTGAGTCTCAATAATTTCCTCCAACACCACCGTTCAAAAGCATCAATTCTGCACTCAACCTTCTTCACAGTTCAACTCTCACATCCATATTGACCACTGGAAAATACACAGCCTTAACTAGACCGACCTTGGTTTTCAAAGTTATGTCTCTGGTTTTTAATATGCTATCTAAGTTGGTCTTAACTTTTCTTCCAAGGAGTAAGTATCTTTTAATTTCATGGCTTCAATCAGGACCTGCAGTGATTTTGGACCTTAAAAAGAAAGTCTTGCATGGTTTCCGCTGTTTCTCCATCTATTTCTCATGAAGTGATGGGACCAGATGCCATGATCTTAGCTTTCTGAATGTTGAGCTTTAGTCCAAGTTTTTCACTCTCCTCTTTCACCTTCATCAAGAAGATTTTCAATTCCTCTTCACTTTCTGCCTTAAAGGGCAGATATGCTGTCATCTGCATATCTGAGGTTATTGATATTTCTCCCAGCAACCTTGATTCCTGCTTGTGCTTCTTCCAGCCCAGTGTTTCTCATCATGTGCTCTGCATATAAGTTAAATAAGCAGCATGAGAATATACAGCCTTGACATACTCCTTTTCCTATTTGGAACCAGTCTGTTGTTCCATGTCCAGCACTAACTGCTGCTTCCTGACCTGCATACAGTTTTCTCAAGAGACAGGTCAGGCGGTCTGGTATTCTCCTCTCTTCCAAAATTTTCCACCATTTATTGTGATCCACACAGTCAAAGGCTTCGCATAGTCAATAGAGCAGAAAGAGACGTTTTCCTGGAACTCTCTTGCTTTTTCCATGATCCATCGGATGTTGGCAATTTCAGCTCTCTTTCCTCTGCCTTTTCTAAAACCAACTGGAACATCTGGAAGTTCACATGTTTACCCCTTCTATTTACCAAGTAGTGATGGGACCAGATGCCTTTTTCTTTGTTTTCCTGAATGTTGAGTTGTCAGCATGGTTTTGCACTCTTCTCATTCACCCTCATCAAAAGACTCTTTATTTTTTCTTCACTTTTTATTTCTTTCAGTGTTGTCATCTATATAATCTGAGGCTGTTTATGTTTCTCCCAATCCTTGATGCAAGCTTGTGATTTACTCATCTGGTATTTTAATAGTATACTGTAATGTAGACTCACATAAGCTGAGTGACAATACAGAGATTTGTCACTTTCTTTTCCCTGTTTTGAACATTCATTTGTTTCATGTCTGGTCCCAATTCTTTCGTCTTGACTCATTTAAGGGTGCTTTCAACGTTTACTTCCTCGAGAATCTTCCAAGTACCCCATCCCTTTTTGTTTTGGTGTTCTCCTTTTCGACACCTAAGTTTCTCATTGTGGGACATTCATCACTGCTGAGCTTTATCTGTTTAACTTGTTGTTTTCGTTGCACACCTCACTGTGCTTCATTTATTTCCTCCTTTTGGCCTCCACCTAATTAGTTCTTTCTCTGTCTCAATTATTCTACTGTTGGTTCCTTCCAGGGTGTTGTTAATCTCAGATATTGTATTGATTTTTACTACTTGATTCTTTATTTCTTCTAGATCCATGTTTAACATGTTTATTTCTACTCATTCCGGTCCCCCAGTGTATTTACTGGTAATTCTACATCTCTTTCAAGATTTTTATCTTTACTCTCATTATTCTGAATTCTTTTCCAGGAAAACTTCCTAACTCCTCTACTTTTCTTTGTTTTTGTGTTTTTTTTTTTTTTTTTTTATAATTTACCTTCAGCAGCTGCATATTTCTCTCCCTTTTCATTCTGTTTCGATTACTGTGATTTGGGTCATCTTTCTGCAGGCTGGAGAATTATAGCTCCACTATGTTGTGGAACCTGTCTTTTGTGGGTGGGATAAGACCAGTGACTTCTCAAGGTTTAATGTTTCGGATCATTTGTGTGTGTTCCCTGGCAGGCAGATCTGTATCACTTCTCTCTGAAGTGCAATGAATTGTTCATGGACTGTGCTTTGGGGTGTTTGTGAGTCTGGCATGGCTTTTATCCTATTCATTGTTGTGTTTCTGTTTTACTGGAGAATAGCTGTGGGTTCTCTTGTACTGAACTTACTGACTCAAGTGTGGAGATTGCTTTCCATGTAGACAGGGAAACTCTGGGGTGTGTGCTTGTCCTTTAATATTCCTTGAGGTAAGGAGTTCAATGTTGATCTAAAGTTCTGGAATCGACTCCCTGGCCTCTGGGTTTCTGTTCCCAGGTTGCAGTAACATCAAAAATCCATGCAATACAGAAGATAAAACCCGAGGTTAATGGTGGCACAATTCTCCTCATCCAGAACGAATCAAAGGGATTCACAGAATTTCAGACAGCAGAGAAAAGGAAAGAGGGAGAAAGAGGTGCCTAGGGGGAGATATGGGAGAGTTGAAATGGGAGAGAGCAATCAATTCGGGAAAACGAATCCATAAGTGAAATCAGATCATAAAAATTTTGTTACTAAAGTCACAACATTGATATCAATTTTTGGAAAGTGAAAGTTAAGAACCAAAAATAAACTATAGACTTGTTTAAATAGTGTAAAAAAAGAAAACGGAGTCTAAATTCATTCTCTCATATATAAAACATGTTTAAAAAATAGATTTACGTGTGTTTTGCTTGAAAGCTAATAATAGTTAATAGAAATAAACGTTTAGATTACAATAAAGGACTAAAATAATTTAAAGTTAGAGAAATCATATAGAAACTGGAGCCTATTATACAGAGTGAAGTAAGCCAGAAAGAAAAACACCAATACAGTACACTAAGACGTATATATGGAATTTAGAAAGGTGATAAGGATAACCCTATATACGAGACAGCAAAAGAGACACAGATGTATAGAATAGTCTCTTGGACTCTGTGGGGGAGGGCGAGGGTGGGATGATGGGATAATGGCATTGAAACATGTATATTATCTTATTTGAAACGAATCGCCAGTCCAGGTTCGATGCATGATACAGGATGTTCGGGGCTGGTGTACGGGGATGAACTAGATGGATGGGATGGGGAGGGAGGTGGGAGGCTGGTTCAAGATGGAAAACATATGAACACCTGGGGCAGATTCATGCCAATGTACGGCAAAACCAATAAAATAATATAAAGTAATTAGCCTTCTAATAGAATAAATAATTTTTTTAAAAAAATAGAGGGAATAGATCTCAGAATTTTAAAGTAGTTGTGTGATTTTTGGTGTCAATTCAGTGTCAGACAGTCTCTTGTTGAAGCTTGTACTTGTCAAAGGTGACTGTTGTTCCTCACTTGAACAGTCTGGCCATATACTGCAGACTTATTACGTTTAACCTGTCACTTCTGGGTTGGTTTATGCTTCTTTGTTTATATTTCCTTCTTTTATTTGAAAACCTCTCCATATCTGGTTTTCACCATGAAACGAGGGTGGAGTAGCCTCTTATTCGACCTCACCTGTTCAGTGTTTGGGGGTGAGAGGTGGGATACAGAAAACAAAGGCCATTGGGATGGGGGCGGGGGGGTGCTTGAGGTCTATTGATCACATCGGGCTTGTCAATGACAAATGTGGCATGTACTTTCTGGGTCCACCCTGCTCAGACTCCTGGTTGATACATGAGGGCACAGTCCCAAGTGTGCCCTGTGTTTCATGCACTTCTCAGCCAATCAGGCAGTTAGGTGCTTGGCAAGGGCCATGACCACTATTGGCTATGTGATTTGTGCTCTTCCCAAGTCCAAAACCTCGGGTGAGTGGTTGGAAGCAAGGCACAGTCCCAGGTGGTCCATGCATTTTATGCAACTTTCTGGTCTCAGCCACTCCGTTTGCTGACTGTGTCTGCAGAGGGCACAGTCTCAAGTGTGCCATTCGTCTCCTCAGGCTAACTGACCCGAGGCTGTCATGTTTCTGGGCTATGTGAACTGTCCATGAAGTGAGGAATTCATCACTAGCAACTGTCAGCTAGCTTAGAGATTGGCAGGGCATGTGTCTGGGGCCAAGATTCTATGAGCCTATTTCCTTCTTCCTCTGACAGTCGTACACGTTCCTCTCTCCCTCAGTGGAGAAATGGGTCTTAAATGGACACTGGCTTGGTTTCCTTTGGTATTTTCTAGTGCACAATCTTCTGTTCTGTGAGTATGCCATTGTTCAAGATGTGGCCTTAGAGCCTTCTCACAGGAAAGGTCCTTTCTAAAATTTCTGTCTCTAGCGTCCCCATAGTTTAGGTTTGCGTGTTACCTTAGCTTCGTCACATTGTCCTTAGGGCACTAATGCCTGATTCTAACCATAGTGTGTTTGATACATCCCAGACATCCCTTCGATGACCCATGTATGACAGTGGATGGGAGAATCTGAGTCATTTCTTGGCTAGTGATTGCATTTATTGGCATAATCTGTGTTTTTATTCTTCCTCTCTTCCGTTCTATTTCTTCCCCGACTGACACCTATGAGAGAGCGTTTCTTATTTTGTGCAAATTTCTCCTCCTTTAAGACTCCTTCTCCAAGGCGGGTCTCAATCCCTAAAAACATTTCCTCCCTTTCATTACTTATTTTTTCTTACCTACTTTTTAAGAGACTGGTTTTCCTTTATCGGTTTCTAGGGCCCATCAACATTGGTCACAAATTTGTTTCTGGAAGGTGTTCCATGTGCAATCTATCCTTTGATGGATTTGTGTGGGAGAAAGTGGACTCAGGCTCCTATTCCTCTAATATGATGAGACCCCACCAAGACCCTGGAAGATCCATTTTATTAACTGATATCTTGTTGTTCAGTCACAAAATCTTGTCAGACTCTTTGTGTCTCCTTGGACTGCAGCACGCAAGGCCTCTCTGCCCCTCACCATCTCCAAGAGTCTACTTGAGATCATGTCCATTGAATGAGTGAAGCTATACACTCTTCTCCTCCTCTCTCATCCAAATCATGAAAAAAGATTTAATTGGCTCCTAAGAATCAGGGTCTTTTCTCATGAGTCAGTTCTTTGCTCAGGTGGTCAAAGCTTTGGAGACATAGCTTCAGCATCAGTGATTCTAATGAATCTTCAGAGTTGATTTCCTTTAAGTTTGAATGGCTTGATCTCCTTGCAATCTAATGGACACTCACAAGTCATCACCAGCAGAGCAGTTTGGTGTTCTCACATCTGCACATGTCTACTGGAAAGACCATTAGTGTAGTCAAGTCAACTATTCACTTTTTAACACGCTTACTAAATGTGTGAGTGCCATTTTTCCAGGAAGCACCTGTATTCTAATTTTATAACTGCCATCACATTCATAGTGAATATAGAGCCACAAAAGAGGAAATCTGTCATTGCTTCTGCCTTTTCCACCTTTATTTCCCATGAAGCAGTGGGACCAGATGCTATGATCTTACTTTGTGTAACACTGAGAATTTAAGTGTACTGTTTTTCCTATGCTTACCTATCAACATTGAGAATTATTTTATTCTTGTACCATTTTTTCCCCTCAGTGTTTTGGATGAGAAATTGTTTTCTAAGAGTATTCTAAGATGATCGTTACTCATCATATATAATACTGCTGGTTTTAAGTTTCCTGTTGGAGCATTTGTGCCATGCTTCTGTGACAACTCTATAAAATTTTGACAATATACACAGCCTATAATACATTTCTCTATTAACATAATATATTGAGCCTCTTCATGTTATCTCTAATGTGGCACCTACAAAAATACAAAGGAGGACAAGAAATAATGATATGATGTGGAGGGGGACAGGAAGCCGAACCGCTGTGTCATGAAGGGAGAGAAGTTTTGAGCATCAATGATTTCTACTCAAATATTTGGTACCAGAAGTTTAAAGTGATGAAATAAAAATGTACACACTGAATTATGGAAGAGTTATTTTAATGTACACATCATATAATTTCAGTGTTCAGCTAGCCAGAGAGCCTGATTATGATCTATGCACAGTGCCTGGTGCATCTGTTTAACCCATTAATTTGAATGTTTAAAATTATATCCAACGTGAGGAGAGGAACAGCAGTCTTAGAACAATATCTCTAAGTAAATGAGAGTTGCAGTTTTATGGGCTCAAGGTGTCCTCATATGTATGAACCCCATCACTATTACAGAAAGCATACTGGGTGATCAGCTCCATTAAGGGACAGCCTTTCAGAATAGGATCTATATTATTCAGCCAGAAAGTTATTAAGTAACTTTGGGCTCCCCAAACAGTTCATTTAAGATCTTGGGAACAAGCAAAGACTTTGACCACCTAAATAAAGTTGTCTAAAATTATGTTTTGACATATACACATATATACACATATGTGCATGTGTGTATGTGTATTAAAAAAATGTACAATGGCTTTTAATTCCTGTTAGGCAAAGCAGCAATGGAAAAAAATTAAAACCCCAAAGTAGAATTATTCAAAAGTCTCAGTTCAGTTCAGTTCAGTTCAGTCACTCCGTCGTGACTGACTCTCCGCGACCCCATGAATCACAGCACGCCAGGCTTCCCTGTCCATCACCAACTGTCTATCCGGTTATTGAATATACGTAAGTGGAAAAAATATGAGAACTCCTTTATATCACTCCCCTCTTTTTTAGTAAATAGCTGCCAATTTTCAAATGTTTGTCCAGGTTTAATGACAAAAATAAAGTTATAGAAAAAAAATATATATATACATAATAGATATACATATATCTATATAAAGTAGACGGATATGTTTGCATAACAAAAAATATTGATGTCAGATTTATTTCCAGTTCCATGCTCAATCTCATCATGAAATAGCCAAAGTTGTAGTTAACTCAAACACTCCAAGAGTTGGGACAGAAATCGAACCTGCAACTGAGATTTTCAGTCACAGTTATGATCACGCTCTAAATCCAACACTTTATTTCATTTCTTGTTCTAAGCAGTCCCGTCTTAAGATTGAAAACTATGAAAACCGAGAGAGAGGAGTAAGAGATTCTAGACTTCCTCGTGTTCCCAGAGTAATTTTAATCAGAGAAACTAGAAAAGCCAGAAACAAAGGAAAATGATCAAGCAATATAGAATAATAATGCTTAAACATTAAGCAAAGTCAAGGATCTTTAGTTCCTCCTCAAGGGCCATAGATAACATTCTGAGCAATATCCTGTGAACAGTTTTAGAGATATTAAAGCCCCAACGAGGCTGAAATGTAAGTTCATAGACCACAGAGTAGTTGGAACCAGATGGTCAATGATGTCGACTCCCAATATCCTCAGGAACAGGCCACTAGGAGAATGTTCCCAAACTAATCACACACCCAATGCCTAACCTCACTCTGTCAAAAAGAAAGTTCCCCTGAAAGTATTTGGGGAGTGTAGGTCTTTGAAACACCAGCTGCTAGGACACCTTGCTTGGTTCCACATTAAACTATTGCACAGAAGTGAGTAACCCAAGTTTCGTTGGGTAAGAGTTCAATTCAGTTCAGTTCATTTCAGTCAGTCGGTCGAATCCAACTCTTTGTGACCCCCATGAATCACAGCATGCCAGGCCTCCCTGTCCATCACCAACTCCCGGAGTTCACTCAAACCCTCCTCCATCGAGTCAGTGATGGCATCCAGCGATCTCATTCTCTGTCGTCCACTTCTCCTCTTGCCCTTAATCCGTCCAAGCATCAGAATCATTACCAGTGAGTCAACCCTTCGAATGAGGTGTCCAAAGTTTTGGAGCTTCATATTTAGCATCAGTCCTTCCAACGAACATCCAGGACTGATATTCTTTAGAATGGACTGGTTGGATCTCCTTGAAGTCCAAGACTCTCAAGAGTCTTCTCCAACACCACAGTTCAAAAGCATCAATTCTTTGGCGATCAGCTTTCTTCACAGTCCAACACTCAAATCCATTATGATCACTGGAAAAGCCATACCCTTGACTAGACGGACCTTTGTTGGAAAAGTAATGTCGCTGCTCTTTAATATGCTATCTGGGTTGGTCATAACTTTCCCCCCAAAGAGTAAGTGTGTTTTAATTTCATGGCTGCAAGCAACATCCGCAGTGATTTTGGAGCCCAAAAATATAGTCTGACACTGTTTCCCCGTCTATTCCCCATGAAGTGATGGGACCAGGTGCCATGATCTTAGTTTTGTGAACGTGGAGCTTCAAGCCAAATTTTTCACTAACCCCTTTCACTTTCATCAAGAGGCTTTTCAGTTCCTCTTCACTTTCTGCCATAAGGGTGATGCCATCTTCATATCTGAGGGTATTGATATTTCTCCCAGCAATCTTGATTCCTGCCTGTACTTCTTCCAGCCCATCGTTCCTCATGATGTACTCTTCATAGAAGTTAAATAATCAGGGTGACAATATACAGCCTTGACGTACTCCTTTTCCTTTTTGGAACTTGTCTGTTGTTCCATGTCCAGTTCTAACTGTTTCTTTCTTCCCTGCATACAGGTTTCTAAGGAAGCAGGTCAGGTGTTCTGGTGTTCCCATCTCTTTCAGAATTTTCCACAGTTTGTTGTTATTCCCACAGTCAAAGGCTTTGGCATAGTCAATGAAGCAGAAATATATGTTTCTCCGGAACTCTCTTGCTTTTTCCATGATCCAGAGGTTGTTGGCAATTTGATCTCTGGTTCTTCTGCCTTTTCTAAAACCAGCTTGAAAATCTGGAGGTTCACATATTGCTGAAGCCTGGCTTGGAGAATTTTGAGCATGACTTTACTAGCGTGTGAGATGAGTGCAATTGTGTGGTAGTTTGATCATTCTTTGGCATTGCCCTTCTTTGAGAATGGGATGAACACTGACATTTCCGATCCTGTGGTCATTGCTGAGTTTCCCAAATTTGCTCCAAATTGAGTACAGCACTTTCACAGCATCATCGTTCAGGATTTGAAAAGCTTAACTGGAATTCCATCACCTCCACTACCTTTGTTCTTAGTGTTACTTTCTAAGGTCCACTTGACTTGACATTCCAAGATGTCTGGCTCTAGGTCAGTGATCACACCATCGTGATTATCTTGGTTGTGAAAATCTTTTTTGTACACTTCTTCTGTGTATTCTTGTCACCTATTCTTAATATCTTCTGCTTCTCTTAGGTCCATACAATTTCTGACCATTATCGAGCCCATCTTTGCATGAAATGTTCCCTTGGTATCTCTAATTTTCTTCAAGAGATCTCTTGTCATTCCCATTTTGTTCTTTTCCTCTATGTCGTTGCAGTGATCACAGAGGAAGGCTTTCTTATCTCTCCTTGCTATTCTGTGGAACTCTGCATTCAGGTGATTATATATTTTTTTCTCCTCAGCCTTTCGCTTCTCTTCTTTTCACAGGTATTCGTAAGGCCTCCTCAGAAAACTATTTTGCTTTTTTGCATTGCTTTTCCATGGGCATGGTCTTGGTCCCTATCTTCTTTACAATGTCATGAACCTCCATCCATAGTTCATCAGACACTCTATCAGATCTAGTCCCTTAAACCTATTTCTCATTTCCACTGTATAATCATAAGGGGTTTGATTTCAGTCATATTTGAATGGTTTAGTGATTTTCCCTACTTTCTTCAATTTACGTCTGAATTTGGCAATAAGGAGTTTATGATCTGAGCCACAGTGAGATCTGGTCTTGTGTTTTCAAACTGTATAGAATTTCTCCACTTTGGCTGCAAAGAATATAATCAATCTGTTTTTTCTGTTGACCATCTGGTGATGTTCATGTATAGAGTCTTCTCTTCTGTTGCTGAAAGAGGTTGTTTGCTATGACTAGTGTGTTCTCTTGGCAAAACTCTCTTAGTCTTTGCCCTTCTTCATTCCGTGCTCCAAGGCCAAAGTTGGCTGTTACTCCAGGTGTTTCTTGACTTCCTACATTTACATTCCAGTCCCCTCTAATGAAAAGGACATCTTTTTAAAGTGTTAGTTCTAAAGATCTTGTAGGTCTTCATAGAACCATTAAATGTCGGCTTTTTACGCGTTACTGGTTGGGGCATAGGCTTGGATTACTGTAATAGTGAATGGTCTGCCTCGGAAATGAACAGAGGTCATTCTGTTCATTTGGAGATTGTATCCAAGTACAGCATTTCGCACTCTTTTGTTGACCATGATGACTACTCCATTTCTTCTAAGGGTGATTATATAATGGTATAATCACCATTATACCCTCAGATATAATGGTCATCTGAGTTGAATTCACCCATTCCAGTCCATTTTAGTGCACTGATTCCTAGAATGTCTATGTTCACTCTTGCCATCTCCTGTTTGACCACTTCCAATTTGCCTTGATTCATGGACCTAACATTCCAGGTTCCTATGCAATATTGCTCTTTGCAGCATCGGACCTTGCTTCTATCACCAGGCACATCCACAACTGGATACTGTTTCTGCTTTGACTCCATCCTTTCACCTTTTCTGAAGTTATTTCTCCACTGATCTCCAGTAGCATGTTGAGCACCTACCGATGTGGGGATTTCCTCATTCACTATCCTATTATTTTGCCTTTTCATACTGTTCTTGGGATTCTCAAGGCAAGTATACTGAAGTGGTTTGCCATTCCCTTCTCCAGTGGACCACATTCTGTCAGACCTCTACACCATAAGCCACCCATCTTGGGTGGCCCCACACAGTATAGCTTAGTTTCATTGAGTTAGACAAGGCTGTGGTCCGTGTGATCAGATCGACTGGTTTACTGTGATCACGATTTCAGTGTGTCTGCCCTCTGACGCCCTCTCGCAATACCTACCATCATATTTGGGTTTCTCTTACCTTGGTTGTGAGGTATCTCTTCACGGCTGCTCCAGCAAAGCACAGCCATTGCACCTTACCTTGGACAAGGGGTATCTCCTCACGGCCACCCCCTCCTGATTTTGAACGTGGAGTAGCTCCTCTCGGCCACCACTCCTGGCCACCACCGAGAAATACTTTTATTTCAGAAACCAAATAGATTTACTGATGTGATTTATCCATATAAAAATTCTTTAGGAATGAGATTTTGCAGGCTCATGGTTTTGGTTGCGATTTGTGTAAGGAGCCTGTATTTTAAGTTTATGCTGAAGTAAACACTGGTTGAACATTACGCTTCAATTGCTAGGAGACTAGTGACTTTGTGATGTCACAGTGACCGGTCCATTGTAGGAGATCAGTGACTTTTTGAAACACTGTGATGGTCTGGGAGTTTCCCTCTGTAGGCCAGCCAAGCAGCATTTGAATTTTCAGTGTGTAAAATCAGACAAATGAGAAAAGTGTTTGAAGAAAGTTTTTTCTGAGATGGCACATATTTCTTCAGAAATTCAAGATGTGCCTCTTAACGATGAATCCACTGGTTCAGAAACCTCCATCAGACCTTTGCACGATTATACACTTGCTGGAGACTCGGTTTTTTGATCTATAATTGAAAAATATGCTTTTCAGGCTTTGTCTGAGGCAGTTCTGATGAAAAGACCACATTACACATTTTCTGTCTCTGAAACAGGAGAACTGAATGATTTTCTTTGACTCATTTTTCCACAAAAATTGTGCAATAGAGTGGAAAGTGATCAATTAGAAACTATTTGGTGGGATAAGAGTGACACTTGTATAGTGATCAATGAAGAACTCTTCAAAGAAGAAGTCTTGGAAAGAAAGGTACCTTTCAGGATATTTGAAACCAATAATATGAAATGTTTAGTTTGACAGCTGAACATTTATGGGTTTAGCAAAAAGCAACAACCTCTTCAAAGATCTGCTTCAATATCTGACTTTCTGGAAGAAGAAAAGAACATCTCTCTTTTGAGCAAGGTATTCCAAAATTTTCACTTATTGGCAATATGTAAGACACTGGAAAAGACTCTGATGCTAGGAAAGGTTGGGGGCGGGAGGAGAAGGGGACGACAGAGAATGAGATGGCTGGATGGCATCACCGACTCTGTGGACATGAGTTTGAGTGTACTCCGGGAGTTGGTGATGGACAGGGAGGCCTGGCATGCTGTGATTCATGGGGTCGCGGAGAGTCGGACACGACTGAGTGACTGAACTGAACTGAACCGAACTGAAGATTAAATCATGTGATCTAGAAAGCATGTTACCACATGTAGCTAAAACAGAATTTAAAATTGAGATAGCAAATTGTTGAAGAAGCTTTATTTTTTGAAGTTGAAAACAGCTGGAGGATATAGTATTTGACGTTTAACAAACTTTCCAATCAACTTGAAACAAGATATGTGTCTTGAAGCTACTTAAAGTGGTATTTACTGTATATATAAAACGTATTTTTAGTTGAGAAGCATAATTGTTTCTACCATGTTAGCTGTGAAGACTAATCTGGAGGCGTTTTAGTTGAGGCAATTTAATTTGTATCATTAAAGGAATATTTTTTTTAATTTATTTAATTAGAGGCTAATCACTTCATTGGAGAAGGAAATGGCAACCCACTCCAGTGTTCTTGCCTGGAGAATCCCAGGGACGGGGGGCCTGGTGGACTGCCGTCTGTGGGGTCACACAGAGTCGGACAAGACTGAAGTGACTTAGCAGTTAGCAATCACTTCATGGGAAATAGACGGATAAACAGTGGAAACAGTGTCAGACTTTATTTTTTGGGCTCCAAAATCACTGCAGATGCTGATTGCAGCCATGAAATTAAAAGACGCTTACTCTTTGGAAGGAAAGTTATGACCAACCTTGATAACATATTAAAAAGTAGAGACATTACTTTGCCAACCAAGGTCCGTCTAGTCAAGGATATGGTTTTTTCCGTGGTCATGTATGGATGTGAGAATAGGACTGTGAAGAAAGCTGATCGCCGTAGAATTTATGCTTTTGAACTGTGGTGTTGGAGAAGACTCTTGAGAGTCCCTTGTGCTGCAAGGAGTTCCAACCAGTCCATTCTAAGGGAGGTAGATTCCGGGTGTTTATTGGAAGGACTGATGTTAAAGCTGAAACTGCAATACTTTGGCCACCTCATGCGACGAGTTGACTCACTGGAAAAGACTCTGATGCTGGGAAAGGATGGGGGCGGGAGGAGAAGGGGACGACAGAGAATGAGATGGCTGGATGGCATCACCGACTCTGTGGACATGAGCTTGAGTGAACTCCAGGAGTTGGTGATGGACAGGGAGGCCTGGCGTGCTGTGATTCATGGAGTGGCGGAGGATCGGACACAACTGAGCGACTGAACTGAACTGAACTTTACATTATTGTATTTGCTTTGCCATATATTGACATGAATCTGCCCCAGGTGTACATGTGTTCCCCATCGTGACCCCCCTCCCACTACCCTCCCCATCCCATCCCTCTGGTTCATCCCAGTACAACAGCCTGAGCATTGTATCATGCATCGAACCTGGATTGTCGATTCGTTACACATATGATATGATTCATGTTTCAATGTCATTCTCCCAAATCATCCCACCCTCGCCCTCTCCCACAGAGACCAAAAGACTGTTCTATACATCTGTGTCTCTTTTGCTGTCTCGTATACAGGGTTATCATCATCACCATTCTAAAGTCCATGTATATGCCTTAGTATAATGTATTGTTGTTTTTCTTTCTGACTTACTTAATTCTGTATAATAGTCTCCAGTTTCATCCACCTCATCAGAACTGATTCAAAGGTATTTTTTTGATGCCTGAGTAATACCCCATTGTGTATATGTACCAAAGCTTTTTTATCCATTCGTCTGCAGATGCACATCTAGGTTGCTTCCATGTCCTCGCTCTTATAAACAGTGCTGCAATGAATATTGTGGTATGTGTGTCTCTTTAGATTCTGGTTTCCTCGGTGTTTATGCCCAGGAGTGCGATTCCTGGATCATAGAGCTGTTCTATTTCCAGTTTTTTAAGGAATCTCCACACTGTCCTCCATAGTGGCTGTACTACTTTGCGTTCCCACCAACAGTGTAAGAGGGTTCCCTTTTCGCCACACCCTCTCCAGCATTTATCGCATGTCGACTTTTGAATAGTATCCATTCTGACTGATGTGAAATGGTATCTCATTTTGCTTTTGATTTGCATTTCTCTGATTATAAGTGATATTGAGCAGTTTTTCATGTGCTTTGTTAGCCACCTGTATGTCGTCTTTGGAGAAATATCTGTTTAGTTCTTTGGCCCATTTTTTGGTTGGGTCATTTATTTTTGTGGAATTGAGCTGCAGGAGATGCTTGTATATTTTGGAGATTAATTCCTTGTCAGTTTTTTCATTTGCTATTATTTTCTCCCATTCTGAAGGCTGTCTTTTCACCTTGCTTATAGTTTCCTTTGCTGTTCAGAATTACATTTGAATTAGGTCTCATTTGTTTATTTTGCTTTTAGTTCCAATATTCGAAGTGGTGGGTCATGGAGGATCCTGCTGTGATTTATTTCAGAGAGTGTTTTGCCTAAGTTCTCCTCCAGGTGTTTTATAGTTTCTGGACTTACATTTTGATCTTTAATCCATTTTGAGTTTATATTTGTGTATGGTGTTACGGCTGAAACTGCAATACTTTGGCCACCTCATGCGGCGAGTTGACTCACTGGAAAAGACTCTGATGCTGGGAAAGGTTGGGGGCGGGAGGAGAAGGGGACGACAGAGAATGAGATGGCTGGATGGCATCACCGACTCTGTGGACATGAGTTTGAGTGTACTCCTGGAGTTGGTGATGTACAGGGAGGCCTGGCGTGTTGTGATTCATGGGGTCGCGGAGAGTCGGACACGACTGAGCGACTGAACTGAACTGAACTGAACTGAACTGAATGGTGTTACGGAGTGATCTAATTTCACTCTTTTACCAGTTTTTCCAATACCACTTGTTAAATAGACTGTCTTTTTTCCATTTTATATTCTTGCCTCCTTTGTAAAAGTTAAGGTGTCCATAGGTGCATAGATTTATCTCTGGGCTTTCTACTTTGTTCCATTGATCTATATTTCTGAGTTAATGCCAGTACCATGCTGTCTTGATGATTGTGGCTTTGTAGTAGAGCCTGAAGTCTGGCAGGTTGAGTCTTTCAGTTCCATTCTTCTCCAAGATCACTTTGGCTATTCGAGGTTTTTTGAATTTCCATACAAATTGTGAGATTATTTGTTCTAACACTGTGAAAAATACCTTTGGTAGCTTGGTAGGGATTGCATGTAATGTATGGATTGCTTTAGGTATTATACATATTTTCACAATATTTTTTCTTCTAATCCACGAACACGGTATATATCTCCATCTATTGGCGTCCTATTTGATTTCTTTCACCAGTGTCTTATAGTTTTCTATATAGAAGTCTTTTGTTTCGTGAGGTAGATATATCCCTATGTATTTTATTATTTTTGTTGCAACAGTGAATGGAATAGTTTCCTTAATTTATTTTTCTATTTTTTCATTATTAGTGTATAGGAATGCAAGGGATTACTCTGTGTTGATTTTAGATCCTACAACTTTACTGCATTCATTGATTAGTTTTCTGGTAGAGTCTTTAGAGTTTTCTGTGTAGAGGATCATGTCATTGGCGAACACTGAGAGTTTTATTTCTTTTTCTCCAGTTTGAATTCCTTTAATGTCTTTTTCTGCTCTGATTGCTGTGGCCAAAACTTCCAGAACTATGTTGAACAGTAGTGGTGAGAGTGGGAACACTTGTGTGTGCTTTAGAAAAAGGAGAAATTCATTGTTTTGGGGTGAAATATCCGATAGATATCTATTAGGTCTAACTGTTCTTTTGTATCTTAAAGTTTGTGTTTCCTTGATAATTTTCTGTTTAGATGATCTATTCATAGGTGTGAATGGGGTATTAAAGTCTTCCACTATTATTGTGTTGTTGTTAATTTCCCCTTTTATACTTGTTAGTAACTGTCTTACATATTGCGGTGCTCCTATGTTGGGTGCATATATTTATAATTGTATCTTCTTCTTGGATTGATACTTTGATCATTATGTAGTGTCCTTCTTTGTCTCTTTTCACAGCCTTTATTTTAAAGTCTATTTTATCTGATATGAATGTTGCTACTCCTGCTTTCTTTTGGTCTCTGTTTGAGTGGAATAACTTTTTCCAGCACTTCAATTTCAGTCTGTATGTGTCCCTTATATTGAGGTGTGTCTCTTGCAGACAACATATATAGTGGTCTTGCCTTTGTATCCATTCAGCCAGTATTTTTCTTTTGGTTGGGTCATTTAACCCAATTGCATTTAAGGTAATTATTGGTAAGTATGATACCATTGCCATTTTCTTTATTGTTTTGGGTTCAAGTTTATACACCCTTTCTATGCTTCCTATCCAGAGAAGATCCTTCAGCATTTGTTGGAGAGCTGGTTTGGTGATGCTGAATTCTCTCAGCCTTTGATTGTCTGTAAAGCTTTTGGTTTCTCCTTCATATTTGAATGAGATATAGGTATAGTAATCTTGGCTGTAGAGTTTTTTTTTTTTTTCATCCCATTCAGTATGTGAGAGTTGGACTGTGAAGACGACTGATCGCTGAAGAAGTGATGCTTTTGAACTGTGGTGTTGGAGAAGACTCTTGAGAGTCCCTTATACTGCAAGGAGATCCAACCAGCCCATTCTAAAGGAGATCAATCTTGGGTGTTCATTGGAAGGACTGATGCTAAAGCTGAAAGTGCAATACTTTGGCCACCTCATGCAACGAGTTGACTCACTGGAAAAGACTCTGATGCTCGGAAAGGTTGGGGGCGGGAGGAGAAGGGGACGACAGAGAATGAGATGGCTGGATGGCATCACCGACTCTGTGGACATGAGTTTGAGTGATCTCCGGGAGTTGGTGATGGACAGGGAGGCCTGGCGTGCTGTGATTCATGGGGTCGCGAAGACTCGGACACGACTGAGTGACTGAACTGAACTGAACTGATGGAGGCATTTGATGAGCACCTATCAATTAATGTTCCCTGGAACAAGAGTTCTCTGGTGTTCTCAGGATTTAGACTTAAGCCTCTGGCTCTGGTATTCTTGCAGTAGGCTCAAGAATTCTCCGTCTGTCTCTTCCAACTCAATTCCTTCTGTTTAAGCTTCTTCTGTTTGCCGGTCTCTTCAGTGTCTTATTCCCGTCCTGACACAAGGGGGCGGTGGTAGACACTTTTTAGGCTCATCCATTCTTTTGTGCTGTGGGGTGGGAGGTAAGCTGCAGACAAATATCAACGGCATCTGTGGGGAGTGCTTGCAGTGTCTCAGCCACACTGGGTTTGCCCCCACTCATGGCATGTGTGCTGTCCCCATCTACACTGCACAGGCTCTAGGTTGCTCTGCTGCAAACCGTCCAAGGCCGGCGATGGGTTGGATGTACATCTCTGGTATAAACCGCTCAGGTTCTGGTACTCAGGTACTACACGAAGGCACAGACTTGGTTGGGCCTGCGTTTTGTGCCCTTCCCCAGTTTGAGCAGCTCAGGTGAGCAGGTGTTTGGCCAGCGGGGTCACTGTGACTTATTGCCTCCCCAGTCCCTGCTGTTCGGTTTTCTGGGTCTACAGCCAGCGCACCTTCTCAACGAATATCAACCGGCCAGAACCCAAGAAGTCTTGGTTAGTAACGAAGCCTGCATGCAGCTTGGTATTGGATGCCTCACTGGGACTGCGATTGTCCGCTTCTGTCTCTGACTGTACTTCCCTGCCTCTCTCAGCGGGGGATGGTGGATGGGCTGACCGCAGCTATCTAGCCCTGTTTAGTCCTTTGTTCTGTGAGTGGGTCTGGTGGTGTCTTATCTTGGGGCTTTTTGCCTTTTAGTGGGCTAGCTACCCCACAGTCTGCTTAGCTATCTTAAGTTAGCACCCTCAGATTGCACTAGGGGCATTCAGGCCCTGTCCTTACTCTAAGGGATGCAGCCCGCCCCTCCCTGCCCAGTCCCTTCTTGCGAGTGGGGGGTGCAGGCGGCTGCACTTCTCTGCTGGGAGTTACCACTGGAAACGTAGTCTGTAGGTTTTAATTATTTATTTATTGTTCCTCCCAGTTATGTTGCCTTCTGAGGTTCCAAGAGATGTCACAGATTCGCCAGTGAGTGTTTCCAAGTGCTTGGAAATTTCTAGCCTCCCTTCCCGGGATAGACCTCCATCGCAACCTGTTTTACCTCTCTTTTTATCTTTTATATTATTTCCTACCTCTTTTCGAAGACAATGGCCTGCTTTTCTGGTTGCCTGATGTCCTCTGCCAGCATTCAGAAGTTGTTTTGTTGGATTTACTCAGCGTTCAATTTTTCTTTTGATGAATTTCTGAGGGAGACAGTTGTCACCCCGTCCTATTCCTCCTCCATCTTCCCATCTTCCTATCTCCTCCCTCACAGTAATATTTAAAATTCATTCAATCCTAAGATTTATTTCTTTCAGACCCTACAGTTCCCATATTTGTTTACAAAATATGCATTGCATCATCTGCTATTATACCACCTTAGTTGTTATTTGTTACTACTTTTATTAAGTATTTAATCATAGAGTGATTTGAAGAAGTAACGCTAGAGACATTGAGTGTCATTTTTCAGTCAACAAGTTGTCTTCAACTCTTTTGTGATGCCATGGACTGCTGCACAACAGGACTCTCTATCTTTCAGCATCTCCCAGAGTTTGTGCAAATGCATGTCCATTGTTTTTCTGATACCATCTAACCATCTTATCCTCCATTACTCCCTTCCTCTCCTGTCATCAAACTTTAAAAGCATCATGAATTTTCCAGTGAATTGACACTTTGCGTCAGCTGGCCAAAACTGAACTTTCAACTTCATCAATAGTCCTTCGAATGAATACTTATGTTTGATTTCATTTAGGATGAATTGGCTAAGTCTCCTTGCAGTCCAAAGGCCCCCTAAGAGTCTTTAACTTTTCGGGATTCAAAATCACTGCAGATAGTGATGGCAGCTATGAAATTAAAAGACACTTTCTTTTTGGAAGGAAAGTTATGACAAACCTAGGTAGCATATTAAAAAGCAGGGACATTCCTTTGCCATCAAAGGTCCATCTAGTCAAGGCTATGGTTTATTCAGTGGTCATATATGAATGTGAGAGCTGGACTGTAAGGAAAGCTTAGTGCTGAAAAATTGATGCTTTTGAACTGTGGTGATGGAAAAGACTCTTGAGAGACCGCTGGACTGCAAGGAGATCCAACCAGTCCATCCTAAAGGAGATGAGCCCTGGGTATTCATTGGAATATGTCATGGTGAAGTTGAAACTCCAATAGTTTGACACCTGATGTGAAGAGAAGACTCATTGGAAAATACCCTAATGTTGGGTAAGATTGAGGGCAGGAGGAGAAGGGGATGACAGAGGATGACATGTTTGGATGGCATTGCCGATGAGTGGACATGAGTTCGGGTGGTCTCTGGGAGTTGGCATAGTCAATGAAGCAGAAATAGATGTTTTCCTGGAACTCTCTTGCTTTCTCCATGATCCAGCGGATGTTGGCAATTTGACCTCTGGTGCCTCTGGCTTTTCTAAAACCTTCTTGTACATCTGGGAGTTCACGGTTCATATAATGCTGAAGCCTGGCTTGGAGAATTCTGAATATGACATTACTCGCGTGTGAGATGAGTGCATTGCGTGGTAGTTTGAGCATTCTTTGGCAGTGTTTTTCTTTGGGATTGGAATGAAGACTGAACTTTTCCAGTCCTGTGGCCACTGCTGAGTTTTCCAAATTTGCTGGAATACGGAGTGCACCACTTTCACAGCATCATCCTTCAAGATTTGAAAGAGCTCAACTGGAATTCCATCACCTCTACTAGCTTTGTTCGTAGTGATTCTTTCTAAGGCCCACTTGACTTCACATTCCAAGATGTCTGGCTCTAGGTCAGTGATCACGTTATCGTGATTATCTTGGTCGTGAAGATACTTTTTATACAGTTCTTCTGTGTACTCTTGCCATCTCTTCTTAATATCTTCTGCTTCTGTTAGGTCCATCCCATTTCTGTCCTTTATCGAGCCCATCTTTGCATGAAATATTCCCTTGGAATCTCTAATTTTCTTGAAGAGATCTCTTGTTTTTCGTATTCTGCTGTTTTCCTCTATTTCTTTGCATTGATCACAGAGGAAGGATTTCTTATCTCTCCATGCAATTCTTTGGAATTCTGCATTCAAATGCTTATATCTTTCCTTTTCTCCTTTTCTTTTCACTTCTCTTCTTTTCACACCCATTTGTAATGCCTCCTCAGACAGCCATTTTCCTCTATTGCATTTCTTTTCTTGGGGATGATCTTGGTCCCTGTCTCCTGTACAATGCCACGAACCTCTGTCCAGAGTTCGTCAGGCACTCGATCTATCAGATCGAGTCCCTTAAATCTATTTCTCACTTACACTGTATAATCATAAGGGATTTGATTTAGGTCATATGTGAATGGTTTAGTGGTTTTCCCTACTTTCTTCAATTTCAGTCTGAATTTGGCAATAAGGAGTTTAGGATCTGAGACACAGTCAGATCCCGGTCTTGTTTTTGCTAACTGTATAGAGCTTCTCCATCTTTGGCTGCAAACAATATAATCAATCTGATTTCGGTGTTGACCATCTGGTGATGTTCATGTGTAGCGTCTTCTCTTGTGTTGTCGGAAGAGGGTGTTTGCTATGACCAGTGCGTTCTCTTGACAAAACTCTAATAGCCTTTGCCCTGCTTCATTGCGTGCTCCAAGGCCAAATTTGCCTGTTACTCCAGGTGTTTATTGACTTCCTCCTTTTGCATTCCAGTCCCCTGTAATGGAAAGGACATCTTTTTTGGATGTTAGTTCTACAAGGTCTTGTAGGTCTTCATAGAACCGTTCAACTTCGCCTTCTTCAGCGTTACTGGTTGGGGCATAGGCCTGGATTACTGTAATATTGAATGATTTGCCTTGGAAACGAACAGAAATCATTCTGTCATTTTTAAGATTGCATCCAAGTACTGCGTTTCGGACTCTTTTGTTGACCATGATGGCTACTCCGTTTCTTCTAAAGAATTCCTGACCTCTGAAGTAGATGTGATGGTCATCTGAGTTAAATTCACCCATTCCAGTCCATTTTAGTTCACTGATTCCTAGAAACTCTATGTTCACTATTGCCATCTCCTGTTTGACCACTTCCAATTTGCCTTGATTCATGGTCCTAACATTCCAAGTTCCTATGCGATATTGCTCTTTACAGCACCGGACCTTGTTTCTTTCACCGGTCACATCCGCAAATGGGTATTGCTTTTGCTTTTTATCCATCCCTTTATTCCTTCTAGAGTTATTTCTCCACTGATATCCAGTAGCATACTGGGCACCTACCGACCTGGGGAATTCCTCATTCAGTATCCCATCTTTTTGCCCTTTGATACTGTTCATTGGGATCTCAAGGCAAGCATACTGAAGTGATTTGCCATTCTCTTTTCCACTGGATGACATTCGGCTGTGTGGATTACAAGAAAATCTGGAAAGTTCTAAGAGACGGGAATACCAGACCACCTTACCTGCCTCTTGAGAAACCTGTATGCAGGTCAAGAAGCAACAGTCAGAATTGTAAATGGAACAACAGACTGGTTCCAAATAGGAAAAGGAGTACGTCATGGCTGTATATTGTCACCTTGCTCATTTAACTTATATGCCGAGTACATCATGAGGAACACTGGGATGGAAGTAGGACAAGCTGGAATCAAAATTTCTGGGAGAAATATCAATAACCCCAGATATGCAGATGACACTACCCTTATGGCAGAAAGTGAAGAGGAACTCAAAAGCCTCTTGATGAAAATGAAGGAGGAGAGTGAAAATGTTGGCTTGACTCGAGGTTAAGAAAACAAAGATCATGGCATCTGGTCCCATCACTTCATGGGAAATAGATGGAAAAACAGTGGAAACAGTGTCAGACTTTATTTTTTGGGCTCCAAAATCACTGCAGATGCTGACTGCAGCCATGAAATTTAAAGACGCTTACCCCTTGGAAGGAAAGTTATGACCAACCTTGATGGTATATTAAAAAGCAGAGGCATTACTTTGCCAACCAAGGTCCATCTAGTCAAGGCAATGTTTTTTCCCGTGGTCATGTATGGATGTGAGAGTTGGACTGTGAAGAAAGCTGATGACGAAAGAATTGATGCTTTGAACTGTGGTGTTGAAGAAGAGTCTTGCGAGTCCCTTGGACTGCAAGGAGATCCAACCAGTCCATTGTAAAGGAGATCAATTCTGGGTGTTCATTGGAAGGACTGATGCTAAAGCTGAAAGTGCAATACTTTGGCCACCTCATGCGACGAGTTGACTCACTGGAAAAGACTCTGATGCTCGGAAAGTTTGGGGGCGGGAGGAAAAGGGGACGACAGAGAATGAGATGGCTAGATGGCATCACCGACTCTGTGGACATGAGTTTGAGTGAACTCCGGGATTTGTTGATGAACAGGGAGGCCTGGTGTGCTGTGATTCATGGGGTCACAAGGAGTCAGAACCGACTAATTGACTAAACTGAACTGAAGAGTCTTCGGCAGCGGCACAGTTGAAAGCCATCATTTCTCCTTTTCTCAGTTTTCTTTATAGTCCAGCTCTCACATCTACACATGACTACTGGATATAAAACAGGGGCGTGTGAAGTGGAGGCCTTTGCTACCAAAGTGAATGTCTCTGCTAAATACAATGTCTAGATTTGCAATAGAGTTTTACCCAAGAAGAAATTTTCTTTTACCTGATGACAACTCTTCACCTGATTGGAAGAATATGGTCCACTGTAATAGGCAATGGCAAAGCACTTCAATATTTTCCCTTGATTACCCCATGATATCCATGAAAACAGAAAGATAGGACACTGAAAGATTTCGGTAGGTGCCCAATATGCTTTTAGAGATCAGTGGAGAAATAACTCCAGAAATAATGAAGCAATTGACCCAAAGCAAAATCAGTAACCAGTTGTGAATGGGACTGGTGATGGAAGCAGTGTTTGATGTTATTAAGAACAATACTACATAGAAACTTGGAATTTTACGTCCATGAATCAAGGCAAATTGGAAGTGTCAAACAGGAGATGACAAGAGTGAACATTGACATTCTAGGAATCAGTGAACTAAGATGGAATGAGAGAATCTGTTACTGTGGGCAGGAATCCCTTTGAAGAAATGGAGTAGCCATCATAGTCAACAAAAGAGTCCAAAATACAGTACTTGGGTGCAATCTCAAAAATGACAGAATGATCTCTGTTCTTTTCCAAGGCAAAGAATTTACTATCATAATAATCCAAATCTCTGCTCTGATCAGTAACACTGAAGACTCTGAAGTTGAAAATTCTATGAAGACCTACAAGACCTTCTAAAACTAACACCAAAAACGATATCCTCTTCATTATAGGGGACTGGAAAGCAGAAGTAGGAATTCCAGAAACACATGGAGTACCAGGCAAATTGGCCTTAGAATACAGAATGAAGCAGGGCAACGGATAATTGAGTTCTGTCAAGAGAACGCACGGGTCAAGCAAACACCCTGTTCCAACAACACAAGAGAAGACTCTACACATGGACATCACCAGATGGTCGACACTGAAATCAGATTGATTATGTTCTTGGCAGCCAAAATAGAGAAGCTCTATACATTTAGCAAAAAGAAGACAGGAAAATGACTGTGGTTCAGATCCTGAACTCCATATTGCCAAATTCAGACAGAAGTTGAAGAAAATGGAGAAAACCACTATATGATTCAGGTATGACCTAAATCTAATCCCTTATGACTATACACTGGAAGTGCAAAATACATTTAAGGGACTAGATTTGATTGACAGAGTGCCTGATGAGCTATGGATGGAGGTACCTGACATTGTACAGGAGACAGGGATCATGACCATCCCCAGATAAAGAAAGGCAAAAATGAATGGCTATCTGAGGAGGCCTTACAAATAGCTTTGAAAACAAGGGAGAGAAAAAGCAAAAGAGAAAAGGAAAGATATATCCATTTGAATTCAGATTTCTAAAGAAAAGCAAGGAGAGAAAAAAAAAAAAAAAGCCTTCCTCAGGGATCAGTGCAAATAAAGAAGGGAAACAACAGAATGCGAAAGACGAGAGATCTCTTCAAGAACATTGGAGATCCCACGAGGACATTTCACGCAAAGATGGACTTAAAAAAGCACAGAAACAGTAGGGATCTAATCGAAACAGAAAATATAAAGAGGAGGTGGTAAGAATACACAGAAGAACTGTAGAAAACAGATCTTCACGACCCAGATAATCACGATGGTGTGATCACTCACCTAGAGCCAGACATCTTGGAATGTGAAGTCAAGTGGGCCTTAGGAAGCATCACTACGAACGAAGCTAGTGTAGGTGTTTGGGTGTCAGTTGAGCTTTTTCAAATCCTGAAAGATGATGCTTTAAAAGTGCTGCATTCAATAGGCCAGCTAATTTGGAAAATTCAGCAGTGGCCACTGGAGTGGAAAAGAGCAATATTCATTTCAATCCCAGAGAAAGGCAATGCCATAGAATGTGCAAACTACCGCACAATTGCACTCATCTCAAATGTTAGTAAAATAATGCTCTATATTCTTCAAGCTAAGCTTCAGGAATACGTGAACTGTGAACTTCCAGATGTTCAAGCTGGTTTTATAAACGGCAGAGGAACCGGAGATCAAATTGCCAACATCCAGAAGAGAGCTCCAGAAAAGCATCTCTGTCTTCTTTACTGACTATGCTAAAGCCTTTGACAGGGTGGATCAGTATAAATCGCGGAAAATTTGAAAGAGATGGGAATACCGGACCACCTGACCTGCCTCTTGAGAAACCTATATGCAAGTCATGAAACAACAGTTAGAACTGGTCATGGAACAACAGACTGGTTCAAAATAGGAAAAGGAGTAAGTCAAGGCTGTATATTATCACCTTGCTTATTTAACTTATATGCAGAGTACATCATGAGAAGTGCTGTGCTGGAGGAAGCACAAGCTGGAATCAAGGTTTCTGGGAGAAATATCAATAACGTCAGATATGCCAACGACACCTCCCTTTCGGCAAAAAGTGAAAAATAGCAAAAGAACCTCTTGATGACAGTGAAAGAGGATAGTGAAAAAGTTCACTTAAAGCTCAACATTCAGAAAGCTAAGATCATGGTATCTGGTCCCTTCGCTCTATGGCAAATAGGTGGGGAAACAGTGAAAACTGTCGCCGACTATTTCTTAGGCTCCAAGATTGCTGCAGATGGTGATTGCAACCATAAACTTAAAAGAAACTTACTACTTCAAAGGAAAGTTATGACCAACCTAGTCAGCATATTAAAAAGCAGAGGCATTACTTTGCCAACAAAGGTCCGTCTAGTAAAGAGTATGGTTTCTCCAGTGGGCATGTATGGATGTGAGAGTTGGACTTTAAAGAAATCTGAGCGCTGAAGAATTGATGCTTTTGAACTGTAGGGGAGGCGAAGACTCCTGAGAGTCCCTTGGATTGCAGGGAGCTCCAACCAGTCCATCCTAATGGAGATCAGTCCTGGGTGTTCATTAGAGTGATTGATGTTGAAGATGAAATTGCAATATTTTGGCCACCTGATGTGATTAAGTGACTCTGGGGAATTTCCTGTTGCTACGAAATATTGAGGGCAGGAAGAGAAAGGGATGACAGAGGATGAGATGATTGGATAGCATCACCAACTTAATGAACATGAGTTTGTGTAAACCCAAGGAGTTGGTAATGGACAAGGAGGCCTGGTATGCTGCGGTTAATGGGTCGCAAAGAGTCGGATATGACTGAGCGACTGAAGTGAACAATACATAGAATTTAAATAAGCAACCTTTTCATAATCCTTTCTCTAATTGGAAGCAGTCTGTTGTTTCCCATCCAGTCCTAACTGGTGCTTCTTGGTCTGCATACAGATATTTTAGGAGGTAGGTCAGGTGATCATGTGTTCCTATCACTTTAAGAATTTTCCAGCATTTGTTTCTGATCCACATGGTCAAAACATTTGTTATAAACAACGAAGTAGAAGAATATGTTTATTTGTTTGTTTGTTCCTGGAGCTCTCTTGTTATTTTCATGATCCCACCGATTTCGGATATTTGATTTGTGGCTTCTCTTACGGAAAACTTAAGCACTGGACATACTGATTTATACCTGGAGCCCTGAGGGAAAACCAGTGTCACTTGCTCGTGGTCATGGTTCCCGCCAACACCAAGGTGACACAAGATCTTCAGTTTCTATGAAGTTCTGGGAAATGAGTTCTTTAAAATCAAACAAGCAAACAGGCAAGCAAACAAATGTGAAACCCTTGAAAACAGTCTGGGTCATATACAGAGATTTCTGTCCCACTTCTCTGAGCTCCACTCCATTTATCTACTTATTTCTCCATCTTTAGCTGTTAAAAGGACTTAAAGAAGGGAACTTTGGTTGGTACATGTTTAACAAAAATTGAGCTTCACTACATTCTAAGGTAGGTCAGGTTTCGAGGTTTACCTTTTCCTTTAATTTGTATCAGCCTTGCTGTGGTCATGAGCGTCCACAATATTTTAACCATTTCTCATTCCCAATTGCATCTTTGGAATTTCAGAAAGATTCACTCGAGCAAAGAGCCTGTATAATTTATTTTGTCTTGAAAGAGATGCAAGAAAATTCATGGGTAATATTTTTATTCATTCCATACATCTAACAGTGGAGTAGGAAATGGCCACAGGAAGCAACTATCTTGCCTGGCAAATCCCATGAGCAGAGGAGCCTGGTGTTCTACATTTCATTTGGTTGCAAAGAGTTGGACAAGACTGAACATATAAAGAAACACGTGTCTTAGTGTGAGATGCAATTGTGTTTATTTTTATCTCATAGGACTTTGTGTCGCTCACACTGAAGGGCTTAACATTTTTCTAAATTATCTATGTGACTGTATTAAAGTTCACTGGCTGTCTTTTACCTTCAAAGAAAGAAGAAAGAAGACCAAGAAGGAAACAAAAGCATATCCTATGACGAGAGTCTTATGCTTCTTCTTTACCATCCAAGATTTGAAACTTCTTTCCTAGTATAAGAAATAAAGACACTGTTTTGACTTTAGAGAATCTGGTCCACTGGGATGTTTCATTTCCTATTTTGGAATGATAAACTCTAATTTAAGTTTTACTTGTCTGGACTAGTAATGATCACAATGAAAAGATATGGAACTGAGAGGAAATGATAATCTTGATACCAACATATACCTCTTCCTTTCTAGGAGCAGTCTGCTTTATGCATTTAAAAGGTCTGTCGTAGAGCAAAAAAACCCAAGAACTTTCACCCCACATATATGTGGCTTTGTGTCTGTCTTTCCCATGCTGTCTCATCATTTTTTATGTCACATGTGAAAGGACTTATTAATTCCATCATATTACCCACTTCTTTCCATAGCAAGAGTGAGCATATTCTTTATATTCTTTCCCATAAGTTACATGACCTTTACCAATAATTTATCAGGAAGACTGGGACTCCGTTTTCTGAAGGCGTTCTCAGTATTAGGGAAGTTTTCCAGGCCTTTTTAGCATATTTGTCTATTTCACACTTTAATGAGATTGAAAAGAGGTCATGAGGGTTGTTCAATTGCCTTCACGAGCAACAGCTAAGAAGTACTTATGGAGGTACCTGATGCTCAGGGGAACATGGAGATGATGTTAGGAAGAAGAAAGGATGGGCTCCACAGTGACATAACTGAAGGCCTCAGTCACAGTGGGTTAGACTATTCATTGCTACAGTAAAAGAAAAGTGGATGACTATGAAGTCATAAGCATTCATGTCATGAACCTAAGGTAGAAGTTGGAATGTCCGGTTTAGATTTGACATCAAACTGGTTCATCCCCGCTAGGCTGGGTATTGACGAGTGGATAGAGTTAATGAGAGCTAACAGGGAGAAAAAGAGACTTTTTCTTTTCCTGTAAGGCAAGTGAACTTCTTTCTTGGTTACTGAATTCTCATCAGAGCTTCCTCCACACTATTATATCAGTCACCTATCTCATGGACTCATCCTTCTCGGTTGTCCTGCAGCAACAGTTTTGCATGCCTTGCTTCATTCAACGACCTTCAACTGGTTGTCTGTTCTCCCTATGATAATATACATGTTTCAATGTTTCATGTTTCAATGCTATTCTTTCCTAGCATCCCACCCTCGCCTTCTGCCACAGAGTCCCAAATTCTTTTCTTTAAATATATATCACTTTCATTGTCTCGCTTATAGCATCGTTGTTACCTCTTTCTAAATTTCATATATAAGGTTTCATATTCTGCGTTGGTGTTTCTCATTCTGGCTTGCTTCCGTTTGTATAGTAGGTTCCAGTTTCATTCACCTCTTAGCACTGACTCAAACGTGTCCCTTTATTAATAGCTGAATATTCCATTATGTATATAGACAGCATCATCCTTAACCATTCATCTTTGAACCGGACATCGAGGTTGTTTCAAAAGTCCAAGCTATTGTCAATAGTGCTCCAATGAACATTGGAGTACATATGTCTCATTGAATTCTAATTTTCTTGGTGTGTATGCCCAGAAGTTGGATCACTGGGTCTCATGGTAATTCTATTTCCTTTTTTTTTTTGTGTAAGAAACCTCCACACTGTCCTCCATAGTGCCTTCCCACCAACAATGTAAGAAGGTTCCCTTTCTCTGCTCCCTCTCCAGCATTGCTGGCTTGTAGAGTTTTTTGATGGTAGTTTTTGACGGTAGCTTTAGACCCGTGTGAAACGGTACCTCACTGTAGTAGTGATTTGCGTTTCTCTGATAATGAGTGATGTTGAGCAGATTTTCCTGTGTTTGTTAGACATCTGTATGTCTCCTTTGGAGAAGTCTCTTTAGTTCTTTGTGCCACTTTTTGAAGGATTGCTTATTTTTCTGGTATTGAACTGCATGAACTGCTTGTATATTTTGGAGATTACTTTGTTTTCAGTTACTTTCTTTACTCTTATTTTCTCCCATTGGTAAGGCTGCCTTTTCACCTTGCGTATTGTTTCCTTCATTGTGTAAAACTTTCAAGCTTAATGAGGTCCCATGTTTGTTTTAGTTTCTATTTCCATCAGTCAGGTGGGCCACAGAGAATCATGCTGTGATTTGTGTTACAGTCTGTTCTACCTACGTTTTCCTCTGAGAGTTATATAGTTTCTAGACTTATGTTTATATTTTTAATTCGTTTTAAGTGTATTGTTGTATAGGATGGTAGAATGTGTTTTAGCACATTCTTTTACAGTTGTTGACCATTTTCTCCAGCACTGCTTTTTAAAGTGGTTTCTCTCCTCCATTATATATTTCTGCCTCCTTTGTCAAAGATAAAGTGTCCATATGTGTGTGGATATATTTCTGAGCTTTCTATATTGTTCCATTAATCTATATTTTTGTCTTGTGCCAGTACCTTACTTTCTTGATAACTATAGCTTTGTAGTATGACCTGAAGTCAGGCAGGTTGATCCCACTATTTCTATTCTTCAAGATTGCTTTGGCTATTAGAGGTTGAATTTGTTTGTTCTTGTTCTGTGGAAACAACAACATTCATTTTCACATATTGATTCTTCTGATCTAAGAAGCTGACATATTTCTCGGTCTGTTTCTATTATGTTTATGTCTGCAGTGTTTTAGTTTTCTATATATAAATACAGGTCGTTTGTTTCTTTAGGTAATTTTATTCCTAAGTTTTTTGCACTTCTCTTTGCAATGGAGAATGGGATTTTTCCCATTAAAACTCTGAAAACATTATCAGTTTATGGGTCAGAGAGTTCTTTAACAGTTTCCTTTCCGTGAGAACCTGGGTATGAACTGTAGGCTTCTTTTGAACTTTAAAGCTTCTTTTCAAGAGGTAGTGGTGTATGTCTTTTCAAGGTTTGCTGTAACAGCATGCCATATAGCAGGTAGCTTCAATAAAGATTTTCTCATACTTCCAGGGATCTAGCCAGTAATCAAAGGGTTACAAGATTTTCTTTCTTCTGAGGCCTCTTTTGGATGATAAAACATCTTCACATGGCTTTGTCTCCACATATTAATGTCTCTGTGTTTTCTGTGTCTGCTCTCCTTTCCTTGTAAAAACCCAGTCCTGTATATCAAAATATCTACCTAAAAACCCTATTGGCAAAAATGTTCAGAAAGCAATTATACATTGCTCACAATTTTGACTCTGTACAGGGTACAGTGAGTTCAGTTCAGTCGTTCAGTGATGTCTGACTATCTGTGACCCCATGAATCACAGCACACCAGGCCTCCCTGTCCATCACCAACTCCCAGAGTTCACTCAAACTCATGTCCATCGAGTCGGTGATGCCATCGTCTTCAAAGTACACATTTTGAGAGGACAAAATTATTCTAAAATATTGATTTTCTTCTTTTCACTTGTTACTTTTGTATACTAATCTGTCTCTGAGTGTTCACCCCACTAATCAGATCTACCCAATTCAGAAAGCAGATTGTCAAGAAAAATGGGTTTTGGGGGACTAATTCAACTGTGAACAAGATTAAGAGTTTCTTGCCAAACTCCGTATCCTCAACATAAAGACATTAGGGAAAGAAAAATATTTATTTTGTTTAAGTATCAAACCAAACTGTGATGCACATATACGAACTACAAAATTGTTGTAAAGTCAAAATATATATATATTATATATGTCTACTTGGAAATCAGTTCATTACAATATTTTCAAAGTTATAAGTATTCTTCAAATAGACCTGATGACATCTGTCACAGCAATCTGGTCCTTAATTAACTTGATCATTGGGGTAGCCATCAGTGTTTGCTAATTTGTTTTTATTACTATTATTATTTTAAATGTATATATTTTAATTGTAGGCTGATTACTTTCCAATGTATTGGTTTTGCCATACATTGACATGAATCCACCCCGGGTGTACATAGGTTCCCCATCTAGACCCCCCTCCAACTCCCTCCGCATCCCATACCTCTAGTTCATCCCAGTGCACCAGTTAATTTGTTTTATACTGGAAAAGGATAAACTTCTCATGTACACATGATAGAATGTGGTTTTAAAATGAGGCACTCTCTCATCCACAGAAGTGAGACATAGATGTTACTGCTAAAAATACCCAATATTATTAGGCTAAGATATTTTCAAAGATTGACGTTTACATACTAGAGGTTTTCATTGCACAATAATGCAAGATATGTGGCTTATTCCTTTAATTACACCAAACTCCTCAAACCCAGCTCACTTAGAGGAAAGGTAAGTGAGGGTTGTGATAAGGTGTTGCAAATATCTTGTTGTCAGGTTCTCTTACTTCTGTTTTTGAGGTAAGGTCACAGTCAAGTAATACTGTCTCTGTAAACCTGTACTGAAGAAAATATCAATCCGTATTCTGAAAGGTAATATCCTAAAACAACTTTCATTATCCAACATCCTGGTTAGAAGGAGGGTTTCCCTCTGAAGGGTGGTTATCCTGTCTGGGCGTAGGCTAGATCTGAACGTCTGGTCTTGGTTCTCCCATTAGTGTCCAGTCCCAGCTGAAGGGGAAGCTGTCTGTTCTCTGTGTCCTTCTATTTCCAAGGTTCTCATACTTTGTCCAGTCATTTTAATGAGGGAGTCAGGTGTCCGAAACACAGTTGGTCCTCGGTCTCCTCATACTATCCAAAAGGGGGCTGGGTGTCATAGACTGTTACCCTTACAGTTTGCCACAGCTATTAGGTCATGGAAGTGAGCATCGGACGTGTGGCTACTTCTTCGAACCCTGGTGGAGGCCAGTGAATGGCTCCATCAAGGGAACTGTGCCTCTGCAATGCATAGTCTTTTGCCTGTCCCGAAACTCTGCCTTTCACTACCCAGCCCTAGGGTAGAAGGCCTAGAGGGCCCTGAGAATGGGAGCAATGTATATTCTACTGCACTCCATTGAACGTGTGACTGTGGTTGCAGTTGTACTTCCAACTTCACTAATAATCTTGAGCTAAGATCTACAGATTTATGTCCATCCTGTCTCTATTAGACACCTTTCTTGGAGAAATATTTGACCTATGATACAAGTTGGTAACTTGAACAATCATGGTCCATTTTGAATAGGCTCTGATAACCACTTTTAACTCACTTTTTTAAAATTAACATATTTTTACAAACACCATCACGTGATTAAATTTCTGTCACATTGTAACTGAAATATTTTATTTACCATCATGTTCTCAAGGACCAAAATACTGCAAATGGTGGAACCGTTTATTTCTTCACTGCTTGAGTTACAGTTGACTTGTAATATTGTATTAAGCAATCTTGTTTAATAAAAATTATACAATCTTATCTTAGTTTTTTTCTACTATGTCAAAATGAAGGACACTTATGTGTACATAAATCCCTGAATTCTTAGACTTCCTACACATTTAGGTCATCAGAGAACACCAAACAGAATTCTTTTTTCCGCTTTACTCCTTTTTCATAATTTAGTTTAAAAAATAAGTGGACAATAAACATAATTGAATATTGTTTTTTTTTTGTAATATACACATATTAATGACCCATAATTATACAAGGAGGTCAGTTTTCATTTCAATCTTAAAGAAAGCCAGTGCCAAAGAATTTTCACACTACCACACAAATGCAATCATCTTACACACGAGCACAATAATGATTGAAATTCTCCAAACCAGGCTTCAACAGTACGTAAACCATGAACTTCCAGGTGTTCAAGCTTGATTTTTAAAAGGCAGAGGATCCAGATATCAAATTGTCAATAGCCTTTGGATCAGAAACACAGGAAGAGAGTTTCAGAAGAAAAAAGTCTACTTCTGCATAGTTGACTACACCAAAGCCTTTGACTATGGGTCACAACAAACTGGAAAATTTATCGAGAGATGATAATACCAGACAACCTGCCCTGCCTCCTGAAAAATCTGTATGCAGGTCAAGTCGCAACAGTTAGAAATGGAAATGGAACAGCAATCTGAATCCAATGGGAAAGGAGTATGTCAAGGCTGTATGCTGACATGCTGCTTATGTAAATTATGTGCAGATTACATCATGTGAAAGGCCTGGTTGCATAAGCACACGCTGGAATCAAGATAGACAGGTGAAATATCAATAATCTCTTATCTGGTGATGGCACCATATTTATGGCAGAAAGGAAAGATGAACAAAAGAGCCCTTGATGAAAGTGAAAGTGGAGATTGAAATAGATGACATTAAAAATCAAAATTCAGAAAACAATGATGATGTCAACCGGTCCCATCACTTCATGGCAAATAGAAGGGGAAACAATGGAAAGAATGAGAGACTTTTTTTTTTTTTTTTTTTTTGCCAGGGGTGCGGTTTGGGGAATGGAACTGTAATCAAAATCACAGCAGATTGGGAATGCCGCCATAAAAATAAAAGATGCTTTCTCTTTGTAAGAAAAATATGACCAAACTAGACAGCATATCAAACATCAGAGAGATTACTTTCCAAAATATTTCTGTCTAATCAAAGTTATGGTTTTTCCAGTAGTCATGTATGGATGGGAGATTTGGACTATAAAGAAAGCTGAGCACCAAAGAATTGATACTCTTGAACTATGATGTTGGAGAAGAGGCTTGAGAGTCTCTTGGAGGGCAAGGAGATCAAAGCAGTACATCCTAAAGAAAATCAGTCCTGAATATTCATTGTAAGGACTGGTGCTCAAGCTGAAACTCCAACACTTTGGTCACGGGGTGTAAAGAACTGACTCATTGGAAAAGACCCTGATGCTCGGAAAAATTCAAGGTGGGAGGATAAGAGTAGACAGAAGATGGGATGATTGGAGAGCATCACTGACTTAATGAACATGAGTTTGTCTAAACTCGATGAGTTAGTGATGGACAGGGCGGATTGGCATGCTGCAGTGCATAGGGTCACAAAGATTTGTCAATGACTTAGCCACTGAACTGGCATGGCCCTACCCATCAGAACAAGAACCAGTTTCCCTTAGTCAGTCTTCCCGATCAGGAAGCTTCCACAACCTCTTGACCTTCTCCGTCAGAAGGCAGAACGAATGAAAACCATAATCTCAGAAAGGTAACCAAACTGATCACATGGGACACAGCCTTGTCTAACTCACTCAGTGAAACCATGTGTCATGCTTGTAGGGCCACCCATGATGGACGGGTGATGGTAATGGGCTCTGACGAATAGTGGTCCTTGGAGAAGGGAATGGAAAACCTCGTCAGTATTCCTGCCTGAAGAACTCCATGAGCAGCATGTAAAGGCAAAATATAGCATACTGAAAGACAAATTCCAAGGTTGATAGCTGCCCAATATGATATAGGAGATCAGTGCAGAAGAAACTCCAAAAAGAATGAAGCGATGGAGCCAAAGCCAAAACAAATTCCCACTTGCAGATGTGACTAGTGATGGAAGAACACCCCGATGCTGTAAAGAGCAAGACTGCATAGGAACTTTAAAGGTTAGGTCCATGAATCAAGGTAAATAGGAAGGGGTCAAAATGGCAATGTCAAGAGTGAATGAACATTGACATTTTAGGAATCAGTGAACTAAAATGGACGGGAACGGATGAATTTAACTCAGATGGCCATTATGTCTACTACAGTGGGAAAGAATCCCTCAGAAGAAATGGAGTAGCCATCATAGTCAAAAAAAGAGTCTGGAATATAGTATTTGGTGACAATCTGAAAAATGACAGAATGATCTCTGTTTCTTTCCAAGGGAACCCATTCAATAGCACAGTAATCCAAGTCTGTGCCCTGACCAGTAATGCTAAAGTAGCTATAATGGAACAATTCTATGAAGACCTACAAGAATTTGTAGAACTAGCAGACAAGAAAGATAACCTTTCCATCACAGGGGAATGGAATGCAAAAGTAGGAAGTCAAGAGCTATCTGGGGTTAAAAGGAAAATTTGGCCTTGGAGTACAAAATGAAGTCTTCCAAAGGCTAACAGAGATTTGCCAAGAGAACACACTGCACATAGCAACATCCTTTTCTGGGAACACGAGAGGATACTACAAATGTTCGTCATCATATGGTTAAAACTGAAATCAGATTGATTTTTTCTTCACAGCCAAAGATGCAGGAGATCTGCAGAGTCAGAAAAGTAAGACTGAGAGTGGACAGTGTCTCAGATCTTGAACTCCTTATTGCCAAAGCAAGAGTTAATTTGAAGAACGTAGGGAAAACCACTAGAACATTCAGGTATGTCTTACATCAAATCCCTTATGATGATACGGTGAAAGTGACAAATAGATTCAAGGGATTCGATCTGATACAAAGAATGCCTGATGAACTACTGACAGAGGATTGTGACATTGTATAATAGGCAGTGATCAAAACCCTCCTCAAAAAAAAAAAATACAAAAAGGCAAAATGGTTTGCTGTAGATGCCTTACAAATAGATAAGAAAAGAAAAGAAGCTAAAACAAAGGAGAAAATTAGAGACAACAATCTGAATGCAAAGGTTCAAGGAATAAGAAGGAGTGATAAGAAAGCCTTCTTCAGTGATCAGTGGAAAGAAATAGAGGGAAATAATGGAATGGGAAAGACTAGAGACCTCGTCAAGAAAATTAGAGATACCAAGGAATCATTTCATGAAGAGATGTTCAAAATAAAGGACAGAAATTGCATGGACCTCAATGAAGCAGAAGATATTAAGAAGATGTAGCAAGGTTACACAGAAGAACTATTTTAACAGGATCTTCATGAGTCAGATAACCTGGATGATGTGATCACTCACCTAGAGCCAGTCCTCTTGTAATGTGAAGTCAAGCCATCCTTATGAAACTTCACTATGAACAAAACTAGTAGAACTGAGGGAATTCCAGTTCAGCTATGTCGTAGCCTGAAAAATGATTGTCTCAAAGTGCTGCACTCAGTATCCAAGGAATTTGGAAAACGAAGCAGTGGCCACAGGACTGGAAACTTTCAGTTATTATTCCATTCCAAAGCAAGGCAATGCCATAAACTGTTCACACTAACACGGAATGGCCTTAACTCAAATAGTAGCAAAGTAATAGTAAAAGTTCCCCAGTCAAGGCTTGAACAGTACGTGAGCCATGAACTTCAAAGAGGATTTAGAACAGGCAAAGGAAACAGAGATCAGATTGCCAAAATCCGAGGTCCCATCAAAAGATCAAGAGGTCTCCAGGGAAAAAAAAAAAAGCATGTGTATGTCTGCTTCATTGTTTATACCAAAGCCTTTGGTATAAAGGCTTTGTCAGTTCAGTTTAGTTCAGTTCAGTTCAGTCGCTCAGTCGTGTCCGACTCTCCGCGACCCCATGAATCACAGCACGCCAGGCCTCCCTGTCCATCATCAACACCCGGAGTTCACTCAAACTCATGCCCACAGAATATGCCATCCAGCCATCTCATTCTCTGTCGTCCCCTTTTCCTCCCGCCCCCAACCGTTCCCAGCATCAGAGTCTTTTCCAGTGAGTCAACTCATCACATGTGGTGGCCAAAGTATTGCAGTTTCAGCTTTAGCATCATTCCTTCCAATGAACACCCAGGATTGATCTCTTTTAGAATGCACTGGTTTGATCCCCTTGCAGTCCAAGGGACTCTCAAGAGTCTTCTCCAACACCACAGTTCAAAAGCATCAATTCTTCAGCTATCAGCTTTCTTCACAGTCCAACTCTCATATCTATACATGACCATGGGAAAAACCATAGCCTTGACTAGACGGACCTTTGTTGGCAAAGTAATGTCTCTTTTTAATGTACTATCAAGTTTGGTCCTAACTTTCCTTCCAAGGAGTAAGCGTCTTTTAATTTCCTGGCTGTAATCAACATCTGCAGTGATTTTGGAGCCCCCAAAAATAAAGTCTGACACTGTTTCCACTGTTTTTCCATCTGTTTCCCATGAAGTGATGGGACCAGATGCCATGATCTTTGCTTTCTGAATATTCAGGTTCAAGCCAACCTTTTCACTCTCCTCTCTCACTTTCATCAAGAGGCTTTTGAATTCCTCTTCACTTTCTGCCATAAGTGGATCACAGTAAATTGTGGAAAATTCTTAAAGGGATGGGAGTACCAGACTACTTGACCTGCCTCCTGAGAAATCTGTATCCAGGTCAAGAAGCAACAGTTAGAACTGGACATGGACAACAGGGTGCTTTCAAATCAGGAAAGAATTATGCCAAGGCTGCATATTGTCACCCTGCCTAGTTACCTTGTAGGTGGTGTGCAAGATGTTAAATTTCAGGCTGCATGAGGCAAAGTTTGAATCAAGGTTTCTGGGAGAAATATCAATAACCTCAGAAAGGTAGATGACACCACATTTGAGGCAAAAGTGAAGAACAACTAAAGAGCCTTTTGGTGAAAGAGAAAGGGAAGTTCAGTGTTCACTTAAAACTCAACATTCAGAAAATGAAGATAACTACAACTGGTTCCATCTCTGCTTGGGAAACTGATGGAGCAACAATGGAAACAGAGAGAGACTTTATTTTGTTGTGAGGCTCCAAAATGACTGCAGATGGTGACTGCAGCCATGAAATTAAAAGATTCTTGCTCTTTGGAAGGAACGGTATGACCTGCCAAGTCAACATATTGAAAAGCAGAGACATTGCTCTGTGAGCAAATATACTCTTAATCAAAGCTATTAATTAATTTATTTTTTTTTTGGTAGTCATGTACGGATGTGAGATTTGGACTCTAAAGACAACTGAGTGCAGTAGAATTGTTGCTTTAAAACTGGGCTGTTGGTGAAGACTCTTTAGTGTCTCTTGGACAGCAAGGAGGTTAAAGGAAATCAGTACTGAATATTCAGTGGAAGGACTTATTCTGAGGCATAAATTCCAATTTTGTCCACCTAATGCAAATAATTGTCTCATCGGAAAGACCCTGGGAAACACTGAATCCAGGAGGAGAAGAGTATGATAGAGGATAAGATGGTTGAATGACATCACCGACTCGATGGACATGAGTTTGAGAATGCTCCAGGAATTGCTGTTGGACAGTGAAGTGTCGTAATTTGCAGTCCACGGGATCACAAAGAGTTGGATATGACCGAGAGACTGAACTTAAATTAACTCAAGTATAGCATTACCTATACTTTTATATGTAAATATAGTGATTATAGTATTACTCCATGATAATTGTATTTTTTATTTCACTCTATGAAAATCTGGATTCTACCTTTCTTACGTGAAATGTGGAATTCTCTATTACTCAGGTATGAAAATCTACATGTGGTTTCCTGGCATTTAATTTGGAATTCTGTATATTTCTCATATGAAAATCTTGGCACTGGGTTCTGAAGATATCGAGATTCAGTATGGATTTGGAATGATATCTCTTGCACAAATGAAAATCAGGGCCCACTCTTTCTTCATCAAGTTTAGAGTTTGTCATATTTCTCAAATTTTCTCAAAACAGAATTTCCTCCATGAAATGTTAAATGCTCTGTATTTACAGCATTCAATCATAGGTGTTAACTCTCCAATTTGGAAGTTGGACTCCTCTGTATTTCATATTGGAGATCAGAATGGAACTTCCCTTGGAGAAATATGGAGTTCTCTAAATTTGATATGAAGCACTGGTTCTTCAGCTACAGAAACACATATGGTCCCTGTTTGTTATGTTCCCCTGTGCCTTTGAACATTTGTGTGTACATGCGTGGGTAGACATGGCGGTGTTTGTGTGTGTTTCTGTATGTGGATGTGTGTCCAACCACATCCGACGTAGAGATGAAGGTGAGATATCACGAGGCATGCAGCAAGAAGAAGGAGGCACGAGGTGTCCACAGACTGGGGAAGACTGGCCCATGCATCTCTGAGGGGCTCCTGTTCAGCACAGGGATGAGGAAAGGATGGCCAGTGACAATTCAGGAAAGTGGATCAATAAATCTGGGTTTACCTCAAGAGACATAAAGAAGCTCACAGTTTGTGCCACGTTGATGTGTGTATTTCTACCAGGAAGCAGATGTGGAAGTTTTGAGAACTCACCCAGTGTAAATTCAGTGTAAATACACTGAATACAACCAGTGTAAATTCAATGGTGTGGGTATTTTAAAGCATAGCCTTTGAACCCTTTAGTCTATGGGAAGTGGGGTATCCTGTGGAAATGGTGGGCATGGCTATAACAGGATCCATGACAGTGAAGAGGTCAAGGTCCTTCCGAAAAGAACAGAGACTGGAAAGAGGAGGAACAGAAAGATAGCCTACTGCACTGGAGAATTTTTACACGTTAGAGGAAGGCCCTGGCCTACTGCTGCCTCAGACCAGTCCACCAGGCAGCAAACTCCCTCGCTGATGCGGCCAATAATAGCATGGTGTGAGACAAATGACATGATCAGGTAGGCTCCTTCATTGTGAAACCACAGGCATCCTAGCATACCGTGTGCGAGCATGCAATCCATCCAGGTGCTCATGCATAACTGGCGGTGTAGAAAGGTGAAGAAAGTGCAGCCGTGGGGTATATGATTTTTCCCCTTTGCCAGTGTGTGCCTGTGAGGGAGCAAAGATAGCCAAGTAGAAGGGTGTTCACTTATCTTTTCCTGAGAGAGCTCCAAAATTGCAGCTTGCTACTGAATGATGAAGGACAAGAGAAGGTCAGGCCACACCAAAAAGATGTACACCATGTCCAGTGGGGAAGGAGACATCCCAAGAAGACTGTAGGAGGGGTGACTTTGTGTTTATCATCAAAACCTTCCAGCCACACTCAGAGGGCTCATAGAAAACATTTTGTGCACCAATACGAAGAGACTTCCAGACACAGAGTGAGACTTGTCTTTCAGTGATTGAGTGTCTCCTGCAGAGGCATGGGTCAGCAGTAGCCTGACAGGGGAGAGGGTCTCTGGCTGCTACAGACCTGGGTCATGCAGTTTATGGCATATGCCCTCTTGGAGGAGTTTTCCATTCAATCCACAATAAAGCCAGCTAGCAGACATCCACAAATTGAAAAATAAATATGCCGAAAAAATTCTCGTACTGTTAAGGAAGTTCTAGGAGCACTGCACAATTCCTCACCTGGGGGTCTGGCAAAGGGATTGAGAACCCCACAGGAAATTTGACTTTGGAGGACTTGATTACAGAACTTCCACAGAACTGAAGCAGTTGCAGGGCACAAACAAAATCTTGTGTGCACCAGGAACCAAGCATAAGGAGCAGTGTCCCCACAAAATCCTGAGCCAGATTTGCCTGTAAGTGTGGGCCGAGAGTGGGCTACAGGAAGATCAGGGGCACTGTATACAACAGTGCTTGAACAAGCCCTTTTGAAGAAGATCACAAGTACATTTCTCATACCAAAGTTTGTCCTCAGTTCAAACAACAGGGCTGGAACACAGCCCTCCCCACCCATCCCCGCAACAGAAAATCGGATTAAAGCTTTACTGAACATGGCCCCACCTATCTAAACAAGACTCAGGTTCACTCACAGTCTGTCCCTCCCATCAGAAAGCTTCTATAAGCCTTTTATGCTTATCCGTTAGAGGGCAGACGTAATGGAAACCACAACCACAGAAAACTAATCAAACTGATGCACTGGACCACAGTCTTGTCTAATGCAATGAAACTATGAGTCGGACTCTGTAGGGCCATCCGGGATGGATGGGTTATGATGGAGGGTTCTGAGAAAACGTGGGCCAATGGAGAAGTGAATGGCACAGCTTCAGTATTTTGCCTTGAAACCCCATGAATAGTATGAAAAGGCAAACAGAATGGACACTGAAAGATGAACTCCCCGGGTTGGTAGGTGTCCTAATATGCTTCTGGAAATCAGTGGAGAAGTAACTCCAAAAGTAATGAAGAGATGAAACCAGAGTAAAAAACAAACAAAAAAACACCCAGCTGTGGTAGTGACTGATGATGGAAGTAAAGTCTCATTCTGTAAAGAACAATAGTGCATAGGAACTTAGAAAGTTAGGCCCACGATACAAGTTAACTTGGAATTCGTCAAACAGGGGATGTCAACGGTGAACATCAACCTTTCAGGAACCAGTGAAATAAAATTGACTGGAATGGGCAAATTTAATTGAGATGACCATTTTATCTACCACAGTGAGCAAGAATCCCTAGAGAAGAAACGGTGTATCACTCACAGTCAACAAAAGTGTGTGAAATGCAGTTCTTGGGTGCATTCTCAAGAATGGCAGAAAGATCTCTGCTGATTCTCAAGACAAACTATGCAATAGCACAATAATCCAAATCTATGTCCTGACCAGCAATGTTGAAGTAGAAATTGAGCTGAAGGTCGGTGAGAAGCTGAAGCTGAGTGGTTCTATGTTTACCAATAGGATCTTCTAGAACTAACACACACACACACACATAAAGATATTATTTGCATCATTGGGGACTGGAATGCAAAAGTAGGACATTAAGAAATAGCTAGAGTCATAGACAAGTTTGGCCTTTGGCTACAAAATGAACCAGGGCAATGTCTAACACTGTTCTGCCAAGACAAGGGACCGTCATAGGAAACTTTTTCCAACAACACATGAGACGACTCTACACATGCACACAAGAAGACGGTTAATACCAAAATCAAACTGATTATATGCTTTACAGCTGAAGATAGAGAAGCTTAATGTAGCCATCCAAAACAAACCGGGAGCTGACTGTGGCTCAGATCATCAGCTCATGCTGAAACATTCAGACTGATTTCAACAAAAGTAGGGAAAATCCCTAGATCATTCTGGTGTGATCTAAATAAAAGCCCTTTTGATTATAATTGGAAATCTAATAGAGTTCTTGTAGAACTAAGGGCAGTGGTTCGTGACATTGTACAGGAGCAGCAATGAAGACTATCCCCAAGACAAAGAAATGCACAAGGGCAAAATGGTTTTCGAAGACACCTTACATTAGCTGAGAATAAGAAAAAAAGAAAAAGGAGAGAGAGAAGTGGAAGTGAAATGAGAATGGGAAAGATATACCTATTTGAATGTAGAATATTGAAGAATAAGTAGGGCAGATAAGAAAACGTTCCTCATTGATCAATGCCAAGAAAGAGAGGTTAACAATAGAATCAGATAGACTAGAGATCACTTCAAGAAAATTAAAGATACCATGGGAAGATTTCATATAAAGAAGTGCACCACAAAGGTCAGAAATATTGGGGACCTAACAGAAACAGCAACAATTAAAAGGTGTCAAGAATACACAGAAGAACTCAACAAAGATACTCTTCATGACCAGACAATCATGATGGTGTCATCACTCAACTAGACCGATGTCACGGTCTTCGTAAACCAGGATCTGGTGACTGGAGTTGACAAGAAGAAGGATGCATGGGACAGAAGACTCGAGTGAAACAAGCGTGCTTTATTTTTTGGCAGAAACGCATGCTTATATATCTATAATAAAATTATCATTCTGCCATGAAAAATAATGAAATTCCACCAGTTGCAACAAAATGGATAATCCTTTACGTTCAAGGTCACTGAAGGGAGACACTGAAGGGAATCCAAGCAGGTGTTCTCTCCCATGATCCCAGTACTGAGGACTGCATGCAGCTCTGCTCGTCCCTGTTTCACAGGAACTGAGAATGAACAGAGTCCTTGAGAAATGTTACACAAAGAAATAAAACCTATTGGATCCCTTAAAGTTGAACGTCCCCTGGCTATTCTCCCTGTTTTATTTTTTTCATAATTGGGGGTGACTGCATATGCTTCTGTGAAAAAGGCACTGACCAATTGAGTCTGTTTAGTTTGAACATTTTTGTTGAAAGGCATCAGTATACTACAGATACTAATCGCCATGATAATTATCAGCTTTATAGCACCAGATCCAATACGAAGTGTAATGCTTTGAAATCATCCTCAAGTGACTAACCCAGATAATTGATCAGCTAGCTGATCAGCTAAGGTTTCCAAATTTTTGGAAGAGGATAGACTCTTAGAGAAGAGTTCAAAGATTTTCTCTTGCAACAATTGTATATTTAAGAAGCATTATTATGTGTACCTTGTAAATGAAACTTGATTTGTTCCCAGTTGTAAGCACTATTGTTGAACCAAACAGGAGTAATGTAAAACTGTCCAATCACATTTTAATAATACTTGCTTTTTAAAATGTATTAATTGTTCTCTGACCCACTGGATGCCTGTTTTTAATTCTTGTATTTTATCCTGAACGTCCTCATCCATCTGAGCCTGGGTGGCCCACATAGTATCAGCATCTTTAGTCCAAATTTGAATAAAGTTTTGGGTTTGAATTGAGGTTTGTAAAGCAATGCCTGCAACTGCAGCAGTGATGCAAATGGCTATAAATCCCAAAATGCCAAGAATTAGCCATCCAATGAATCGCTTAGATCATTGGAGTAATTTAGAGAGTAACCGGGAGGCAAGTCCTACCATGGGACCTTCTTCCCAGGGTATTTGGAGATCTACTTGGTAACCACAGACTACACCGAGATCGAAGAATCAAAACGGATTCATTTTTTAAAAGGAATTTAGACAACTATACAATTTGCAATCTATACAAGTGACAGAACAAAAAGTCTTATTAAATTGTGAGTTCCCTATGGTTATAACAAAAGGAAGGGGGATGGAAGCTTGTATAAAATATGAATGATTATAACGGAAGGAAGAGTTACTATGACAACGACTGGTCCCTGTGGCATATCCAGTCCAAGTTCCAAGTTTTTAAGTATGTGCATCATGTTTCCAAATGTCCTGTTGTTCAGATCCAATTCTTATATTGAGGATGATTCGAGGGCGAGGAGTTGCCCTTTCACTGTCAGTCCAGCCAAAGAGGCCTTTGTCATGGAAGTTTTCCATTGAACTATTGGTAATCTTCCATTCTTCTTGAGCAGCATATCACACATTGTATTATTAAGATCATCTGAGCAGTTAGATGATTGGGTTCCCCAATCAACAATGGTGTAATTGGCCAAAAACATTAATTTCCCTGATATAGCTTGACATCTACCCCAGTAAACAGGAATATATGTAAAGTCCTTATACGTAAACCCCTTACATTTCAACTTTTGTCCTTGTCCGAAAGATTTGGTAGTATTGACATGGTTTTCATAAAGGGACAGGGTAGTAAACAGTCCAAGCAATGTACTGAAATTCTTTGTTGGAGGCAGGATGAAAGTCCACTTTTGTTGACTAACATTAATACATAATTCTGCTGGGCCCATGCACAAAGGAAGGATTTCATAGCCTAGAGAAATGTTTATTAGTCTTCCATCTTCCTCAGGAAGAGAGGAGACGACCCCTCAAATCTCCAAGGAGAAGGCGTATGTACTGTGTCATTAGTGGATATGACAGGTCCTATATCTGTCCATTCTACAACTTGCAATAACTGGGGCTTAGGTATATAAGCCCTATAAGTGTGATTATTCAAGCCAGCCTGAGCGGGGAAAGCAAAAGCAAGGAAAGCAAGTGTAGCCACAAAAATATTCTCAGAATCCCAGGTCATTTCCTGTTGAGAACCCAGATTTTCAGGTTGATTAATAAGAGTTTATATCTGTCTCCAAGTAGGGAGATCATGAGGTCGATGACGTTGAGTGTGACATTTCTTAGAAAGTTTAAAAGCCGCCATGGCTTGTACTGAGATCTCCTCCTCCCGGGGATTTCACCTTTTTCTCCCTATCTTAGCTTCCATGGGTGAATCTTCTGAAGAGGGAACCAAATGACTTCGTTGGATCCACCTGGAGAAATACAAGCTTATCCCTATCCTGGTAATATTAATTTTCCATATCCGTTGTTTAGTCACCCCGTCTTGATACAAAATAGATAGAGGAAGAGAAGTGTCCTTCAGTTCCAGGAAACGGTTTTCTGCTTTTGTCAAAATATCTCCTTGCGATAAGTTTAAAAAATTTAAAACAAACAAAGCTGCATTAATGATAATTTTAAGATTAGAGAATATATTGCATTGGAATTTAGATAGCGTATTAAAAAGCATGGACATTACTTTGCCAACCAAGGTCCCTCAAATCAAGGCTATGGTTTTTCCAGTGGTCATGTATGGATGTGAGAGTTGGACTGTGAAGAAAGCTTGTAGCCGTGGAATTTATGCTTTTGAACTGTGGTGGTGAAGACTCTTGAGAATCCCTTGAATGCAAGGAGATCCAACCAGTCCATTCTAAAGAAGATCAGTCCTGGGTGTTCATTGGAAGGACTGATGCTGAAGCAGAAACTCCAATACTTTGGCCACCTCATGTGAAGAGTTGACTCACCTGAAAAGACATTGATGATGGGAGGGATTGTGGGCGGGAGTAGAAGGAGACAGCAGAGAATGAGATTTCTTGATGGTATCACCGACTTGATGGACATGGGTTGGAGTGAACTCAGGGAGTTGGAGATAGACAGGGAGGCCTGACGCACTGGGATTCATGGGGTCACAAAGAATCGGAAACAACTGAACCAGCGACTGAACTGAACTGAACTGAACTGAACTGAACTGAAAGTCTGCTCTGGATAAGGAACACAAAAATTATCCTGTGTGTTCCCCCTCTTTATTTACTTTTTTAATTTGTGCTTGTGGAGAGTTTAGGGAGCACAGGAAGATGGCAGAGGAATAGGACAGGGTGACAATTTTCTCCCCCACAAAATCAGCAAAAGAACATTTGAACGCTGAGTAAATCCCATAAAACAACTTCTGAATACCGGCAGAGGACATCAGGCACCCAGAAAAGCAGCCCATAATCTTCGAAAGGAGGCAGGAAATAGTATAAAAGATAAAAAGAGAGTCAAAAGAGGGAGAGACAGAGCTCCGTCCTAGGAAGGGAGGCTTAAAGAAAGAAAAGAAAAAAAAAAAAAAAAGAAGGTAACTAACACCTGGAAACACTGGTGTGTCTGTGGCGAGCCTTGGAACTTCAGAGGGCCACATAACTGGGAGAAAAACGTATACATACATAAATATTTAATTAATAATTAAATAAATAATTAAAACCCACAGACTAAGTGCCCAAAGGAAACTCTCAGCAGAGAGGCGGCACAGATGCCCGCACCACCCTCTAGCAGGCGGGGTATGGGTAGGGAGGCAGGGAGGCCTGCCTACCCATCACAAGCAAGGAATTAGAGGCTGTAATCAGAAATCTTCCAGCAAACAAAAGCCCAGGGCCAGACGGCTTCACAGCTGAATTCTACCAAAAATTTAGAGAAGAGCTAACACTTATTCTACTCAAACTCTTCCAGAAAATTGCTGAGGAAGGGAAACTTCCAAACTCATCCTATGAGGGCACCATCACCCTAATCCCAAACCTGGTAAAGATCCCACAAAAAAGAAAACTACAGGCCAATATCACTGATGAACATAGATGCAAAAATTCTTAACAAAATTCTAGCAATCAGAATCCAACAGCACATTAAGAAGATCATACATTATGATCAAGTGGCTTTACCCCAGGCATGCAAGCATTCTTCAATATCCGCAAATCAATCAATGTAATACACCACATTAACAAACTGAAAAATAAAAATCATATGATTATCTCAGTAGATGCAGAGAAAGCCTTCGACAAAATTCAACATCCATTTATGATAAAAACCTTCCAAAAGTGGGAATAGAAGGGACATACCTCAACATAATAAAAGCTATATATAACAAACCCACAGAAAACATTATCCTCAATGGTGAAAAACTGAAAGCATTTCCCCTAAAGTCAGGAACAAGACAAGGGTGCCCACTATCACCACTACCGTTCAACATAGTTCTGGAAGTTTTGGCTACAGCAATCAGAGCAGAAAAAGACATAAAAGGAATACAAATTGGAAAAGAAGAAGTAAAATTTCACTGTTCACTGATGACATGATCCTCTACACAGAAAACCCTAAAGACTCTACCAGAAAACTACCAGAGCTAATCAGTGAATACAGTGAAGTTGCAGGATGTAAAATCAACACACAGAAATCCCTTGCATTCCTATATACTTAATGAGAAAATAGAAAGAGAAATTATGGAAACTATTCCATTCTTTGTTGCAACGAAAAGAATTAAATACTTAGAAATATATCTACCTAAGGAAACAAAAGATTTGTACATAGAAAATTATTAAACACTTG